>NC_143187.1:1797500-3047500 GCF_047325235.1 Durio zibethinus | reverse complement strand
GTAAATTTTTATAAAATTCTTAGGTAAGAAATTTTGTCTAAATTTGTTCCAACTGGTAGAATAATTTAAATAAAGTTTTAATAACAATAATTAATATTTATTTTTAATCCAAAAAATAATAATAACAAAATAAAAAATAAAATTTTGATTGAAAATATGTGATAATTACTCAATGACGAGATCCTTAGAAATTTCAAATGGTAAATTCCTAAAAAATCTTTAGGTGAAAATTTTTCTCTAAATTTGTTCCAAATGGTGGAATAATTTAGATAAAATTTCAAGAAATAATTGTCATATTATTTTCTTTCCAAAAAAAAAAAATGAGAAAGAGGAATAAAAGAATTTTTAAATAGGCCTAAATGGTGAAAAATTTAGAGATTCAAAAGGAGAAAATATTTCTAATTTAGTCCAAATGGTGGAATAATTAGATATTTTCGACGAAAATCCCAAAAAAATAAAACTAACAAAAATATTTCCAACGACGTAGCCTCTTTAAGAAATAAAATGAGATTTTTGAATATTCTTGAGGTTAGAAAATATTTTTAAGAGTTCTACCAAATTGATGGAAGAATCTTAAGAATTATTTCAAATATTGAACATTAAATTTTAAAACCATTAGAATCAAGATCCTATGATAAATTTAAAATAAAATGATACAATCCTTCGGATGAGCATGTGGGCATGCTATAACTTTCCCCACATGTAACCGAACTCTCGAATCTTATTTTGATTAGCAGACCCGAACCTACTCTTTTAGAGAACCTTAGTCAAGCTTAGGAGCTCCTTAAAGGGATAGATTCCTTAGGTGACCAATCACACCTAGTAAAAAAGATTGGTGGAAACTTTATCTATTTGTTAAATCTAGCTATAGATTTTTAGATCTATATGTTATCACACTCTTTTTTTTTTATTTCTTCTTTCTCTTTTCATTTGCTACAATAAAATAATAAAAATTAAATGACATTAAGCCTGTAGGATGGATCTCAACATAGAAGGAAGTAAATTTCTCTTTGTGGTGAATGAATAAATAAATGGTTGAGAGTGATACTTTTTTTAACGGATTTGATAATTGAATTACAATAAAAATATATAAATAGGTATCTAAAAAATGTATAATTGCATATTATTTTAACTTGAACCTTAACATTATTAATTTAACTCGTTTGTGTCTTTCAACAATTATCATTAGACCATGTGTATATATGTGTTAGTATTTAAAAATACTAAAAAATTATGAAAAAGCTCCCATGGATGCCATTTGACATACACATATATAGCATATCCAAGAATTAATTGATTTTGGATAGGAATTTTACCACTTAGGAAAAACACATAAAATTAAGTTTTAATTGGATTGAAAGGAGTATTGATGGGTTTATGTTTGAGTTTGGATATGATTGAGTTAACTATGTTTGAGTTTGGGTTAACATTACATGATTCAAAAATTCAAGTTGCAAATTGTATATTTTTTCTTCAAATACTAATTTATATTTTTTTGAAAATTAAGATGTCAAATGTATAATTAACTTTACCAAGCATTATTAAAAGAAACAAATGAATGAGAATCGAATTCCAATAGCATAATATAAAGAAATTACTGTCAAATCACAAGAAGACAAAATCAAACAATATTTACATGTAAATCCAAATAGTTCAAATAAATTGATTAATTATAAAAGTTTCTTTTCTTTATTTCGTAAGGGTTTAGGGACATTCTATATTTGAGAAACAGCCTGATATGTATTACATACAATACTATATTCAGAAACATAATATTAGGCAGTAAAATTATGTTAGGTATGCAGCCAGATTGCTTTCCTTTCTATAGACACCCAATTGGGTCCAGGCCCAGATCAATTGGGCCTGGCCCAAAAGGATAAGCCCAATTCAATTTCTATCTGGTATTATTTTTATTATTTTTTTTTTCTTTTTTTGTATTTTATGTATTTTATTATTTATTATTATTATTATTGTGTATTAATATATATATTTATTTTTTCTGTTAATATTTATATGTATTTTATTTATATAGTTATATTTGTTATTATTATTATTATATTATTATTATCATTATCATTTTTTTCTGGTAAATATTTTTGGATTTATCTTATTTTATATTTTAATTATCTGTTAATTTTATTTTATTCATCCATCTGATTTTGTTTGATTATCTGATAGTATTATTATTTTTTCTTTTTTTTTCTTTTTCTTTTTTGATGGCTAAGATTAAATGTTGAAGAATCCTACTAGGAGTGGGGATTCAATCAAAAGAGTCCGATTGGATTCAAAGATTGAATACCCGTTCAAGGAGGAATTGGGATTGATTAGGAACTCCTGATCAACCCCTATAAAAGGCACCCTCTTGGAACAGATGAAACACACAAAGAAAACAGTGAGCAAAGCTACTGAATTTGAGAGAAAAGAGGTGTATAGAAGAGTTTTCGAAGGCTAAAGAAGGTTGAGAAGAGTTAGGATAGCTGTAGGGATCGGAAATAATTTTTTAGAAATTTTTGGCGAGAAATTTTTCTGAAAATTTCTGGGAAATTTACAGATTCCGACGAAAATTCTGACGAAGTTTGAATTTTACGATGAAAATTCCGGCCAACCTTGAAGTTTTCGGCGACCAACCCAGTTTCCGACGAAGAATCCCAAAAACCGGTGATCTTCCGGCCAACTTCCGGTGAAATTTCCATATTTTGGTGACTCTTTTCCAGAATCCGATAAAAATTCCACTGATGTTCTTCAGTTTTTAGAGAGAAAGGAGAGGAAAAAGGAAGAAGAGAGAGAGAGAGGAGAAGGGTTCTGCCGAAAAACAGAGGGAAGTGCCTTTTATACCCGCTTAAAACGACATCGTTTTGGCCTTAAGTAACCAGAGGATCCGCGCGTTTTGCCGAAACCCGACCCGACCCAAGTGTCGACCCGCTTCTGACCCGTGCGTGCCTGCCCCCCTCCGAGCCAAGTCGAGCCGAGCCGAGCTTCCCAAGCCGCCCCTCAAGCCGTTTTCTCTTCCTTGAGCCGAGCCGAGCCGCGATCCGAGCCGCTCCAGGTTTTTTTTT
The DNA here is from genome assembly GCF_047325235.1 of Durio zibethinus. Lineage (NCBI taxonomy): Eukaryota > Viridiplantae > Streptophyta > Magnoliopsida > Malvales > Malvaceae > Durio > Durio zibethinus. The sequence continues at coordinate 3,044,444 of NC_143187.1, read as the reverse complement.
TTTTCATTTATTTGTTTATTTGTTTTTCTATTTTTTTATTTATTAGATTAGATTTATTTAATATTTTTTATCTTTATCTTATTTTTATTTTTTTTTACTGTTCTTTATTTTTTTTTCTTCTTTTACTTTTACTTTTATTTTGTTTTATATTCTTTAAATCAAAAAAAATATTTTGAGGAAAAGTTGAAAGTATCAATTTTCCTTAGAAATAAATTTCCAAAAAATATTTTTGGGAAAAGTTGAAAGTATCAATTTTCCTTAAAAATAAATTTTCAAAAAAAAGGATTTTTGAGGGAAAGTTGAAAGTATCAATTTTCCTTGGAAATCAAAGTTTCAAAAAAAAATATTTTTGAGGAAAAGTTGAAAGTATAAATTTTCCTTAGAAATAAATTTCCAAAAAAAATATTTTTGGGGAAAAGTTGAAAGTATCAAATTTCCTTAAAAATAAATTTTCAAAAAAAGGATTTTTGAGGAAAAGTTGAAAGTATCAATTTTCTTTGAAAATCAAAGTTTCAAAAAAATATATTTTTGAGGAAAAGTTGAAAGTATCAATTTTCCTTAGAAATAAATTTCCAAAAAAAAATATTTTTGAGGAAAAGTTGAAAGTATCAATTTTTCTTAAAAATAAATTTCAAAAAAAATATTTTTGGGGAAAAGTTGAAAGTATCAATTTTCCTTAGAAATAAATTTCAAAAAAAAAATATTTTTGAGGAAAAGTTGAAAGTATCAATTTTCCTTAAAAATAAATTTTTAAAAAAATATTTTTGGGGAAAAGTTGAAAGTATCAATTTTCCCTACACAAAAACAATCAATTCTTTCCTTCTTTTCTATTTTGATTTTTCTTTAACTAATCCGACGACGGAGCCTCTGCAAGTGAAACAGTAGTTTTTCTTGCATACTCCTGAGGTGAGGGAATTTTCTCAATTTTCTACTAAAAGTATTAGAGTCAATTGAGAATAATTTTTAATAATTAATTACTTGGTAAAATTTTAAGGCTTTTGGATAACACAAATTTAAGCTGGTACCATCTTTTGATGGGCGTTGTGAGGGTGCTATAACCTTCCTCACATGTAACCGAACTCTCGAACTCTGTTCTAGTTAGCAGACCTGAACCTATTCTTTTAGGGACCCTTAAGCTTAGGTGTTCCCTGAAAGGACAGATTCTTTAGGTGGCCAATCACACCTAGATAAAAAAAGATTGGTGGCGACTCCCAAAAGTCAATGTCTAGCGATAGATCTCCGAATCTAGACGTTATGACAGCTTGGCGACTCCACTGGGGACTTTGAGAGTCAGGCCAGCAAATAATTTATGTTATCCAAAAGCCTAATAAAATTGAACCCTTCTGTATATTTGTGTTATTATTCATTCATGTTTATTTGCTTTGTTAATTATGTCATTCATGTGCATGTGCATAACATGAGCTCTACACCCGAGCTCCGTCCCTCTAGGAGGGAGTAAAGTACCTATTGCTTTCGTGAGGTCTAATGCCTCCGCAGTGGCTAGCGAAATACTCCCACTCAAATTGAACCTTTTTCGCTTGTAGCCTGTAATGGGTGAGGATTAGAGTGCCTTACTAGTTTGTGATGGACAGGGATGTAAGGAGCAATTTGAGGACCTTTAGACTCTGACCTTAAAACTGCATGTAGTGAACTTTAAGAGTGTCTACACCTAGGATAGAGCTCTTTCTACCCAATGATAGATATACCCTAAAATTAGGACATAAAAAGGGTGTTTATCTAATCATTTTGATTGCTTAACTTTGTGTATTATTTTTATCATATGTAACATTATGCATCAGCATCACTTACATTTCATCCACGGAACTAACTATGTTGTTTGTCTGATTGTATGCATCTGTATTCTTTTCATGATCATGTTTCAACACAATCATTTGCATTCATTTCATACTAGATTTCATTCAAAAAATGTACATTTCATTTGTGTATCAAAGCATCATACATAAGGCACAGCATAATATTTCTAATCATAAGTATGGTACTCAAGGTCCGAGGATAGCTCCATCTAGCGAAAACCCTGCTCATCCATACAACACAAGATCCAGAGTAAGGCAAATGGAAGAAGAAAGTTCTCATAGATTTGAAAAGCTAGAAAAAGCACAAGAGAAGATTGAAAGTGAGCTAAGCAAGATTCTAGAAGCTCTTAATAACATAAATAAAGGAAAAAGAGTTGAAGAAAGTACAAGCCAGCAAGTTCCCCCATTACAAGAAATGGCTGACCCTCTGTACCCTCCAAGTTTTGGTCCACCTCAAACTCATTCTGCTCAAAAGGTCCCGCCACAACACTTCTCATATCCAATATATCCCGGAATACCATCAGCTTTCAACCCAGGACAGTATAATAGCTATATAAATCATGTCTTAACTGAAAAGGCAGCAGAACCGATTCTTGATCTAGATGATTTAAAAGAAAAAAAAGAAGGAAAAGATGAGAGTGGAAGCTGAAGAAAGTTCCAAGATTAGCATGCTAGAGTAAAGGCTAAGGGCTGTGGAAGGATTTAGTTTTTATGGGTCAGTTGATGCTGCTGGACTCTGCTTGGTTCCTGATGTGGTTATCCCTCATAAGTTCAAAGTACCAAAATTTAAAAAATATGACGGTACAAAGTGCCCCAAAACCCACATCACCATGTATTGCAGGAAGATGACAGCTCATGCACATGATGAAAAACTCTTGATGCATGTTTTTCAGGACAGTCTTACTAGCTCTGCTGCCAGATGGTATGTTCAACTGGATAGGACTCGCATTCGCTCTTGGAGCGATATGGCACATGACTTCATCGGTCAGTATCGACATATCATCGATTTGGCCCCTGATCGTTTGACTTTACAGAATCTGGAGAAAAAGGCAAATGAATCTTTTAAAGAATACGCCCAGAGATTGAGAGATATAGCTTTACAGGTACAACCTCCACTGACGAAGAAAGAGACCACAGTGTTGTTTGTTAGCACTTTAAAACCTCCCTATTATGAAAAGATGATAGGGAATGCAACAAAAAATTTTGCTGACATGGTAATCTCTGGAGAAATTATTGAAAGTGCCATAAAAAATGATAAGTTGAAAGGAGGAGAAACCAAGAAGACATCAGAAAAGAAAGAAGCTGAAGCTCAAGCTATGAGCTTTGATAGACAACAATTCAGGGGTTATCAACCCTATCCATCCCAAGGTTACTCTCCATACTATCCTACTATGAACAATGCCTCATCCTACCCATACCAGCTAGCTCCACAACCATCTTATTCATCCACTTACCGCCTTAACATTCAAGCTCCTGTAAGAACCCAAATTCACCCTACTAACCCAGCAAGTGGTTCACGAGAACAACGAACTACTCAAAAAAAACCTGTATTTGATCCAATCCCTATGACTTATATAGAGTTATATCGAGAACTCTATAATAGCCACTTGATTGCCTCCAGCCATGTGGAGCCGCTTAAACCACCCTACCCAAAGTGGTATGATCCTACAGCCCACTGCGACTATCACTATAGAATTACTGGCCATTCTACTGAAAATTGCACTACTTTAAAGTATAAGGTGCAACGGTTGATCAATGATGGAATGGTAAGTTTTGATCAAGGAAAAGCAGCAACATCTAATGTTAGCGCTCTGAGTGAAAGTCAAAAACAGAAAGGGTCCGAAGAATCACAATGAATTGAGGGGCAAGATGTTAATAGAGATTCTTCACATGATCGCATAGGGGGACAATTTTTTTTAAAAGAAAAATGGAGATAAGGCTGGTTGAAGGTTTCTTAGGATTTCTTTTCGAGTGATTGTTGGATTTCTTTTTGCAATGTGACTTCCCTTGTTATCATTTTAATAAAGGCAAGTCAATGCATTTCATTACATTTTTCTCTTTCACTTGATCATTATTCCATGCCCTGTTACCTTCCATAACTTCATTCCCATTCTTAAATTTCAGATGATGAATATTTAGACAATGATAACAATAATTCTGGGATTTAATTTTGAGAACTCATCCACGTTAATGTGAGGAGATTATTTGAGCAAAAAGTAAGATGTTACTGAAGGTGAAATAGATATGTCTTGAAGGTGTGCAATCTTTTATACAAGTTCATGAGCTTTGTTCAATAAATGATGTTCAAGAAAGGTATTCACAATTGAGATGAAAAATGGCCATCTTTCTTTTACCATTTGAAAAACCATTTATTGTTACCCCTTTGAGCTTATCATTTTTTTGAAGAACCCCAACCAAGGATCACCCTCTACACTGGAGGGTAAATTTTGAAAAAAAAAAAAGAAAAAAAACACCACAAAAGGTTTCAAAAATGGAAAGAGAAAGAAAAGCAAAAAAAAAATAAATGCCACACATGATTTGGGATAAAGTAGTGAGAATCCTTTGTGTCAAGAAAGAAAAATAGTGAAACGATGTGGGGGCAAAATGCCAAGTTGTATCAAATGATCCTTCGGTTTTGAACCTTTTTAATACATGTTTTGAGCCTATTATATCCTTTTTTTATGACCCTTCACCCTGGCCTACATTACAACCTTGAAAAGTCCATTTGGATCAAATGTGAATACTCAACTTGAATAATCATAGGGTGAGCAAAGACATGCTCATGATGAAGCGATGGAATCATGCTACATGAAAGATATCAACAATGGATGAAAAATGAGAAAAGAGAAAAAAAAAAGAAAAAAAAAGAAAAAAAAAGGGGAAAAAATGAGAAAATGAAAAAATAAAAAAAGAGATTCAAATTGAAAACCTGAAAGGGTGATTTTGGTAGCAAAAAAAAAAAAGATCCAGGTCAAATGGCTCACATGAATGGAAGATCAAAGACATCTGAAGATCCCTCAAAGACTAGGGCAAAGCTTACCAAGCTCAAGTTGACTTCAACAGTAAATGGAATGAGTTTTTGAAAAAGAATCTTAGATTAATGTTGAGAATTGTCTGAATATTCATCAATCGGACATACAATCCATCTCAATGACATTTTTTTCCCATTTGTTCTGTACCAAAATAGATCTTTATTGATTATCTTTACTATAGTTCACTTTCTGTCCTCTTATTGTTACACCCTTAGAATGAATTGAGAAAATGCCTGATTGCATTGTATTTGTCAAAATTTGAAATGATAATGAATGGATATGTGCTTAAAAGAATCTTACATTCATTTGAAAAGAAATCTAAGATGATAAAGAAATGGTAGAAACCTAAAAGAGATGATTTGAAAAGGTATATGATATAATGGGGCAAATTTTGAAAAGTGATGAACTGATCGATATGACTTGCAAGTTATGATTGAATGATGAAGACAATCAGTAGACAAAGTCTGTTTTGGAATGGTTAATGCTGGGACATCTATGAGTAATGACCCAGTGATGATGGATGAAACTTGTTTTAAAATTTGTTAGTGCTGAAAAATTCATTAAATGATGGTCAAGTGATGATCGATTGATGAAGCTTATTCCAAAGTATCGAGAAACTAAACAAAGAAGAATGTGAGTGGAAAGGACAATTGAGAGCTACACTGGTTCGATCTTAGAAGAGCAGTGTAATTGGATTTCTGAAGAATCAAAGGGTTTGATGCTTAAAAAAAGAGCTTGAGAAACTTGAGTACCATACATTGAACAGGAATTAATTGGCCAACATTTGCATAACATGCATTGAAATTCATATGCATTTGCATAGCATACACTACTTTCAAAAAAGTATAGTGTATAAATCCAAGAAGTAGGGGTGTTCCAAGATCCCACATAGAGAAGATAGATGTGAAGACACTTTCAAAATTGAGAAAGAAAAAGCTTGTCAGGTAAGTTCCTAATCCTTGAAATAGGATGTCTTTTAGTATCAGGGTTGATTTATAAGACCTTTGGGCATAATCTCCTGAAATTCCTTCAAACACAACTTTCAACTCCTTTGGACATGATTGTCAAGGAGCAATTTACTTTCCAAAGTCGTGGTGCCTCTGTTTAGAGGAGCAATTTACTTTTCAAAGTCGTGGTGCCTCTGTTTAGAGGAGCAATTTATTTTTCAAAGTCGTGGTGCCTCTGTTTAGAGGAGCAATTTATTTTTCAAAGTCGTGGTACCTCTGTTTAGAGGAGCAATTTACTTTCAAAACTTTCAAAGTCGTGGTGCCTCTGTTTAGAGGAGCAATTTACTTTTCAAAGTCGTGGTGCCTCTGTTTAGAGGAGCAATTTACTTTTCAAAGTCATGGTGCCTCTCTTTAGAGGAGCAATTTAGTTTTCAAAGTCGTGGTGCCTCTGTTTAGAGGAGCAATTTACTTTTCAAAGTCGTGGTGCCTCTGTTTAGAGGAGCAATTTACTTTTTCAAAGTCGTGGTGCCTCTGTTTAGAGGAGCAATTTACTTTCCCAAAGTCGTGGTACCTCTATTTAGAGGAGCAATTTACTTTTCAAAGTCGTGGTGCCTCTGTTTAGAGGAGCAATTTATGTTTCTCAAAGTCGTTGAGCCTCTGTTTAGAGGAGCTTTGGTAAAAAAAAAAAAACAAAACCAAAAAAACAAAAAACACAAAAAACACAAAAAAACACAAAAAATAAAAAAATGACAATGTTGAATTGAGTCTTGATTGGGTGTCTACGTCTTTGCACAATTTCTGTTTCACAGAAAATGTGCAAAGAGGGGCAGCTGTAGACACCCAATTGGGTCCAGGCCTAGATCAATTGGGCCTGGCCCAAAAGGGTAAGCCCAATTCAATTTCTATATGGTATTATTTTTATTTTTTTTTCTTTCTTTTGTATTTTATTATTTATTATTATTATTATTGTGTATTAATATATATTTATTTTTTTCTGTTAATATTTATATGTATTTTATTTATATAGTTATAGTTGTTATTATTATTATTATATTATTATTATCATTATCATTTTTTTTCTGGTAAATATTTTTGGATTTATCTTATTTTATATTTTAATTATCTGTTAATTTTATTTTATTCATCCATCTGATTTTGTTTGATTATCTGATAGTATTATTATTTTTTCTTTTTTTTTCTTTTTCTTTTTTGATGGCTAAGATTAAATGTTGAAGAATCCTACTAGGAGTGGGGATTCAATCAAAAGAGTCCGATTGGATTCAAAGATTGAATCCCCGTCCAAGGAGGAATTGGGATTGATCAGGAACTCCTGATCAACCCTTATAAAAGGCACCCTCCTAGAACAGATGAAACACACAAAGAAAACAGTGAGCAAAGCTACTGAATTTGAGAGAAAAGAGGTGTATAGAAGAGTTTTCGAAGGCTAAAGAAGGTTGAGAAGAGTTAGGATAGCTGTAGGGATCGGAAATAATTTTTTAGAAATTTTTGACGAGAAATTTTTCTGGAAATTTCTGGGAAATTTCCAGATTCCGACGAAAATTTCGGCGAAGTTTGAATTTTCCGACGAAATTTCGGCCAACCTTGAAGTTTCCGACGACCAACCCAGTTTCCAACGAAGAATCCTAGAAACCGGTGATCTTCCGACCAACTTCCGATGAAATTTCCAGATTCCGATGACTTTTTCCAGAATCCGGCAAAAATTTCACCGCTGTTCTTCAGTTTTTAGAGAGAAGGGAGAGGAAAAAGGAAGAAGAGAGAGAGAGAGGAGAAGGGTTCTGCCGAAAAACAGAGGGAAGTGCCTTTTATACCCGCTTAAAACGACGTCGTTTTGGCCTTAAGTAACCAGAGGATCCGCGCGTTTTGTCGAAACCCGACCCGACCCGAGCGTCGACCCGTTTTTGACCCGCGCGTGCCTGCCCCCCTCCAAGCCAAGCCGACCCGACCCGAGCTTCCTAAGCCGCCCCTCGAGCCGTTTTCTCTTCCTTGAGCCGAGCCGAGTCGCGATCCGAGCCGCTCCAGATTTTTTTTTTATTTTCATTTATTTGTTTATTTGTTTTTCTATTTTTTATTTATTAGATTAGATTTATTTAATATTTTTTATCTTTATTTTATTTTTATTTTTTTTTACTTTTCTTTATTTTTTTTTCTTCTTTTACTTTTACTTTTATTTTGTTTTATATTCTTTAAATCAAAAAAAATATTTTTGAGGAAAAGTTGAAAGTATCAATTTTCCTTAGAAATAAATTTCCAAAAAATATTTTTGGGAAAAGTTGAAAGTATCAATTTTCCTTAAAAATAAATTTTCAAAAAAAAGGATTTTTGAGGGAAAGTTGAAAGTATCAATTTTTCTTGGAAATCAAAGTTTCAAAAAAAAATATTTTTGAGGAAAAGTTGAAAGTATCAATTTTAATTAGAAATAAATTTCCAAAAAAATATTTTTGGGAAAAAGTTGAAAGTATCAATTTTCCTTGGAAATCAAAGTTTCAAAAAAATATATTTTTGAGGAAAAGTTGAAAGTATCAATTTTCCTTAGAAATAAATTTCCAAAAAAAAATATTTTTGAGGAAAAGTTGAAAGTATCAATTTTTCTTAGAAATAAATTTCAAAAAAAATATTTTTGGGGAAAAGTTGAAAGTATCAATTTTCCTTAGAAATAAATTTCAAAAAAAAAATATTTTTGAGGAAAAGTTGAAAGTATCAATTTTTCTTAAAAATAAATTTTCAAAAAAATATTTTTGGAGAAAAGTTGAAAGTATCAATTTTCCCTACACAAAAACAATCAATTCTTTCCTTCCTTTCTATTTTGATTTTTATTTTGATTTTTCTTTAACTAATCCGACGACGGAGCTTCTGAAGTGAAACAGTAGTTTTTCTTGCATACTCCTGAGGTAAGGGAATTTCTCAATTTTTTGCTAAAAGTATTAGAGTCAATTGAGAATAATTTTCAATAATTAATTACTTGGTAAAATTTTAAAGCTTTTGGATAACACAAATTTAAGCTGGTACCATCTTTTGATGGGCGTTGTGAGGGTGCTATAACCTTCCTTACACATAACCAAACTCCCGAACTCTGTTCTGGTTAGCAGACCTGAACCTATTCTTTTAGGGACCCTTAAGCTTAGGTGTTCCCTGAAAGGACAGATTCTTTAGGTGGCCAATCGCACCTAGATAAAAAAAGATTGGTGGCGACTCCCAAAAGTCAATGTCTAGCGATAGATCTCCGGATCTAGACGTTATGACACTTTCTAGTAAATACATACCACAGCCACAAATGCAAAAATGCTCCAACAATGCTACTTCACAGCACTGCAACCGATGGCAAGAAGGTTCTTATACTCTTTTAATAGATTCAAACCTAAATACCAAAGTTATACACCTTATTAATTGTAAGTTTGGTACTGTTTGTCTTAAGATTATATTTAATTGCCTTTGTCTCAAACACAAAAATTTTACCGTTTTCGAATAGATCTAGTAATTTGAAATACGATACAATAACATGATACAAAAATGATATGAATAAAGAACACGAAGATAACACGACTTAAAATTTTAGAAAAACCATAAATAGGTTTAATAAAATCAAAAATTATATTTTATGTTTTCGTGTCGACATAAACTATGACACGCGATTTTCATGTAAAACATAATACGAATACAATATTTTATACGACATGGCCACACGAATTGCCAAGTTTATCTTCGAATATCTATTGAATTTTATAATTTCTATTTTCTTATTTGTAAGATTAGTCTTATATTTCAATAAAATTTGCAATGTAAAAGCTTTAAAGTTTTTTTTCCATTATACTTATATCTTCATACCCCATTATACTATGTTTCGACAATTGTAAACTTTTGATCTGCTCGAACACTAAAGAAGGAAAAATAAATTCTTTTTGCTATAGGGGAAAAACAACTAAAGGTATTCATGTACTTAAATGGTCTATAGCCTAACTATTTTGTTCAATATTTGTATTTTGTTGAAAACTTTAACTTTTCTACCTTATTAACATTATAGTGAGAGTTGTACTGAACATTTTCATCAGAAGAGGATTTAATGGTTTGAGTGAAGCACTACTTGAACATCGACGATATACACCTCACTTAGAAGGTGTAAAGCTTATTCGAGTTAAATATTTTATGATGTTAAGTTTTGGAAGGGGACATATAAACGTAAAATATCAAGATTGACATTATTCTCCTAATTTAAGAGATTGGTTACTTAATTTTAATTGTTCAATACTTTATTTTATTATCATTTTAATATTTTCATATTTTTATAAAATGATTTAATCAAATGTTAAAAATAGACTCGGAGTGAGCCTAGACATTATTCTAGTATCCATTTATTAGAAAAATACTTGGTAGTTTTTAGAATTAATGATTGGCATGTGTTGAATTTGGATGGGATGCAATTAAGAAAAGAAAATGAGGTTTGGTCGTCCTTCTTGAATCATTAAAGTCTTCACCTGAATGGCCATAATCCACTTATTTGAAAGTATTTGGTTGTTTTTAGAATTAATGATCGGCATGTGTTGAATTTGGATTAGATGCAATTAAAAAATGAAAAAGTGGGTTAATTATCCTTATTGAATCATTAAATTCTTCACCTAAATAGCCATAATCCATTTATTTGTAAAGTACTCTGGTCGTTTTCAGAATTAATGATTGGCATGTGTTGAATATGGATTGAATGCAATTAAGAAATGGAAAATTAGGTTGGTTATCCTTCTTCAATCATTAAAGTTTTCACGTAATCCATTTATTTGAAAAGTAGTCGGTAGTTTTAGAATTAATGATTGGCACATGTTGAATTTGGATTGGAGGCAATTAAGAAATGAAAATTTGGGTTGGTTATCCATTCTTAAATCATTAAAGTCTTCACCTAAATGGCCATAATCCATTTATTTGAAAAGTAATTGGTAGTTTTAAAGTTACTGATTGGCATATGTTGAATTTGGATTGGATACAATTAAGAAATGAAAAAGTAGGTTGGTTTTCTTTCTCGAATCATTAAAGTCTTCACCTAAATAGCCATAATTCATTTATTTGAAAAGTGATTGACAGTTTTTAGAATTAATGATTGGTGTTATAATACTCTTGTAGTCGCTAAATGAATTGTAAAAAATAAAGAATCGACATTAATTTTTTTTTGTTAGGTATGATTTATTATTTATTAAAATTTATTTTTTTAATAAAATATTAATATTAATTCAAATTTTATTAAATAATTAATTTTAAAATTTATAAAAATAGTTTAGATTCAAAAATATAATTATATGTAAAAAAAATTAATATTTTCACAATATTCGTTGAAAAACGATATCAATTAATCATATATTATCTTTTGATTTTAATAAAAATGGTTTTAATATTTAAAATTAACTTGTTTTAAATTTTTAATTATAATAAAATTAATAAACTCTATATAAAAATAACTTTTTCAGAATATACTTACAAATAGACTTTTTTATTTTAAATGAAATAAATATTATTGACCATGATTATTTTTACTTTTCAAAATACATAAACTATATAAAATATATAAGTTCATTTGAAATTTTATATAAAAAATAACTTTTCAAAATGTTCTACAAATTTTCAAATATGGAATGAATAATAATATTAGAAAAAAAAAGTTAATAAATTGGTGAATGGTAGGAAGTAACTGTCAATTCATATAAAATAATAAAGCATATTCAACGTATTTAAATTAATTTACATCATCCAAACATAATTGTGTAAAAAAAATTACAACTTAATATAAAAAACTAAAATAACACTACATATATTCATATTATTTTGTATAACTAAAAAAATTATTCAACCAATTTAATGGGGCAAATCTGCTACATTAAAAAAAAAAAGTCAAATCTACTGTAACTTCCAAAAAAGAAAAAAAAATTCCACTGAAACGTTAAAAGAAATACAAAATCTCCTTTGTAATTCAAAAATTACCAAAAAATAATAATCAATCAAATATTTTTGAGTGGTGGTCTAAATTTGACAAAAATGCCATATTGCAAGTATCCTTGGTAATTCTTGAATAATTGCTAAGCTTTACTTTTATATCCTTATCGATCAGCTTTTAAATTTTTTGTGTAAATTCTGAAACCATTGTTAGAGAAAAATTGCATAATTACAAATAATCATAGAAAGAATCAAATCAAACCATTAAAAATCACTAAGCTCCCTAACCAAAACAAATAATTAATCTTTTGGACCTCTACTGTAACATGCTATTTCTTAACATCAACTGTATATAAACTTTGGCTAAGACGATTTGTATACAAAATTAAATTGCAATAGAATTTTATATGAATATATATTGTATTTCATAATATAAAAGTTAATACATTAATTCAAAGGAAAAATATATTTACAAAAATATAATACTAAATAAAGGAAATAAAAGAACATATTAATAATAATAATAATAATAATACTTACAAAGTTATAATCTTACACCAACCTTTGGAGTTTATTATGAAATATAGATAATTGGTGTAAAATATAAAAAAAAAATACAATATTTAAACAATGTATCAAGAAAAAGAAAAAAAAAAGTAAAATAATACAAATGAAAAATTTTTTTTACAACAGTATTTGTCACCTTCATCATATTATCATTATATTTATATACAACATATATATACTCATAAATGTTGAATCACAAAGATTTAGCTATCAATCAATGACTTATTACCATGAAAATTTTCTATCTTTCTTAATTACATATTATTATGGAGTTTAAATTTTAAATACATAAGTTGATATATCAATCAATTCTTTTTATTATTATAATCAATCACCCAAAATTAAGATAATGTAAGTATGGAACATTTTACCAAATTCAAAACAAAAATTGAAGATATTGAATGTTCAATAAGACCTTTTGTAAAAAAATAATAATTATTAAGAAATATTCATAATCAAAGTGTTTTTTAAAACTAAAATTAAAGCCACTGAATAGTTAATAAATTCCTTGGACAGAAATTGGAAAAATTGTTGATTAAGATCAAAACACATGATATCATTTGAGATTATTCATGAATAAAATATTAGCTCATATTTATTGACTTATTTGGTTTTTTGTCAAAAGTTAATATATTTAAGTTATTATAGTAAAGTAATATGTTTATATAATTATAAATAGTTATTAGAAGATATGTAGAATATTGATATTTATAGGAGGCAAGAATATTGATATTTAAATAATATAAATATAATCAATTTTGCCATAATAGATTATTTTAAAATAAAAATTTATCAAGTCAAATCCATTAATTAGAGGGTAAATGTTATTTACTTAAAACATTCCATATGTCAAAAAATTAAATTATCTATATAGAACAAAATGCCTTTTTTATTAATGGTTTTGGATTTTATATATTTATATAAGATATAAGATATAAGATTAGTAAAGTGTTGAAGGTACTTAATATTTATGATAACAAGCTGACTAAAAACTAAAAATGGAAGTAATGAGAGCAATTTATGGAATGTCTAAAAAATATCATTTAATAAATTAATAATATTTTATAACAATGTCTGTTAGAGTGCTTAAAAAGAAAAAAAAAATTCTAGTGTCCTAATTAGAAGATATATATGAAAATATGTTCATGAGTAATTAGCTTTCCAATTCTTTTTTAGTTCAATTGTATCATTAACCAAGTTAATTGCAACTTATTCATATAAGGTATATTCATATAAGATAAGAACATTAGGTATTTAAAAGAGAATAAATGGAATTAATTTAGTCTAACTAATTACTCTTTAAGTAATAAAACATTTCAAATAATTAAAATGCATTTATTAAAAGACATATGGCAATTTTTTAAATCTGTCCACATGTAAAAAATGTGGGTTTTCCAAGTAAGACTATTTCTATTTTTATCCAAAACTTTGTTTTTTATATATTTATATAAGTTAAGTTAACTAAAAACTAAAAATGGAAGAAATGAGAGTAATTTATGGAATGTATAAAAATTATCATTTAATAAATTAATAATATTTTATAATAATGTATGTTAGAGTGCTTAAAAAGCAAAAATAAATAAATAAATAAATCTAGTGCCCTAATTAGAAGATATGAAAATATATTTATTAGTAATTAGCTTTCCATTTAGCTGTTTTTCTTAACTTATTTGTATTATTAACCAAGTTAATTGCAACTTATTGATATAAGGTATGTTCATAAAAGGTAAGAATATTGGCTATTTAAAAGAGAATAAATATAATTAATTTAGTTTAACTAATTACTTTTTAAGTAATAAAAACATCTCAAATAATTAAAATGCATTTATTAAAAGACACATGACAATTTTTTTAAATCTGTTCATATGTCAAAAATATAGATTATCCAAGTAAGACTATTTCCTTTTTTACCTAAAGCTTTATCTTTTATATACTTATATAAGATAAGGTGACTAAAAACTAATGAGAGTAATTTATGGAATGTCTAAAAAATATAATTTAATAAATTAATAATATTTTATAACAAAGTCTGTTAGAGTGCTTAAAAAGAAAAAAAAATTCTAGCACCCTGATTAGGAGATATATATATATATATATATATATGAAAATATATTCATGAGTAATTAGCTTTCCATTTTTTTTTAGTTCAATTGTATTGTTAACCAAGTTAATTGCAACTTATTCATATAAGGTAAGAACATTAGGTATTTAACATAGAATAAATGGAATTAATTTAGTCCAACCAATTACTCTTCAAGTAATAAAAACATTTCAAACAATTAAAATGCATTTATTAAAAGACTTACTGTAATTTTTTAAATCTGTCCACATGTCAAAAATGTGGGTTTTCCAAGTAAGACTATTTCCATTTTTATCCAAAACTTTGATTTTTTTTTATATATTTAATAAGTTAAGTTAACTAAAAACTAAATATAGAAGTAATGAGAGTAATTTATGAAATGTATAAAAATTATCATTTAATAAATTAATAATATTTTATAATAATGTATGTTAGAGTGCTTAAAAAGCAAAAAAATAAAATAAAATAAAATTCTAGTGCCCTAATTAGAAGATATGAAAATATATTCATTAGTAATTAGCTTTCCATTTAGTTTTTTTTCTTAATTTATTTGTATTATTAGCCAAGTTAATTGTAACTTATTCATATAAGATATGTTCATATAAGGTAAGAATATTGGGTATTTAAAAGAGAATAAATGTAATTAATTTAGTCTAATTAATTATGTTTATGTAATAAAAACATTTCAAATAATTAAAATGCATTTACTAAAAGACACATGACAATTTTTTAAATCTGTTCACATGTCAAAAATATAGATTATTCAAGTAAAACTATTTTCTTTTACCAAAAGCTTTAGCTTTTATATATTTATATAAGATTTTCTTAACACACTTTATTTATGACAAATTTAGCCTTTTTTATTTTTTATTTTATTTTTTATATTTCATTTTCCTCACAAAAAAATTATTTAAAAAATTATTATTTCATTTTTATTTGAAAACTAAATCGAAGCCTTTTATTGAAAATTTCTCAAAATATTCTAGTATGTCGATAACATTAAAAAATTTTCTTACCTAATGATTTCTTAAGAATCATTACTCAGATTTCTTTAAAATTCTATCTTCGGAAGCTCATTTTTTTAATTAATTAATGCAATTAATATTCATACATTATTATATATAACCTTACTCTTAAAAATATTTTTTCTTTTATTATTATTTTTAAACTAATAAAAATAATAAGTAAATGAAAATCATTTTGTATTTGATATATTTCTAAATACTCCAGCACTTTGATAGCATTTTAGAAAAATATCATCATATAGAGATTTTAAAAAAATACCACGTGGATTTTCTTAATATCTCTTTGGTGAAGGATTTTCAATTTTTCTTTAAAAAGATTTTTTAACATTTTTTAAAATATATATTTATTTAAAAATTTAAAATTTAAATATATAAAGATGACCAAATAACTAACTTATAAAAAAAAATAAAGAAAATAATTAAAAAAAATTACTCAAAAGAACCTGTCAAGCCCAGTCAACATATCAGTCAATAGGTTCAAGTGACTTGGTCATTTTGTCCTAGTTCATGCGACGGTTTAAAGCTTTTTCTCTAATTTTTAGCGATTTAGCAGTCAGTTATTGGTTTAGAAGCAATTTGAACTAATTCAATTGGATCAATTCAAGGTTATTGTGGGAAGCTAGGCAATAGGTTAGGCACGCAGATCCTAGACTGGGTTAGGTCCACGCATTGATCTTGTTAAGTTTTTTTTTCAAGCTTATAAATGCCAAATTTTTTTTCAATTCATTTCAAACTTTTCTCTAAAAAAAAAAAATCCCAAAAACTCTCTATAGTTTCAAGAACTTCTATCGACCTTCAAAGCCAACCCAATTTTCGGCCATCGCACTAGCACCATCTGCTATTGTCGGCTGTCAATCATCAATCGTTGGTATTAATCGAGGCCTAAAATTTCCAAAAAAGACCCTTTCTACCTCGTCATCACTATTCCAACCTCCATTTAGCCTAAAATAACCCCAAACAGCCTAGATCTAAACTAAAATATCCTGGCTTCCACCCTTTGAAATGCCTTTTTTCGTCGTGTTATTTGTCGTCAATTTCTACTATGTTTCTCCCCCATCCCTGCTCGTTATTCCCACCAAATTTTAGGTTTCAAAACCTTTCAAAACGCCCCAAACTGAAGCCCCCCTTCTTTAATTTTGGTGATTTTGTCTTTTTTTTTCTTTTAGTTTAGAGAAAAGATCTAATTAAAAGAATTTTTTTAAAGAGAAAAAAAGTTTATCTTTTTCTAAGAAAAGAAATTTTTGTTTTTACAATTTTTTCTAAATGCAAAATTTTTTTGTTTGAAAAAAAATATATAGAAGAAAGAAAATTTTGACAAACATACAATAATTTAAAATCAATAAATAAATAAAAAGTTTTTTTGTTAAGTTTTTGTTTTAATTTTTGGTAGTATATAACCATTTTATTATTAATCCAAGAAAAAATGTTGTCAACAACAAATATATTCCCTCACATGTTATAATTAAGGTGATTTCTTACAAAAATGTCAACATGATTTTACCTAAGGTTGGCTCTTTACAGTTTATTATATGTTGGATTTGGATTGTCATGTATTTAAAAGTTCTCAAATTGTCCCTTACTATCATCCATATTGGACTAATAAAGCACCATGATCTTTATTCATCATAGGTCACAATTAGAAATGGTTCAATTTGAATTAAGTATTTTACTTGTCATTGCAAAGGTTTTTATCTCACGAGAGTATATGTACTTTACTTCTTCTTATAGAGACAAAGTTTGGATATGAGCTCATATATGAAATGTAATGTGTCATTATGTGTGTATGTGTGAGTGAAAATAACATTGCAATCTTTATCCTAAAAGCTCTATAATTTATCAAGAATAATATATACAAAACAAACAATAATAATTGAATAAATGATATAATTAAAATGAAATGCATATGATTTTTTTATTATTTTATTATTGTATTAAAAACAAAATCAAAATCAAAGAAATTAAAGTTAAATACATATTAAAACCATTAATTCAAAATTAAGGATACCACAAAATTAATTTTGGCCTGACTTTAAAAAAATTACATCCCTAGCTGAATAGCTAAGTTATCATAATTGTTTTAAGGGCTATTAGATGAGCTTTAAAAAAAAAAAGAGTTGTAACCAATCTTTTGTGAGTCTACCTATTAAAATTTACTCTTTTAATAACATCTTAAAATTAATTAAATCTTTATTAAAAGATTAATTTTTGAGCCTGAAAAAATAGTTTGCGTTCAAGAGAACGGTCACATATGAGAAACGATTAGCACCCCTAAAATGTCCATCCAAAAATATTACCAAATAATCATGTATTATTCTTTGATCTAGTGGTATTGATAGTTAATATTAATTACCTTGACTCTTTTTACTTATCACAATTTTAGCCTTTTATTTTTATTTTATTTTTATATTTTATTTTCCTTATAAAAAATTTTATTTAAAAAATTATTATTTCATTTTTATTTGAAAAATAAATTGGAACATTATAATGAAAAAATTCTTAAAATGTTTTAGTACATTACAATATTAGAAAAAATTTTCACCTAAAGATTTTTTGAAAATTACTACTCAAATTTTCTTAAAATCTCATTCTTAAATGCTCATATTTTTAATTAATTAATGTCATTAATATTCATACATTATTATATTTAACCTTACTTTTTTAAAAAATTATTTTATTATCGAATTTTTTGTTTTTAATTTTAAAAAATAAGTAAATAAGGAATCCTAGTAAGTTTTTATTTTTCAAGCTTAAAATTGCCAAACTTTTTTTTCAATTCATTTCAAACCTTTCTCTAAAAAAATTCTTAAAAACTCTCTCAAGATTCAAAAACTATCGCCAACTTTTAAAGCTAACCCGATTTTTGGTCACCGCATTGGCCATCATTTGCTATCGTCAACCTCTGGTTGCCAATGCCAACCGAAGCTAAAAATCTCCAAAAATGACCTTTTCCACCCCCTCGTAACTGTTTCAACCTTTGTTTAGCCTAAAACAATCCCAAATGGCCTAGATCTAAATCGAAATACCGTGGCTTCCACTCATTAAAACACTTTTTTTCGTGCTTATCATCATTGGTTTCTCCTATGTTTCTCCCCCTTTCTTGCTCATCCCTTTCACCAAATTTTGGGCCTCAAAACCTTTTAAAATGCCCTAAACAAAACCCTTTCCCTTCATTTTGGTGATTTTGTTTTTTTTGTTTTTGGCTTTCAGTGCTGATTTTCCCTGATCTAGGGGATGTGTGATTATTTTTGTGTTTTCTTATTTTGGGTTTTTCTATTAAGGGGGTGTGGGTTGCTTGATAGAAGGTTTGGGTGGGCCTTGAGTTAAATTAATGATGGTTTTGGTCCTTTTTGGGCGATGGTGAAGAATGTCTTCAAGTGAGGGTTTTAGCTGGATTTTTTGGTTAGTTGTCGAATGGGTTTTGGGAATGAGTGATGGTGGTGGTTTTTGCAGCTACTGGTTAGATTGGGACAAAAATGGTTTAGTTGGAGGTGTATGGGTGAGGAAATGGTGATAGTGGTGGTAATGGTAGAAGGCTCCCTAAAAATTTCTCCCTTTTCGTATTGATTTCAACTAGGTTTTAAAGAAGTGATTCTAACACATCCCAAAAATTAAGCTTTAATTTTTACTACCATGGTGATGGGAAATGCAAGGTAGGGTTTAAGGGTTGAGTAGGACATGGATTTCTACAGAGTATGTCAGCTAATAGGGGATAAGAATCTGACAAGGTGATAATTGAGTGTTGTGTCACGATACTAGAGAGGAGCCATGAATCACACATCGATTGTATATTAGAATTGATCATGGGATATAAGAGTTTACACATTTTCTTTCTTATGAGATGCTTTTTATAGGATAAAATCGTGAGATTAAAGGGGCTAAAATGGATAATACCTCACAAAGGTATTAACCGTGACAGGTAGGTTAATATGAGACATCGAATGAGTGTATGCATAAGTCTTGGAGTTGAGTGGACTTGGAGGTTGAGTCTCGACTCATGACAAGTGATATCAAAGCCAGCTCTAATGGTGCTAACGATGTGCTACCAAAAACGATGAACCGTCGTTGGAGTAAGAGATGGTGTCATAGTCCTAGAGAGGAGCCATGAACCTCACATTAGCTATGTACTAGAGTTGATCATGGGATATAAGAGTTCACATATTTTTCTCTTTGTGAGACACTTTTTGTGAGATAAAATAGTGAGGCTAGACAGGCCAGAGCGGATAATACTTCACAAGAGTTTGAAACGTGATAAGTAGGCTAATCTGGTATATTGGATGAGTGCATGCCCAGATCTTAGAGCCACGTGGGCTTGAAGGTTGAGTCTCAGCTCGTGACATTGGTACTATGCCTAGCACAATGCTTCAGCCCTTATTCTATCTTCTTTCTTTTTAATTAAAACTTAATTAATTCTAATTAATCAAATTTGGGCCATAATTGAATCTGGATAACATTTGGACTTTAAATCCAACTTGAATTGGACCAAACATTAGGACAAGAAAGTCAATTAAACCCAATATGCAATAAACAAGTCTATTCTTGACTACAATGCCTAATTAAATTTCGAATATCAAAATCATAAATGAAATTTAAAATTCATTTTTATCGATAGATAAAATTAAGTATCTATAATTTAAGATTCATTTTTATCGACGGATAAAATTAAGTGTCTATGATTAGAATGTGCTGAATTTGGATTGAATGCAATTAAGAAATGAAAAAGTGGGTTATTCTTCTTGAATCATTAAAGTTTTCACCTAAATGGTCATATCTTATATAAATATATAAAAGCTTAAACTTTTAGTAAAAAAAACAAAAGGTTAAATGTGGATGATCTATTCTTTTGTTATGTGGATGGTTTTGAACAATTGTCATATGTTTTGCATTAATTATTTTGATTTGTTGTTATATAAATTTTATTAATTTAAAAGATTTCTATTTTGAGTAAATTAAATATATTTATTTTCTTATAAATATAAAATATTATTGCCTTTATAAATATGTTACAATTCAATTATCTTAATTCATTTTCAAATAAATTCAAATTTTAATTTAAAACACCAAACATGAACACTATGAATAAGAAATATGCATTAAAAATATTGACTATTTAATATCTGTAATTTTAGTATTTAATTAAAAAATAATTTATGTAATGAGTATATAAGTCATATAATGCTAAGAATTCAAACCTAAAATAAAAGGCCTAATTAATTGCAAACATATTTTTTATATATTTCTTTCTGTATAAATATTAATTATAATCACAAAATTTACTGTTTCAAAATATATTCTCTAATAACCCATTATAATTACTCTGTATAAATTATGCTCAATTTATAAAAAAACTTTATAATCCTTACTATAAATATAAATCATATAATCTAAAAGTGTTAGGAAGCTACTTTCCAAATGTATCGATTTTATGATTAGGTAAATTTTTGTCAATACAATTATATTAATTTTTATCCATACAATTATATTAATTTATTATGACAATGAATTATTTTGATTTTGATTTCTTTTATTGTTATTTTTTTGTCAAATTACATTATTCTTTTAGTTTATTAGTCATTGTTCATTATAGGAACAACAATGCTAAATATTGATCACCAAGTTAATTTGCTTTGCTTTTGTGTTTATAGATGCTTTCCTTTTATCACATTTATTAGTTGGTATTATTTTAATATTTCTCATTTGTTTGCTCAATTTTTTATGAAAAAAAAGTAGCTTTCATTAACATCAAAAAGCATAAGTCTAAAAAACAAGCTTGGAAGTGATCCTAAGCAGGTTTGTTGGTTGCTAATCTCGCACTCAATCTTAGTTATGTGGTGTGCTAAAAAATAAACAATTCATCTAGTTTGAATGAATTGACAAGATGCACGAGATTAAGTTAAATTCAAAATATCAACAATCCGTGTCCCATATATGTATGATCTTTTTTTGTGATTTCAAAAATAGTTGTTAACGAATCATTCTCTACTATGAAAAGATTAAAATCATGATTACATTTATCATAATCGCATTTAATAATATAAATATTTTCATTTTGATTACAAAAAAGATCAAAATTATCAAATTAACTACCATTTCTATTCAATTTTGCCTCGACTAATATTACAATTATATATGATGTTTTTCTTTTCAAGATTTGTCTCTATTTCTTTCTTGGTTTAATTAGCTTGAATTGCATTTATTTCTACTTTATTATTTTTAACATGACATTGTCTAAAACTTAATCTATTTCTTAATTATCTGTTATTGATTTAATTTTTTTATTAAAATAATACAAATATACAATCAACCATAAGTAGAAAATTATTTTTATGTACGGTTCATGCTTTTATATAGTTCTAAGAGTTTTTTTAAGATCAAAATTATTAAATTTTAGTCATAATGCATTCTTTATATGTAAGAGGTAAAAGTATATACTTACCAAAAAAAAGTTTTAAATAAAGTTGGGATCATGACTTATTATCTTTATAAACTTTATACTAATTATGGTACTCAATTCATATCTTGATGTAAATATGGCAAATAATTTTATTACAACATCTCCTTAAAATGTTATTATAGTTACACATTGATCTTTAGTTTTTTTTTTTAATTTGTTTTACATCAAAATTTTTATTCTTATATAAAAATTATTAGTTGTATTATATTATATATGTATATATTTTTTTCATCCTCTAACTCTATAAATATATATATATATATGTATATATATAATCATTTATCCTTCACCTTTAAAATCATATCTCATTTCTACTTTGTATCCCTCCTCTCTATGTATACATTCATGTGTGTGTGAGATTTAGACCAAGCTCAATCTTCGCTGCAGGCTAGATCTTTCGATTCATTTTTCTTCCTGAAACCGCCTCTTAATTATCTGCAATGGAAATTGCAAGCCTAGTCTTAGAGGTAATCGCTTGTTTGCGGGATTGCAGCGAAAGAAACAGAGAGTACCGTATCTCGATCTGTCATCCCGAAAGGCTTATAAGATCTTTGAAAAGAGACACAGAAAAAGCTTAGGGAGCAAAGGAACGATGTGAAGACAAGAGTAGAAAATGCTGAGCGGCAACAAATGCGGCCTAGGGTGCAAGTCGAAGGATGGTTACGGCGAGTAGAAGAACTAGAAGCTGAACTTGACATGGTTGTGAGGGAAGGAGAAAGGTAGGCTCAGCAAAGATGTTTCCGCAACTTTTCTCCCAAAAGATTGAAGTCTCGTTACAACCTCGGGAAGCAAGTATCAAAAACATTGAAAGCTATTTCAGAGTTGAGAACAGAAGGAAGTTTTGTTGATGTGGCTGACATGTTGCCCCCGCCCTTGGTGGATGAAATGCCCCTCGAGGACACTGTGGGCATGGATTTAAATTTCAGGGAGGTTTGGAGCTACCTTTGTGATCAACGAGTGGGAATCATTGGAATATATGGTATGGGGGGTGTGGGCAAAGCCACCCTCTTGAGTAAAATCAACATTGAACTAATTGGCAGAGTTGGTCAAGATTATGATGTGGTGATTTGGGCCGTGGTGTCAAGGGATCTAAACATGGAAAAGGTGCAAGATACACTTGGCCGAAAACTAGGCTTCCCTGATGACAGATGGAGTAGGATGAGCTAAGGAGAGAAAAGCAATTCCATCTTCAGGGTGTTGAAAACGAAAAGATTTGTGCTATTGTTAGATGATGTGTGGGAGCTTTTTGATCTTATAAATGCTGGGGTACCACTTCCGAGTGAACAAAACAAGGCCAAAGTAGTACTCACAATACGTCAAGAGGATGTGTGCGATCTCATGCATGCACAAAGGAAGTTCAAAATGAATTGTTTAGCGTGGAGGGAAGCATGGGGATTGTTTCAAAGCAAGGTGGGAGAAGAAGTCCTACGGTTGGACCCAGCCATACCCAAACTAGCAGAAACGATTGTAAACGAATGTAGCGGTTTGCCGCTAGCACTCATCACTGTTGGACAAGCCATGCGTAGCAGAAGTACCATTGAAGAATGGCGTCATGCGGCAACCACGGTTAGGAAATCTGCTGCTGAATTCACTAGTATGGAGAAAACGTTACTTTCTCTACTAGAGTTCAGCTTTGATAGCTTACCAGATGATACTACTAAATCTTGCTTCTTGTATTGCGCGCTGTATCCTGAAGATTTTTATCTGGATAAAATGAATCTTATAATTGCTTGGGCTGGAGAAGGTTTTTTGGATCAAAGTGACGATCTATTTGAAGCTATTGATAAGGGGCACCATATTATAGGCACCTTAAAGCTGGCATGCCTGTTGGAGAGTGGTGAACGCATCGGAGATAATTATATTAAAATGCATGACATGATTCGAGACATGGCGCTGTGGGTAATTTCAGATAAGGGAGCTACAAAAGGCAAGTTTTTGGTGCAAGTGGCTGTCAAATTGACCAAAGCACCTGCAGTCTCAGAGTGGGAGAAGGCTGAAAGAATATCACTCATGAACAATTCTATTGATCAACTAACAGCAACACCTAGATGCCCCAATCTGTTGACTTTGAATCTTCGATATAATGCTTTGAAAATGATATCTGATAGCTTCTTTGATTTTATGCCTTCTCTTAAACTGCTAGCCCTATCTCACAATAAAAGTTTAGAAGAGTTGCCCTTAAGCTTTTTTGAATTGGTCTCCTTGCAACATCTTGACCTTTCTTTTACAGGGGTTAGAGTGTTGCCTCTGGAGTTTAGGAAATTAACGAAGCTGAAACATTTATATGTGAATAATATGGATAAACTTCAGATTCTTCCACAACAGGTTCTATCAAATCTCTCAATGTTGAAAAGATTGCACTTGTTTCATTCTGGTATTTCAGATCAACTAGAGGACGGTAATGTCTTTTCTGGTGGTAATGAACTGTTGGTGGATGAACTGGACTGCTTACCGAGCCTGCAATCCTTAAGTTTCACTGTGAAAAGCGAACATGCGCTGCAAAAATTTTTGAGGTCAGACAAATTACAGAACTGCACATTTGGCCTAGACATTGAGTTGTGCAGAGGCACTGCTATTCTGTGACTTCCGAAAGATATGGGATTATCATGGTTTCAAATCGGTAGTTGCAGTGATTTGGAAGAATTGGCTATTGACTGGTTGGAGGAGGAGGAGGAGGAGCAAGAAATGGTGCCTGAAATCCCATGCAACAGCAGGGATTTAAGGGCGAGATGTTTTATTCGACTTGGTTCCCTCATAATCAATAAGTGTAAAGTTCTTCTACATTTGAATTGGCTTATTTGGGTCCCAAACCTCAAAACTCTAAAAATTGCAAACTGTGAGGCCATGAAAAAACTTATAAGCGATGGTGATGGAGTTGAAATAACAGAGGAAAGTTGGGTTTTCCGCCATCTTCAGACGTTTCATCTTCATGATCTACCCCAACTGGAGAGCATTTGTAGTCATCCCTTATCCTTTCTGTCTCTGCGTCAAATCCATGTGTTTGACTGCCCAAAGTTCAAGAAACTCCCATTTCATGCCAACAGCGCCAAGGACAAACTATATAGTATTTCAGGACAGGAAGCATGGCGGACTGGACTCCAATGGGAAGACATGACCCTAAAATCTACTTTCTCCCGTTTCTTCCGTAACACTGATTCTCCAGCCGGACCATAATTTGATAGTTGGGAGGTACTAGACAGCTAATAAAAATTGCCTATTTCTATTTTTTGTAGGTCAACTGTTCCTTAATCTGAATTCTGAATACATTGAACTTCAAGTATATATGCTTTTTATGTTGGTGTGATCAATAATGGCTTTGTTGAAGTGATCCATGATTTGGTGCATGGATAAATAAAGAGTTTGGATGGGAGCTTTTCATCTAATCTGTCCGTAATGCATATTCACAGCCGCTCGTTTCCTTTGCCTTGTAAGCAATTTGCTTTAAGTTGACTCGAGAGTTATGGATAATTTTTTTCTGTTATTTGATCAGTGCATCCTACAATAATTCCTTCAACCTGCTGTGTTTGGACCATAGTTCTGGTTTGCATCTGTTAGTTACTTGTTTACAGGGAGTGATGTAATGGCCTGATTTGTCAGCTTGGGCCTGTCTTAAAAGTATTTCTATGGGTTTTGAGGATGGTGTTGGCTTCTTTCCCTTTATTTTACTTTGTTATGTTGTAATTTTCTGTAAGCAGAATAAATAATTCTATATGTTCTTGAATTATTTTTTTAAAACGTAAGTCAGTTGAAAATTTAAATGGAAATAAATATAATTAATGCATATAAATATTTAAAATTTATATGAGATCAAAATAATTAAATGCAAAATAGTGACAATTGATTAAGATTTTCTCTATGTCAAAAAAATGGACCATTTACATTGGATTATTTCTTTTTTAATCAAAAACTTTGAATTTTACATAAGAATATAAGATGTTCAAAATTTTTGGCAATAATTCTTATTGATTGATATTGTCTTCCATTTGGAACTTTTAAACAGACCTGAATTAGTGGCAATTCCCAACTTCATGTCTCAAACCTATAAATGGTGGTAATTTATTCAGTTTCATGATCAAGAAAATAACAGAAAACTTGTTCCAAGTCCTTGAATTTTCACGCACGTACAGTTTTATTTTGATTATTAAGGGTGAGTGAGAGAAGCTATGGGGAGAATTAGTTTGACGAGTTTTAACAATGCTGATGATGTCAATTATGCTTGCGCTAGCTGTGGCACTAGAAGAAAATATTCCAGGCCTCGATAATGCTGCTGAAAATATTCTTCCTTTCGATGCTGCCATTGCCATGCCTACTGAAACCCCACTATCTCCAGGAGCCCCTTCGCCCTCAGCAATCCCTTTGGCTCCAGGTTTGGCCCCAGATCAGTCCCCAGCAACCCCTTTGACACCTTACACGTAACACTCCTTCGGCACCAACAACACCTTTACCCCCTCATCGCCCCACCTCCAACAACCCTATTGCCCACCAACATAACCTTCGCCTCCATCAACCCCTTTATTACCTCCTGAAACTCCCTTGTCTCCCACAATCACTATGCCTCCAGCAGGCATGACTTGTGAGAACAAGTGTGCTATGAATTGTTCTAAACATATCATTGAATTCCTCTATAAGATATGTTTCAAAATCTGCAATCTTAAATGCAAGATCATTCAATCAGAGTTGATCTACAATTGTATTAATAATTGTGCTCAATCCAGGCCCACCAGTTTTGCTTCCGGTAAGAAAACTTCCCTACCTCTTTAATCAATTGTCTCTTTATACCTTATGTCTTTCCTTTAAAATTATTAGTTATCACAATTTTTCTGGTTCCTGTAATTATCCTATGATTCTGACAATGGGTGTTACTGATTTTTCAGATGAAGGGCAAATGGATAGCTACGTGAATTCATGCTATCAGAAGTGCACCAACCATAACTAGGCGTTCCTTGTAAAATTTCCTCCATATATATAGCCTGTGATGAACTTAATAGTCCAGAGATATGTCTTGAGTTGAGAATAAAAGAATAAAATAATTGAATTTTTTGTTGTTCAATCCGTAAGTATTTTCTTAGAAAACGATTTTGGTACAAACTAATAAATTGATCAAAATTTTAAAATTTTTGGAATTCTCCGCCTTTATGATAATTATGGAACTCAACCATACGAAATAAAGTTATCTTTTTAGTGAATGAATAAATGAATGGTTGGGATTTATACTTTTTTTTAACGGATTTGATAATTGAATTACAGTAAAAAATATAAATAGGCACCTAAAAAATGTATAATTACATATTATTTTAACTTAAACTTTAGCATTGGTAATTTAATTCGTTTATGCGTCATTCAACTATTATTATTAGGCCACGTATACATGTGTCAATATTTAAAAATACTAAAAGATTATGAAAAACCTCCACATGGAAGCCATGTAACATCCACATGGCACATCCAAGAATTAACTCATTTTGGATAGGATTTTTACCACTTAGGCAAAGCATATAAAATTTAGTTTCAATTGGATTGAAAGGAGTATTGATGGATTTATGTTTGAGTTTGGTTACGATTGAGTTAATTATGTTTGAGTTCGGGTTAACATTACAAGATTTAAAAATTCAAATTGCAAGTTGTATTTTTTGTTCTTTAAATACTAATTGATACATTTTGCGAAAATTAAGGTGTCAAATATGTAGTTAACTCCAAATAGCAATGTTAAAAGAAACTAATGCATAAGAATCTAATCCCAAGAGCATATATAAAGAAATTACTGTCAAATCATAAGAGAAAATCAAACATTTACATGTAAATCCAAATAGTTCAAATAAATTAATTAATTACAAAAGTTTCTTTCTTTATTTTTCTTTACTTGGTAAGGGTTTAGGGACATTCTATCTTTGAAAAACAGCCAGATATGTATTACGTACAATACCATTTTATAAACATAAAATTAGGCTGTAAAACTGTATTAGGCTATAAATATGCAGCCGGATTGTTTTCCTTTCTAACAAATACATATATAGGATTAAATTACACAAAAAAATTTTATATTGTTTTTAATAATTGATTTTAATAGATTCAAAGATAAGATGAAATCATTTTTTTCTCTTTTCATTTGGTCTCTCATTTCTTGGATTTACTGAAATTAATAATTAAAAAAGATAAAAAATTTTAATTTTATACTACCATAAATTGATCACTCTTATATATATATATATTAATATTTGATGCATTGCTAGTGTATAAATTTTACACACTATCAATGAATAAGATGATGCCATCTTATTAATGAAATAAATTAGATGATGCTACATCATTAATGAATAAGTTTTTTAAAAAATATTAATTTTTATATATTTATTTTAAAGGCTGGTATTTGTTCATTAATAAGGTGATATCATCTAATTTACTGATAGTATATAAAATTTATATACTAACAATATATCAAATAAAAACTCTATATATATATTTAGATTGTTTGAGCTTTTATAATTAATTAGCTTGTGACCCGTGCAATGCACAGTATTATATTTTTTTATAAAATTATTTTAATTAATTAAATTTAATATGATAATATTATATTTCTTTTAACTAAATTTATATGTTGTTATTATATTTAATTCAATCTGAAATCAAAATAAAAAAAAATTCTTCATACAAAATTTCTTTAAAAATTGGAAAGCCTATTTTGTCTTTATTTTTTCCAACAACCTATATATTAGGTTTGGTAACTTAAAATTAAAAGAATAAATTTGGATTTTAGTATAAAATGTGTGATAAAGAACGTAAAAATATAACATTAATTCATTATTGGACAATCACTTATTTTAAAATAAATTATTTTAATTTTAATGAATTCATCAATCAAACATAAACATTAAGAGAATTTATAATCTAAAAAATTATTTGTTAAAATTAATTTTAAAAATTTTGTTTTAATATGTTAAAAAATCTAATAATTTGATTATAGTCAATCCATTGATATTTATGTTTGTCAATTAATCACTAAATAATAAAATTAAAAGATTTTATTAGCAAGCACATTTATTTCATACTTGTACATATTACTTTTTCCCGTTGATATGTATATATATTTTAACATTATATTTGAGGCTAGATTATAAATATAAAATATTAGATAATATAAAATCAAATCAAAAGTACATAGTACTAATTTAATGTAGGATAAAATTTATCTAAATAAATTAATAAAATTTTTATAAAATGTATATAGTTATCAATTTAATAACTATATAATTTTCAAATTTTATAAGTTTTTTTTTTTAATGTCAAATAGTTGATAGATAATAATTTTTTAAAATATGTTTTTATATGAATTTACTAATTGGAAGCAAAATAAATTATTTTCTCATGAGATAGAAAAGAAATCTTTTATTTAATATAGTATTGTAATATTAGAAAGACAATATATAAAATTAAAATTTGGTCTTTTGATAATAATTTAAATTTAATTTTTTTTAGTATTAATTATTAAATGATAATACATCAAAGCAAACTCCTATTCTTTTTGGTGTCAATGTTGAATGTTAAAAGTTAAGAATAAAATTTAATTTTGAGTAATTTAAGGTAAACAATAATGAAAAATTAAATTTTAATTACAACTTGAATTGTAACTTATTCATAAAAGGCAAAAGAACTAGCTACTTATAAGAAAATTATTGTAATATTATATTTACTGTACAAATCATTCAAATAAATTAATTCTTAACTCTTAATCTTTTAAAAAGTTTAAATCCTAATTTAACTTTGCTTTGTCAATAACACTTGATTTGATCAATGCTAACACTATCTGAAAACTTGATTTTTACTTTAATTTTCAAAAAACAAATTTAGTCTTAAAAACTTTGTGCCTATTAACACAATTTTTTACTTCAATTTTGTTTTGAATTTTCAAAAGAAATGATATAGCAAAAAAATTAGCTTAATTCTCATTACATATAATAATATATAATAAATCAATATATTTATAATTTAGATAACGAATTAAAATTTTGTTTTCATTTATATGTATAAGATAATTGAATTTCATTTGTATTGAAATTATTGAAATTTAGAAATTGTTAATCCCATACAAGACTAATTTGTGTAAGCCATCCATATTTGTTTGGACAATTCCTTGCGTACCATATCCTTTTTTTTCATGGTAATAATCTTTCATTATAGTATTTGAGATCAGACATGTTCATAATAACAACTTGTTAGTAATTAGAAAAGCTAGTAAAACTTTGTACTGAATATTAATTACATAACATATGTATATACATTTGCACATAAAAATTATAAATTATTTCATAAAAAATAAACTAAAAATTAAATTTAAAGATAAAATAAAGCAAGACATTTTATATTGTGTATGAAATGTTTAGATTAATTTCTAAGGCATATCAACATATTTGTATATTATACTAATATTGTTCCAAAAACTAAAAGCATATTTTTTTTTGCTAAAAAGTGAATTGTAATTTTAAAAAAGAATAAAAGAAATCACATTTTGAAATAAAGAGGAATAAAATAAATGAAAAAAAAAAAGAAACAAATCAATGGAACAAATAAAAAAAAGTGAGCATAATAGAATTATAGAACAAAAGTCCAATACTATTATCTCTAATGAACAAAAACATATTCTTATTTAGAATGTTGAAGTTGGTGTGAAAAATTAAGAATAAAATTTAATTGAGGGTGATTTAAGGTAAAAAAACAAGTAACTTTGATTACAATTTGAATTGAAATTTATTTATATAATGTAAGAGTAATGAATATTTAAAAGAGAATAAGTGTAATAATCTAAATTAAATAAATTTACTTTTTTTACATTACAAATTAATCAAATCAAATTAAGTATATTTATTTTTTAAGACAAAAATGTATCAAATCAAATAAAATAATGTATTTATTAAATGACACATTGTATTTATTCATGATTGTACACATATAAAAAATAGGCATCTACCTTAAATATTTTCTTTTTTGTTGAAGGCTTTGATTTTTATATATTTGTATAAAATAAGATATAAGATTAATAAGGTATTCAAGGAATTTAATATTTATTACAATAAGTTGACTAAAAACTAAAAATAAAAGTAATGAAAGTAATTTATGGAATGTATAAAAACTATCATTTAATAAAAATTTAATTTTATTATCATTATTACATTAATTTCAAAATGTTTTTTTTTCAATTTCTCTCAAGTGTATTGAATACATAATATATTTGACTATTCTAATTATCAAGCACAAATTACTCTTAATTTAAAATATTATTACTCTTGATTTGGTTCTTAATTTATTTTAGTCAATTAATCATTTAAAAATAAATGTTAATAATAATCATTGAATGTGTTTTATAATAATGGAAATAAGTTATTTTAAATTAAATTTATTTTACCATTAAATTTTAAATTTTAAATGCATAATTAATTTTGAACACATGTCAATTTTTTATATTGTTTACATATAAAAAATGTAGACTGTTTATATCGGATTATTTCTTTTTTGTTATAAGTGTTGGGCTAAAAGACTCCAATCCAATCACACCAACGGAAGCAAAATCAAACAATAAATCAAACACATAAGAGACAACAATTTAACGTGGT
This sequence comes from Durio zibethinus, assembly GCF_047325235.1. Classification (NCBI taxonomy): domain Eukaryota; kingdom Viridiplantae; phylum Streptophyta; class Magnoliopsida; order Malvales; family Malvaceae; genus Durio; species Durio zibethinus. Next base: position 3,012,992 of record NC_143187.1, on the reverse strand, counting down.
TCGGTCTAACTGACCTACATCCACGGATGAGAAACAAGATCCACTTGTTGTAGAGAATTACAAACTTACATCAAATCATCAACCTCACTCAACAATCAATACTCATAAGACACTCTCAATCTCCTCTAATTCTATGGAGTATTCTCAACCCAAACAAATACAAACCCAAACCTTGTGTACCCTTTCAACATAACTAAACACATATCCATATGCTCTTGTAAACACCATTTTTTTATTTATTATTATTATTATTATTATTATTATTATTATTATTTTTATTTTTTTTATTTTTTTTCTGTTTTTTGCATTTGTCTTCTTCTCTTTTCTTCTTCTTTCTTTCTTCCTTCCTTTTCCTTTATTCTTCATCCTTATCCGATTCAAATCTAGTGCATTAAATGCACAATCCGTAAAGTCAAAATCATCGTCGCTAGCTGCCAACGGTCGATCGACCAGCCGCCAGTCACGAACGGCAGGCATAGTTTCTCAATTGAAAAAAATGAGATTCGAATCCCAGAAGATCTGGGATTTGAATCCTAAAAAGCTCTATAAATAGAGCTTGTTATTTGCAAACGAAAAGGGGGGAAACGGAAGCAAAAAAGGCAAAAAAAAAAAAGGGAAGAAGCTGTCGAAAAAAAAATTCTACAGAAACACAACAAAAAAAAGGTAAAATCACAGTCCCCAAGCAGGGGAACCCAGCGTCAGAAAAGCCACCTACACAAAAAAAAAGAGATCAGTCGATTTTGTCCACCAAAAAAAAAAAGAAAAAAAGGAGACCGAAACTTTGAGCCCCGATCTACGTCGATCGGGGCTTTTTTCGATAAAAAAGACATCGGATCTGGAAAGATCGCATCGAAGAGAATTTCAAAACGTATTTTCACCTTTTTCGGTGACCGAAAACCACCGACAGCGACTGCTGGCGGCAACCCAGATGGCGACCGACGCGGTGGTCCGACGATCGACCGGTGAGCTCACCCCAGAGCTCTCTTCCCCTTTTTTTTCTAAAAAATCGAAAGAATGAGTAAAAAAAAATTTTCAGTTATTTATAAAAATCATTAAAAGCAAAACAACGTCGTTTTGAGCATAGGGCCAAAACGACGCCGTTTCGGCCAAGGAGGATCCGCGCGTCAACCTGCAACCCGATCCGACGACCCACTTCTCTGTCAACCTCTGACCGATCTGATTGGACCGAAATCGAATCACCCAGATCGAACCAAATCGGTACTAAATCGTTGATCCACCCAGACCGGATCGAACCGCCGAATCGAACCGTTGAACTGAACCGCGCGTTGACTGGACCGTTGATCGGTCCGGTTCAGGTAAAAAAAAATTTTTTTTTTGAATTTTTCTTATTTTTTTATATATTATTTTATTAATATTTATGCATATTAAAATATTTATATTTGTTAGATTAAATGATGAAATTGTGGTTAAATTTTTTTATATAATTATGTTAATTTTTAAAATAAACTTTAAAAAAAATAATATAAAAATACAATTAATAATAATACTAAACTAATAAAAAATGTAGGAAAAATAAATTTTTATCCAACGGTGAGATTCAAAGGTATTTCGAGTAGTGATGCCTACGAAATCTCTAGGTGAGAAGATTTTTTTTTAAATACTATCAGTGTATTGGAGTATTTATAAAAAATTTTCAATACAGTAAAGATTTTCTTTTTTTTAGTAATAAATAAAAATTGATTAATAAATTAAAAATATAAGTAATAAAAATAGGAATAAAAGAAATTTAATCCAATGATGAGATTCTAAAAGTATTCCGAGTAAAGATGCTTTAAGAAATCTCTAGTGAGAAGATTTCTTGTAAAATATTACCAGCGTATTGGAATATTTATAGAAAATCTTCAATAGAATTAAATTCCTTTTTCTTCAAAATTTTAATTTTAAACAAGAATATTAATAAAATAATTAATAAAATTTCTAACAAAGGAGAATAAAATGCGTGCATAAACATGGTAACATTTTGCATTGCATGCATGATATTTTCTTACAAAAAATAAATTCGAGCCTCCAAAGATGAGATTCTAAAATATTTCAAGTAGAGATGCTTTAAGAAATCTCTAGGTGAGAAAGAGTTCTTCTAATGTTACCAACGTACTGGAACATTTTAAGAATTATTTCAATAAAAAGGTTTTAATTTATTTTTCTCGAGAATAAATTTTTTCTAATAAATAAAAAAAATCAAGGAAATTATTTTTTGAACACCAAAATTTGGACTATTTTTATCAAAATCAAAGGATAACACGTTGTTAATTGGTACCGTTTTTAACGGGCGTTGTAGGGGTGCAATCCTTCCCCACCGTAACCGACTTTCGAACCCAGACTGTTTTGCAGACCGTAAAATTATCTTTTTAATAAATTTTAATTAATTTTAAGATTTCACTAAAAGGATATGTTTTAATAGTTGGCCAATCGCACCTAGCCAAAAAAGATTGGTGGTGACTCCATTATTTTTATTTCATTTCCAAATTCGTCAGGTGAACACAAAACCGTTACGACAGCTTGGCGACTCCGCTGGGGACGCCATTTGTTTTCGAGAGTCAGGCCAAAATTAACTACATGTTATCCTCAAATTTTGATTTAAAAAGTCCTAATCAATTTCTTAAATTTTTATTCTTCATTTTTAGTAAAAATAAATAAATAAAACAAAACGAATCAAAAATAAAAAGCAAAAATATAAAAAAAACTCACACACATTTCTTTTACTATGCCTCTTATGTTTTATTTTTCTGTATATATTGCTCTCAATAAATTAGGATATATTTGCACACAATGGCACGATATATCTCATACATGAGCTCTATACCCGGGCTCCATCCTTTATAGGAGGAAGTAAAGTACCTATTGCTCTCGTGAGGTGATAACCTCCGCAATGGCAAGCGAAATACTTCCACTCGAATTGAACCCTTTTCGTTTGTAGCCTGTAATGGGTGAGGATCGGGGTGCCTTACTAGTCCATCATGGATGACAGTGAGGAACAATTTGGGAACCTTTAGACCCTGTCAATCCAAACCCAGCATATAATAAGCTTAGGAAACCAGCCTTATGTAGAGCCTTGTCCATCTTCTTGTAGGAAATACCTAAGAATAAAAGTTGTGTATAATATGAAACAAAACAAAACATAAAAAATCTCAAAAACACTAAAAAACAAAAAATATTTTTTTTTGAACCACACTAACTCAATTTTGTGTCATTTTTTTTTTGTATTAATCATATCATACAGTTTTACATTGAGATATTTGCTCTAAGACATATTTCTCCTAAGAAGTTTTCATGGATCTCGTAGAACTACAAATTTGCTCATCCTCAGTCAGTGTGCCATGTGAATCGTATAATAAAGTACATGTTTGGTCAAAAGAAGTTCAATAAAAGAATGAAGATTGTTTGCCTACCAGTTATGTGTCTAAATTACCTGAGAAAGTGCATTTAGATCTCACACAGAATGATTTAAAAGAGTTAGCTACTGTCTAGGGTCAGTTAAGTGAAGAAATAAAAGAAAGCTTTTACAAAAAGTATGGGCAGATTGCATCCCTCATTTCAGTAGTGATTGATGAATAGCTGGTCAAAGCAGCTATACAGTTTTGGGATCCATGTTATGGATGTTTCACTTTTAATCAGAAAGATTTGGTGCCAACTATCGAGGAGTATTCGATTTTGCTCGGGATAGAACAATAATGTCCAGATAAAGTATTTACCCGAAAGCCAAAATCAGGTTATCATAAAAAGTTAGCCAAGCTTATGAGGGTTAAAGTAAAAACCATTGATTCCTTTGCAAAGTCTAAAGGTGAACATCTCGGCATTCTGTAGACACCCAATTTGGTCCAGGCCCGGATCAATTGGGCTTAGTCCAAATGGGTAAGCCCAATTTGTTTTTTTATTGTGTATTTTTATTTTTATTTTTTTTTCTCTTTTGTATTTTATGTATTTATTATTTATTTATTATTACTATGTATTAATATATGTATATCTTTATTTATTTATTTTTTTCTGTTAATATCTATATATGTATGTTATTTATCTAGTTATATATTTATTATTATAATTTATTTATTACTTTTTTATTTATCTTGTAGTATTTTTTATTTATCTTATTATTATTTTTAATTATCTGTTTTTTTTTCTTTTTTCCTTTTTTTTCGTTTTTCTGATTTTTTTCTCGTTTATCATATTTTTTTTCTCTTTTTTTTGGGGCTGAAATTGAATTCTGTTGAAGAATCCTACTGAGAATGGGGATTCAATCAGAGTCCAGATTGGATTCAAAGATTGAATCCCCATCCAAAAAGGAGTAGGGATTGATCAAAAACTCTTCTGATCAATCCCTATAAATAGATACAGAATACAGAAGCAAAGGACACACAGAAAACCAATGAGCAAAAGCTACTGATTTGAGAGAAAAGGGGCGTGTAGAAAATTTTTGAAGGCTAAGAAAAGATTTAGAAGGGTTCTGAAAATTAATAGAAATTTTTTGGAGATTTTTGGAGATTTTTTTTTCTGGGAATTTATGGAAAATTCTAGATTCCGGTTGAATTTTTCGACAAAAGTTACATTTTTCGGTGAAAATTTCAGCCAACTTTGAAGTTTCCGGCGAGCTGTCCAGTTTTTGGTGAAGGATCCTAAAAACTGACCAACTTTTCGGTGAACTTCCGACGAAAAACCCAGATTCCGACGAGATTTTCCAGAATCCGATGAACATTCAACCGGAGTTCTTCGGTTGTTTAGAGAGAAGCGAGAGGAAAAAAAAAAAGAGAGAGAGGATGAGGAGCTTTCTGTCAAAAAACAAAGGGAAGAGCCTTATATACCCTCCCAAAATGACATCGTTTTTACCTTAAGTGACCCAAAGGATCCGCGCATTTTGTCGAGATCCGACCCGACCCGAGCGTCGACCCGTTTCCTGACCCGCGCGTGTCTTCCCCTCCGAGTCGATAGTCTAGCCGAGCTGAGGTTCCAAGCCACTTCTTCGAGCCGTTTTCTCTTCCTTGAGCCGAGCCGAGCCGAGCCTTACTCCGAGCCGCTCCAGATTTTTTTTTTTAATTTATTATTTGTTTATTTATTTATTAGATTAGGTTTATTTAGTATTCTTTTTACCTTTATTTTATTTTTTATTTTTGTTTTACTTTTTTTATTTTTTTTATTTTCACTGTTATTTTGTTTTATTATTTTATTTTCTTTAAATAAAAATAAAAAAACGGTTTTTGAGGAAAAGTGAAAAGTATCAATTTTCTTGAAAATCAAAAGTTTCCAAAAATATTTTTGAGGAAAAGTTGAAAGTATCAATTTTCCTTGAAAATCAAAATTTTCAAAAAAAAAAAAATTTTTGGGGAAAAGTAGAAAGTATCAATTTTCCTTAAAAATAAAAATTTCAAAAAAAGGTTTTTGAGGAAAAGTTGAAAGTATCAATTTTCCTTGAAAATCAAAGTTTCCAAAAATATTTTTGAGGAAAAGTTGAAAGTATCAATTTTTCTTAAAAATAAATTTTCCAAAAAAAAAAGATTTTTGAGGAAAAGTTGAAAGTATCAATTTTTCTTGAAAATCAAAATTTTCAAAAAAAAAAAAATTTTGGGGAAAAGTTGAGAGTATCAATTTTTCTTAAAAATAAATTTTTAAAAAAATCAATTTTTGAGGAAAAGTTGAAAGTATCAATTTTCCCTGCACAAGAACAATCATTCTTTTCTTCCTTTTTATTTTTATTTTAATTTTGATTTTTCTTTAAATAATTCGACGATGGAGCCTCTGTAAGTGAAACAATAGTTTTTCTTGCATACTCTTGAGGTGAGGGAATTTTTTCAATTTTCTGCTAAAAGTATTAGTCAATTGAGAATAATTTCCAATAACTAATCACTTGGTAAAATTTTAAGGCTCATTGGATAACATAAATTTCAGCTGGTACCATCTTTTGATGGGCATTGTGAGGGTGCTATAACCTTCCTCACACGTAACCGAACTCCCGAACTCTGTTCTGGTTAGTAGACCTGAACCTATTCCTTAGGGGCCCTTAAACTTAGGTGTTCCCTAGAATAATAGATTCTTTAGGTGGCCAATCGCACCTAGATAAAAAAGATTGGTGGTGACTCCCTTAAGTCAATGTCTAGCGATAGATCCCCGGATCTAGACGTTATGACAGCTTGGCGACTCCACTGGAGACTTTGAGAGTCAGGCCAGCAAATAATTTATGTTATCCAAAAGCCTAATAAAATTGAATCTGTTTGTATATATGTGTTATTATTCATTCATGTTTATTTACCTTGTTAATTATGTCATTCATGTGTATGTGCATAACATGAGCTCTATACCCGAGCTCCGTCCCTCTAGGAGGGAGTAAAGTACCTATTGCTTTCGTGAGGTCTAATGCCTCCGCAGTGGCTAGCGAAATATTTCCACTCAAATTGAACCTTTTCCGCTTGTAGCCTATAATGGGTGAGGATTAGGGTACCTTACTAGTCTGTGATGGACAAGGATGTAAGGAATAATTTGAGGACCTTTAGACTTTGACCCTAAAACCGCATGTAGTGAACCTTAAGAGTGCCTAACCTATAGATAGAGCCATCACTCTTTCCTTTTAGAATTGACCAAAAACATAGGATTCATCCCTCTTACTTTGTGTGATGTTTAAATTTACTTAGTTATTTATTCTTTTTTTGGGTATACTAACCGTTTTTTTATTCTTTTGCATTGGTTCATACGCATATCATAAAGTTGCATAAAGAACATTTGCTTGAAAAACGGTCTTCAACAAATTTTTTTTCATGGATGTCAATGAACGCTTAGTTTGTTCTTCATCAGTATTAGCACCCTGTGGGACACCCAATGAAGTAAGGGCCTAGTCAGAAAAGACTCAACTGAAGAGGGGAGATTGCTTGCCAATTGGGTATGATTTTACTCTATCTCAAGAAACATCTATCCTCCTCAAACAGAATAATTTAGAAGATTTGGTTGATATCTGGAAGAAGATGAGTCCGTCGAGACAAGAGCAATTTTGTCAGAAACATGGGCATATAGCACACCTTCTAGCAGTGGTTGTTGATGATCAACTAATCAGAGTTGTAACACAATATGGGATCCTGCATACAAGTGTTTCATCTTTAACGAAGTTGATATGACTTCCACCATAGAAGAATATTCAATCTTGATGGGTTTGCATCTCAAGACTCCTGACAAGATATATGTCAAAAAACATAAGTCAGGATTTCGTAAAAGTCTGGCTCAACTCATGAGGATAGACAAGGAAATTGTGGATTCTCATACGAAGAAGAAACAAGAACAAGTCTACCTACCTTGGAAGTTTTTTCATGAGTTTCTGATGCAACATGCCAATGAAGAACGAGGGTTAGATATATTTGCCTTGGCTATATACGGACTGGTAATCTTTCCAAAGGTTTTGGGACATATTGAGATAGCAGTGGTTGATTTCTTCGAAAGTGTGATCAATGGCTGTAATCTTTCAACGGTAATATTAGCAGAGACTATCAGATCTTTGAGTTAGGGTTCTTCAGAAAAAAAATCATAACAGGTTCAAAGAGGTAGCAATAAATGGTTTTTCGAATGGTAAAAGAAAGATGACCATTTTTTATCTCAATTGTGAATACCTTTCTTGAACATCATCTATTGAACAAAGCTCATAAATCTGTATAAAAGATTACACATCTTCAAGACATATCTATTTCACCTCCGGTAACAGCCTATTTTTGCTCAAATCATCTTCTCATATTAATATGGATGAGTTCTCAAAATTAAATCCCAGAATTATTGTTATCATTGTCTAAATATTCATCATCTGAAATTTGAGAATGGGAGTATAAAGTTATGAAAGGTAACGGAGCATGGAGTAATGGTCAAGTGAAAAAGAAAAATGTAATGAAATGCATTGATTTGCCTTTATTAAAATGATAACAAGTGAAGTCATATTGCAAAAAAAGAAATCTAACATTACTTGAAAAGAAATCTTAGAATGAAAAAAACTTTCAACCAGCCTTATCTCCATTCTTTAAAATTGTCCCCCTATGCGATCAGGTGAAGAATCTCTATTGACATCTTGCCCCTCAATTCATTGTGACTCTCCGGACCCTTTCTATTCTTGACTTTCACTCAGAGCGCTAACATTAGATGTTGTTGCTTTTCCTTGATCAAAACTTACCATTCCATCATTGATCAATCGTTGCACCTTATACTTTAAAGCAGTGCAATTTTTAGTAGAATGACCAGTAATTCCATAGTGATAGTCGTAGTGGGCTGTAGGATCATACCACTTTGGGTAGGGTGATTTAAGCGGCTCCACATGGCTGGGGCCAATCAAATGGCTATTATAGAGTTCTCGATATAACTCTGTATAAGTCATAGGGATTGGATCAAATACAAGTTTTTCTCGAGTAGTTCGTTGTTCTCGTGAACCACTTGCTGGGTTAATAGGGCGAATTTGGGTTCTTGCAGGAGCTTGAATGTTAAGGTTGTATGTAAGATCTTGGGGGCTAAAAATTGATTGGTGTTTGGATGAATAAGGTGGTTGTGGAGCTAGCTGGTATGGGTAGGATGAGGCATTATTCACAGCAGGATAGTATGGAGAGTACCCTTGGGATGGATAGGGTTGATAACCCCTGAATTGTTGTCTATCAAAGCTCACAGCTTGAGCTTCAGCTTTTTTCTTTTCTGATGTCTTCTTGGTTTCTCCTCCTTTTAACTTGCCATTTTTTATGGTATTTTCAATAATTTCTCCAGAGATTACCATGTCAGCAAAATTCTTTGTTGCATTCTCTATCATCTTTTCATAATAAAGAGACTTCAAAGTGCTGACAAATAACACTGTAGTTTCTTTCTCAGTTAGAGGAGGTTGTACTTGAGAAGCAACATCTCTCCATCTTTAGGCATACTCTTTAAAAGACTCGTTTGCCTTTTTCTTCAGATTCTGTAAAAATAAACGATCAGGGGCCAAATCGATAATATGTCGATACTGACCGATGAAGTCATGTGCCATATCGCTCCAAGAGCGAATGCGGGTTCTATCCAGATGAACATACCACCTGACCGTAGAGCCAGTAAGACTGTCCTGGAAAACATGCATCAATAGCTTTTCATCATGCGCATGAGCTGCCATTTTTCGATAATACATTGTGATGTGAGTTTTGGGGTACTTTGTACCGTCATATTTTTCAAATTTCGATACTTTAAACTTATGGGAGATAACCACATCAGGGACTAGGCAGAGCCCAGCAGCATTAACTGACCCGTAAAAGCTAAATCCTTCCACAGCCCGTAACCTTTGCTCTAACATACTAATCTTGGAGCTTTCCTGAACTTTCACTCTTATCTTTTCTTTCTTTTTCTTTTTTAAATCATCTAGATCAGAAATTGGTTCTGTGGCTTTTTCAGTGAAGATAGGATTTACATAGCTGTTATACTGCCCTGGGTTAAAAGCTGATGGCATTCCATGATAAGTTGGATATGCGAAGTGTTGTGACGGGACCTCTTGAGCAGACTGGGCTTGAGGTGGGTCAAAACCTGGAGGATATAAAGGGTCAGCCACTTCTTGCAGCGAAGGAACTTGTTGGCTTGCATTTTCTTCAACTCTTTTTTCTTTATTCATGTTATTAAGAGCCTCTAGAATCTTGCTTAGCTCACTTTCAATCTTCTCTTGTGCTTTTTCTATCTTTTCAAATCTATGAGAATTTTTTTGCTCTATTTGTCTTGCTCTGGATCTTGTGTTGTATCGATGGGCAAGGTTCTCGCTAGACGGAGCTATCCTTGGACCTTGAGTACCATACTTATGATTAGAAATGTTATGCTATGCTTTGTGTATGATGCTTTGATGCACGAATGAAATGTACATTTTTTTGAATGAAATCTAGTATGAAATGGATGCAAATGATTGTGTTAAAACATGATCATGAAAATAATACAGATGCATACAATCAGACAAACAACATAGTTAGTTCCATGGATGAAATAAAAGTGATGCTGATGCATAATGTTACATATGATAATGAAAATGATACACAAAGTTAAACAATCAAAATGATTAGATAACCACCATTTTTGTGTCTTAATTTCAAGGTATATCTATCATTGGGTAGAAAGGGCTCTATCCTAGGTTTAGGCACTCTTAAGGTTCACTATATGCAGTTTTAAGGTCAAAGTCTAAAGGTCCTCAAATTGCTCCTTACATCCTTGTCCATCACAGACTAGTATGGCACCCTAATCCTCACCCATTACAGGCTACAAGCGAAAAAGGTTCAATTTGAGTGGGAGTATTTCGCTAGCCACTGCGGAGGCATTAGACCTCACGAAAGCAATAGGTACTTTACTCCCTCCTAGAGGGACGGAGCTTGGGTGTAGAGCTCATGTTATGCACATGCATATGAATGACATAATTAACAAAATAAATAAACATGAATGAATAATAACACATATATACAAAAAGGTTCAATTTTATTAGGCTCTTGGATAACACAAATTATTTGCTGGCCTGACTCTCAAAGTCCCTAGAGGAGTCGCCAAGCTGTCATAACGTCTAGATCCGGGGATCTATCGCTAGACATTGACTTTTAGGGAGTCGCCACCAATCTTTTTTATCTAGGTGCGATTGGCCACCTATGGAATCTGTCCTTTCAGGGAACACCCATGTTCAAGGGTCCCTAAGAGAATAGGTTCAGGTCTTCTAATCAGAACAGGGTTCGGGAGTTCGGTTACGTGTGAGGAAGGTTATAGCACCCTCACAACGACCATCAAAAGATGGTACCAGCTTAAATTTGTGTTATCCAATTAGCCTTAAAATTTTACCAAGTAATTAACTATTGGAAATCATTCCCAATTGACTCTAATACTTTTAGCAAAAAATTGAAAAAATTCCCTCATCTCAAGAGTATGCAAGAAAAACAACTGTTTCACTTGCAGAGGCTCCGTCGTCGGATTAGTTAAAGAAAAATCAAAATCAAAATCAAAATAGGAAGGAAGGAAAGAATGATTGTTCTTACGTAGGGAAAATTGATACTTTCAACTTTTCTCCAAAAATATTTTTTGAAAATTTATTTTTAAGGAAAATTGATACTTTCAACTTTTCCTCAAAAATCCTTTTTCTGAAAATTTATTTTTAAGAAAAATTGATACTTTCAACTTTTCCCTAAAAATATTTTTCGAAAATTTTGATTTTCAAGGAAAATTGATACTTTCAACTTTTCTTCAAAAATCCCTTTTTGAAAATTTATTTTTGAGAAAAATTGATACTTTCAACTTTTCTCTAAAAATATTTTTCGAAAATTTTGATTTTCAAGGAAAATTGATACTTTCAACTTTTCCTCAAAAATCCTTTTTTTGAAAATTTATTTTTAAGGAAAATTGATACTTTCAACTTTTCTCTAAAAATATTTTTTTGATTTTTATTTAAAGAAAATAGAACAAAATAAAAGTGAAAATAAATAAAGATAAAAAAAAGAAAAGTAAAACAAAAATAAAAATAAGATAAAGATAAAAAATATTATATAAATCTAATCTAATAAATAAATAAATAAATAAAACAAATAAATAAAAAATTTTGAAAAAAAAAAGAAAAAAAACCTGGAGCGGCTTGGCTATCGGCTCGGCTCGGCTCAAGGAAGAGAAACGGCTCAGGGGGGCGGCTTGGAGCTCGGCTTGGCTCGACTCGGCTTGGAAGGGGGCAGGCACGCGCGGGTCAGGAAGCGGGTGGACGCTCAGGTCGGGTCGGGTCTCGACAAAATGCGCGGATCCTCTGGGTTACTTAAGGCCAAAACGACTTCGTTTTGAGAGGGTATAAAAGGCACTTCCCTCTGTTTTTCGACAGAACGCTCCTCCCCTCTCTCTCTCTTCTTCCTTTTTCCTCTCCCTTCTCTCTAAAAGGTGAAGAACTCCAGTTGAATGTTCGTCGGATTCTGAAAAATGTCACCGGAATCTGGAAAATTTCACCGAAAGTTCACCGGAAGATCACCGATTTCTGGTATTCTTTGCCGGAAACTAGGCAGGTGGCCGAAAACTTCAAGGTTGGCCGAAATTTTCGTCGAAAAATTCAAACTTCGTCGGAAAATTCAACCGGAATATGGAATTTTTCAGAAATTCCCAGAAAAAAATCCACAAAAATTCTCAAAAAATTTCTTCTAACTCTAAGAACACTCCTAAACCTTTCCTTAGCTTTCTATACGCCTCATTTTCCCTCAAATCAGTAGCTTTGCTCACTGTTTTCTGTGTTCCTCATCTGTTCCAGAGGGTCCCTTTTATAGGGATTGATCAGGAGTTTCTGATTAATCCTAATTCCTCTTTGGACGGGGATTCAATCTTCGAATCCAATCTGGACTCTTTTGATTGAATTTTCACTTACAGCAGGATTCTTCAACTTTCAATCACAGCCCTCCAAAATTAAAGAGAAAAAAAATAATAGATAATTAGAAAAGATAGGATAAATAATATCAGATATACAAAAAATCAGATAAACGGAACAAGAGAAAGAAAATTATTAACAGATAATACAATAAGATAAATAAAAAAAATATTACAAGAAATAATAATAATAATAATAATAATAAAATAATAAATAAATTATAATATAATAATAAATATAGAACTATATAAATAAAATACATATAAATATTAACAAAAAAAAAATAAATAAAGATATACAAATATTAATACATAAAAATAAAAATAATACAAAAAAAAAACGAAATTGGGCTTACCCCTTTTAGGTCAGGCCCAATTAATCCGGACATGAACCAAATTGGGTGTCTACACTTATGATGCCTTGAAAAGACAGCTAAGCAATGTAAAAGAAAAAAAAAATTAAAGGTAATTTTGGGAAGAAAGCTTCTCCAGAAGCTTCTCCTCTTAACTGTTCCTAAACGGCCAAGCTTCAGTCTCAATCCTCTGATGGATTAAGGAGCTGCTCTCAAAAGCCAGGCCACCGGAGCTATCTACGTCGAGTGTGTCGATTGAAAGAGGAGGGGAGACAAAATCAATTCCAGTGAAAAAATAAAGAGTCCTGTTGGAATTCTTCTAAGATCCATCCATTGCTTAATTGATTTTGCATGCTCTACAAACAAAATGCAGAGAAACTTGCAATGGCAGATTTGGGTTGGTTGGTCCGAAAGGTCAGTGATGTGAAAGTGATGATCTTGATCCGAAATTTCTCATTTAGTCTTTTTTTTTATATATATATATAAATAAGCTCTATGTTCGTGGAACCATTCTGGGCTACAAGAGGTAACAATTTTTTCCTTTTGATTTGTTGAGCGGGTAAGGGAGTGTTTGGATTGGTGCTTAAGAATGGGTTTTTGATTTGGTTTGGTTTTGTAAAAGGTCGAAGTCGAACTAGTATCCGAACACATCCTTGATTTAAATCGAAGGAGTGAACATAAAGGAGGAAGTAGGATGGTATTGTGGGAAACTAATGGCATATATTGACGAGGCAAAAGTGAAAAAGAATGGGTCTCATTATCCTTGCATTTGGTGTAAAGTAGCAAGGCCTTATGAAAACAGTGGCATTGTTCGTGCTAAGTTCAAGTCTAACCTCTCTCCCAAATCCATGGTAATTAAACAAGTTGTAATCAACTAAGTACTAATTAGCTTTTTTTATTAGTTTTGTTTGGTTCTGGTTTTGCTGATATGGGTCTTTTTTTCTGGTTGTATAGGGTGATGAAGTGAGAGTTTTCATGTATCCCAGCAACATTTGAGGTAATATGAAACAATTCTTTCACTTCTCTGGGTATTGTAAGATTTAACAGCATTTTTCTTTTTATGTGTAGTTGACAACTCATTCTACTATGCTAGCATTGTATTCAAGTGATGCCCATTTCTGGATTCTTAAACTGTTAAATATAGCATCCTATCTCTAGATTATGAAATCAATTTTGAAATTTATCCTGGACCCAAAAAATGTTCCTGCTTTAGTTGAGTTTTCAGTATTCTAATTTCACAAACAATGAAAATTTTCTTTCTTCTCCAATTTTCTTTTTTTTTATTACTTAGAAACTAAAAAGAATATAAAAGTTTAAGACAAAGAGTTTAATTTGAAACCTACGAACTCGATTCCTAAAAATATTGGAATTTCAAATTTTAAGTGTGCAATCTCATTATTACTGAATTCCAATATTTGACATTCTTTGCAATTATCGACCATTTTTGTTGTCATTTCACTTGTGCAAGCAATGTGCCATATTTGAACAACTTGACTGATCTTTTTCCTTTTCGTCAAGATTAATTTATTTTTATTTTTAGTTTTTTTATTTAATTTCAGACAAACAAATATATACCAACTCCGTTACATAATCTCATGCAATTTATTATATATTTTTAGGTGAAAACTGAAAACAACCAGCCAAAATAAGCCAGTAATTGAATTTTTCCATTTTAGGTATGCAAGATGTAATTTTTCCTTTTATTTCATAGCTTTTTTTTATCTAATTCGTTCTTTGAATTAAACATGGTTTAACTATAGAATATGTATTGAGTTTTTAAGATTTTTGCAGGAGGAGATTGAGGTTTAAAGAGAATGAAAAACTTGGTCTTGGATCAGAGCTTCAACATTGAAAGTGAAGACGAGGAAGATAAGGAGAAAGTGTTTAACAGAATGGAGGTGAAAATGATGGAAACAAATCTGATGCTTCTGATTATTCAGCTAAAAACTAGCAGCATAACAAACCCAGTTCCTACAATACTTAATGGCTTCAAAGTTACAGGTCATATCTCTTTTTATACCCTTTCATAATTTGCTACTATTATGTAAAACTCTGCTTTATTCTGTTCACCTGCATTTGTTTAGTCTCATAGTCATAACAACCTGGATTGTGATAAGAAGTAGGAACCGCCAGGCCGAAAAAATTTTAATGGTTTTAATGATAGAGGTTATGATGTCGCTGCTTTAGCGAATAACCTAAGTCAAGCTTTTAAATACAAAATATATGAGAATGATGATAATGAAGAAGTATGTAGTTTGGCTTCTCTAACAATCTCTTTGTCTACATGTATTTTATACCTAGCATTTTTATTTATCTGCTTTGGAGAGCATGGTAGCATTTTTATTTATCTGCTTTTGACAGCATAGTGTTCTTGGTCGAGATGATGAGGTGAGTGACTTTGATTTCTTTTAATTAATGGAAATTTTTTCTCTGTGGTTGATTATAAGGCCAATAGGTTGTTTTTCCAAAGGTTTCTCTATTTTCCTGTTAAAGACATAGATGATAACATAACCTAGGGGTATGTGTTAAAATCAGCATGAGTGATGGAGAAACCAAATAGATAGGATTTTTTTCATTTTTTAACATCAAAGTTGATAGCAAATATACGTATTCAATTTGCAGGATGTATACTTTGATGATGAATCTGCTGAGGTTGTCATATCATCTTTGAGGCTCGATGATGACCAAGGAAAGTGAGTTTTCTTATTGTTACTCATCGTAATGGAGTAATTGGTTGATGAGGTTCATGATGGAAACTCCATATGGGTGAATGTTGTTCAAGAACCTCCTATTGCCTTAGCTTTTTACAAATGTACAGTTTATATTCTTTTGTTAAAGTAGCTATATTAATGGAGATTACAACCCATGCTTTTTTAATGTAGCAGTCTGTTCACAAATTTTAACTGGTTTGCATTCCATGATGACAGAATCGGTAATGAACCTTTTGCCACATTCCCCACAAAGGTTATAGATGAGATTAACTTGAATGGCACTACAAAAGGCGATAACCATAGTAGTAATGACGAGGTGGTAGTTGGAGAAGTGGTCGAGTTGAATGGATTTAACAATGTGATGAATGGATTTAACAAACAGTTTGGTAGTTGTACATCTACTTCCAATGTGATGAATGGGTTTAACAATTCCATGATTTGAGATTTGAATCCACAAGTGGAGAAAGCAAATGTTTCTCAAGAAAGATATCAATTAATTAATCATGAGAAAGATTAATTGTGGAAATGTCTAAAGCTACCTTTTATGTGTATGTATTAGCCTTAACAAAACCATGGGGGGGATATTGCGGGCGGGTTTGGGTAGGTTATACAACCAGCTAGCCTTAGATGTTTCCTTAACAGGTTACTATAGTTCTAGCAAAAAAAGGGACAAGTTACTATAGTTGGATGCAAGTTGATATTTAGCAGACTTGCTAAAATAAAAGAGAATTGGAATGTGTAGATTGAGTTTCACTAAACAATTATTTTCATAGGTATCTCAGAAGCGCCATTGTTGATGCATGTGCTAAGCATTTCTTGGATTGCTGAAGTCGTATTGAGAATGCTAGCAATTGCTTATTGCACTCTTTTCTTTTACATTAGTTGCATGTTTTCTATTCCTGATAACAGTTGCTTTTTATTGTTTGCAGCAATCCTACTCAACGGCTATCTTTTGTTAACATAGTAGAAGCACTAAAAAAGTTGCTCAAGTCTTCATTGCAGTGGATGCAGATGGGAATGCAATAATGATGGCCATCAGCTGAAGCCATTCATAACTGCATTAATTGATACTTTAACTTGAAGGACTAAATTAATGCAGTAGAAAGAAACAATAGGCCAACTACTGGGGAAACACTTGATCAAAGGAAGCTATTGCACATGGCATTGGATGTGGTTTGTACTATTGTTTACTCGTATTTGTATCTATTAATGCATTAGAATTTAAGAATGCAGTAGAAAGAAAACACATTTTTTACAATCGCATTTTATCTATTAATGCCAACAGTGCAAGGTAAGTTTATTTTATTGATGTATCCTTTGAGCTAATTACTCAGTTGCTTCTTAACTATATAGCTCATAGAAGCTACCTGTCTTTTTCATCTTTGCCTTGGTCCACATTGAGAGGTCTGTTTTCTGTCACACTATCCTTCGGCTAACCCTTAAAGAAGATTGTTGTCTGCTTAGTTAAGGACCGCAGTCACTGTCCCATAGTTTGCAAGATTTTGGAGATTTTTGCCAAGGTTAAAAAAAAACCATTAAAAGCTTCTATCGCTGCACGTCTTCCTCATACAAGTCATTTCATTATGGGTCAGATTCATGCACGAAATAATCTCACATCTCCATAAAAAACACAAGGGTAAAAAAACCATTAAAAGCTTCTATCTGTTGGCCTTAATATGCAGTAAAAGAAACATTTGCCTTTTTATTTTTTTTCTTTAAAACTATGATGATGGTCCTTTTTATATCATGAAATCTCTAGCTGATGCTAAAAATTATTGTGGTTATTTTGTTGTCAAAGTTAATGTATTCTGCATTGAAACTGAAATGCTATACCTAATGCTTATTGTTGAAGATATTAGTTGTGCTTCTTTGGTTTCACAAAACTTTCTGTTTTTCTAAAAGAATGACATTTTCCTTGTGCAAGCTTGGCTTACTACTATCTCATTGGCTATTTTTAAGGTTAGTCTTATATTTCAATAAAATTTGCAATGTAAAAGCTTTAAAGTTTTTTTCCATGATAGTTATATCTTCATACCCCATTATGCTATGTTTCGATAATTGTGGGTTTTTTATTTGCTTGAACACTAAAGAAGGAAAAATAAATTCTTTTTACTTTAAGGAAAAAACAACTAAAGGTATTCATCTACTTAAATGATCTATAGCCTAACTATTGTATTCAATATTTGTATTGTTCTTGAAAACTTTTACTTTTCTAACTTATTAACATTTTATGGATGAGTTGTACTGAAAATTTTCACTAGGAGAGGATTTAAAGCTTTGAGTGAAGCACTACTTGAACATTGACTGTATCCATCTCACTTAGAAGGTGTAAAGCTTACTCGAGTTAAACATTTTATAATGTTAAGCCTTGGAAGGGGACATATAAATGTAAAATGCTAAGATTGACATTGTTCTCTAAACTTAAGAGATTGGTTACTAAACCTTAATTGTTCAATATTTTATTTTATTTCATTATCATTTTAAATATTCTCATATTTTTGTAAATTAATTTAATCAAATGTTAAAAATAGATTTTAAGTGAAGCTCCGGCATCATTCTAGTATCCCTTTATTTGAAAAGTACTTGGTACTATTTAGAATTAATGATTGGCATGTGTTGAATTTGGATAGGATATGCAATTAAGAAATGAAAATGTGTGTTGGTTATCCTTCTCGAATCATTAAAGTCTTCACCTAAATGGCCATAATCCACTTATTTGAAAAGTATTTGGTAGTTTTTAGAATTAATGTTTGGCATTTGTTGAAGTTGGATTAGAAGCAATTGAAAAATGAAAAAATGGGTTAATTATCCTTGTTGAATCATTAAAGTCTTCAACTAAAGGGCCATAATCCATTTATTTGTAAAGTACTCTGGTCGTTTTCAGAATTAATGATTGGCATGTGTTGAATATGGATTGGATGCAATTAAAAAATAAAAAATTAGGTTGGTTGTCCTTTTCTGAATCATTAAAGTTTTCATCTAATCCATTTCTTTGAGAAGTACTTGGTAGTTTTAGAATTAATGATTGACATATGTTGAATTTGGATTGGACGCAATTAAGAAATGAAAATTTGGGTTGGTTATCCTTATTAAGTATTAAAGTCTTCACCTAAATGGCCATAATCCATTTATTTGAAAAGTAATTGGTAGTTTTAAAATTAATGATTGACATATGTTGCATTTGGATTGGGTGCAATTAAGAAATGAAAAAGTCGGTTGGTTATCTATCTCGAATCATTATATATTGTTATGAGATGGACGACGTTATCCAACAAACGTCCAAAATTTCCAATGAACTAATTTTATAAAACCAGTGCCTCCAGAAGACAAATGTAAGTAATTGACCTTTCCGTAAGTCCAAAATTCAATATATAAATTATTACTATAATAGAAAGCGAGACTTCAACGGCATAGAATCACAACAGCGACGGCGATGGCAATTAGTCGGCCGTAATCAAGTTAAAAAAACAACAAAAAATTACCGACCAAAGGCCGTCCAATGTAAAGTAATAAGCCGACCTTGTGTGGCGTTCTTTGCAACTTTTGCATGCAGTAGCTTTCTTAATTAATTCTCACTATTTTTTTTTTAAATTTTAGAAATGTCATGATATGAAGGTGAATAAAAAAATATCTATTGTCAACAGCGGTATAATTTATTAATAAAATATTAAATTATTAATTTCAGTAACTAAATTCAAATCTTGATTTTTCAAATAAAGAAAAGTCCGATGATAAACCAAGATTCTTTGAAAAGCACCTTGCTATGATCTAACGGCGGGTGTTCAATCTGGAAAATCATGCACCCAATGCCAGATGAACTAATTTTTTTATTAGTTGGTCACCTCCAGTTCCTCCACTGAAACATTGTCCTTGGTAGAATCTCTGATTTGGACTACTTCAAGTCCATAAGGGATTCTTATTCTTCCACAATGGTTGCTAAAGGAATCTGATCCCAATCCCATTACGCTGCGAAATGAAAATTAAAAAAAAAAGAAAAAGGAAATGATAATTGAGAATGAGCATAAATGCCTTTGCCTTTTTTTTTTTTTTGTTCCTTTCAAATCGCTAAATATATGCTCACCTTTCATTAAAAAATTAGTTGGTCACCTCCAGTTCCTCCACCGAAACATTGTCCTTGGTAGAATCTCTGATTTGGACTACTTCAAGTCCATAAGGGATTCTTATTCTTCCACAATGGTTGCTAAAGGAATCTGATCCCAATCCCATTACGCTGCGAAATGAAAATTAAAAAAAAAAAAAAAAAGGAAATGATAATTGAGAATGAGCATAAATGCCTTTGCCTTTTCTTTTTTTTTTTTTTGTTCCTTTCAAATCGCTAAATATATGCTCATTTTTAATGAAAGGTGAGCATATATTTAGCGATTTGAAAGGAACAAAAAAAAAAAAAAAAAGGCAAAGGCATTTATGCTCATTCTCAATTATCATTTCCTTTTTTTTTTTTTTTTAATTTTCATTTCGCAGCGTAATGGGATTGGGATCAGATTCCTTTAGCAACCATTGTGGAAGAATAAGAATCCCTTATGGACTTGAAGTAGTCCAAATCAGAGATTCTACCAAGGACAATGTTTCGGTGGAGGAACTGGAGGTGACCATCTAATTTTTTAATGAAAGGTGAGCATATATTTAGCGATTTGAAAGGAACAAAAAAAAAAAAAAAAGGGCAAAGGCATTTATGCTCATTCTCAATTATCATTTCCTTTTTCTTTTTTTTTTTAATTTTCATTTCGCAGCGTAATGGGATTGGGATCAGATTCCTTTAGCAACCATTGTGGAAGAATAAGAATCCCTTATGGACTTGAAGTAGTCCAAATCAGAGATTCTACCAAGGACAATGTTTCAGTGGAGGAACTGGAGGTGACCAACTAATCAAAAAATTAGTTCATCTGGCATTGGGTGCATGATTTTCCAGATTGAACACCCGCTGTTAGATCATAGCAAGGTGCTTTTCAAAGAATCTTGGTTTATCATCGGATTTTTCTTTATTTGAAAAATCAAGATTTGAATTTAGTTACTGAAATTAATAATTTAATATTTTATTAATAAATTATACCGCTGTTGACAATAGATATTTTTTTATTCACCTTCATATCATGACATTTCTAAAATTTAAAAAAAAAATAGTGAGAATTAATTAAGAAAGCTACTGCATGCAAAAGTTGCAAAGAACGCCACACAAGGTCGGCTTATTACTTTACATTGGACGGCCTTTGGTCGGTAATTTTTTGTTGTTTTTTTAACTTGATTACGGCCGACTAATTGCCATCGCCGTCGCTGTTGTGATTCTATGCCGTTGAAGGCTCGCTTTCTATTATAGTAATAATTTATATATTGAATTTTGGACTTACGGAAAGGTCAATTACTTACATTTGTCTTCTCGAGGCACTGGTTTTATAAAATTAGTTCATTGGAAAATTTGGACGTTTGTTGGATAACGTTGTCCATCTCATAACAATATATAAGTTTGGAAAATTTTACCAAATTCAATACAAAAATTGAAGATATTGAATGTTCAATAAGACTTTTTGTAAAAAAAAAATAATAATTAAGAAATATTCATAATCAAAGTGTTTTTAAAACTAAAATTAAAGCCATTGAATAGTTAACAAATTTTTGGACAGAAATTGGAAAATTTGTTGATTAAGATCAAAACACATGATATCATTTGAGATTGTTAATGAATAAAATATTAGCTCATATATATTGATTTATTTGGTTTTTTGTCAAAAGCTAATATATTAAAGTTAATATATATATATGTTAGATGGTTTTAGTAAATTAATATGTTTATATAATTATAAATAGTTATTAGAAGATATGTAGAATATTGATATTTATAGGAGGCAAGAATATTGATATTTAAATTTTAAAATAAAAATTTATCAAGTCAAATCCATTAATTAGAGTATAAATGTTATTTACTTAAGACATTCCATATGTCAAAAAATTAAATTATCTATATAGAACAAATTGCCTTTTTTATTAAAGGTTTTGGTTTTTATATATTTATATAAGATATAAGATAAATGATTAGTAAGGTGTTGAAGGTATTTAATATTTATGATAATAAGTTGACTAAAAACTAAAAATGGAAGTAATGAGAGTAATTTATGGAATGTCTAAAAAATATCATTTAGTAAATTAATAATATTTTATAACAATGTCTGTTAGAGTGCTTAAAAAGAAAAAAAAAATTCTAGTGCCCTAATTAGAAGATATATATGAAAATATATTCATGAGTAATTAGCTTTCCATTTAGTTTTTTTTTTTTTTTTTTTTTTTTTTAAGTTCAATTGCATTATTAACCAAGTTATTTGCAACTTATTCATATAAGGTATATTCATATAAGGTAAGAACATTAGGTACTTAAAAGAGAACAAATGGAATTAATTTAGTCTAACTAATTACTCTTTAAGTAATAAAAACATTTCAAATAATTAAAATGCATTTATTAAAAGACATATGGCAATTTTTTAAATCTGTCCACACTAAAAAATGTGAGTTTTCCACGTAAGACTATTTTTATTTTTATCCAAAGCTTTGCTTTTTTATATATATATTTATATAAGTTAAGTTAATTAAAAACTAAAAATGGAAGTAATGAGAGTAATTTATGGAATGCATAAAAATTATCATTAAATAAATTAAAATATTTTATAATAACGTATGTTAGAGTGCTTAAAAAGTTTTTTTTTTTTAAAAAAAAAAAATCTAGTGCCCTAATTGGAAGATATGAAAATATATTCATTAGTAATTAGCTTTCCATTTAGTTGTTTTTCTTAATTTATTTGTATTATTAACCAAGTTAATTGCAATTTATTCATATAAGGTATGTTCATATAAGATAAGAATATTAGGTATTTAAAAGAGAATAAATATAATTAATTTAGTCTAACTAATTACTTTTTAAGTAATAAAAACATTTTCAAATAATTAAAATGCATTTAGTTAAAGACACATGATAAATTTTTAAATCTGTTCACATGTAAAAAATATAGATTATCCAAGTAAGACTATTTTTTTTTACCTAAAGCTTTAGCTTTTATATATTTATGTAAAATAAGTTGACTAAAAACTAAAAATGGAAGTAATGAGAATAATTTATGGAATGTCTAAAAAATATCATTTAATAAATTAATAATATTTTATAACAATGTCTATTAGAGTGCTTAAAAAGAAAAAAAAAATTCTAGTGCCCTAATTAGAAGATATATATGAAAATATATTTATGAGTAATTAGCTATCCATTTAATTTTTTTTTTTAGTTCAATTGTATTGTTAACCAAGTTAACTGCAACTTATTCATATAAGGTAAGAACATTAGGTATTTAAAAGAGAATAAATGGAATTAATTTAGTCTAACTAATTACTCTTTAAGTAATAAAAACATTTCAAATAATTAAAATACATTTATTAAAAGACAAATGACAATTTTTTAAATTTGTCCACATGTCAAAAATGTGGGTTTTCCAAGTAAGGCTATTTCCATTTTTATCCAAAACTTTGTATTTTTTATATATATTTATATAAGTTAACTAAAAACTAAAAATGGAAGTAATAAGAGTAATTTATGGAATGTATAAAAATTATCATGTAATAAATTAATAATATTTTATAATAATGTATGTTAGAGTACTTAAAAAGCAAAGAAAGAAAAATTTTCTAGTGCCCTAATTAGAAGATATGAAAATATATTCATTAGTACTTAGCTTTCCATTTAGTTTTTTTCTTAATTTATTTGTATTATTAACCAAGTTAATTGCAACTTATTCATATAAGGTATGTTCATATAAAGTAAGAATATTGGGCATTTAAAAAAGAATAAATGTAATTAATTTAATCTAACTAATTATGTTTTAAGTAATAAAAATATTTTAAATAATTAAAATGCATTTATTAAAAGACATAGTACAATTTTTTAAATCTATCCACATATAAAAAATATAAAAATATGGGTTATCCAAGTAAGACTTTTTTTTTTTTTTTTACCTAAAGCTTTAGCTTTTATATATTTATATAATTTTTTTAACTTGCTTTTTTTATGACAATTTTAGCCTTTTTTATTTTTTATTTTACTTTTTATATTTCATTTTCCTCACAAAAAAATTTATTTAAAAAATTATTATGTCATTTTTATTTTAAAACTGAATCAAAGCCTTGTATTGAAGATTTCTCCAAATATTCTAGTATGTTGATAACATTAAAAAAAAAAATTTATCTAAAAATTTTTTAAGAATCACTATTTGAATTTCTTTAAAATCCTATCTTTAGAAGCTCATATTTTTAATTAATTAATGCAATTAATATTCATACATTATTATATATAACCTTACTTTTAAAAATATCTTTTCTTTTATTATTTATTATTTATTTTTTAAAACTAATAAAATAATAAGTAAATAAAAACCCTTTTGTATTGGATATATTTCTAAATACTCCTGCATTTTAAATAGCATTTTAGAAAAATATTCTTACATGGAGATTTTTAAAAAATCAGTATGTAGATTTCTTTAATATTTCATCCGTTGAGGATTTTCAATTTTTCTTTAAAAAGATTTTTTTAACATTTTTTAAAATATATATTTATTTACAAATTTAAATTTTAAATATACAAAGATGACCAAATAAATAACTTATAAAAAAATAAAGAAAATAATAAAAAAATAAGAAATTACCCAAAAGAACCTATCAAACTTGGTCAACAGATCAGTCAGCCGGTTCAAGAGATTTGTTCATTTTTTCCTGGTTCATGCAGCAATTTAAAGCTTTTTCTTTGATTTTTTAATAGTTCAACAGCCCGTTATTAGTTCAAAAGTTATTCGAATCAATTTAACTTGATCTGTTCAAGGTTAATGTGAGAAGCCAGGCAACAGGTCAGGTGTGCGAAACTCGAACTGGGCTAGATCCATGCACTGATCCTTGTAAGTTTTTTTTTTCAAGCTTAAAAATGCCAAAAAATTTTTCAATTCATTTTAAACCTTTCTTTAAAAAAACTCCCCAAAAACTCTCTCTAGTTTCAAAAACTTCCTTCGACCTCTAAAGCCAACCCAATTTTCGACCATCGTGCCAGCACCATCTATTATTGTCGACCATCAATCATCGATCATCGGCAATGATCGAAGCCTAAAATCTCTAAAAATGAACATTTCCACCCCCTTATCACTATTCTAATCTCCATTTAACCTAAAACAACCTCAAACGACCTAGATCTGAGCTAAAATATCGTGGCTTCCACTTTTTGAAATACCTTTTTTTGCCATGTTATTTGTCATCAGTTTCTCCTATGTTTTCCCCCCTTCCTTGATTGTCCTTCCCACTAACTTTTAGGTCTCAAAACCTTTCAAAATGCCTCAAACCAAAGCCCCATTCCTTAATTTTGGTGATTTTGACTTTTTTTTTTCTTTTAGAAAATATCTAATTAAAAGAATTTTTTTTAAAAAGAAAAAAAGTTTATCCTTTAAAAAAAATCTTTTTTTACAATTTTTTCTAAATGTAATTTTTTTTTGTTTGAAAAAAAACCCATGGAAGAAATAAAATTTTGACAAACATACAATAATTTAAAATAAATAAATAAATTTTTTTTTGAAGTTTTTGTTTTAATTTTTGGTAGTAATATATAACCGTTTTATTATTAATCCAAAAAAACATGTTGTCAACAAGAAATATAATCCCTTACATGTTATAATTAAGGTGATTTCTTACAAAAAGATCAACATGGTTTTACCTAGGGTTGGCTCCTTTCAGCTTATTATATGCTAGATTTGGATTGTTATTTATCTAAAAGTTCTTAAATTGTCTCTTACTATCATCCATATTAAAATAATAAAGCACCTTTATCTTTATCTATCACATGTTATGAATGAAAAAGGGTTTACTCTGAATTAAGTATTTCACTTGACATTCCAAAGGTTTTCACGTTACGAGAGTATAAGTATTTTGCTTTCTCTTATAGGGACAAAGCCTGAATATAGAGCTCATGTATGAAATCTAATGTGTCATTCTATGTGTGTGTGAGAGAGAGAGATGATGAAAATAACATTGCAATCTTTATCCTAAAAGCCTCATAATTTATTAAGAATAATATATGCAAAACATACAATAATAAATGAATAAATGATATAATTACAATGAAATGCATGTGATTTTTTTTATTTTTATTACTATTGTAATTAAAAATAAAATCAAAATCAAGGAAATTAAAGTTAAATACCGATTAAAATCATTAAATCAAAATTAAGGATAATACAAAATTAATTTTACCATACTCTCAAAAAATTGCATCTCCAACTAAGTAACTAAGTTGTCATAACGATTTTGAAGACAGTTAGACGAATTTTAAAAATTAAGAAGTCATCATTAATCTTTTTTTAGTCTACCTATTAAAATTTACTATTTTAATAAAATCTTAAAATTAATTAAAACTTTATTAAAAGATTAATTTTTTAGAGTGAAAAAATAATTTAAGTTCAAAAAAATGATTACATATTAAAAAAGATTAACACCTCTAAAATATCCATCCAAAAATAATATCAAATAATCACGTATTATTCTTTGATCTTAATAAAAATGATCTTGATATTTAATATTAATTACCTTGACTCTCATCGTTTATCACAATTTTAGTTTTTTATTTTTATTTTATTTTCCTCAAAAAAATTTATTTAATAATTTATTATTGCATTTTTATATGAAAAATAAATTAAAATATTGTATTGAAAATATTTTCAAAATATTCTAATACGTCGTAATATTAGAAAAAAAATTTATCAGTTACAAATTTATTAAGAATTATTACTCAATTTTTTTTTTTAAATTTCATCTTCAAATATTTATATTTTTAATTAATTAATACAATTAATATTCATACATAATTATATGTAACCTTACCTAAAAAAAATAATTTTATTATCGATTTTTTTGTTTTGAATTTAAGAAAACAAAGTAAATGAGAGATCCTGGTGAGTTTTTTTTTTTTTTTAAAGCTTAGTACAGCCTAAATTTTTTTTTTTCAATTCATTTCAGACATTTCTATATAAAAATTTCCAAAAACTCTCTCGAGATTAAAAAACTATTGCCAACCTTCAAAGCCAACCCAGTTTTCGACCACCGCGTAATTAATTAATTGCAAATATATTTTTTTATATTTCTTTTTATATAAATATTAATTACAATCACAGATATTTACCAACATAATTTACTATTTTAAAATGTATTTTCTAATAACCCATTATAATTACTTTGCATAAATTATTCTCAATTTATAAGAAACTTTATAATTCTTACTATAAATATAAATCATGTAAGCTAAAAGTGTTAGGAGGTTACTTTCCAAATGTATGGATTTATGATTAGGTAAATTTTTGTCAATACAATTATATTAATTTTTTATATTAATTTTTGTCCATACAATTATATTAATTTTTTATGACAATGAATTATTTTGATTTTGATTTCTTTTATTGTTATATTTTTGTCAAATTACATAATTCTTTTAGTGTGTCAATCATTGTTCATTATAGGAACAACAATGCTAAATATTGATCACCAAGTAAATTTTTTTTGCTTTTGTGTTTATAGATACTTTCCTTTTATCATATTTATTAGTTGATATTATTTTAATATTTCTCTTTTATTCACTTAATTTTTTATGAAAAAAAAAGTAGCTTTCGTTAACATCAAGAAGCATGAGTCTAAAAAACAGGCTTGGAAGTGATCCTAACAAGGTTTGTTGGTTGCTAATCTCACACTCAATCTTAGTTATGTGATGTGCTAAAAAATAAACAATTCATCTAGTTTGAATGAACTGACAAAATGTACGAGATTAAATTAAATTCAAAATATCAAAAATCTGTATCCCATATATGTATGATTTGCTTTTGTGATTTTCAAAATAGTTATTAATGAATCATTCTTCACTATGAGGGAATTAAAATCACGTTTCATTTATCATGATCACATTTAATAATATAAATATTTTTATTTTGATTACAGAATGGATCAAAATTGTCAAATTAACTATAATTTTTGTTCAATTTTATCTTGATTAATATTACAATTATATATCATGTTTTTCTTTTCAAGATTTGTCTCTATTTCTTTCTTGGTTTAATTAGCTTGAATTGCATTTGTTTCTACTTTATTGTTTTTAACATGACATTGTCCAAAACTTAATCTATTGTTTAATTGTTTTTTTTATTAAAATAATACAAATATACAATCAACCATAAGTAGAAAATTGTTTTCACGTACGGTTCATGCTTTTATATAGTTCTAAGAGTTTTTTTAAGATCAAAATTATTAAATTTTAGTCATAATGCATTCTTTATATGTAAGAGATAACAGTATATACTTACCAAAAAAGAGTTTTAAATAAAGTTGGGATCATGACTTATTATCTTTATAAACTTATACTAATTATGGTACTTAATTCATATCTTGATGTAAATATGGTAAATAATTTTATTACAAAATCTTCTTAAAATTTTATTATAGTTACACATTGATCTTTAGTTTTTTTTTTTTTTTTTTTACATCAAAATTTTTACTCTTATATAAAAATTATTAGTTGTATTATATATATTTTCATCCTCTAACTCTATAAATATATATATGTATGTATATATATATATATATATATCATTTATCCTTCACCTTTAAAATCATTTCTCATTTCCACTTCGTATCCCTCCTCTCTAAGTATACATTCATGTGTGTGTGAGATTTAGACCGAGCTCAATCTTCGCTGCAGGCTAGATCTTTCGATTTATTTTTCTTCCTGAAACCGCCTCTTAATTATCTGCAATGGAAATTGCAAGCCTACTCTTAGAGGTAATCTCTTGTTTGCGGGATTGCAGCGAAAGAAACAGAGAGTACCGTATCTCGATCTGTCATCCCGAAAGGCTTATAAGATCTTTGAAAGAAGATACAGAAAAGCTTAGAGAGCAAAGGAACGATGTGAAGACAAGAGTAGAAAATGCTGAGCGGCAACAAATGCGGCCTAGGGTGCAAGTCGAAGGATGGTTACGGCGAGCAGAAGAACTAGAAGCTGAACTTGACATGGTTGTGAGGGAAGGAGAAAGGGAGGCTCAGCAAAGATGTTTCTGCAACTTTTCTCCCAAAAGATTGAAGTCTCGTTACAACCTCGGGAAGCAAGTATCAAAAAAATTGAAAGCTATTTCTGAGTTGAGAACAGAAGGAAGTTTTGTTGATGTGGCTGACATGTTGCCCCCGCCCTTGGTGGATGAAATGCCCCTCGAGGACACTGTAGGCATGGATTTAAATTTCAGGGAGGTTTGGAGCTACCTTTGTGATCAACGAGTGGGAATCATTGGAATATATGGTATGGGGGGTGTGGGCAAAACCACCCTCTTGCGCAAAATCAACAATGAACTAATTGGCAGAGTTGGTCAAGATTATGATGTGGTGATTTGGGCCGTGGTGTCAAGGGATCTAAACATGGAAAAGGTGCAGGATACAATTGGCCGAAAACTAGACTTCCCTGATAAGAGATGGAGTAGGATGAGCCAAGAAGAGAAAATCAATTCCATCTTCAGGGTGTTGAAAACGAAAAGATTTGTGCTATTGTTAGATGATGTGTGGGAGCATTTTGATCTTTTTGATGCTGGGATACCACTTCCAAGTGAACAAAACAATGCCAAAGTAGTACTCACTACACGTCAAGAGGATGTTTGCGATCTCATGCATGCACAAAGGAAGTTCAAAGTGAATTGTTTAGCGTGGACGGAAGCATGGGGATTGTTTCAAAGCAAGGTGGGAGAAGAAGTCCTACGGTTGGACCCAGCCATACCCAAACTAGCAGAAACGATTGTAAAGGAATGTAGCGGTTTGCCGCTAGCACTCATCACTGTTGGACAAGCCATGCGTAGCAGAAGAACCATTGAAGAATGGCGTCATGCGGTCACCACGGTGAGGAAATCTGCTGCTGATTTCACTCGTTTAGAGAAAAAGGTACTTTCTCTACTGGAGTTCAGCTTTAATAGCTTACCAGATGATACTACTAAATATTGCTTCTTGTATTGCGCACTGTATCCTGAAGATTTTTATCTGGATAAAATAAATCTTATAAATGCTTGGGCTGGAGAAGGTTTTTTGGATCAAAGTGACAATCTATCTGAAGCTTATGATAGGGGGCACCATATTATAGGGACCTTAATGCTGGCATGCTTGTTGGAAAGTGGTGAACGTATCGGAGATAATTACGTTAAAATGCATGACATGATTCGAGACATGGCACTGTGGGTAATTTCAGATAAGGGAGCTACGAAGGGGAAGTTTTTGGTGCAAGTGGATGTCAAATTGACCAAAGCACCTGCAATCTCAGAGTGGGAAAAGGCTGAAAGAATATCACTCATGAACAATTCTATTGATCAACTAACAGCAACACCTAGGTGCCCTAATCTGTTGACTTTGAATCTTCGATATAATGCTTTGAAAATGATATCAGATAGCTTCTTTGATTTTATGCCTTCTCTTAAACTGCTAGACCTATCTCACAATAAAAGTTTAGAAGAGTTGCCCATAAGCTTTTTTGAGTTGGTCTCCTTGCAACATCTTGACCTTTCTTTTACAGGGGTTAGAGTGTTGCTACTGGAGTTCAGGAAATTAACGAAGCTGAAATTTTTATATGTGAATAATATGGAAAAACTTCAGATTCTTCCACAACAGGTTCTATCAAATCTCTCAATGTTGCAAAGATTGGACTTGTTCCATTCTGGTATCTCAGATCAACTAGAGGACGGTAATGTCTTTTCTGGTGATAATGAACTGTTGATGGATGAACTGGACCGCTTACCGAACCTGCAAGACTTAAGTTTCACTGTGAAAAGCGAACATGCGCTGCAAAAATTTTTGAGGTCAGACAAATTACAGAACTGCACATATGGCCTAGACATTGAGTTGTGCAGAGGCACCGCTATTCTGCGACTTCCGAAAGATATGAGATTATCATGGGTTCAAATCGGTAATTGCAGTGATTTGGAAGAATTGGCTATTGACTGGTTGGAGGAGGAGGAGGAGGAGGGGCAAGAAATGGTGCTTGACAATCCATGCAACAACAGGGATTTAAGGGCGAGTTGTTTTATTCACCTTGGTTCCCTCATAATCAAGAAGTGTAAAGTTCTTCTGCATCTGAATTGGCTTATTTGGGTCCCAAACCTCAACTCTCTAGAAATTGCGAATTGTGAAGCAATGAAAAAACTTATAAGCGATGGTGATGGAGTTGAAATAACAGAGGAAAGTTGGGTTTTCCGCCATCTTCAGACGTTTCATCTTCATGATCTACCCCAACTGGAGAGCATTTGTAGTCATCCCTTGTCTTTTCTATCTCTGCGTCAAATCCATGTGTTTGACTGCCCAAAGCTCAAGAAACTCCCATTTCATGCCAACAGCGCCAAGGACAAACTATATATTATTTCAGGACAGGAAGCATGGTGGAATGGACTACAATGGGAAGACATGACCCTAAAATCTACTTTCTCCCGTTTCTTCCGCGACACTGATGCTTCAGCCGGACCATAATTTGATAGTAGGGAGGTACTAGACAGCTAATAAAAACTGCCTTTTTCTATTTTTTTGTAGTTCAACTGTTCCTTAATCTGACTTCTGAATAAACTGAACTTCAAGTATATATGCTTTTTATGTAGGTGTGATCAATAATGGCTTTGTTGAAGTGATCCATGATTTAGTGCAAGGAAAAATAAAGAGTTTGGATGGGAGCTTTTCATCTAATCAGTCCGTAATGCAAATACACAGCTACTCATTCCATTAGGCTTGGAAGCAATTTGCTTTAAGTTGACTGCAGAGTAATGGATATTTATTTTCTGTTATTTGGTCAGTGGGTCCTACAATAATTCCTTCAACCTGCTGTGTTTGGACCATAGTTCTTGTTTGCATCTGTTAATTACTTGTTTGCAGGGAGTGATGTAATGGCCTGATCTGTTAGCTTGGGTCTATCTTAAAAGTATTTCTATGGGTTTTGAGGATGGTATTGGCTTCTTTTATTTAAATTTGTTATGTTGTAATTTTCTGTAACCAGAATAAATAATTCCATATCATCTTGAAATATTTTTTTAAAAAGTAAGTCAGTTGAAAATTTAAATGAAAATAAATTTAATTATTAATGCATTTAAATATTTAAATTTTATATGAATTTAAAATAATTAAATGCAGAATAGTGACAATTGTTTAAGATTTTCTCTTAAGTAAAAAAAATGGACCATTTACATTGGATTATTTATTTTTTAATCAAAAGCTTTGATTTTTACATAAGAATATATGATGTTCAAAATTTTTTACAATAATTCTTATTGATTGATATTGTCTTCTATTTAGAACTTTAATCAGGTCTGAATTAGTGGCAGAAATCAGCAGTAATTCCCAACTTCGAAGACGGTTCTTTTTTATCTATAAGTGCTTCATGTCTGAAACCTAGAAATGGTGGTATTTTATTCAGTTTCATGATCAAGAAAATAACAGAAAACTTGTTCCAAGTCCTTGAATTTTCACGCACGTACAGTTTTATTTTGATTATTAAGGGTGAGTGAGAGAAGCTATGGAGAGAATTATTTTGACAAGAGTTTTATGATGTCAATTATGCTTGTGCTAGCTGTGGCACTGGAAGAAGATTTTCCAGGCCTCGATAATGCTGCTAAAAATATTCTTCCTTTCGATGCTGCCATTGCCATGCCTCCTGAAACCCCACTATCTCCAGGAGCTCTCCGCCCTCAGCAATCCCTTTGGCTCCAGTTTTGGCCCTTGATCAGTCCCCTTCAACCCCAGCAACCCCTTTGACACCTAACACGTAAAACTCCTTCGGCACCAACAACACCTTTACCACCTCATCGCCCCATCTCCAACAACCCTATTGCCCCCCAACGTACCCTTCGCCTCCATCAACCCCTTTATTACCTCCTGAAACTCCCTTGCCTCCCACAATCCCTATGCCTCCAGGAGGCATGACTTGTGAGTACAAGTGTGCTATAAATTGTTCTAAACATATCATTGAATTCCTCAATAAGCTATGTTTCAAAATCTGCAATCTTAAATGCAAGACCACTCAATCAGAGTTGATCTACAATTGTACTAATAATTGTACTCAATCCATGCCAGCCAGTCTTGCCTCCGGTACGAAAACTTCGCTACCTCTTTAATCAATTGTCTCTTTATACCTTCTGTCTTTTCCTTAAAATAATTATTTATCACAATTTTGCTGGTTCCTGTAATTATCCCATGACTCTTACAATGGGTGTTCCTGATTTTTCAGATGAAGGGCAAATGGATAACTACGTGAATTCCTGTTATCAGAAGTGCACCAACCACAACTAGGCGTTCCTTGTTAAAATTTCCTATATATATATAGAGCCAGTGAAATTAATAGTCTAGAGATATGCATTGAGTTGAGAATAAAAGAATAAAATGATTGAAATTTTTGTTGTTCAATCGAAGTTTTGAATTTTCTTGGATCATTCCCTCCTTTATGATGATTAAAAATCTGCAAAAAGAAAGTAGATTCGTAAGATATTGTTAGAAAATTTATAAACCAAGTATCCTCAC
Source organism: Durio zibethinus (assembly GCF_047325235.1). Lineage (NCBI taxonomy): Eukaryota > Viridiplantae > Streptophyta > Magnoliopsida > Malvales > Malvaceae > Durio > Durio zibethinus. Next base: position 2,980,006 of record NC_143187.1, on the reverse strand, counting down.
AAAAATATTCTACAAGTGTTTTCTTAGAAAACGATTTTTGTACAAACTAATAAATTGATCAAAATTTTAAAGTTTTTGGAATTCTCCTTATAAACATCTCATTATGTTCGAGGTTCAACTTAATTTGGTCTGTTTATTAAATAAATGATAAATGAAAAAATAAAAAAAAAAAACTTTGGTAGGTTGACTTTGTGCAAGACTGTGTGCGAGGTGCTTAAATTGAATTCAAAGACTGAAATTGAAATTAAAAAGGAGTGTAATTTTGTTCGGGTATATGGTTCTTTATATTAGAACTCCATAAATAGATACTCCCACAAAGAGAAACACACACACGAAACAAAAAATAGAAACAAAAAAACACAGCAAGCAGAAAGCAAAAAAAAATTTTAGAGTTTTTTTGAAAAATTTTCAAATTTCGGTAAAATTTTTCGGTGCCGATTGAATTTTGCTGGCTAGTTTTCCAGTGTCAGTTGAATTTTTTGGTAGACTTCCAAGATTTTGGTAAGCTTCTCAGTTTTTGGCAGTCATTTTTCAAAAACCAGTGAACTTTTCGATGAATTTTCAATGAACAACTCAAATTTCGACAAAATTTTTCAGAATTCGGTTAGATTCGACTGGTGTTCTTAGGGGTATTTAGAGAGAAAGGGAAAGAAAGGGGATGTAGAGAGAGAGGGAGCAGAGGAATTTTGACGAAAATAAACTGAATTTGGACAATTTATACCCTCACTGAAACGGCGTCATTTTGGCCTTAATAACCCATCAAGATCTGTTTGTTTTTCATTCAGCCGACCCAACCTGAAGTACGACCCGTCTTTTGACCCGTGCACCAGCTGTTCGCAGCAGCCAAGCCGAGCCACACTGAGCCGCCAAGCCGTATCCCCCTGAGCCATATTCTATGCCTTAAGCCGAGTCGTTTCGAAGTCGTTGAGTAGAGCCGCTTTTATTTTTTGGTATTTTCTATTTATTTAATATTCTATTTATGTGTTTTGAGTATTTTTGCATGATTAAATTTTTAAAAAAATTTAAATAATAAAATAATAAATAATAAAATTTGGAAATAAATATTAATTATCCAATGATGAAATTTATTGAAATTTCAAATGGTAAATTTCTATAAAATTCTTAAGTAAGAAATTTTTTCTAAATTTGTTTCAACTGGTAGAATAATTTAGATAAAGTTTTAATAACAATAATTAATATTTATTTTCAATCCAAAAAAATAATAATAACAAAATAAAAAATAAAATTTTGGTTGAAAATATGTGATAATTACCCAATGACGAGATCCTTAGAAATTTCAAATTGTAAATTCCTAAAAAATCTTTAGGTGAAAAATTTTCTCTAAATTTGTTCCAAATAGTGTAATAATTTAGATGAAATTTCAATAAATAATTGTCATATTATTTTCTTTCCAAAAAAAAAAAAAGAGAAAGAGGAATAAAAGAATTTCTAAATAGGCCTAAATGGTGAAAAATTTAGAGATTCAAAAGGAGAAAATATTTCTAATTTAGTCCAAATGGTGGAATAATTAGATATATTTTCGACAAAAACCCCAAAAAAATAAAACTAACAAAAATCTTTCCAACGACGTAGCCTCTTTAAGAAATAAAATGAGATTTTTGAATGTTCTTGAGGTGAGAAAATATTTTTAAGAGTTCTACTAAATTGATGGAAGAATCTTAAGAATTATTTCAAATATTGAACATTAAATTTTAAAACCATTAGAATCAAGATCCTATGATAAATTTAAAATAAAATGATACAATCCTTCGGATGAGCATGTTAGGGTGCTATAACTTTTTCCACATGTAACCAAACTCTCAAACCCTATTTTGATTAGCAGACTCGAACCTACCCTTTTAGAGAACCTTAGTCAAGCTTAGGAGCTTCTTAAAGGGATAGATTCCTTAGAGGATCAATCGCACCTAGTAAAAAAGATTGGTGAAAACTCTATCTATTTGTTAAATCTAGCTATAAATTTTCAGATCTATATGTCATCACACTTTTTTTTTTTATTTCTTCTTTCTCTTTTCATTTGCTACAATAAAATAATAAAAATTAAATGACATTAAGCCTGTAGGATAATATGGATCTCAACCATAGAAAGAAGTAAATTTCTCTTTGTGGTGAATGAATAAATAAATGGTTGAGAGTGATACTTTTTTTAATGGATTTGATAATTGAATTACAATAAAAATATATAAATAGGTATCTAAAAAATGTATAATTGCATATTATTTTAACTTGAACCTTAACATTATTAATTTAACTCGTTTGTGTCTTTCAACAATTATCATTGGACCATGTGTATATATGTGTTAGTATTTAAAAATACTAAAAAATTATGAAAAAGCTCCCATGGATGCCATTTGACATACACATAGCATATGCAAGAATTAACTGATTTTGGATAGGAATTTTACCACTTAGGAAAAACACATAAAATTAAGTTTTAATTGGATTGAAAGGAGTATTGATGGGTTTATGTTTGAGTTTGGATATGATTGAGTTAACTATGTTTGAGTTTGGGTTAACATTACATGATTCAAAAATTCAAGTTGCAAATTGTATATTTTTTCTTCAAATACTAATTTATATTTTTTTGAAAATTAAGATGTCAAATGTATAATTAACTCTACCAAGCATTATTAAAAGAAACAAATGAATGAGAATCTAATCCCAATAGCATAATATAAAGAAATTACTGTCAAATCACAAGAAGACAAAATCAAACAATATTTACATGTAAATCCAAATAGTTCAAATAAATTGATTAATTATAAAAGTTTCTTTTCTTTATTTGGTAAGGGTTTATGGACATTCTATATTTGAGAAACAACCCAATATGTATTACATACAATACTATATTCAGAAACATAATATTAGGTAGTAAAATTACATTAGGTATGCAGCCAGATTGCTTTCCTTTCTAGTAAATACATACCACAGCCATAAATGCAAAAATGCTCCAACAATGCTACTTCACAGCACTGCAACCGTGTTGGGAATAATGACTCAAATCTCATATGAGATTTGTTTGAGATTTGTCAGATATTGCTTGATGGACAAGAAGACTTGCAAAAGAAGAATTCTAAGAGAAAGAGGATTCTTAATAAGTAAGTTTGACTTGCAAGAGAAGAATTTTAAAAGAAAAGGGATTCTTAATAGGCAAGTTTGACTTACAGGAGAAGAATTCTAAGAGGAGAGGGATTCTTAATGGGTAAGTTTGTATGGTTATAAATAGGTGAAGTCTCTATAGGGTTAGGTATGAGAAAAAAGATGTAAGAGAGTTGTAGAGTTTTGTGGGATAGACACCCCATAGGCAAGTTTGACTTACAGGAGAAGAATTCTAAGAGGAGAGGGATTCTTAATGGGTAAGTTTGTATAGTTATAAATAGGTGAAGTCTCTACAGGGTTAGGTATGAGAAAAAAGATGTAAGAGAGTTTTAGAGTTTTATGGGATAGACACCCCATAGGAGTATTGGGGCTCTACGTCTTATGGGTATGTATGTTTGTTTGTGAGTGGACTAGAAGAGACTGAGAGGGTTCACATAGGTATGATGTATGAGAGCATATGGGTATGTGTTTGGTTATATTGAAAAGGTACATAAGATTTGGGTTTGTATTTGTTTGGGTTGAGAATACTTCATAGGACTAGAGGAGATTGAGAGTGTCTTATGAGTATTGATTGTTGAGTGAGGTTGATGATTTGATGTAAGTTTATAATTCTCTACAACTAGTAGATCTTGTTTCTCATCCGTGGATGTAGGTCAGTTGGACCGAACCACGTTAAATTATTGTCTCTTATGTATTTGATTTATTGTTTGATTTCGCTTTCGCTGGTGTGATTGGATTGGAGGCTTTTAGCCCAACAAATGGTATCAGAGCTGTGGTGTTCCCCAACAAGTGGTATCAAAGCTGAAGGTTCGAAATGTGACAAAAGTTGAAGATTCAACATGTGGAAAGAGTCAAAGGTTCGAGACGTGGAAGAGCTAAAAGTTCGAGATGTGGGAAGAGCTAAAGGTTTAAGATGTGGGAAGTGCATGATTTGAGACATAGGAAGAAGCAAGTCCAGAAGAGCTCAATTCAAGAGAAGTGTTCGAGTTTAAGTTTTGAAGATTGAAGATTGGTTTGCATGAAGCATGAAGACACATAAGAGAAGATGAGTGTGAGACCTCCATTGTAGGTAAAGTCAAGCATGTCTAGCATGAAGACAGATGATTGATGAAATTTGAGTCAAGGTGAAGATTATTGGGAATAATAACTCAAATCCCATATGAGATTTGTTTGAGATTTGTTTGAGATTTATCAGATATTGCTTGATGGACAAGAAGACTTGCAAAAAAAAAATTTTAAGAGAAAGAGGATTCTTAATAGGTAAGTTTGACTTGCAAGAGAAAAATTCTAAAAGGAAAGAGATTCTTAATAGGTAAGTTTGACTTGCAAGAGAAGAATTTTAAAAGGAAATAGATTCTTAATAGGCAAGTTTGACTTACAGGAGAAGAATTCTAAGAGGAGAGGGATTCTTAATGGGCAAGTTTGTATGGTTATAAATAGGTGAAGTTTCTACAGGGTTAGGTATGAGAAAAAAGATGTAAGAGAGTTGTAGAGTTTTGTGAGATAGACACCCCATAGGAGTATTGGAGCTCTACGTCTTATGGGTATGTATGTTTGTTTGTGAGTGGACTAGAAGAGACTTAAAGGGTCCATATAGATATGATGTATGAGAGCATATGGGTATGTGTTTGGTTATGTTGAAAGGGTACACAAGGTTTGGGTTTGTATTTGTTTGGGTTGAGAATACTCCATATGACTAGAAGAGATTGAGAGTGTCTTATGAGTATTGATTGTTGAGTGAGGTTGATGATTTGATGTAAGTTTATAATTCTCTACAACTAGTGGATCTTGTTTCTCATCTGTGGATGTAGGTAAGTTGGACCGAACCATGCTAAATTGTTGTCTCTTATGTATTTGATTTATTGTTTGATTTCACTTCCGCTGGTGTGATTGGATTGGAGGCTTTTAGCCCAACAAATTGATGGCAGGAAGGTTTTTATACTCTTTTAATAGATTCAAACCTAAATACCAAAGTTATACATCTTATTAATTGTAAGTTTGGTACTGTTTGTCTTAAGATTATATTTAATTGCCTTTGTCTCGAACACAAAAATTTTACCATTTTTGAATAGATCTAGCAATTTGAAATACGATACAATAACACGATACAAAAATAATATGAATAAAGAACACGAAGATAACACAACTTAAAATTTTAGAAAAATCATAAATAGATTTAATAAAATCAAAAAATTATATTTTATGTTTTCGTGTCGACATAAATTATGACACACGATTTTCATGTAAAACATAACACGAATATAATATTTTATACGATATGGTCACACAAATTGCCAAGTCTATCTTCGAATATCTATTGAATTTTATAATTTCTATTTTCCTATTTGTAAGATTAGTCTTATATTTCAATAAAATTTGCAATGTAAAAGCTTTAAAGTTTTTTTCCATGATACTTATATCTTCATACCCCATTATGCTATGTTTCGACAATTGTAAGCTTTTGATCGGCTCGAACACTAAAGAAGGAAAAATAAATTCTTTTTGCTATAAGGGAAAAACAACTAAAGGTATTCATGTACTTAAATGGTCTATAGCCTAACTATTGTGTTCAATATTTGTATTTTGTTGAAAACTTTTACTTTTCTGCATTATTAACATTTTAGTGAGAATTGTACTGAACATTTTCATCAGAAGAGGATTTAAAGGTTTGAGTGAAGCACTACTTGAACATCGACGATACACACCTCACTCAGAAGGTGTAAAGCTTATTCGAGTTAAATATTTTATGATGTTAAGTTTTGGAAGGGGACATATAAACGTAAAATATCAAGATTGACATTATTCTCCTAATTTAAGAGATTGGTTACTTAATTTTAATTGTTCAATACTTTATTTTATTATCATTTTAATATTTTCATATTTTTATAAAATGATTTAATCAAATGTTAAAAATAGACTCGGTGTGAGCCTAGACATTATTCTAGTATCCATTTATTAGAAAAATACTTGGTTGTTTTTAGAATTAATGATTGGCATGTGTTGAATTTGGATGGGATGCAATTAAGAAAAGAAAATGAGGTTTGGTCGTCCTTCTTGAATCATTAAAGTCTTCACCTGAATGGCCATAATCCACTTATTTGAAAGTATTTGGTTGTTTTTAGAATTAATGATCGGCATGTGTTGAATTTGGATTAGATGCAATTAAAAAATGAAAAAGTGGGTTAATTATCCTTATTGAATCATTAAAGTCTTCACCTAAATAGCCATAATCCATTTATTTGTAAAGTACTCTGGTCGTTTTCAGAATTAATGATTGGCATGTGTTGAATATGGATTGGATGCAATTAAGAAATGGAAAATTAGGTTGGTTATCCTTCTTCAATCATTAAAGTTTTCAGGTAATCCATTTATTAGTTTTAGAATTAATGATTGGCACATGTTGAATTTGGATTGGAGGCAATTAAGAAATGAAAAATTGGGTTGGTTATCCATTCTTAAATCATTAAAGTCTTCACCTAAATGGCCATAATCCATTTATTTGAAAAGTACTTGGTAGTTTTAAAACTAATGATTGGCATATGTTAAATTTGGATTGGATGCAATTAAGAAATGAAAAAGTAGGTTGGTTATCTTTCTCGAATCATTAAAGTCTTCACCTAAATAGCCATAATTCATTTATTTGAAAAGTAATTGACAGTTTTTATAATTAATGATTGGTGTTATAATACTTTTGTGGTCGTTAATTTTTTTCAATTAGATATGATTGATTATTTATTTAAATTTATTTTTTTAATAAATTCTTAATATTAATTCAAATTTTATTAAAAGATTAATTTTTAGATTTATAAAAATAGTTTAGGTTCAGAAATATAATTATATGTAAAAAAAATTAATACTTTCACAACGTTCATTAATCAATTAATCATATATTATCTTTTGATCTTAATAAAAATGGTCTTGATATTTAAAATTAACTTGTTTTAAATTTTTAATTATAATATAATTAATAAACTCTATATAAAAATAACTTTTTTAAAATAGACTTTTTTATTTTAAATGAAATAAATATTATTGACCATGATTATTTTTACTTTTCAAAATACATAAACTATCTAAAATATATAAGTTCATTTGAAATTTTATATAAAAAATAACTTTTCAAAATGTTCTACAAATTTTCAAATATGAAATGAATAATAATATTAGAAAAAAAAAGTTAATAAATTGGTGAATGGTAGGAAGTAACTGTCAATTCATATAAAATAATAAAGCATATTCAACGTATTTAAATTAATTTACATCATCCAAACATATTTGTGTAAAAAAAAAATTACAACTTAATATAAAAAATGAAAAAAAAAATCTAATATAAAATTCAATAAACAACTACAATAAAAAAATCAATTAATAATACGTACACCTTTTAATATAAAATATTATTTTCTTTTATATAAAAACTAAAATAACACTACATATATTCATATTATTTTGTATAACTAAAAAAATTATTCAACCAATTTAATGGGACAAATCCACTACATTAAAAAAAAGTCAAATCTACTGTAACTTCCAAAAAAGAAAAAAAAATTCCACTGAAACGTTAAAAGAAATACAAAATCTCCTTTGTAATTCAAAAATTACCAAAAAATAATAATCAATCAAATATTTTTGAGTGGTGGTCTAAATTTGACAAAAATGCCATATTGCAAGTATCCTTGGTAATTCTTGAATAATTGCTAAGCTTTACTTTTATATCCTTATCGATCAGCTTTTAAATTTTTTGTGTAAATTCTGAAACCATTGTTAGAGAAAAATTGCATAATTACAAATAATCATAGAAAGAATCAAATCAAACCATTAAAAATCACTAAGCTCCCTAACCAAAACAAATAATTAATCTTTTGGACCTCTACTATAACATGCTATTTCTTAACATCAACTGTATATAAACTTTGGCTAAGACGATTTGTATACAAAATTAAATTGCAATAGAATTTTATATGAATATATATATATTGTATTTCATAATATAAAAGTTAATACATTAATTCAAAGGAAAAATATATTTACAAAAATATAATACTAAATAAAGGAAATAAAAGAACATATTAATAATAATAATAATAATAATACTTACAAAGTTATAATCTTACACCAACCTTTGGAGTTTATTATGAAATATAGATAATTGGTGTAAAATATAAAAAAAATACCAATATTTAAACAATGTATCAAGAAAAAGAAAAAAAAAGTAAAATAATACAAATGAAAAATTTTTTTACAACAGTATTTGTCACCTTCGTCATATTATCATTATATTTATGTACAACATATATATACTCATAAATGTTGAATCACAAAGATTTAGCTATCAATCAATGACTTATTACCATGAAAAGTTTCTATCTTTCTTAATTACATATTATTATGGAGTTTAAATTTTAAATACATAAGTTGATATATCAATCAATTCTTTTTATTATTATAATCAATCACCCAAAATTAAGATAATGTAAGTACGGAAAATTTTACCAAATTCAAAACAAAAATTGAAGATATTGAATGTTCAATAAGACTTTTTGTAAAAAAATAATAATTAAGAAATATTCATATTCAAAGTGTTTTTTAAAACTAAAATTAAAGCCACTGAATAGTTAATAAATTTTTTGGACAGAAATTGGAAAATTTGTTGATTAAGATCAAAACACATAATATCATTTGAGATTATTCATGAATAAAATATTAGCTCATATATATTGACTTATTTGGTTTTTTGTCAAAAGTTAATATATTAAAGTTATTATATATATATATATATATTAGATTGTTTTAGTAACTTAATATGTTTATAAATTATAAATAGTTATTAGAAGATATGTAGAATATTGATATTTATAGGAGGCAAGAATATTGATATTAAAATAATATAAATGTAATTAATTTGGTCATAATAGATTATTTTAAAATAAAAATTTATCAAGTCAAATCCATTAATTAGAGGATAAATGTTATTTACTTAAGACATTCCATATGTCAAAAAATTAAATTATTTATATGGAACAAATTGCCTTTTTTATTAAAGGTTTTGCTTTTTATATATTTATATAAGATATAAGATATAAGATTAGTAAGGTGTTGAAGGTATTTAATATTTATGATAACAAGTTGACTAAAAACTAAAAATTGAAGTAATGAGAGTAATTTATGGAATGTCTAAAAAGTATCATTTTAATAAATTAATAATATTTTATAACAATGTCTGTTAGAGTGCTTAAAAAGAAAAAAAAAAAATTCTAGTGCCCTAATTAGAAGAAGTATATGAAAATATGTTGATGAGTAATTAGCTTTCCATTTTTTTTTAGTTCAATTGTATTATTAACCAAGTTAATTGCAACTTATTCATATAAGGTATATTCATATAAGATAAGAACATTAGGTATTTAAATGAGAATAAATGGAATTAGTTTAGTCTAACTAATTACTCTATAAGTAATAAAACATTTCAAATAATTAAAATGCATTTATTAAAAGACATATGGCAATTTTTTAAATCTGTCCACATGTAAAAAATGTGGGTTTTCCAAGTAAGACTATTTCTATTTTTATCCAAAGCTTTGTTTTTTATATATTTATATAAGTTAAGTTAACTAAAAACTAAAAATGGAAGTAATAAGAGTAATTTATGTAATGTATAAAAATTATCATTTAATAAATTAATAATATTTTATAATATTGTATGTCAGAGTGCTTAAAAAGCAAAAAAAAAAAAAAAAAAATCTAGTGCCCTAATTAGAAGATATGAAAATATATTCATTAGTAATTAGCTTTCCATTTAGTTGTTTTTCTTAATTTATTTGTATTATTAACGAAGTTAATTGCAACTTATTCATATAAAGTATGTTCATAAAGGTAAGAATATTGGGTATTTAAAAGAGAATAAATATAATTAATTTAGTTTAACTAATTACTTTTTAAGTAATAAAAACATTTCAAATAATTAAAATGCATTTATTAAAAGACACATGACAATTTTTTAAATATGTTCATATGTTAAAAAGATAGATTATCCAAGTGAGACTATTTTCTTTTTTACCTAAAGCTTTAGCTTTTATATATTTATATAAGATAAGCCGACTAAAAACTAAAAATGGAAGCAATGAGAGTAATTTATAAAATGTCTAAAAAATATCATTTAATAAATTAATAATATTTTATAACAAAGTCTGTTAGAGTGCTTAAAAAGAAAAAAAATTCTAGCGCCCTAATTAGAAGATATATATGAAAATATATTCATGAGTAATTAGCTTTCCATTTGTTTTTTTTTTTTTTTTTTTTTCAGTTCAATTGTATTATTAACCAAGTTAATTGCAACTTATTCATATAAGGCATATTCATATAAGGTAAGAACATTAGGTGTTTAAAAGAGAATAAATGGAATTAATTTAGTCTAACTAATTACTCTTTAAGTAATAAAAACATTTCAAATAAATAAAATGCATTTATTAAAAGATATACGGTAATTTTTTAAATCTGTCCATATGTTAAAAATGTGGGTTTTCCAAGTAAGATTGCTTCCATTTTTATCCAAAACTTTGTTTTTTATATATTTATATAAGTTAACTAAAAACTAAAAATAGAAATAATGAGAGTAATTTATGGAATGTATAAAAATTATCATTTAATAAATTAATAATATTTTATAATAATGTATGTTAGAGTGCTTAAAAAGAAAAAAAAAATTCTAGTGCCCTAATTGGAAGATATGAAAATATATTCATTAGTAATTGGCTTTCCATTTAGTTTTTTTCTTAATTTATTTGTATTATTAACCAAGTTAATGGTAACTTATTCATATAAGATATGTTCATATAAGGTAAGAATATTGCGTATTTAAAAGAGAATAAATGTAATTAATTTAATCTAACTAATTATGTTTTAAGTAATAAAAAACATTTCAAATAATTAAAATACATTTACTAAAAGACACATGACAATTTTTTAAATCTATCCACATATAAAAAATATAGATTATCCAAGTAAGACTATTTCTTTTTTACCTAAAGCTTTAGCTTTTATATATTTGTGTAAGATTTTCTTAACTCACTTTATTTATGACAATTTTAGCCTTTTTATTTTTTATATTTCATTTTCCTCACAAAAAAATTATTTAAAAAATTATTATTTCATTTTTATTTGAAAACTAAATCGAAGCCTTGTATTGAAAATTTCTGAAACTATTCTAGTACATTGATAATATTAGAAAATTTTTTCTTACATAAAAATTTCTTAAGAATCACTACTCAAATTTCTTTGAAATCTCATCTTCAAAAGCTCATATTTTTAATTAATTAATGCAATTAATAGTTATACATTATTATATATAACCTTACTTTTAAAGATATTTTTTCTTTTATTTTTTATTTTTTAACTAATAAAAATAATAAGTAAATGAAAACCCTTTTGTATTGGATATATTTTTAAATACTCCAGCACTTTGATAGCATTTTAGAAAAATATTCTTACATAGAGATTTTTAAAAAACACTAAATGAATTTCTTTAATATCTCATTCATGAAGGTTTTTCAATTTTTCTTTAAAAAGATTTTTTAAACATTTTTTAAAATATTTATTTATTTAAAAATTTAAAATCTAAATATACAAAGATGACCAAATAAATAACTTATAAAAAAATATAAAGAAAATAATAAAAAATAATAAGAAATTACCCAAAAGAACCTATCAAATCTGGTCAACAGATCAGTTAGCCAGTTCAAGTGACTTGGTCATTTTTTCTTGGTTCATGTGGCAGTTTAAAGCTTTTTCTTTGATTTTTTTAGCGTTCAACAGTCAGTTATTGGTTTAGAAGCAATTTGAACTAATTTAATTAGACTGGTTCAAGGTTATTGTAAGAAGCTGGGCAATAGGTTAAGCACACAGAACTCGAACTGGGTTGTGTCCACGCATTGATCTTGGTAAGTTTTTCTTTTCAAGCTTATAATTGCCATTTTTTTTTTCAATTCATTTCAAACCTTTCTCTAAAAAAAAAAAATTTAAAAAACTCTCTCTAGTTTCAAGAACTTCCGTCGACCTTCAAAGCTAACCCAATTTCTGACCATCTGCTATTGTCGGTCGTCGGCATTGATCGAAGCCTTAAATATGCAAAAATGACCCTTTCCAACCCATCATCACTATTTCAGCCTCCACTTAGCCTAAAATAACCCTAAACGGCCTAAATCTAAGCTAAAATATTGTGGCTTTCGCCCTTTGAAACACTTTATTTCACCGTGTTATTTGTTGCCGATTTCTCCTATGTTTCTCCCCCTTCCCTGCTCGTCCTTCCCACCAAATTTTAGGTCTCAAAACCTTTCAAAATGCCCCAAACTGAAGCTCCCCCTCCTTAATTTTGGTGATTTTATCTTTTTTTTCTTTCAGTTTAGAGAAAAAGATCTAATTAAAAGAATTGTTTTTAAAGAGAAAAAAAAGTTTATCCTTTTTTAAGAAAGAAAAAAAATATTTTTTTACAATTTTTTCTAAATGCAAAATTTTTTTGTTTGAAAAAAAAACCATAGAAGAATGAAAATTTTGACAAACATACAATAATTTAAAATAAATAAATAAATAAAAGGTTTTTTTTATTAAGTTTTTGTTTTAATTTTTGGTAGTAATATATAATCATTTTATTATTAATCCAAGAAAAAATGTTGTCAACAAGAAATATATTCCCTCACATATTATAATTTAGGTGATTTCTTACAAAAATATCAACATGATTTTACCTAAGGTTGACTTTTTATAGCTTATTATATACTAAATTTAAAATGTCACATATCTAGAGGTTCTCAAATTATTCCTTACTGTCATTCATATTGGACTAATAAAGCACCCTGATCTTTATCCATCACAAGTTACGAATGGAAATAGTTCAATCTGAATTAAGTATTTTACTTGCTATTGCAAAGGTTTTTATCTCACGAAAGTATGGATACTTTATTTCCTTTTATAGAGACAGAGTCTAAATATAGAGTTCATATATGAAATGCAATGTATCATTATATGTGTTTGTGTGAGTGAAAATAATATTGTAATTTTTATCCTAAAAGCCCCATAATTTATCAAGAATAATATATATATATGTAACATACAATAATAAATGAATAAATGATATAATTAAAATGAAATGCATGTGATTTTTTTATTATTGTTGTTATTAAAAATAAAATTAAAATCAAGAAAATTAAAGTTAAATATCGATTATGATCATTAAAAAAATTAAGGATAACACAAAATTAATTTTGACATAATTTTAAAAAAATTACGTCTCCAGCTGAGTAGCTAAGTTATCATAACGATTTTAAGAGCCGTTAGATAAATTTTAAAAAACAAAAAATCGTAACAAATCTTTTTTGAGTCTACATATTAAAATTTACTCTTTTAATAAAATCTTAAAATTAATTTTTTTGAGTTTGAAAAAATAATTTGAGTTTAAGAAAAAGGTTATGTGTAAAAAAGATTAACATCCCTAAAATATCCATCCAAAAATAATACCAAATAATCATCTATTATTTTTCGATTTTGATAAAAGTGATCTTGATTTTTAATATTAATTATCTTGACTCTTTTTATTTATCACAATTTTAACCTTTTATTTTTTATTTTATTTTTCTCATAAAAATTTTATTAAAAAATTTATTATTTCATTTTTATTTGAAAAATAAATTAGAAGATTATATTAAAAATTTTTTTAAAATATTCTAATACGTTAGAATATTAAAATAAAATTTCATTTTAAATTTTTTTTAAATCACTACTTAAATTTTTTTAAAATCCAATTCTCAAATACTCATATTTTTAATTAATTAATGTAATTAATATTTACACATTATTATATCTATCCTTACTTTAAAAAAAATTATTTTATTATCGATTTTTTTGTTTTTAATTTTAAAAAAATAAGTAAATGAGGGGTCCTGGTTAATTTTTTTTTTTTTCAAGCTTAGAACTGCCAAACTTTTCATTTCAAACCTTTCTCTAAAAATATTCCCAAAAACTCTCTCGAGATTCAAAAATTTAAGCCGACCTTCAGAGCAACGCCAGTTTTCGGTCACAGCGTCCGCCTCCGGTCGCCAACACCAACCGGAGCTAAAAATCTCCAAAAATGACCTTTTCCACCCCCTCGTAACTGTTCCGACCTCTGTTTAGCCTAAAACAAACCCAAACGGCCTAGATCTGAGCCGAAATATCGCGGCTTCCACCCCTCAAAACACCTTTTTCCGCGCTTATCACCGCTGGTTTCTCCTATGTTTTTCCCCCTTTCTTGCTCATCCTTCCCACCAAATTTCGCGCCTCAAAACCTTTTAAAATGCCCTAAACGGAAACCCTCTACCTTCGTTTTGGTGATTTTGTTTTGTTTGTTTTTGTTTCTTTTTTGCTTTCAGCGCTGTTTCTCCCCGTTCTAGGGGATGTGTGATTATTTTTGTGTTTTGTTATTTTGGGTTTTCTGTTAAGGGGCTGTGGGTTGCTTGATAGAAGGCTTGGGTGGGTCTTGAGTTAGGTTGATGATGGTTTTGGTCCTTTCTGGGCGGTGGTGAGGGATGTCTTCGAGTGGGGGTCTTAGCTGGGTTTTGTGGGTGGTTGCCGAATGGGTTTTGGGAATGATTGATGGTTGTGGTTTTTGGGCCTGCTGGTTAGATTGGGACAGAAATGGTTCAGCTGGAGGTGTATGGGTGGGGAGACGGTGATAGTGGTCGTAATGGCAGAAGGCTCCCGAAAAACTTCCCCCTTTTCGTGTTGATTTCAACTGGTTTTTAAGGACGTGATTCAAACACATCCCAGAAATTAAGCCTTAAATTCTGCTGCCATGGTGATGGGAAATGCAGGGTAGGGTGTATGGGTTGAGTTGGATATGGGTTTCTGCAGAGTAAGTCAGCTAATAGGGGATAAGAATCTGACAAGGTGATAGCTGGGTGCTGGTGCTGGTGCTGTGCCTGGCACGATTCTCCAGCCCTTGTTCTGTCTTCTTTCTCTTTAATTAAGACCTAATTAATACTAATTAATCAAATTTGGGCCATAATTGAATCTGGATCACATTTGGACTTTAAATCCAACTTGAATTGGACCAGACATTGGGACAAGAAAGTCAATTGAACCCAATATGCAATAAACAAGTATATTCTTGACCACAATGCCTAATTAAATTCCGAATATCAAAATCGTGAATGAAATTTAATATTCATTTTTATCGGATAAAATTAAGTGTTTATAATTAACGAATGTTGAATTTGGATTAAATGCAATTAAAAAATTAAAAAGTGGGTTATTCTTCTTGAATCATTAAAGTTTTCACCTAAATGGTTATATCTTATATAAATATATAAAAGCTTAAACTTTTAGCAAAAAAAAAAAAAGTTAAATGTGGATGATCTATTCTTTTGATATGTGGACACTTTTAAACAATTGTCATATTTTTTGCATTAATTATTTTGATTTGTTGTTATATAAATTTTATTAATTTAAAAGATATTTATTTTGAGTAAATTAAGTATATTTATTTTCTTATAAATATAAAATATTATTGTCTTTATAAATATGTTACAATTCAATTATCTTAAATCACTTTCAAATAAATTCAATTTTTAATTTTAAACACTAAACATGAACACTATGAATAAGAAATATGCATTAAAAACACTGACTATTTAATATCTGTAATTTTAGTATTTAATTAAAAAATAATTTATGTAATGAGTATATAAGTTATATAATGCTAAAAATTTAAACCTAAAATAAAAGGCCTAATTAATTGCAAACACATTTTTTTTTATATCTCTTTCTATATAAATATTAATTACAATCACATATATTTACCAACATAATTTACTATTTCAAAATGTATTCTCTAATAACCCATTACAATTACTTTGTATAAATTATTCTCAATTTATAAAAAACTTTATAATTCTTAATATAAATATGAATCATGTAAGCTAAAAGTGTTGCAAAGCTACTTTCTAAATGTATCGATTTATGATTAGGTAAAATTTTGTCAATACAATTATATTAATTTTTTATATTAATTTTTGTCCATACAATTATATTAATTTTTTATGACAATGAATTATTTTGATTTTGATTTCTTTTATTGTTATATTTTTGTCAAATTACATTATTCTTTTAGTTTATCAATTATTGTTCATTATAAGAACAACAATACTGAATACTGATCACCAAGTTAAATTTTTTTTTGCTTTTGTGTTTATAAATGCTTTCCTTTTATCACATTTATTAGTTGGTATTATTTTAATATTTCTCATTTATTCACTCAATTTTTTATGAAAAAAATAGTTTTCATTAAAATCAAGAAGTATGAGCCTAAACAATAAGCTTGGAGTTTGTTGGTTGCTAATCTCGCACTCAATCTTAGTTATGTGGTGTGCTAAAAAATAAATAATTCATCTAGTTTGAATGAACTGACAAGATGCACGAAATTAAGTTAAATTCAAAATATCAAAAATCTATATTTTATATGTGTATGATTTGCTTTGTGATTTTAGAAATAATTATTAATGAATCATTCTCTACTAGTAGAGGATAATTACATTTATCATGATCGCATTTAATAATATAAATATTTTCATTTTGATTACGAAAAGGATCAAAATTGTCAAATTAACTATCATTTTTGTTCAATTTTGTCTTCAGTAATACTACAATTATATATGATGTTTTTCTTTTCAAGATTTGTCTCTATTTCTTTCTTGGTTTAATTAGCTTGAATTGCATTTTTATTTACCTTATTGTTTTTAATATGACATTGTCCAAAACTTAATCTATTGCTTAATTGTTTGTTATTGATTTAATTTTTTTATTAAAATAATACAAATATAAAATCAACCATAAGTAGAAAATTATTTTCACGTACGGTTCATGCTTTTATATAGTTCCAAGAGTTTTTTTAAGATCAAAATTATTAAATTTTAGTCATAATGCATTTTTTATATGTAAGTGGTAAAAGTATATACTTACCAAAAATTTTTTTAAATAAAGTTGGGATCATGACTTATTATCTTTATAAACTTTATACTAATTATGGTACTCAATTCATATCTTGATATAAATATGGTAAATAATTTTATTACAAAATCTTGTTAAAATTTTATTATAGTTACACATTGATCTCTATTTTTTTAAAAATTTATTTAACATCAAAATTTTTATTCTTATATAAAAATTATTAGTTATATTATATATATATATATATATATTTCATCCTCTAACTCAATATATATATATATAAATGATATATATATATATATATATATATATATATATCATTTATCCTCCACCTTTAATCATATCTCATTTCCACCTCCTATTCCATATCCCTCCTCTCTATGTATACATACATGTGTGTGTGAGATTTAGACCAAGCTCAATCTTCGCTGCAGGCTAGATCTTTTGATTCGTTTTTCTTCCTGAAACCGCCTCTTAATTATCTGCTATGGAAATTGCAAGCCTAGTCTTACAGGCAATCTCTTGTTTCCGGGATTGCAGCGAAGGAAACGGAAAGTACTGTATCCCGATCTGTCATTCCGAAAGACTTAAAAGATCTTTGAAAAGAGACACAAAACGGCTTAAGGAGCGAAGGAACGATGTGAAGGCAAAAGTAGAAATTGCTAAGCGGCAACAAATGCGGGTTAGGGAGGAAGTCGAAGGATGGTTGGAGGAAGTCGAAGGATGGTTGGGGGAAGTAGAAGAACCAGAAGCTGGACTTGACATGGCTTTGAGGGAAGAAAAGGAGACTCAGCAAAGATGTTTCTGCAACTTTTCTCCCAAAAGATTGAAGTCTCGTTACAACCTTGGGAAGCAGGTATTAGAAAAATTGAAAGCTACTTCTGTGTTGGTAAGCCGGGGAAATTTTGGTGAAGTGGCTGACATGTTGCCCCCGCCCTTGGTGGAAGAAATGCCCCTCGAGGACACTGTGGGCATGGATTCTAGTTTCAGGGAGGTTTGGAGCTACCTTTGGGATCAAGGGGTGGGAATCATTGGTATATATGGTATGGGGGGTGTGGGCAAAACCACCCTCTTGATTAAAATCAACAATGAACTAATTGGCAGTGTTGGTCAACATTTTGATGTGGTGATTTGGGCCGAGGTGTCCAGGGATCTAAACATGGAAAAGGTGCAGGATCAAATTGGCAGAAAACTAGGCTTCCCTGATGACAGATGGAGTAGCATGAGCCAACGAGATAAAACCAATTCCATCTTGCGTGTGTTGAAAACGAAAAGATTTGTGCTACTGTTAGATGATGTGTGGGAGCATTTTAATCTTTTAGAAGCTGGGGTACCACTTCCAAGTAAAGAAAACAAGGCCAAAGTAGTACTCACCACACGTCAAGAGGATGTGTGCAATCTCATGCAAGCACAAAGGAAGTTCAAAGTGAATTGTTTAGCGTGGAGGGAAGCATGGGAATTGTTTCAAAGCAAGGTGGGAGAAGAAGTCCTACAGTCGGACCCAGACATACCCAAAGTAGCAGAAACGATTGTAAAAGAATGTTGCGGTTTGCCGCTTGCACTCATCACTGTTGGGCTAGCCATGCGTAGCAGAAGAACCATTGAAGAATGGCGTCATGCGGCCACCACGTTGAGGAAATCTGCTGCTGAATTCACTAGTATGGAGAAAAAGGTACTTTCTCTACTAAAGTTCAGCTTTGATAGCTTACCAGATGATACTACTAAATCTTGCTTCTTGTATTGCGCACTGTATCCTGAAGATTTTTACCTGGATAAAATGAATCTTATAAATGCTTGGGCTGGAGAAGGTTTTTTTGATCAAAGTGACGTTCTATCTGAAGCTTACAATAAGGGGCGCCATATTATAGGGACCTTAATGCTGGCATGCTTGTTGGAAAGTGGTGAACGCATCGGAGATAATTACATTAAAATGCATGACATGATCCGAGACATGGCACTGTGGGTAATTTCAGATAAGGGAGCTACGAAGGGGAAGTTTTTGGTGCAAGTGGATGTCAAATTGACCAAAGCACCTGCAATCTTAGAGTGGGAAAAGGCTGGAAGAATATCACTCATGAACAATTATATTGATCAACTAACAGCAACACCTAGGTGCCCCAATCTGTTGACTTTGAATCTTCGATGTAATGCTTTGAAAATGATATCAGATAGCTTCTTTGATTTTATGCCTTCTCTTAAACTGCTAGACCTATCTCACAATAAAAGTTTAGAAGAGTTGCCCATAAGCTTTTTTGAGTTGGTCTCCTTGCAACATCTTGACCTTTCTTTTACAGGGGTTAGAGTGTTGTCTCTGAAGTTCAGGAAGTTAACGAAGCTGAAATTTTTATATATGAATAATATGGAAAACCTTCAGATTCTTCGACAACAGGTTCTATCAAAACTCTCACTGTTGCAAAGATTGGACTTGTTCCATTCTGGTATCTCAGATCAACTAGAGGACTGTAATGTCTTTTCTGGTGGTAATGAACTGTTGATGGAGGAACTGGACTGCTTACCGAACGTGCAAGCCTTAAGTTTCACTGTGAAAAGCGAACATGCGCTGCAAAAATTTTTGAGGTCAGACAAATTACAGAACTGCACATATGGCCTAGACATTGAGTTGTGCAGAGGCACTGCTATTCTGAGACTTCCAAAAGATATGAGATTATCATGGTTTCAAATCGGTAATTGCAGTGATTTGGAAGAATTGGCTATTGACTGGTTGGAGGAGGAGGAGGAGGAGGAGCAAGAAATGGTGCCTGACAATCCATGCAACAACAGGAAGTTGAGGGCGAGATGTTTTATTCGACTTGGTTCCCTCATAATCAATAAGTGTAAAGTTCTTCTGCATTTGAATTGGCTTATTTGGGTCCCAAACCTCAAATCCCTAAAAATTGCAAATTGTGAAGCAATGAAAAAACTTATAAGCGATGGTGATGGAGTTGAAAAAACAGAGGAAAGTTTGGTTTTCTGCCATCTTCAGACGTTACATCTTCATGATCTACCCCAACTGGGGAGCATTTGTAGTCATCCCTTGTCCTTTCTGTCTCTGCGTCAAATCCATGTGTTTGACTGCCCAAAACTCAAGAAACTCCCATTTCATGCCAACAGCGCCAAGGACAAACTATATATTATTTCAGGACAGGAAGCATGGTGGAATGGACTACAATGGGAAGACATGACCCTAAAATCTACTTTCTCCCCTTTCTTCTGCAACACTGATGCTCCAGCTGGACCATAATTTGATAGTTGGGAGGTACTAGACAGCTAATAAAAATTTGCCTTTTTCTATTTTTTGTAGTTCAACTGTTCCTTAATCTGAATTCTGAATAAATTGCACTTCAAGTATATATGCTTTTTATGTAGGTATGATCAATAATGGCTTTGTTGAAGTGATCCATGATTTGGTGCATGGAAAAATAAAGAGTTTGGATGGGAGCTTTTCAACTAATCATAATTGAAGTCCATAATGCATATACACAGCTGCTCATTCCCTTAGGCTTGGAAGCAATTTGCTTTAAGTTGACTGGAGAGTTAAGGATAATTATTTTCTGTTGTTTGATCAGTGCGTCCTACAATAATTCCTTCAACCTGCTGTGTTTGGACCGTAGTTCTAGTTTGCATCTGTTAATTACTTGTTTACAGGGAGTGGTGTAATGGCCTGATCTGTCAGCTTGGATCTGTCTTAAAAGTATTTCTATGGGTTTTGAGGATGGTGTTGGCTTCTTTCCATTTAGTTAACTTTGTTGTGTTGTAATTTTCTGTATCCAGAATAAATAATTCCATATCATCTTGAATTATTTTTTTGAAAAAATAAGTCAGTTGAAAATTTAAATGGAAATAAATATAATTAATGCATTTAAATATTTAAAATTTATATGAAATCAAAACAATTAAATGCAGAATAGTGACTATTGATTAAGATTTCCTCTATGTCAAACAAATTGACCATTTACATTGGATTATTTCTTTTTTAATCAAAAGCTTTGATTTTTACAATAAGAATATAAGATGTTCAAAATTTTTGGCAATAATTCTTGTTGATTATTATTGTCTTCTATTTAGAAATTTTAAACAGGCCTGAATTAGTGGCAGAAATCAGCTGTAATTCCCAACTTCAAAAACGTTTCTTTTTTATCTACAAATGCATCATCTCTGAAACCTGGAAACCTAGAAATGGTGGTATTTTATTCAGTTTCATGATCAAGAAAATAACACAAAACTTGTTCCAAGTCCTTGAATTTTCACGCACGTACAGTTCTATTTTGATTATTAAGGGTGAGTGAGAGAAGCTATGGAGAGAATTAGTTTGACAAGAGTTTTATGATGTCAATTATGCTTGTGCTAGCTGTGGCACTGGAAGAAGATTTTCCAGGCCTCGATAATGCTGCTGAAAATATTCTTCCTTTCGATGCTGCCATTGCCATGCCTCCTGAAACCCCACTATCTCGAGGAGCCCTTCGCCCTCAGCAATCCCTTTGGCTCCAGGTTTGGCCCCAGATCAGTCCCCTTCAACCCCAGCAACCCCTTTGGCACCGTACACGTAACACTCCTTCGGCACCAACAACACCTTTACCCCGTCATCGCCCCACCTCCAACAACCCTATTGCATCCCAACATACCCTTCGCCTCCATCAACCCCTTTATTACCTCCTGAAACTCCCTTGCCTCCCACAATCCCTATGCCTTCAGAAGGCATGACTTGTGAGTACAAGTGTGTTATAAATTGTTCTAAACATATCATTGAATTCCTCAATAAGATATGTTTCAAAATCTGCAATCTTAAATGCAAGATCACTCAATCAGAGTTGATCTACAATTGTACTAATAATTGTACTCAATCCATGCCAGCCAGTCTTGCCTCCGGTACGAAAACTTCCCTACCTCTTTAATCAATTGTCTCTTTATACCTTCTGTCTTTTCCTTAAAATCATTATTTATCACAATTTTGCTGGTTCCTGTAATTGTCCTATGATTCTGAAAATGGGTGTTCCTGATTTTTCAGATGAAGGGCAAATGGATAGCTACTTGAATTCCTGTTATTAGAAGTGCACCAACCATTACTGCGCGTTCCTTGTTAAAATTTCCTTTATATATATAGAGCCAGTGATGAAATTAATAGTCTAGAGATATGTATTGAGTTGAGAATAAAAGAATAAAATTATTAAAATTTTTGTTGTTCAATCGAAGTTTTGAAATTTCTTGGATCATTCCCTCATTTATGGTGATTGAAATTCTGAAAAAAGAATGTAGATTCGTAAGATATTGTTAGAAAATTTATAAACCAAGTATCCTCAAAATATATTCTACAAGTGTTTTCTTATAAAACGATTTTGGTACAAACTAATAAATTGATCAAAATTTTAAAGTTTTTGGACTTCTCTTTTTTTTTTCTTTCTCTTTTCATTTGTTGCAGATACCCTAATTAGTTCAAACCTAAGCCTATTGAGCCTAGTTCAACAGGGTTTGAAACTAAGCTATTGGGCTTGGTCCAATGAATGCAAATTGGCTCAAAATTTTTTTATTTTATTAGTTTATTTTTTTATTTTTTATTTTATTTTAATTATTCATCCTTTTATAATTATTATTTTAAGAGATAATAATTAAAATTAACAAAAAAAGAGAAAAATTTATCGTGAATTGTGGTTGGTAGGATTAGACTGGGACACAAGGATTAATAATCATGAATCTCAGTCAAAGAATGAATCAACATTGATAAGAAACTGTTCTGATCAATGCTTATAAATATGGGTTAGGACACAGAATAGAAACACAACACGATACATAGAAAACAGAAACAAAAGAAATGGGGTGTTTGGATGGGCTAAAGCAATTTTAGAGTGTTTTAGAAATTTTTAGAATTTTTGGCGATTTATTTTTAGAAATTTTCTGGAAAATTCCAAATTTCGATAAACTTTTTTACGAGATTCATATTTTCCCGCATAATTTTTCAGTTTTCGACAACTTTTTTCAGTTCTCGATAAAACATTCAACTGGATTTTGGGTTTTCTTAGAGAGAGGGGAGAGAAAAGAGAAGAAGAGAGAGAGAGGGAGAAAGGGGGGATCTAGTGAAAAACGAAAATATTTATCTTTTATATCATCCCAAAATGACATCGTTTTGCATCTAAATACATCCCAGGATCTGCTTGTTTTCTAGCGGGTGACCCGACTTGTGCGTCAACCCGCTTCTACGACCCGCGTCCCAGTTGAATCTCGTTGCTGAACTGAGCCGAATCACACCCTTGAGCTGCATTTTGAGCCGTTGCTGTGCCTGTAGCTGAGTCGAATTTCAGCCGCCAGGCGAGCCATTTTTTGGTTTTTCTTTAGTATGTTTTTTAGTATTTTTCTTAGTATTTTTTTCTTTAATGATTAAATTTTAAAAAATATAAAATATAAAATAAATTTTGGAAATAAATATTAATTATCCAATGATGAAATTTATAGAAATTTCAAATGGTAAATTTTTATAAAATTCTTATGTGAGAAATTTTGTTTAAATTTATCTCAAATGGTGGAATAATTTAAATAAAATTTCAATAACAATAATTAATATTTATTTTCAAACAAAAATATAAAAAAATATAAAAATTTTGAAATTAAATACAAATTACCCAATGATGAGATTCTTAGAAATTTTCAAATGGTAAATTCCTAAGAAATCTCTAGGTAATAAATTTCTTCTAAATTTGACCTAAATAGTGGAATAATTTAGATGAAATTTCAATACAAGTAATTGTATTCTTTTTCAAATAAAATTTTGGATGAAAATTTGTGATAATTACCAAAATATGAGATTCTTAGAAATTTCAAATGGTAAATTCCTAAGAAAATCTCTATGTGAGAAATTTTCTTTAAATTTATCCCAAATGGTGGAATAATTTAGAAGAAATTTTAATAAAAATAATTGTCATATTATTTTCTTTTCGAATAAAAAATAAAATAATAAAAATAATAATTTTTTTTTTTAAATAAGCCCAAATGGTGAAAAATTTAAAAATTTCAAAAAAGAAAATATTTCTAAATTGACTCAAATGGTGAAAAATTTAGAGATAGAAAAAAAGAATTTCTAAATAGGCCTAAATTATAGAAAATTTAGAAATTTAAAAAGAGAAAATATTTTTAATTTGATCCAAATTGTGGAGTAATTAGATATATTTTCAATAAAAATAAATAAATAAACCGTTTTTCTACGAATGAGCATCTTCAAGGAAACAAATGGGATCTTTGAATCATCTTAAAATGAGAAAATATTTTTAAGAGTTCTACCATATTAATAGAGAATCTTAAGAATTATTTTCAATATTTAACATAAAATTTTAAGGCCATTAGACTCGAGACCCTATGATAAATTTGAAATAAAATGGCACCATCCTTTGGATGGACATGTGGGGGTGCTATAACCTTCCCCACATGTAACCAAACTTTCGAATCTTGTTCTGGTTAGTAGACCTGAACCTATTCTTTTAAGAATCGTTAATCAAGTTTAGGAGCTCCTTAAGAGGATAAATTCTTTAAATGGCCAATCACACCTAATACAAAAGATTGGTGATGACTCTATCTATTTGTTAAGTCTAACTATAAATTTACGGATCTATATATTATGACATTTGCTATAATAAAATAATAGAAATTAAATGACATTAAGCCTGTAGGATAATATGGATCTCAACCATAGAAGGAAGTAAATTTCTCTTTGTGGTGAATGAATAAATGAATGGTTGAGAGTGATACTTTTTTTAACGGATTTGATAATTGAATTACAATAAAAATATATAAATAGGTATTTAAAAAATGCATAATTGCATATTATTTTAACTTGAACCTTAATATTATTAATTTAACCTGTTTGTGTCATTCAACTATTATCATTAGGCCATGTATATATGTGTCAGTATTTAAAAATACAAAAAAATTATGAAAAAGCTCCCATGGATGCCATTTGACATGCACATAGCATATCCAAGAATTAACTGATTTTGGATAGGAATTTTACCAGTTAGGGAAAACACATAAAATTAAGTTTTAACTGGATTGAAAGGAGTCGATGAGTTTGTGTTTGAGTTTGGATATGATTGAGTTAACTATGTTTGGGTTTGGGTTAACATTACATGATTCAAAAATTCAAGTTACAAAATGTATATTTTTGTTTCTTCAAATACTAATATATATATTTTCTGAAAATTAAGATGTCAAATATAATTAACTCTCCCAAGCATTATTAAAAGAAACGAATGAATGAGAATCTAATCCCAATAGCGTAATATAAAGAAATTACTGTCAAATCATAAGAAGACAAAATCAAACAATATTTACATGTAAATCCAAATAGTTCAAATAAATAAATTAATTATAAAAGTTTCTTTTCTTTATTTGTAAGGGTTTAGGGACATTCTATATTTGAGAAATAGGCAGATATGTATTATGTACAATACTATATTCAGAACATAATATTAGGCAGTAAAATTATATTAGAAAAACAGCCAGATTGCTTTCCTTTCTAGTAAATACATACCACAGCCACAAATGCAAAAATGCTCCAACAATGCTACTTACAATGCACTCACAGCACTGCAACCGATGGCAGGAAGGTTCTTATACTCTTTTAATAGATTCAAACCTAAATATCAAAGTTATACACCTTATTAATTGTAAGTTTGGTACTGTTTGTCTCAAGATTATATTTAGTTGCCTTTATCTCGAACACAAAAAAATTTACCATCTTCGAATAAATCTGACAATTTAAAATACGATACGGTGACATGATACGAATAAAAACATGAAGATAATATGACTTAAAATTTTAAAAAAACTAAGGTTAAATAAAATAAAAAGATTGTATTTTATGTTTTTGTGTCGACACGAACTGTGACACACGATTTTCATATAAAACATGAATTGAATATAGTATTTTATACGATATGATGACATGAATTGTCAGATCTATCTTCAAATATCTATTGAATTTTATAATTTCTATTTTCCTATTTGTAAGGTTAGTCTTATATTTCAATAAAATTTGCAATGTAAAATCTTTAAAGTTTTTTTCCATGATAATTATATCTTCATACCCCATTATGCTATGTTTCGACAATTGTAGGCTTTTGATATGCTCGAACACTACAGAAGGAAAAATAAATTCTTTTTGCTGTAAGGGAAAAACAACTAAAGGTATTCATCTACTTAAATGATCTATAGCCTAACTATTGTGTTCAATATTTGTATTTTGTTGAAAATTTTTACTTTTTTGCCTTATTAACATTTTAGTGATGAGTTGTACTGAACATTTTCATCAAAAGAGGATTTAAAGGTTTGAGTGGAGCACTACTTGAACATTGACTGTATACACCTCACTTAGAAGGTGTAAAGCTTACTCGAGCTAAATATTTTATGATGTTAAGCCTTGGAAGGGGACATATAAACATAAAATGCCAAGATTGTCATTGTTCTCCCAACTTAAGAGATTGATTACTTAATTTTAATTATTCAATACTTTATTTTATTTTATTATCATTTTAAATATTTTTATATTTTTATAAATTAATTTAATCAAATAATAAAAATAGACCTAGAGTGAAACCCAAAAAACATTCTAGTATTCGTTTATTTGAAAAATACTTGGTAGTTTTTAGAATTAATGATTAGCATGTGTTGAATTTGGATGGGATGCAATTAAGAAATGAAAATGTGGCTTGGTCATCCGTCTTGAATCATTAAAGTCTTCACCTAAATGGCCAGAATCCACTTATTTGAAAGTATTTGGTAGTTTTTAGAATTGATGATTGGCATGTGTTGAATTTGGATTAGATGCAATTAAAAATGAAAAAGTGGGTTAATTATCCTTATCGAATCATTAAAGTCTTCCCCTAAATGGTCATAATCCATTTATTTGTAAAGTAGTCGGTCGTTTTCAGAATTAATGAATGGCATGTGTTGAATATGGATTGGATGCAATTAAGAAATGAAAAATTAGGTTGGTTATCCTTCATGAATCATTAAAGTTTTCACTTAATCCATTTATTTGAGAAGTACTTGGTATTTTCAGAATTAATGATTAGCATATGTTGAATTTGGATTAGATGCAATTGAGAAATGAAAATTTGGGTTGGTTATCCTTCTTATATCATTAAAGTCTTCACAATGGCCATAATCCATTTATTTGAAAAGTACTTGGTAGTTTTAAAATTAATGATTGGCATATGTTGAATTTGGATTGGATGCAATTAAGAAATGATAAAGTAGGTTGGCTATCTTTCTCGAATGATTAAAGTCTTCACTTAAATAGCCATAATTCATTTATTTTAAAAGTACTTGATAGTTTTTAGAATTAATGATTGGTGTTATAATACTCTTGGGATCGCTAAATGGATTGTAAAAAATAAAGAACCGTCATTAATTTTTTTTATTAAACGTGATTAGTTTTTTATTAAAATTTATTTTTTAATAAAATTTTAAAATTAATTAAAATTTTATTAAAAGATTAATTTTTGAATTTATAAAAATAATTTGAGTTTAGGAATACAGTTACATATGAAAAAAGATTAATTTTCTCACAATGTTCGTTTGAAAATGGTATTAATTAATCATGTATTATCTTTTGATTTTAATAAAAATGATATTGATATTTAAAATTAGCTAGTTTTAAATTTTTAATTATAATATAATTAATAAACTCTATATAAAAATAACCTTTTTAAAATATACTTATAAATAGACATCTTTTATTTTAAATGAAATAAAAACTATTGACCACAAATATGTTTACTTTTCAAAATACATAAATTATCTAAAATATATAAGTTCATTTGAAATGTTATATAAAAAAATAACTTTTCAAAATGTTCTACAAAATTTCAAATATGGAATGAATAATAATATTAGAAAAAAAAGTTAATAAATTGGTGAATGGTAGAAAGTAACAGTCAATTCATATATAATAATAATAAATCATATTGAACGTATTTAAATTAATTTACATCATCCAAACATACTTGTGTAAAAAAAATTCCAACTTAATATAAAAAATAAAAAAAAATCTAATATGAAATTCAATAAACAACTACATATATTAATAATACGTATTTGTATAAAAACCATTTTCTTTTAATAATACGTATACCCTTTAATATAAAATATTATTTTCTTATATATAAAAACTAAAATAACACTACATATATTCATATTATTTTGTATAACCAAAAAAATTATTTAACCAATTTAATGAGACAAAGCTGCTACATAAAAAAAAAGTCAAATCAACTGTAACTTCCAAAAAAGAAAAAAAATTCCACTGGAACGTAAAAAGAAATGCAGAATCTCATTTGCAATTCAAAAATTACCAAAAAATAATAATCAATCAAATATTTTTGAGTGACGCTCTAAATTTGACAAAAATGCCATATTGAAAGCATCCTTGGTAATTCTTGTATAATTGCTAAGCTTTGCTTTTATATCCTTCTCGATCAGCTTCTAACTTTTTTGTGTAAAGTGAGTTTTCTTCTAAAACCATTGTTAGAGAAAAATTGCATAATTACAATAATCATAGAAAGAATCAAATCAAACCATTAACAATCACTAAGCTCCCTAACCAAAACAAATAATTAATCTTTTAGACCTCTATAGTAACATGATATTTCTTAACATCAACTATATGAAATATATATTGTATTTCATAATATAAAAGTTAATACATTAATTCAAAGGAAAAATATATTTACAAAGATATAATACTAAATAAAAGAAATAAAAAAAAACATAATAATAATAATAATAATAATAATAATAATAATAATAATAATAATAATAATTGTAGACACCATAATTGGTCCAGGCCCAAGCCCATTGAGCTTGGTTCAACAGGGTCCAGGCCTAAGTCCATTGGGTCCGATTCAATAGGGTCCAAATTCCCAAGCCTAGTCATACATTATTTTATATGTTATATTTTTTATTTATCTATTTATTTATTTATTTATTTTTGGGTTTATCCTTTTGTTGGTTATTAGTTGTTTTTTTAATCTATAATTTTTTTTTGGTTTTTTAGTGTTAAGATAATTTAAAAATTTTAAAAAAAGAATTAAAAATAATAAAATTTTACCATGGATTGGTGTTCGAGGAATTGGTGTTGGTTTCAATCTGCAATAAGATAAATATAATGGGTTTTGATAATGTGAAAATCCAATCAAAGTGGACTTAGAGTAAATCAAAAACTCTTTTGATTGCCTATTATAAAAGTCCACTGATCAGAAGCAACAGATACGCAGAAAAAACACACAAAAACATAATCAGTGACACACAGCAACACTGAGCAAAAAATAGATCAGAAATCAAAGAGAAATTAGAAAACACCCACGAAAGAGAGTTAAAAATTTGTTGGAAGGATTTTGGGGTGAAAAAGGAAATTTTTTTGAAAATTTTTTTGGAAAATTTTTAGTTTTTCGATGAATTTTTCGATGCCAATTAAATTTTTCTATGAATTTTTCGACACTGATTGAATTTTTTGACGAGTTTTTGGCCACATTCCAAGATTTTGACAAGCTTCCCAAATTTTAACGGCTGTTTTTCCAGAAATTGATGAACTTTCTAGCTAACTTTCTGGTGAATAACCAGATTCCAACAAGATTTTTCAAAATCTGGTGAAATTCAATTGGTGTTCTTGGGGGGTTTTAGAAAAAAGAGGGAAAGAGAAAAAGGGGTGAAAAAAGACAGGGGAAAGAGGAAATCTGAAGGAAAAGTCGAGATTTGGGCTTATATACCCTCTGAAAGCGACGTTGTTTTGGCATTAAGAGAACCATCAAGATCCACATGTTTCCATTTGAGTGACCCCGACCCTTAGCACAAACCTACTTTTGACCTGCGTACCAGTCGATTCCTTGAGCTAAGTTGAGCTGCCAAGTCACGTACCCCGAGCCGCACCGAACCCCTTCAGCCTAGCCATTTTTGTATTTTTTATTTATTTTATTTAGTATTTTATTTATGTGTTTGTTCTTTTTTCTTAGTATTTTTACATGATTAAATTTGAGAAAAATAAAAAATAGAAAAAATAAAATATTTTTTGAGAATAAATAATAATTATCTAATGATGAAATTTTTAGAAATTTCAAATGGTAAATTTTTATAAAATTCCTAGGTGAGAATTTTTCTCTAAATTTGTCCCAAATGATGGAATGATTTAAATAAAATTTCAATAACATAATTAATATTTATTTTTAAACAAAAAAAAAATAAAAAAATTTTGGTTGAAAATATTTAATAATTATCCAATGATGAGATTCTTAGAAATTTCAAATGATAAATTTTCTAAGAAATCTCTAGGTAAGGAATTTCTTTAAATTTGTCCCAAATGGTGGAAGAATTTAAATGAAATTTCAAGAAAAATAATCAAGAAATAAAAAAATTTCTAAATAGGCCCAAATTATAAAAAATTTAGAAATTTAGAAAGAGAAAATATTTTTAATTTAGCCCAAATTGGTGGAATAATTAGATATATTTTCAACAAACAAAAAAATCAAAATAAAAATATTTTTCGATGATGAAGTCTCTTCAAGAAAACAAATGGGATCTTTGAATACTCTTGATATGAGAAAATATTTGTAAGAATTTTACCAGATCAATGGAAGAATCTTAAAAGTTATTTCCAATATTTTAACATAAAAATTTGAAACCTTTAAAATCAAGATCTTAGGATAAATTTAAAATAAAATGGTACCATCCTTTAGATGGGCATGTGGGGGGTGCTATAACCTTTCTCATATGTAACTGAACTCCCGAACCCTATTCTGGTTTATAGACCCAAACCTATTCTTTTATAAACCCTTAGTCAAGCTTAGGAGTTTCTTAAAAAGATAGATTCTTTAGGTGGTCAATCACACCTTGTTAAAAAAGATTGGTAGCAACTTCATTTGTTAAGTCTAGCTATAGATTTATGGATCTATATGTTATAACAATAATAATAATAATAATCCTTACAAAGTTATAATCTTACACCACCCTTTAGAGTTTATTATAAAATATAGATAATTGGTGTAAAATATAAAAAAATACCAATATTTAAACAATGTATCAAGAAAAAAAAAAGTAAAATAATACAAATGAAAAATTTTTTTTACAACAGTTGCTATATTTGTCACCTTCGTCATATTATCATTATATTTATATATAACACATATATACTCCTAAATGTTGAATCACAAAGATTTAGCTATCAATCAATGACTTATTACCATGAAAATTTTCTATCTTTCTTAATTACATATTATTATGAAGTTTAAATTTTAAATACATAAGTGGACATATCAATCAATTCTTTTTATTTTTATAATTAGTCTCCCAAAATTAAGATAATGCAAATATGAAAAATTTTACCAATTCCAAGACAAAAATTGAAGATATTGAATGTTCAATAAGACTTTTTGTAAAAAAAATAATTAAGAAATATTCATAATCAAAGTGTTTTTTAAAACTAAAATTAAAGTCATTGAATAGTTAATAAACTTTTGGACAGAAATTGGAAAAATTGTTGATTATGATCAAAACACATGATATCATTTGAGATTATTCATGAATAAAATATTAGCTCATATATATTGACTTATTTGGTTTTTTGTCAAAAGTTAATATATTAAAGTTATTATATATATATATGTATATATTAGATTGTTTTAGTAAATTAACATGTTTATATAATTATAAATAGTTATTAGAAGATAGGTAAAATATTGATATTTATAGAAGGCAAGAACATTGATATTTAAATAATATAAATGTAATTAATTTTGTCATAATAGATTATTTTAAAATAAAAATTTATCAAGTCAAATCCATTAATTAGAGGATAAATGTTATTTACTTAAGACATTTCATATGTCAAAAAATTAAATTATCTATATAGAACTGCCTTTTTTATTAAAGGTTTTGGTTTGTATATATTTATATAAGATATAAGATATAAGATTAGTAAGGTGTTGAAGGTATTTAATATTTATGATAATAAGTTGACTAAAAACTAAAAATGGAAGTAATGAGAGAAATTTATGGAATGTCTAAAAAATATCATTTAATAAATTAATAATATTTTATAACAATGTCTGTTAGAGTGCTTAAAAAGAAAAAAAAAAATGTCTAGTGCCCTAATTAGAAGATATATGGGAAAATATATTCATGAGTAATTAGCTTTCCATTTTGTTTTTTTTTTTAGTTTAATTGTATTATTAACCAAGTTAATTTCAACTTATTCATATAAGGTATATTCATATAAGGTAAGAACATTAGGTATTTAAAAGAGAATAAATGGAATTAATTTAGTCTAACTAATTACTCTTTAAGTAATAAAAAAATTTCAAATAGTTAAAGTGCATTTATTAAAAGACATAAGGTAATTTTTAAAAATCTGTTAACATGTCAAAAATGTGGGTTTTCCAAGTAAGCCTATTTCTATTTTTATCCAAAGCTTTGTTTTTTATATATCATATAAGTTAAGTTAACTAAAAACTAAAAATGGACATAATGAGAGTAATTTATGGAATGTATAAAAATTATCATTTAATAAATTAATAATATTTTATATTAATGTATGCTAGAGTGCTTAAAAAGCAAAAAAAAAAAAAAAATTCTAGTGCCCTAATTAGAAGATATGAAAATATATTTATTAGCAATTAGCTTTCCATTTAGTTGTTTTTCTTAATTTATTTGTATTATTAACCATGTTAATTGCAACTTATTCATATAAGGTATGTTCATATAAGGTAAGAATATTGGGTATTTAAAAGAGAATAAATATCATTAATTTAGTCTAACTAATTACTTTTTAAGTAATAAAAACATTTCAAATAAATAAAATGCATTTATTAAAAAACACATGACAATTTTTTAAATCTGTTTACATGTAAAAAATATAGATTATCTAAGTAAGACTATTTTCCTTTTTACCTAAAGCTTTAGCTTTTATATATTTATATAAGATAAGTTAACTAAAAACTAAAATGAAAGTAACGAGAGTAATTTATGGAAAGTCTAAAAAATATCATTTAATAAATTATAATATTTTATAACAATGTCTGTTAGAGTGCTTAAAAAGAAAAAATAAATTCTAGTGCCTTAATTAGAAGATATATATGAAATATATTCATGAGTAACTAGCTTTCCATTTAGTTTTTTTTTTTAGTTCAATTGTATTATTAACCAAATTAATTGCAACTTATTCATATAAGGTATATTCATAAAAAATTAGAACATTAGGTATTTAAAAGAGAATAAATGGAATTAATTTAGTCTAACTAATTACTCTTTAAGTAATAAAAACATTTCAATTAATTAAAATGCATTTATTAAAAGACATATGGCAATTTTTTAAATCCGTCCACATGTAAAAAATGTGGGTTTTCCAAGTAAGACTATTTCCATTTTTATCCAAAACTTTGTTTATATATATATATATATATATATATATAAGTTAAGTTAACTAAAAACTAAAAATGAAAGTAATGAGAGTAATTTATGATGTATAAAAATTATCATTTAATATATTAATAATATTTTATAATAATGTATGTTAGAGTGCTTAAAAAGCAAAAAAAAAAAAAAAAAAACTCTAGTGCCCTAATTAGAAGATATGAAAATATATTCATTAGTTATTAGCTTTCCATTTAGTTTTTTTCTTAATTGATTTGCATTATTAACCAAGTTAAATGCAACTTATTCATATAAAGTAAGAATATTGGATATTTAAAAGAGAATTAATTTAATTAATTTAATCTAACTAATTACGTTTTAAGTAATAAAAACATTTCAAATAATTAAAAAGCATTTATTAAAAAACACATGATAATTTTTTAAATCTGTCCACATGTCAAAAATATAGATTATCCAAGCGAGACTATTTCTTTTTTTACATAAAGCTTTAGCTTTTATATATTTATATAAGATTTTCTTAACTAGCTTTATTTATGACAAATTTAGCCTTTTTATTTTTTTTATATTTCATTTTCCTCACAAAAAAATTTATTTAAAAAATTATTATTTCATTTTTATTTGAAAACTAAATTGAAGCCTTTTATTGAAAATTTTTCAAAATATTCTGGTAAATTGATAACATTAGAAATTTTTTTCGCACCTAAAGATTTCTTAAGAATTACGGCTTAGATTTCTTTAAAGTCTCAACTTTGGAAGCTCATATTTTTAATTAATTAATGTAATTAATATTCATACATGATTACATATAACCTTACTTTTAAAAATATTTTTTTATTATTATTTTTTATTTATTTTTTTAAACTAATAAAAATAATAAGTAGATGAAAACCCTTTTATATTGGATAAAATTTTATATACTCCGATACTTTGATAGCATTTTAGAAAAACATTCTTACATAGAGATTTTTAAAAAATCACTATGTGGATTTCATTAATATCTCATCCGTAGAGGATTTTCAATTTTTCTTTAAAAAGATATTTTTAACATTTTTAAAGTATATGTTTATTTAAAAATTTAAAAATTAAATATACAAAGATGACCAAATAAATAGCTTATAAAAAATATAAAGAAAATAAAATAAAAAAAAGAACTTACCCAAAAGAACTTGTCAAACCTGGTCAACAGATTAATCAGCTGGTTCAAGCGACTTGGTCATTTTTTCTTGGTCATGTAGCGGTTTAAAGCTTTTTCTTCGTTGTTTTAGCTGTTCAGCAATAAGTTATTTGATTAGAAGCAATTTGAACCAATTCAATTGGATCGGTTCAAGGTTATTGTGAGAAGCTGTGCAATAGGATAGGTGCGCAGAACACAAACTGGGTTGGGTCCACGCCCTGATCCTGGTAATTTTTTTTTCAAGCTGATAAATGCCAATTTTTTCAATTCATTTCAAACCTTTCTCTAAAAAAAATTCTCAAAAACTCTCTTTAGTTTCAAGAACTTTCGTCGGCCTTCAAAGCCAACCTAATTTTCGTCAATTGCGCTAGCACCATCTGTTACTGTTGGTCGTTGGTCTTCAGCACCAATCAAAGCTTAAAATCTCCAAAAATGACCCTTTCCACCCTCTCATCACTATTCCAACCTCCATTTAGCCTAAAACAACCCCAAACACCCTAAATCTAAGCTAAAATATCATAGCTTTCACCTTTTGAAACACCCTCTTTTGTCATGTTATTTGTCGTCGGTTTTTCCTATGTTTCTCCCCCTTCCTTGCTCATCTTTCCTACCAAATTTTAGGTTTCAAAACCTTTCAAAATGCCCCAAATCGAAGCTTCCCTTCCTTAGTTTTGGTGATTTCGTCTTTTTTTCTTTTTCTTTTAGTTTAGAGAAAAGATCTATTTAAAAGAATTTTTTTAAAAGAGAAAATAATTTTATCCTTTTTTAAAAAAAGAAAAAATTTTACAATTTTTTCTAAAAGCAAATTTTTTTTGTTTGAAAAAAAAAACCTTAGAAGAAACAAAAATTTGACAAACATACAATAATTTAAAACAAATAAATAAATAAAAAGGTTTTTCTTTTGTGAAGTTTTTGTTTAATTTTTGGTAGTAATATATAACCATTTTATTATTAATAAAAAAAATGTTGTCAACAAGAATTATATTCCCTCACATGTTATAATTTTGGTGATTTCTTACAAAAAGCTCAACATTGTTTTATCTAAAGTTGGCTCCTTATGACTTATTATATACTGGATTTGGATTGTTACGTATTTGAAGGTTATCAAATTGTCTCTTACTGTCATTCATATTGGACTAATAAAGCAACCTGATCTTTACGCATCATAGGTTATGAATGAAAAAAGTTTAATCTGAATTAAGTATTTCACTTACCATTGCAAATGTTTTCACTTCATAAGAGTACAGTTACTTTACTTCTTCTTATAGGGATAGAGCTTGGATATATAGCTCATATATGAAATGCAATATGTCATTGTGTGTATGTGTATGAGTGAAAATAACATTGCAATCTTTATCCTAAAAACCTCATAATTTATCAAGAATAATATATACATAACATACAATAATAAATGAATAAATTATATAATTAAAATGAAATGCATGTGATTTTTTTTATTTTTATTATTATTGTTATTAAAAACAAAATCAAAATCAAAGAAATTAAAATTAAATACTAATTAAGACCATTAAATCAAAATTAAAGATAACACAAAATTAATTTTAGCTTGGCTATAAAAAAATTACATCCCCAACTAAGTAGTTAAGTTGTCATAACGGTTTTAAAGCTGTTAGACGAATTTTAAAAAATGAAAAGTCGCCACTACTTTTTTTTTTTAATCTACCTATTAAAATTTACTCCTTTACTAAAATTTTAAAATTAATTAAAACTTTATTAAAAGATTAATTTTTGAGTCTGAAAAAATAATTTAGGTTAAAAAAACGATTAAGAAAGAATTAACACTCCTAAAACATTCGTCCAAAAATAATACCAAATAATCATTATCATCTTTTAATCTTGATAAAAATTATCTTGATATCTAATATTAATTACCTTGACTTTCTTTATTTATCACAATTTTAACCTTTTATTTTTATATTTTATTTTCTTCACAAAAAATTTTATTTAAAAAATTATTATTTCATTTTTATTTGAAAAATAAATTAGAACATTGTATTAAAAAAATTTCAAAATATTTTAATACGTTGTAATATTAAAAAATATTTTTCACCCAAAATTTTTTTAAAAATTACTATTTAAATTTTCTTAGAATCTCGTATTTGAAAGATCATATTTTTAATTAATTAATGTAATTAATATTTATACATTATTATAATAATAACCTTACTTTCAAAAAAATTTATTTTATTGTCAATTTTTTTAATTTAAAAAAAAAATGAGGGATCCTAGTAAGATTTTTTTTTTTAAGCTTAGAATTGCCAGACTTCTTTTATTTTTCAATTCATTTCAAACCTTTGTCTGAAAAAATTCTCAAAAACTTTATCGAGATTCAAAAACTATCGTCGACTTTCAAAGCCAACCCAGTTCGGCCATTGCATCGACCATCGTTTGCTATCGTCGGCCTCCAGTAGCCAACGTCAACTGGGGCTCAAAATCTCTAAAAATGACCTTTTCCACCCCTTCATAACTGTTTCGACCTTTATTCAGCTTAAAACAATCCCAAATGGCCTAGATCTGAGCTGAAATATCGTGGTTTCCACCCCTTAAAACACATTTTTCCTCGCTTATCACCGTTAGTTTCTCTTATGTTTCTCCCCCTTTCTTGCTCATCCTTCCCACCAAATTTTAGGCCTCAAAACCTTTTAAAATGCCTAAATGGAAACCCTCTCCCTTTCTTTTGGTGATTTTTTTCTCTCTGTACTATTTTTCCTTGTTCTAGGGGATGTGTGATTATTTTACGCTACGTTTGGATAAATATTAATAAAGAAAAGGAAAGGAAAGAAAAAGAAAATTTTTTAAAGGAAAAAAAGGATACACGTACCATTTGTTTGGATAATTAAAATTAATAAAGGACAAAAATGAAAAGAATTTTAACAACCATTGTTTGGATAAAGAATTAAAAGAAAGGAAATGATTCATTATAATATTTTTTTTTCAATTATAACATTTCATTACTTGTAATTTTAGAGCACTTCTAGATCATAATATGTTTACTATCTTGTCTGGCTTCACAATTGCTATTATATCAGTGATTTTTAATCAAGTAAAACAAAAATAAGTTTTACAAACATGCATTGATGGATTTGTTGGCATTATTAAAATTTTAGCACATTATCATTTTGGTGATATATTCATATAAAAGCTATTAAATACAAAAAATGCAATCGCATAAAAACATTACATATGAGTGAATTATATGTCCTTTTTACACCAAACAAAAAGTAATAACATATCACTATATAGTTGTCCAACATAAATTTATTTTACTAAAATAAAAAATAAAATTTTCCATCATAAGAAAAATAAACTTATTTTAACTAATTAAAAACTTATGTAGCAAAGAAAATTTTTGACATCTTTATTGACTAGATGAACCAAACACCAACCTTTCAACAACCTCATTTCTTTTATCCCATGGGCATCCAAGTATTGCTCTTTCTTAAGATTATTAATAAAATATAGGTAAGCAGTAGTGATTTGTTGTGAGTCAAATCCTATATCCTCCAATAATCATAGCCAAGTTAATTGTGTGTTTCAATGAAACATCTCTTTTTTCCCATTCTTCTTTCTATATTGTCCTGGAATTACCGACATACAAACTATAATATATTACATATAAAAATAAAAAATTTTGAGTTAATTTGATATCTCA
Source organism: Durio zibethinus (assembly GCF_047325235.1). Lineage (NCBI taxonomy): Eukaryota > Viridiplantae > Streptophyta > Magnoliopsida > Malvales > Malvaceae > Durio > Durio zibethinus. Next base: position 2,941,667 of record NC_143187.1, on the reverse strand, counting down.
TAAACCTAAAAAATATGTTTATTCATATTTAATCATTCATCAAGATCAAATCACCAAAAAATTATAAAAAATTTTTATATTGGTAGATATATGTGAAACTTACTTGAAAAAATAAATGACTTTGAAAAAATTATAAAAGAAATTGTGATGTGATTAAGTTTTTTTTTTACTAAGCTTTTGGTATTAATAAAAAATTGGATATAATAATCTTTTTACAAAAATAAAATTTTTTTAGTTTTTCTTTCCTTAACTTTTCTCTCAAATTAAGATATTAAAAAAATGAAGACTATAGAGAAAACTAAGGATTATTGAATTTTCACATCTTTTCTTTCCTTTAAATTAAAAATTTATCCAAACAAAAAAAAAGTTTTTCTATTTCCATTGCTTTATTTTATTTTCCTTTATTTTCCTTCTCTTCTCCTCAATCCAAACATACTTTAGTGTTTTGTTATTTTGGGTTTTTCTGTTAAGGGGCTGTGGGTTGCTTGATAGAAGGCTTGGGTGGGTCTTGAGTTAGGTTGATGATGGTTTGGTCCTTTTTGGACGGTGGTGAGGGCTGTCTTCGAGTGGGGGTCTTAGCTGGGTTTTTTGGGTGGTTGCTGAATGGGTTTTGGGAATGGGTGATGGTGGTGGTTTTTTAGGTTGTTGGTTAGAGTGGGACAGAATGGTTCAGCTGGAGGTGTATGGGTGGGGAGATGGTGATAGTGGTGGTAATGGCAGAAGGCTCCCCAAAAACTTCCCCCTTTTCTTGTTGATTTCAACTGGGTTTTAACGAACTGATTCAAACACGTCCCAGAAATTAAGCCTTAATTTCTACTGCCATGGTGATGGGAAATGCAGGGTAGGGTGTAGGGGTTGAGTAGGAGATGGTTTTCTGTGAAGTAGGTCAGCTAATAGGGGATAAGAATCTAACAAACGTGATAGCTAGGTGCTGGTGTCACGGACCTAAGGAGGAGTCCTGAATCCCACATCGAACATAATAGGAGGGTCCCTGGGGTATAAAAGGGTTTACACCATCTCCGCCTTGTGAGGCGCCTTTTGTAGGACAAAACCGTGAGGCCAGGGGGCCAGAGCGGACAATACCTCACAAGGGTGTGAACCGTGGCAGGAAGGCTGATTCGGGACGCCGAAAGGGTGAATGTCCGGGTCCCGGAGCCGCGCGGATTCGGAGCTTGAGTCTCGACCCATGACAAGTGGTATCAGAGCCAGCCCTAAACCGTTCGATCCACGCCAAGCACCTCAAGGGAGGCAGGCAGGGTGGTCAGCCTCCATGACGAGGGCGTCACGAGGTTGGGTGCGGGAGAATGTCACGGACCTAAGGGGGAGTCCTGAATCCCACATCGAATATAATAGGAAGGTTACTGGGGTATATAAGGGTTCACACCATCTCCGCCTTATGAGGCGCCTTTTGTAGGACAAAACCGTGAGGCCAGGGGGGCCAAAGCGGACAATACCTCACAAGGGTGTGAACCGTGGCGGAAGGCTGATCTGGGACACCGGAAGGGTGAATGCTCGGGTCCCGGAGCCGCGCGGGTTCGGAGCTTAAGTCTCGACCCGTAACACTGGTGCTGTGCCTGGCACGATGCTCCAGCTCTTGTTCTGTCTTCTTTCTTTTTAATTAAAACTTAATTAATTCTAATTAATCAAATTTAGGCCATAATTGAATCTGGATCACATTTGGACTCTAAATCCAACTTGAATTGGACTAGACATTGGGACAAGAAAGTCAATTGGACATAAACAAGTCTATTCTTGACCACAATGCCTAACTAAATTCCGAATATCAAAATTGTGAATAAAATTTAAGATTCATTTTAATAGACGCACAAAATTAAATGTATACAAAATTAAGTATCTACAATTAGCATGTGTTGAATTTGAATTGGATGCAATTAAGAAATGAAAAATTGCGTTATTCATCTTGAATCATTTAAAGTTTTTATCTAAATGGTTATATCTTATATAAATATATAAAAGTTAAAATTTTTAGCAAAAAAAGAAAAAATTAAATGCGGATGATCTATTCTTTTGATATATGGACGGTCTTGAACAATTGTTACATGTCTTGCATTAATTATTTTGATTTGTTGTTTTATAAATTTTATTAATTTAAAATATATTTATTTGGCTAAATTAAGTATATTTATTTTATTATAAATATAAAATATTATTGCCTTTGTAAATATGTTACAATTCAATTATCTTAAATCACTTTCAAATAAATTCAATTTTTAATTTTAAACACTAAACATGAACACTCTGAATAAGAAATATGCTTCAAAAACATTGACTATTTAATATTTGTAATTTTAGTATTTAATTAAAAAATAATTTATGTAATGAGTATATAAGTTATACATGCTAAGAATTCAAACGTAAAATAAAAGGCCTAATTAATTGCAAACATATATATTTTTTATATTTCTTTCTATATAAATATTAATTACATTCACATATATTTATTGACATAATCTACTTTTTCAAAATATATTCTCTAATAACCCATTATAATTACTCTGCATAAATTATTCTCAATTTATAAGAAACTTTATAATTCTTACTATAAACATAAATTATGTAAGCTAAAATTGTTAGGAGGTTACTTTCCAAATGTATCGATTTATGATTAGGTAAATTTTTGTCAATACAATTATATTAATCTTTTATATTAATTTTTTATGACAATGAATTATTTTGATTTTGATTTCTCTTATTGTTATATTTTTGTCAAATTACATTATTCTTTTAGTTTATCAGCCATTGTTCATTATAGGAACAACAATGCTGAATATTGATCACCAAGTTATTTTGCTTTTGTGTTTATAGATGCCTTACTTTTATCACATTTATTAGTTGGTATTATTTTACTATTTCTCTTTTATTCACTCAATTTTTTATGATAAAAAAGTAGCTTTTATTAACATTAAGAAGAATGAGTCTAAAAAATAAGCTTGGAAGTGATCCCAACTAGGTTTGTTGGTTGCTAATCTCACACTCAATCTTAGTTATGTGGTGTACTAAAAAAATAAACAATTCATTTAGTTTGAATGAATTGACAAGATGCATGAGATTAAGTTAAATTCAAATATCAAAAATTCGTATCCCATATGTGTATGACTTGCCTTTGTGATTTCAAAAATAGTTATTAATGAATAATTCTCCACTATGAGGGAATTAAAATCATGATTACATTTATCATGATCGCATTTAATAATATCAATGTTTTCATTTTGATTACTGTAGACACTCTATTTTATCTGAAATTATTCAACTGTTCTTGAGTCTTGAGTTAGTTTGAATTGGGCTTTTGACCCAACCTATTTGGATTTGGATCTAGCATTTAAGTTTTAGGGCTAGATTATATTTTGGATCAGATCAGGCATTTGTAATTGTTTTACTTCTATTAGTGTTTTGTAGAAAACTAAATAAACATAATAAAAAAGGAATAAATCAAGTGATAAGGTTCTGTGGTTGAAATTTGGAGTATTGGATTAAATGTTTGAAATTTCAATGCGTTTTTTAAAACTCAAAATTCAAATTATAGTGTATAAGATGATTAGTTTTTTTTTTTTTAATTGAAATCTTATCTTATTTGTGTTATTTAAACCCTAGTTCAAGAGGAAAAAAGATAGAGCAAAAAATACACAATGAAAAATACATAGTAAAACCCAACAACTACTAGCAGCTTTACCTCATTTTTATTCTTTTCTTCACCAAACTACGTAATTCTACCACCACTAAAATTGGCGTAATTGGTAGCCTAAACACTCACTATCAAAAATCAATCACCCACGAAATACCCAAAATCCAAAATACCCAAAACTCTATAGACAATCTACCATTAACCTAAAATAAGTCATAATAAGCAGCAAAGAAGGCAATGGTGGTTGTGACTTATGTCGATAGAATGACAGTGATCAAACAATAGGGTTTTAGGATTTCAGGTGAAGGATTCTGTTGTGACTCACATCTACAGAACTAGGGGTGAGTAATCAGTCGGTTCAGTCAGTTCGGTTTGAAAAAATTAATAATTGACTTAACCAACTTTCATTTAACAAATAACCGAACCAATCGAATATTATTAAATAATTGACCATAACTGAATTGACCAAAATCGGTTTGGTTAAATAACCGATTTTTTATTATTTTTTTCTTATTATGAATAATTATTTAACTACAAATTCAATTCAATAAAACTCAAACTCAAGTATCATTCAAACTAAATGACTAAAGAATTTAATAATTTCAATAATATTTTACAAGAAAAAAATAAATAAAAATATTTATCTCAATTTTTTTTACCTTTACTTATTAGAAAGTCGATTAATTCAGTCAGTTCGATTATCAATTTTAAAAATAAAAAACCGATCGAATTAATCAATTTAATTGATTTTAAAAATTGATTATAATTAAAATTGAATAAACTGAACCGATTCAATCGAATTCACTCAGTTTCGATCAATCTAGTCGATTCAAACTAACTTTTGCTCACCCCTAAGCAGAACGACGACTATCAAAGAGTAAAGTTTCAGGTACAGGATTCCATTGTGACTTACATTAGCAAAATGACAATGATCAAATAGTGGGGTTTTAGGTACATGATTCTTGACTACAATTTTGAGGTTGAAGAAAGGAAAAAGCATAAAACAAAATAAGGGTGGTGGTTGCGACTTATGGTGTCAACGGTGTCGATGATGCACCAAAATTTTTAAAAAATCCATCAATCTTCTTAAGCATTTTGGATTACCAGAAAAAAAGTCACTGAACCTCATTCACTCTTATAGCGAAGCCTTTTTGAGCCAAGCCGAGCCTAGAGTTGTTTGGTATTTTCTTGTGTTATTTTGTTTATTTACTTAATTATTTTTCTTTGGCAAATCTTTGTTCTAAAAAATAATAATAAAAATAATTTCAAAATTTTAAAAAAAGTTAAAGAATCAATTTTTCTTAAAAAAAAATTTTCAAAAAAAAATTTTGAAAAGAAATTGAAGTATCAATTTTTCTTAAATAACTTCAATAATAAAAAAAGGTGTTTTAAGGAAAAGTTGAAAGTATCAATTTTTCTTAAAGATAAAATTTTCAAAAGATATTTTTTGAGAAAAAGTTGAGAGCATCAATTTTTTTTGAAAATAAAAATTTCAAAAAATGTTTTTTGAGGAAAAGTTGAAAGTATCAATTTTCCTTGAATAAAAGGCATTAATCCTTTTTTAAAAAAAGAAAAGAAATCTTAGGAAAAAGTTGAAATATTAATTTTTTTAAAAATTTTTTAAATATTAAATAATCTAACGATGGAGTCCCTACAAGAAAAATAATAGTTTTCCTGTTTACTTTTGAGGTGAGGGAATTGTCTTAATTTTTTGCAAAAAGTATTATAGTCAATTAAAAATAATTTTCAATAATTAATTATCTGGTAAGATTTTTAAAACTCAATGGATAACACGAAATCATGATAGTACCATCCTTTGATAGGCGTTGTGGGGATACTATAACTTTTCTCACACGTAACCGTACTCATGGACCTAATTTTAATTTCGTAGACAGTGAATTTATTTTCTAAAAATGCCTGAGTCAAATTTAGGATTTCTCTTTAAAATGGAACAAATTCAGTTAAGTGGCCAATCGCACCTAAATAAAAAAGACTGGTGGTAACTCATTAAGTCAATGTCTAGTGATAGGTCTACGGATCTAGATGTTATGACAGTTTGGTGACTCTACTGGAGACATGTCGAGAGTCAGGCCAGCAAATAAATTTGTGTTATCCAAAAGCCTAACAAAGTTGATTTTTTTAAAAGATTTTTGTTTATTTATTTATTATATCATTCATATGCATGTGCATAACATAAGCTGTATACCCGAGCTTTGTTTCTCTAGAAAAGAGTCATGCACCTATGCTTTCATGAGGTTTTAATGCCTCCGTGGTGGCTAGTGAAATACTCCCATTCAAATTGAACCATTTTCCATTTGTAGCCTATAATGAGTAAGGATCGGAGTGTCTCACTAGTCTATGATGGACAAGGTTGTGAGGAATAATTTGAGAATTTTAGACTATCAACCTTAAACCATATATAGTGACCATAAAGAACTATCATAGTTAGAGCTTTACCTTCCTTTTTTGTAAAAAAAAAAGGAAAAAACCAACAGTTAAGTTACATTCTTGCAATGATTGATTTTCTTTGTGTAGAAATTAACTTTTGTATATGTCATGTTGCATGAATTGTTAAGATAAAGTGTATGTTAGTTGAATTTTTTTCTTTCATCTCTTTTTCTTTTGTTTAAAACAAGATAAAATTAGGCTGTATATATTTTGGCATTCACTTCACATGTATTAACTTGAAATCTTGGTGGTTGAAATCATGTAACAGTACATGTTAGTTGAATTTTTTTTCCTTTCATCATTTTTCTTTCGTTTAAAGCAAGATAACATTAGGCTACTGATATTTTTTGCATTCATTTCACATGTTTTAACTTGAAATCTTGGTGGTTGCATATTAAAATTATTTTTATAATCCTTCATTCATTACATGAGCATGTAGTAATGCAAGCATCTTAATTTGTGATATTCAAGGGTTCAAGGATAGCTCGACCATCGAAGACTCTTGTCCAACCTACCTGTCATCCATTCAATACTCAATCGCAAACAAAGCAAATGGAACAAGAGCAAAATTACCATATGGATAAGATCAAGAAAGCTCAAGAAGAGGTAAAAGAGGAGTTAGCAAAGATGATGGAGATGCTAAAGAGATTACATAAAGGCAAGATAATAGAAGAGACCCTTAATTCAAATGAGAAATAAGATATTATGAATACTTTACACCCTTTCGGGATTGGACCAAATCAAGGCCAATCTCCTTAAAACACATAAGCCCCACAGATGCCAGTTTTTTGGGCTTATGCTTACACATATCTTTAAATGCCATTTCATAGCTACATTATCCCTACATTTGGGGCAAAGACGTATGATCCAATTAAGATTCTTGATTTTGATAATCTTAAAGAGAAAGAGAGATTGAAGATAAAAACTTATAAAGTGATAGAGGATTCAAGCACACAACAAATAAACCTTTTAGAATAGAGAGTGCTAGCTATCGAAGGAATGGATTATTTTACCTCTATAGATGTAGCTAAACTTTGTTTAGTCCTAGATATGGTCATTTTGCCAAAATTTAAAGTCTTTGAGTTTGAAAAATATGATTGGACAAGATGCCCGATAACTCATGTTATGATGTACTATCGTAAATTGGCTACCCATGCTCAAAATGAGAAACTATTGATGCATGTCTTCTAAGACAGCCTTACTGGTTCAATCATGAGGTGGTATATCCAGTTAGACCAAGCCCATATCCATTTCTAAAATGATTTGGCAAAGACATTCATCATTTAATATCGACACATTATAGACTTAGCTCCAGATTGTCTATCTCTACAAAGTATTGTCATAACATATAGATTCGTTGACCTACCATTAAACATAGATTATGGAGTCACCACCAATCTTTTTGGTTTAAGTGTGATTGGTCATCTGGTAGAAATTGTCCCATTTAAAGATGAATCTCAAGATTGACTTAGGTATTTTTAAATAGTTGATTTTGATCTTTGAAATCAGATTTTAAGTTTGGGAGTATGATTACACATGAGGAAGGTTATAACACCTCTACAGTGCCCATCCAAAGGATGGTACCAATTTGATTTTAAATTATCCAAGCCTTAAATATGTTTATATTTTACCAAAATATTTAGTATTAAAAATTAATCCTAAAATTACCCCAATAGTTTGAGAGCAATTTAAGATAATTTTGTCATCTCAAGAGTATTCATGGAGACTAGCGTCTCACTTTGAAGAGGCTCTATCGTCGGATTAATTAATGTATTTTATTCAGAAAAAATTAGTAAAGTCCTCCAATAATTTGATAAGATTTACTTTGAGACAGATATCCTAATAGTTTGGTGAGATTGTAAAAAACATTTATAAAAAATTTATTTTTCCTTTATTAAGTCTCCCAATAGTTTGGTAAGACTTAATTTTAAAAAAATAATTCTCCAATAGTTTGGAGGATAAAATTATTATTTTTTAATTTTGAAATTTATTTATAAAATTTCTCAATAGTTTGGTAGATTTCATAAAATTTTAAATCCATGAAAATTCTCCAACAGTTTGGTAGAATTCATGAATTTATTTGATTGTTTTTTATTTTTTTCTTATTTTTTATTTTTGAAGTTAAAAATTGAAAATAGAACTTTATAAGATATTTAATAATAAATTACTCAGTAAAAATAAATAAACAATAAAAATCAGTAAAATAAACAAAAATACTAAAAATAAAATAATAAATTTAAAATTTAAAATATAAAATAAATGAAAATCAAAATCAAAAAATAAAAAAAATGGAAAAAAACCTACTATCGGATTGGTTTGAAGCACAAGTCGACACGCGGGTCAACGGGTTATGCATAGATCTGAAACCCTCGAAATGGTGTCATTTTGGATTGCTATAAAAGCTAAAATCTTCGTTTTCTCTTTAGAAGCCCTCTACTTCCTCTCTCTTTAGCCCCGATTCTTTCTTTTTTCTTTCTAAAAAACCAAGAATAGCCTAAAAATGCCAATCAAAAACTGAATATACCCATCAATTTTTAGAAAAGTTACTGAAATCCCACTAAAAAATTCAAACATCGCTAAAAAATTCAACCAAAAAATTCAAAGTTCACCCTAAAACCTAGTTTTTTCCAAAAAATCTTAAAAATTCCCAAATTCTCCAAATTCATTCAAAAACTTCCTCGAATGTTAATCCTAACCCAAAAATCCCAAATCTAAACCCAGAACTTCCCAAATCTATATCCAAAACTCTAAAAAAATCTAAAACTCCTACAGCACATAAATTTTTCTAGAATTGCAACAACAAAATTTTTTTTCTCAACTCAATCATGTGTTGTTCTCTGTAACATTATTCAATTTATAGGTAGTGTCTAGTAGCAGTTTTAGGAATCAGACGAACCAATCCAAACTTAAATCCTAGGATTGAGTTTTGCTTGAGCATGATTCCAGGCTATGGTTTTGCTAATTTGTTTAGATGAATTAAAAGCCTTTGATTTGGGTGATGAATTAAGACTTTTTGACCGGCCAAATTCAATTTGATCATTTAGATTTCCACTTCCTTATTCAGTCAACAGTTAGGAAAAAAAGAAAGAAAATAAAAAAAAATAATAATATGATAATATACAATATAATATACTATACTATATATTATACTATAATAATACTATATTATAATAATATACTATATTATAATAATAATAATAATAATAATAATAATAATAATAATAATAATAATAATAATAATAATAATAATAATAATAACACACTATACTACAGTAATAATAAAAATAATAATAGTCATAATAATTAAAAAAAATCGACCCCGATTGGCCCCAAACATAGATGAATGTCTATAGCTGTCCCTCTTTGCACATTCTTGTTAGATAGAGATGATGCAAAGACCTAAACATCCACTTTGTTTCAGTCCAAAAGTAAAAGTCAAATAAAAAAAATGACTGGGATCGAGCCACGAACCAAAAAGATGATTTGGACAATCGAGATCAAATGACCGGGATTGAACAGTCTAAAAAACTAACCTAAATTGAGTTGAGGTCAAAACGATCAAAATTGAACTGTAAGTCTAGAAAATTAATGAAAAATTGACCTGGACTGAGTCGAGGTTAAATAACTAGAATTGAATCACAAGTTTGAAAATTTGACATGGATTAAGTCAAGGTCAAACGACAGGATTGAGCCGTAAGTCAAGAAAATGATCTTAGATGGAGCCGAAATCGAATGATCGGGATTGAACTACAAGTCCCTAAGATTATTTGGACTAAGTCGAGATTAAAATAAGTGATGAATAATAATGCAATGATGCAAATGCATGCCTTATTTAAGATGCAAATGAAACATTAATTGTGGTACTAAGTCTCCCACAGCTTTCTTCTGTATTCTATATATTTCTCATAAGAAGATTACAAATCATCTTTCATTGCTCAAGATAAGCATTTTTCTTTATCCCAAGGAAAGCTTTCAAAATTGGAGACTTTATTTCATTTTGAGGATTTCAACCTTGACCTTTATCTCTTTCAATTCTCTTAAAGTAATACACAACTTTTTATGGCATTACTCAATTATTAATCATTATTTCAATTTCAAATTTTGAGAAGCAAATTATGCACTTTTTCTATTCATGGCAAGGCATAAAAAATGTGAATATTGAAAGTGAAACATAAACAAGGTGGAATGCATATTTATTTGAAGAAGAAGCAAGTTACAAATGATGGCAAAAGAACAAAATAAGGGTGTATAGGGATGGCTATTTGGAGTAACTATGCTCCAAGATAAACAATCAGATAATCATGACAATAAATCTTGAAATTCTTTCAAAAACTCAATCATATAATGCCCCAATACTTTAGAGTTCTTCAAAATTCACTGATTTTGGTGCTCCTCTCAAGCAATGTTGTATCCTCCTTATCCAAGTCACCTTTGTAGGTTTTCAACTTAGATAATCCCCACTTAGATCAAGCCACCATTTTGGGTTTTTACCTTGAACTATATATATTTTTTTTTGTTTTTTTTTTTTGCTCAAGCTACCTTTTTAGGTTTTTAACATGAACTCTCATTCTTTTTGTTTTAATTGCTTAAGTAAAATATTTCTTCATGACATCAGAATTTATAGGATTAGAAAGATCATCTTTATCCATCTCTAATAAAATTAAAGCTTTTCCTAAAAAAACCTTTTTTACCACGTATGGTCTTTCCCAATTTGGAGTCTACTCCCCTCTATCATCATGTTGACTTAGAAGAATTTTTTTCAACACTAATTCTCCTTTTCATAATTGACAAAGTCAAACTTTTTTTGTTATGAGCTATCATCGTTCTTTTTTGGTACAACTGGCCATGGTAGAATGCTACTAATCTTTTTTCTTCAATGAAGTTTAATTGTTCATAATGCTCTTAAACTCATTCAGCTTCATCTAACTCCACTTCCGTTAAGACTCTCAGAGATGGGATTTTTACTTTCACTGACAATATAACTTCCATTCCATAAACCAAGAAAAATGGAGTTACCCCGATGGAGGTACGTACAGATGTTCGATAGGCATGCAGAGCAAAAGTTAATTTTTCATACCAGTCTTTATATGTCTTAGTCATTTTTTCTAGAATCCTTTTGACATTCTTATTTATAGCATCTATTGCCCCATTCATTTTTTAGTGATAAAGAGCTAAATTATGGTGCTTGATCTTAAATTGAGCACATATTTTTTGTATTATCTTACTATTTTGGTTCTTTGCATTGTCTGAGATGATTCTTTATGAAGGTTTATATCTATAAATTATTTTTTTCTTATCGAACTTATAGACTACTGATCGAGTTACAGTTGTAAAAGAAGCTGCTTTGACCTATTTTGTGAAGTAGTCAATCATCACAAAACTGAATCTATTCTCATTTGATGCTTTTGGGGTGATTGAACCAATGACATCCATTCTCCACATAGAAAATAGCCAAGGTGGTGCCATAACATGTAAAGTAGTGGATGATGTATGAATTTTGTTTGTATAGATATGGTATTTATGACATTTTCGAGCATAATTGATGCAACCTCTCTCCATTGTCAACCAATAATAATCGACTCTCATAATTTATCTTGCCATCATATGCCTATTTACGTGCGCTCCACATAGGCTATCATGCACCTCGCTAATGATCTTTTTGGCCTCAGAAGCACCTACACAATGTAACAACACTTGATCTTTATTTCTCTTATACAAAACTTTCCCATCTAAAAAGAATCACATAGCCAATCTTTTCAAGACTCTCTTATCATTCTTTGTCACTTGATCTGAGTACTGCTGATATTTTAGATATCGCATAATATCATAATACAAGGGATTTTCATCTTTTTTTTCCTCTAAATTGGCGCAATGCATCGGTATTTCCTTGATATCTAACTTGATGGGTTAAATTTTAGTAGTATTACTAACCTATACCATTACAGCCAAGGTGGCCAAGGATCCATGATCTAATTTTCTTCATGAGGCAAGTATTCAAACTGGATTGGCTCGAATTATTTGCATAACTTTAAGATGTGTTTATGATAAGGGATGAGTTTTGAGGCATTTGTCTCCCATTCACCCTTTAATTGATAGATAACCAAGGCTAAATCCCCAAACACCTTTAATGTATCAATTTTTCTATCCAAAGTAGCGTGTAGTCCCATAACACAGGCCTCATATTCAACTACGTTATTTGTGCAATTAAAGTTTAATCTTGCTGTCACTGGGTAGTAATGTTCTGTTAAAGATATTAAAATTGGTCCAATTTTATGCCCCATGGCATTAACAGCCCCATCGAAATACATTTTTCATGTCTTGTCATCATCAATATTTTTTTTTACTATTAAAATAGCCATTAATTCTTCATTTGAAAAATCAAGCTTCATAGGTTCATAATTGTTAATGGCCCGATCCATAAAAAATTCAACAATGACAATTCTTTTGATTGCCTTTTGGCTTACATATACTATATCATATTCTAAAAGCATCACTTACCATTTTGTGATTTTTTTGACAATGATGATTTCTCAAAAATGTACTTGATTAGGTCCAATTTAGCTATAAGCCAAGTTATATGGTAGAGCATATACTGCTTGAGCTTTTTAGTTGTCTAAGCCAAAGCACAATATATCTTTTCTAGTGATGAATACTCATCATCACATTGATACCAAGTAGGTTTTTGGTTCATCCATTGAGCTAATCATTTCACCTGACAAGCTATGATCCTTTGCAGCAAACACTCTCATTCTTTCTGGGTCTTTGCTTTTGGCCAATTATTTTGACAAAATTCCTTAACTATAATTCGACTACCAAAATAAAGCTTAGAGAAAGCATTCTTCTTGCGTTCAAAATGGCTCTTCATCTATAGAAACAACAGTGGTATGCAACCCATAAAACGTATTTTGCCATTCTATCTACAAAAGCTCAAAGATCTAATATTTTCTGCCAAAATAGCTGGTGAAGGTTTACACCCCTTTTCAATTTGTTCAAATAGATCCACCATTTCTATCTTGATGTAGCCTAAGACCTTGGGGAAAATGACCATCCCATGAGAAGACACCCTCATTCCATGAATATCATTTGGACGTTTGACGATGAAATCTCAAAAAATCTATCATGGAATACACTTATGCTCTCTTTTTTCTCGAATGTATGAATCTATGAGCTCTTTTCTCACTCTTAAAATATAGACTAGCTTTTTGTGATTCCTTGATTTGTGTTTTTTCACATACACTCTGTTTGGAGACCAAAGATGCATACCTACTAAAGTCGAATACTCTTCTATTATTGGCACCAAGTCAACCTCACTGAAGATGAAACAATGATAAGAAGTATCTCAAAATTGTATCATTGCCTTAAGGAATGAGTTATCAACCTTCACTAATAGAAAATATCCAATATGCCTGAACTTCTAACAAAATGCCTATTGTCTCGAAGGAGCCATACTATTCTAAATATTTGATAAGCTTTTCAAGTCATTCTGTTTAAGGAGCAAACAAACTTCTTTTGGTACTGTAGAGATGTAACCAGGTGATAAACAATCTCTTTCTTCTTGTTGCCTCTTTTTTGACTCTATCTTCACATCTATGGGTAAATCACAAAGTATAGACAAAGTGCAAACCTGACATTCTATAGGTTCTATGAAAGCTTTTATTAAAAATGCTTTTAGGGCAGGAACAATATGTAATCTGCATATATGTTTATGAATATGCACAAAAGGAAAAACAATAAAAGAAGACAAAAAAAATGAGTTAGTTACCTCAATAGAAAATATAGAATAGACATCATAAAGCAAGTAAAATAAAAACATGACCCTAAATTTTGGATTAACTATAAAGGGTGGAAAGACATGGCTCTACCTATGGTTAGGCTCTTAAAGTTAATTATATATAGTTTGGATTACTTTTAAAAGGTTCCCAAATTGTTCCTTAAATAATTGTCTATTATAGATTAGTAAAGCACCCCGATCCTTGCTCATCATAGCCTACAAGCGAAAATGGTTCAATTTGAGTGGGAGTGTTTTGCAGACTTATGCAAAGACATAAAATCTCACAAGAGCATAGGTATTTCACTCTTTCCTAAGGGTAGAGCTCGGGTGGAAGCTTTATGTTATGCCCATTCAAATAAATGACAGATATATACAATAAATAAATGACTAACTAAAAAAATATAAGCAATGAAAAGAAGTAAATAGGAAAGAGAGAAAATAATCCAAAATTTATTAGGCAAGGCTTGGCTAATAAGAAATCATTTATTAGCTTGACTTTTGAGGTCCCCAGTAGAATTGCCAAACTATCATAATGTATAGATCTGTAAACTACCACTATATAAGGTTTAGAGGAGTTATCACCAATCTTTTTTGTTTAGGTGTGATTGGTCACATGATAGAATTTGTCTCATTTAAAGATGAGTCCTAAGATTGACATAGGTATTTTTAAATAGTAGATCCTGATCTCCAAAATCAAAATTTAAGTTCGAAAGTATGATTACATGTGAAGAAGCTTATAGCACCCCCATAGCGCCCATCCAAAAGATGGTACCAGTTTGATTTCAAATTATCCAAGCCTTAAATATGTTTATATTTTACCAAAATATTTAGTATTGAAAATTAATCCTTAAATTACCTCAATAGTTTGGTAGCAATTTAAGATAATTCTCTCACCTTAGGAGTATTCATAAAAACTAGTGTCCCACCCTAAAGAGGCTCCGTTTTCGGATTTATTAATGTATTTTATTAAAAAAAATTAGTAAAGTCTTTCAATAATTTGTAGGATTTATTTTGAGGAAGATCTCCCAATAGTTTGGAGAGATTATAAAAAACATTTATAAAAAATTTATTTATTTCTTTACTAAGTCTCCCAATAGTTTGGTAAGACCTAATTTTTTTTAAAAAATCTTTAAATAGTTGGAGGATAAAATTATTATTTTTTATTTTTGAAATTTATTTGTAAAATTTCCCAATAGTTCGGTGGATTTCATAAAATTTAAATCCATGAAAATTCTTCAATAGTTTGGTAGGATTCATGAATTTATTTGAAAAGAATTTTTTTCATTTTTTTATTTTTTAAGTTATAAAATGAAGATAGAAATTTATAAGATATTTAATAGTAAATTACTTAGTAAAAATAAATAAACAATAAAATCAGTAAAACAAACAAAAATACTAAAAATAAAATATAAAATATAAAATAAATGAAAAAATAAAAAAAGAAAAACCTGTATCGGGTCGGGTTAAAGCGTGTGTCGACATGTGGGTTAATGAGTTACACGCGAATTTGGGACATTTGAAATGGTGTCGTTTTGGGTTGTAATAAAAGCCAAAATCCCCATTTTCTCTTCAAAAGCCCTTTGCTCCCTCTCTTTCTAGCCCTGATTCTCTTTTTTTTCTCTCTAAAAAACCAAGAACAGCCTAAAAACACCAATTGAAAACTAGAAAAACCCATTGGTTTTTGAAAAAAAATCATCGAAATCCCATCGAAAACCTCATTGGAAAGTTCAATAGAAAAATTCAAAGTTCATCCTAAAACCCACTTTTTTCTAGAAAATTCCTAGATTCTCCAAATTCATTTAGAAACTTCCCTGAATGTTAATCCTAACCCAGAAATCCCAAATCTAAACCTAGAACTTCCCAAATCTATATCCAAAACTCTAAAAAAATCCATAACCCCTATAGCCTAAAAATTTTTCTAGAATTGCAACAACAAAATTTTTTTCTCAACTCAACTGTGTGTGGTTCTCTGTAATATTATCCAATTTATAAGCAGTGTCCAGTAGCAATTTTAAGAATCGGATAGAACCAATCCAAGCTTGAATCTTAGAATTGGGTTCTGTCTAAGCATGATTCCAGGCTAAGTTTTTGCTGTTTTTTTAGATGAATTAAAAGCCTTTGATTAGGGTGATGAATTAAGACTCTTTGACCGAATAGATTCAATTCGATCCTCTAAATTTTCGTTTCCTTATTCAATCGGTAGTTAGTAAAAAAGGAAAAAAATAAAATAAATAATAATAATAATAATATGATAATATACAATATAATATATTATACTATATACTATATTGTTATAATACTAATAATAATACTATACTATAATAATAATAATAGTAATAATAATAATAATAATAATATATAATAATACACTATACTATAGTAATAATAAAAATAATAATAGTAATAATAACAAAGAAAATTGACCCCGATTGGCCCCAAACATAGATGGGTATCACAAGTATAGAGAAAAAAAAACCTTCTGAAAGCTTCAAAGAGTATGCATAAAGGTGGAAAGAGGTTGTTATCAAGTTCAACCACCTTTTACTGAAAAAGAAACAATGATTTTATTTATGAGTACTTTAAAGGCTTTATATTATGAGAAAATGATTGAAAATGCCACAAAAAATTTTACAGATATAGTGATCTTCGGGAAAATGATAGAAAAAGTCATTAAAAGTGGCAAGCTTGAAGAAAGAGAAACCTCTAGTACAAAAAAAGGTGGGATGTCCAAAAGAAAAGAAAGTGAAGCTCAAGCTATGAGTTTTGAAAGACAACAATTCAAAAATTACGCCCCATCCCCACAGCCTATATATCCTACTTATTATCCAGCCATTAATCATGTTGCACCAGTTTTTTACCATCCTGTTTCACAACCAGCTCATTGACCAACTTTTCAAACACCCACATATAGGCTCAGTCCTGTTACTATACCAATTTCAATGCCTAATAGCTAAGTGGGTGGTTTGAGGATTTCAAAATTACAAAGAAAGGGGCCTGCATTGATCCTATTCCCATGACTTACATGAGTTATTCTCAAAATTGGTTAAAAATAACTTAGTGTTTTCAGTTATTCTAGAACCATTGAAGCCACCCTATCCAAAATAGTATTATGCTAATGCGACATGCGATTATCATAATGGAAACATGGGTCATTCTATTGAAACTAGTCCTACTTTCAAGCACAAGGTGCAAAGTTTGATCTAGAAAGGCTTGGTGAGCTTTGACGAATTAAGGGATAATATGTCAATAAAACTCATTCACCTGATCACACAGGGGCATAATTTTGAGAAAGATATTAAGGCTGGTTGGATGTTGCTTATCATTTTAGGATTTCTTTTAGAGCAATGTTAGAATTTTTTTTTATGTAATAAAATTTCATTTTTTTATCATTTTAATAAAAGGCAAGAGTGACGCATTTCATTATATTTTCTCTTTCATTCCAACCACTATTTCATGCTTAGTTTTTTCACATGTCTTTTTATTCCCATTCTCAATGATGAATGTTTAGACA
Organism: Durio zibethinus; assembly: GCF_047325235.1. Lineage (NCBI taxonomy): Eukaryota > Viridiplantae > Streptophyta > Magnoliopsida > Malvales > Malvaceae > Durio > Durio zibethinus. Next base: position 2,924,294 of record NC_143187.1, on the reverse strand, counting down.
ATGATAACAATAATTATGGGATTTAATTTTAAGAACTCAATCATATTGATCTATGGAGACTATTTTAGCAAAAGAATCAAGCTGCTAGTAGATATAAAATAAATATATCTTAAAGATATGCAGTCCTTTATAATGATCCATGAGTTTATCTTTGTTCAATAGATTATCTTCAAAAAAAATATTCACATTTGAGATGAAAAATGATCATCTTTCTTTTACCATTCATAAAAACATCTATTGTTGCCATTGTTGAGCCTATTATGATTTTTTTCTTAAAAGAACCCCAACCAAGGATCATCTTTTATACTGGGGGGTAAATTTTAAAAGAAACATGCTTGAAAAAGGAAATAGGCAAAAGATTGCAAAAAGTTTCAAAGATAGAGAGTAAAAAAAAGGATGGTGGAAAGAAAAACCTATTTACAAAAAAAATGCCACAAATAATTTGGGGCAAAGTAATGAGATTCCTTTTATAAGGAATAAGATGAATGAAAAAAGAAAAAAATAGTGAAATGATGTGGAATGGGGCAAAATGCCAAGTTACATCATATGATGAGAAATGATCCTTTGGTTTAAACTTTTTAAACATATATTCTGAGCCTATTTTATCCATTTCTTTCATGATCCCTCACCATAGCCTACATTATGAGCTTTAAAAGTTTATTTTGATCAAATATGAATGCTCGAATTAAATGATCATATGTTAGGCTAAGGCATGCTTGTGATGGAACAATGAAATCATGCTATGTTGTTTTAGAGATTGATGTGTGAGAAATATCAATAAGGGATGAACAAATGAAAAAATAAAAAATAAATGAAAAATAAAGAAAAAATAAAAAAATAAAAAATGAAAAAGTGAAAAAGTGAAAAAAAAATAAGGAATGTGAAAAAATGAAAAAAATGAAAAAATGAAAAAAAAAAGAAAAAAAAGACTCAAATTGAAAACTCGAAAAGACGATTTGGGTAAAAAAAAACTCTAAGCTGAGAGTTAAATAGACAGTTTAAATATATGGAAGATCAAAGATATCTGAAGATTCTTAAAAGCTTGGGCAAAGTTCAATGAGCTTAAAATGATTTTGAAAGTCAATGGAATGAGCTTTTGAAAAAAATTCTAAATTAATGTTAAGAATTCTCGAAGTATTTATTGTTTGGACATTGTTACACTATTAAATACCATCCCTAGTGATATGCTTTGAATTTGTTCCTTTACCTATTTATTTTTATATCTGACTCATTCCTATATTGATTACCTTTTTTCCAATTCACCTTGTGCTCTTTTATTTTTTACATCCCCAAAATAAATTAAGGAAATGCCTGATTGCATTATATTTAGCATAATTTGAAATGATAATTAATGAATGATAATGTTCATAAAAGATTTTTGTATTCCTTTAAAAAGAAATCTAGGATGATAGGGTAAAACAAAAATAAAGAGATCGTAGGAATCTGAAAAAATGATTTGAAAGGACACATGGTGTGACCAAGTGATGAATATGATGGTGGATTGATTGACATAACTTGTGAGTTGTGATCAGATGATAAAAATAATCAGTTGATAGAATTTATTTTGAAATGGCTAATGCTGAGAAGCTAAAAAGTAAATATGAGATGGTGGAGTCTTGAAAACTATATTACCATAATTAATTAGAATTTCATGACATTAATGTTAGTGATAGCTGCATTACTTGCATTGCATTTACATTGTTGTCTAAATAATACATGTACATAATTTGGTGAATATTTGAATCTTAGCTGGCCATGCATTTGCCTTATGTAGTAAACATTTGAATCATAGTTTAGAATATGGCATTTGCATTATTGTGAGAATCTAGATTATTACATTTGCATCATTAAGAAAACATTTGCATCATTATCACGACATTCTTTATATACAAAATTTTGACTTTGATGAAAGATTGAGAATTTTCATAACAAGAAATTTTAAACTTTTTGAGGAAATCTTTTTGAGATAAGGTTGGGAATCTTCAAATGGAAAAATGTTTTATGAGGAAAACATTTAGAATTTTAAAGTTGTGAAACCTTTTGAAAAAGCATTTTCAATGTTAAAGATAATTTATAAGACCTCCGAGCATAATCTCTAGGAATTTTCAAATGAGAATCTTTTAGTCTTAAATGAGAATGTTGAAAATTTTCTGATGTGAATCTCCAAAGTTTTTGAATCAAAATGCTTGAAATTTTGGATGAAATACTAAAATTTTTGAATGAGAATCTTTTAAATCTTGGAAGTAAATCCCTAAAAATTTTTTTAAAAAAATCTTTAGCTTTTTCTAGAATGTAAATATTTAAAAATTGGATGTGAGCCTTGTAATTTTAAATGTGAATATTTGAATCTTAAATCTTTGTGAATATTGAATCTTTGCAAATCTTGAATCAAATGCGAATATTTGAAATCTTTAAGAATCTTGAATCTCTAGCAAAACTTAATTCTTTGTGAATTTGAAAAATTCTTGTGAATCTGAGTTCTTAAGAATCAAATTTTTGTGAATCTGAAAAAAATCTTACAAATCAAATTCTTACGAATCTCTAATTTTTGCAAATATGAAAATCTTGCAAATCTCTAAGTCTTGTGAATCTGAAAATTTACGAATCTCCAATTTTTGCAAATTTGAAATTCTTGTGGATCTCTAATTCTTGCGAATCTCTAAATCTTGCAAATCTTCAATTTTTGTGAATTTGAAATTCTTGCGAATCTTCAATTTTTTAGAATCTCCAAATCTTGCAAATCTCCAATTCTTACGAATTTATATTCTTGTGAATTTGAAATTTTTACAAATCTTTGAATTACGAACCTTTGAATTTCAAAATTATTTTTTTTCTAACTCAAATCGTGAATCTTTGAGTTTCAACTTGTATTATGAATTTTTGAATGCTTCAAATTGTAAACCTTTAAAGTTTTAGAAAATTCATAATTGTTGTGAAGCTAGACATGGACATATTGTGTGTCTATATTCTTTGCACAATTCTTATTTCATAGGAATTGTGCAAAACGAGGCAACTTAGACACCTTATTTTATCTGAAATTATTCAAACTGTTCTTGAGCTTCGAGTTAGCTTGAATTGGGCTTTGGACCCAACCTATTTGGATTTGGATTTAGCATTTAAGTTTTAGGGCTAGATTATATTTTGGATCAAATCATGCCATTTGTAATTGTTTTGCTTCTATTAGTATTTTGCAGGAAAATAAATAAACAGAATAAAAAAAGGATAAATCAAGTGATAAGGTTCGGTGTTTGAAATTTGGAGTATTAGATTAAATGTCTAAAATTTCAATGCTTTTTTTAAAACTTAAAATTCAAATTATAAGGTATAGAATGATGAATTTCTTTTAATTGAAATCCTATATTTATCGTGTTATTTAAACCATAGTTCAATAGGAAAAAAGATAAAGCGAAAAATACACAGAGTGAAAAATATAGAGCAAAACCCAATGACTACTAGTAATTCCACCTCATTTTTGGTCTTTTCTTTATCAAACTGCCTAATCCTACCTCCATTGAAATTAGCGTAACTGGTAGCCCAAACACCCACTATCAAAAATCAATCATTCATTGAATACTCAAAACCCGAAATACCCAAAACTCAATAGACAACCCACCATCAACCTAAAATTAGTCATAATAAGCAGCAAATAAGTTAGTGGTGGTTGTGACTTATGTCAACGGAGTAACGGTGATCAAACAATAGGGTTTTAAGTCCAAGATTCTGTTGTGACTTACATCAGCAGAATGATAATGATCAAATAGTGGGGTTTCAAGTGCAAGATTCTTGACTAGAATTTTGAGGTTGAAGAGAGGAAAAAGCAGAAAACAAAAGGAAGTGGTGGTGGCGACTTATGGCATTGACGGTATCGATGACGTACCAAAATCTGAAAAAAAAAATCCATCAATCTTCTTAACCATTTTGGATTACCAAAAATAGAGCCATTGAACCTCATTCACTTTTGTAGCCAAGCTTTTTTTAGCCAAGTCAAGCCGAGACTTGTTTAGTATTTTCTTGTGTTATTTTATTTATTTACTTAATTTTTTCTTTGGTAAATCTTTGTTTTGAAAAATAATAATAAAAATAATTTCAAATTTTTTAAAAAAAAGTCAAAGAATCAATTTTTCTTAAAAATAAAAATTTTCAAAAAAAATTTTTTCAAGAAAAGTTGAAGTATCAATTTTCCTTAAATAACTTCAACAATAAAAAAAAAAAAGATTTTAAGAAAAAGTTGGAAGTATCAATTTTTCTTAAAAAATAATTTTTTTTAAAAATATATTTCACAATAAATGTTTTTAAAGAAAAGTTGAAAGTATCAATTTTTTTTGAAAATGAAAATTTTTAAAAAATATTTTTTTAGGAAAAGTTGAAAGTATCAATTTGTTTTGAAGATAAAATTTTCAAAAGACATTTTTTGTGAAAAAGTTAAGAGTATTAATTTTTCTTAAAAATAAAAATTTCAAAAAATGTTTTTTAAGAAAAAGCTGAAAGTAGTAATTTTTCTTGAATAATGGAATTAATCCTTTTTTAAAAAAAAAAAGAAAAGAAATCTTAGGAAAAAGTTGAAATATTAATTTTTCCTTGAAAATTTTTTAAATGTTAAATAATCTGATGATGGAGTCCCTGCAAGAGAAACAATAGTTTTTTTTTGTAAACTTTTGATGTAAGAGAATTGTTTTAATTTTTTTATCAAAAGTATTGAAGTCAATTAAGAATAGCTTTCAATAATTAATTATTTGATAAGATTTTTAAGGCTCAATAGATAATACGAAATCATGCTGGTTCTATCATTTGATGGGCGTTATGAGGATGCTGTAACTTTTCTCACACGTAACTATACTTCCGGACCTAATTCTGATGTCGTAGATAGTGAATCTACTTTTTAAAGATACCTGAGTCAAACTTAAAATTTCTCTTTAAAATAGAATAGATTTGGTTAGGTGACCAATCGCACCTAAATAAAAAAATTTGATGACGACTTTTTAAGTCAATATCTAGCGATAGGTCCATAGATCTAGACATTATGATAATTACCAAAAGGATCAAATTTGTTAAATTAACTACCATTTCTGTTCAATTTTGTCTTGATTACTATTACAATTATATATCATGTTTTTCTTTTCAAGATTTGTCTCTATTTCTTTCTTGATTTAATTAGCTTGAATTACATTTATTTATACTTTATTGTTTTTAACATGACATTATCCAAAACTTAATCTATTGCTTAATTTTATGTTATTGATTTAATTTTTTTCATTAAAATAATACAAATATACAATCAACCATAAGTAGAAAATTGTTCACTTACGGTTCATGCTTTTATATAGTTCTAAGAGTTTTTCTAAGATCAACATTATTAAATTTTAGTCATAAAGCATTCTTTATATGTAAGAGGTAAAAGTATATACTTACCAAAAAAAAGTTTTAAATAAAATTGGGGTCATGACTTATTATCTTTATAAACTTTATACTAATTATGGTACTCAATTCATATCGTGATGTAAATATCATAAATAATTTTACTACAAAATCTTCTTAAAATTTTATTATAGTTACACATTGATCTCTAGTTTTTTTTTTTTTTTATCTATTTTACATAAAAAATTTTATTCTTATATAAAAATTATTAGTTATATTATATATATATATATATTTTTCATTCTCTAACTCAATATATATATATATATATATATATATATATCATTTATCCTCCACCTTTAATCATATCTCATTTCCACTTCCTATTCTCTATCCCTCCTCTCTGTGTATACATACATGTGTGTGTGAGATTTAGACCAAGCTCAATCTTCGCTGCAGGCTAGATCTTTTGATTCGCTTTTCTTCCTGAAACCGCCTCTTAATTATCGGCTATGGAAATTGCAAGCCTAGTCTTAGAGGCAATCTCTTGTTTGGGGCATTGCAGCGAAAGAAACGGAGAGTACCGTATCTCGATCTGTCATCCCGAAAGGCTTATAAGATCTTTGAAATGAGACACAGACAAGCTTAGGGAGCAAAGGAACGATGTGAAGAAAAGAGTAGAAATTGCTGAGCGGCAACAAATGCGGCGTAGGGAGCAAGTCGAAGGATGGCTGCGGCGAGTAGAAGAACTAGAAGCTGAACTTGACATGGTTTTGAGGGAAGAAAGGGAGACTCAGCAAAGATGTTTCTGCAACTTTTCTCCCAAAAGATTGAAGTCTCGTTACAACCTCGGGAAGCAGGTATCAGAAAAATTGAAAGCTATTTCTGTGTCGAGAAGAGAGGGAAGTTTTGACGATGTGGCTGACAGGTTGCCCCTGCCCTTGGTGGATGAAATGCCCCTTGAGGACACTGTAGGCATGGATTCTAATTTCAGGGAGGTTTGGAGCCACCTTTGTGATCAACGAGTGGGAATCGTTGGTATATATGGTATGGGGGGTGTGGGCAAAACCACCCTCTTGATTAAAATCAACAATGAATTAATTGGCAGAGTTGGTCAAGATTATGATGTGGTAATTTGGGCTGTGGTGTCAAGGGATCTAAACATGGAAAAGGTGCAGGATCAAATTGGCCGAAAACTAGGCTTCCCTGATGACAGATGGAGTAGCATGAGCCAACGAGAGAAAACTAATTCCATCTTCAGCGTGTTGAAAACGAAAAGATTTGTGCTACTGTTAGATGATATGTGGGAGCATTTTGATCTTTTAAAAGCTGGGGTACCAGTTCCAAGTGAACAAAACAAGGCCAAAGTAGTACTCACTACACGTCAAGAGGATGTGTGCGATCTCATGCATGCAAAAAGGAAGTTCAAAGTGAATCGTTTAGCGAGGAGGGAAGCATGGGAATTGTTTCAAAGCAAAGTGGGAGAAGAAGTCCTACAGTTGGACCCAGTCATACCCAAACTGGCAGAAACGATTGTAAACGAATTTTGCGGTTTGCCGCTTGCACTCATCACTGTTGGGCTAGCCACACGTAGCAGAAGAACCATTGAAGAATGGCGTCATGCTGCCACCACGTTGAGGAAATCTGCTGCTGAATTCACTAGTATGGAGAAAAAGGTTGTTTCTCTACTAGAGTTCAGCTTTGATAGCTTATCAGATGATACTACTAAATCTTGCTTCTTGTATTGCGCACTATATCCTGAAGATTTCTTTCTGAATAAAATTAATCTTATAAATGCTTGAGCTGCAGAAGGTTTTTTGGATCAAAGTGATGATCTATTTGAAGCTATTGATAAGGGGCACCATATTATAGGCACCTTAAGGCTGGCATGCCTGTTGGAGAGTGATGAACGTATTGGAGATAATTATATTAAAATGCATGACATGATTCGAGACATGGCCCTGTGGTTAATTTCAAATAAGGGAGCTACAAAGGGGAAGTTTTTGGTGCAAGTGGCTGTCAAATTGACCAAAGCACCTGCAATATCTCAGAGGGGGAGAAGGCTGAAAGAATATCACTCATGAACAATTCTATGGATCAACTAACAGCAACACCTAGGTGCCCCAATCTGTTGACTTTGAATCTTCGATGTAGTGCTTTGAAAATGATATCAGACAGCTTCTTTCATTTTATGCCTTCTCTTAAACTGCTAGACCTATCTCACAATAAAAGTTTAGAAGAGTTGCCCTTAAGCTTTTTTGAGTTGGTCTCCTTGGAACATCTTGACCTTTCTTTTACAGGGGTTAGAATGTTGCTTCTGGAGTTCAGGAAATTAACGAAGCTGAAATTTTTATATGTGAATAATATGGATAAACTTCAGATTCTTCCGCGACAGGTTCTATCAAATCTCTCAATGTTGCAAAGATTGGACTTGTTCCATTCTGGTATCTTAGATCAACTAGAGGACGGTAATGTCTTTTCTGGTGGTAAGGAACTGTTGATGGATGAACTGGACTGCTTACGGGACCTGCAAGCCTTAAGTTTCACTGTGAAAATCGAACAAGCGCTGCAAAAATTTTTGAGGTCAGACAAATTACAGAACTGCACATATGGCCTAGACATTGAGTTGTGCAGAGGCACTGCTATTCTGCGACTTCCGAAAGATATGAGCTTATCATTGGTTCAAATCGGTAATTGCAGTGATTTGGAAGAATTGGCTACTGACTGGTTGGAGGAGGAGGAGGATGGGCAAGAAATGGTGCTGGACAATCCATGCAACAACAGGAATTTAAGGGCGAGTTGTTTTATTCATCTTGGTTCCCTCATAATCAAGAAGTGTAAAGTTCTTCTGCATCTGAATTGGCTTGTTTGGGTTCCAAACCTCAACTCTCAAGAAATTGCGAATTGTGAAGCAATGAAAAATCTTATAAGCAATGATGATGGAGTTGAAATAACAGAGGAAAGTTGGGTTTTCCGCCATCTTCAGACGTTTCATCTTCATGATCTAACCCAACTAGAAAGCATTTGTAGTCATCCCTTGTCCTTTCTGTCTCTGCGTCAAATCCATGTGTTCGACTGCCCAAAGCTCAAGAAACTCCCATTTCATGCTAACAGCGCCAAGCACAAACTATATATTATTTCAGGACAGGAAGCATGGTGGAATCGACTACAGTGGGAAGACATGACCCTAAACACTACTTTCTCCCCTTTCTTCCACAACACTGATGCTCCAGCCGGACCACAGCTTGATAGTTGGGAGGTACTAGACAGATAATAAAAACTCCCTTTTTCTATTTTTTGTAGTTCAACTGTTCCTTAATCTGAATTCTGAATAAATTGAAAAGTACATATGCTTTTCATTTAGGTATGATCAATAATGGCATTGTTGAAGTGATCCATGATTTGGTGCATGGAAAAATAAAGAGTTTGGATGGGAGCTTTTCATCTAATCATAATTGAAGTCCGTCATGCATATGCACCGCTGCTCATTCCCTTAGGCTTGGAAGCAATTTGCTTTAAGTTGACTGGAGAGTTATGGATAATTATTTTCTGTTATTTGATCAGTGCGTCCTACAATAATTCCTTAAACCTGCTGTGTTTGGACCAAGTTCTGGTTTGCATCTGTTAGTTACTTGTTTACAGGGAGTGATGTAACGGCCTGATCTGTCAGCTTGGGTCTGTCTTAAAAGTATTTCTATGGGTTTTGAGGATGGTGTTGGCTTCTTTCCTTTTATTATGTTGTAATTTTCTGTAAGCAGAATAAATAATTCCATATCATCTTGAATTATTTTTTTAAAAAGTAAGTCATTTGAAAATTTAAATGGAAATAAATATAATTAATGCATTTAAATATTTAAAATTTATATGAAAATAAAATAATTAAATGCATAACAGTGACAATTGATTAAGATTTTCTCTATGTCAAAAAAATGGACCATTTGCATTGGATTATTTCGTTTTTAATATAAGGTGTTCAAAAATTTTGGTAATAATTCTTATTGATTGATATTGTCTTCCATTTAGAACTTTTAAACAGGCTTGAATTAGTGGCAGAAATCAGCTGTAATTCCCAACTTCATGTTTCGAACCTATAAATGGTGGTAATTTATTCAGTTTCATTATCATGAAAATAACAGAAAACTTGTTCCAAGTCCTCGAATTTTCACGGACGTACAGTTTTATTTTGATTATGAAGGGTGAGTGAGAGAAGATATGGAGAGAATTAGTTTGATAAGAGTTTTAACAATGCTGATGATGTCAATTATGCTTGTGCTAGCTGTGGCACAGGAAGAAGATTTTCCAGGTCTCGATAACGCTGCTGAAAATATTCTTCCTTTGGATGCTGCCATTGCCATGCCTACTGAAACCCCACTATCTCCAGGAGCCCCTTCGCCCTCAGCAATCCCTTCGGCTCCAGGTTTGGCCCCAGATCAGTCCCCTTCAACCCCAGCAACCCCATTGACACCTTACACTTGACACCTTACACTTGACACTTCTTTGGCACCAACAACACCTTTACCCCCTCTCGCCCCACCTCCAACAACCCTTTTGCCCCCCAACATACCCTTCGCCTCCTTCAACCCCTTTATTACTTTAAAATAAGTTTTTTAAGTTAGAATTAAATAAAATAAAAGTTATTTCAAAAGACAATAAATGTTGACGTTTTATTGAAAAACTAAAGAATTTCATAAATTCTACCTTAATGAAATGAGCATTTGCATTTTTTAAAATCCCTGTTCAAATTCCAAGCATTTTGAAATTTCTATTTTTATTTTGTAAAATATAATTTTATGATTTTAATTTCTTTGATTGAAATTTATTCCACCTACAAAATAATTAATAGGTCAAATCCACAAGCCATATCTGGGAAGGTATCTACTTACAAGAGTAAAATATTAAAATTTTACACTAATTTTTGTCCATTGATCTTTGTTTAATCCAATGGTCCCGAGAAAGTCAATTAATTGTCCACATTAACGGTAGTCAGTTATACCTGGCAATCCTTTCTCTCATGATCTTACTCTTTTCCCATTTTTACTCTTTCCATAATTCTCTTTTTTTTTTCCAACAATCACGTAATTTTTTTTTAATAAAGTGATAAAATTAGAATTCAAATTCCGTAAAATTAGAATTCAAATTCCGTCAATTTTAAGTATAAAATAATTATTCCTTTGTTATTCATCCATCTCCCGATTCTCCCTCCCCACATCTGCTTATGATCCAAAATTTTCATTTGTTCTTCATATTCTCCAAGTTGATATGAATGCAATCCATCCACTTAAAAACAGACCATTTGTCCCTGCCTTTTCCCTCTTATTAACATGGGATAGAAGATATTGGTTAATTACTACGAAGCCCTACATTCTTATTTTCTAACAATTTTTTTTCATGGTAATTTATGCATTTTTTAAAAAGTTCAAAAATGTGAATTGGGGTAATTTTATGGAAGCAATCATGACTTACTGTTATGGCCAACCTTTTTGGTTTTTGTTTCTTCCATTTTCCTAGATGATGAAGAAAATGAAAATAGTTTTAAATAAAACTAGGAAAAATAAAATATGTGCAGAGATGTTGAAAAAATAGTAGAAAACCAGGGCAAGGGCAAGGAGGAGAGAGACTGGCTCGACAAAAAAGGAAAAAATAAAATAAAATGGTAATGAATTTGTTTAAATAGTAATTTATAGTAGACATTATATTGAACTAAAATCGATTGTTTTGAATTGGTGTAAAAATATGTTCAATGCTAAAGCCTTGATTGATTGTGAAGACAAGTGTGCTATGAATTGTTCTAAACTTATCATTAAATTCCTCTATAACATATGTTTCAAAATCTGCAATCTTAAATGCAAGATCATTCAATTAGAGTTGATCTAATTGTACTAATAATTGTGCTCAATCCATGCCTGTCAGTCTTGCTTCCGGTACGAAAATTTCCCCAGCTCTTTAATCAATTGTCTCTTTATACCTTCTCTCTTTTCCTTTAAAATCATCATTTATAAAAAATTTTACTAGTTTCTTTAATTATCCTATATTTCTGACAATGTGTTTCTGATTTTTCAGATGAAGGGCAAATTGATAGCTATGTGAATTCCTGCTATCAGAAGTGCACCAACCATAACTAGGCGTTCCTTGTTAAAATTTCCTCTTTATATGTAGCCTGTGATGAAATTAATAGTCTAGAGATATGTATTTAGTTGAGAATAAAAGAATAAAATAGTTGAATTTTTTGTTGTTCGACCGAAGGTTTGAAATTTCTTGGATCAGTCCCTCATGTATTGTGATTGAAAATCTGAAAAAAGAATGTAGATTCGCAAGATATTGTTAGAAAATTTATAAACCAAGTATCCTCACGAAAAATATTCTACAAGTATTTTCTTAGAAAACGATTTTGGTACAAACTAATAAATTGATCAAAATTTTAAAATTTTTGGAGTTTTCATTTTTTTATTTCTTCTTTCTCTTTTCATTTGCTATAATAAAATAATAGAAATTAAATGACATTAAGCTTATAGGATAATTATGGATCTCAATCATAGAATGACGTAAAGTTCTCTTTGTGGTGAATGAATAAATGAATGGTTGAGATTGATACTTTTTTTAACGGATTTGATAATAGAATTACAATAAAATATATAAATAGGTATCCAAAAATGTATAATTGCATATTATTTTAACTTGAACCTTAACAAACCTTAACATTATTAATTTAACTCGTTTGTTTCATTCAACTATTATCATTAGGCCATTTATATATGTGTCAATATTTAAAAATACTAAAAAATTATGAGAAAGCTCCCATGGATGCCATGTCACATACACATAGCATATCCAAGAATTAACTGATTTTGATAGGAAATTTACCACTTAGGCAAAACACATAAAATTAAGTTTTAATTGGATTGAAAGGAGTATTGATGGGTTTATGTTTGAGTTTGGATATGATTGAGTTAACTATGTTTGAGTTTGTGTTAACATTACATGATTCAAAAATTCAAGTTGCAAATTGTATATTTTTTCTTCAAATACTAATTATATTTTTCGAAAATTAAGATGTCAAATGTATAATTAACTCTACCAAGCATTGTTAAAAGAAACTAATGAATGAGAATCTAATCCCAATAGCATAATATAAAGAAATTACTGTCAAATCATAAGAAGACAAAACATTTACATGTAAATCCAAATAGTTCAAATAAATTAATTAACTATAAAAGTTTCTTTTCTTTATTTGGTTTTAGGGTTTAGGGACATTCTATATTTGAGAAACAGCAAGATATGTATTACATACAATACTATATTCAGAACATAATATTAGGCAGTAAAATTATATTAGGTATGCAGCCAGATTGCTTTCCTTTCTAGTAAATTCATACATACATACATACATACATATATATATATATATATTCAGGTTGTTTGAAATAGTTTTTATAATTAATAATCTTTAGTATTGAGAATTTTAAGCGTGGAGGCTAGAGGGAAAGGTGTGACCAGTCGCAATGCTATGATTGTCATGGCGATCGTGATGTTTTTCATTGCTGGGCACACAGTTGCAGTGTTAGTCCAGCAATGATTCGATGACTGCTTGTTTGGTTGCGATGAGCCACCGCCACGAATGAAACAATGCATCCTTCAATGCTACATACGATGCTCTCATGACGGCACCGCTACCGATAGCAGGAAGGTCTATGGGCGACTGCTAAAACATTGATTAATTTTCATCAACAGGTAATAAATATGTACAGATGTAGAATCTGACAAGTACTGCCATGAATTCTACTGTAATAAACACAAGATCATCAACGACAGTGTTCTTAATAAAATGCAAGTGATCTTAGTTTTAAATTGCCATTAATCCCACAACATACGATTTTGGCTTTTTTTTTTTTTTAAATGACAAAGCGTTACTAATTTTTATTTAGTACTAGAGGCAAGAACTGCATGCTGCGAATTTATTTTAATCATGTTAATAAATTTGTTAGCTATTGAAATGAAAGGACAGCAAAGATAATTGCATTAAATTAAGACTAAAATTTTATGCTATTCCATAAGTTTGACATTAGAATGGTTGAAAAAAAAATAAAAATTATATCAATAAAGTACAAATACTAACAATTTTTTTGAGTCGATACACAACAAACTTTAAACAGTCAAAGACGATAAACTTTATAATTTTTAAATTAAAAAATAAGAAATCATCAAAGATAATTAGATTTCCAGTTAATCAGTGACAAAATAAATAATATATCAAATCATCACAACTACAAAGTCTAAGACAAATTAATTAATAATTTTTTAATTTAAAATCAATACAAAAAGCTGTAAAAGAAAAATAATCTCAAAAAGTTACATAAAAAAACTATAAAAAAGGGCAAAATAATTAGGTAATTTAAACATTTAGTGATTCTTAGAAAAGTGAATGCATAATAAATTAGTAAATATAATTCAAATGCATATTCAGGAACTTACAAAGAAAAGTGAACTTTACCAAAGAATTTAAGAAAAAATTGGTAACACTTTGATAGGAAAGTGGCATTAAAAGAACATGAAAATCTTCATGTTCATTCATAATAAAGAACCGCAATGATAATAAATATTATTTATCAAGCAACAAAAAATAATTTCTAGATTACTGGATTTTTGCTGAGACTGGAACTCATTTGAAGGTTAATTTTTATCATCATCTTTATGGATTATGTAGGCAAATGATGGTTGATATTGTCCAGCTATTAGGGTTACTCTATTGGAAGGGCTATGTTTAAGCACCATTGATACGGAGAAACAGAAATTCCTCTAATAAATGAAAACGAAAAAGAAGAATAATCAAATTAAAACTATAACCCAGGCAAGATAAATACAGCAAAAAATATTAAAATTAAAAATATATCTAGATATTCATTTATTACCAATAAAAAAAATCACTAAAAAGTGGCAATGCAATAAGATTTACTTAAGCCAAAATCTGTGACACATATCAAGTTTCACAATTTTAGAGAAGGATGTGATGTGCCTGTAATGGTAAATTATTGCACTGCACTTTACACTTGAATATAAAATTCATTTTTTTGGATGTAGCAATTGCAAAAGAGAGAAATATTAAAGAGTATGGAAGGATTCAATTAAAGGTCTCATGGACGTGATGCTTGTCAAAATTTTTGAAGGTTTCATTGACATGGTGCTTGTCAAAAATTTCTGTTGTTCGGAAGATTAATGCCATTTCCTTCAGAGATCTCCATCCAGATAATAGGTTTCAGCAATGGAGCATTGAAAAAAGGTTTCCAACATTTCTAAATACAACCTGATATTAGCTGCATGCTACAGAATAATCAAACACCTAAATTTATTGAATCTTGTCTTCTATTCTAAAATAGTAGGACTTACATACTTGTTAAAACTCAGCGTGTTAGTATTAGGGTCATGCAGTGAAATCATCTAATGAATTGTTGGGTACGTGTGGATGTGAAATTCAGCACCACTGAGCATTTATGAGGAAATTTAATAGTTGTGACCTTGATCTAAACTTTGGTGCACAATAATTATTGCTTGGTACTTGCAAGGATTTAGATATTGCAACCATCGTTTCTGATCTTTTCTAGTTTAAGCCAAATCTAACTTCCTTCTCATCAATAGACCTCTAAGATGTCCTCTAACAAAGGTAGAAAAATTCTATTCCAACCAGCAATTTCATGCCTTATAAAACATAAGAAATAGACAACAATTGCAACTAACCAGAGGGGGAAAGAAAAAGAAGAAACAAAATCCATCTTTCCTCAATGTGGCTTATAATTGCGCCAATATCAGATCCGATTTGTATCTTTAATGGTTGAAAGAGCTTCAAAAATCATTGTGTTACACCTGGTCAAATGAAAATAAAAAGAAGAGAAATAGCGTTAAGTACCCAATGATGACAGAATATAATGAACAACATATTTATCAAAGCTACTTCAACACAAAACAAAAGAAAATCTCTTCAATTTAAGAAATAAATGAAAGAGAATATACAAATCATATAAAATGGTGAGCCATTCAACTTGTAAGTTAAGGCAATGTAGCATCAATTTTGGAAGACATAAAAATTATGTAAAATAAAAAATAGAAATTCAACTTAAACTTGCTAATACTTGACATCATCATCCTAATTATCTAAGACTTTGATGAAAAAAATAAACATTTTTATCAATAGAAATTGGAAATAGGAATGTAAAGCAAACCAGAATATAAAACCTTCAGTCATAGCATGAGATGTTTCAAGTTTCTAATGGCCCATGTAAAACCAAATCCAGATAAAATTCTTTTGCCATCCAAACAGCTTTTGGGATGTCCTCTGCTTTGTTTCACTTATAAAATACTGGAAGTAGAAGCAAAAACTCACCATTAAGCACAGATAAGACCATAAAAATAGAGAAGCCTAACATAAACTTTGCATGGAAGCTGTTCAGGTTACAGAATTGAAGAAAACTAAGGCCTCCAGCCCCTGCAGAAACTTGAGGAAATAGAATACATTGTAGACACCCAATTTGGTCCAGGCTCGGATCAATTGGGCCTGGCCCAAATGGGTAGACCCATTTTATTTTTTTATTTTGTTATTTTTATTTCTATTTTATATTTTATATATATATATATATATTGTTTTTCCTTTGTATCTTATGTGTTTAGTATTTATTTATTTATTATTACTATTTATTAATATATATTTTTTTATGTTAATATATATTTATTATTATTTAGCTATTTATATATTATTATATTTATGTATTTATTATTATTTATCTATTTATATATTATAATTTATCTATTATTATTGTTATCTGTTAATATTTTGATTTATCTGATTATTTCCTTTAATTATCTATTAATATTTTTTATTTGATTTTTTTTTTTTTTTTTTTTGGCTGAAGAATGGATTGGTTTGGGGGAAATCCCATCATGAATTTGGATTCAATCAGAATCCATATTGGATTCAATGATTGAATCCCAATCCAACGAGGAGTTGGGATTGATCAGGAATTCTTCTGATCAATCCCTATAAATAGACCCATGGATCAAAGGGCAAGAAGACATAAAATAAGAGATACTGGCAGAGAGAAAAAGGCAGATACAGAGAAGATTTAAAAGCTGAAAAAAAGTTTTGATGCGTTAGAATAGCTCTAGGAATCGGTGAAAAATTTTTGGAGAATTTTTTACGAATTTTTTTTGAAAATTTCTAGAAAATTTTTAGATTTCGGTTGAATTTTGCGACGAAGATTGAATTTTTTGGCTAAGTTTGAACTTTCCGACGAACTTCCAACGAAAAACCCAGATTCTGAAGAAAATTTTTAGAATCCGACGAGATTCAACTGGAGTTCTTCGGGTTTTAGAGAGAAGGGAAAGAAGAGGAAGGGAAGAGAGAGAGAGGGAATGAGAGTTCTGTAGAAAAAAATCGACCTTTAGCCTTATATACCTTCCTCAAAATGACGTCGTTTTTGCGTTAAGTAACTCAGAGAATCCGCGCATTTTGTCAAGATCCGACCCGACCCGACCGTCAACCCGCTTTCGACCCGCATCTCCGAGCTGAGCCGATACCCCCGAGTTGCGTCTCTGAGCCGTTTTTCTTCCTCAAGCCAAGCCGAGCCAAGCCGCTAAGCCAAGCCGTTCCCAAGTTTTTTTTTTGTTTTTATTTATTTATTTTTATTTTTATTATTATTATTATTATTGTTTAATTTTTTATTTTTATTTTTATTTTTAATTTAATTTAATTATTTTATTTTCTTTAAATAAAATTCAAAAAAATTATTTTTGAGGAAAAGTTGAAAGTATTAATTTTCCTTGAAAATAAGTTTTTCTAAAAAATATTTTTGAGGAAAAGTTGAAAGTATCAATTTTCCTTGAAAATAAGCTTTCTAAAAAATATTTTTGGAAAAAAGTTGAAAGAAAAAGTTGAAAGTATCAATTTTCCTTGAAAATAAGCTTTCCAAAAAAATATTTTTGGGAAAAAGTTGAAAGTATCAATTTTCCTTAAAAATAAGTTTTCAAAAATAGATTTTTGAGAAAAAGTTGAAAGTATCAATTTTTCCTACACAAAAGCAATCTTTTTTCCTCCTTTTTATTTTCTTGAATTTTCTTTTAATGTTAAATAATCCGACGATGGAACCTCTATAAGTGAAACAGTAGTTTTCTTGCATACTCTTGAGGTGAGGGGATTTTCTCAATTTTCTGCTAAAACTATTAGAGTCAATTGAGAATAATTTTCAATAATTAATTATTTGGTAAAGTTTTAAAGCTTATTGGATAACATAAAATTAAGCTGGTACCATCTTTCGATAGGCGTTGTAAGGGTGCTATAACTTTCCTCACACGTAACTAAACTTTCAAACCCTGTTCTGGTTAGTAGACCTGAACCTATTCTTTTAGGGATCCTTAAACTTAGGTGTTCCCTGAAAGGATAGATTTCTTAGGTGGCCAATCGTACCTAGATAAAAAAGATTGGTGGCAACTCCTTCAAGTCAATGTCTAGCGATAGATCTTCGGATCTAGACGTTATGATAGCTTGGCAACTCCGCTGGGGACCTCTGAGAGTCAGGCCACAAATAAATTTGTGTTATCCCAAAGCCTAATAAAATTGAACCTTTTTTGTATATATATGTTATTATTCATTCATGTTTATTTACTTTTTTAATCATGTCATTCATATGCATGTGCATAACACGAGCTCTATACCTGAGCTCCGTCCCTCTAGGAGAGAGTAAAGTATATATTACTTTCGTGAGGTTTAATGCCTCTACAGTGGCTAGCGAAATACTCCCACTCAAATTGAACATTTTTCGCTTATAGCCTGTAATGGGTGAGGATTAGGGTGCCTTACTAGTCTGTGATGGACAAGGATGTAAGAAGCAATTTGAGAACTTTTAGACTTTGACCTTAAACCACATATAGTGAACCTTAAGAGTGCCTAACCTATAGATAGAGCCATCACTTTTCCCTTTTAGAATTGACCAAAAGCGTAGGATTCATTCCTCTTATTCTGTGTGATGTTTAAATTTACTTAGTTATTTATTTATTTTTTTTTTCTGAGCATACTAACCTTTTCTCTCATTCTTCTGCATTGGTTCATGCTCATATCATAAAGTTGTATAAAGAACATTTGCTTGAAAGACGGTCTTTAACAAAAATTTTTCATGGACTCCACAAAACGACTAGTTTGTTCTTCATCCATATTAGCACCTTGTGAGACACCCAATGAAGTAAGGACCCAGTCAAAAAAGATTCAACTGAAGATGAGGGATTGTTTACCAGTAGGAGATGATTCTACCTTGTTTCAAGAAACATCTATCCTCTTCAAACAGAACAATCTAGAAAATTTAGTTGATATCTAAAAGAAGATGAGTCCGTCAAGACAAGAATAGTTCTGCCAAAGACACGGGCATATAGCATACCTTTTAGCAGTAGTTGTTGACGATCAACTAATCAAAGCTGTAGCACAATTCTGGGATCCTGCATATAAGTGTTTCATCTTTAATGAAGTTGATATGACTCCAACCATCAAAGAATATTCGATTTTATTGGGTTTGCACCTCAGGACTCTTGATAAGGTATATGTCAAAAACACAAGTCAATATTTCATAAGGGTTTGGCTCAACTCATGGGGATAGACAAAGAAATTGTGGATTCTCATACATAGAAGAAACAAGAATAGGTTTGCTTACCTTGAAAGTTCTTTCATTGGTTTCTAGTGCAACATGCCAACGAAAAATAAGGGTTAGATATATTTGCCTTAGCCATATATATAATGGTGATCTTTCTAAAGGTTTTAGGTTATATTGAGATAGCGATGGTTGACTTCTTCGAGAGTGTGATCAATGGCTGTAATCCTTCAATGGTAATATTAGCAGAGACTATCCGATCTTTGAGTTACTATCGTCAGAATGGAGGGCATTTTATAGGTTGCATATAGTTATTATACTTATGGATGAAAAGCCATTTCAAATGGGGAAAAAGTGCTTTCTTGAAGTTTTATATCCGTAATCGAGCTCCGATCAAAGAATTCTATGAAAGTGGGTGGTCAGAACGAAAGTTTAAAAAAGAATGGATAACTTTTCTATAAAAGTTGACCAGTGTCGATGTAAGATGGTTGGCCCAATGGATGAATCGTGAACCTAAGTTGTACCAATGTGGGGATAATACAGTGGTCCCATTTTTGGGTTTATGGAGAGTGACAAATTATACACCACTCCTAGTGAGAAGGCAATTTGAGGCAGAACAGTTCATTCCTATGACTTATGGGCTTCATCAGTTAGATTTTTCTTACAATGAGCCTAAAGCATTTTAGAGGATGAATGAGATGATTAAAGCATAGAAAAATCTCTGAAGAGTGAGTCTTGGACCTTTTAATGATAAAGTCACTCCAGGGTACTTGGTTTAGAGAGCGAAACAAAGACAAGAAATGATATTCACTTATGAAAGTTCTCAACCGCTAACAGAAGAAAAACTTGAAGAGACACCATCAGAATTAGAGCTTGTAACAAAAGAATTTGAGTCTGAAAAGGATAAGTTGAAGTAAGAAATTCAGAAGCTTCGAGAAAAAAAAGACCAGTGGAAAGATAGAGCTAAAAGTCATGAAGCCAGAGTTCATAAGATTGCTAAAGAACGTAATGCAGTTGTTGAAGACTTGGCAGAGCTACACCAAGAGAATAAAAGGTTATGTGTAAGAGAAAGGGCCAAAAAGATAACCATTGTTGAACTGACTAAGAAGAATACAAGATTGAAGTAAGAGTATGCTGAATTGGAAGAAGAAAGTACCAAAGTATAGACAGGGAATAACATGCTTAATAGCTACCTAAGCAGGCTGAGACAAAAGCTGAATGAATAAGAAGACCACTTTGCTACATTAGTTAGGAAGCATAAAGAGTTATCATACCAAGTTTGGTGTGGTAAAAGAGAGAACTTAGGAAGGCAAAAATACATTGAGCACCTAACAACCCAAATTTATAAAAGGGTATGCAAGGCAAGAGAGATGGTGGAAGAGGCGGAGGCATTGAAACAAGTGGTGGCCCTAGTAGGAAAACATGGACAGCATCTATTGAACTTCATCAAAGAAGCCAAGGCCCAATATAAATAGATCAAGCAATTTTATGGTTATAATTCAAGGACGATAAACTCTATGTAAATAAAAGTTTTTTGGAATAAATGAAATTTTTTAGTTAAATACCATCTTTAAGGCAAATGTTCTTTGCATATATGTATTTTTCATTCATTGCATTCTCATTCATTACACTTAACAAGGTAACCATGAGATAGTCATACAAATTTACTAATTCTAAGATATAGTACTCCAAGTTCAAGGATAGCTCCATCTAACGAAAACTCTATCGATACAACATAAGATCCAGAGCTAGATAAATGGAGTAAAAAAATTCTCACAGATTTGAAAAGCTAAAAAAAGCACAGGAGAATATTGAAAATGAGTTGAACAAGATTCTGGATGCTCTCAATAAGCTGAATAAGGGAAAAATAGTTGAAGAAAATACAAGCCAACAAGTTTCCCCATTATAAGAAGTGGTCGACCCTTGTACCCTCCAGGTTTTGATTCACTTCAAGCTCAGTCTGCATAAGAAGTTCCACCACAACACTTCGCATAACTTACATATCCTGGAATGCCATCAACCTTCAACCCAGGGCATTATCATAGCTATGTAAATCCTATCTTTACTAAAAAAATAGTAGAATCGATTTCTAATCTAGATGATTTGAAAGAGAAAGAGAAAAAAAAGATAAGAGTGAAAACTCAGAAAAACTCTAAAATTAGTATGCTAGAACAAAGGCTACAGGCTATGGAAAGAATTGATTTCTGTGGTTTAATTGATGTTGCTAGGCTTTACTTAGTCCTTGATGTGGTCATTCCTCCTAAGTTCAAAGTACCAAAATTTGAAAAATATGATGGTACCAAGTGCCCCAAAACTCGCATCACTATGTATTACCGAAAAATGACAGCCCATGCTCATGATGAAAAACTCTTGATGCATATTTTTCAGGATAGCCTTATAGGCTCTGTTGTCAGGTGGTATGTTCAGCTAGACAAAATCCACATTCGCTCTTAAAGCGATATGGCTTATGACTTCATCAGTCAATATCGATATATTATCGATTTAGCTCCTGATCGTTTGTCTTTACAGAACCTGGAGCAAAAGGTAAATGAGTCTTTTAAAGAATATGTCCAGAGATAGAGGGATGTAGCTTCTCAAGTATAACATCTTTTGACTAAGAAAGAGACTACAATGCTGTTTGTTAGCATTTTAAAACCTCTATATTATGAAAAGATGATAGAAAATGCAACAAAAAATTTTACTGATATGATAATTTCAAGAGAAATTATCGAGAGTGCCATCAAGAATGACAAGCTGGAAGAAAGTGAAACATTTAGCAAGAGAGTCCTGAAGAAGAAAGAGACTGAAGCTTAGGCTGTGAGCTTTGATAGACAGTAATTTAAAGGTTATCAACCCTACTCACCACAAGGATACTTTTTATATTACACTACTGTAAATAACACTTCCCCTTACCCATACCAACCATTTGTACAGTCACTTTATCCCCAAACATATCAACCTCCTCTTAGACCTCAGAACACCACATATAATCCTAACACTTAGCTTACCCCAAGACCCCAAACTCGTCTAGCTAACCCAATAGGTAGTTCGCGAGAGCAACAACCTACTCACAAAAAACCTGTATTTGATCTAATTCCAATGACTTATACAAAACTATATAGAGAGCTTTACAACAATCATTTGATTGCTCCTAGTAAGTTAGAACCTTTCAAGCCACCTTATCCTAAGTGGGATGATCCCACAGCCCATTGTGACTACCATTATGGGATTGTTGGTCACTCCATCAAAAATTGCACTGCCCTGAAACACAAAGTGCAACGATTAATCAAGGATGAAATGATTAGCTTTGATACAGGAGGGGTGACTACACCAAATATTAGTGGCAATCCCTTACCTCATCATAATGTGAATGCCTTAAGTGAAGAACAAGAGTGCCATTTGAAGAAAGAAGTGGCAGAGATTAAGACACCTTTTAGTCAGCTATTTGATATCTAATAGAAAGCTGACGTGATACAACTAATAAGTCCACACAGTTACCATAGAGTATTTATAGCTGGTACTAGTGGTAAATATCATAGCGAAGCCATGAGTCACTTTATCGAAACTTATGAACAATTCACCAAGAGGTACAAAAACTCTTAGATTCATACCAGATGAAAGTCTATGAAAGAATAGAAGACTTAATAAGCGTTGAGGTGTCCATGACTGATAAGCCTGTAAAGCTGTTTTCAAAGCCAGTGACAATTCATTGTGAGAACAAGCCAAAGTCTATCATAGACAAACTTATTTTCAGGCTGATAACTTTAAAAGTTCTGACTCTTTTCTCATACAAGGATGATAAAGCTATACCCTAGAGATATGGCTGTGATACAGTAGTTTAGGGGCAAGAAGGGGATGTCTCTAAAGCTGATGCTTCTAATATAACTGGTGTAGAAGGTATTACCCGAAGTGAAAGGTGCTAAACTCCAAAAATGTTAGAGAAGGCTTGAAGAGAAAAGGTCAAAGAAGAAGAAGGACAAAATAACCCTGAAGTAGAACCTGGGGAAGATAGCCCGAAGTTGGTGTCAGAAAAAAAAGTTTGTGAATTTCTGAAGCTGGTAAAATATAATGAGTATTCAGTTGTTGAACAGTTGAATAAAATGCTAGCTCGAATCTCATTACTATCACTACTGTTAAACTTAGAGCCACACCAAAACGTCCTGCTGAAGGTGTTAAATTAAGCATACGTGGCACATAATGTATCTGTTGAATATGTAAACCACTTGGTTAGAAATCTAGTCATGTCGAATCACATTTCGTTCAGCGATGATGAGATTTCCTTGGAGGGAAAAAGAAATACCAAGGCTTTGCATATCACGATAAATTGTAAGAGTCACATCATAGCTAAAGTCCTTATCGATAATGGCTCTGCTATTAATGTCATGTTTATGTCAACTTTGGTGAGGCTACCCATTGACTACTCTCATATGAAAGACAGTCAGATGATTATGAGAGCTTATGGTGAGACTAGAAGAGAAGTCTTAGGGATATTGAAATGTCCTTGCAAATTGGGCCATGCACTTTTAATATGAAGTTTCAAGTAATAGATATCTCTCTATCCTACAGTTGTCTATTGGAAAGGCCATAGATTCACATGGCAGGAGCTGTGCCCTCTACCTTGCACCAAAAGATTAAGTTTAATGTAAAAGGTCAATTAGTAGTGGTAGTTAGGGAGGAAGACATGCTAGTGACCCAACCATTGAATACTTCGTATGTAGAGGCTACTGAAGAAGCATTAGAATGCTCCTATCGATCTTTTGAGCTAGTTAATTCTGTAGGTGAATGACTTAAAAATTAACTTTTTTTAAGGATAATAATGAGCCAAGTCATCAATAAGAGCTAGTATCCAAGATCAGGGTTGGGTAAAAACTTACAGGGAATAAAAGAACTCCCGACAGTGATAAACAATAGTGAAAGGTTAGGCCTGAGCTATGAGGTAGCAGAATGAGAGATCAAGAGAAGGCCAGCAGGAAAAATAGCAAGACTAATGGTCATCCCACACTTGTATGAGACTTTCAGACTTGGAGGATTATGCACCTAAATATAGGAAAAAATATGGAAAAGGCTTTTGTCCAGTTAACCATTAATGCTATTGAAGATGAAATGAGCTTAATCAAGAGGGGTGGGTTTATCTTTGTTCGCCAGATTATGAGCTAAATAATTGAAGTGCCATCGAGATGCTTGTAACTTTTAAAATTAATACAATATAATTGTAACATCCCAATAGCTATTGCCTAAGGCATTGGGGTGATCTTTCTTATTTGGGTCATTTATCTTTTATTATTTTTAATAAAAATTAGGAATGATGCATTTTCATTCATTTTTTCTTGTGTTTTCATTATTTTCATCTTTCCAAACACATCTTGCCAACATATCTCTTTTCATTCAATTTCAGGTCTTTAAATGAACATAAAGATAATCATGTAACAATCAAGAGGTTAGTTTTGAGAATTCAATTAACACTGATGAACTTGATAATGAAGAGAACTCTGAGGAATATGTTATGCCTTCGAACCTAATGAGATTGATTGAACAAAAAAATAAGTCAATTGAGCCTCATCATGAGATAGTTGACTTAGTGAATCTGAAAGATGAAGAGAATAAGAAAGATGTCAAAATTAGCACTTCACTTTCATTAAGAGATAGACAACGTTTGGCAGACTTACTTCAGAAATTCATAGATGTGTTCGTTTGATCTTACCAGGATATACCAGGGCTGAGCACGGAGATAGTGGAGCACAAATTACCCCAAAAGCCAGAATGTAAGCCAGTTCAATAGAAACTGAGATGGATGAAGCTTGAAATGCTACTAAAGATCAAAGAAGAGATAAAGAAACAATTTGATGCAGGGTTTCTACAAGTGGCTAAGTATCCAAAGTGGGTAGCCAATATAGTACCAGTTCTTAAGAAAGATGAAAAGATACGAATGTATGTAGACTATCATTATTTGAATAAGGCTAGTCCAAAGGATAATTTTTCTTTGCCTCATATCGACACACTAGTAGATAACACGGTTAGGCATTCAATTTTCTCCTTTATGGATGGTTTCTCAGGGTATAATCAGATAAAAATAACTATAGATGATATGAAAAAAATTACTTTCGTGACCATATGAAGAACTTTTTATTACAAAGTCATACCTTTTGGGTTAAAGAATGCTAGGGCAACATATCAAAGGACCATGGTAACACTCTTTCATGACATGATACACAAAGAGATCGAAGTGTATGTAGACGAAATGATTGTAAAATCTTGTAAGGATGAAAATCATGTCACCAGCCTCAGAAAGTTATTTGAGAGATTGAGAAGGTTCCAACTCAAGTTAAACCCAGTCAAGTGCACCTTTGGGGTAAAGTCAAGGAAGTTACTAGGCTTTGTGATTAGTGAAAGAGGAATTGAAGTCGATCCAGATAAGATACGGACTATTCAGAATTTGTCACCTCCAAATACACCAAAGGAAGTTCGAGATTTTTTAGGAAGATTAAATTATATTTTTTGATTTATCTCTCAGCTTACCTATAAATATGATCCCTTATTTAAGCTTCTCCGTAAGAATAATCCTGGAAAATAGAATAAAAAATGTCAAAAAGGTTTTGATAAATTAAGCAATACTTGTCAAACCCTCTAGTATTGGTGCCACATGTTTCAGGAAAACCTTTAATTCTATACTTAACAGTATGTGAAAATTCAATAGGATGTGTGTTGGGGCAGCAAGATGAGTCTAGCCGAAATGAGAGCTATTTACTATCTGAGTAAAAAGTTCACAGAGTACGAATCCAAGTATTCCTCATTGGAAAAAATGTGTTGTGCATTAGCGTGGACCGCCAAAAGACTCAGACAGTATATGCTTTATCATACCATATGGCTTATAGCAAAACTAGATCCAATTAAATATATCTTCGAGAAGCCTTCTTTGTCTAAAAGAATTGCCAGATGGTAAGTAATGCTTTCAGAGTATGATATTATATATGTGAGCCAAAAGGTAATAAAATGGGGTGCTATAGCGAAGTTCTTTACAGATCGTGCTACTGAAGAGTATGAGCCAATGAGGTTGAAATTCTCTGATGAAGATCTAATGACTATTTCTCAACTGGAGAAAAGATGACATGGAGAAAAGTGTTGGAGAATGTATTTTGATAGAGCTGTCAATGTCTTAGGGCATGAAATTAGAGCAATTTTGATCTCTCCAGAGGAATAATACTGCCCTGTAACAGCAAGGTTAAATTTTAATTACACAAATAACATCGCTGAATATGAGGCATGTGTCATGAGCTTACAAGCTACCATAGATAGAATAGTGAAAGCATTAAAAGTGTTTGAGGACTCAGCTCTAGCTATATATCAGTTGAAAGAGGAATGGGAGACGAGAGATTTAAAACTTGTTCCATATCATAAATATATCTTAGAACTAATAAAGTAATTTAAAGATATCCAGTTTGATCATTTACCTCGAGAAAAGAATCTGATTGTCGATACCTTGGCTACTCTGCCGTAATGATTCGAATTAATGACAATACTAATATTCAACCCATCAAGCTAGATGTTAAGGATATGTCAGCTCATTACTCCAATGTAGAAGAGAAGGAAGATGGAAAGCCCTGGTATTATGATATCCTATAGTATATTAAAGATCAGTAATACCCAGTTCAAGCAATAAAAAATGATAAAATCATCTGAAGATTGGCTATGAGCTTTTTTCTGGATGGGGATGTTCTGTACAAAAAAAGTCAGGATCAAGTATTACTGAGGTGTGTGAGTAAGGCTAAAGCAAGAAAAATCATTGAAGAGATGCATGATGGAATATGTGGGGCACATACCAGTGGACATATGATCGCGAGATAGATCATGAGAGTAGGATATTACTGGTCGACAATGGAGAGTGATTGCATTGACTATACTCGTAAATGCCATAAATGCCAGATATATGCTGATAAGATCCATGCCCCACCATCTGCTTTACATGTTATGGCACCACCTTGGCCATTCTCAATGTGAGGGATGGATGTCATTGGTCCTATCACCCCAAAGGCTTATAATGGGCATAGATTTATTTTTGTGATGATAGATTACTTCACAAAATTGGTGAAGGTAGCTTCATATACAAGTGTAACACGATCTGTGATTTGTAAGTTCATAAAGAGAAAGATCATCTGTAGATATAAATTTTCAAAGAGAATTATTTCAAACAATACCAAGAATTTAAATAGTAAGATGATACAAGAAATATGTGCTCAATACAAGATCAAACATCATAACTCGGTACCATACCATCCAAAAATGAATGAGAAATTGAGGCAGCCAACAAGAACATAAAAAAGATTTTGGAAAAGATGACCAAGACTTATAAAGATTGGCATGAAAAGTTACCATTTGCACTGCATGCATATCGAACATCAGTACGTACCTCTACTGGGGTAACCCCATTTTTTTTGGTATATAAGATGGAAGCTGTACTACCAGTGGAAGTGAAAATCCCATCCATGAGGGTTTTAAAAGATGTTGGATTGGAAGAAGCTGAATGGATTCGAGAAAGCTATGAATAGTTAAATTTCATAAAAGAAAAGAGATTGACTGCACTGTGCCATGGTCAACCATATCAAAGAAGAATGATGAGGGTTCATGATAAAAAGATTCAACCCCATTACTTTCGAGAAAAAAAGTTGGTTTTGAAGAGAATCCTTCCAATCCAGCATGATAATAGAGGAAAATAAACTCTGAATCGAGAAGGATCGTATGTGATGAAACGGGCTTTCTCGAGTGAAGCGTTGATACTGATTGAGATGGATGAAAATGATTTACCCCATCTTATAAATTCTGATGCTGTGAAGAAATATTATGCTTAAAAAAATAAAAAAATAAAAAAAAAAGTGAATGAAAAAGAAAGACTCATGGCGAAAACCCTAAAAGAGTGATTTGAGTCAAAGGGGGTTTATCTAAGTTGAAAACCTGAAAAGGCAACTTAGATAAGGAGAATACAGCATCAAATTTAAAAATTCGTTGGCATTGAGACTAGCAAATTCGAAGGAGCTCCAAGTTGTTAAATACATCATATGGTTAGGTTTTCAGAAAAATCTTGAGATGTGTTATCATGATTACTCGGTTGTTCATTTTTGGGCTTTATCCCCTATATCTATCCTTGTAATTCTTCCTTGGTCAAAGTTTACCAATATTTTGTTAATAAAAGACAATTTATTTCACTCTTTGTGTCCCTATTTTGTTGACGGTTTCTCAACCATTCTTATTCTTTTCCTCTTAATACTCTACAATGGAAGAAATGTGCAAATGCATTTTTGCTTTTTGAGTTTGAAATAATGATTGATGAATGAATAATGGCATGAAAAATTTTTACATTACATTGAATAAATCAAGAGTGATAAAGGCAGAATTGAGATGTTTAGTTCCTGATAAAGACATTGAATTTGGAAAAAAATTTCTTACAGAAAAAATGTGAGTGGAAGAAATGATTGAGAGCTACACGAGCTCGATCTTAGAAGAGTAGCGTAATCTGATTTTTGAAGAATCAAAAAGTTTGATGCCCAAGAAAAGAGCTTGAGAAATTTGAGTACCACAATTGAATAGGAAACAAGTAACCAACATTCGCATAGCATGCATTGAATTTCACATGCGTTGCATAGCATATACTACATTTAAGAAAATATAGAGCATAAATTCAAGAAGTAGGGGTATTCCAAAACCCCACATAAAGAAGACAATGAAGACATTTTCAAATTTGAGAAAAAGTTTGTCAGGTAAGTTCCTAATCCTTGAAATAGGATGTCTCTCGGTATTATGATTGACTTATAAGACCTTTGGAAAAAATCCCCTGAAATTCCTTCAAACACGATTTTCAACTCCTTTGGACATGATTGTCAAATAGCAATTTACTTTCCAAAGTTGTGATGCCTCTGATTAAAGAAGCCATTTATTTTTCAAAGTCGTTAAGCCTCTAATTAGAGGACCAATTATTTTTTCAAAGTCGTTGAGCCTCTGATTAGAGGAGCTTTATTTATTTTTCTAAAGTCGTTGAGCCTCTAATTAGAGGAGCCGTTTATTTTTCAAATTCATTGAGCCTCTGATTAGAGAAGCTTTATTCATTTTCAAATTCGGTGAGCCTCTGATTAGAGGAGCTTTATTTATTTTTAAAGTCGTTGAGCCTCTGATTAGAGGAGCGTTGTTTATATTTTTCAAAGTTGTTGAGCCTCTGCTTATAGGAGTTTTGATCAAATCTTTAACACAAAAAAAAAAAAGGTCGAGTTGAGTCTTGAATGGGTGTCTATGTCTTTGTGCAATTTTTGTTTCACAGAAAATGTGCAAAGAGGGGCAGCTGTAAACACCCAATTTGGTTCAGGCCCGGATCAATTGGGCTTGGCCCAAATGGGTAGGCCCATTTTGTTTTTTTATTTTGTTATTTTTATTTTTATTTTATATTTTATATATATATATATATATTTTTTCCTTTGTATCTTATGTGTTTAGTATTTATTTATTTATTATTACTATTTATTAATATATATATATATGTTAATATATATTTATTATTATTTAACTATTTATATATTATTATATTTATGTATTTATTATTATTTATCTATTTATATATTATAATTTATCTATTATTATTGTTATCTATTAATATTTTGATTTATCTGATTATTTCCTTTAATTATCTATTAATATTTTTTTATTTGATTTTTATTTTCTTTTTTTTTTGCTGAAGATTGGATTGGTTTGGGGGGAATCCCACCGTGAATTTGGATTCAATCAGAGTCCATATTGGATTCAATGATTGAATCTCAATCCAAGGAGGAGTTGGAATTGATCAGAAATTCTTCTGATCAATCCCTATAAATAGACCCACGTATCAAAGGGTAAGAAGATAGAAAATAGGAGATATTGGCAGAGAGAAAAAGGCAGACACAGAGAAGATTTAAAAGTTGAAAAAGGGTTTTGATGCGTGAGAATAGCTCTAAGAATTGGTGGAGAATTTTTAGAGAATTTTTTGTGAATTTTTTCTGGAAATTTTTGGAAAATTTTCAGATTTCGATTGAATTTTTCGGTGATTTTTTCGGTCAAGTTTGAATTTTTCGGTCAACTACCCAATTTTCAGTAAAAATTTTCAGAAACCGATCAACTTTTCGATGAACTTCCGATGAAAAACTCAAAATCCGATAAGATTCAACCGGAGTTCTTCAGGTTTTAAAGAGAAGGGAGAGAAAAGGAAAGGAAGAGAGAGAGAGAACGAGGGTTCTGCAAAAAAAAATCGACCTTCAGCCTTATATACCCTCTCCAAAACGATATCGTTTTTATGTTAAGTAACCCAGAGGATCCGCGCGTTTTGCCAAGATCCGACCCGACCCGAGCGCCAACCCGCTTTAGACCCACGTGCAACCCGCGTCTCCAAACCGTTAGCCGAGCAGCTAAGCCGACCCGTTCCCAGGTTTTTTTTTATTTTCATTTATTTATTTATTTTTATTATTATTATTAGAATTGTTTAATTTTTTTTATTATTATTTTTTATTATTTTTTATTTTCAATTTTATTTTATTATTTTATTTTCTTTAAATAAAATTCAAAAAAAATATTTTTGAGAAAAAGTTGAAAGTATCAAATTTCCTTGAAAATAAGTTTTTCTAAAAAATATTTTTGAGAAAAAATTGAAAGTATCAATTTTTCTTGAAAATAAGCTTTCTAAAAAATATTTTTGAGAAAAAGTTGAAAGTATCAATTTTAGTTGAAAGTATCAATTTTCCTTGAAAATAAGCTTTCCAAAAAAATATTTTTGGGAAAAAGTTGAAAGTATCAATTTTCCTTCAGAATAAGTTTTCAAAAATGGATTTTTGAAAAAAAGTTGAAAGTATCAATTTTTCTCAAAATTAAAATTTCTAAAAAATATTTTGGAAAAAAGTTGAAAGTATCAATTTTTCTTGCACAAAAGCAATCATTTTTTCCTCCTTTTTATTTTCTTGAATTTTTCTTTAATGTTAAATAATCCAACGATGGAGTCTCTGTAAGTGAAATAGTAGTTTTCTTGCATACTCTTGAGGTGAAAGGATTTTTTCAATTTTCTGCTAAAAGTATTAGAGTCAATTGAGAATAATTTTCAATAATTAATTACTTGGTAAATTTTTAAGGCTTATTGAATAACATAAAATTAAGCTGGTACCATCTTTCGATGGGCGTTATGAGGGTGCTATAACCTTCCTCACACATAATCGAACTCCCGAACCCTGTTATGGTTAGTAGACCTGAACCTATTCTTTTAGGGACCCTTAAACTTTGGTGGTCCCTGAAAGGATAAATTTCTTAAGTGGTCAATCGCACCTAGATAAAAAATATTGATGGCAACTCCTTCAAGTCAATATTTAGCGATAGATCCTCGGATCTAGATGTTATGACATACATAAATACTTGAAAGTGCTTATTACAAATCATATATCCACATGTTTCTTTATGAATAGCTCAAATTAGACGCGTACCAACATAATCAAAGAATAGGCAGTACAAAGCAACAATAATGGGTGCTGGAATTGAAGCAAAGACTGCTCTAAGAATGGAGAGGAAAAACATAAATGCCGTTAAGATTTGGACAACTTTTCAAATGACCAGCGTTCTCTTTGTAGAGAGACCCAAGTCAGTATGCAAATTTTGTTTTTTTATTAATTGAACAGGGGAAAACAGGTACAACAATAATGTTCGTAGCTAGTCAAAGCCTTACATAGATACTGAGGATCCATTGATAGTTCCAGACAACCCTAAGACCAAAATTGCAACTCCCTAAGGCAGGCAAAAAATGTTACTTCACAAAAGATAAGAATTCAATATTAACATGAAACTGAACTTTAGAAAACTGAGATGAAATTTCCAAATGTTAAATGGAAATGCAAGGTCCTGGCTCCTGAGAAAATGATGATGAATTGATGTGAATGAATTCACGTACTTTTAGGCACAAGGTTAGTAGTGGAGCAAAAATTTCTCTTCTTTACAGCTTCTCTTCATATCTAGAATGTTCTTTCTTTCTTCTTGTTCTTTGCCCCACTTTTTTCGTTCTCCACACCCTTTCTACTTCCTTTATTTATCTTCTTTTTTCTCATTTCTGGAAGCTTTTGGATAGTTTCAAATACCATACATTACCCTCCAATTATTTTTTATGACAGATGAGGTGTACAACAAATTCAATTTTGGGACAACTTTAATAGTATGTATAGATATAAAGCAATGAAAAGTTCTTATAATAGGCCACGTCACAATTACAAATGTGAGAAATTTGAGAAAATAATAGCAAATAAAGTTAAGCTTTTTTCCTCTCATAAACCTCTAAACAATCGCCTTAGCTGTAATTCAAGAAAATACATCAAAATTTTTATTTTGATAATTCAAGGATAATGATACAAACCTCCATTACTCAAACACAAAGAATTTCAAACATATAACAAATTAGGAGTTTATGTTATAATGTATTGATCTGAGAACTCGATCGCTAGATGTAATATATCAAGAGTCATCATTAATTTTTTTAATTGAAGTGTAATTTGTCACTAAGTTAAAATTACCCCTTTCAATGAAATCTTAAGTTCAATTAAGACTTCGTGAAAAGGATAAGTTTTGGTCTACATTACAAAGCTAAGTTCGAAAGTATAATTACGTGTAGGGAAGAATTAACACCCTCACAACATCAGTCCAAAGTCAGTATCAAATAACTATGTGTTGCGCTAAATTGGTCTTCAATTAAATGGTCTTTTTTTATTTAATTATTTAAATATCGAAAAATTTCCTAAGATTTTTTCATTATTCTAGTAAAATTTTTAGAAAATTTTTTTCACCTTAAGAGTATTCAAAAAACTTGTTCGTTTCCTTAAAGAGACTCCATCGTCAGATAGATAAAACTTTTAAGATTTATTATTTATTATTTTTTAAACCTTTTCATAATTAAAATTTTTGTTCTAAATTTTTCATCATTTTGGTAAATTTTAAAAATATTTTATTCTTTAAAAAATTCTTTTAAGGATTACTCGCTTGTAATTTTTAGAATTTCATGAAGAGTTTTTGTTTTTAAAAAAATGATTTAAATCATAAATTATCCATAATTCTAAAATAATTTAAATTGAAATATTTTTATTTTATGATATTTTTTAGAAAATTTCTCATTCGTAATTTTCGATTGTTCTTATTTATTTTGATTTATTGAAATTTTATGCCATTTGTTATTATTATTGTTTTTTTTTTTTTACCTTTGTTGTTTTATTTTATTTTATTTTTGTTTTCTTGAATTTTTTATCATTCTGGTAGACTTTAGAAATAATCTTTTATAAAAATTACTTGTTCATAATTTTCTAGATTTTTTTATTGTTAGTTTTATCATATTTTTATTTAATTTTTATTATTTGTTTTTTTGTTTTAAAATTTTCTTTTTTAGAATTTTCTTTTAAATTCACCATCATTTTGGTAAAATTGAAAAGGTTTTTGTTTTACCAGTTACACATTTGTAACTTTTTTAAAATTTATTGTTTGAAATATATGTCTTCTTATTGTTTTATTTATTTATTATTTTTTGTTTTTATTTATTAATTTTTAATAGAAAACTTTTATGAAGATTTTACAAAAGGAAAATAATATGACTTTATTATTATTATTATTATTATTATTATTATTATTATTAAGAAATTTAACTTTCAATCATGCATAAATTAAATGAATAAATAAAAGCATAAATAACCAAATATATAAATAAATATATAAAATAAAAAATAAACACTTAAAAATATGCGGTCAAAAACTAGTCAACGGTTCAAGCTGATACGAACCGGTTTAGGCAATTCAAGAGATTTTCAGGCAATCTAAATGGTTCCAGAGTGGTTCAAGAGCGGTTTGATCCAGTTCAGATCCGTTTCAGTTGGATTACTCCCAAGTCAGAGGAACGGCGGGGATCATGGGTCAATTTGTGCAAATGTCGGATTGGATCCGAGTTCGAGTTCATACGTGGATGCTCTAGGCCTTAAACAATATCATTTCGAGTTTTCCTTTTATATATATCAAACTTTTTTTAAAAATCATTTCAACCCCTTTTTTCAAAAAAAAAATTCAAACAAAAAAAAAACTTCTCTCAAGCCCTGCCAAAAAATGATTGATTTGCCGCCGTGCAGCTGCAGTCGTTAGTGACAAAAAATTCTCAAAAAAAAAAAAAACTCCTACTAACTCCTTTAGCCCCCCAAACATATGCTTCCATTTTGTAAAAAAAAAATCTCAATCAATGTGAATCGAGCTTTGAAGTTTCAACTAAAACAATTTTTTTTGGCATTGAGATCATCATTATCCGGATTTGTGATTTATTTTTTATTGTGTGGTTTTGATTTTCAATAGGTTAGAAAAAAAATTTTTGGTTTCTTAGGTTTTTGCCAGAGGTTTTTTTCTGTCTTTTTTTTTTGTAGAGCTTTCTTTTCTTTTTTTTAGGTACTCTGGGTTGTAGGTTTTTTATTTTTGTTCTCCTGTTTTTCTTTGGGTATTTTTTTGTTTGTAAGAAAGGAGCTTTATTTATAAAATTTGTTGGGATTTAAATTTCAGATTTTTTGAGATTGGAATTTCAGATTTTCAAAATTTATGTATTTTTTTTCAAAGCCACTGGAGACTTTGAGCGCCATTGAAGACTTTTGGCTTTTCCTTTCTGCAAAATTCAGCAATGGCAGAAAGGCTTGCCAGTGTACGTCCTTGGTACGTGATGGTACAAGGGTGCCTTCGCATTTAATACACCAAAAAACTTTCAAATCAAAAAGTATGAAAAAGAAAAAATAATAATAATAAACAAAAAAAATTACTTTTAAGTTAAAACAAAATTGGATAAAAATATGTGTTTACAGCTTGTAAACAATGAGCTAAAAATATATGATTAGAACAACAGAAAGCATTGCTTGTTAGTACTCTTATAATTCAATGATGCTAATGAAAAAAAAAGATGCATTAATAATAATGATCATTTGGATTGATATCAAATATTAAACAAACTAAAATGTTCAATTTAAGGGGAAAAAAAAAGAAAACCAATGAGCTAGAAAAAGTTATTGAAAGGACACTAATTGAAGGCAATATGAAAAATTAAGAGAAAAAAAATTGAAAGTTTCCTTTAGTATCCTAACATTCCCCAATAACCAAAATCTGTGAAAAAACAATAACCATTTTGAGTCCCAAAAATATAGTCCGAGACAAATCCAACATCAATCACGTATTCTACTATCAAATTTCAAGAACAAACCCAAATTGAAAGCTTAATTAAATGACATGCATCATTCAATTGGTTAATGGGTCACACATCTTATGTTTCTGGATTCAATTTATCCAATTTTGAAATGTTTGGATTCATTACCTTTTAAAGAAATGATTTGCCATTCTTCTCATCAAAGGTTAACCGAAGCAGCAAAAACATACTGGAAAAGAACTTGTACTGTTTCCTTCCACTATAAAAACTCAGAAAATCAAAACTCAAAACCTATAAAACAAACCCAACAAAAATTCATTTTTTCAAGCATGTATCTCAAACTTGATAAAGTTTGAAATTTTCATACAAACATGAATTTTTCCAAAAAAAAAAATAAACACATGCAATTATCTCTCGAATACGACAAAAAACTTCTCTCTTTGCAGCTTCCTCTTTCCTTTCATAAAGGCCAGCTTCTGCCAACAACAAGGACTCTAGCAAAAAATTGAAAAATTAAAGGTAAAATCGAAAAATAGGAAAAATCTCAAAATAGGAAAATAAAAAATAAATAAATAAACTTAACGAAGGAGGAGGAGAAGATTAAAACTTTAGAAAGGTCTAGAGGCGGTACCGGTGGAAGGATTGGTCCATGTGCTGCTTTTCTCCCTTTTTCCCCCTCAATTCTTCCCTCACATAGCATGCGCGGTTCAACAACTTAACAATAATTAAGGAGAAATTAAGTACCCTTACGAGCATCAGTTTCAAAATACCTATAATTAAAATCGAAAGCAAAAGCAAACAAAATTTTCCAACGCAAAACCTACAAAATTAAAAAAAAAAAACCCTAAAATGATCATAATTATCAGCATTTTCTTCTTTCAATGGAATTAAACCAAAATTTAAAAAAAAAAAAAAAATGAAAAGGGATGGCTTACCGAGCTGATCCAAGCGACGAAAAAGGAACAGGACCGAGCTTTTGATCAATAGTAGTAGCCTTGGTAGCTCGATAGGCTTCAGAGAGCATAATACCATAAACAACAGAAATATTAACACCAACCTTTCGAAAATGGCACCACCTTGCAACACTCCACTAATTCCCTCACCGCTTCCAGGCCTTGTCCAAGCATCCTCCTAGAACTTACCAACTTCGTCAAGAGCCTTGAAGGCGCCGCACACGCTTTCCTGCACCTCCATTCTCATGCATGGATGCATGACTTGAGGCAGCCGTCATCTTCGTCGTTAGTTACACTGAGGAAAGTGTAGGGCTACTTGGAGATTATAGTTTCTTTCTCAATGGAAACGGCGGAGGTTGTCTTGAGTCTGCAAAGTGGGTAGTTGAATTTGGAGAGAGAAGTGAAAATGGTAAAACAGGTGGGGATAGGGGAAGGGAACTTCGTTTTCTGTAGGAAACGAATTTGCAGGAGTGACAGGAACTTAATTTTCTTTTCTTCTCTACATCTGTCTGGAAAAGACCAGAAACTTTAACTTTCCTCTGCCCAGTTTTACCCTTCAATCTATTTTTAACACAATAATAACGGGTACATAAAATTGGAGGATAACTTTTATTATAGTTATAGATTATAGATATTCTCTTTTTAGATTAATTTAAACAAGTTTATTTCTATCGGATTTAGTGAATTTATAAAAAATTACTTTTTCACACTTTTTTAACATATTCAAACCTAAATAATAAATAAAGAAGTACATTTTTTCAGCTGATAATCTAAAATATAATATGATAATATAATACGAATACGATATGAAAATAAGATATTAAAATAACATGACTTAAAATTTTAGTAATAATTATATATGAGTTTAACAAAATTAAAAAATATATTTTTATGTTTTCGTGTCAATACAAAAATGACATGTAATTTTCGTATAAAACACGATATAAACACACAAATTTTAATATTTTACATGACATTAATACAAATACATAAATTTTAATAATTTACATGATATGAATACATGAATAGCTACATCTAACTCCAAGCATCCATTGATATTTTGGCTTTTTTGACCTTTTTTTTTTCTTTGCTTCCCTTTAATTGCAAAATTCACCTATATATATGCCAGAATTTTGTTCTTCATTGGAAGGGATTAAATATCATATGATTTTTTTTTCTTTTTGTATTTAAGATCTTTTAAGATATTATTAAATTGGTCTTTTGTTTTTACTTTTATTCTATTATTTTCCTTTTAACTTTCATAAAATTTGTTTTAAACTAAAAAAAAAGGAAGATAAAGTATGAAATCATAAGTTTTATCCCTCTCTATATATACAAGGAAGGATCTAAGTGTCCTATCTATCTATCTATCTATTTATTTAAGTGTGAATTCTAAAAATGTTAAAAATAATTGACCAAATTATTTTTATTTAAATTTTATCACTTAATTTAATTTAATTTATTATTAATTAATTATCAATCAATTAATTAAACTATTTTTTATTAGACCCATATTAAAACACAAGAATAAAAAATAATAAAAATGATTGACCAAATTACCCTTAATTAAGTTTTATCACATAGTTTATTTTTATTATTAGATAATCAATTATCAATCAATTAATTAAATTATTCTTTATTAAACTCCTATTAAAACACAAGAATATTATTATGGTTCTACATTTTTTTATCGAACATAATTTTGAATTTTTGCATTTAATGGTCATATTCTACCATTAAATGTTCGACTATGCATTGTGTTACATTAATGTGGCCAATTGTTTATTATGTTGGACTTATTTAGTTTGTTTTTCTTTTTTGTCACAATGGTCCTTTTTATTTCAAAATCAAGGAAAATGATATATTTTATAAAAATAAAATTAAGAGTAATTATTAAACTATGTTGAGATAGAAAAAATTAGCGAAGACACTAAAGGTCTTGTTTGAAGCATTTAGTGGTCAAAAGAGCATTATGGTTTTTTTTTTCCTATTAAAGGCTGTAAACAGACAACTAAGGGCATTTTAGACATTTGAGCTGACTTGATTTGATATGTTTAGTACCACATCAGCTCGGTCATGTCATTTTTATCCCTCATTGTTCCCCTTCCTCTCACTTATAAATATGGATATCCATGTATTATCATTTCAAGTTTCATCTTATCCAAAACCCATTAATATTTCTTTCATTTCTACCTCTTTTATTCTGATCTCTAACTTAAGTTTCAGAGTGCAAACACAAAGAACACTACTTACTTTTGCCTCTAATTGCTTTCTTCCTTCTTTTATCCTTTCAAGAATACCCTCAAGTCGAAACTTAGCATAACCAAATCTAAAGTATATATATATATATATATATATATATATGGAGAGAGAGAGAGAGAGAGAGAGAGAGAGAGAGTAAGGACTTTATACAATTTTAGTGTTGTTCAAGAAAATTAATGCATTTTCTTTCTAAACCATAATCACAAAGTTGATTGTCAAAATAACTTATAATAATGATTTAAGCATAAGTGTCAAATTACTCCTAATAACATACTTGCTTTTCCTAATAATTTTTGCCAATTATTACTCATATATAATTATATATTTAACATTAAATTTTCATGAATGTCTTTGTGTCCACTGCCTTTTCTTTGTTTTAATATAAACTTCCTATAGTTTTATTTTTTGTGCCCAAACTTTATTAAATATATTTTTGTTCATGTACAAAATATAAAAGCATAAGTTCTAATGATACAAATAATTAATCCCTTCTTTTATGTCTATACTACAATATCTTTTGTAAATATATATATATATATATATAACTTTTTGTTTTAATTTATTTTCTAGGTATTTTTATTAAGAATTTTAGTGTTTGTATTGTTTATGCATAGTTATCTAGATCAGATAATGATTAATTCAAGGCTATAGAACAATAATATAATATATAATTTTGATAACCTTTGACATAATTTTAATTTTGATAATTTTTTATATAATTTAGTAACTGTAGACACCTCATTTTATTTGGGGTTTAAAATTCATTTTATTTATCTATTCAGTAAAAAAAAAAAGGAATCGTAATTGGCTAAAAGATTGACCGGTGATGACATTGAGTTGAACTACTATCCTCATTGATAATTCAACTTGAATGGAAAAGATTTTTATTCAGTTTCAAAAGGGTGAAAAGATAAACATGATTTGAAGATTTTAATTATAGTGAAACTCTATTCAAGTGAGGAAACTATATTATAAAAAGACATGTAAGCACACACAAAGGAGGATGTGGTAGCACACTAAACAAAAATCATAGAAATTACACAAAGATCGAAGAGGAAAATACATTAAAAAAAAAGAGAGCAAAATAATAGAGGAAGTGCAAAATAGTTTTTGGTATTGGAAATTTTTGTTTTAGTTTGCATTTAAGTTTTCTAGGAAATGGAGAGACACAAAAAATTAGAGGCAAATATAGAGAAAGAAATCTAGTCCAAATTTTTTACAAAAATTTCTAGTATAGGTTTTGTTTTAGTTTGAAAGAGTTTGATTCTTTTCTACAGCTGTGCCGAGCCACGCGTTGTAACTCTAGTTGAGCCGTTTCTTTATTTTGGTATTTTATTTTATTTATTTATTTTTGTTTTCATGTTATTATTTTATTTATTTATATTCTGCATGATTAAATTTTAAGAAAATTAGAAAAAATTATAAAAATAAAACTTTAATAGAATTTGGAAAATAAGTAATAATTATCCGATGATGAAATTTTTTGAAATTACAAATGGTTAATTTCTATAAAATTTCTATTAGAGAAATTTTTTCTAGATTTGATCTAAATTGAAGAGGATTTAGATAAAATTTCAATAAACAATAATTAATTTTTATTTTTAATTTTTAAAAAATAATAATAATATAAATTTAATAAAATTTAGGAGTTGAATTAACAATCACCCAATTATGAGATTCTTAGAAATTTCAAATGGTAAATTTTCTAAGAAATATCCAGGTAAGGAATTTCTTTAAATTTAACCCAAATGGTAGAATAATTTAGATGAAATTTTAATAAAAGTGATAAAAAGTGATAGTATTCTTTCTCAAATAAAAATTAAAAATTAAAATATAAATTAAAATTTTGGGTGAAAATATTTTATAATTATCCAAGGATGAAATCTTAAGAATATCACAAATGGTTGAATTTTCATAAGATTTCTAGGTGAAAAGTTTCCAAATTTATCCCAAATTGTGCAAAAATTTAAATGAGACTTAAAAAAAATACTTGTCATATTTTTTTTCCAAAGATTAAGAAACTAACAAAAGTTTATATTGTAAATAGACCCAAAGAGTGAAAAATTTAGAAATGAAAATAAAAATAAAAATAAAAAATAAATTTCAATGATGAAATTCTTAGTAATCATAAATAGATGATCATTTAAGAGATTTCTAGATGAGAAAATATTTCTAATTGTGGCCTAAATGGTAGAAAGATTAGATATATTTTTGACAAAAAAATAATAAAGAAATTGATTAAGCTTTCCGATGATGGAGCCTCTTGAAAAAAAACAAATGAGATTCTTTAATATTCTTAAAATGATGAAGTATTTTTAAGAATTCTATCATATTGATTGAAAAATCTTAGAAGTCATTTTCAATATTTAAACATTAAAATAAAAACCATTAGAACCAAGATAATTGTTAAAATAATTTAAAATTAAATGGTACCATCTTAGGATGGGTGTTGTAGGGTTGTTATAACATTCCCTACACATAATCGAACTCTCAAATTTAGTTCTGTTCAAAAGGTAAAAAATTATTTTTTAGGGACCCTTAATCAAGCTTAAGAGCTTTTTAAAAGAATAGATTCATTAGGTAGCTAATCA
This sequence comes from Durio zibethinus, assembly GCF_047325235.1. Taxonomy (NCBI): domain Eukaryota; kingdom Viridiplantae; phylum Streptophyta; class Magnoliopsida; order Malvales; family Malvaceae; genus Durio; species Durio zibethinus. Next base: position 2,883,328 of record NC_143187.1, on the reverse strand, counting down.
CACCTTAATAAAAGTTGGTGACGACTCCTCTTGTTAAGTTTAGATATAGATTTACAGATCTATACGTTATGACAGTTTGGTGACTCCATTGAAAAATTCAAGAGTCAAGCATTAATTAGTGTTGAATTATCCTAATTTTTGGTTCGCTTGGTCTTAAATTATTGATCGGTTTTGTTTGCATTTATTTTCATTATTTTTTTATTCTTTGACTTGGCTTGTAAAAATTGTGAATAAAGATATATGTATTTTTCACAAATGCTATCACATACATGTGCATCATATGAGTTCTATACCCAAGTTTCATCCTTCTTAGAATAGAGTAAAGTATCTATACTCTCATGATATGATAATCTCTATAATGGCTAACGAAATACTCTCACTCAAATTGAATCATTTTTATTTGTAGCCTATGATGGGCGAGTATTGGAATGTCTTACTGGTCTGTGATAGACAATAATGTGAGAACAATTTAGGAACCTTTAGATTTAACCAAACCATATGTAGTAAAATATAAAAAGCTAACGCTAATTAGAGCTCTATCTACCCATCATTGGAATGTAACCCTAGTTAGGACATGTAAGTGAACTTTGTTTTATTTAATCTTTATCTATATTAAGTTGTATGTTATATATTGTATTTTAATCACTAACATATGTGTTCATCCATGCATCATAATGTGACAAACATTACTACATGCATTCATACAATGCTATGCATACATTCATGTGTTTATGAATCATAGTTTATTATGTCAAGTATTCAATGCATTCATACATTCTTGCATGTAGGATTCTTAAAAAAGTTAGGTTAAAAAGCTTCTTCGCATACACATTTAGTAATAGAGCATGCTAATTGTGGTATAAGGTTCAAAGATAACTCCATCGTCTAAGAGCCCAGTTCAACTCATTCACCATCAGTACAACACCAAAGCTTAAGCCAAGCAACTGGAATAAGAAAATACAAATCATCTGGAAAAAAAAAAAAGAAGTCCTAAGAAAAACTTAAGAGGGAGTTGAGTAAAATTTTAGAAGTCTTAAACAAGTTAAACAAAGGGAAAGCCATAGAAAAAGATACCAACCTATAAAACCATCCATCACAGGATGTTATTGATCCTCTTTATCCTTATAGTTATGGGTCGCATCAAACCCAGTCCACACAGGATGCACCACTACAGCAATTCACATACCCTATAGGGTATACATACCTCAAAATGCTAACGGCTTCAAATCCAGGGCATTACTAGAGTTATGTAAATCATGTCTTTACTAAGAAGATAATAGAGCAAGTCCAAGTCCCCAACTTGTATAGTTTCAAGAAAAAAAAACTAAAAACAAAAGTGGTCGAGTCATTGGGGGACTTAATAGCTGATAAAAAAATAAATATGCTTAAGGAAAGGTTGTGAGCAGTGGAGAAAATTGGTTTTTATGGTTCCATGGATGTTGCTAGGCTCTATTTAGTTCTAGATGTCATTATTCTTTTTAAGTTTAAAGTATCAGAGTTCAAAAAATATAATGGTACAAAGTTTCAATGACCTAACTTAGTATATACTGCCAGAAAATGACTCTCTATACTAATAATGAAAAGCTGTTAATACACGTATTTTAAGATAACCTTATTAGCTCTACTGCTAGATAATATGTCTAGTTGAATAGGAACCACATTCACTCTTGAAGCGAGATAGCCCATGACTTCATCAATCAGTATTAGCATATAATAGATCTAGCTCTTGATCATCTTTCCTTGTAAAATATGAAGAAGAAGGCCACAAAATCTTTCAAAGAATATGCTTAGAGGTGAAAAGATATGACTGCCTAAGTTCAACTACCTCATACTAAGAAGAAAATCATTGTTCTATTTGTTAGTGCCTTGAAAGCTCCCTATTATGAGAAAATGATAGGAAATACAATGAAGAACTTTGCTGAAATGGTGATTTCATGAGAGATTAATGAAAATGCCATTAAAAGTGACAAGCTTAAGGAAGGCAAAATGACCAAGAAATAAGGGTTGCTTAAAAAGAAAGAAACTGAAACCTAAGCTATAAATTTTGATTGGCAACAATTCATAAGCTATGCTCCATATCCACCACCTATTCATCCTGTTTATTGCCCTTCAGTTAATAGTATTATGTAGGCCCCTTGCCAATAATATCCATAACTAGCTTACCCACCAACCAACTTTATAAATACCTACATATTGGTCTAGTCATATCATTACATCATCTTAAGGCTTAACAACCAAACAAGTGGTTTAAAAAGGCATAAAAACAACCAAAAAAAGGCCCACATTGATTCTATCCCCATGACTTACACTAAATTATTTTCAAAACTGGTTAAAAATGATTTGGTGCCTTTAGTTATTCTAGAACTATTGAAGTCACCTTATCCCAAATGGTATGTTTGATCTGAAAAGGCTTGGTGAGCTTTGATGAATCAATGAGGCCAAATGTTAATAAAAATCTTTCGTCTGATCACACGAAGGCATAATTTTGGAAAAGACAAGGTTGTTAAGGCTGGTTGGATGTTGCTTATCATTTTAGGATTTCTTTTAAAGTAATGTTAGGATTTTTTTATAATATTTCATTTTTTTATCATTTCAATAAAAGGTAAGTTGATGCATTTCATTACATTTTCTCTTTCATCCAAACCACTATTCTATGCTTTGCTATTTTTTAGTATTTTTTTCCCATCTCAAATTCCAAATGAAGAATGTTTAAACATGATAACAATAATTTTGAGATTTAATTTTGAAAACTCATTCACATTGATAAAGTTCAATCTATGGAGACTATTTGAGCAAAAAAAAAGTCAGCTGCTAATATATATAAAATAGATATGTCTTAAAGATATGTAGTCTTTTATAATGATCCATGAGTTTATCTTTGTTTAATAAATGGTTTTCAAAGAAAGCATTCATGTTTAAGATGAAAAATGATTGTCTTTATTTTATCATTTAAAAAACCATCTTTTGCTACCCCTTTTGAGCTTATTATGATTTTTTTTTAAAGAACCCCAACCAAGGATCATCCTCCATATTGGGGGACAAATTTTAGGAAAAACCTATTTGAAAAAGGAAAAAAGGTAAAAAAACACAAAAGGCCTCAAAGATAAAGAGTAAAAAAAAAGGGTAAAAAAATAACCATTCAAAAAAAAATGCCACAAATTATTTAGGAAAAAGTAATAAGAATCCTTTTGTGAGGAATAAAATGAATAAAAAAATAAAAAAAGTAGTGAAATGATATGGAATGGGGCAAAGTGCCAAGTTACATTAAATGATTAGAAATGATCCTTTGGTTTGAACCCTTTGAACATTGTTTTGAGCCTATTTCATCCATTTCTTTTATGACCCCTCACCATAACCTACATTGCAACCCTTAAAAGTTCATTTTGATTAAATATGAATACTCAAATTAAATGATCATGTATTAAGCTAAGGGATACTTGTAATGGAGTAATGAAATCATGCTATATTCTCTTGTTTTAGATGTTGATGTGTGGAAGATATCAATAATGAATGAAGTATAAAAATAAAATAAAATAAAAATAAAAAAGTAAAATATGAAAAAAATAAGAAATGTGAAAAAAATGAAAAAAAAAAAAGATAAAAGGAAAACTCAAATTAAAAACCCGAAAGGACGATTTAGATAGAAAAACATCTGAGCTGAGAGTTGGATCGACTGTTCAACATATGGAAGATCAATGTCATCCGAAGATTTTTCGAAGCTGAAACAAAGTTTGATAAGCTCAAAATGATTTTAAAAGTAAATGGAATGAGTTTGGATATTGTTGTACCATTCAAATACCATCCCTAGTGATATGCTTTTGTTCCTTTGCCTATTTATTTTTGTCCAGACTCGTTCTTTTATTGATTATCATTATCATAATTCACCTTATATTCTCTTATTTTTGCATCTCTAGAATAAATTAAGGAAATATATGATTGCATTATATTTATCATGATTTAAAATGATAATTAATGAATATAATATTCATAAAAGATTCCTACATTCCTTTAAAAAAAAATCCAGGATGATAGGGGCAAAAAAATGAAAAGACAGAAGAAACCTAAAAAGATTATTTGAAAGGACAAACAAAGTGGCCAATTGATGAATATGGTAATGGATTGGTCCACATAAACTATGAATTATGATCAAATGATGGAAATAATGTGGATCAGAGGATAAAATTTGTTCTAAAATTATTATTGCTAAAAAGCTAAAAGGGAAAATATAAGATGGTGGAGTCTTGAGAACTATATTACCATAATTAATTAGAATTTTACATTGTTGTTTGAACAATACATGTATATAATTTGGTGAATATTTGAATCTTGATTGGCCATACATTTGCATCATGTAGTGAACATTTGAATCATGATTTATAATATGGTATCTACATTATTATGAGAATTTGAATTGTTGTATGTCATTAAAAAAACATTTGCATCATAATCATGACATTCTTTAAATATAAAACTTTTGAATTTGATGAAAGATTGAGAATTTTCATAACAAGAAATTTTAAACTTTTTGAAGAAAGTTGTTTAAAATAAGATTGTGAATCCTTGAATGGAAAAATGTTTTATGAGGAAAAAGTTTAGAATTTTAAAAGTGGTGGAGCCTTTTTAATGAGCATTTTTAATGTTGAGAATGATTTGTAAGAACTTCGGACATAATCTGTAAAGTTCTCCAATGAGAATTTTTTAACTTTGGGTGTGAATTTATAGAATTTTAGTATGTGAAATTTAAAAATTTATCGAATGTGAATCTTTGAACTTGAATAAGAAATTTGGAGTTTTAAATGAGAATCTTGAAGTTTTTTATGTGAATCCCTAAAATTTATTGAATGTGAATCTTTGAGTTTTAAATGAGAATTTTTGAAATTTTGGATGTAAACCTTTGAATTTTTTGAATGTGAACCTTTGAATTTAGATGTGAAACTCTAAAATTCATCGAATGTAAATCTTTGAACTTGAATGATAAGCTTTGAAATTTTGGATGAAATCCTGAAGTTTTTAAATAAGGAATATCTGATGTGAAACACTAAAATTTTTTAATCAAAATCTTTGATATCTTAGAAATGAATCCCTAAAGTTTTTGAAATAAAAATCTTTAACTTTTTGGTGTGAATCTTTAGAATTTTAGAATATAAATCTTTAAACTTTGGATGTGAATTTCTCAAATGCAAAATTGAAAATCTTACGAATCTGAGTTCTTACTAATCTAAGTTCTTACAAATCTTTAAATTAAACTTTGGATGTGAATCTCTTAAATGCGAAACTGAAAATCTTACGAATTTTTTATCTTGAAGCTAAAAATTCTTGCAAATCTGAATTCTTATGAATCATTGTGTCTTGCAAACTTGAAAGTTTTTATGAATCTGAATTCTTGCAAAATTAAAATTTTGAGAATCAAATTCTTGCAAACTTGAAATCCTTGAAAATGAAAGTTCTTGCGAATCTGAAAAATCTTACAAAATTGAAAATTCTTACGAACCTTTGAACTTTATGAATCTTTGAATTACGAACCTTTGAATTTCAAAATAGTGATTCTTTGAACTCAAATTGTGAATCGTTGAGTTTCAACTTGCATTATTAATTGTTGGATTGTGAAGTTCTTGAATATTTCAAATTATGAATCTTTGGAGTTTTGAAATTTTGTAATTGTTGTTAAGCTACACCCGGACATAATGGATATCTATATCTTTGCACAATTTTTATTTTATAGAAAATGAGCAAAGAAAGGCAGCTATAAACATTACATTTTGTCCAAGGTTTAAAATTCATTTTATTTATCTTTTCAATGAAAAAAAAAGGAATCATAATTAGCTAAAAGATTGACCGGTGATGAGGTTGAGTTGAACTGCTATCCTCAGATGATAATTCAATATAAATGGAAAAGATTTTTATTCAGTTTCAATCTGGTAAAAAGATAAACACAATTTGAAGATTTTCATTACAGGTGAAACTCTATTCAAGTGAGGGAACTATATTATAAAAAGATATGCAAGCACACACAAAAGAGGACGTGACAGTACACTGAGCAAAAATCATAGAAATCACATAAAGATTAGGGAGAAAAATACATAAATAAAAAAGAGAGAGCAAAACAATTAAGGAAGTGCAAAATAGTTTCTGGTATTGGAAATTTTTGTTTTATTTTGTATATAAGTTTTCTAGGAAAATGGAGAGACACAAAAAAATCAGAGGCAAAAATAAAAAAGGCAATCAAGTCCAAATTTTTTAGAAAACTTTTTGGCAGAGGTTTTGTTTTAATTTTAAAAGAGTTTGATTCTTTCCTACAGGCGAGCGAAGCCACACGTTGTAGCTCCAGTCAAGCCGTTTCTTTATTTTTGTATTTCATTTTATTTTTGGTTTTATTTATTTATTTTTGTTTCATATTTTTGTTTTATTTATTTATATTCTGCATGATTAAATTTTAAGAAAATTAGAAAAAAAATTATAAAAATAAAACTTTAATAGAATTTGAAAAATAAGTAATAATTATTCGATGATGGAAATTTTTGAAATTACAAATGGTTAATTTCTATAAAATTTCTATGTGAAAAATTTTTTCTAGATTTGACCCAAATAGAGGAGAATTTAGATAAAAATTTAATAAACAATAATTGATATTTATTTTCAATTTAAAAAAATAATAAAAATATAAATTTAATAAAATTTAGGAATTGAATAAACAACACCCAATTATGAGATTATTTAAAGTTTCAAATGATAAATTTTTTAAGAAATCTCTAGGTAAAGAATTTATCTAAATTTAACCCAAATGGTGAAATAATTTAAATGAAATTTTAATAAAGTGATAGTATTCTTTCTCAAATAAATATTAAAATATAAATTAAAATTTTGGGCAAAAATATTTGACAATTATCCAAGGATGAAATCTTAAGAAAATCACAAATGATTGAATTTTCATAAGATTTCTACGTGACAAGTTTCTAAATTCATCCCAAATGATGCAAAAATTTAAATGAAACTTCAAAAAAATACTTGTCATATTATTTTCTTTCCAAAATTAAGGAACTAACAAGAGTTTAAATTTTAAATAGATCCACATGGTGGAAAATTTATAAATGAAACTTGAAGAAAATTTTTCTAAATAGACCCAAATGGTGAAAAATTTAGAAATAGAAATAAAAATAAAAAAAATAAATTTCAATGATAAAATTCTTAGTAATAGCAAATAGATGATCATCTAAAAGATTTCTAGATAAGAAAATATTTATAACTGTGACCCAAATGGTGAAAGGATTAGATATATTTTTGACAAAAAAAATTAATAAAGAAATTGATTAAGTTTTCCAACGACAGAGCCTCTTCAAGAAAACAAATGGAATTCTTGAATAATCTTGAGGTGATAAAGTATTTTTAATAATTTTACTAGATTAATTGAAAAATCTTAGAAATCATTTTCAATATTTAAATATTAAAATAAAGATCATTAGAAGAAAGATAATTGTTAGGATAGTTTAAAATTAAATGGTACCATCTTAGATGGGCATTATAGGGGTGTTATAATCTTCTCCACACATAATCAAACTTTCGAACTTAATTCTGTTCAAAAAGTCAAAATCTATTCTTTAAAAACTCTTAGTCAAGCTTAGGAGCTCTTTAAAATGATAGATTCATTAGGTAACCAATCACATCTTATTAAGTTTAGCTATAGATTTATGGATCTATACGTTATGACAGTAACCATTGTTAGTGGTTTGATAAAAATTTGGTAACTTTAATACAATTTTGATAACTTTTGAAAAAAAAACATTATTGTACATGAATAATAATATTAAGGCTAAAATACTAAAAAAGCACTTGAACTTTATCACTTTACTTAAATAAATCTTTATACTTTTATTATACTCAAATAAACCCTTATTTTTTTTATTATATCCAAATAAGCCCTTGTTTCAAATAAAATATTAATTTATGTTAAGGGTTTATTTGAGTACAAATTAAACATTAAAGATTTATTTGGATACAAATTAAAGTTTAAAAAATTATTTGGGTGTAAAATAAAAGTTAAAAACTTATTTGAGTGTAATAAAAATATAAGAATTTATTTAAATAAAATGATAAATTTTATGGATTTTTTATTATTTTAACCTAATATTAATAATTTTTTTGACAATGAATAAAGTTCAAAGGCTTAAAATATACAAGTCATGAACTCAGATATTCTTTTTCTAGGTTAAAGCTAAGGAATCTCAAGTCCCCTAACAACTTTTTATGTACCAAATTAAAAGCAAAAGTCATTAATCCTTTCTCCCAAAACCATAACAAGTTATACACAAGTCATATAAAATATTCCCTCATTCTTTCCTTCCATGTGCTCCCAATCAACAAGCATTGTCAAATATTCTTTTCTTCCAAATGCGCACAACCAACCGAACCAAACAAGTAACGTCAAATATTCTCTTCCATTTTCATGTTAAAAGCATTGTTCTTTGTTCTTTGTCTTAATTACTATTGGTTTTTGAAAAAAATAGATGTCGTCTTCCTTCTTTTAATTTGTTAATCAGACGAATCTTACATCGCCTCGGGACTTTCCCTTCTTTATATGTACCAAAGAGCCAAAATCATATTCCCTTTCTTCCAAACATTAATTGTTAACCAATTGCACAAGTCATGCATCCTCAAATATTTTCTTCCGTCTTGAAGATGCCCCTAATCAGTTAATTCAACTACTAATATAAAAAGTTTTTTTCCTTTTAAAAGTTTCTATTTGTTCTATATATATGTGAGTAGGGAGGGTATATGTGGATATCTCAAAAATTGAAAAAAAAATTGGTTTAAGGTATTTTTGTCAAACACTTTTTCTATTAATAAAATTGAGAAATTCATCAATATTTTTATATAATTTTGAAACAATATCCGATATTGATTCTAGACAATGTATGATTTGAATTTAGAAACTTAAAATATTTCTTTGATATATATCATTATTAAAGTTTAGTCTGATCTTTATAACTTTTTTAATTTTTTTTCTTTAAAATTTTCTAATTGTTTCTTTCAAAAAAAAATTCTAATTGCTATTCTCATAAACAAAAATTAAAATCAAATCAAATGTAAATCAATTATATACCCATCATCAATAATTAACATTTTGTGATTTATTGAATACATTATTTAAACACTTCAATTGGATTTCATAAATTTATATATAATCCAAAATTCAATGAAGTTGGAAATTAAACATGTAGTCTCTTAATATACGAATGTTATTATATAGAATATTTCACCAACAATTATTGTAACACCCTTAATCAATCATAACTAAAAATTAAGTGGGATTTATAAAAATTTTATTTGAAACTAGAAGTGAACTTTTATATAATTTTTTTATTGTAATTGAACAATTATAATAAAAAAATTATAGGTGACATATTCTCATGTAACTAAGTATTTATTCAAAGGAAAGGTAAAAGTACAATGCGTATTGTTACTCATTAATTTATAAGTAATAGACTCGTAGTGAGGGAGTGGTTCTTAGGATACTATTTAGATCATGGCTTTAAAGCTGAAGCATGGAACTTGGTATCTACTGAAGAGACCATTATCAGTCGGTCGTATAGTTAAGAGGAGGAAGATATCTTCACTTTGTGCGTTTAAAATTTTGATTGAGTCAATGTTTAATTAATAAAATTAATTTAAAATATTATAAATAAATTTATAAATTATATAAATATTTTTGTAATTATATAAACTAAAAATTATCATTCATCCTCCTTCTTTAATCATATCTCATTTCCACTTCCCATTCCATATCCCTCCTCTGTATGTATGCATACATGTGCGTGTGAGATTTAGACCAAGCTCAATCTTCGTAGCAGGGTAGATCTTTTGATTCGTTTTTCTTCCTGAAACCGTGTCTTCATTATCTGCTATTGAAATTGCAAGCCTAGTCTTAGAGGAAATCTCTTGTTTGTGGGATTGCAGCGAAAGAAAAAGAGAGTAACTTATCTCGATCTGTCATCTCGAAAGGCGTATAAGATCTTTGAAAAGAGACACAGAAAAGCTTAGGCAGCAAAGGAACGATGTGAAGAAAAGAGTAGAAATTGCTGAGCGGCAACAAATGCGGCGTAGGGAGCAAGTCCAAGGATGGTTACGGAGAGTCGAAGAACTAGAAGCTGAACTTGACATGGTTTTAAGGGAAGGAGAAAGGGAGACTCAGCAAAGATGTTTCTGCAACTTTTCTCCCAAAAGATTGAAGTCTCGTTACAAACTCGGGAAGCTTGTAGCAGAAAAATTGGAAGTTATTTCTGAGTTGAGGACAGAGGGAAGTTTTGTTGATGTGGCTGACATGTTGCCCTCGCCCTTGGTGGATGAAATGCCCCTCGAGGACACTGTCGGCATGGATTCAAATTTCAGGGAAGTTTGGAGCTACCTTTGTGATCAACGAGTGGGAATCATTGGAATATATGGTATGGGAGGTGTGGGCAAAACCACCCTATTGAGTAAAATCAACAATGAACTAATTGGCAGAGTTGGTCAAGATTATTGTGGATATTTGGGACGTGGTGTCAAGGGATCCAAACATGCAGAAGGTGCAGGCTCAAATTGGCCGAAAACTAGGCTTCCCTGATGACAGATGGAGTAGGAAGCGCGAAGGAGAGACAAAAAATTCCATCTTCAGGGCGTTGAAAACGAAAAGATTTGTGCTATTGTTAGATGATGTGTGGGAGCTTTTTGATCTTTTAAATGCTGGGGTACCACTTCCAAGTGAACAAAACAAGGCCAAGTAGTTCTCACTACACGTCAAGAGGATGTGTGCGATCTCATGCATGCACAAACGAAGTTAAAACTGAATTGTTTAGCATGGAGGGAAGCATGGGGATTTTTTCAAAGCAAGGTGGGAGAAGAAATCCAACGGTTGGAGCCAGCCATACCCAAACTAGCAGAAACGATTGTAAACGAATGTAGCGGTTGCCGCTTGCACTCATCACTGTTGGACAAGCCATGCGTAGCAGAAGAACCATTGAAGAATGGCGTCATGCGGCCACCACGTTGAGGAAATCTGCTGCTGAATTCACTAGTATGGAGAAAAAGGTACTTTCTCTACTAGAGTTCAGCTTTGATAGCTTACCAGATGATACAACTAAATCTTGCTTCTTGTATTGCGCACTGTATCCTGAAGATTTTCATCTGGATAAAATGAATCTTATAAATGCTTGGGCTGGAGAAGGTTTTTTGGATCAAAGTGACTATCTAACTGAAGCTTATGATAAGGGGCACCATATTATACGGACCTTAATGCTGGCATGCTTGCTGGAAAGTGGTGAACGAATCGGAGATAATTACATTAAAATGCATGACATGATTCGGGACATGGCACCGTGGATAATTTCAGATAAGGGAGCTACGAAGGGGAATTTTTTGGTGCAAGTGGATGTCAAATTGACCAAAGCACCTGCAATCTCAGAGTGGGAAAAGGCTGAAATAATATCACTCATGAACAATTCTATTGATCAACTAACAGCAACACCTAGGTGCCTCAATCTGTTGACTTAGAATCTTCGATGTAATGCTTTGACAATGATATCAGATAGCTTCTTTGATTTTGTGCCTTCTCTTAAACTGCTAGACCTATTTCACAATAAAAGTTTAGAAGAGTTGCCCATAAGCTTTTTTGAGTTGGTCTCCTTGCAACATCTTGACCTTTCTTTTACAGGGGTTAGAGTTTTGTTTATGGAGTTCAGGAAATTAACGAAGCTGAAATTTTTATATGTGAATGATATGGAAAAACTTCAGATTCTTCCACAACAGGTTCTATCAAATCTCTCAATGTTGCAAAGATTGGACTTGTTCCATTCTGGTATCTCAGATCAACAAGAGGACGGTAATGTCTTTTCTGGTGGTAATGAACTGTTGATGGATGAACTGGACTGCTTACCGAACCTGCAAGCCTTAAGTTTCACTGTGAAAAGCGAACATGCGCCTCAAAAATTTTTGAGGTCAGACAAATTACAGAACTGCACATATGACCTAGACATTGAGTTGTGCAGAGGCACCGCTATTCTGCTACTTCCGAAAGATATGAGCTTATCATGGGTTCAAATCTGTAACCGCAGTGATTTGGAAGAATTGGCTATTGACTGGTTGTTGGAGGAGGAGGAGGGGCAAGAAATGGTGCTTGACAATCCATGCAACAACAGGAATTTAAGGGCGAGTTGTTTTATTCACCTTAGTTCCCTCATAATCAAGAAGTGTAAAGTTCTTCTGCATCTGAATTGGCTTATGTGTGTCCGAAACCTCAACTCTCTAGAAATTGCGAATTGTGAAGCAATGAAAAACCTTATAAGCGATGCTGATGGGAGTTGAAATAACAGAGGAAAGTTGGGTTTTCCGCCATCTTCAGACGTTACATCTTCATGATCTGCCCCAACTGGAGAGCACTTGTAGTCATCCTTTTCCTTTCTATCTCTGCGTCAAATCCATGTGTTTGACTGCCCAAAGCTCAAGAAACTCCCATTTCATGCCAACAGCGCCAAGGACAAACTATATATTATTTCAGGACAGGAAGCATGGTGGAATGGACTACAATGGGAAGACATGACCCTAAAATCTACTTTCTCCCCTTTCTTCCGCAACACTGATGCTCCAGCCGGATAGTTGGGAGGTACTAGACAGCTAAAAAAAATTGCCTTTTTCTATTTTTTGTAGTTCAACTGTTCCTTAATCTGAATTCTGAATAAATTGAACTTCAAGTATATATGCTCGTTATGTAGGTGTGATCAATAATGGCTTTGTTGAAGTGATCCATGATTCGGTGCAAGGAAAAATAGAGAGTTTGGATGGGAGCTTTTCATCTAATCATAATTGCAGTCCGTAATGCATATACACGGCTGCTCATTCCCTTAGGCTTGGAAGCAATTTGCTTTAAGTTGACTAGAGAGTTATGGATAATTATTTTCTGTTATTTGATCAGTGCGTCCTACAATAATTCCTTCAACCTGCTGTGTTTGGGCCATAGCTCTGGTTTGCATCTGTTAATTACTTGTTTACAGGGAGTGATGTAATGGCCTGATCTGTCAACTTGGGTCTGTCTTAAATGTATTTCTTGGGTTTTGAGGATGGTGTTGGCTTCTTTCCTTTTATTTAACTTCGTTATGTTGTAATTTTCTGTAACCAGAATAAATAATTCCATGTCATCTTGAATTATTTTTTAAAAAACTAAGTCAATTGAAATTTTAAATGGAAATAATTATAATAATTGCATTTAAATTTTTAAAATTTATATGAAATCAAAATAATTAAATGCAGAATAGTGACAATGGATTAAGATTTCCTCTATGTCAAAAAAATGGACCATTTACATTCGATTATTTCTTTTTTAATCAAAAGCTTTGATTTTTACATAAGAATATAAGATGTTCAAAATTTTTGGGTTCCATTTAAAACTTTCAAACAGGCTTGAATTAGTGCAGAAATCAGCTGTAATTCCCAACTTCATATCTCAAACCTATAAATGGTGGTAATTTATTCAGTTTTCATGACCAAGAAAATAACAGAAAACTTGTTCCAAGTCCTTGAATTTTCACGCACGTACAGTTTTATTTGATTATTAAGGGTGAGTGACAGAAGCTACGATGAGAATTAGTTTGACAAGAGTTTTAACAATGCTGATGATGTCAATTATGCTTGTGCTAGCTGTGGCACTGGAAGAAGATTTTCCAGGCCTCGATAATGCTGCTGAAAATATTCTTCCTTTGGATGCTGCCATTGCCATGCCTACTGAAACCCCACATTCTCCAGGAGCCCATTCGCCCTCAGCAATCCCTTTGGCTCCAGGTTTGGCCCCAGATCAGTCCCCTTCAACCCCAGCAACCACTTTGACACCTTACACGTAACAGTCCTTCGGCACCAACAACACCTTTACCCCCTCATCGCCCCACCTTCAACAACCCTATTGCCCACCAACATACCCTTTGCCTCCGTCAACCCCTTTATTACCTCCTGAAACTCCCTTGCCTCCCACAATCACTATGCCTCCAGAAGGCATGACATGTGAGGACAAGTGTGCTATGAATTGTTCTAAAAATATCATTGAATTCCTCTATCAGATATGTTTCAAAATCTGCAATCTTAAATACCAGATCATTCAATCAGAGTTCATCTACAATTGTACTAATAATTGTGCTCAATCCATTCCCACCAGTTTTGCATCCGGTACGAAACTTCCCTACCTCTTTAATCAATTGTCTCTTTATACCTTATGTCTTTTCCTTTAAAATTATTATTTATCACAATTTTGCTGGTTCCTATAATTATCCTATGATTCTGACAATGGGTGTTCCTGATTTTTCAGATGAAGGGCAAATGGATAGCTAGGTGAATTCCTGCTATCAGAAGTGCAGCAACCATAACTAGGCGTTCCTTGTTAAAATTTCCTCTATATATATAGCCTGTGATGAACTTAATCGTCCAGAGATATGTTTTGAGTTGAGAATAAATGAATAAATTAATTGAATTTTTTGTTGTTCAATCGAAGGTTTGAAATTTCTTGGATCATTCTCTCATTTATTGTGATTGAAATTTTGAAAAAAATGTAGATTCGTAAGATATTGTTAAAAAATTTATAGCCCAAGTATCTTCACAAAAAAAATCGTAAGTATTTTCTTAGAAAACGATTATGGTACAAACTAATAAATTGATCAAAATTTTAAAATTTTTGGAATTCTCCATCTCTTTTCTTTTTTCTCTTTTCATTTGCTAAAATAAAATAATAGAAATTAAATGGCATTAAGCCTTTATGATAATTATGGAACTCAACCATACGAATTAAAGTTATCTTTTTAGTGAATGAATAAATGAATGGTTGGGATTTATACTTTTTCTTAACGGATTTGATAATTGAATTACTATAAAATATATCACTAGGTACCTACAAAATAAATAATTAGATATTATTTTAACTCAAACTTTAGCATTGGTAATTTAATTCGTTTATGCATCATTCAACTATTATTATTAGGCCACGTATACATGTGTCAATATTTAAAAATACTAAAAGATTAAGAAAAGGCTCCACATGGAAGCCATGTGACATCCACATGGCACATCCAAGAATTAACTGATTTTGGATAGGATTTTTACCACTTTAGCAAAACACATAAAATTTAGTTTTAATATGATTGAAAGGAGTATTGATGGATTTATGTTTGAGTTTGGTTACGATTGAGTTAACTATGTTTGAGTTTGAGTTAACATTACATGATTTGAAAATTCAAATTGTAAATTGTATTTTTTTTTCTTCAAATACTAATTGATACATTTTGTGAAAATTAAGCTGTCAAATATATAATTAACTCAAAATAGCAATGTTAAAATAAACTAATGCATGAGAATCTAATCCCAAGACCATATATAAAGAAATTACTGTCAAATCATAAGACAAAATCAAACATTTACATGTAAATCCAAATAGTTCAAAGAAATTAATTAATTACAAAAGTTTCTTTCTTTATTTTTCTTTACTTGGTAAGGGTTTAGGGACATTCTATCTTTGAAAAACAGCCGGATATGTATTATGTACAATACCATATTATAAACATAATATTAGGCTGTAAAACTGTATTAGGCTATAAATATGCAGCCGGATTGTTTTCCTTTCTAACAAATACATATATAGGATTAAATTACACAAAAAAATTTTATATTGTTTTTAATAATTGATTTTAATAGATTCAAAGATAAGATGAAATCATTTTTTCTCTTTTCATTTGGTCTCTCATTTCTTGGATTTACTGAAATTAATAATTAAAAAAGATAAAAAATTTTAATTTTATACTACCATAAATTGATCACTCTCATATATATATATATATATATCTGTATATATATATATATATTTATATTTGATACACTGCTAGTGTATAGATTCTACGCACTATCAATGAATAAGATGATGACATCTTATTAATGAAATAAATTAGATAATGCTACATCATTAATGAGTAAGTTTTTTAAAAAATATTAACTTTTATATATTTATTTTAAGGGTTAGTATTTGCTCATTAATAAGGTGATATCATCTAATTTACTGATAGTATATAAAATTTATATACTGACAATATATCAAATAAAAACTCTATATATATTCAGATTGTTTGAGCTTTTATAATTAATTAGCTTGTGACCCGTGCAATGCACGATATTTTATTTTTTATAAAATTATTTTAATTAATTAAATTTAATATGATAATATTATATTTCTTTTAACTAAATTTATATGTTGTTATTGTATTTAATTCAATCTGAAATCAAAATAAAAAAAAATTCTTCATACAAAATTTCTTTAAAAATTGGAAAGCCTATTTTGTCTTTATTTTTTCCAACAACCTATATATTAGGTTTGGTAACTTAAAATTAAAAGAATAAATTTGGATTTTAGTATAAAATGTGTGATAAAGAATGCAAAAATATAACATTAATTCATGATTGGACAATCACTTATTTAAAATAAATTATTTTAATTTTAATGAATTCATCAATCAAACATAAACATTAAGAGAATTTATAATCTAAAAAATATATGTTAAAATTAATTTTAAAATTTTTGTTTTAATATGTTAAAAAATCTAATAATTTGATTATAGTCAATCCATTGATATTTATGTTTGTCAATTAATCACTAAATAATAAAATTAAAAGATTTTATTAGCAAGCATATTTATCTCATACCTGTACATATTACTTTTTCCCGTTGATATGTATATATATTTTAACATTATATTTGAGGCTAGATTATAAATATAAAATATTAGATAATATAAAATCAAATCAAAAGTACATAGTACTAATTTAATGTAGGATAAAATTTATCTAAATAAATTAATAAAATTTTTATAAAATGTATATAGTTATCAATTTAATAACTATATAATTTTCAAATTTTATAAGTTTTTTTTTAATGTCAAATAGTTGATAGATAATAATTTTTTAAAATATGTTTTTTTATGAATTTACTAATTGGAAGTAAAATAAATTATTTTCTCATAAGATAGAAAAGAAATCTTGTATTTAATATAGTATTGTAATATTAGAAAGATAATATATAAAATTAAAATTTGGTCTTTTGATAATAATTTAAATTTAAATTTGTTTTAGTACTAATTATTAAATGGTAATACATCAAAGCAAACTCCTATTCTTTGTGGTGTCAATGTTGAATGTTAAAAGTTAAGAATAAAATTTAATTTTGAGTAATTTAAGGTAAACAATAATGAAAAATTAAATTTTAATTACAACTTGAATTGTAACTTATTCATAAAAGGCAAAAGCACTGGCTACTTATAAGGAAATGATTGTAATATTATATTTATTGTATAAATCATTCAAATAAATTAATTCTTAACTTTTAATCCTTTAAGAGGTTTAAATCCTCATTTAAGTTTGCTTTGTCAATAACACTTGATTTGATCAATGCTAACACTATTTGAAAACTTGATTTTTACTTTAATTTTCAAAAAACAAATTTACTTGTCATAACGTCTAGATCCGGAGATCTATCGTTAGACATTGACTTTAGGGAGTCGCCACCAATCTTTTTTATCTAGGTGTGATTGGCCACCTAAGGAATCTGTCCTTTTAGGGAACACCTAAGTTTAAGAGTCCCTAAAAGAATAGGTTCAGGTCTACTAACCAGAATAGGATTCGAGAGTTCGGTTACGTATGAGGAAGGTTATAGCACCCTCACAACGCCCATCAAAAGATGGTACCAGCTTAAATTTGTGTTATCCAATGAGCCTTAAAATTTTACCAAGTAATTAATTATTGAAAATTATTCTCAATTAACTCTAATACTTTTAGCAAAAAATTGAGAAAATTCCCCACCTCAAGAGTATGCAAGAAAAACTACCGTTTCACTTGCAGAGGCTCCGTCGTCGGATTATTTAAAGAAAAATCAAAATAAAAATAAAAAGAAAAAAAATGATTGTTCTTGTGCAGGGAAAATTGATATTTTCAACTTTTCCCCAAAAATCTCTTTTTTTGAAAATTTATTTTTAAGAAAAATTGATACTTTCAACTTTTCCCCAAAAATATTTTTTGCAAATTTTGATTTTCAAGGAAAATTGATACTTTCAACTTTTCCTCAAAAACCCTTTTTTTGAAATTTTATTTTCAAGGAAAATTGATACTTTCAACTTTTCCCTAAAAATATTTTTCGAAAATTTTGATTTTTAAGAAAAATTGATACTTTCAACTTTTCTCCAAAAATATTTTTTTGATTTT
This sequence comes from Durio zibethinus, assembly GCF_047325235.1. NCBI lineage: Eukaryota > Viridiplantae > Streptophyta > Magnoliopsida > Malvales > Malvaceae > Durio > Durio zibethinus. Next base: position 2,865,082 of record NC_143187.1, on the reverse strand, counting down.
TATTTAAAGAAAATAGAACAAAATAAAAGTGAAAATAAATAAAGATAAAAAAAATAAAGAAAAGTAAAAAAAAAATAAAAATAAGATAAAGATAAAAAAATATTAAATAAATCTAATCTAATAAAAAAATAAAACAAATAAATTAAAAAAATTCCAAAAAAAAAAAAACCTGGAGTGGCTCGGCTATCGGCTCGGCTCAAGAAAGAGAAACGGCTCGGGGGGTGGCTTAGGAAGCTCGGCTCAGCTCGGAAGGGGGCAGGTACGCGCGGGTCAGGAAGCGGGTCGACGCTTGGGTCGGGTCGGATTTCGACAAAACACGCGGATCCTCTGGGTCACTTAAAGCCAAAACGACGTCATTTTAGGAGGGTATAAAAGGCAGTTCCCTTCGTTTTTCGACAGAAGCCTTCTCCCCTCTCTCTCTTCTTCCCTTTTTCTCTCTCTTCTCTCTAAAAGCTGAAGAACTCCGGTGGAATATTCATCGGATTCTGGAAAATGTCACCGAAATTTGGAAAATTTCACCGGAAGTTGGTCGGAAGATCACCGATTTCTGGGATTCCTCTCCAGAAACTGGGCAGGTCGCCAAAAACTTTAAGTTTGGCTAGAATTTTCGCCGAAAAATTCAAACTTAGCCAAAAAATTCACCGGAATCTGGAATTTCCAGAAATTCCCAGAAAAAAATCGCCAAAAAGCTTCAAAAAATTCTTCTCACTCCCAGAACACTCCTAAACCTTTTCTTAGCTCTCTATACGCCCCTATTCTCTCAATCAGTAACTCTTACTTACTGTTTTTTATGTCTGTCCTTCATTCTGTTTCAGGAGGTCCCTTTTATAGGGATTGATCAGGAGTTCCTGATCAATCCCAATTCCTCCTTGGACGGGAATTCAATCTTTGAATTCAATCTCGACACTTCTGATTGAATTCCCATTCACAATGAGATTCTTCAACTTTCAATCATAGCCATCAAAAAAAGAAAACAAAAAATAATAATAATAATAATAATAATAATAATAATAATAATAATAATAATAAGATAACAACAAATAAGATAAACAGGAAAAAGAAAAAAAAATTATTAACAGATAATTAAAAATCTAAAAAAATATTACAAAAAAAATAATACATAAATTATAATATAATAATAAATATATAACTATATAAATAAAATACATATAAATATTAACAAAAAAAATAAATAAAGATATACATATATTAATACATAATAATAATAATAAATAATACAATACAAAAAAATAAAAATAATACAAGATAAAAATTGAATTGGGCTTACCCATTTGGGCTAGGCCCAATTGATCTGGGCCTGAACCCAATTTGGTGTCTACAGCTGCCCCTCTTTGCACATTTTTTGTGAAACAGAAATTGTGCAAAGACGTAGACACCTAATCAAGGCTCAACTCAACATTGTCATTTTTTGTTTTTTTTTTGTGTTTTTTTTTGTTTTTTGTTTTTTTGTTTTTTTTTTTTTTGCCCTTTTTTCTTTTTTTCTCTTTCTTTTTGTTTTTTAATTTTGATCAAAGCTCCTCTAAACAGAGGTTCAATGACTTCGAGAAACATAAACAAAGCTCCTCTAAATAGAGGCAACCCTTTTTTGTTTTTTTTTTTGTTTTTTTTCTTTAAAAGCTCCTCTAAACAGAGGCACCACGACTTTGGAAAGTAAATTGCTCCTCTAAACAGAGGCACCATGACTTTGAAAAATAAATTGCTCCTCTGTTTAGAGGCACCACGACTTTGGAAAGCAAATTGCTCCTCTAAACAGAGGCACCACGACTTTGAAAAGTAAATTGCTCCTCTAAACAGAGGCAACGGAACTTTGAAGAAAGTAAATTGCTCCTTGACAATCATGTCCAAAGGAGTTGAAAGTTGTGTTTGAAGAAATTTCAAGAGATTATGCCCAAAGGTCTTATAAATTAACCCTGATACCAAAAGACATCCTATTTCAAGGATTAGGAACTTACCTGACAAGTTTCTTCTCAAACTTGCAAAATATCTTCATATCTGTCTTCTCTATGTAGGATGTTGAAACACCACTGCTTCTTGAATTCATACACTATACTTTCCTGAAAGTAGTGTATGCTATGCAAATGCATATGAATTTCAATGCATGCTATGCAAATGTTGGCCAAATAATTCCTATTCAATGTATGGTACTCCAGTTTCTCAAGCTCTTTTTTCTTTCTTGGGTGTCAAGCCCTTTGATTCTTCAAGGATCCAATTACACTGCTCTTCTAGGATCGAACCAGTGTAGCTCTTAATTTTCTCTTCCACTCACATTCTTCCTGTAACAAAAAATCTCTTCCCAGATTCAATGTCCTAATCAGGAACTGAACGTCTCGATTCTGCCTTTATCACTCTTGATTTATTCAATGTAATGTAAAGATCTTTTTATGTTGTTATTCATTCATCAATCATTATTTCAAACTCAAAAAGTAAGAATGCATTTGCACATTTCTTTCGTGGTGGGGTATTGAGAAGAAAGGAATATGAATGGTTGGGAAACAGTCATAAGAAAAAGGCATAAAGAAATGAAATAAAACTTTTCTTATTAGCAAATGTTGGCAATCTTTGGCCAAGAAAGAATTACAAGGATAGGTATGGGGACAAAGCCCAAAATGAACAATCAGATAATCATGATAACACATCTCAAAGTCTTTTCTGAAAACCCAACCCTCTGATGTATTTAACAACTTGGAACTCTTTCAAATTTGCTAGCCTCCATATCAGCGAGCTTTTAAATTCGATGCTGTATTCTCCTTATCTAAGCCGTCTTTTCAAGTTTTCAACTTAGACAAACCCCGTATGACTCAAACCGCCCTTTTGGGGTTTTCTCCTTGAGTCCTTCTTTTTCACTTTTTCTTTTTTCATTTTTTCATTTTTTCAATTTTTTCATTTTTTCATTTTTTCATTTTTTCATTTTTTTTCATTTTTTCATTTTTTTAAAGCATAGTATTTCTTCACAGCATCAGAATTTATAGGATGGGGTAAATCATTTCCATCCATCTCAGTTAGTATCAGTGCTCCACCCGAAAAAGTCCGTTTCACCACATACGACCCTTCCCAATTCGGAGTCCATTTTTCTTTACTATCATGTTGGATTGGGAGAATTCTTTTCAAGACCAACTCTTCTTCCCGAAAACAACGAGGTCGAATCTTCTTATCATGAGCCTTCATCATTCTCCTTTGATATAGTTGACCATGGCACAGTGCAGTCAATCTCTTCTCTTTTATGAAATTTAACTGCTCATAACGTTTTCGAATCCATTCAGCTTCTTTCAACTTGACTTCTTTTAAGACTCTCAAAGAGGGGATCTCTACTTCCACTGATAATACAGCCTCCATCCTATAAACCAAAGAAAACGGGGTTGCCCCAGTAGAAGTGCGAACTAACGTTCAATATGCATGCAATGCGAATGGCAACTTCTCATGCCAATCTTTGTAAGTCTCAGTCATTTTCTCCAAAATCCTCTTTATGTTCTTATTGGCTGCCTCAACTGCTCCATTCATTTTCGGACGGTATGGTACCGAGTTATGATGCTTGATCTTGTATTGAGCATATATTTCTTGCATCATCTTACTATTTAAATTCTTGACATTGTCTGAAATAATTCTCTCCGAAAGTTCATATCTACAGATGATCTCTTTCTTTATGAATTTACAAACCACGGAGCGTGTCACAATTGCATATGATGCTGCCTCTACCCATTTTGTGAAGTAATCTATCATCACAAAAATAAATCTGTGCCGGTTAGAAGCCTTTGGGGCGATTGGACCAATGACATCCATGCCCTACATTGAAAATGGCCATGGTGGTGTCATAACATGTAAAGCAGATGGTGGAGCATAGATCTTATCAGCATATATCTGACATTTATGGCATTTACGAGCATAATCAATGCAATCATTCTCCATTATCAACTAGTAATATCTCATTCTCATGATCTTTTTTGCCATCATATGTCTACTAGATGTGCTCCACATATTTCATCATGCACCTTTTTAATGATTTTCTTCATTTCAGTCTCATCTACACACCTCAATAATACTTTATCCTTGCTTCTTTTGTACAGGACATCTCCATCCAGGAAAAAACTCATAGCCAATCTTCGGATGACCCTTTTATCATTTTCTGTTGCATGAACTGGATACTGCTGATCCTTGACATACTATAAGATGTCATAATACCAAGGTTTTCCATCTTCTTCCCCCTCTACATTAGAACAATACGCTGGTATATCCTTAACATCTAACTTGATGGGCTGAATGTCCGTATTATCATTAATTCGAATCATTGCAGTCAGAGTAGCCAATGCATCAGCAATCACATTCTCTTCTCGAGGTAAGTGATCAAATTGGATATCTTCAAATTGTTTCGTCAGCTCTAGAATATACTTATGGTACGAAACGAGTTTTGAATCTCCCATCTCCCATTCTCCTTTCAATTGGTATATAACTAGAGCTGAGTTTTCAAACACTTTCAATGCTTTCACTCTTCTTTCTATAGCAGCTTGCAAGCCCATGACACACGTCTCATATTCAGCGATATTATTTGTGCAATTAAAATTTAACCTCGCTGTTATAGGACAGTATTGTTCTTCTGAAGAAATCAGAATTGTCCCAATTCCATTCCTCAAGGCATTAGCAGCTCCATCAAAGTAAATTCTCTAACATTTTTTTACGTGCTCCCTTTTCTTCGGTTGGGAAATAGTCATTAAGTTTTCATCAGAGAATTTCAGCTTCATCGGCTCATAGTCTTCAGTAGCACGATCTACAAGAAATTTTGCTATAGCACCTCTTTTTATTACTTTTTGGCTCACGTATATAATATCGTATTCCGAGAGCATTACTTGCCATCTAGCGATTCTCCCAGACAAAGAAGGCTTCTCGAAGATATACTTAATGGGATCCAGTTTTGCTATGAGCCACGTAGTATGATAGAGCATATACTGTCTGAGTCTTTTGGCATCCACGCTAATGCACAACACATTTTCTCCAGTGAAGAATACTTGGATTCATATTCCATAAATTTTTTACTCAGATAATAAATAGCTTTCTCATTTCGACTAGCCTCGTCTTGCTACCCTAGCACACATCCCATTGAATTTTTACATACAGTTAGGTACAAAATTAAAGGTTTTCCTGGAACAAGTGGCACCAATACTAGAGGGTTTGATAAATATTACTTAATTTTATCAAACGCCTCTTGACATTCTTCATTCCATTTTCCAGAATTATCTTTATGTAGAAGCTTAAAGATGGGATCACATTTGTAAGTAAGCTGAGAGATGAACCGAGAAATGTAGTTCAACCTCCCCAGAAAACCTCGAACTTCTTTTGGTGTGCTGGGAGGTGACAAATTCTGGATGGCCCGTATCTTATCGGGATCGACTTCAATTCCTCTTTCACTGACCACGAAGCCTAGCAACTTCCCTGACTTTACCCCAAAAGTGCACTTGGTTGGGTTTAACTTTAACTGAAATTTTTTCAACCTCTCAAATAATTTTCTGAGGCTAGTGACATGATTTTCATCCTTACAAGACTTCGCAATCATATCTTCTACATACACCTCAATCTCTTTGTGCATCATATTATGGAAGAGTGTTACCATGGCCATTTGATATGTTGCCCCAGCATTTTTTAACCCAAAAGACATGACTTTGTAGCAGAAAGTTCTTCACATGGTTACAAAAATAGTCTTTTCCATATCATCCGCAGCCATTTTTATTTGATCATACCCCTAGAAACCATCCATAAAAGAGAAAATTGAATGTTTAGCTGTGTTATCTACCAGTGTGTCAATATGAGGCAAAGGAAAGTTATCTTTTGGGCTAGCCTTATTCAAGTCTCGATAGTCTACACACATTCGTACTTTTCCATCTTTTTTAGAAACTGGGACTATATTGGCTACCCATTCTGGATACTTGGCCACTTGTAGAAAACCTGAATCAAATTGTTTCTTCACCTCCTCTTTAATCTTTAACAGCATTTCGGGCTTCATCCATCTCAGTTTCTGTTGAACTGGCTTACATTCTGGCTTTAAGGGCAATCTGTGCTCCACTATCTCTATGCTCAGCCCTGGTATATCCTGGTAAGACCAAGCGAATATATCTACAAATTCTTGAAGTAGGTTTGCCAATCGTCGCCTATCTCCAGACGAAAGTGAAGTGCCCATTCTGACCTCTTTTTTATTTTCTTCATCTCCCAGATTCACTAAGTCTACTACCTCCTGATGAGGCTCAATTGGCTTGTTCTCTTGTTCAATCATTCTCATTAGGTCTGAAGGCATAACATATTCTTCAGAATTCTTTTCATTATCAAGTTCATCAGTATTAATTGAATTCTCAAAGCTGACCTCTTGATTGTTATCATGATTATCTTCATATTCATTTAAAGACCTGAAATTGAATGAAATGGGATATGTTGGCAAGATGTGCTTGGAGAGATGAAAATAATAAAGACACAAGAAGAAATGAATGAAAATGCATCCTTCCTAATTTTTATTAAAAATAATAAATGATGAATGGCCCAAACAAAAAGATCACCCCATAGCTTTAGGCGAAAGCTATTGAGATGTTATAATTACATTGCATCAAAATCAAAAGTCAAAGGCATCTCAATGGCACTCCAATTATTGAGCTCAAAATCTGGTGGACAAAGGCGAACCCACTCCTCTTGATCAACCCTTACTTCATCTTCAACAGCATTAATGGCTAACTGGGCCAAATCGTCTTCCACACTTTTTCGTGCATCTGGGTACATGAATCCTCCAGGTCTGAAGGTTTCATATTGTAAACACCATTTTTTTTAAAATTTTTATTTTTATTATTTAATTTTTTATTATTATTTTTTTTTCATTTTTGCGTTTGTCTTCTTATTCCTTTCTTTTTCTTTTTTCTTCATCTTTATCTGGTTCAAATCTAGTACACAATCCCTAAAGTCAAAAGCACCACCGATAGCTGCCAACGATCGACAAGCCACCAATCACGGATGGTAGGTGTGATTTTTCAGTTGAAAAATGGGATTCGAATCTCAGAAAATCTGAGATTTGAATCCCAATAAGCTCTATAAATAGAGCTTGTAAACCAGACCAAAAGGAGAGGGGGAATCGAAAAAAGAACAGCAAAGAAAAAGAAAGAGAGAGTTTCTGTAAAAAAATACAAAAAAAATCAACACAGTCCTCCCCGTAGGGAGGAACCCAGCGTCAAGCTTCTTGCACGAAGAAAGAAAGGTCAGCTTAAAAAAAAAAAGAAAAAGAAAGAACGCAAAAAAAAAAATTTTGGCCAAAACTTTGAAGGCAGATCTAGGAATTTTGAGACTTCTTCTGGTGAAAAAGAGGTCAGATCTACGCTCAGGGGGTCGAGAAGAGCTTGTGGGAGAATTTTGGAATTTTCTGACCACCGGAGACGGCGGCCGGTGACCGGCAATCGACGGCGGTGACGACGGACGGCGGCAGCACCAACGGTCGACCGGCGCTCGGCTGAAGAAGAAGAAGAAAAAAAAAAGTTTTTTTTCTAGAAAATGAAAAACTGACCAAAAAAAAAATTTGAACCTTTTATATAAATTGCCAAAATCAAAACGACGTTGTTTCATTAAAGGCCCAAAACGACGTCGTTTTAAGCCCGAAGATCCGCGCGTCAACCCACGACCCGACCCGGGGTCCGTGCGCTTGACCCGCGACCCGCGACCCGCTTCCTTCATCAGCTCTGCCCGGTCTGACTGGAACGGACCGAATCGCCCAGACCAAACCGAACCGGTATTGGAGCGGACCGAACCGCCCAGACCAAGCCAAACCGTCAGATCGAACCGCCGAACCGAACTGGGCGTTGACTGGACTGTTGACCGGTCCTGTTCAGGTAAAAAAAATTTTTTTTTTGAATTTTTTTTATTTTTGTATATTATTTTATTAATATTTATGCATATTAAAATATCTATATTTATTAGACTAATTGATGAAATTGTGGTTAAATTTTTTTATGTAATTATGTTAATAAACTTTAAAAACAATAATATAAAAATAAATTTAATAATAATACTAAATTAATAAAAAATAAGAGAAAAGGAAATTTTTATCCGATGATGAGATTCAAAGGTATTCTGAGTAGTGATGCCTACGAAATCTCTAGGTGAGAAGATTTTTTTTAGTACTACCAGTGTATTGGAGTATTTATAAAAAATTTTTAATGCAGTAAATATTTTCTTTTTTTAAAATAATAAATAAAAATTGATTAATAAATTAAAATATAAGTAATAAAAATAGGAAAAAAGAAATTTAATCCAATGATGGGATTCTAAAAGTATTTCGAGTAGAGATGCTTTAAGAAATCTCTAGGTGAGAAGATTTTTTGTAAAATATTACCAGCGTATTGGAATATTTATAGAAAATCTCCAATATAATTAAATTCCTTTTTCTCTAAAATTTTAATTAAAATTAAAAAATTAATAAAATTTTTGAATGAGAATAAAATGTGTGCATAAACATGAAAATATTTTGCATGGCATGCATGACATAATTTCTTACGAAAAGTAAATTTAGACCTCCAAAGATGAGATTCTAAAAGTATTCCGAGTAGAGATGCTTTAGAAATTTCTAGGTGAGAAAGAGTTCTTTTAATGTTACCAACGTACTGGAACATTTTAAGAATTATTTCAATAAAAAGGTTTTAATTTATTTTTCTCGAGAATAAATTTTTTTAACATGACATTTTCTTACGAAAAGTAAATTTAGACCTCCGATGATGAGATTCTAAGGTATTCCGATAAGCGATGCCTAAGAAATCTTTAGGTGAGAAAAAGTTCTTCTAATGTTACCAACGTACTGGAACATTTTAAGAATTATTTCAATAAAAAGGTTTTAATTTATTTTTCTCGAGAATAAATTTTTTTTAACATGACATTTTATTACGAAAAATAAATTCGAGCCTCCAAAGATGAGATTCTAAAAGTATTCCGAGTAGAGATGCTTTAAGAAATCTCTAGGTGAGAAAGAGTTCTTTAAATGTTACCAATGTACTGGAACATTTTAAGGATTATTTCAATAAAAAGGTTTTGATTTATTTTTCTCGAGAATATTTTTTTTTAATAAATAAAAAATCAAGAAAATTATTTTTTGAATATTGAAAATAAGATCGTTTTTATCAAAATCAAAGGATAACACGTTGTTAATTGGTACCGTTTTTTAACGGGCGTTGTGGGGGTGCTAATCCTTCCCCACGCGTAACCGACTCCCGAACCCAGACTGTTGCGCAGACCCTAAAATTATCTTTTTTTTAATAAATTTTAATTAATTTTAAGATTTCATTAAAAAGATATGTTTTAATAGGTGGCCAATCGCACCTAGCCAAAAAAGATTGGTGGCGACTCCGTTATTTTTTTTATTTTGTTTCCAAATTCGTCGGGCGGATACAAAACCGTTACGACACATATAAGTGTGGGATAAACATCAGTCTTGCTGTCTTTCTTGATGGCCTTCTTTTGACTTCCCACTTTGTCATCTCATAGCCTAAGCCTGCCCTGTCGCTATTGTCCACTATTGTTGGAGGTTCTTTAATTCCCTGTAAGTTTTTGCCCAGCCCAAGTCCTGGATACCAACCTTTGTTGATGACTTGGCTCACCACTATCTTTGAAAAAGACTGACTTTGAAATCCTTCGTCTACAGTATTGACCAATTCAAAAGATCGATATAAGCATTCCAATGCTTCTTTGGCAGCCTCTACATATGGAGTGTTCAATGGTTGGGTCACTAGCATATCTTTTTCCCCAACTACCACTACTAATTGACCTTTCACATTGAACTTGATCTTTTGATGCAAAGTAGAGGGCACAGCTCCTGCCATGTGAATCCATGGCCTTCCTAATAGACAGCTGTAGGATGGAGAGATATCCATCACTTGAAATTTTATATTGAAGGTGCATGGCCCAATTTGTAAGGGCATCTCAATATCTCTCAGGACTTTTTTTTTTGTTCCATCAAAGGCTCTCACAATCATCTGACTGTCTTTCATATGAGAGTAATCAATGGGTAACCTTGCCAAAGTTGACATAGGCATGACATTGATAGCAGAACCATTATTGATAAGGACCTTGGCTATGATATGGCTCTTGCACTTGACTGTGATATGCAGAGCCTTGGCGTTTCTTTTTTCCTCCAAAGGAATCTCATCATCACTGAATGAAATGTGATTTGGCATAACTAGATTTCCAGCCAAGTGGTTCACATATTCAACAGACACGTTATGGGCCACGTATGCCTGATTTAACACTTTCAGCAAGGCATTTCGGTGTGGCTCTGAGTTCAACAACAGTGATAATAATGAGATTCGAGCTGGTATTTTATTCAACTGTTCCACAACAGAATACTCACTATGTTTTACCAGCTTCAAAAATTCACAAACCTCCATTTCTGATACTGGTTTTGACTGATCCTCTTCAGGCTCTATCTCCGGATTATTTCATCTTTTTTTTTTCTTTAGCCTTCTCCTTTCTAGCCCTCTCTAGCATTTCTAGAGTGTAACATCTCTCACTTCGAGTAATGCTTCCTACACCAATTATGTTGGAAGCATTGGCTTTGGAGACCTCTTCTTCTTACCCCTGCACTACAGTGTCACAACCATATCTCCAGGGTACAGCTTTATCATCTTTGTATGGAAAAGGAGTCGGGACTTTAAAAGTTATCGACCTGGGGAAGAGTTTATCTATGACTGATTTTGGTTTGTTTCCACATTGAATTGTTACTGGTTTTGGAAACAGCTTTACAGGCCTATCAGTCATGCACACCTAAGCATTCTTCAAGTCTTCTCTTTTTTCATAAACCTCCATCTGATGTGAATCTAAGAGTTTTTGCACCTCCTGATGAAACTGCTCACAAGTCTCAATGGAATGGCCTATTACCCCACTATGATACTTACAACTAGTACCAGCTATATATGCTCCATGATAGCTGTGTGGACTTACCAGTTGTATCATGTCTGCTCTTAAAATATCAAACAATTGGTCGAGGGGTGTCTTAATATCTACCACTTCCTTCCTCACATGGCGCTCCTGTTCTTCACCTATAGCATTCACATTATGATTTGGCAAAGGATTGCTTTGGCGCAGTCATCCCTCCAGTGTCAAAAAAAATCATCCCATCCTTGATCAACCGTTGCACTTTGTGTTTCAGGGTAGTGCAATTTTCGGTAGAGTGACTAGCAATCCCATAATGGTAGTCACAATGGACGGTGAAATCATACCACTTAGGATAAGGTGGCTTAAGGGGTTTCAATTTGCTTGGAGCAATCAAATGATTGTTGTAGAGCTCCTCATACAATTTCATATAGGTTATTGGAATAGGGTCAAAAACAAGTTTCTCACGAGTGGTTCGTTGCTCCCGTGAGCCACTAACAGGGTTAGTTGGGCGATTTTGTGGTCTTGAGGTAGGTTGAATGTTAGGACTGTAAATGGCATTTTGGGGTCTATGAAGGGTTTGATAGGTTTGGAGGTATGGTGGTTGTGTAAATGGTTGGTATGGGTGAAAGGAAGTGTTATTTACAGCAGGGTGATATGGCAAATATTCTGGTGGTGGGTAAGGTGAATAACCTCTGATTTGTCATCTATCAAAGCTCACAGCCTGAGCTTCAGTTTTTTTTTTCTTTGGGACTCTTTTGCTAGATGCTTCATTTTCTTCTAGCTTACCATTCTTGATGGCACTCTCAATGATCTCTCCCGAGATTATCATATCAGCAAAATTTTTTGTCGCATTCCCTATCATCTTTTCATAATAGGGAGGTTTTAAAGTGCTAACAAATAGCACTGTAGTTTTTTTCTCGGTCAGAGGAGGTTGTACTTGAGAAGCAACATCCCTCCACCTCTGGGCATACTCTTTAAAAGATTCGTTTGACTTTTTTTCCAGATTCTGCAAAGACAAACGATCGGGGGCTAAATCGATGATATGTCGATATTGACTGATAAAGTCATGTGCCATATAGCTCCAAGAGCGAATGCGAGTTCTGTTCAGCTGAACATACCATCTGGCCGCAGAGCCAGTAAGACTGTCTTGAAAAACATGCATCAATAGCTTTTCATCATGTGCATGAGCTGTCATCTTCCTGCAATACATGGTGATGTGAGTTTTGAGGTACTTTGTACCATCATATTTTTCAAATTTTGGTATCTTGAACTTATGGGGGATAACCACATCAGGAACTAAGCAGAGCCCAGCAGCATCAACTGACCCATAAAAGCTAAATCCTTCCACAGCCTTTAACCTTTGCTCTAGCATGCTAATCTTGGAACTTTCCTCAGCCTCCACTCTCATCTTTTCCTTCTCCTTCTCTTTTAAATCATCTAGATCAGGAATTGATTCTGCTACTTTTTTAGTGAAGACATGATTTACATAGCTGTTATACTGCCCTGGGTTAAAAGCTAATGGCATTCCAGGATATGTTGGATATACGAAGTGTTGTGGTGGGACCTCTTGAGCAGACTGGACCTGAGGTGGGCCAAAACCTGAAGGGTACAAAAGGTCAGCCACTTCTTGCTGACTTGTATTTCTTTCAACCCCTTTTTCTTTATTCATGTTATTAAGAGCTTTCAGAATCTTACTTAGCTCACTTTCAATCTTTTCCTGTGCTTTTTCTATCTTTTCAAATCTATGAGAATTTTTCTACTCCATTTGCCTTACTCTGGATCTTGTGTTGAATCGATGGGTAGGGTTTTCACTAGATGGAGCTATCCTAGAACCTTGAGTATCATATCTTAGAATTAGTAAATTTGCATGATCATCACATGGTTACTTTGTTAAGTGTAATGAATGAGAATGCAATGAATAAAAAATGCATGTATGCAAAGAGCATTTACCTTAAAACGGTATTCAAAAAAATTTTCATTTATTCCAAAAAACTTTGATCTACATTGAGTTTAAAATCCTAGAATTATAGCCATAAAATTGTTTGATCTGTTCATACTGGGCCTTAGCTTCTTCTATAAAGTTTAAGAGATGCTGTCCATGTTCTCTTACTGGGCCCACCACCTGTCTTAATGCCTCTGCCTCTTCCACCATCTCTCTTGCCTTACACACCCCTTTATGAATTTGGGTTGTTAAGTGCTCAATGTATTTCTGCCTTCCTAGGTTCTCTCTTTTACCACACCAGACTTGGTATGATAATTCTCTATGTTTTCTAACCAATACAGTGATGTGGTCTCCTTGTTCTTCCAACCTTTGACTTAGCCTGTTCAAATAACTATTTAGCATATTAATTTTTGCCTGTGCTTCGGTACTTTCTTCTTTCAATTCGGCATACTCTTGCTTCAGTCTGGTATTTTCTTCAGTCGGCTCGACAATGGTTATTTCTTTGGCTCTTTCTCTCATACATAGCCTCTTATGCTCCTGGTGTAACTTTGCTAGATCTTCAGTAGCTGTATTACGTTCTCTAGCAATCTTGTGAACTTTAACTTCATAACTTTCGGCTCTATTTTTCCACTGGGCTTTTTCTTCTTGAAGTTTCTGAATCTCTTGCTTTAACTTGCTCTTTTCAGACTCAAATTCTTTTGTTGCCAGCTCTAATTCTGATGGCGTCTCTTCAAGTTTTTCTTCTATTGGTGGTTGAGAGATTTCATAAGTGAATACCATTTCTTGTCTTCTCTTTGTTCTCCAAACCAAGTAACCTGGGGTTACTTTTTTGGTAAATGGTCCAGGACTCACTCTTTGGGGATTTTTCCATGCCTTGATCATCTCATTCATCCTCTGAAATGCTTTAGGCTCACTGTAAGAGAAATCTAACTGATGAAGCCCATAAGTCACAGGAATAAACTGTTCTCCCCCCAATTGCCTCCTCACTAGGAGTGGTGCATAATTCGTCACTCCCCATAAACCCAGAAGTGAAACCACTGTACTATCCCTACATTGGTATAACATAGGTTCACGATTCATCCATGGGGCTAACCATCTCACCCTGGCACCTTCCAACTTTTGTAAAAAAGTTATCCATTCTTGTTTGGACTTCCGTTTTGACCACCTACTTTCGCAGAATTCTTTGATCGAAAAATGATTACGGATGTAAATCTTTGAGAAAGCACCATTTCCTTGTTCAAAATGGCTTTTCATCCACACGTATAATAACTGTATGCATCCTATGAAGTGCCCTCCATTCCGACGACAATAACTCAAAGATCTGATAGTTTCTGCTAATATTACCGTTGAAAGATTACAGCCATTGATCACACTCTCAAAGAAATCAACCACCGCTATCTCAATATGTCCCAAAACCTTTGGAAAAATCACCAGTCCGTATATAGCCAAGGCAAATATGTCTAACCCCCGTTCTTCATTGGCATGTTACATCAGAAACTCATGAAAGAACTTCCAAGGTAGGCAGACCTGTTCTTGTTTCTTCTTTGTATGAGAATCCACAACTTCCTTATCTATCCCCATGAATTGAGCCAGACTTTTACGAAACCCTGACTTATGCTTTTTGACATATATCTTGTCAAGAGTCTTGAGATGCAAACCTACTAAGATCGAATATTCTTCTATGGTGGGAGTCATATCAGCTTCGTTAAAGATGAAACATTTGTATGCAGGATCCCAGAATTGTGTTGCAACTCTGATTAGTTGATCATCAATAAACACTGCTAGAAGGTGTGCTATATGCCCATGTTTCTGACAAAACTGCTCTTATCTTGACGGACTCATCTTTTTCCAGATATCAACCAAATCTTTTAAATTGTTCTGTTTGAGGAGGATAGATATTTCTTGAGACAGAGTAGACTCATACCCAATTGGCAAGCAATCTCCCATCTTCAATTGAGTCTTTTCTGACAGGGCCCTTACTTCATTAGGTGTCCCACAGGGTGCTAATACTGATGAAGAGCAAACTAAGCGTTCATTGGTGTCCATGAAAAAAAATTTGTTGAAAATCATTTTTCAGGCAAATGTTCTTTATGCAACTTTATGATATGCGCATGGACCAATGCAAAAGAAAAAAAAAGGTTAGTATACCCAGAAAAAGAATAAATAACTAAATAAATTTAAACATCACACAAAGTAAAAATGGTGAATCCTATGCTTTTGGTCAATTCTAAAAGGGAAGAGTGATGGCTCTATCTATGGGTTAGGCACTCTTAAAGTTCACTATATGTGGTTTTAAGGGTCAAAGTCTAAAGGTCCTCAAATTGTTCCTTACATCCTTGTCCATCACAAACTAGTAAGGCACCCTAATCCTCACCCATTACAGGCTACAAGCGGAAAAGGTTCAATTTGAGTGGGAGTATTTCGCTAGCCACTGCGGAGGCATTAGACATCACGAAAGCAATAGGTACTTTACTCTCTCCTAGAGGGACGAAGCTCGGGTGTAGAGCTCATGTTATGCACATGCATATGAATGACATAATTAACAATGTAAATAAACATGAATGAATAATAACACATATATACAAAAAGGGTTCAATTTTATTAAGCTTTTGGATAACACAAATTATTTGCTGGCCTGACTCTCAAGTCCCCAGTGGAGTCACAAAGCTGTCATAACGTCTAGATCCGGAGATCTATCGCTAGACATTGACTTTAAGGAGTCGCCACCAATCTTTTTTATCTAGGTGTGATTGGCCACCTAAGGAATCTGTCCTTTTAGGGAACACCTAAGTTTAAGAGTCCCTAAAAGAATATGTTCAGGTCTACTAACCAGAATAGGATTCGGGAGTTCGGTTACGTGTGAGGAAGGTTATAGCACCCTCACAACGCCCATCAAAAGATGGTACCAACTTAAATTTGTGTTATCTAATGAGCCTTAAAATTTTACCAAGTAATTAATTATTGAAAATTATTCTCAATTGACTCTAATACTTTTAGCAGAAAATTGAGAAAATTCCCTCACCTCAAGAGTATGCAAGAAAAACTATTGTTTCACTTGCAGAGACTCCGTCGTAGGATTATTTAAAGAAAAATCAAAATCAAAATAAAAAGGAAAAAAATGATTGTTCTTGTGCAGGAAAAATTGATACTTTCAACTTTTCCCCAAAAATCTCTTTTTTTGAAAATTTATTTTTAAGGAAAATTGATACTTTCAACTTTTCCTCAAAAACCCTTTTTTTGAAATTTTATTTTCAAGGAAAATTGATACTTTCAACTTTTCCCTAAAAATATTTTTTGAAAATTTTGATTTTTAAGGAAAATTGATACTTTCAACTTTTCTCCAAAAATATTTTTTTGATTTTTATTTAAAGAAAATAGAACAAAATAAAAGTGAAAATAAATAAAGATAAAAACAATAAAGAAAAGTAAAACAAAAATAAAAATAAGATAAAGATAAAAAATATTAAATAAATCTAATCTAATAAAAAAATAAATAAATAAAACAAATAAATAAAAAAATTCCAAAAAAAAAACTGGAGCGACTCGGCTATCGGCTCGGCTCAAGGAAGAGAAACGGCTCGGGGGGGCGGCTTGGAAAGAACGGCTCGGGGGGGCGGCTTGGAAAGCTCGGCTCGGCTCGGCTCGGCTTGGCTCGGAGGGGGCAGGTACGCGCAGATCAGGAAGCGGGTCGACACTCGGGTCGGGTCGGGTTTCTGCAAAATGCGCGGATCCTCTGAGTCACTTAAAGCCAAAACGACGTCGTTTTGAGAGAGTATAAAAGGTAGTTCCCTTCGTTTTTCGGCAGAAGCCTTCTCCCCTCTCTCTCTCTTCTTCCCTTTTTCTCTCCCTTCTCTCTAAAAGCTGAAGAACTCCGGTGGAATATTCGTCGGATTCTGGAAAATGTACCGAAATCTGGAAAATTTCACTGAAAGTTCACCGAAAGTTGGCCGGAAGATCACCGGTTTCTGGGATTCTTCGTCGGAAACTGGGCAGGTCACCGAAAACTTCAAGTTTGGTCAGAATTTTCGCCAGAAAATTCAAACTTAGCCGGAAAATTCACCGGAATCTGGAATTTTCAGAAATTTCCAGAAAAAAAAATCGCCAAAAAGCTTCAAAAAATTTCTTCTCACTCCCAGAACACTCCTAAACCTTTTCTTAGCTCTCTATATGCCCCTATTCTCTCAATCAGTAGCTTTTGCTTACTGTTTTCTGTGTCTGTCCTTCATTCTGTTCCAGGAGGTCCCTTTTATAGGGATTGATCAGGAGTTCCTGATCAATCCCAATTCCTCCTTGGACGGGAATTCAATCTTTGAATCCAATCTGGACTCTTCTGATTGAATTTCCATTCACAATGGGATTCTTCAACTTTCAATCACAGCCATCAAAAAAAGAAAACAAAAAATAATAATAATAATAATAATCAGATAACAGCAAATCAGATAAACGGGAAAAAGAAAAAAAAATTATTAACAGATAATTAAAAATTTGAAAAAATATTACAAAAAAAATAATACATAAATTATAATATAATAATAAATATATAACTATATAAATAAAATACATATAAATATTAACAAAAAAATAAATAAAGATATACATATATTAATACATAATAATAATAATAATAAATAATACAATACAAAAAAAATAAAAATAATACAAGATAAAAATTGAATTGGGCTTACCCATTTGGGCCAGGCCTAATTGATCTGGGCTTGGACCCAATTGGGTGTCTACATTACTCTTAAAAATTTTGTGCCTATTAACACAGTTTTTTATTATTGGATCTATTTTTCCAAACTATCAAGGTCTATTGTTGGGTAAATAACAAATCTCTAGTAATACAATAATTTATTATCTCTATTGTTCAATATACTCTAATGAATGCCAACACATTTCTAACACATTTCATAAACTTAAAAGAAACCAATTAATTTAGTTAGAGGTAATTGATAGAGATTGTATGTTAAATGATTAATGTGAACTTCAATTTTGTTTTGATTTTTCAAAAGAAATGATATAGCAAAAAAATTAGCTTAATTCTCATTATGTATAATAATATATAATAAATCAATATATTTATAATTTAGATAACGAATTAAAATTTTGTTTTCATTTATAGGTATAAGATAATTGAATTTCATTTGTATTGGAATTATTGAAATTTAGAAATTGTTAATCCCATGCAAGACTAATTTGTGTAAGCCATCCATATTTGTTTGGACAATTCTTTGCGTACCATATCTTTTTTTTTTTCATGGTAATAATCTTTCATTATAGTATTTGAGATCAGACATGTTCATAATAACAACTTGTTAGTAATTAGAAAAGCTGGTAAAACTTTGTACTGAATATTAATCACATAACATATGTATATACATTTGCACATAAAAATTATAAATTATTTCATAAAAAATAAACTAAAAATTAAATTTAAAGATAAAATAAAGCAAGACATTTTATATTGTGTATGAAATGTTTAGATTAATTTCTAAGGCATATCAACATATTTGTATATTATACTAATATTGTTCCAAAAACTAAAAGCATTTTTTTTTTTTGCTAAAAAGTGAATTGTAATTTTAAAAAAGAATAAAAGAAATCACATTTTGAAATAAAGAGGAATAAAATAAATGAAAGAAAAAGAAACAAATCAATGGAACAAATAAAAAAAAAAGTGAACATAATAGAATTATAGAACAAAAGACCAATACTATTATCTCTAATGAACAAAAACATATTCTTATTTAGAATGTTGAAGTTGGTGTGAAAAATTAAGAGTAAAATTTAATTGAGAGTGATTTAAGGTAAAAAACAAGTAACTTTGATTACAATTTGAATTGAAATTTATTTATATAATGTAAGAGTAATGAATATTTAAAAGAGAATAAGTGTAATAATCTAAATTAAATAAATTTCTTTTTTTACATTACAAATAAATAAAATCAAATTAAGTATATTTATTTTTTAAGACTAAAAATGTATCAAATCAAATAAAATAATGTATTTATTACATGACACATTGTATTTATTCATGATTGTACACATATAAAAAATAGGCATCTACCTTAAATATTTTCTTTTTTGTTGAAGGCTTTGATTTTTATATATTTGTATAAATAAGATATAAGATTAATAAGGTATTCAAGGAATTTAATATTTATTATAATAAGTTGACTAAAAACTAAAAATGAAAGTAACGAGAGTAATTTATGGAATGTATAAAAACTATCACTTAATAAAAATTTAATTTTCTTATCATTATTATTTTAATTTCAAAATCTTTTTTTTTCATTTCTCTCAAGTGTATTGAATACATATTATGTTTGACTATTCTAATTATCAAGCATAAATTACTCTTAATTTAAAATATTATTACTCTTGATTTGGTTCTTAATTTATTTTTGTCAATTAATCATTTAAAAATAAATGTTAATGATAATCATTGAATGTGTTTTATAATAATAGAAACAAGTTATTTTCAATTAAATTTATTTTATCATTAAATTGTAAATTTTAAATGCATAATTAATTTTGAACACATGTCAATTTTTTATATTGTTTACATATAAAAAATGTAGACTATTTATGTTGGATTATTTCCCTTTTGTTAGAAGCTTTGACTTTTATATATTTATATAAGATTTTAAATGTTAAATACAAAATTAATTTTGAGCACATGTCAATTTTTTAAATTATCTACATATTGAAAATGTGACTATTCACATCAAATTATTTCTTTTTTTGTTAGAAATTTTGATTTTTAGATATCTATATAAGATAGTTATTTAGCATTGAGAATTTTATGCATGAACGCATGGGGAAAGGTGTGACCCGTCGCAATGCTATGATTGTCACGACAATCATGATGTTTTTCATTACAGGGCACAGAGTTGCTGATTTGTTTTCAATATATGAAATTCCATTGAAAATAAACAGATTTTTTACGTAAATTTCGTCAACCACTTTTCAAAAAAATTTTGACCAAAATTAAAATAAAAATAAAAATAAAGAAAATACTCAAAACTATATTACCGATAGATTGGTTGATATTATCAATGGAAATTTTAGTTGGTGATGATTTTGTCATTGCCGATGAAAGAGTATTACCATCCTCACATTATATACGAAAAATTTTGTTCAGAAAACAGTTCTTATTTTCGAGAAAATTTTCGTTAGAAAAACTTTTCTCTCCCTCTCCACTTGTGGTGCAAGAAAACTCAATTTCTTTTTTGAAATAAAAAGAAAAAAAAAAAAGAAAGAAAGATTTCATAACTAGTTGTTATTGTTCTGTTTGCAAGTCTCATGGTAGGAACCAAAAAAGTTTTCAACTTTCTCAGTATATGCAAAATCAGAAAGAGAAAAAAAAAACCTAAAAATATTATAGGAAGTAAAACAACCATCATCACCACCGTCAAACTCACCATCATTTTCTTTGAACCAATCCCTTCCATCACTCCACTCAATACTCTCCCTTTCAGAGTCCACTTCACTCTTGATTTTGCTAATGTTTTTCGTTAGCTATAATTCTGTTGAAAGCTTGAATAAAGCCGATATCTGTAGGGTTGAAGCAATTTATTTGCAAGAGTAAATGGTGAAATAGTGAGCTAATAGAAGTATATTTTCTTTTATAATCCAACCCGATTTCATAGAAAGTAATTATGATTTTCATTTGCATTTATAGTTCAATCTCTTCTAATCACTTTGATTATATAACTAAAATCCAATCTCGTTTATTAAAAGAAGTATGATTGACAAGCTAGCAAAAGTGGTTAATTTGCTTAATCATAGGCATTATAAGAATCAATTCAAAATTATCACATGTTGTTAATTACTTCATTCTCCTAGTTAATTAGTGATTACTTGTTTAAATCAATTCTATTCAAAATTGAAAAACTGTATGTTAAGTAGTGATATTGTCCTGTTTGATCAATTCTTTTTGAAAATGTTAGAGTAGAATATTTACATTTTATTACTTAACTAGTCTTAAGTCTTTACAATACACTGAAAATAATTATATATAAAAATTTATTATAATATGATTAATAAATTTATATCAGAATAAAAAATTTTAAAATATATAAATATACAAATATATATTTTATATTTTATATTTTATATTTTAAATTACATACGTACTCTTGACATGATTTTTTTCAATATATATAACCTATCTAAAATAAATATTTTCATATGAAATTAATTATATTAAATTTCTTTTAAGTAGTTATCATTATTTTTTTTAATTTTGAAAATACCATATTTGTTCTAATTTTTATATTTTAATTCATATAATTGTACAAAAATCTACTGTCAAATGCAAATTGGTGTCATAAGATTCATTTTACCTAAATTAATTATATTAAATTTCTTTTAAATAATTATTGTTCTTGTCTTTGTTCAATTTTTTAAAAAAAAAATTAAATTTATAAGTAAAATTAATTTCTTCTAAAATCATGGTAATTTAGTGAAAACATCACTATTAATTTTTTTAAATATGAATTTTTTTAACCAAATTTAAATTTTTTATTTAATTCAAAATTATTTTTTCCTTTGCCATCATATCTCATTAAATTTTATTATTCAATTTCATTATCACTTTGTCAATTACTTAGATTATAAATGTTGGATTCTTAAATTGATTCAAAGTATATTTTTTGTAACTTTTACAATTTTTATCCGATCAATCATAAATTTTTATTACTATTTTGCCTTTTGTATTCTTTTTTTTTTTTCATTTCATATTAATTTATTAGTTTTTTCCATCAAATAATTAAATAATGTGCTTTATTAGCTTATATAAATTGAATTAGTTTTCTACCATCTACCAATTTATTATTTTTTTCTAATACTATCTATATTTTAAAATTTGTATAACATTTTAAAAAATTATATTTTTATGCAACATTTCATATGAACTTATTTATTTTAGATAGATTTTATATTTGAAAAATAAATAATGTCAAAAGAATGTATGTCATTTAAACTAAAAAAATGTATATTTGTATATATATTTTAAAATTTTTTATTCTTATATAAATTTATTAATGTATTATAATTAAATTTTTATATATAATTATTGCTGTGCATTACATGGGCTCAAGCCTAGTTTATGTAAAATCTTTTTTTTTGGTAGAAAAAATCTAAGGGTAGATAGGTTACTCAATTCTTCAAGTCAGGGTAAGATGTGTCGTATCTGATAGCTTAAGATAAGTAGTTACAGGTTATGCATTTGAGATGACCCCAACAAGTGACTGCCAACAGAACTCGAACCCAAAATCCCTTTGTTGAGGAAGACGAGCCTAACTGTTTGAACCAACCATTTATTGGTAATTTATGTAAAATCAAACCAACATAATTTAATGCAATATACATGGCCGTTTTTCAAAATTATCCACATATCAATAATATAAATTATTCACATTGGATAATTTCTTTTTTTAAAAAAAGGTTTTGACATTTTATATATTTGTATAAGATAAGATGAAAATTTTTTTTCTTTTTACTTTAGTTTCATAATAAATCACTAAAATGTCTTAATTACAAGAGTAAATGTTCAAAAATTTTGGCACTTAATTCTTATTGATTGATATTGTCTTCTTAGAACTCCTAAATAGGCATAAATTAATGGCAAAAATCAGCTGTAATTCCCAACTTTAAAAACGGTCTTTCTTATCTACAAGTGCTTCATGTTTCAAACTTATAAATGATGGTATTTTATTTAGTTTCATGATCAAGAAAATAACAGAAAATTTTTGACCAAAATTAGAGAAAAAACAAAAATAAAAATAAAAAACTCAAAACTACATTATCAACAAATTTATCAATATTATCGACAAAAAATTTTATTGGTAATGATTTTGTCATATTCGACAAAAGAGTATTATATCCTCACTTTATCATACGAAAAATTTTGTATAAAAAACACTTCTTATTTTCGACGAAAAATTTTGTATCTACCTACCTCTCCGCTTGTGGTGCAAGAAAACTCAATTAGTTTTCGAAGTATTTCCATCCTCCCAATATATCTCTATCAATTAATTAATTATCAATTTGTAGTCACTTTCAAATTACAGATCAAATAACCAACTTTCCAAGTTTTTAAAGTTTCGCTTCATAGGAAAGTATTCCTATATGTTGAATATCATCATTAGAATACAAATATTATTTTAAGAGATTTCAATATATATAACAAGAAATATTAACATTTAGAATGACTGTTCTTCCTACTCTAATTATACTTATTACATTTCTTATTCTTTTTTTCTAGGATTTTTCAACTTATGCTTAATCACATATTTTAAATATTCAGTATGTTCATTTCTATTATGATTGAATGGAGAATTTTGAAATTAAGTCATTTTAAAATATACCAATTCAAAGAACTACATTTCTAATTGCATTATCAGGTTAAATAATTTTTCTTAAAGACATTTTGAAAATTGAAGTTTTATGAGATAAAATTAATTATAAAATAAGGTTAATGATATTAGATATAGAAAAAAAATCAAAAGAAATATGAAATATGGTATCATTATATTTGTAAAAAAAGTATATATATTACTAAAAATTAGTTTTAAACCCATGCGATGCACATGAGTATATTTATAAATCAATAAATTAATATATAATATAAAGTTTTTTTAAATAATAATATAAGTTTTTAAGTTTATGAATAACTCAAAGTTTAGAGCTTTATTTCTTTAATTTTATATATTCTAATATAATAAAATAAGAAAATTATAAATGGGATATAGTTATGCAATTAATATCAAATTTAAAAATAACTCATTATAATTTATAAAATCCAAGTAATTTCTAAACAAAACTTAATTGTGTCTTTGATAAAAATGAATTGAAAATTTTGCCATTTTAAAATGAATGTGGTGTACATACTTTTTTCATTGGAGATTATTCTATAAGTTATTGGGGTGAAGAAACAATAATTAATTCTTAAGTATTTCTTACTATTTTTGAAGGATATATCATTTTACTTAATAATTCAACTGATTGCAAATAGAGGTGAAGATATAGATAAAACAATAATATATAATTTAATTAAAGTTTTAATTATAATCTAAAATATATAACTTTGTAATAAAGATAGTCATTATAATAAATCTATATTGTTCCAATAATTTTTTACTTTCAAGCTTAGGATCAAAGTTATACATCTTATTCACTGTAAGTTTGGAACTGTTTATATCAAAATTATACTTAGTTGTCTTCATCTCGAACACAAAAATTTTACTATCTTTAAATATTTATTAAATTTTATAATCTTTATTTTCCTAAATTATAGTTATAAACATATCATTCAATTAAATTAAATATTGATTAATATTAAAATCAATTTTAACTAAATGCCTTAACAGAAATAAAAAATTGATTGAATTAATTTATCAAATTAAGTAAAAAATTAATTTAACTGTGATCCATATATATATTGATTGATTTAATTTGTTAAATTAAGTATAGGTTGTAATCTTGTGGTTTATATAATCCATTTAAATTCTAGTAACCAATGAAGAAAAACCTATGGTAAAAAAATAAATGAAATGTTAAATATTGTTAAATAAAAATATTAAAAATAAATAAAATTAACTAATCAAAGAAAGCTCTTAAAATAAATACAAAATAAAAATATACAAATAAATAAAACTGCATGTGCCTAATATATTACAATTATATATTTTGCTAAGTGAAGTTTTAAAAAAAATTTTGGCAACGATATCATGATAATATTAATGGTAATATTTCCACTTTTAAGTAAAAAAGTACAAATAAAACAGTTTACAGACTTGATGAGAGAAATTAATTTGAAAAAAAAAAAAAAACTCAACTATTGCACTTCTAAATAATTAAATTAAAATTTCATATTTGAAGCAAATCTCATCCAATACTTGAGACTGTTGAAAAAAGTATTACCAAAAACATAAAGATAAAAACCATAAAAAATAAAATTAGTGCACATTTTGTAATTAGCTTTATCTTTCTTTCATGATAATGATACAAATTAAACTAATCAAAACAATCATAATTTGAAATATAAATTATTGAAAATAAATAAATTGGATTTGCGGACAGAGCATGATAGGTTTTTCTAGATTTATAAAAGCTAATGCATTTGGAGAATAGACTTCAAGTAATGCGATGATACATCAAGATACTTTATTTATAATAGAGGGTTTTTTTTTATTTTAATAGAAAATAGGTAGATTTTACATATATGCAAATTAAATTTGGCATAATTAAATAGATTCATTTGAAAAATACAACTTGTTTATGTTTTTTTAATACTATTTTTATATTTTAGGATATTTTAACTAATAGTAAAAAATAAGTTTATTAAAAATATAAATATAATTAATGCATTTAAATATTTAAAATTTATATGAAATCAAAATAATTAAATATAGAATATGTGGCGATTGTTTAAGACTTTTCACATATTAAAATAATAGAATATCCACATTAAATTATTTTTTTATCAAAAGTTTTGATTTTTATATATAAGATATGAAAAAAAAAGAAAAAAATATATTTTAAAATAAGTTTTTCAAGTTAAAATTAAAGAAAATAAAAGTCGTGTTAAAAAAATAATAAATGTTGACGTTTTATTGAAAAATTAAAGAATGTAATAAATTATGCATTAATGAAACGAGCATTTGAACATTTTAAAATCCCTGTTCAAATTCCAAGCATTTTGAAAATTCTATTTTTATTTTGCAAAATATAATTTTATGATTTTAATTTCTTTGATTGAAATTTATTCCACCTACAAAATAATTAAAAGGTCAAATCCACCAGCCATATCTGGGAAGGCATCTACTTACCAGAGTAAAATATTAAAATTTTACACTAATGTTTGACCAATGATCTTTGTTTAATCCAACGGTCCCGAGAACGTCAACTAATTGTCCACATTAACAATAGTCAATTACACCTGGCGATCCTCTCTTTCTCATGATCTTACTCTTTTCCCATTTTAACTCTTTCCATAGTTCTCTTTTTATTTTCCCCAACAATCACGTAATTATTTTTAATAAAGTGATAAAATCAGAATTCAAATTCCGTCAATTTTAAGTATAAAATAAATATTCCTTTTTTACTCATCCATCTCCCGATTCTCCCTCCCCACATCTGCTTATGATCCAAAATTTTCATTTGTTCTTCATATTCTCCAAGTTGATATGCATGCAATCCATCCACTTAAAACAGACCATTTCTCCCTGCCTTTTCCCTCTTATTAATATGCGATAGAAGATATCGGTTAATTACTATGAAGCCCTGCATCCTTATTTTCTAACAATTTTTTTTCATGGTAATTTATGCAAATTTTAAAAAGTTAAAAAATGTGAATTGGGGTAACTTTATGGAAGCAATCATGACTTACTGTTATGGCCAATCTTTTGGGTTTTTGTTTCTTCCATTTTCCTAGATGATGAAGAAAATGAAAAGAGTTTTAAATAAAATATGTGCAGAGATCTTGAAAAAGAAAGAAAGTAGTAAAAAACCAAGGCATGGGCAAGGAGAGAGATTGGCTTGACAAGAAAGGAAAAAATAAAATAAAATAAAATGGTAATGAATTTGTTTAAATTGTAATTTATAGTAGACATTATATTGAACTAAAATCGATTGTTTTGAATTGGTGTAAAAATATATTCAATGCTTTAGCCTTGATTGATTGAGAAATGCTGAGACCCATAAAAGATGAAAAATGTATTAAGAAATATATATATTAATATTCTCCATTATTCATTAAACGAAACCTAAAACAAAGAAAAATCTAACAAACATACTTGAAATAGTGAAATAAAAAAAAAAATTCCTAATTGTTATTGTTGTTCTGCTTGCAAGTCTCATAGCAGGAACCAACAAAGTTTTCAACTTTCCCAGCATCTGCAAAATCATAAAGAGAAAAAGACCCATAAAAATATTGTTTGAAATAAACTAAATGGAGAAAAGAATTGCATATAATTCTTAGATGTAAAAATGTAGGATATAGAGATAGATTTTAGTGTTATTACCAGTGGGATTGTAAGCATTGACCATGGAGGTTGCACAATCACTTGTACAATTATAGACAACTTCTGAGGGATTAAGTTTGCATCCTATCATGCAAAGACCAAAACAAAGTGCAATGCGGGAAGGAATGATGCGAAACACGCACTTGAAAAAACACTTTCTAGCACACACTCCCATCTCGGTAGCTGGATGAACATCTGCTAACTCACCTCGCACATGAGCTAGAACAACCAATATCAACAAGGTCACCATCATTCTTTTTGAACCAATCCCCTCCATCACTCTACTCAATACTCTCTCTCAAAGTTTCTTTCACTCTTAATTTTGCTAATGTTTTTGTTAACTGTAAGTCTGTTGAAGGCTTAAACAGAGTCCATATTTATAGGCTTGACGCAATTTATTTACAGGGGTAAATGGTGAAATAATGAGTTAAGAGGAATACATTTGTTTTGATAATGCAGCCCCATTTCATAGAAAGTAATTATGATTTTCATTTGCATTTATGTTTCAAATCTCTCAGAATCACTTTGATCATGGAACTGACATCCAATCTCTGTTGTTAAAAGGATCATGATTGACAAGGTAGCAAAAGTTGTTAATTTTCTCAATCATAGAGATTGTAAGAATAAATTCAAAATTATCATATGCTTAATTAATTCATTCTCCTAGTTAATTAATGATTACTTGTTTAAATCAAATTTTTTTCAAAATTGAAACCTGTATTTTAATTAGTGATAATGTCCTGTTTAATCAATTCTTTCCAAAAATGTTGCAATAGAATATTTGTATTTTATTATCAAACTCTTATATAAATATATAAAAATTAAAGTCTTTGACAAAAAAAATTAAGATAGCCTGTATTGTTGACATATGGACAATTTTGAAAAATCCCCATATGTACTGCATTTAATTATGTTAATTTGATTTTATATAAATTTTATTTATTTAAAAGATTTATTTTGTCTAAATTAAATATATTTATTATCTTATAAAAGATCAAACATTCTTACCTTTGATAAATATATAGTAAAAATCAATTATCTTAAATCACTTTTAAAAAATTAGTTTTTAATTTGAAATATCAAACATGAATTCTATAAATAAGATATATGCTTTGAAAACATTGACTATTTAATGACCGTAATTTTAGTGTTTAATTAAAAATAATTTATACATTTATTAACTTAAATGAATATATAATGCTAAAAATTAAAACATAAACTAAAAAGCCTAATTAATTGCAAACATATTTTTAAATTTCATTCTATTTTCAATCACACATATTTATAGGCATAATTTACTCTTTAATAAAAACTTTTCAAAATGTTAAATATAGACTTTCCAATATAAGACAAGATTATTGTAGCAAAGTAGAATCTGTCAAAGTAGATATTAATTTAAAATCAATTATTTTAACTCATCCCTAATAATTTTATAAGAAATCAATTATTTTATGAGAAAAAGTCAACAACAATTCTTAATTTAAATATTATGTTTCCATGATAGGTTCCAAAAATATATTTTTTGATTTGCGTATAACCATTTTCCATAGTATGTTCCAAAAAAAGAAACCCAACCAATTAATTTTCTCTTTAATTAATCTTTTAAAATTAATTTACATTGCCTCCTATATGCTTCTTAAATTTAAATTTAAAAACGAATTTTACCAACACGTCTACAATATATAAACATTTTTTAATCATTTTCAATAAAAAAAATTCAAAAATTCAAATTGAATTAAGTTGAAGGATACTTATTTTATATAAAAATATAAAAGTCAAAATTTTTGACAAAAAACGACACTATCCAATGTGAATTTCTTCTGTCACTTTAATCCATTTTGGGGTTTAATTAAATATAATTTAAATCATTATACATTGTCATTGTTTTAGATTGTATTCAAGTGATGATGCCTTCATTTTAAAATTTAGAATACAGTCACCCGAAAGGAAATTAATTTATAATAAAATTTATTCAATGTGTCTTTAAAATTTTTTATGCTAATTGAGACAATAAATATTGATAATAAAAAATCAAATATTGTTTTGTTATCAAATTGATTCATTTTATATGGTCTAGGTTTTAGTTTCAAATTCATATAGGTAAACTTTTGATTTGTGCTAGACATATTTTTGTTAATTTTCTAAATTTTCTCAATTTTATTTTTTATAAAAAATGTCTACATATACTTCAATTTCCTAAACTATTAAAAACTTTGAGTCACCTAAGCTTTAATATCTTTTTTTCTTTTATTCATTAATTTCTTCTTTTTTAATGATATAATTTGAGTGAGTAAAAGGTATAGAAAATATGTCCAGCAAGTAATAAAATTAAGAAATTAATTTCAAAAGGAAAAAACAAGTAATAAAATTATAAGTAATTTCCTCTGATTGATTAGATTAAGAGGTGATGGAATTAAATTGAATTTTCAATCTAAAATATCTAAATGATATTCCTATTTATTTTATTAAAGTAATTAATCATATTCCTGAATTTAATAATTAAGAATGTAAGTTGATACTTAATAAATTGATTGATGTGATTGAGGCTATAAAACATAATTTGAATGATTTGGATATGATGATTAAATTGTTAAGTGAATATTTTACTAGATTAATAAGTTAACAAATTTTATGAAATTATAACTTGATAAGGCTTGAAGAAATTACAATAGTCAATTATAATTATGTCCAAAAATAAACGATGCTTCAATTGGAAACTTAATTCTATTTGCAATAAACACAATTTCTAAATTAGAATCAAATTTGAGAAATAGCCAACATTCTTTAAGGAAAAAAGGAAGAATTTGTCAACTTATTAATTGATATTGTCTTCCATTTAGAACTTCTACACATGCCTGAATTAATGACAGAAATCAACTATAATTCCCAACTTCAAAGAGCTTTCTGTCTCAAACCTATAAATGGGGGTATTTTATTCAGTTTCATGATCAACAAAATAATAACAAAAAACTTGTTCCAGTCCTTGAATTTTCACGCACGTACAGTTTTATTTTGATTATTAAGGGTGAGTGAAAGAAGCTATGGAGAGAATTAGTTTGACAAGAGTTTTAACAATGCTGATGCCAATTATGCTTGTGCTAGCTGTGGCACTGGAAGAAGATTTTCCAGGCCCTGATAATGCTGCTGAAAATATTCTTCCTTTGAATGCTGCCATTGCCATGCCTCCTGAAATCCCACTATCTCCAGGAGCCCCTTCGCCCTTAGAAATCCCTCTGGCTCCAGGTTTGGCCCCAGATCAGTCCCCTTCAACTCCAGCAACCCCTTTGACACCTGAAACTCCTTCGGCACCTCCAACACCTTTACCCCCTCTGATCGCTCCACCTCCAACAACCCTATTGCCCCCAACAGACCCTTCGCCTCCATCAACCCCTTTATTACCTCCTGAAACTCCCTTGCCTCCCACAATCCCTATGCCTCCAGAAGGCTTGACTTGTGAAGACAAGTGTGCTATGAAGTGTTCCAAACTTATCTTTAAATTCCTCTATAAGATATGTTTCAAAATCTGCAATCTTAAATGCAAGCTCATTCAATCAGAGTTGATCTACAATTGTACTAATAATTGTGCTCAATCCATGCCTGTCAGTCTTGCTGCCGGTACGAAAACTACCCTACCTCTTTAATCAGTTGTCTCTTTATACCTTCTTTCTTTTCCTTTAAAGTCATTCTTTACCAACAATTTTATTGGTTTCTTTAATTATCCTATGATTCTGACAATGTGTGTTCCTGATTTTTCAGATGAAGGGCAAATTGATAGCTATGTGAATTCCTGCTATCAGAAGTGCACCAACCATAACTAGGCGTTCCTTGTTAAAATTTCCTCTTCATATGTAGCCTGTGATGAAATTAATAGTCTAGAGATATGTATTTAGTTGAGAATAAAAGAATAAAATAGTTGAATTTTTTGTTGCTCAATTGAAGGTTTGAAATTTCTTGGATCATTCCCTCATTTATTGTGATTGAAAATCTGAAAAAAGAATGTAGATTCGTAAGATATTGTTAGAAAATTTATAAACCAAGTATCCTCACAATAAATATTCTACAAGTATTTTCTTAGAAAACGATTTTCGTACAAACTAATAAATTGATCAAAATTTAAAATTTTTGGAATTCTCCTTTTTTTTTTAATTTCTTCTTTCTCTTTTCATTTGCTATAATAAAATAATAGAAACTAAAGGACATTAAGCCTATAGGATAATTATGGATCTCAACCATAGAAGGAAGTAAAGTTCTCTTTGTGATGAATGAATAAATGAATGGTTGAGATTGATACTTCTATTAAGGGATTTGATAATTGAATTACAATAAAATATATAAATAGGTATCCAAAAAATGTATAATTGCATATTATTTTAACTTGAGCCTTAACATATATTGTTAATTTAAGTCGTTTGTTTCATTCAACTATTATCATTAGGTCATTTATATATGTGTCAATATTTAAAAATACTAAAAAATTATGAAAAGGCTCCCATGGATGCCATGTGACATACACATAGCATATCCCAGAATTAACTGATATTGGATAGGAAATTTACCACTTAGACGCCAAAACACATAAAATTAAGTTTTAATTGGATTGAAAGGAGTATTGATGGGTTTATGTTTGAGTTTGGATATGATTGATTTAATTATGTTTGAGTTTGGGTTAACATTACATGATTCAAAAATTTAAGTTGCAAATTGTATATTTTTTTTCTTCAAATACTAATTTATATATTTTTGAAAAATTAAGATGTCAAATGTATAATTAACTCTACCAAGCATTGTTAAAAGAAACTAATGAATGAGAATCTAATCCCTATAGCATAATATAAAGAAATTACTGTCAAATCATGGGAAGACAAAACATTTACATGTAAATACAAATAATTCAAATAAATTAATTAATTATAAAAGTTTCTTTTCTTTATTTGGTAAGGGTTTAGGGACATTCTATGTTTGAGAAACAGCCAGATATGTATTACATACAATACTATATTCAGAACATAATATTAGGCAGTAAAATTATATTAGGTATGCAGTCAGATTGCTTTCCTTTCTAGCAAATACATACATACATACATACACACACACACACACATATATATACATATATATATATATATATTCAGGTTGTTTGAAATAGCTTTTGTGATTAATAATTTAGTATTGAGAATTTTAAGCATGGAGGGCAGGGGGAAAGGTGTGACCAGTCGCAATGCTATGATTGTCATGGCGATCGTGATGTTTTTCATTGCTGGGCAAACGTTTGCAGTGTTAGACCATCCATGCTTCACTGACTGCGTGTCTGGCTGTGATGATCCACCGCAACACATTAGAAAATGCATCCACCAATGCTACATACGATGCTCTCATGACGGCACCGCTACCGATAGCAGGAAGGTCTATGGGCGACTGCTAAAACATTGATTAATTTTCAACAATGGGTAATAAATATGTATAGATGTAGAATCTGGCAAGTACTGCCATGAATTCTACTGTAATAAACACAAGATCATCAACGACTGTGCTCTTAATAAAATGCAAGTGATCTTAGTTTTAAATTGCAATTAATCCCACTACAAACGATTTTGGCTTTTTCTTTTTTTTTTTTTAAACGACAAAGCGTTATTGATTTTTTATTTACTATATTCTCTTTTTTGATCAATTTAAATAAATTTATTTTTGTCGGATCTAATGAATTAATAAAAAATTATTTTCTCATACTTTTTTAATATATTCAAACCTAAATAATAAAGATAAAAATATACTTTCTTTGCATTCAAGTAAACTTAACAATTTAAAATACGATATAAATACGATATAAAAATAAATCATGATAGTAATACGATTTAAAATTTTATTAATAATTATATATGAGTTTAATAAAATAAAAAATATATTTTATATGTTTTTATCAACATGAATTATGACATGCAATTTTCATATAAAATATAATACAAACATATAAATTTTAATATTTTATATAAGACAAATACATAAATCGTCAGATCTAACCCAAGCATCCATTGATATTTTGGTGGTTTTGACCTTTTCTTTTCTTTGGTTTCCTTTAATTTCAAAATTTATCACCTATATATATGCCAGAATTTTGTTCTTCATTGGAAGGGGTTATATATCATATGATTTTTTTTTCTTTTTGTATTTAAGATCTTTTAAGATATTATTAAAGTACTTTTTTATTTTTACTTTTATTTCATTATTTTCCTTTTAACTTTCACAAAATTTGTTATAAACTAGAAAAAAACAGGATAAAGTATGAAATGATAAGATACTAGAAAATTCCCCGGCTACGCCCGGGTCACTTATCTTTTTATTTTTGATGAAATATAAATTATTTAAAATTTTAATTGAATAATAAGTATATATGTTTTTTATGTAAAAATTTGAATTCACACATTCTTAAATAAAATAATAATTAATTAGTAAAATCTTTTATAATTTTTAATTATTTAAAATTATAATATTTTAATATAAAATAAAATTATGATTTAAATATGATTAATAGTATACATATGTGATTTTAATTTATTCTGAAATTTTAATAATTACTTGAATTTAATTCTCAAGCTAGAAAAATATATGTATATATTATTTTCAAAATATTCTCCCCATATTTTGACTCATTAAATCATTTTTTTATCTTAAGGAAAATTTTGAAAAAAAAATTGTCACCAAAAAATAATATCCGATTCCAATTATTGAAAATTTTATAATAATAATAATATTTATTATTATTATTATTATTATTATTATTATTATTATTATTATTATTAATTAGGTACTAGTTTAACACTTGACACGTTTTTTTTTTTTGAATTGTTAATATTGTACCATGTAGACACTGTGATGTACGAATCATTCATTTATCATGTTAAATATTATTTTTTTTTAGTTATGATTTGATGTATTTTGGTTATTTCTAAATTTAGATGTTTATGAATTTATAATATTTATAAACTTAATTAATTATGAATAAATGTATTTCATCTTTCAATGTTATTTAAATTTTAAATATATAAATTCATATTTATTATTAAACAATTGTGAATCAAATTTAAATAGAGTAAATTTAACTATTCACAAATTTAATCATTTAATCATTTATGATATTCATAAATTTAATTAATTGTTAATAAATACTTACTGTTTAATGTAATTTAAGCTTAATATACTTATTAAATGATACAAATACAAATCAATGAAATCAACGCATTACATCTATATAATTAAGAAAAACATTTACATGTAAATCCAAATAGTTCAAATAAATGAATTAATTATAAAAGTTTTTTTTCTTTATTTGGTTTTAGGGTTTAGGGACATTCTATATTGAGAAACAGCCAGATATGTATTACATACAATACTATATTCAGAACATAATATTAGGCAGCAAAATTATACTAGGTATGCAGCCAGATTGCTTTCCTTTCTAGCAAATTCATACATACTTATATACATATATATATATGCAGGTTGTTTGAAATAGTTTTTATAATTAATAATCTTTAGTATTGAGAATTTTAAGCATGGAGGCTAGAGGGAAAGGTGTGACCACTCGCAATGCTATGATTGTCATGGCGATCGTGATGGTTTTCATTGCTGGGCACACAGTTGCAGTGTTAAACCAGCAATGCTTCGATGGGTGCTTGTTTGGTTGCGATGCGCCACCGCCACAAATGAAACAATGCATCCACCAATGCTACATACAATGCTCTCATGACGGCACCGCTACCGATAGCCGGAAGGTTTATGGGCGACTGCTAAAACATTAATTAATTTTGAACATCGGGTAATAATATATGCATGGATGTAGAATCTGACAAGTGCTGCCATGAATTCTACTGTAATAAACACAAGATCGTCAACGACTGTGCCCTTAATAAAATGCAAGTGATCTTAGTTTTAAATTACAATTAATCCCACTACATACGATTTTGGCTTTTTCTTTTCTTTTTTTTAACGATAAAGCGTTATTGACTTTTATTCAGTATATTCTCTTTTTGAATCAATTTAAATAAATTTATTTTTGCCGGATCTAGTGAATGTATAAAAAATTATCTTCTCATACTCTTTTAATATATTCAAACCTAAATAATACAGATAAAAGTACACTCTCTTTGCTTTTAGTAAATCTAATAATTTAAAATACGATATGGTGATACGATATAAATATGATACAAAAATAAACTACGATAACGATACGATTTAAAATTTAAATAATAACTATACATGAATTTAATAAAATAATAAAATATATTTTATATTTTTATGTCGATATGAATTATGATTTAATTTTTATATAAAATACGATATGAATATATAAATTTTAATATTTTTATACAATGTAAATACATAAATAATCAAATCTAACCCCAAGCATCCATTGATATTTTGGCGTTTTTGAACTTTTCTTTTCTTTGGTTACCTTTAATTTCAAATTTGATCACCTATATCTATGCCAGAAGAATTTTGTTCTTCATTGGAAGGGGTTAAATATCATATGATTTTTTTTTTCTTTTTGTATTTAAGATCTTTTAAGGTATTATCAAAGTACTGTTTTATTTTTAAATTTCATTATTTTCCTTTTAACTTCCACAAAATTTTTCCTAAACTAGAAAAAACAGGATAAAGTATGAAATCATAAGTTACTGAAAAATTCCTCGGCTAAGGTCGGATCACACATTTTTTTTTTTTGATGAAATATAAATTACTTAAAATTTTAATTGAATAATAAGTATGTATGTTTTTTATATAAAAATTTGAATTCAGGCATTCTTAAATAAAATAATAATTAATTAGTAAAATCTTTTATAATTTTTAATTATTTAAAATTATAATATTTTAATATAAAATAAAAATATGATTTAAATATGATTAATAGTATACATATGTGATTTTAATTTATTCTGAATTTTTAATAATT
This sequence comes from Durio zibethinus, assembly GCF_047325235.1. NCBI lineage: Eukaryota > Viridiplantae > Streptophyta > Magnoliopsida > Malvales > Malvaceae > Durio > Durio zibethinus. The sequence goes on along the minus strand of NC_143187.1, from coordinate 2,829,267 downwards.
ACTTGAATTTAATTCTCAAGCTAGAAAAAAATATATGTATATATTATTTTCAAAATACTCTCCCCATATTTTGACTCATTAAATCATTTTTTATCTTAAGAAAAATTTTGAAAAAAAAACTGTCACTAAAAAAATCCGATTCCAATTATTGAAAATTTTATAATAATATATTTTATTGTTATTATTATTATTATTATTATCAATTTTTTATGTAAATGAATAAAATCATTAATCCTAAATTTAACATTAAAAATATACATATATAACACAATTTATATATGTAATAAATGGTAAAAAGTATAGTATACAATATTCCTAAACACCTTATTAATTTAACATTTGACAGAACTAAAAAATTTAAATTTAATTCGGCTAAAATTATTTAACCTTTACTTTCTCATATTTCTTTTTTAATTTTCTAAAATGTTACAATTTATTCTAATATAAAAGCATACTAAACTCTTAGGTTTTGCCTTCCCTTCTTTCTCTTATTTCTCACCTTTAGTCGTCACCCGCCAACCTTTCTCTTCTTTTTTTTTTTTTAATTTACTTCTATTTTTAAGCTCTTTAAGCTTATCCTTCCTCTCACTTTTTCCTTTTTATTTTTATTTTTTAGTCTTTCTAATCTACTTTTCATTTGCGTCCTTCCTTTATTTGTTGGTAGATTTTAGCATGTAGGTTTGGTGAATGGTTTACAGTGGTAGTTTAAGAGATAGAGGGACTGAGGTTTTTTGGGGTTTCAATCTGTTATGCCCGTGCTTTATGTTCTGTTTGTGTGATGCGACTACGGAGAATGGTACGGTGGTGTAAGAATTTCAGGTTACAATGTGCGAAAGGTTTATGCTTATGAATTTTTTGTGTCTGTTAATTGCTGTGAGCTACCAAAAGTTTATAATTTTTTTTTTAAATCTTTTTAAATGTCTAAAGACTTAAAAAGATTATTTTAATTTTAGTTCGTATGTCAATCAAAATATGACAATTGGCATGACATTGACAGTCTGAGTAAATAATTGTTTAAACGGTAAAAATTGGGAAGTTACTTTTATATTATAGTCATAGATATTAAAAATTAGGTATAAATAATTATAATATAAATGAAATTCTAACTATTATTACTTCTATAAAAGAAAAAAACAAAACAAAATGCGTTCATGAACTTAAAACTTACTTTTTAAAAGAATTTAAACTAAAATTTTTAATTCATCCAAATATTAATTTGTTTACTTTACAAAAAAAATTACATCATAAAGTAACAGCCAAATAGAATGTTTTTTATAAACCCTTTTTTATGATAAATATAATTTTTATAAACCAATATAATGGGTTTTTTTTTTTAATCCTATCAATTTGAATGGATAACTATATTATTAAATTATAATTAATCAATTATAATTTAAAATAATGTAAGATTTATAAAAAAATTTTATATATTTATAGGTGATGAATTTTTATAAAAATTTTTTATTATGATTGCTTAATTATGAAATTGTAATTCTTTATTATAATTGCTTAATTATAAAATTATATAAAAAATTGTAAATATAAAAAATCATCTCAATTCCATATGCAAACGTGGCAAAACCCCATTGGCTCCCAATCATGAAACTTCTTTTAGATTCATCCAAACAGAACCCGAAGGCCTCATGTGATTCACTGTGTACCAGAATCCAACCCAAAGCACTCTCCCGATCTTACGTCTTACTTGACTCTTAAGTTTCCTAAAATGCCCCTATCATTTACAGTAATTCCCAAACCCAAAAATAAAAATAAGAGAAAAAAGCTTTAATCAGAAAAGAAAGCCCTATCTCAATTCAATATTTTACCCAAAAATCCCCAAAAAAATCCCTACAAAATCTAGGGTTTTACTGAGTAACGCTACCCCTAGATCCTATCCTCTATGCAAATAATTCCTTAAATCTCAAGGCTTGTAGGGTTTTGATTCTCTTCGATTTTTAGGCGATTGGTTTTGAAATTGGTCTTTTGCTTCTTACAAGTTGGTGTTTGGTTTGCGACAAATTGATGGCAACGGCAGGAGAAGAAGAGGTGGAGTACGAGAGTGATCCAGAGGAGGTGAAGCGTTCGCTGGCGATGCGGAGGAGAGAGGCGGCGAGTGACGATGAGGAAGGCGAAAGGGAAGAGGATAACAATACTGAGGCGAGGATGGACCGGAGGGCTGTGATTCACTCAGAAGAATCCGACGGTCAGGGCGGTGCTGCAGACTATGATGATGAAGAAGAATTGGACTTAGAAGAAGTTTATGATGAAGAGGAGGAAGAAGAGGAAGAAATTGATGAAGATGAGATAGAGGAGGAAGTAGAGAAAGGAGAAGTGCAAGGGCATGTGGAGAGAACCGGAGACGATGTGAAGGAAGCGGTGGTGGGTGATGGGAATGTGGATAATGTTTTGGAGATTAATAATAATAATGATAATCATGTGGGGGAGGAAGATGAAGAGGAAAAGAAAGAGAATGAGCCATTTGCTGTGCCAACTGCTGGGGCGTTTTATATGCACGATGATAGATTTCAAGACAATGTTGGCGGTCGTCATAGGTATTCTATTTATCTTTATTTTTTGTTTTCTTTGCTTTTGTGGGTTAAAATTGCTTTGTTAATTCATAATATGTTTAACTAATTGAGCAAAAAATTAACAATTTATAGAAAAGTATGTGGTGCTTTTTCTATAAGATTATTTGTTATGCCTGTTTTAACTTTTTTTGTTTAATGATTGAAATTGGAATGCTTTCTTGCGGACAGTAGAAATTAATTTTGTATACCTTTAAAATGTTACATTTAGATTTCATAGAAGTTATTACATTCAAATGTGCTTAATTTTGGGTTTTTGACACCTATGATGTTCATGTACTTAATGCTGCTGTTCTATGTTTTGTTATCTTAAACCTTTAATTGGTCCATGATTATTCAAATTTAAGGAAATGTAAGGTTGTAACGATGAGAGCTTAACTTACTTGCTCTTCTGGACAAGTATGGCTTCTGGTAAATTTAAATTATGTAACTTTAATAGTTGGGAAATGTTGTAATTCACTCTAGCATAATGTTCCACAAGTAGACTTTGTTTAAATACAAAATGCTCTCGTTCTTTATTTAGATTTTTTTGGATGTCATTGTTCATTCATTCTAAGAGCTTAAAGGCTACCCAGTTTGATCCAGGCATGAGCTAGTTGATCAGGAACTTTGTTGTAAAACACTGAGTGGCCCAACACAAGACCAACTTTAACTTGATTTGGTCAAAATTTAGGCCCAGATTGGAACCTTGGTCTTTGAGGACATTATAAGTGCTTATGACTATTTTTCCTTGACTTTATTTGCTTATGAGAAGGGAAAAGTAACTTTTAATTCTGAACATATTTTTCATCTATATTGGCAATACAATGACAACTATTTGAAATTTTAATAGCAACAGGCTTATTATGGTTCAAATCTTTATTTATGTCCGTATTTATCATTGATTTGTGTGTGTAAGGACTAACTGTGTTATAGTGTGTGCATATTTTGTAAAGATTGGGTGTATAATCCATCTGCTGACCTATTAATGGGAAATAGCGCTCCCTTAGAGGAATAGCAGCCGCTACTTAGAGGTAGTGGCACCCTCCGCCACCGCTGTTTACTGCAATAGGGTTGTGCACAGTGATTCATAGGTGTAACGGCTTTTAGCGGCCGTAAATAGCGACGTAGCGGAAAATATCGGTTGTAACGGGACGCTAAAGCCGCTAATGTTGTTTTTATTTTCAGCTTCATACCAAAACAAAGAAAAACCCACTCAATATCCAGTCAATTCAATCAAAATTAAACAGATTTAAGTCGTCATCAATATAAAAGGATAGAATTAATTCAAGGTAATAAACAAATATTCACTAAAAATTACCAATTTTCTTCACATCTTTTAATATTTTAGCGGGGGATGGTCATGAGAGAGAGGTCTGTTATGGCTTCCATGGGTGTTGGCTTCAGTTTCTGTTATCATCTTCAATCTTTGCATTTGATAAATATATATAGGCTAGACTTTATAGTTGAAAATCTTGAGGGAGGGATTGTGGTGATATGAGAGAAGCATGAGGGTGGTGGTTGGGTTGGGTCATGATGGCTCTGTTGGGGAAGAAAAGGGGAAATAACCAGGGGAAAAACAGAGATGGGTGGGGAAAGGGACATATGGAAGGTTGCTCATCTGTGGCACAAAATCAAAAGTGGTTTTTGACTTTTTATTGTTTAGGTGAAAATCTAAAGAGAGAAAGACAAATGGATGGTGGAAAATTGGTATTTTAATATAATTTTTTTGATAATTTAAATGAAAATTAAAAGTTAATTGAGTTGTTAATTATTTTAAGAGTTTAAGAAAGCAAATTTGGGAAAATGGGGAAATTTGAAAGGCTGCCTTTTGTGGGTTTTTTAAAAGTTAAAATTAATTTTTTATTTTCTCTTTCCTTGGGTAAAAATTTTGAGAGGGAAAGACACATGATTTGTGGGAAATGGAAATTTGAGAATTTTTTTTTGAGTTATTTGAGAGGGAAATATGCACAATAAATAGTGAAGTTTATTTTCATAAGTTTAGTATATGTTTTAGTCTCATATAAAAAATTAATCTTAAATTATTAAATTTGGTATTACTTATGTTATTTTAATTTTCTTTTATATTTTTTGTGTTTTTATTTAAGTTAGATTGCCAAGATTCTTATTAATTAATATCTTAAAACTTTTGGCTATTATTTTTCTGGTTAATTTAAAATTAATGAGCTTAATTTTGTATACTTGAAAAAAAAATTTTACATATGATACTTTTTTTTTAATCTCATGTATTTATAGTAGTCATAATCATAAAATTCATGGATATGCATATTGAACACTTTTAAATATGCACATTGCCAATTTATGTTATAAAAAATAATAATTTATTTTATCATATAAGTAAAGGAATTAAAATGTCATAAATTATTTTAGATAGCATAAAATAAGAGTTTTCGTGGATAAAATTATTATTTACCCAGATTTGGTGAGTTGTGCAAAAATTAAAAAAAAAATTCATGATCGTGGTAGGTGCAACGACCGCTATTTCATCTGTTATGTCTGCAATCGCAATAAACACTACGCAACCGAAAACTGGATCGCAACTGCAATTTAAATCTCTTATGGGACTGTTGAACTAGTAACTGATAAATCTTTGCTATCATTGCTTAATTTCTGGCCCAGATTTAATCTTTTTATGGGTTCAGCCCTCACTGTTGTATTTTGGTTTTTCTTACATTCATAGGTTTGCATTGTCATGTCCTTATCCTGCTTTCTGCATTCAAGTTATTATTAATGATTTAAGTTGTATATCAACCTGATTTGCTCGTTTTAGGCGAACACATGGTGGAAGGAAATTGTGGGAATCCAAAGACGATAGGAAATGGGGACATGACAAGTTTGAGGAGATGACTTTGCAAGAAAAGCATTATGAAGGGGTAATGGTTTTGTATATAATCAACTTGCATGATTAGTGTTTCTTTTCTTAATCTCATTTGATCTTTTTCTTTTTGCTTACTGATATGTTTTTTCTTCCACATTCAGGGAAGAAGATCTTCTAGAGGTAGATATCGAGCTCGGAGTAAAAATCGGGGTTCAGATCATGGTTATCCTGGTGGAAGTAGGTCTAAAGCATTTGGGAAAAACAACAATCAGAACCAGGCTCCTAAGGCTGTGAGAGGAAGAGGACCTAGGAGGTATGGACCTACCATGAAAAACAGCAGTCAGGCACCTCCTACACTGAACAAACCGTGAGTATTAATATGCATTTTTTTTCTTAAATTTTCTATCTGTTTCTACCATGATTAAGTTTGCATGATATTGAATGAGTTAAATATTTCAGTTTTAGAAAGCCTCTTCAGGGAACTTCACAAGCCAATTCAAATAGAGCTTTCACACCTGCAACAAATGCAGACACAGCATCACTTCCTGCTAGGAAACATATTTTTGCCTCAAGCTTGAGTTCTGCTTCCCCACCCTTTTATCCATCAGGGTCTTCCAACAAAGACATTACTTTGACTCAGAAGAAGGATATGCAAGCTGGAAGCGTGAGCAGGAATCTTCCCCCTTCTGTTACAGATGAGAATTTTTCTGTGTCGCAATCAAATTCATTGCGAGGGAAGAATGTACTTGATTCTCTCAGCATGGCAAAGCTTTATATAGATGATTCCAGCACGTCAGCTTCTGTGAAGCCTTTGACCAATGTGCAAATGCTGCGTTCTGGATCTTCATTGGATAATAGTAATACTAGTCAACCCTCTCAGTCCAGGCTACAGGCTAGAGGTGTAGCTATCCCAGGACCAAAGGCTTATCAGCCAGCTCCACATCAGAACAAAGTCAATAGAGTTTCTCTACCAACACAGGTCAATGCTATTCGGAGAAATCCTGTTCAAGGTAGGTCTCACTATTCTGTACGAGCAGCTTCTCAGCAGTTGGGCCAGCATCCTGGTATTGGGTCTCAAGCTTCCTCTCCACCAAAAACATCTACGTCAGTTAGTTCCTATGTGTCTGGAGAGGTTGAATCTTCAGAAACAACTAAATCCAAGGGTGCATTGGTAAGCAAGGGTAAAAACAGTGTTCAAGGAGCTGGAAGGGGCTCTTTTCTGTATGGTGGAGCTCAGATTATGGGAGCTACAAGAAATATGGCTGTCGGCCATGGTAAAGCTTTTCCCATTTATAATTCTTTAGTTTATTTGGATAACATAATCTACTATAAAAGGTAAAATGTAAAATGTAAAGTGGGGGAAATTGCCTTACCTGGAACAGTGCATACTAAATCCTGGGGCCCTTTTTTTAACTTTTTGTATGGATTAAATTAAATGTTTTAGTAAATATTAGATTTAATTTTCATCTGAATATCTTTTATGGCCTTTTGGCTAAGATCAGATGGAGTTTTAATTCCTGGAATGTAGTTTGTTTTGATTAGGAATATACTTTTTTCTGGCTTGGCTAGAGGTTGGAGTTTGTTTGAGTTTGATTCTTTTGGGTGTTAGGGAAGAACTTTTATCTTCTGAGTTGCTTAGATTCATTATATTATTCTATATTTTCTCTTGGACATTTCTTTGCTTTCCCAATTCCTGGCATTAAACTTTTATAATTTTTTAATCGTTTTTTTTTTTTCCTGAATGCATGCAGTTATGCAATTTGGGGGCCAGCACCCTGGTGGCCTTAGCGTTCCTGCTGTTGGCATGGCATTTCCTGGATATGTTGCCCAGCCGCAACTTGGTACAGGAAATTCCGAAATGACATGGTACAATAATTCTTTCCCTGTAAAAAAGTTTTTTCTTGGATTACATCTGCTTTCCAATGAGAAGTGAGAGTGATGTCTCGATCAGTTCTGTAAAAGGCCAATTGATTTTCTTATGGAGTAAGTTATCTCTCCATAATTAAACATAACTTATGAGTTATGAGTCAGCTTTTCAGACTCCACATAGTTTCCAGATAAGCCTTTCATGGCTAATCTCCAATTTGCTACTCATTGTGGCAGTAGTGAAATGGTAATGTAGGAATAACTTTTAGCTTGAACATTTATTTGACTATCAATGCAATGCTAAATCTCTCTCTTGATCACCTGTTTATTTGGATTTATTCATCTGTTTAAGCCAAAAACACTAATGATTTTCATGTTTATGTTTAGGCTACCAGTACTGACAGGTCCTGCTGGGGCTTTAGGGGCAACGTATTGTCCACCTTATATCGCTGTTGATGGGGCTTATCATGCTCGTTCATCGGGACAGACATCTTCAACAGGATCCTCAAGGTTAGTAGCATGGTTTTGGTATCCTTCAACCTGTTTGGTTTAAATAGCCTTGATTGTCATTGTTTTCCTTCTGCTTGCCAGGGTGGGTAGGGAAACATTAACTTCCTCATTAGTCTTGGAAACTGGAAGCATTCAGTATTTGCCTCTTTGTTTTTAGTGTTGAAGGTTAACATCTGGTTGGAATTTCTTTGCAAGAAACCCGTTTAATCCATATTAACACATGGTTAAGCTGAGTTGAATGAGTTTAGTTATATACACAGTTCTGTTTATTCAATCTTGGCTATATCTTCGACTTTATAGGAATCCAATTAATATATTTGGTGTGAAAGCCAAGTCTTTTGGGGGATACTAGTATGATTGGTTTACATAGAATAATTGCCCTTTTACATTGATTAACTTTAGATAGAAAATAATTGTTGAAAGATGTTTTAAAAGAGTCTAAAGGTTTGATGTTCTTTCTTTTTTTTATCTCTATAATGGCCTACTGGTATCTCCCTTCTTATTGCAATGTTTTTATTGGGAGATTGTTTGATGATCAAAGTCTTACACCCTTAGAGATAGATGTCTGATAATTGATCTTAAGGACAATGTCTAGCACTTTTTCTTCTCTACATGCTTAGCTGTTCGTGTGTGTGTGTGTGTGTGTGTGTGTGTGTGTGTGAGAGAGAGAGAGAGAGAGACCAAAAAACTAGTGAATCTAAGATGACAGATATTGCATCTGGTTTTGTTTTATTCTATTTATAAGTTACAACAAGTAGTTATTGTTGTTGCTTGGTGATTGTTTTAGTAATATTTAATCACCCTTCCTTTGCAGCAAAGAAAATACTTCTAACAAACCAAATAATGAATGGAGGCCTTCCCAAAGACCTGGTAAGCAATGATCTTGGTTTTATCTTAGATTTGGTGGACTTATGGACATAGACCTTTCCCATTTCTTATATTTTGGTTGTTAAACAACTTGTATCCTATGCAGAGCTTGTGAGTGATGAATTTGGGCAACGACAAAGTAACCCAAATAAGCAGCCTCGCAGGTAAGTTGAAACTCCTAAGTTATATGTAAGCAATGGGAGGTGAAATTTTTCAGTCTGTTTCTGTCATCTACTATATCTAAGCATCATGATTTATTTTATCCTTCATTTCCGTGCAGATATTCAGAGATGAGCTTTACCAAGTAATTTACTTATTTAAGATGGAGCCTGTCCCAATTAACTGATAAAGGTTAAAATTTAGCAATGAAACTTTTTATTATCTTTATGGATATTTGGAGTTTCTTATTTGTGAATTACTCGATGGTGCAGGCCTTTCTTCCAGGCCCTTTGTGATCTCCAGCTTTTGACCTGGACCACTTTGGGCGGCAATTTGTTTCAGGATATTGTAGGTAAATCATGCATCTGCCCTAGTTAATGCCTGCTTAAGCTGTTTGGAATTTAAAAATTCTCCTTTCTTTTAGAAGAAAGTTATTACTTATTAGTTCCGTGGCAATTGTCTCATGTCCAAAAAGTAAAACAGAGCATCAGTAACAATGCAGTTTATATGCCTGCGCTTTCCCTCCATCCTCTCCCCCTAATGAGACATTGGAAATTTCTTTTGTAATTACAGGCACATGTGAAAAAGTTCAAGGTCATAAGCAATAAAGACATAATTTATGTGGTTTAATGTTGGTGGCATTTTAGAGACTGGCATTGATTTAACATGTCTGCGATGGATTTAGGCAGTTTTGAAGTTTTTTTCTTGGCATTTGTGCTTTCATGAGTTCATAATCAGTATATTATCTGCAGTGGTTATTTATTTTCTCCCATTAATTGGAGGTGTCCTGGTCCATTCACTCCAATCATAAATCTCTCTCACTTGCAATTTTTTTTGGCTGGCAGTATGTATGAGAAACGCCTGTTCATGCTACATTCAGTTTAAGAATATTGTTGTGGCTTGATGGGTGGCATTCCCTTGTTTAAATGTGCGGTATGAATATATATTAGAGAAAATAATCTTCTTTTTTTTTTTTCTCAGTTACACTGCAAAAAATTCCTAAGACTGCTATTACTGTTTGTAACAGGTTTTTCTTGTGGCTTGATTTTCTAATGAAGCTTCCCGTAAAAGTATGAACAAGAATTATTGTGCAGCAGCTGTTTGGTTGGCAAATTTTAGTTTTTTTTATTTTTATTATTATTATCATTTGCATAGATGGTGTTCTTGTATCTCTTTGGCGAGGATAGTTGCGTGGTTGATGGGCTAGGCCTGGTTTTGAGAGTAACATTATCAATGTATGTATGGGGTTTCTGTTATATTTTTATTTGAAGGCTGAGTGGTTATTGAGATAACAGAGTTGTTGAGAATTGAAAGGGTAATGAATGAATGCGTTTTCGATGGGACAAGGTGGGCTACTGAGTGGCCAATTCAAAATGAATTGCTGGCTTGCATTCCCAAAGCTTGGAATTACTAAATTACCTGGTCTCTCCTGTCCAACAATTCATTTCACAATTAAAGCCTTCCCCTTCTAGCCTGGCATTTTCATTAGATATTTGAAGTAATCTGATTTAAAATTTTAATAAATTAATTTTGTGAGTTTGATAAAAAAAATTTTATATTTGGTGTGATAACATAAATTTGGTCGGATAATTTTTATGTATTATATGTATTTAATATATAATAAATACAATTCAAATATACAAATGATCAAATTTAATTTCCATTATTATCTTTATACAATAAAAAAATTTTATACAATACTCTAATCATTGTCTTATAAATTTTTGAAAAACTAATAGTAAATTAATATTCGGATACGGTAACAACATATGTTAACATCTTGAAATAAATTATTGAATTCTTTCTATCTTTGTAAATTTAGAACTTAACTAACTCTTTTCTTTTGCTCTCTTAATCTAAAAAAAATGAAGCAAGTGGGGGTGGGTCCCTGAGTTTGTTAAGCTTCCTTAATCAAAGCAATTTCAACCCATCTTAAAAAACTATATCCACCGACTCCTCATAATGCAAAAAATAAATAAATAAAACTGAAACCCAAACTCTAAATAATATTCCACACGTTTCTCCGATCGATTGCCCATCATAACTTCCCCACCTTCGGATTTAAATAAACTACACCCGCGCGCCTGATCGGACGATCCACAGAACAAAGGAGCATACGGGATTCCTCCTACAGCTGTTTACACTAAAACAACCCACCCGCCATTCTTCAAAATTTTTGTTCCAAGACACTTTTTCCCGTGTGTTAACTGGCACGTGCGATCCTTTTCAACAAAAAAGTTTCAGACATTGCTCTCTTCCTTAAACCTCCTCTCTCTCTCTCTCTCTCTCTCTCTCCTTCTGGAACCAATTTTTTTACTCTGATCTGTTTCTCTCTCTAGAATTTTCTTTGGGACCCTTTCTTTAATGTAAGCTTACATCAATCAAGAACAGAGATCCAGAAAGAGAAAAGAAGAATCATTTCTTCATTTTCTTCGAATCTTTTAATGTAAGCTAAAGTAGTTGCTTTTTTTTATTTTGCGTTTATTTTTAAGATATTTTCTTAAATATTCTGTGATCTTAAGTTTTAGTTCTCTTTTTAATGTTCTTTAGCTCCTGTAACTTTTAAAAGTTTGATTAGTTGGTTTCTTGATTTTTTTCCTAGCTTTCGTATTCGAGTGCTAAGTTAGTTACATGCATAAAGATGCGTTTGGTTGTCGAGAAAATGCAAGAAAGAAAAGAAGAGAAAATAAGATGTGGAATGTAGTGAAATTTGAAGAGCTTGGTTTTTTCCGTTCTTGCTGTTTTCTTTTTCTGAGAACTGTTTGGTTGCTGAGAAAGTATAAGAAAAGAAAAACAATTGATCTCAACGTTTTAAGATTTATTGAATGTTGCTTTCCATTTTCAATATTCTGATTGGTTCCTAAGAAAGTGTTAGGGAATGAGTTAATAGAAAGTTAAATCTAGTTTTTGTCTAGGCATTGTTTGGTAGGAAACAGATTATTTTCTTGCTTTTCAATCTTCTGGTAGTCTGAAAGATAGAACGTTAACTCTCACAGCTATAATTTGCTAAATCAGGCTGTTGTTTATTCATCGCATTTTTTGTTTCTTTCAAGTAAAAATCAAGAATTAATGCAAGACTTGGTAACTTCTGCGAATTGTATTATTTATCTTTTCCTGTGTTTGTATGCCAATAATATTTTTTACTTTTCATGCATTAGATATTGATGCTGTTGTCTGAAGAATATCAAACCTGTATTTTCTTCATCAATGTAGGTTTGGAGTTCTAAAAGCTGTAGCAGAAGGTGCTTGTAAGCATTTGGAGTTATAAGAACAGCATAGATCCTTAAGTGCTGTGTGCTTTTGGTATTGGCTAACATATGAAGAATGTTGATTTAGTTTGTCAGCAATATACTCTAGCCAGAAGCTAATGGAGGAAAGTGTCAGCAAGGGACCATCGTCATTAAGGCAAGGTAGCTTTAAGTCCAGTTTGTCAGGAAGATCAACTCCAAGGAGTTCTCCTACATTTCGGAGACTGAATTCAAGCAGGACTCCAAGAAGAGAAGCTAGAAGTGGTGCTGGTGGCATTCAGTGGTTTAGGAGCAACCGCTTAGTTTATTGGTTGCTTTTGATCACTCTTTGGGCTTACCTTGGATTTTTTGTCCAATCCCGGTGGGCTCATGGTCATAACAAAGATGAATTTTTGGGTTTTGGTGGTGATCAAAGGAATAGGCTTGTGGATGCTGAAAAGAACACCCGAAGAGATCTGCTTGCTGAGGACAGTTTGGTAGCAGTGAATAATGGAACTAAAAGAACTCAGGTCTATAGTGATAAAAATTTTGATGTGATTTTGGCCAAGAAAGGGAATGACGTTTCATCTAGGAAGAAAAGGAGTAAAAAAGCAAGGCATAATTTGCGCAAGATGCATGGTAAGCCAAAGGCAACAAAGAACATTGAAAATGGTGACAGAGAGGTGCAAGAACAGGAAATTCTGCTGAAAAATTATACTTACGGATTACTTGTTGGTCCATTTGGGTTGGTGGAGGACAGAGTGTTGGAGTGGAGTCCTGAAAAGAGGTCTGGAACATGTGATAGGAAGGGGCACTTTGCACGCCTTGTTTGGTCTAGAAGATTAGTGTTGGTATTTCATGAACTCTCAATGACAGGGGCTCCAATTTCAATGATGGAGCTGGCGACAGAGCTTTTGAGCTGTGGAGCCACAGTATCTGCTGTAGTTCTCAGTAAGAAGGGAGGACTGATGTCCGAGCTTGCAAGGAGAAGGATCAAAGTGATTGAAGACAGAGCAGATCTTAGCTTCAAAACTACCATGAAGGCAGACCTTGTGATTGCAGGATCAGCAGTTTGTGCATCATGGATTGGTGAGAAATTTATTGGAAAATTTTTATATTTTTCTTTGAAATTGAGAGTAATTGCTTCTGCACAGATATGAAGATCAACTATCATCTAATACAAGGTTGCAGCATTTTTCATTTTAGCTGCATAGTGTTTTAAACACGTGGTACTAAGCTACATATTTTCACTTCTCAAATGAAATTTTACATTAGAACTTATCTTGTGTGTAATAATGCTTCCATTAAGATTATTGATCCTTTTTTTTATCTAAGTTTGTATATGATAACTTAATCCAAAAGGATAGTCCATTTCAGTTTCAATAATTTTGCAATATTGCTTGATTTTCATTGATTAAAAATGGCATCGTCCTATACTTCCTTCAAGCATCAACTGACTGTCCTAGAAATTGTGATCATTGTGGGTTGGAAGTGCTAGTTTTTAATTCTAGAAAATTACTTATTGAATATAGTAAACAATATACATGCCTTCAGTTAAGATGGTCCACAATGTCCTTTATTTTAGATTATATGGCTTTAACAATTTATAGTAATTTGTCTTACTGCTTGAGTTGATGGACTATACTCTTCCATGGATTGTTTGCATTTGTTGATAGTGACTGGGTAGTAGACACTGCTTTGAGTCAAAATGCAAAACATTTTCTCTAACAAAGTAGTGGATTTATCAGTCCTGTTACCAAAGTTGACCTATCTCTCACGGTCTTTCCCACACACATGCATAGAGACAGTCACATGAAATTTCCCCAATCCCAATTAGCGTTGTCACAGTTTGTTCACCTGCACTTTGGAATAGCAGTAGGTATCTGGTTTAAGCTTTTGAGGTCATTGTCAAAAATTTTTTATCTATATTGGACACTGGTCCTCTTAACTCCCTGTTATTATTACCTGAAAACCACGTGAAAAGCTATTGAAAATTGTCATAGGTGTGTATTTGTGTACTAATTTTAGTTTGCGCTAAAATCCTTAAACTTAATTTTTCATTGGTTGGTCTGCATCTTGTAGTTATCTTTCATTGTCATTTCCACTACAGCTTAATCATCCGAGTTCCCTAGAGTTTTGAATCATAATGCCCTGCATATATGCAACTGTGGTGTAATATTAGATGCAATGTGTTGGTTTCAGATCAGTATATTGCTCATTTCCCAGCTGGGGGAAGTCAAATTGCTTGGTGGATTATGGAAAATAGAAGAGAATATTTTGATCGGTCAAAGCTTGTTCTACACCGAGTGAAAATGCTTATTTTCTTATCTGAATTGCAGAGTAAACAATGGCTCACCTGGTGTCAAGAAGAAAATATTAAGTTGAGATCTCAACCTGCTCTTGTTCCACTTGCTGTTAATGATGAACTGGCTTTTGTAGCTGGCATTCCTTGTTCTTTAAATTCTGTGTCTGCTAGCCCAGAAAAGATGCTTGAGAAAAGGAAGTTGTTGCGAGATGCTGTAAGAAAAGAGATGGGTTTGACAGATAATGATATGCTTGTGATGTCTCTAAGTAGTATAAATGCTGGAAAGGGCCAGCTCTTGCTTCTCAAATCAGCAGGCCTTATAATTGATCAAGTTCCTTTGGAAACTGATTCTGAAGTTAAAAAATCATTTGATATCAGGCAAGATCAGTCAACCTTGGCTGTAAAGCATCATTTAAGAGGTTTGCTTCAAAAGTCAAGCTATGTTAATGTATCTTCTACAGATTTGCAGTTATTTACCCCCGTAAATAGCACAACTGCTGTCAGCTTTGACAGCAGTAACAGAAGAAGGGAAATGCTGTTTGATAGTAAAGGAAAACAGGAACAAGCTCTTAAAATTCTTATTGGTTCTATTGGATCTAAGAGCAATAAGATACCATATTTTAAAGAAATTCTAAGATTTTTGTCTCAGCATGAAAAGTTGTCACAGTCCGTGCTCTGGACTCCTGCAACTACACGTGTCGCTTCACTATATTCTGCAGCAGATGTTTATGTCATGAATTCCCAGGTGATAGATTGGTTATCTTTTTGTCTTAATTTAGATTAGCATAGATATGCTCTTATTTCTTCAATGTTATATAGCATATTTGGATGCCATTCCAGTTGGAATGTTTTGCATATAAGTGGCCCTTTAATATGAATTAATCTATAGCTATATCTTCCATAGAATTAATATCTTGCTAGTTTTCTCCCATATGAGTAGAGAATTCAGTGCTTTTTTTTGTTGTATACGTTCATTTATTTGCTTCATCCTGATTAACACATTGCTTCTATTTGGCAGTAGAGTTTATACACATAGTTCATGTAAAATGTTTTGATATTATGTTGTTTCTTTGTGCAACTATATGGTGGAGCTTTTTTAATGAAGGAAAAAGAAAGCTGTCTTGCAACTGCTAGGCTGTTGGTTAACACCACAAAAAGCCATATTTTTCCTGGTTGTCTATGTATTAATGAATTTGTTATGGAATACCTGATGAGAAAGGCTATGCTTTTTCGACAGATTGGAATTTTTTTTTTTTTTTCTGAAAACAACATATTGGAAATTGATATGATTAAAACGTCTAACTCTGGTTAATTATGAATCTTAATTCATATTCAAATTATAACTTAGGTAATACTTATTTCTCAATTTTAAGATTTTTTTGAATTAAATGGAAAACATGTAATGATGTCTACATTTTATGTACAGGGACTTGGAGAAACATTTGGCAGAGTAACTGTTGAAGCAATGGCATTTGGTCTTCCAGTAAGACAACTAACTTATTTACCTTTCTGATCTGTCTATGCGCTTCTGACAGCTGTTGTTGGATGTTATCCTGCTTAAACTTTGTGATAACATGTGCTCCAAGAATGTCACCTGCTATGTATTAGTCATAGATCCTATCATTGATTGGGTTGTGTTTCCTCCTAGTACATGAAGTTCCATTTGTAGTTGCCTTCATCCTCGTGAATGCCAATGTTTGTTGAGATTTATGGGATTAGATTAGTCTTGTTCACCTTTTTCTACATGTGTGCATATATCATGCAAATTTCTATCAGCACGTGTACTTATAGGTGTAAGTGCATACATGTGGATTAGTTAGATTTTGTTTTATCATTTTGACCACATCAACTAAGTTAAACTCCAGACAATTTTATGAATCAGGTTCTCATAAATAGAGAATTCCTTTTTAAGGGCAAGATTATTGCGGAAATTTTCCATTTTGAGAACAAATCTCGAGTAATAACATTATTAGTAAATAATGTCTACTCGGATAAATTGACGGCTAAGGTATTTTAGATTGTGGAAATTTATGTACTCATGGCACATCAGTATTAGATACTAGCATGTGTTTCTTTTTTCTTCTATAATTTTATGAGATACTAGCCCATGCTTTGTGGACAAAAAGCGAAGGTAGAGCCAATTATCTTGAAGTGCCAGAATCATGTGTAGCTAGTAAACTTTTAGGTCATGGAAGATAGACCTCCATAAGAACTTTGACTCTACTTTTCCGATTAATCTTTCTTTAAGCATGCTTTTTTAGTGCCTATGACATATCGAACTAAGTTTATTGTGATGCAAATCGAAAAGCTTGGACCTTCATTTGGCGCTATCTGGATTTGGAAGTGGAAACAAAAGGGTTTGTCTACTAACAAACAATCTACATTTTTGCCTTTCATATGATCTGATCACAGGTTTTAGGGACTGATGCTGGAGGCACAAAAGAGATAGTTGAGCACAATGTTACGGGCCTTTTTCACCCTATGGGGCATCCTGGGACCCAAGTTCTAGCTGAAAATCTCCTGTTTTTGCTAAAAAACCCGGCTGCAAGAAAGCAAATGGGGATGGAAGGAAGAAAAAAGGTAGAAAAAGAGTATCTAAAGCGGCACATATTCAAGAGATTTGTAGAGGTTCTCTCCAGGTGCATGAGAAGCAAATAGCATCTAGTATTGGACACTCTCATTCTTTAATTGGTTTTTGATTGCGAAACAATGGCGAATATTGGAATTTCCATCACTCTGCACGAGTGATTTGTCAAATTTCTTATTGCTTCAGTTAAAAGTACATAGCTTTTTTTTTTCTTGTTAGAGTTTCAAGTACATAAGCCCAAAGTAACCAATAAGACCACATCGGGCCGATCCTCAGGCCTGGTGATTACGTATACGACCATAAATTACAATCCAATGAAACATAAATAATACATATGATATAATTATAAAATTTAAGAAGAAATCAATAAATAAATTAAATAAATCAATAAATTATTATAAACACAAAGTTGGATTTTAATTTGGTATCAAAATCTTTTGTTTGCCCTTAAATTAAGGTTTCATCGGCATATATTAAAAAAATCAAATAATCACCGAACCATTGAGACATAAAATTTTTCAAGTCATCCTTGTGGGTCAATGGATGTAGTAAATATATAAACACAAAGTTGAAAGAAATCCATTATATGCTAGCAAGGTCCGGCCGTGGGGAGAAAGGAAAGAAAAAAAAAAAAAAAAAGATAAAAAATTTTTAAATAAAAATAGATTTTTTTTCAAAATTTAATAAATTTTTTAATTTTTATAATTTAAAATAAATATATCTTAATTTTTTATTTTTAATAAGTTTACTGTCAATTTTTTGTAGTAAAAATACTTTTAAATTGGATTATTATAAAAATTTTAAGTTAATTAATTCATATTTGACATATTTCATTATGTGATAATAAGTGACACCGCTCAATTGAAAAAAAAATGGATCGAAAAGCCAAAACATTACGAGTTTAAAAATTTGTAGACCAGCAAAAAAATTTTTATTATTTGAAAATCAATATGCTATTTGGCTGAAAGTTAAATAGACAAAAATACTAACTAAGAATGTAATAGTAGAGAAAATATACTAAGAAGAAAACAATGCCTCAACTACAGAGATTCCTATTAAAGTGTTTCATTTAAAAGGTGGAAAGTTTGATGGAAATTATAAAAACAAATATTTCATTTCGCCATCAAACGACTAAGCGGAATAATTGATGAAGAAATTTTCTTAAGATATTGTTTTCGTCTTAGTCTTAGTCTTTTTATACTGGCCTTTGGATAAAAGACGAGAAAGTTGGTCACCATGCGGGAAAAGTCGTCACTGTTTGTCTTTTTCCTGGAACTTGCCGCGGCATTTCATGGGAAGCATCTTTAATCTTAAGTGGAGGGGAAGGAGGGATTAGGAAACCGCGTTTCGCATTTCTTACTGTCTTTGTGTTGCTCTTTCCTTGCGCCTTTTTGTCTTGAGTCGTGTTCGACTCGATCCTTTATTTAATTTTAGAAGAAATTTCCCCATGCCTCCACGCGATGCTCTGTTGCTTGCAATTAATGGTCTTTCACTCCTCAGCTTCTTAATTTGTTTGCTCTACTTTTTATGCTTACAATTACAACGCGTGCTTGGGGTCCAAAACGACTCAATGGATTGCCTGAGCTTGCTGGAGATCGCCACTGGCTTGTGCTTTTGCATTTGCGGGCATATTGCCGATATCTACTATCTTGAAGATAATCTTCGACGACTTCGGCGTGAGAGGGACTCACTCCAAAGTCGCAGAAATAGCATATGCCAAGTGGTGGAAAGCGCTATTGAGCGAGAACCACGAATGATACCTGGGGAAGAAGTGCAAGAATGGCTGACAAGTGCAGAACAATTGCTGATTGTATTGAATGTAGTTGTTGGAGAAGGCGATAGAGCACTCCAAAAGACAGCTTTGGGATATCGCTGGTACTTTAACTTCGTATCCAACTACAAGGTTGGAAAGCGAATAGTTCAGCAGTCGAAATCTGCCGCTGATATGATTGAGCGCGGTCGCCGATTAGAGGTGAGTGTTAAATTGTTGTCATGTCGTATCAAATAAATATTTAATTTTTTGTAATAATATATTTAATTTAAATTCATCTATTTATTATTAATTAATTTTAAATTAAATATCTAATATAACATTAGAGGTAGATTTCTTTTCTTGTTCTTTTTTAATTTGTCACCCAAGGTTTTTTAATATTTCTGGATCGTATTAAAATGATGTTATCATATATATATATATAATAAATATATAATTTTTTTATAATTTTATATTTAAGTTAGTTAGATTTTTTTGTTTATTGTCAATTGGTTAATTTGATATTTAAGTTAGTTAGATTTCTTTATTGATTGTCAATTTTCATCTACACACAATTAATATTTATTAAAATGATATTATTTTATATTAATAAATATTTAATTTTTTATAATCTACTTTTAATTGATTTTAGGTTTAATATTTAATGTAGTATTATGTCAAATTTTCTTTTTATTGTCTTTCATCTATGGTTTAGTTATCCTTTTCACTTATTATCAATTGATTAATTTTATATTCAAGTTAGTTTAGATCTTTCAATTATTGTTAATTGATTTTAAATTAAATATTTAATATAATATCAAAAATATTTTTTTTCTATTGATCTTTTCAAATTTGTTATATTATAAGCTTTTTCTATTTCTATTTACAGATGGTGTGATCATATTAAATCATATCTAATTAATATTTAATTTTTTATAATTTTATATTTAATATTCAAATTAAGTCATTCAATTTAATATCAATTGATTTTAGCATGGCCATTTAACAACGAGGATGCCACGTATGCGGCTTCTCATGCCTAAGCTGCTTGTGGAAAACACAGTTGGCCTAGACTCGACCGTGAGAAGGGTATGGAGATGCATTGAGGATGAAAATACTCGAGTTATCAGGTTATGCGGCATTGGCGGTGTTGGAAAATCGACTCTCTTGAAGAAGGTTAGCAATGAATTCCATAACCAAAACCATGATTTCGATTTTGTCATCTGGGTCAAGGTGTATAGACAAGAAGACTATATAGAGCAAGTTCAAGAGGCCATTCGGAAGAAGTTAGATATTTCTGATGGCATATGGAATGAGTGTTCAGGCGAGGAGGAGAAGGCAGCTCAGATATATAGAGTCTTGAAAACTAAAAAGTTTGTTCTGCTATTGGATGATGTATGGGAGCGGTTCGACCTTTTAAGACTGGGCATCCACCTTCAGAGTGATCATTGGAATCGGTCCAAAGTAATATTTACAACCCGTTCGGTGGAGTTGTGCAACGCAATGGGAGCTCAAGAGACAATTGAAGTGGAGTGTTTGCCACCGGATCAAGCCTTGTTATTATTTAGGATGACAGTAGGTGAAAATATCCTGAATAACGATCCAGAGCTTTCAAAATTGGCAGAAATTATAGCCACAAGATGTGGAGGGTTGCCACTTGCTCTCCTCACTGTGGGTCGAGCCATGGCTAGTCGGAGGAATCCCGCTGAGTGGCGCCACGCAGCTGAGCTGTTACAGAGCAACCCATCGGAGATTGAAGGCATGGCGGCTCATGTTTTTCCTCTTCTCAAGTTTAGCTACGATAGCTTGAACAATGCCACCGCTCAAAATTGTTTTAAATATGGTTCCATATTTCCAAAGGATTATAACATCAGAATAGATGAGCTTATTGACCTGTGGATGGGAGAAGGCCTTTTAGATGGATCAAATCCACGCGATCAGGCAGAATATATAGTTGGGACTTTAAAGCTTGCATATTTGCTGGAAAGTGATGAATCTAAACAATGTGTTCGTATGCATGACATAGTCCATGACATGGCCATGTGGTTAGCCCGAGATCAAGGCAAAAACAGGAACAAGGTTTTGGTGGCAAAAAGTGGAACCGTTACATATCAGGAACTCACAAAATGGGAAGGGGCGAATTGGATCTCCTTGTGGGGTAGTAGTAGCAGAGTGAACATAGATTATTCACCATCTTGCAATCACCTATCATCTTTGCTCTTTAGAGATACACTGCTGAAATCATTCCCCAGTGGATTCTTTAACTCTATGCCGGCTTTGAAAGTGTTGGATTTATCAGGTAATCAAGGCTTAGTTGAGATACCTGACATTGGAAATGTGAAAACGTTGCAGCATCTTAATCTGTCATTAACAAGCATAGCAGAGTTGCCTGCTGGCCTTGTGAAGTTAACTAACCTCAGGTGTTTGCTATTAGATTATACCGCAAATCTTAAAAGGTTTCCCAAGGAGGTGATCTCCAGTCTTTTACTTTTGCAAGTCTATAGTAAAATAAATGGAGTCCTTGAGTACTTTGACCCTGTTGAAGTTCCAGCTGATGCTGAAGTTGCATTCTTGGATGCCTTGGAGTGCTTGAATCACATCAATAAAATATGTATCACAATATTTGCTGCCTCTTCTGTGGACAAAATTCTGGAGTCCTACATTTTACGGAGTTGCATTAGAAAGTTAACAATCATGGACTGTAAGGGTTTGATTTCATTATGTTTTACACAAGAATTTGGTAATCTAGAGAGGCTTGCGATTTCTGGTTGTTATTCACTCAAAGAGATTATGTTATCAGAATGGTGTAAACTCGGCAACCTTCGTGAGGTGTACGTAGGAGTTTGCCCTCTCTTATTAAACCTCAACTTCCTCGCTTATGCTAAAAACCTTGAGACTCTTACCATAATTGATTGTGAGTTGCTGGCGGTAGTTACCAGCGAGATAATAGCATTCCCCGCACTGAAAACTATTTCTTTGACTCGTCTCCGAAATTTGAGTAGCATCTGTCCATCACCCAGATGCTTTCCTTCTCTGTCAGAGATTGAAGTATCTCAGTGCTCGTTGTTGATGAAGCTTCCATTTGATTTAGATACTGCAAATTTATTGCAGAAAATTAGAGGAGAAACAGAATGGTGGAATGGCTTGATTTGGGATGATGAAGCCATTTGGGATGCTTGTCGCTCGAAATTTGTATCCACCTCATCCGGACCCCTGCAGAAAAAGAAAGATCAGGCATCCACTAGCAGGTAAATCATATATCGTATTATTATTGAAGTATCTGCCTTTTGAGAAATGAATCTTTGAATCTCGCTAGCGAGGGATAATGGCCACCTGAAATGAATAGTTTGTGTGTTACTTTTGTAGGTCAACTATTTGATGATTTAGAAGCTAGTTGCAAATATGTTGAAGCATTGGGGCCATGGACCATCTTAAAATGAGGAATTTGGATTGCTAGAGAGAAAAAGAAATATTTGGTTTACTTGTGCTGGTCATATTTTAATGTATTTTTATATCCATATTTGTTTTGTGGAAAAAATGTGTCCAGAGTTAATTGGTGTATGTGGCTTGCAATTTTATGTTTGTTTGTGTTTGTGAAACTTGAGAGTTAAATTTTGCTGCTTTGATTAAATGAAGTCGGATGTTTTGCTTGGGCTCTTATGTATTATTTTGTAAGTATCATTTTTGTAGATATTGGCTTTGTGTTAGAGGTTTACAGTTTCAGATAAGGATTCATACCAAAAAAAGAAATCCATGTTCTTTCCACCATTATTCATTTGATTGTTGAATCACCCTGGAAATTAACATGACCAATTTTCTTTTATCCCCTGCTTCAAATGTCAAATCCCTAACAAATATCTCAGCTTTTAGTAGTGTTAGAACATGATTCGCTACTGATTATAAAAAATCAATCATCTATCCTTTCCAGGACTGGGACCGCTTCTTGATCTTGATTACAGTTTTCAGGGGAGTTCATTAGTCTCCTGGCCTTTCAAAGCTCCACTGTGCCTCGGGCCATTAACTTAGCCCACAAGCTTGCCAAGTCTATCGATATCTGTTGGCCCTTTTCCGTCCACTGCATTTTTTTCCAACCAGCTGCCTGACTTTTGGTAGTTTTGCTGTTTTACTTAAATGAACGATCAATTCAGGAAAAAAAAAAAGGGGTTCTATAAAACTAAGCAATGATTACTGATTCAATGAATTTTGTAAGATTCCTTGAAAATTCTTCTACAGGGAACTTTTTTTTTTCTTTTGCAAAGTTGGATGAGTTTTGTTTTTTCATACCAAGATGAATTAAATTCTTTACTCCAAAAAAAAGAAAAAACAGCTTTGGTAGATAAGCATTGTCATTGACATAGTTGATGTGACTTGAAATACCTTATTTAGAAAAAAAAAAAAATCTCATTTGAGAATAAAGATTTTAAATTATTTTGATGTGAAATTTTTGAATGTAAAACGTATCTTTACATATCATTTTTAAAAGGACCATTTCCCTTAATAGTATTTATTACAAAACTCGTATGCTTACACCATAAATCATCCCTTTGTTGATTAACACTACATCATGCTTCACTCACTCTCTCTCTCTCTCTCTCTCATTTCTGATAAATTCAATGATAGTGATCTTTGTCATTGCATTTACCAACAGACTTGTTTGACATTTATGGCCTTTAACTATCGCCGGTCCTCTTACAAATTTAGAGCTGTTGATGAGTAAAAAGTGTAGTGATAACAATGACAGGCTAGACTTCTAATTATGCCTTCTCATCTCTATTCTCACTTCCTTTTCTTGACTTAAAATTGTTAAAATGACCCAGGACCCAGCCACACGTTATTCGTGCTTTAGCAGGCACTAATTGAGATCAAATGTCAAACAAGTTGCTTCAACAAGTATTTCCAATATGAAGATAATGCCTTAAATTGATCCTTCAATCTAACTTGATAAATTTAAGCCTTATACGTATAAACCATAAATGTGGAGATTTTAAACTCTCAGATGCATCTCATGCTACTAGCAAAGCATGGCTCCCTGCCCATAGTTTTGCGTTTTGTTTGCCCAGTTGCCACTCTAAATCATTCCCAATCTCAAATGATTTTCGCTTCCGTCGATCAACTTATACATTGCCCTTTTAAAGAGGCCCACATCTTGTAAACGCCTTTTCACTTTTTTCTTTAGCTTTCTCTTCCCTTCTCAAACTTAATTTTAAACTGTTCTATTTAAAGGAAAATGACATCACCTTATCCTGTTTGCCTGAACAAATTGGTACGGAGCATCAAAATTGCAGTTACAATGATCCTGGCACACCGGAAAAAGAAAAAAAAAAAAAAAAAAACCAACGGCCCAAGTGTTTCATTTGTAGTCAAACAGCCTGCGAAAAAAGCAAGCAACCCACTTGAACCCATTTACAGCTCTAGATAGCAACCTGACTGAACATGACCGGAGTATTCATCTGCCACTTCCATTCTTATCCATGTGTAATTTCTCAAATTTAACACGTAACAGTGTGGGGCTCGACGAAGCTCAGTGAACCAATCACCAACAATTTGTCTCATTATTACGGTAATTTTCCATTTTGAGAATGAATCTTGAGTAATAACTTTATTAGTAAATAATGTCTACTCGGATAAATTGACGGCTAAAGTATTCTAGATTGTGGAGATTTATGTATCCATGGCACGTGTATTAGATACTAGTATGTGTTTCTTTTTTCTTTTTTATATTTTTATGAGATACTAGCCTATGTTTTGTGAACAAAAAGCGAAGGTGGAGCCAATTATCTTGAAGTGCCAGAATCATGTGTAGTTAGTAAATTTTTAGGTCATGGAAGCTAGACCTCCATAAGAACTTTGTCTTTACTTTTCCCATGAACCTTTCTGCAATCATGCTTTTTTAGTGCCTGTGACTTACATGGAACCGAGTTAATTGTTATGCAAATCGAAAAGCTTGGACCTTCATTTGGCACTGTCTGGATTTGGGAGTGGAAACAAAAGGGTCAGTCTACTAACAAACAATCTACATTTTTGCCTTTCATATGATCTGATCACAGGTTTTAGGGACTGATGCTGGAGGCACAAAAGAGATAGTCGAGCACAATGTTAGGGGGCTTTTTCACCCTATGGGGGCATCCTGGGACCCGAGTTCTAGCTGAAAATCTCCGGTTTTTGCTAAAAAACCCGGCTGCAAGAAAGCAAATGGGGATGGAAGGAAGAAAAAGGTAGAAAAAGAGTATCTAAAGCGGCACATGTTCTAGAGATTTGTAGAGGTTGTCTCCAGGTGTATGAGTAGCAAATAGCATATGGTATTGGACACTCTCATTCTTTAATTGGTTTTTGAATACGAAACATTGGCGAACATTGGAATTTCCATCACCCTGCGCGAGTGATTCGTCAAAATTCTTATCGCTTCAGTTACTAGTACATAGCTTTTTTTTTCCCTTGCCAGAGTTTCAAGTACATAAGCCCAAAGAAACTAATAATACCACATCGGCCCGATCCTCAGGCCTGTTGATTAGGTATGTGAGCATAAATTACAATCCAATGAAACATCATTAATACATGTGATATTATTATAAAATTTAAGAAGAAATCAATAAATAAATTAAATAAATCAACAAAATATTATAAACACAAAGTTGGATTTAAATTTGGTATCAAAATCTTATTTTTACCATTAAATTAAGGTTTCATAAGCACATATTAAAAAATTTAAATAATCATCGTACTATTTAAATTTAAAACCTTGCAAATCATTTTTGTTGAACAATGAATGTAGTAAAAATATAAACACAAAGTTGAAAGAAATCCATTATATGCTGGCCAGATTCGGTCAGAGAGAGAAAAAGAAAGAGAAGAGAAAATAGATAAAAAAATTTTAAAGTTTATGAATTTTATAATTTAAAATAAATATATAGTATTTTTTTTTGTTTTTTGTTTTGTTTTTATAAAAGCACTTTTAAATTGGATTGTTTTGAAATTTTCAAATTAATCAATACATACTTTGACATATTTCCTTATGTGATAATAAGTGACACTTAACTGTTCAATTGATAGAAATACAAATCAAAAGATCAAAACATTATGAGTTTACAAATTTGTAGACCAACAAATAAATTTTGATTATTTGAAGACCAATATAATATTTGGGTGAAAGTTAATAAACAAAAATACTAATTAAGAATGTAATAGTAGGGAAAATATACTAAGAAGAAAACAATGCCTCAACTACAGAGATTCCTATTAAAGTGTTTCATTTAAAAGGTGGAAA
This sequence comes from Durio zibethinus, assembly GCF_047325235.1. Classification (NCBI taxonomy): domain Eukaryota; kingdom Viridiplantae; phylum Streptophyta; class Magnoliopsida; order Malvales; family Malvaceae; genus Durio; species Durio zibethinus. The sequence goes on along the minus strand of NC_143187.1, from coordinate 2,803,332 downwards.
ATTTGATGGAAATTATAAAAATAAATGTTTCATTTCGCCCATCAAACGACTAAGTGGAATAATTGATGAAAAAAATTTCTTAAGATATTGTTTTCGTCTTAGTCTTAGTCTTTTTATACTGGTCTTTGGATAAAAGACGAGAAAGTTGGTCACCAAGCGAGAAAAGTTGTCATTGTTTTTCTTTTTCCTGAAACTTGCCGCGGCATTTCAAGGGAAGCATCTTTAATCTTTAGTGGAGGGGAAGGAGGGATTAGGAAACCGTGTTTCGCATTTCTTACTGTCTTGGTGAGGCTCTTTCCTTGTGCCCTTTTGGATATCAAAATATTCTGTTTGCCATTAAATTAAGGTAGGTTTCAATCGAAGGCATATTAAAAATTATTTAATGTTTCATTCGTACACATATTAAATATTTTAAATAATCACCTTATTATTGACTTGGACTTATGCGTCCTTGTGGATCAATGGATGTAAACATATCAACAATTAAGAGAATGTTAAATTACAAGTTTAGTCATTTAATTTTAAGTAATTTTTTATTTTGATCATTCAATTATAAAAAGTTATGATTTAATCATTAAAGTTTATGATTTTTTTTGTCATTGGATTGTTATTATTAATTAATTTTAAATCAAATGTCTAATATAACATTAGAGTTCGATTTCTGTTCTTGTTCTTTTTTAATTTGTCACCCAAGGTTTTTTCATATCACTGAAATTTTATTAAACAATGTTATCACATATTTAATAAATATATAATTTTTTATATTTTTATATTTAAGTTTGTTAGATTTTTTTTATTATTATCAATTGATTAATTGGTATTTAAGTTAGTTAGATTTTTTTTATTTATTGTCAATCTTCGTCTACACATAATTAATATCTATTAAAGTGATATTATTTCATATTTAATAAATATATTTAATTTTTTATAATTTTATATATACTTTTAATTGATCTTACGTTTGATACTTAGTATAGTATCATGTCAAAAATATTTTTTATTGTCTTCCATCTCTGGTTTAGTTGTTCCTTTTACTTACTATCAATTGATTAATATTATATTCAAATTAGTTTAGATCTTTCAATTATTGTTAATTAATTTTTAATTAAATATTTAATATGACATGAAAAATAATTTTTTTCTATTGATTTTTTCAAATTTGTTATATTATATGCTTTTTCTATTTCTATTTACAGACGGCGTGATCATATTAAATCATATCTAATTAATATTTAATTTTTTATAATTTTATATTTAATATTCAAATTAAGTCATTCAATTTCCTATCAATTGATTTTAGGAAGGCCATTTAACAACGAGGATGCCACGTATGCGGCTTCTCATGCCTAAGCTGCTTGTGGAAAACACAGTTGGCCTAGACTCGACCGTGAAAAGGGTATGGAGATGCATTGAGGATGAAAATACTCGAGTTAGCAGGTTATGCGGCATTGGCGGTGTTGGAAAATCGACTCTCTTGAAGAAGGTTAGCAATGAATTCCATAACCAAAACCATGATTTCGATTTTGTCATCTGGGTCAAGGTGTATAGACAAGAAGACTATATAGAGCAAGTTCAAGAGGCCATTCGGAAGAAATTAGATATTTCTGATAGCATATGGAATGAGTGTTCAAGCGAGGAGGAGAAGGGAGCTCAGATATCTAGAGTCTTGAAAACTAAAAAGTTTGTTCTGCTGTTGGATGATGTAGGGGAGCGATTCGACCTTTTAAGACTGGGCATCCACCTTCAGAGTGATCATTGGAATCGGTCCAAAGTAATATATACAACCCGTTCGGTGGAGTTGTGCAACGCAATGGGAGCTCAAGAGACAATTGAAGTGGAGTGTTTGCCACCGGATCAAGCCTTGTTATTATTTAGGATGACAGTAGGTGAAAATATCCTGAATAACGATCCAGAGCTTTCAGAATTGGCAGAAATTATAGCCACAAGGTGTGGAGGACTGCCACTTGCTCTCCTCACTGTGGGTCGAGCCATGGCTAGTCGGAGGAATCCCGCTGAGTGGCGCCACGCAGCTGAGCTGTTACAGAGCAACCCATCGGAGATTGAAGGCATTGCGGCTCATGTTTTTCCTCTTCTGAAGTTTAGCTACGATAGCTTGAACAATGCCACCGCTCAAAATTGTTTTAAATATTGTTCCATATTTCCAAAGGATTATAACATCAGAATAGATGAGCTTATTGACCTGTGGATGGGAGAAGGCTTTTTAGATGGATCAAATCCACGCGATCAGGCAGAATACATAGTTGGGACTTTAAAGCTTGCATATTTGCTGGAAAGTGATGAATCTAAACAATGTGTTCGTATGCATGACATAGTCCATGACATGGCCATGTGGTTAGCCCGAGATCAAGGCAAAAACAGGAGCAAGGTTTTGGTGGCAAAAAGTGGAACCGTTACATATCAGGAACTCACAAAATGTGAAGGGGCGAATTGGATCTCCTTGTGGGGTTGTAGGAGGAGAGTGAACATAGATTACTCACCATCTTGCAATCACCTCTCATCTTTGCTCTTTAGAGATACACTGCTGAAATCGTTTCCCAGTGGATTCTTTAACTCTATGCCGGCTTTGAAAGTGTTGGATTTATCTGGTAATCAAGGCTTAGTTGAAATACGTGACATTGGAAATGTGAAAACGTTGCAGCATCTTAATCTGTCATTAACAAGCATAGCAAAGTTGACTGCTGGCCTTGTGAATTTAACTAACCTCAGGTGTTTGCTATTAGATTATACTGCAAATCTTAAAAGGATTCCAAAGGAGGTGATCTCCAGTCTTTTACTTTTGCAAGTCTATAGTAAAATAAATGGAGTCAGTGAGTACTATGACCGTGTTGAAGTTCCAGCTGATGCTGAAGTTGCATTCTTAGAGGCATTGGAGTGCTTGAATCACATAAATAAAATATGCATCACAATATTTGCTGCCCCTTCTGTCGACAAAATTCTGGAGTCCTACATTTTACGGAGTTGCATTAGAAAGTTAACAATCATGGACTGTAACGGTTTGATTTCATTATGTTTTACACAAGAATTTGGTAATCTAGAGAGGCTTGCGATTTCTGGTTGTTATTCACTCAAAGAGATTATGCTATCAGAATGGTGTAAACTCGGCAACCTTCGTGAGGTGTACGTAGGAGTTTGCCTCCTCTTACTAAACCTCAACTTCCTTGCTTATGCTAAAAACCTTGAGACTCTTACCATTATTGATTGTGAGTTGCTGGCGGAAGTTACCAGTGAGATAATAGCATTCCCCGCACTGAAAACTATTTCTTTGACTCGTCTCCGAAATCTGAGTAGCATCTGTCCATCTCCCGGATGCTATCCTTCTCTGTCAGAGATTGAAGTATCTCAGTGCTCGTTGCTGATGAAGCTTCCATTTGATTTAGAAACTGCAAATTTATTACAGAAAATTAGAGGAGAAACAGAATGGTGGAATGGCTTGATTTGGGATGATGAAGCCATTTGGGATGCTTGTCGCTCCAAGTTTGTGTCCACCTCATCCGGACCCCTGCAGAAAAAGAAAGATCAGTCATCCACTAGCAGGTAAATTATATATCGTTTTATTATTGAAGTATCTGCCTTTTGAGAAATGAATCTTTGAATCTTGCCAGCGAGGGATAATGGCCACCCGAAATGAATAGTTTGTTACTTTTGTAGGTCAACCATTTGATGATTTAGAAGCTGTTTGCAAATATGTTGAAGCATTGGGGCCATGGACCATCTGAAAATGAGGAATTTGGATTGCTAGAGAGAAAAAGAAATGCTTGGTTTACTTGTGCCAGTCATATTTTAATGTATTTTTATATCCATGTTTGTTTTGTGGAAAAAATGTGTCCAGAGTTAAATTGGTGTATGTGGCTTGCAATTTTATGTTTGTTTGTGTTTGTGAAACTTAGTGTTACACGTTGCTGCTTTGGTTAAATGAAGTTGGATGTTTTACTTGAGCTCTTATTTATTATTTTGGAAGTATCATTTTTGTAGATATTGGCTTTGTGTTAGGGGTTTACAGTTCCAGATGAAGATTCATGCCAAAAAAAGAAATCCATGTTCTTTCCACCATTATTCATTTGATTGTTGAATCGCCCTGGAAATTAAGATGACCAATTTTTTTTTATCCCCTGATTCATATGTCAAATCCCTAACAAATATCTCAGCTTTTAGTAGTGTTGGAACATGATTCGCTACTGATTATAAAAAATCAATCATCTATCCTTTCCAGGACTGGGATCGCTTCTTGATCTTGATTACAGTTTTCAGGGGAGTTCATTAGTCTCCTGGCCTTTCAAAGCTCAACTGTGCCTCGGGCTATTAACTTAGCCCACAAGCTTGCCAAGTCTTTCGACATCGGCTGGCCCTTTTCCTTCCCCTGCATTTTTTTCCAGCCTGCTGCCTGACTTTTTGGTAGTTTTGCTCTTTTACTTTCAAGGAATGATCAATTCAGAAAAAAAAAAAAAAAAAATGGGGTTCTATAAAACTAACCAGTGATTACTGATTCAATGAATTTTTTAAGATTCGTTGAAAATTCTTCTACAGGAACTTTTTTTTTTTCTTTTACAAAGTTGGATGAGTTTTGTTTTTCTATAGCAAGATGAATTAAATTCTTTACTCCAAAAAAAAAAAAAATAGTTGCTGTGACTTGAAATACCTTATTTAGGAAAAAAAAAATCTCATTTGAGAATAAAGATTTTAAATTATTTTGATGCGAAAATCTTGGATGTGTAACATATCCTTGCATATCATTTTTAAAAGAACCATTTCTCCTAATAGTATATATTAACTTGAATGCTCACACCATTAATCATCCCTTTGTTGATTAACACTATATCATGCTTCACTCACTCTCTCTCTCTCTCTCATTTCTGATAAATTCAATGATAATGATCTTTGTCATTGCATTTACCAACAGACTTGTTTGACATTTATGGCCTTTAACTATCGCCGGTCCTCTTACAAACTTAGAGCTGTTGATGAGTAAAAAGTGTAGTGATAACAATGACAGGCTAGACTTCTAACTATGCCTTCTCATCTCTATTCTCACTTCCTTTTCTTGACTTAAAATTGTTAAAATGTCCAGGAAGCCAGCCACACGTTATTCGTGCTTTGGCAGGCACTAATTGAGATCGAATGTTAAACAAGTTGCTTTAATAAGTATTTCCAATATGAAGATAATGCCTTAAATTAATCCTCCAATCTAACTTCATAAATTTAGGCCTTATACGTATAAATCATAAATGTGGAGACTTTAAACTCTCAGATGTATCTCATGCTACTTGCAAAGCATGGCTCCCTGCCCATAGTTCTGCTTTTTGTTTGCCCAGTTGCCACTCTAATCATCCCAATCACTAATGATTTTCGCTGCCATCGATCAACTTATACATTGGCCTTTTAAAAAGGCCCACATCTTGTAAACGTCTTTTCAGTTTTTTCTTTAGCTTTCTCTTTCCTTCTCAAACTTAATTTAAAACTGTTCTATTTAAAGGAAAATGACATCACCTTATCCTGTTTGCCTTGACAAATTGGTACAGAGCATCAAAATTGCATTTACAATGAACCTGGCACACCGGAAAAAGTTAAAAAAACAAAGGCCCACCAAGTGTTTCATACGTACATTAAAGTCAAACAGCCTGCTAAAAAATCAAGCAACCCACTTAAACCCATTTACAGCTCTAGATGGCAACCTGACTGAACATGACCCGAGTATTCATCTGCCACTTCCATTCTTGTCCGTGTGTAATTTCTCAAATTTAACACGTAACAGTGTGGGGCTCGACGAAGCTCAGTGAACCAATCACCAACAATTTGTCTCCATTATTACGGAAAATTTCCATTTTGAAGTGCCAGAATCATGTGCAGTTAGTAAATTTTTAGGTCATGGAAGCTAGACCTCCATAAGAACTGTCTTTACTTTTCCCATGTACCTTTCTGCAATCATGCTTTTTTAGTGCCTATGACTTACATGGAACCAAGTTAATTGTGATGCAAATCGAAAAGCTTGGACCTTCATTTGGCACTGTCTGGATTTGGGAGTGGAAACAAAAGGGTTCTACCAACAAGCTACATTTTTGCCTTCCATATGATCTGATCACAGGTTTTAGGGACTGATGCTGGAGGCACAAAAGAGAGTTGAGCACAATGTGACGTGGCTTTTTCACCCTATGGGGCATCCTGGGACAGTTCTAGCTGAAAATCTCCGGTTTGTGCTAAAAAATCCGGCTGCAAGAAAGCAAATGGGGATGGAAGGAAGAAAAAAGGTAGAAAAAGAGTCTAAAGCGGCCTATGTACAAGAGATTTGTAGAGGTTCTCACTAGCATCTAGTATTGGACACTCTCATTCTTTAGTTAAACAATGGGCTATTGATTTAGAAGCTGTTTGCAAATATTTTGAAGCATTGGAGCCATGGACCATCTGAAAAAGAGGAATTTGGATTGCTAGAAAGAAAAAGAAATGTTTGGTTTGCTTGTGCTGGTCATATTTTAATGTATTATTATATTCATATTTGTTTTGTGGAAAAGATGTGTCCAGAGTTAATTGGTGTATGTGGCTTGCAATTTTATGTTTGTGAAACTTGAGGGTTAAATGTTGCTGCTTTGATTAAATGAAGTTGGATGTTTTGCTTGAGCTCTTATTTATTATTTTGAAAGTATCATTTTTGTAGGTATTGACTTTGTGCTAGAAGTTTACAGTTCCAGATGAAGATTCATACCAAAAAAAAGAAATCCATGTTCTTTCCACCATTATTCATTTGATTGTTGAATCACCCTGGAAATTAAGATGACCAATTTTCTTTTATCCCCTGCGTCATGTGCCAAATCCCAAATAAATACTCAGCTTTTAGTAGTGTTGGAACATGATTCGCTACCGATCATAAACAATCAATCATCTATCCGTGCCAGGACTGCGACCGCTTCTTGATCTTGATGAGTGTATTCAGGGGCCTCCTGGCCTTTCCAAGCTCAACTGTTCCCTGGGCTTTTGACTAAGCCCACAAGCCTGCCAAGTCTATGTCTATCGATATCGGTTGGCCCTTTTCCTTTGCATTTTTTTCCAACCTGCCGCCTGACTTTTTGATAGTTTGCTGTTTTACTTTCAATGAATGATCAATTCAGGAAAAAAAAAAAAACACACACACACACACACACACACACAAAGGGATCAATAAAACTAAGCAGTGATTACAGGTTCAATAAATTTTATAAGATTCCTTGAAAATTCTTCTACAGGGAACTTTTTTTTTCTTTTGCAAAGTTGGATGAGTTTTGTTTTTCCATTCCAAGATAAATTCAAATCTTTACTCAAAAAAAAAAAAAACAGTTTTCGTAGATAAACATTGTCATTTACATAGTTGATGTGACTTGAAATACCTTATTTAGAAAGAAAATCTCATTTGGGAATAAGATTTCAAACTGTTTTAATGCGAAAATTTTGAATGTAAAATCCTTACATACTTTTTAAAAAAGAATCATTTCCCCTCATAGTATTTATTATAAGACTTGCATGCTCATACCATTAATCATCCCTTTGTTGACTAAAACTACATCAAACTTAAATGTTTCACTCCCTCTCTCTCTTGTTTCAGATCAGCTCAATGATACTGATCTCTGTCATTGCATTTATGAACTTATTTCTACAAAAAAAATTGACTTTTATGGCTTTCAAGCTTCCACTATCGTTGGAAAAATTGTAGTGACAACAATGACAGGCTAAACTTTTAATCAGGCTTCTCATTTTCTTCCCACTTCCATTTCTTGACTTACAATTGCTAAAATATCCAGGAACCCAGCAACACGTTATTGGTGCTTTAGCAGGCATTAATTGAGATGCAATGTGAAACAAGTTGCTTCAATAAGTCTTTCCAATATGAAGATAATGCCTTAATTGTTCATCCGATCTCTCCTCATTATTGGCTGTTGCAAGAGAAGGCACTCACCTCAATGTAATAATTATTAAACATCATTGGGAGTAATCACTATATTGCGTATCCATTAAGATCGTATAAATCATAAATGTGGAAATTTTAAGCTGCATCTCATCCCACTTGAAAACCATGGCTCCTCACCCATGGTTTTGCTTTCACGGGCAAAACCAGATGACAACAAATCCTGGATTTACAGCATTCCATGTTCCAGGCTTTCTCACAGACAAGAGTGCCTCTCTTGTAGGCGGTGCGGTGGGCCTTCTATGTGAAGCACAAGAATCACATTGTTAAGCTGTTGATGTCGCATCATATGTCCGAATTTTTGTTTGCCCAGTTGCCACTCCCATCGATCAACTTATAGATTGCCCTTTTAAAAAGGCCCACATCTTGTGAACGCCTTTTCACTTTTTCTTCAGCTTTCACTTTCCTTCTCAAACTTAATTTAAAAGTGTTCTATTTAAAGGAAAATGACATGCATATTCATCACCTTATCCTATTAGCCTTGACAAATTGTTACAGGGCATCAAAATTGCATTTACAATGAACCTGGCACACTGGAAAAAGAAGAAAAAAAAAACAAAGGCCCAAGTGTTTCATATGTACATTAGAGTCAAATAGCCTGCTGAAAAATCAAGCAACCCACTTGAACCCATTTACAGCTCTAGATAGCAACCTGACTGAACATGACCCGAGTATTCATCTGCCACTTCAATTCTTGTCCACGTGTAATTTTTCAAATTTAACACGTAAGCAGCGTGGGGCTCGCCAAAGCTCGGTGAACCAATCACCAACAGTTTGTCTTGCCATGTGGCCATATGGGCTGTATTGAACACTTCAGCTGGCAGCTCAGCAACCGCTTTCCACGTGTCATTTTCTGTTGTTGCCACGTCACCACCTCGACACATGTATAATTTTCCATCTACAACCACGCAGGTTTTTGGACAGGCGCCAGTTCCTAAGAGCTTCTCTTGCACTGGGCTCCATTGCCACGTGGAAACGTCGAATTCCTCGGCACTGCTTTCGAATTGGCCTTGTCTATCTGTACAGTAGCCGCCGATGACGTTGAACTTTCCGAGGTGGAAAATTCCCTTGCACTCATCACGCTCTCTTCCCATGTCAGGCAATGGAACCCACATATTAGCGGCCACGTCATACGCCATAGCTGATCTTAACGCATTTTTCTCACCATCATGTCCACCGGCAACATACACCATCCGATCCAAATCCGACGCACATCCAAAAAAGATCCTCCTTACACCTGGCATATCAGCCCCACGACGCCACGTGGCGGACATAAAATTGTAAACATAAACAGCATTTCGGACCTCAAAAGTGTCTGGATCCAACCCACCCATCACCACAATGTTCGACCCGACTCCAACAACTTGACAAAACATGGGCAACCCATCGGACAGCCCCGGAACCGGTGGCAAGTCACTCCAGTCACCGTTATCCGGCTCGCAAAGCACGATTTGATAAACCGGCATGGCCTGACATTTCAGGCCAGAATTTCTATTTGGTTTGACTCGGGCTTGGGTCATTAACATCACATGCTTACTACACCCAGCAGCTTGTCGGTGACAAAAAAACTGTGGCAAATGAATTTCAGCCTTCCACTCTTTACAGGTTGATGAAATATTGGAGAATCTACTGTATGGGACACGAACTAAACATTCACGGGCAATATCATTAGGAAGACCAGGTATGAGCTCCATGGTAAATTAGTTGGGAAAAAGAAAGGGTGGCTTTTGTAAAGGAAAGGGATGAGATATATGGATGAATTAGCAAATCAGAAGTGAAGTTTTGGGGGAGAGAGTAAAGTTTTGGTGGTTTTTATAGGGAATTGGAAGAATGCGAATTGAAGAAGAAGAAGACGAAGAAGACGGGCACCGAAGCAAGTTGATGGTAAAGGTGAAAGAGACAATGGGAGACCATAGGAAAATCGGCCGTTTGTTGTCTTAATATTATTATTTTATTTGTTTATTAATTATTACTATATGCTTCAACGGATTCTCAGGTTGCTGGGTTTGCATTATTAAATACATAATATCACGAGGAAAGAAACTAGTGATCATATCTATTATCAAATAAACTTAACAAATTTTTTAGTATTAGACACATTTTTAATAGATAAATACCAATCTTTTTCACCTAAAGTTATAAATATCCTACACCATGTTACATGCTCATTAATTATAACTTAGCATGAATTTTCTAACTCCTTTTTTTTGTTTGTTAATTTTGTTATTCATTTTAATTTGCTTCCAATTTTATGTTTTTTGAAAATAAAAAAGCAAAAAAAAAATGTTTAGATAAAAATAAATAGAGTTATTTGAATAAGTAAAAATAAATTTTTAATTTTTGTGAATAATAAAAGAGATTATTTTCTATATATGGTAAAGAAAATTTTAACTTTTACTGGAAATAAAAAATAGAAGAAAATTTTGAGTTTTGGCTTTATGTTTTTTTCCCTGTAACTATTTTAATAAATGTTTATTGAATTTTTTAATTATTTTAAAATTTAAGATATAATAATAAATTTAATTTATAACTAAAAATATAATAATTAAATTACATCAATTAAAAAATTAATAATAAATTTAAACCACGAATATATAAATTTAGACCTTTGCCCCTTATTTATAAAAAATTTGAAAAAGTAAACAATGCGGCAAATGACGAGCCAAATTAAGCATAGTAAATAAAAATATTGTAAAAAAAGTTTGCCAGGTGCTAGCTGAAAGCGGGGAGAATACATTGCTATTTGAAAGCTACAAAGGTTATCGTATATAGCTAGCCAATGAGCATGTAACATGGTATAGGATATTTATAACTTTAGGTGAAAAAGATTGGTATTTATCTATTAAAAATGTATCTAATACTAAAAAATTTGTTAAGTTTATTTGATAATAGATATGATCTTTAGTTTCTTTCCTCGTGATATTATGTATTTACTAATTAGTAAATTGCTAAAAATTCAACGCGCATGGATTGGAATTTGGAAAATAAATGCAATAATTGATGTTTGTTTTTACTTGACGTAAGAACATGGATGAAGAATTTATTGGTTTTGGGTCTTCCATTATCTTGAATTAATAATTAGTACTAAGGTGGTGAATCTTGTTAATTTAATTTTGCAAATCAAGTAAAGTAAGTTCAAAACAATGATGTTCATTCATGATGGATCGGAGTGATTTTCTTCCACTTGAATTGGAAAAACAATAGGTATGTTGAGATATTTTTTAGGTTTGGTGAGAAAAGAGCTCATTGAAAGCTGAAATCAATGAGTTTGTTAGATCTATAAAAATAAATTAAAATTATCGAAATTAAAATTTTAGAGCATTATTAAAGTGGTATTATTTTATTTTCATAAATATTTAATTTTTTATATTTTTATGTTTAGGTTGAACCTTTCATTTATAGTTAATTAGTTTTAAGTAAGATGCATGACAGTTTTAATGCTCGGATCTACTAAGTTTTTTAGAGGAAAAAAAAAAGTAAATGAAAAGAGAAAGGAATAGAGTAATAGAGGTAGACTGATTGTATAACATTCTTATCTGACTTTTTTATATCTTTCATGGGTGGTGACCTCACTATATGCCTTGAAATAATGTGTCAGGTCACATGTGAGTTTTGATGACATGGCCATTAAAGTTAGAGATAGCAACAAAATATATATCAATTATTTTTTAGTTATACGTATTTAAATTTGTTTAATATTTATAATATTTAAATTTTTTTAAGTTTAATATTATACTCTAAATTTGAATCATTTAAATATTTAAATTTATTATAGTATTTGTTTATTTAAATTTTTTTATCAAAATATAAAATAAATAATAATTGAATTTAAAATTTAAGTTCATTCTTAATAATAATAAATAAAGGTTAGTTGCTAAAATATGAAATTTTTTACAAGTATAAAATTTTATATATGTAAACGGATAATAGATTTGGATACAAATTATATATAAATTATTATTTATTAAAATTTAAATAAATTTGGATATTAGATACCCAATGATTCTATCTATATCATATCCAAATTCGTTATAAATAATATATATCCTATCCGAATCCGTTAATTATTTATTTATAATTATTTAAAATTAACATGAATAAATCAACTAATGATAAATATACCTTTATTTACTATCTATTTCCATACCTAAATTCAAAGTATAACAATTAATTTTTTTTTCATATTTTTTAAGCAACAATTAAATTGAGAGCATTTCACCTAAATTTTGTTTGGTTAAATCATTGCAATAACAACAGCTACATAGTATACTTCTATAAATGATTTTTCAACAAATATGTGTCAATTAGGGAGGGAAGAAAATAGATTAATTTTTAATTACCACTTGCCTACGTTATTTAGAAATGTTGGTCGTAAAAAGCCTTTGAAATTAACACAAGAAGGAAATAACTGAGTATTCAAAATGTTTGAAGAAATTAACACATGGATGTTGAATTTTGGTAAGGTGGTGTGTAATGTGAACAAAATATTAACTATGTCAACTCTTTTTGGTGACTAAATTTCCATCTTCGAATGGCTGCCTGGATAACCTGGCAACCACGGAGAGTAAATGATACATATGGAACACGGTACCATTATTGTTAATTCCCATACCAGTTGGTATGGACCGCCAACGCACCATATTATAAAAAAAATGTCAAAAGATGGCCAGAAAGAAAAGATGTAAACCTTTGGGAGAATGTCTTTTTAATAAATAAAATAAAATAAAATAATATATATGTATGTATATATGTATGTGAATGTAAAAAAAAAAAACTTCGTAAAAAAGTAATTTTCATAGGCATCATGAAAAACACGGTTGATCTTTTATTGATGTGAATTATAGATTGAGTGCACAAATAAGACTTAGGGATAAAAGTGAAATTTGCATCTGTATTATGTGTCAACATTGAATTTTGTTATTGTAATTTAATTTCGTTGAATTGTGTTGTAACTTCAATTTTGTTAAATTTTATCATTATATTTTAATTTTATTAACTTTTTTATATAAAAATAATGAAAATTTATCTACTTATTATTTAACTAAAAACGATAAAAATTAAAAATATAATGATAAAATTTTCCATTTACATTAACAAAATGGTTCATGAAATATTTCAATTCAATTACTTTTTTTTCAATAATCAATGAAATTGAACGCATAATTAGTGATAAAATTCAATACTGTAAATTTTGAGTGATAAAATTCTACAAAGTGTTGTGCAAATTGTTTTAATACTGTAAATAATAATGTTGTAAAAAACATTAATAACAATTTTGTATAATTCTTGCTGTAAAATGTTACTTTTATTAATTTATTGTAACATAACACAATTCATGATGAAAAAAAAAAATTTTACGACATTTATATAAAATTACTTTAAAAAAATATTATTTCTCTTTAATTTGTTTCAAAATTAAGATTAAATATTTCAAGAACCAAGTGAGCATAATCACGGCTATCATTAACAAAATCAGATTACACATTTTAGCTAAATCCAAATTCAAAAGTATTGATGAAAAGATTAAAAAAAAAAGAATTAATAAATGCAATTGCAATTTATGTACAGCTGCAATATCATCAATCTTAAGTTTGTCTGCCTCAAATCTCCAAGTAACATCCTGATTGAACGTGACCGGAGTATTTCTCAGGGGTCTCTAATTTTGTCCACTCTGATTTCTTCAAATTCAACAGGTAAGCATTGTGGGGCTCATCGAATCTTGAAGAACCAATCGCTAGCAAGTTGTCCTGCCATGTTGCCATGTAAGCAACCTTGCACAGGTCACCAGGTAGCTTGGCTATTACTTGCCATTTGGCATCTTTAAATGCCACCACATCACCTTCACAAATCATGCAGATATCCACGTCATCGCCACCTATGCAAGTGCTTGGATTGGTGCTGGCTTTTAAAAAGTCATCTTGCACATGATCCCACCGCCAGGTGGCAATGTCGAACACCTCAGCACTTTTCTCAAATTGACCTTGCATGTCGGTGCAATAACCCCCGACCACGTGGAACTTGCCACGGTGGAAAACTCCCTTACACTCGTCTCGCTCTTTTGCCATGTCAGGCAATGGAATCCACTCACCCTTCGCCACATCATATGCCAATGCTGACCTCAAACCATTCTTCTCATCATCATGTCCGCCGGCAACATACACCATCCGATCATCACCGGAAGCGCATCCGAACATTGACCGCCGAACACCTGGCATGTCAGTCCCCCGCCGCCACTTGGCAGTCAAGAAATTGAAGACAAAGACAGAAGCGGACACCTCCCAAGTGACCGGGTTCAACCCACCCATTAGAACAAGATCATACCCGACAGCTAGTAGCTGGCAAAAATAAGGCAGCCCATCAGGGAGCTGAGGCAAATCAAGTTCAACCCAGTTGCCCGTATCCCGCTCCCAAACAGATAGCCCATAAACAGGTTTAGCAGAGCATCCTTTTTGAACACCCTGTTTCATATCAGGGTCAACCCGAGCTTGAGCCACGACAAGAAGTTTTTGGCCATGGCAAGTAACCTTCCTAAGGTGAAAAAAATGCGGCAGCTCAATCTCTGTCTTCCACCCTTTACAAGTTGACAAAAGTGTGGCGAATTGGTCGTAACTGACTCGAATTAAACATTCTCTGGCAATATCGTTGGGGAGATTTGGAACCAGCTCCATATGGTAATTGGTAAAATAAAGAAAATAGATTTTGACAAATGAAAATTGAAGAAGCTAGGTTTAACATTGATTCAAGAAACGATGGTTCCTTTTATAGGGGGTGGGATTAAGCTGCAGACATTCTAGAAAAGTTTTGAAACTTCTTATTTTTGTAATAGAAAAGACCAGTTGGAGACCTTGGAAACAGCCCTAACGTTAATGTTCTTTGTTCCTATTAACCTAGAATTTTATAGAGGAAGTCAGACAATCAAATTGAATCTTTTTTCATGATTCGCATATATTGGGTTGTCGTAGTCATTGTGTCTGGAACATTGTGCCAAAACTACTTGTGTATTTGAAAAACACAATCCGACGCGTTGAAGTTTATTTATGTATGGGATTTAATGCAAATGTCTTACAGATTATTTTATTAGTATTGATTTGTATCCACCAGACATGTTTCCTTTTAATCCTCTGAAGAGTGAAGTCTGATCTATTTTATTATGGATTGAAATTAAAAACAAAAAGAGAAAGAAATTGAAATTCAATATACAATAAAATTATAAAAATTAAGAAAGGGTTCAATTATTGTCATCCATGAATTTCATGATATAATGAGATGATAATACTTAAATATTTGAGTAAAAACTCGTCAAATATATTTTTTAAAATAAGATGTTCATTACTTCAAATTTGAAATATCAAGCATTATAACTGAGTTGATAATGTCTGAAATTTTTTCAATCTAAGAGAAATTTTTTGAAATTGAAAAACTTGTCAAATATTTGGGTGAAGGCTAGCGGGATTAGTAGTTCTCCTATGTTTTTAATCTTTAATCTCGTAAATAATCATGTGATTGATGGAAAAAATACTAAATTTTTTATTCTAATGATCAATTTCTAAATTTCATCAATTTTAAATACTAAAAAAAAAAAAAATCGTTGATTAGAGATCAAATTCACCACTTTAACTACTAAAAAAAAATTATTGATTAAAAATCAGGTCCATATGAATTGTGAGTTATAAATAAGGAAATAATGGATAAAAGAAAAGATAGCTCTCCTTTTTTAGATCAAATTCAGGTAGACTGAATTATTGGAGCTGAAAATGTAATGGTTCTTTAAAGACACTGACTTTACATGCCAGCTGTTGGAATTTTTGTTCACAAGTTGAACATGTGACATTGACCAAGAGAATCTTGCACCAAAAACATTGATTACTTTGAGGTAAAGTCAAGGTAAACAAATAATTTTTAAATGAAATAGAAAACAAACCATTGAACTCAAATTGAGAGCCAACACGAAGTTGGTCATGGTATCAACTTGTCTGTGGGTACCATTCTCTAAAATTAACTTTTTCTTTATCATTTTCTTAGTATTTTTTTAATGTATTTTCTAGGGAAATAAAAAAGTAGTAAATGAACCGTAAGAATTAGTAATACGTAAAATGTAAAAGTTTGTTTTCATATTGATAATAACAGAGGTCAAAGCGACCCTAGAAGCGGCGTCGGTTTCCCTTTAAGAAGCGGCA
The DNA here is from genome assembly GCF_047325235.1 of Durio zibethinus. Taxonomy (NCBI): domain Eukaryota; kingdom Viridiplantae; phylum Streptophyta; class Magnoliopsida; order Malvales; family Malvaceae; genus Durio; species Durio zibethinus. The sequence continues at coordinate 2,787,207 of NC_143187.1, read as the reverse complement.
GCGAACGCGATTAAAACATGCACGGTGCTCTTTTAAAGAAAGTCTGAACGTTAGTTTGGTGATTTGCACTTTAAAGCTGTAAACCATAAACATTGGATTCATTTGGGTCAGACCATAAATTGTATTTTTAAATGTGATGAAAATTCTTCAATCAAATTTTTTAATGTACTTTAAGTCAAATTTATAAAAAGCTGATAATTACTAACCAAAAAGTGTATTTTAATTGGATTAAATTTTAGCCAATGGTTTAGAAGTTGTAAGAGGTTGATGACCAGTAACAGAAACTAAACCTACCCTATGATAACAGAAAGTGTGTATTAGTTAGATTTGGAGATAAATGTGAAGCATCAATGAAATGAATCAATCACATTACGTTTATGACAGAAATGGTGAAATCAAGTCTGATTGCACTTGCTTTCTGGTTGGAAGTCTGTTGTTTTCTAGAATTGAATAAATGCAATCAAGAATAGGTCATTTGGGCCCATTTTATTAATAATAGTAATAATAATAATAAAAAGAATAGGTCGCTATCGAAGCTAAATATGAGGAGGATGGAGCACGCAACCGTTCTTAGAAGGTGACAAAATGGTACACAATAATAACAAAAGGACCTACATGTTTTACAAACTAATTACATTTGAATTGAAAAGAATGAATGGGAAAAGCAAAAACCGCAAACCACGTTGCATATGTGCTGTTCTCACTTTCTCATCATCGTTTCTTCTTAGTTATGGTTTATGAACATTCCAAATGGAAACCAAAAGATTGACACGAACTAAAAGACTTGGACCATAATACAAGAGTCCTTCCGCTATAGTGGTCAAGACCTGTGAATATTATGATGCTTGGGGGAAAAGAAATAGCCAGGTCTTCGCTTTATAACTTGGACACAGATAATAAAATATTGAAATCTAAAATGCAGGTTTGTCTGGTAAATTCAATTGCTACAGAGAAAAATTCAAAATAAACATAGGGATATGTAGTCATAAGTCCCCTACACGTCAAGCTTTCAAATCTTATTGATCATCATACAAATTCACCAAGAAAGAAATCCCTACTACTTCACAAGCAATGCAGAACAACCATATATAGAAACAAGAGAACCGGTGAACAAATGGTCAGTTCCTGAAAGGATGATGTACTCAGTCCATAAACACCAATCACAGCCATTTCAAAACCTGGCAGCCTGTTCAACCATATCTTTGTACTCATCACTTACAAAAGACTTCACTTTGAGAGTAGGGTTTCCACCATCAACCTTCCCTGGAGACTCGTACTTTATCCCAATTACAGTTGCCAGACCTGTACAAAAACAAAGGAAAACCAAATTCTACCACATAACAAAGTCTCAGGTAGTTCAAATTCAAATGGAGGCATATTTGACATTTGATGCCAAAAACAAACATTTGCGTTCCATGTAATGCTAAACAGGATCTAAGGGGAAGGGACTTCAGGTGGAGATTGATATATTTGGTTTCAAATATCTTCAGGTAACAGTAAACATTAATGCAAAACTATGAATTTACTATAGTAAACTTTCACCAAAACATAGTTATTTAGGAAGGGAAAAAAAACTATTGCTCAATATTATTGCAATAAAATCTCAAATTAAACATATATAAGATATGCTAAAATTTGCTACAACAATAAAAAAAATGATTTGTGATGAAATGACCTCAGGTTCGGGGATACCAAAAATCAGATTGCCTTTCTCCCTACCTTTCAGAAAGCACTGTGCCAGACTTAGGGCTAATATAATGCAGGCACTAATCTAAACTAATTTATAATAACACAATAAACTCCTAGAATAGTAAAAGGAAAAAAATAAGGTACTCACTTGAATGTATGCGTCCATACAAGAATCTTTCACCTTTCCAGAATTCCAAAGGTCTTGACCTGATCCTTGTGCTTCTTCTCCTCCCTTCTAAATCAAACATTGTACCAGAACCTATAAACAAAGAATGCACCTAGTCATCCCAACAGATTTACTAAAGAACTTCAAAGTTGCAAGTTGAACTTTTGGTATTAGTAACACCTGCAAGGCTTTGTCTTCGAGAAAGTGCTTTCATCTCACGTTCATTGTGTGGTCGTGGTTTTGTTTTACCCTTCTGTTGCTAAAGAAACAAATTAAAAAGTAGAAAAGAAAAAAAAAAACGTAAACTTCAGAAATTTTCAAAAGGGGGGGGAAGTAACCAAAAACAGGCATGAGTCTTATTTCTTTTTCTTCACTAAATAGAAGAAATGATTCGATTCATGGTTTTATAGACACAGACTAATAAAATATGGAGGGATTTTGAACAGTAAGCTGAAGCATGCAAAGTAAACATACAAACATCTAACAGAAATTGCCACTAATCCACAACCTTTGTCACTTTGTTTTGTTCAAAATGACACCATCAGCCATAGCAATAAGTACCAGGTAATATCCTAGAACACATTTCAATTTTTCACCTTAACCCTGATACCCTTGGGCTCAAAAAGAATTACAGATGTAACATTTTCAGTAGGTGAAGTTTCCCATTCAGGACTTACCAATCAAATTTCAGGCTTTACCTTTCTCAATTAAAGTAAAAGCAAAGTCTAGACTTGGCATGATTTGAGATAATGATTATTCTTAGATACCATAGTAGATCAAACTGTTTCTCATCTCATAAAAAGGGCTAAGTACATTGTCTTTGTCAACTATCAATTTTAATTATTATCATAAACTAATGACAGCCAATAGAACACAACACATTTTCAAAATATGGGGTAAAGAAGCAGTGGTACAAAAGACAACAAGCAACAATCTTACAATAATTGATATGGAATGTATCAGAAGCATGTATCTCCCCTGTTTTGCAGTCCCTTATTCCCTTCAGTTACCTAGTAGCCGGGTTACTTATTGAAAAGTTTTAAAGTCCTTTACACTAGGGGAATTATTCTGGAAGAAGAGGGGTGGGGGCGAATGAGTTGGCATTATTTGCAATCACTGTTTCACATAGCAAATGCTTACTCTAAACATGTGCAAAGGATATCTTAGTAAGAAAAACGTCCAAACAGAAGATGGAAACCATAGATTCTATGATTTGAGATGTAGCCCTATTCACTGTCATTAAATCAATCTTCGTGGTGCAAAATTCTAAAAGACTAGTGACAAGCAGAAAACCTTTTGAGTTGATATCAATACATTATATGAGCTGTTACAAGAAAGGGATTGGAAGATTGAGAAAATCAGATAAAGCATGTATCTCCCCTGTTTTGCAGTCCCTTATTCCCTTCAGTTACCTAGTAGCCACGTTACTTATTGAAAAGTTTTAAAGTCCTTTGCACTAGGGGGGAATTATTCTGGAAGAAGGGGGGTGGGGGAGAATGAGTTGGCATTATTTGCAATCACTGTTTCACATAGCAAATGCTTACTCTAAAAATGTGCAAAGGATATCTTTGTAAGAAAGACGTCCAAACAGAAAATGGAAACCATAGATTCTATGATTAGAGATGTAGCCCTATTCATTGTCATTAAATCAATCTTTGTGGTGCAAAATTCTAAAAGACTAGTGACAACCAGAAAACCTTTTGAGTTAATATCAATACATTATATGAGCTCTTACAAGAAAGGGATTGGAAGATTGAGAAAATCAGATAAAAAAAGATATCAGTGTTTCAAAAATACAAAGGTAATATACCTTCCATATATAAGCCCAAACAAGCACAAAAGAACTCCCGAATCATGAAAGTTGACTGCCATATTAAGTGGAAAAATAAACAAGAAGATAAATAATCTAGGAAAGTACAAACCTCGTGCAGCACCTGATCACTTTCTGCAGGTCTAGAAGATCTATCCATAGCGCGGTCCTCATCCATAGCAGGATTAGATTCATCTGTTAAGGGAAAGGAAATGTGCACAAAGGAAACTAATAAATTGAAACCATCAAAGCATATCAAAGACTACGGTAAATCTGGTCAAGATATGCTAGGTCCAAGGAAACTAAAAGCAAGAATGTTATACTTTACCATTTAGGTATTTCACATTTAAAACCCAATAATATTAAATTTAGAAAAGATATTTCAATGATAATTTATTTAAAGCATAAAGCAGAAAATTACCGCCTGAATTGTCTGATGACTATAACATGAAATTTCTTTTCTGATTTATAACAGACACCAAACCACATGCCACATATGTTGAACTAATTAGTTAAATGGGTATATCCAATATAAATTTGTATTTTTAATGTAATTTAAGTATTCAAGTGTATAAGGAAGTTAGTCTTCACTAGCTATACCAACTAAAGCATGAACGTAAAAATCCCATTTAACAAGAATGAGGAGGGCGTCCAAGGAGTTGCCAAAAGGTCAGGATGATAGTATGTAAGGCACTAGGATGGGATCATAAATTCTACATCTTGCAGCACTGACTTCAAACCTCTTTGTGGAAAAAATCCCCCAGGACATTCAACAGGTAAGACCAACCAAAGAGCACTAGACCTTTAATGCATTGGCAATTAGAAAACATATTTGAAGGAAATCACACAGCATTTTTGAAAACCAAAGAGGCCAATAAGGAAGAAAATTATCTTTCCATTTTGCAAAAAATCATAAAACATCTTTGAAAACCAATCACTATGCTACTATGCAACCACTAAATGAATTAGAGAAGAAAAAAACTTGTAACTGAGGCATTTTGGTACAAGTCATTTGTATCCCCATCCAACAAGAATATCTCATCGACAACAGAGAAAATAATCATACCTGACGCTCTCTGAATGGCATCCAAATTATCAACAGTTGGGCCTTCCACATTAAGTTGGATCTGAGGTGAAACAACTGCTTTTTGTGGCATATCTTGCTCCTGCGTTTTGTCACAATGAGTCAGAGTATGACATTCAGTAACAAGGATTTACCTCAGAGTATGACATTCAGAAACAAAGGTTTCCACTAAACTGCAAATGACTGTTGAAAAGTCAATAGGAAAACTCACCCTTCCACCAAATTCATTTGGTTTGATTGTAGGACCATCGGCATCAATTTCAGGCCTGCTTAAACTATTATTCTCTAAGTCAGCCTGAGACCCACTTGAGACAACATTAATACCAGAATCAAACCTCCTTGCATTATCATTTATAAATTTATCAAAGAGACCAGCAAAATCTCCCCTATCAAACTCGGAACTTGCATTAACAGTTGCAGTTTGATTTGCTTCTAATAATGGAGACCTTAACAGGGGAGACATGTTCGGTTCCTTTTCTGCATCAACCTGACTAGATTGTTTACTGAAAGTTTCAATAGGAGGTGCATTTATCCCTGGTGATTGATCAATATTATCAGTTGAAAAAGGACCACTTTGTGGATCTGACTGCAACAACTGTTTCTTCTGCAATGACATTGAAGCCAACGGACTTCTTGGAGTAGGAGAAACTAAATGAAGAGCTGAACTTTCAGCCTGCCTTTTTAGTGTTCTTCTATCATCGTTTTGAGACAAACTTGGTTCCTTTTCTGTATCAACCTGATCAGATTGTTTACTAATACTTTCAATAGGAGATGCATTTCTCATCGGTGATCGGTCAATATCATCAGTTGAAAAAGGATCACTAAGTACGTTGGACTGCAACATTTGTTTCTTCAGCAATGATATGGAAGCCAATGGACTTCTTGGCGGAGTGGGAGAAGCTAAATGATGAACTGAACTTTCAGCCTGTTGTTTTGGTGTCCTTTTACTGGTCCCTTTCATCAAACTTTGTATGTCTGATAGTGAATTTCTAGGCTTTGGCAAGTTTTCTGTAGAAGCTTTCAAATCAATCCTCCGAATATCTTGCAAGTCAGGCAGGCATATTTTCTCCAGATCAATAGGTTTGATCTGCAAGTGCTCCTGTAGAAGACTGACTGCCTCATCCCCATCATAATTACTGGTAAGCAAATGATCCAGAAGGTCATTGACCTTGTTCTCTACATTAGTCACCAAGCCTAGACAGAATATAACATTATGTTATCATATACACATGGTGCGGGAAATTTTACAACATTGTGCAAAAAAACACAAATGAAAACCAAATCATACAACAGGTTAGATTTAGAGAAGATATCACGAATGAGTGAGCAGGAACAAAATAAAGTAACAACTTAGGACAAATCAACCTTTCTTGACTTACCAGTGAACTCCTCTTCTAATTCGACATTGGGGTCAGATTTCTCTTGCTGTGAGCCACAAAGTGGACTGCAAATTTCCTCTTTTAAGCTTTCTACAGGGGACATAACAGTAGAATAGCAATGTCTGTACTTAACTGATCTCCTGAACATTACATCATAAGGATATGTTATAAACCTCTATACATACAGAACAGTAAAAAAAAATCAAAATGAATACAACAGAAAATCAGTAACAGGAAACATTGATCAGACCGGGATATTCCAGGGCGACGAGGCCTTGCTGCCACAGACTGAATATTCTGATCCAAATCCATCAGAACAGCACCTATCTGTTTCTTTATTTCTCTTTTGGCATCTATAAAACAATACAAACGGACAGCGAAAAGCTAAGTTCATATAAATAATTGCAGATTAAATTTTCCAAAGTAATCGAAGCAGCAAACTTACTTTCAGCCCTTTCAAAAGCCATAAAGAATTCTTCAGGATCTTTTAATTTATCAATGTCTAAACTGGGTTCTATAATCACAGAAGGCTGACTACAAAAGATTAAAGAAGTAAAATTAAATTCAACTAGCATTTTACCACAAAAGTGAAACAAATTAAATAAATCAAGCCATTTCAAATAATCTTAACCTAGAGTTAGGTTTCAAAGAAAAACGAGGTCGTTTACGTCCTAAAGCGGGTCTTCGTTCACGAGGATTTTCCATAACTTCAGCATCAGAGCGTGGCATATCCAAGTCCATGAGCTCTGAACTACTATCAACAATTGCTTTGGCTTGCTCTATAAGCTTATTAGGACTTTGCAATGGCTGAAACAGTAAAAAAATTAGAACAAAATAATTGAAATAAAATAACAGTAAGGTAAATTTAGGGGGAAAATCACCATGGATTTGAGGAAATCGTGAGAGTGTTGAAGATCGTCAGGGTCGTAAGGTCGAGGAGGGTTTGGAAGGGCAGCGAAGGTCCGAGCAAAAAGCGAGAGACCCGAATAGCCCTCCAGCGGATCTGGAGTAGGAGTTTGGAGAGGCATTTGTTTTTGTTTTTATGGGCTTTTTTGGGGGATTGAGATTGGGATCATTGCCTCAGAGCGAGAAAGAGTAGGGGTGAAACTGGAAGGGGCGTTTCTGATTCGAAAAATGGCACTGAGCGGGACTGGATTAGGTTGTGAGCATCCAGCTGTGATTATATTTTATCGGTTTTTGCAAATGTATCCCTGCATTTACAATTATTTTCATATTCACTGCTCTCTTTATGGGTTAATATTAAAAATAATTTTTAAATTATAATATAATATTTAAATTTAAAAAAATTTTAATATAACATTTGAATTATAAATTAAAAAAAAATTTTTAATCGTTACAAATCATTATTTAAAATTAATCATATTAAAAATAAATATTATATTAATTAATAAATTCATAATTCAAAATTACATTAAATTTTTTTTAAATTATAATATCATATTAAATATTTTGTTATAATTTAGAAATTATTAATCTTTTTACATTACACCTTTTTATTGAAATTAAAAAAAATATATTCTATTGAAATGTTTCTCAAACAAATGAAAGAGACAAATATTACACTTTGCCACTCCCCCTCCCCCTCCCCCTCCATTTCCTTTTTCTTTTTCCTTCCATTCCATGCAATCCAAGCAAAACTAAGTAATTGGAAATCATGTCCAACATCATAAGCATTTTCCGTTATCTCTTATAAAATGAAAAAAATGGTTTTTCCGATTTTCTTATCAAAATAAGATAAAATTTTAATAATACCGTGGACGGCAGGATTCGAACCTGCGCGGGCAGAGCCCACATGATTTCTAGTCATGCCCGATAACCACTCCGGCACGTCCACCACGGTGGCCTTCCGTTTTACTAAAGAAAATATATCTGTAAAAAACAAAAAAAAACCCATGAATCTCGCGGTTATTGAAAATTCTGAGACTTCTTTTTAAAATGAATATCACAGCAAAGCAAAGCCACAACCCAGTTTCTAAAGCACGCTTCCCTTTTTGTTGCAAACAGAAGAGAAACAGGTTCCATTTCTTCCTCTCTTTAAATTTTGTGTTCCAGCCCTAATTAGTTATTCAATGTGTTGTTTTATAATTTGAGAATTTGACCAATTATGATATGAATTAAATTTTTTTAATCATTGATTTGACATGTTTTCGGCAAAGATAATGTGATTATTTCAAAAGCCCAACTTTGGTAGTCACTTTAACTTTTTGGCTACCATTTGAAGTGAAAGTTTTCTCCAGTTGATTCTGATTAATGTGTACTCTGAAACAGCTTACTTGCATGGTATCAAAACATCAAACATAATTGCACCAAATCGAACACAATTTATTATGGTTATTGAAGTGGTGTTTTAACATGTCTGATTCAAAGACAAGCCAAAGTGGTGGTGTTGGAAAGACCCAGGCTGGAAATCTTCCATCATGGACGAGTTCAAGAGAGAATGAGAATGAATGCCACGGAAACAAGTCAAATTATGCTAAAGGACGTGGTCAAGGACAAGGCCCTAGTTCTAGCAACAAAAATTTTTCCAAACTTATGGTACTGGATTGTTATGAAGTGGGTTGATATTCGTAGTTTCTATGATTAATCTAATGGAATTGTATTTGATTTGTTTCTGTCTGGGCAGGAAGGGGTGGTCTTTGTATTGTCAGGATTTGTTAATCCGGAGCGCAGTACATTGCGTTCCCAGGCTTTGGCTATGGGAGCAGAATACAAGCCTGACTGGAATTCAAATTGCACCCTCTTGGTATGTGCTTTTCAAAATACTCCAAAGTTTCGACAAGTTGAAGCAGATTGTGGAACAATTGTATCAAAGGTAATATAAGCTGCTGAGCTATAGACATTTCTAGGCCCAGTGTACCACCTATGACTCGGTTGATGTAGTCTCCCATTTTTAGTTCAGCTATGCAATCTACTATTTGGCTGAAATCAAAATTCCAACACAAGGAGATTCTGAGGTTTTGACTGTTGCCTGGTTGCAATTGCGATGGATTTGTTAGCAAGAGGAGTTCCCAGGGTTGTTTCATTCATATTAGATTTATAGGGTGTGTTTGGTACATAAGATTATGATAAAATAGGATAAGATGATATTATGATTATCATTAGATTAAATAATATTATACTATCTTGTATTTGATATGTGCAAAGATTAAGATAGGATAATTTATTTATTGGTCAAAATTATCCTTCCTCAAAGTTTAAATTATTAGTGTAATTTTTAAGAGTATAATGGGACATGTAAGTTCAATTTCATGGATTAAAAATAATTCTCTCCATTTTGAGAGGATTGAATCATCCTATACCAAGAGGATAATTAATACTTTTTACAATCCTACCCCTTTCTTTAGATGCAAACCAAACATAGTATAGGATGATAATCATCCTATCCTATCCATCATCCTATGCATCAAACATGACCATAATGGGTTACAGAACATTGTTTTTATATTATCTCAGATTCTCCACAGGCTATTTTCTCATGCTTGTTTAAACTTTTGCCTGTTAAACTGATTATATCTACTTTGTTCTGTCTCAGGAATGGATATTAGAATGTTATGCACAGAAAAAGCTTGTCGATATTGATCCTTACCTCATGCATGCTGGGAAACCTTGGCGAAGAAGTAGCATTCCTTATGAAACTAGTGAAGGTAATTTTGTTTCAGTACCTTCTTTTCTTCCCTTTGAGTAAAGACTACATATTACTATTATGTTAGAGAAGACATAAATGGAAGACCTCCATGAGCTTTATCCCTTGTCCTAACAACCCAAGCCAAGGTTTTTCTGTCTTGTTTTTTGTCACCCTTGTTTGAATCATTTGAGTTGCTGATTGTTGAACATACCTTCATAAAGCTTTAGCAGGTGAGTTTTTGGAGACTTGTTGTGAAAATGAGTTTTGTTGAAGAATATAAGGACATTTACTTTGCCTAAGTATGGACCTGGTTTGTCTTGGAACTTACTGAGTTATCCAATAGTCAATATAAGTATAGAACTGTTGGTCTCTAGTCTTTCAGATCTGCTGTCTGGGAGCTAGGTTACAGAAGTGAGCCAAATTTTCACCAATTGTATGTGCAAATCCCTTAACGAAAAATCAAGAAGAATGTTAGTACAAGCCCTACGTGGCTGGTCGATAACTATGTAGTTTTTCCAGATGTGATTAATCGTTCCAGTGGCTGGAATGAGTCAAATGACGTTCAATTTTTAATCAACAAACATTGCTGCATTATTGAAGTCTAATGTGGTGTGTTCATCAAATGTAATAATTTTTGTGTTTTCCCTGCACATGCTGTGCTTCTTTAATGTTTTCTGTATTTCTACGTTTTAGCATGTGTAATAAGTCTATGTTCTGAATTCAAAGAGTGCTTGCAGAACAACAAAGATTATTTGCAGAACAACAAATAATGTTTTCTGTATTTTTGGAGACTTGTTGTGAAAATGAGTTTTGTTGAAGAATATAAGGACATTTACTTTGCCTAAGTATGGACCTGGTTTGTCTTGGAACTTACTGAGTTATCCAATAGTCAATATAAGTATAGAACTATTGGTCTCTAGTCTTTCAGATCTGCTGTCTGGGAGCTAGGTTACAGAAGTGAGCCAAATTTTCACCAATTGTATGTGCAAATCCCTTAACGAAAAATCAAGAAGAATGTTAGTACAAGCCCTACATGGCTGGTCGATAACTATGTAGTTTTTCCAGATGTGATTAATCGTTCCAGTGGCTGGAATGAGTCAAATGACATTCAATTTTTAATCAACAAACATTGCTGCATTATTGAAGTCTAATGTGGTGTGTTCATCAAATGTAATAATTTTTGTGTTTTCCCTGCACATGCTGTGCTTCTTTAATGTTTTCTGTATTTCTACGTTTTAGCATGTGTAATAAGTCTATGTTCTGAATTCAAAGAGTGCTTGCAGAACAACAAAGATTATTTGCAGAACAACAAATAATGTTTTCTGTATTTTTGGAGACTTGTTGTGAAAATGAGTTTTGTTGAAGAATATAAGGACATTTACTTTGCCTAAGTATGGACCTGGTTTGTCTTGGAACTTACTGAGTTATCCAATAGTCAATATAAGTATAGAACTATTGGTCTCTAGTCTTTCAGATCTGCTGTCTGGGAGCTAGGTTACAGAAGTGAGCCAAATTTTCACCAATTGTATGTGCAAATCCCTTAACGAAAAATCAAGAAGAATGTTAGTACAAGCCCTACGTGGCTGGTCGATAACTATGTAGTTTTTCCAGATGTGATTAATTGTTCCAGTGGCTGGAATGAGTCAAATGACATTCAATTTTTAATCAACAAACATTGCTGCATTATTGAAGTCTAATGTGGTGTGTTCATCAAATGTAATAATTTTTGTGTTTTCCCTGCACATGCTGTGCTTCTTTAATGTTTTCTGTATTTCTACGTCTTAGCATGTGTAATAAGTCTATGTTCTGAATTCAAAGAGTGCTTGCAGAACAACAAAGATTATCATCAACAAAATCTTACAAGCAAGTCAAAGAAACACAATCAAAGACAACTTCTGTTCCCTCCAAGGTAACATTTGATTGTTATAAAGATAAAAATGCTGTTGCACTTTCCTTTCAGTCCCATTATCCCTGAGTTTATCGGAGGTTGTGTATTTTCAGAATAAAGCTTCTCATTCCGATAAAGAGAGCTTTTCTCCTTCTGAGGTGAAGAAGTGGGTTATTGATGATTTCCATGGAACTATTTCATGGCTGGAGAGTCAAGAGGAAAAGGTAAATGGCATTTGTTGCTTTCATTTTCAGCTGATATGCTGGTCTATCATGGCCTCCTTGTTCTTGTAGACTTACAATATCTATTGTACTAGCCTGATATCTGCTTTCTCTTTTAACAGCCAGAACCACATGAGATAAAGCAAATAGCTGGTGAAGGCATCTTAACTTGTTTGCAAGATGCCATAGATTGTCTTGCACAAAAGCAGGTATGCTGTGGTCAGGACAATGCATTTATGCTCTTAAAGTTGTCAGGAATATGTGGTGAATTTAATATAAATGTCTCCCTTTAGAAGGTACCTATATACCATCCATCTAATCTTCAGGATGCAGTGTCACGGAAAAATTATATACCCTCTTAATTTGTTACTGTTTTATTTGACAATATTTCATGAGCCGTCAACTTTATCAAATTTCTTATCTTTTATGAAATAAACATAATGGTGTTACAGAAGTGTTATTCAAAGGGGAGGGTCAAGGGTGTTTATGTTTTCTTATGTTAGTTTCCTTTTCTTTGCAACTTAGTATTCTATAGATGGTATCCTTGAAAGTTTTCCCTCTTATTTTCAGTTATTGATGAGTTGTTTCTTTAGGATTTTCTCTCATTATTAGCAGTTTTGAAGTTCTGTGGATGATCATTTATCAGTAGCCTCTCTTTGCTCCTTCGGCAGGAGCCTCTTGACTGTACATGAGGATATATGCAGTGATGATTATAAAGTCTGACATTTTTTGTAATGTCGTCCTGTTAAAGCATAAAACTATTCAAATGAATGTCTATATCTGATAATGCTTCCTGATAAATATTTTGAACAAAGAAATTAATATACTTGGGGATAATTTTATTTAATTATATTATGGGATTATATTGTTGGTTTCTTTCATTTTTTTCTCTAGCATTACAAGATTTATTCATATCTGGAATTTGTCAGAAACTAACTTCTTATAAACATGATTTTGTGGTTGTTTGCTATCTTGCTCCTAACAAAATTACCATTTCGTCTGTTGTTTAGGATGTGCGGCAAATCACTGAGGAGTGGAGCTTTGTACCTCGTGTGGTCAAGGAGCTTGCCATCTTTGATGGTAGTGAGCATGGCTCACTCACCAAGGAAGATCTTTTGAGAAAGGCCAAGGTCTGCAAACAAATATACAAGGATGAACTAAGCCGGTTAGATAGCGAGTGCTCATCAAAAAATAAAAAGCCAAAGACTGATGGAGGTGGAGAGGGCAACAAGGAGGGAACCAAAGCCCGGGATACAGCAGGATATGACAGCGATGAAACAATTGAGATGACAGAGGAAGAGATAGACCTTGCATACAAGAATTTTGCATCTGAAACTTTGTAAATGCCGTTTGTGTCAATGGACTGAAATACTGGTTTTATGATTGGCTTGTTTAAGGCATATGCATTACAGGTATAACAACATTGCTCATGAGAGAGAGAGAGAGAGACTGTTGCTATTGCTCTCTGAGCTTGCATATATATGCTTGCTTCTCCTTTCCTAATTATCCACATTTTGGAGTCAAAATGTTCTGGACTATCGGATGTATGCTTTCCCACTTTACAACTAACTCAGGCAATCGAGATTTTGTATTATTTATTTTGTATTACATTGAACCACGAATTCCCTACCATGTCCATGAACAGACCGTCAAATGCTTGATGAAGAATTTCTTTTGAACAGAAAAATAAGAACATCTTTTCCACTCCATTACCTTTTTTTTTAATGCATAAGAATTGGACTCATTGGATTGCAGGTGTCAAGACAGTGCACATCCAGCACTACAGTGCCGCCCATTGGGCTCGATAAAGACATTTCCAAAGGCAACATAAGAAAAACCTCAATTCTCGAGTGCCACTACAGTGGTTTTAAAATTTTATTTTTGAAATATTTTTTTTTACAATGATTGAATCTAATTAATAAAAGAAAACATTGATTGAATTAATCTTGTGGGGATATATATATATATATATTTATATATTTTTATTCTTACAATTACTTGTAAAGCGTAAATTAACAAGAAAAAGTTAAAACATGTAATTTAACTCTAATTTAACCAATAGCACTGTTTAAATTTTTACTATTAAATTAAGATGATCACTAAATGATTTAATTACACAAATTACGCTCAGTGTATCAATGTCACTTATGAATAAGAATAAAAACTCGGTAACCTTAAAGAGTGTGCGATTTTTTATCGAAGATTTGAAGTTTCTAAGTTATTGTACTTTGACCGTTTTGCAAATATTTATATTTAGAGATTAAATTCTAGCAGCTAAAGAGAGAAAAATATGATCAATTTTGAAAATATAATCATTATAGTTTGTAAATTTGATTTTTATGTTTCGACATTCAAATTTGGTAAGTAAAATATTTTAATGATTTAATGTAATTTTTATTTTATGTGTTTATGCAAGATTGATATTTGGATGACATGCATAAATCATTCGTCGTACGTTTAATCAAGTTTTTGAGTTTGGTTGAAATTTCTTGATCAACATTCAGATGCCACAAATATGACAACCGAATGCCTCCCTGTTCTTGCTAAGTTCATCATTTAAAAAAAAAAGGGCATTTGTATGTCATGCATATGGATTCAAACCTCTCGAGCAATCATACGATACGTGTGAAAGAATATATCATAGACATTCATTGACTGCAATGGCTTGATTGATTGGAATAAAATATTAAAAATTTAAATAATTATTAAAATTTTGTTTTAAATTTTTTTTATCTTTTAATTTTTTAAACAAATTTAATATATATACATATATATATTATAACAACATATACAAATAAATTTGTCACATAAGCATTTATGTGAATAACTCTTTTAAATGATACATATGATAGTTTTTTAAAAAATAATATAATTTATTTTAATTATAAATTAAATAATTTAAAAATTACAAAAATTAAGTTTATTAAAATCTTTAAACAATATTTTTTATCTTTATTTAAAAAATTATCTTTTTAAAAAATTTACGTACAAGTAATTTTATGTAAGATTTTGAAAATTTAAAAAATTTTCATCATAAATATTTAAATAATAAGGTTATCAAAATGATTATATAAATTTGAACTGTAATTATTACATTTATATATCAAATAAATGTAAAAAATTTAATATTATATTTATCACTTATTATATTCATTTTAAAATTTAAAAAATTAATTTAAAAATTATCTATTTAATCTTAATTGCCACTAAATAATTTTCTTATAAATTTAAGACTACAAATGTAATCTGTTATACATCAGATTTTTTTATTTTTTCAGTAACTTTTTAAAGTTATATTATATTATTATTGCAATTTATTTTTTTGTTTATAAATTTTTTAATATATATTTTATTATTATTACAGTTTCATTCATATGAAAAATAATATTTTTTACAATTTATTTTTTTCACATATTTGCTAACATTTTTCATATTTTGTATAATAATTTTGTCAAGATTACTAAAGTGAAAATGTGTTAATATTTTTTTATTATTTAATTTATCATTCAATAATATATATTTAAAAAAAGACATAATTTATTTTTATTTGATATAATTTTACAGATTTATAGATATTATTATAAAAAAAATATTCAAAGGAAAGACATGATTTTTTTTTTGTTGTTTTCAAAAAATTTATTTTTTAATGACAAGTCAATATATACAAATTTTATATATATTATAAATTTTAAAAATTTAATATAATTTTTTTAAAAATTAATTTATATGTATTTATATTAAATAAATAAAATTATTTTGAGCAACGCATAAATTATAATCTAATTTTGTTCATAAGACAAACCGATATCTTGAAATATTTAACTAAACTCATTAATTAATAACACAAAAAGATTTTGGGTATCATCATAATCGATATAAGTTCTACAAATTTTCATTTTTACATTAATTTTTTAAACATGAAAACGTTTTTTTTTAGGACAGAAGTGAGTACAATTGTGATTTACTTGAAAATTTTCAAGTATTGGTGCTTGCTTTAGTTATCTTGCATTAACGGTATGTATAAATAAAAAGCATAAAAAAAGTCATAGAAAAAAAATATAGCTTCACGACGACTGTTTTCATAAGTCTCCGACAATTTTATTCATTAATTTATTAATTTTCTCTTTTTTATCAGCAAGTGAGAAAAAAAATATTTATTTTTATTTTTCGAAATTACAAAAGGGCCCCCATAAAAGGGACAAAGACAAATGATCCCTTGCTATTTCTTTTTGTAATTTCAACGGACGATATATATTATTCAAATAATTAATTAATTATTATTTTTAGTTCTACTTTTATTTTTTAAGCATCTTGTTTTCACGGTAGGGTTGAAGAAGCAGATAGAACGCCACCTTTCTCTTTTCTCGTCTCTCTCTTGCAAACCCCTAACTCTCACATTCTCTCTCAATCTTTTCACTTCTCTTTAAACCCTGTTATTTTTTTATTTCGATTCTTATTTTTCTTGTAGAAGTTTCTAATTTTCGTCCGCGGAGAAAACAATGGGAGCTTCGTTGCCTCCGAAAGAAGCTAACCTGTTCAAACTCATCGTCGTAAGGCTTCGATTCTCTTTTCTCTCTTATGTTTCGATTCTATCTACTTATTTCTACTTAGTATTTGTAGTCGTATTGGATTTTTATTTCATTTTTATACGATCGCACTTCTTTTTCTTTTTGTTCTTTGCTTGCAAAACCCTAGCTGGATACTGGTCTGTTTGGTTGCTGAGAAAATCGGTGGATATCTAATGAGAAATTGAAATTTGGACTAGATATGCTTGTTTGTCAATTAGGTTTTTTTTTGGGGGGCGTAATTTTATGAATTAAGTTCGTTTTATTTTTCTGTTTAGCTATTGAAGCTTAATTAAGTTTATTGGCTTTGCTTAATTTAGGTCAATGAGTTCGATTTAGTTGAAAAGCAACTGTAAAAAATTGAATTTTGCTTTGAACTTTTTTGTTAAGCAAGGATGCTCTTCGTGCATTGCATTGGTGATAATTCATTTGTATAATCTTGTAGAAAATTAGAGAAATCAAAATAAAAAGGTTTCATGACTCTTGCTATTAGTGATTTCTCTTGCGTGTTGTTAACTTTTTTTAAATTTGAATTTTGTTTGTTCCTAATGGGAAGCGATTGTGGCATTTTGGCTTTGACATATACAACCATTCAATGCATTAGAATGACCTTTGTGGAGAAATCTATTTAAAAATTTGATAATTTGGCCGAGCCGTTCTTAATGTAATTCTAGACTTCATAGGTTAAATTTGAATATTTACACATTTTAAGAACTTGTTAGTATTAGATATGGAATAGCAACATTTGAATGTTTTATACACACCATTGAGAGTCCCTCCTCCTTTTTCTTTATTATTTATAATGAAAACTATAATTTTGACTGTTGAATTCTCACTTCTTTTTAGTTTCTATCATAAATAAACTCTTGACACGGTTATTTTTCCTTTTGGCCTGAATTTTATGTAACTAATTTTTATCTGTTATTATATTATAGCTAATTCTTATGACTGAATTTTTATATTATTGACTTGGAGGTTCATGTGCTATTGCTAAAGCTCTTTTATATTTTTTTCATTCTAGAAATCATATGAAACTAAACAGTACAAGAAAGGACTGAAGGCAGCAGATGCAATACTGAAAAAGTTTCCTGATCATGGAGGTAGTTTAATTTGATGCAAATTTTTTTTTTTTTGGCCAAGAGGCACTGATTGTTTAGTGTTTATGTAACATGGTCTTTTTAAATGTAATTGTGCAAAGGGGCAATAACTCTGAAACAAAAAGAACTTTATAGTTAGAAGAAAAGGGGTTATCACTAAATAGTTTGTGTTGATATCTGTGTTATTGGTTTGGATAATCTTTACAAAAATGCATCTGCACTTGACATGATTGTTTCTGTGGATTCGTTTCTTATGTCTTGTTTGCTGTCAAAAGCACTAGCTGTCTAGTGACTTTTCCATGATGTATGAGAGATATTGCATTATTTTGGGGGTATATAACTGCATTTTATTAACTTATAACGTTTAAAATCTGTGATAGTTTAATAATTTCTTCATCTTGGTTGGTTTTTGTGGATATTCATTAATGTGTGGAATTGCTATAGTATCAGTAGTTCTCCCTCTCTGTATTTTATGTAATATATCTGTCCTTTTAAATATGCGGTTTTGAAGTAGTACTTTATATTTTCTAGTAGCTGTTTGTTTATTGTTTTGTATATTGTTTTTATGGGCTTTTGTTCGTTGTTGTTAGAAACATTGTCGATGAAGGGGTTGACTTTAAATTGCATGGATCGTAAGTCTGAAGCATATGAACTCGTCCGGCTAGGTTTAAAGGTTCTCTTGTTTCTTTTCTTTCAACCTCTGTGATGTCAAAGCATTGTCATTTTTTCTTAACATTGTTTTCTTGTTTGTGTCTTAATTTAGAATGATGTAAAAAGTCACGTTTGCTGGCATGTTTATGGTCTCCTCTATCGGTCAGATAGAGAATATAGGGAGGCTATCAAATGCTATCGAAATGCTTTGAAAAGAGATCCGGACAACATTGAAATACTACGAGACTTGTCACTCTTGCAGGTATACCTTATTTACCTTCCTTGTTTGTGATTTGTGCTTCTAGACTCGGTATTTAATCTAAGATGTTCATCAATTGTATGCTTGATATTACGGAACACATGCTCACACAAGTTCCTAGCATTGATGCTAGGCATGGCATTTCTTGAACAGTTTGTGAGCTCTATGGTTTACCTAAAAGGTTTTTTGGATTCCATTGTGGAATTTGATAATCTAAAGTATTAGGGTTCTAATAGGCAGGTCAAGATTGCAACTACAATAGTTTGCTGTTAACCTTTATGCAGCTAGAATTTTCATGGTAGGGGCGGTTTCATTGTGGTAACTTAGTATAATTGGATGAAAACCCCAAGATCGGGCTAACTTTACTGGTGAAAATAAATTCTATGAAACTTAGGCTGTTTTAGTTGCAGGCTGTTTTAGTTGCTAGAAGGAATCTATAGATGGGTAGAAAGGACTGAGTTATCTTGAAATAGGGATGAAAGAAATGAAGATATGTGGCTTATAACAGAAATGAAATGTAGAGAGATAACTGAACTAAAAGTGAGAGGCTGTATTAGACCATGAAAATCTTCTTAGACACTTGTAAAGTAGATGAGGCAGCTGGTTTTTATAACTTTGCAAATTTAGATCATAGTTTGAATAGAAACAGCTTATGGCTCTAGGGAAAGGAAAAGAATCTAATGGGCATCATCTGATATTTTGGCACCATATTTTATATGAGAGATGGTTCAAATTTAGCATCTTAATCGTAGTTTTTGTTTTGTTGTGCGCACAAAAATAAAAAGTATTACAGTCAGAAGCAACCAGTATGATTTGATCCTTTCATCCTCATATACTCTAAGAATCAACCACTTTGAATTGATACTTTCTGGTACCATGACAGATCCTTTTCTCTCTCATTCTACTTGTTCCTTAATGGTTGAAAGTGTTTATAAAATGACCTATGCTTGGATCAGTCCTGAGTTCTGACTCGATGCTTCTCTTAACTTCATCCGCACATGTGCCTTGCTGCTCCAGAATAGTAAAAGAGTCTGAAATTGATGAATTTTAGATAGAGACTAATGATGTTTTGGTTACCGATGTTCTGATTTTCATTTATATTATTCTCCATCATTCCTTTGGTGCTTGCCATATTCTATGGACTCTTAACTCCTGATATTCGGATGATTAAAGTCATCTGTTGGCAGTAACTTATGTGTGCTTTATTTATTATGGTTTATATACCTTGAACAGTTAAAGAAAAAGGTATGAAGATCATGAGCACTTGTCTTTCTATTAAGATATGACGTTTAGGAGAATGTTTTTTTTAATTTGATCATGGTTTTGTAATTTCTCATATTTCTTATTTCAGGTTGTTTTGGAAATTATTATGTTTTTTTATCTTCTCATTTCAGGCACAAATGCGGGATTTGACAGGATTTGTTGAGACAAGACAACAACTTTTGACTTTGAAACCAAATCATCGCATGAACTGGATTGGCTTTGCTGTAGCCCACCATTTAAACTCTAAGTATTTGTCGTTCTCTATTGCTTCTTCAAATAAGAATTTTGTTCCATACTTATGCTTACCTTTCACCAACTTTTGTTCGACTATTATTTTGTGAAACATGCTTTAGAATGTTGTTATGGTTAAGCAAAATTTGAAGGTTGGATGTGAAGGCTCTGTTGGTATTGAAGATTGAAACATTTGTTCATATAATTAAAGCCTTTCTTTAGATTAAATGCTTAGAAATCAGAACTCTATGTTTCTAATTACATTATCAAATGGGTGCTAACATAGATGAAATTACTGTTGATTTTTAAAATGTTGTTCATGTGGTTTGTAGGATTTCAACTAAGTATCCAATAAGATTTTATAAGATGTTGAAAATACAAGTTGAAGGTATTAAAATTCTTGTGACAATATATGGTGGTGTACACTGTATTAAAGGTGATAATGGTATATATAGGTAGGTGGGTAGATAGATAGATATATATTCTACTGGTCTACTAGGATGCTGATGACAAATGCATATATGAAATTTGTTGCAAATTAGCATTTTACAAACAATCCTTAAACGATGCCTTCAAATGCCTAGTTAACTGCTGAGTTCTGTTGTTTTCATTATGGTGTTATCTGGAAACAATGATGATGCGATATATTCTTCTGGCTTTTACTTGTTGATATCAGTGATTCTGTGTTGCATATTTTATGAACGAATTGAAGTTATTGCATTGGCACATCAGTATCAGTGTTTTTCCTTTACCTTTCTGTCCCTGCATCAGTCTTGTAGTTCTAAGTGAATGAAGATTACTTATTAATTTCTTTCATCCTTCAGGTATTTATGCTAAATGCCTTTTTTTTTTTTTGTTGATATCAGTGGTGCAAAAGCCGTTGAAATTTTGGAAGCATATGAAGGGACATTAGAAGATGATTATCCACCAGATAATGAACGTTGTGAGCATGGTGAAATGCTTTTATATAAGGTATTGCTCATATGCTACTTGTATGTTTTTGCATGCATATGCATGTGGCTGGCATTTCACATGAGTTCACTTCATTATGCAGACTTTCTAACTTTTAGAATTTATACTAATATATAATGGGAGTAACTGAGTTGGTGTCACTAGTTAACCAGACACCAGTGTAGTTAGTGAAACCATCCATAAACCAAATAAAGTAATAAAGTAATAATAAATATACAAAAATTAAAGATATTAATGTCTTCTCTACCTTCTTTATAAATGGGGTAAAATTTTTGAGTTAATTTTATTTTCACTTGCAATTATAAAAACTACCTGTTTTTCTTGAGTTCTTTTTCCTTCTGCTTATATTTCTGCCAAAATCTGTTATACTTTTGTGTAAATTCTACACCTAATATTTGCAAACCTAATCTTTTTACTTCTGAAGTATGGCTTTTCATGATTCTGTTTGTGTAGCAGATAACTAGAATTAAATCTGTTCAAGTTTACTTTAATCTGAGATGTGGTACAAACTGGTAACCCATCGTGGTATATGGCATCTATAAGATATTTAATTCTTTGCTCTCTAGGGTCTAGACCTATGTTTCATGTTAGAGAGAAATATGGCTTGTTCAAAAAGTGTTGTGCCTTTTACAAGGGATCATATCTGTGGTGCCTGTACCTAGCTTCTTCTGAATCTCTATCATTATTACAACAAACAACAAAAACAAACTAAGCCTTATATCATTGTTGATCTTCAATTAATTTTCTATGGAACCATTCTGGATTTTTTTTTTTTGCCAACATAGTAATAAACAAGTCTACCTTTTATCTTTTATATACTCTTTTTTTGGTTTAGCGCTAGTAACAAGATTTAGATATAGCTTAATCAATTGTACAAGTACCTACAGTCCCTTGTGATGTCATTTATTTCTTTAATTCTGCTATATGTATTTGCCTAGATACATGCTACATATATTTTTTATAATGAATGCCATATATTACTAGACTAGGGGTGCCCCCTTGGAGCTTTTTTGATGTTCATATGGGTATGGTATCTTTCTCCAGATCTCTTTGCTAGAGGAATGTGGGTTTCTTGAGAGAGCACTTGAGGAGTTGCACAAAAAAGAGCCAAAAATAGTAAGTGTCAACATATATAATGCCAGGATACTTTTGAGATTAAAAATTTTGTGAAGTTTTGAATTCTTGAACATTAAAAATCTAACAACTCTACTCTCCTAGGTTGATAAATTGGCTTACAAAGAACAAGAGGTTTCTCTCCTGGTGAAGCTTGGACGCCTAGAAGAAGGTGCAAATCTTTACAAGGTTTTACTCAAGATGAATTCTGACAATTACAGGTGAATCCTATGCATTTGATATCTCTTTTGATAAGCCTAGTTAAACTCATAAATGAATCTTTTATAGAAAATAATATCAACCAACTTTTAAAAAAATCTTTTTTATCTAGCCTTCTAGAAGTTATAAGACTTCTTTTTCTCATTGCGATGGTGTTTTATTATTCTAAGGAAAGAAGAATTATTAATTTCTCTGAATGGTGGATGTGCTTAAAAATATATATTTTTCGAGCTAATAGCTTGTTCAGTTCTTCTTGTAGTTGCACTTACAATTTCTTTACCTTTAGAGCTTTACAAGGATTAAAGGGATGATAGAAATAGTCATATTATTTTTTATGTTCTATTATAGTTGGTGCTTTAGCTTGAACCTAATTAGTGTATCTCCTATGTCAAAAGCTCAATATTTTTGTAGTTTTAACCTTTGTTTTATCTAGCTGTTTTGTATAGTAGTTGCATGTTACATTTACATTCTGGTATTTTTATGTAAAGTGAGGTTATATATAATTTTTCATTCTTGGGATCATTTTATACCTTCATGTCCTGTCAACCTGTTGCTTGGAGAAATTGTTTTGATATTCTACTACTTTACCCCTCCCCCCCCCCCCCCCCCCCCCCACACACACACACACATCATGGGCATCGTTTTATGTCATAGTGAGCCTTATGTAACATGATTTCAGTAGTCAACATTATACGTAAATGAAGTATAATTATTTGTTTTAGGATAAAGATGCATTAGGCACCTTTTATGTAAATACAAAAAGTAGCAAAGCAACTATCAGTACAGGTGTAATTCTATACTAGTATACTCTGCCTGTGTCAACAGTCTCTTGGGTGCTTTCTCCGGTTGGGATACAAAGAAATTCATATGACAGAAATGTTAAATTCTGTCTCTTCACTTAGTATAGCCTCTATATCGGTGTAATTTATTGCTTTTATGTCTGATTAACGGGGAGCCAACCAACTCTCATACTGTATATGTATATTTTCAGATATTATGAAGGCTTGCAGAAATGTTTTGGCCTGTATTCTGAAAATGGCAATTATTCTGCTGATGAAATTGATCGATTGGATGCATTATATAAATCACTTGCAGAACAGTACACTTGGTCATCTGCAGTTAAGGTGATGCACTTATGTCATGCTTCTATATTTATTAAGATGGATGTTCATGATATGTTCGTATTTGAAAAACTTACCAGTAGTGGAATATGCTAGTATAAACTGCTTTACTATGTCCTAGCTGTTAGTCGTATTAATTCAATGTTCTGACTGTATCTTTTTGTTTTATGAGTTCCAAACGAAAACCATATATTTATAGAATGACACTGAAATTCCAATGAAAACCTTGCTTTTCTGTGGAGCTGTCAAGCTTTCTCCCCTTTCTTAGGGATAGGAGGGGTGGCTATGGTTACTAATACTCTTGTACAGACTTTGTTTTTCTTGATGGCTTGAATAAGAATGTAGTGATGCGGTTCTACCAAAGATTGAATCCATCCAATGACTTTGTAATATTCTTAAATAATTTGGAAAAAATGGTTGTGGTGGTTAAAATTCTACTTTCATATGCTTCACCCTTAGAAGTTGACATGGTGGCAGCATGGCAAATTCAAGATCTAATTCTTTTATTAATGACTATCTTTGCTTCGTTCTTTTAGTTAAGCTGTTATTTTCCTATATAAAAACCTGTAAGGGTGGGTACATGACAAGGCCTGGTTAATGGATGATTGCAATGAATTATCCCAACTGTAGAGCTATCAGAATTTGATTCTTGCAGTGAGGATGTAATTAAATAGTTTTATTCCTGTAAACCCACATTTGTTATGAATTCATGCATGAGAATTGTATTTATTGCTGTTATAATGCGCATTGTCATTGTCAATAAATGCCTACTTTCTTTGTTATGTATGATGAATTTACCAGGACTTATATTGGAACTTTGTTTTCTCAAATTTTAGAGGATACCACTTGATTTTCTGCAAGGAGACAAGTTCCGTGAAGCAGCTGTTAATTACATTAAGCCTCTTTTAACAAAGGTACATATGCAAATAAGTGTTTTTTGTGTGTGTGTGTGTGCTAGTTTGAGTGGTGTTTCTATTTTGGTGGGTGAAATAATGATATATTTTCTCTGTGGTCTCAGGGGGTTCCATCTTTATTCTCGGATCTTTCTCCTTTGTATGATCACCCTGGCAAGGTAAGTTTGGTAACTTAAATTTATTGCAAAAATAGAATTAAGTTTCTAAATATGAATTCTCCTAAATTGCTTGGCAACTGGTTGGGAGCATGATTTCATTAGGACTGATTTTCCTGCTTTGTTCACACTTATACAGGCAGACATATTGGAGCTACTTATTCTTGAGTTGGAGCATTCAATTAGGACCAGATACCCCGATAGGTAGTATATGCTTTCAACCCTTGTGCAATAGTGTAGTAAGTCTTGAAAGCAAATAAACATTTAGATTTGCCTACCCTTAAGAGGTAATATATACTTTAAGCCCTTGTGTGATATTGTAATAAGTCTTGACAGTGTCCAAATGTTTAGATATTGGGTGTGGTTTGAGTGCATGTTTACTGCTTATTGTTTAGTCAAGTCCTCAGTCATTTATGTTTGATCTGTTAAATGTGTACATAATGCTTATGCCATATGGTTGTGTATAAAGTACCTAAATATTTTTATTTGTCTGCTAAAACACTAGTACACATTTGTTATTATGCTGAGTCATTTGTTTGCTTGTGTTTCATATTGAGGGCAGGACAGAGAAGGAGCCCCCTTCAACACTTTTATGGACTTTGTTCTTTTTGGCTCAGGTAGTTAACCATCAGTTTTCCTTACCCCATTGGCCATGGTCCTTTCTTCTTCTTTTCTTGCAATAAATATTTGGTGCTTTCTTTGCATCTTCCTTTGAGTGACTTTGGACTTGTTGATGTAGCATTATGACAGAAGAGGACAGTATGATGTTGCTCTTTCAAAAATTGATGAGGCTATCCAGCACACGCCAACTGTAATTGATTTATACTCTGTCAAGGTTTGTTCTTGTCAATAATCTTAAAATTTTCGCGTTGGCTTCATCTGGTGGGTTTATATTTTTGTCAGCTGGATCCTTTCTTTTTTTTTTTTTTAATGATTTTAGTATTGTTATATTTTGAATTTGTTTTGTCTGGTTTGTATCACATCTCATGAGACATAGCATTTTCTGAAAACTCTTCAAGATATTTCCTTGGACTTATTCCTCAGTTGTAAGACTTATCACTTACTATGATACTGAGCTTCATTGAATTTTTTTTGTGCAATAATGGTGCAAAGTTGCTATACATATTCATATAAAATGGATACAAGTTTTTCTTTGTGCAACAGAAGTCTTGATGGGCATTGGGCAGGTATATGACTTCCTTTCTTAGGTTTTAGGGTTGTGGTACATGACTTTTGCTTCTTTATGAACGTTTTTCCTTTTAATGTCTTCTAGAGAAATTCTTGGAATCTTTTTTGAAGCTGGCTGTAGGTTTATATTAGTTGCTTCTTTGGTGTCAGAGCCGGATATTGAAACATGCTGGTGATTTGGTAGCTGCAGCTTCATTTGCAGATGAAGCTAGGTGTTTGGATCTCGCAGACCGCTATATAAACAGTGAATCTGTCAAGCGTATGTTGCAGGCTGATCAGGTTCTGATGCTGTTCCCCCCCCCCCCCCCCCAATCTTTTGTCATATTTGATATTTGTCACTGTCAAAATTTCTTTCACTATTACTGTACTCTTCACAAACTTTTCTACTCTTGAAGGTGGCTTTGGCAGAAAAAACTGTTGTATTGTTCACCAAAGATGGGGACCAGCACAACAACCTTCATGACATGCAGTGCATGTGGTACGTTTTTGTTTATTGCCTTGGGCATGATGTTATCTCTAACTATAAATTGGATACACCTACTGAGCGATATTCATCTTTTGAAGGTATGAACTTGCTTCTGGTGAAAGTTACTTTCGACAAGGTGATCTTGGACGGGCCCTGAAGAAATTTTTAGCTGTGGAGAAGCACTATGCTGATATTACTGAAGATCAATTTGATTTCCATTCTTATTGTTTACGGAAAATGACACTGCGTGCATATGTTGAAATGCTAAAATTTCAAGATCGGTTACATTCACATGCTTATTTTCACAAAGCAGCAGCTGGTGCCATCAGGTCAAGCATTTTTGTTAGGATCTGCAAACTTCTCTATGATTCACAAATCACAATAGACTTATTCTGTTTGTTCGTGGGTGGTGTAAAATGCTATGTAATCTCTGTTGTCTCCTTGTCAGAGTCCTTTTAGTGTCTGTCACATATTGTTGGTCAATACATGCATGTGTTGCTTCATTTTGGGTTGGGTTCATCTTTGCCTCCCTCTTTTTCTTTTTCTGTTTTGGGGATGGGAGATGATTTTGATTTTTTGAAAGCAAGGTTCAGACAAATGCATCTTTGCAACTTTCAACTAACACATAATGAATGCACCGGAAATCTACTCAATCATCCAGGTGCATTCATCATGTGTTAGTTGAAAGTTGCAATGATGCATTTGTCTGAACCTTGCTTTCAAAGTATCCAAAATTTCCTGAAGGTAATTTTTCCATTAGTTGATTACGTTATATTAGAAAGTAAATATTTTCGTGGCTTGACACATACCTTAGTTGCAATAACTCCACTTGTTCAGGAAAAAGGTTTCAAGTTCAAATGTATCTCCCTCAAATTATTAACTATTAAAAGAAGGTGCAAATATTTGAATCTGCTTCAAAAATTTGTATTTAGATGATGCCTGATTCAACTTTACTTTAACAACCATTATAGATTATAGTGTCATTTTTGTTAGTCTGTTTGCTTCTATCCTACTTTGCACAGTGTTCTATGTTGTCTTTAGAGGATTCACATGATGACAAGACAAGATCTTGTGGTATATGTCAAACAAGTTAAAAAATTTTGCTTGGTGGTTTCAATTTGCTTCTGATCTATCTTTTGTAAATTCATATTCTTGTGATGGTATTACTGAAAAGGATTAAATGTTCCTTGTGGGCATATTCGTAATTTGAGATTGTGGCTGGTTAAATGAGAGGAAGGTGTTTCCTGGATTTCTGTTTGGTTAAGGATAGAATTGCATGTTACTATACCACTATTTGTTGATTATAACTTTTAATATTGTTCCTTAGTGGTGCTTGTTTGTCAGAAACTCTTTGCTTGAAATTAGTGATTAGTTAAATTTCAAAATTATTCTTTCTGCATTGTGATAATTATTGGATTTTGAAGTGCAGATGCTATCTAAAGTTGTACGATTCTCCTTTGAACTCACCACCTGAAGAAGAGGACAACACATCAAAGACTCCTTCTCAGAAAAAGAAAATGAAGAAGCAGAGAAAGGCAGAACGAGCTAAGAAAGTATACCAGCTTGTTTTGATGATTTTTGGATAACATTCTCTTTGATGATTTCATCTAATGCTGTGTGTTATTTTAGGAGGCAGAGGAGAAAAATGAAGAATCAAGTGCTAGTGGCATCTCTAAGTCTGGGAAACGACACCTTAAACCTGTAGATCCAGATCCTTATGGAGAAAAATTATTGCAGGTTATCTATTATTATTATTATTAGTTTTGTTATTTTTTAGATTCCTGGTTGAAGTCCTCTTGTGCTGTAAGAATGTGTTTCTCTAATGCCTATTAATCTAAGGTTCTGTTTAATGTGGTTTTTTTAGACTGAGGATCCCTTGTCAGAAGCATCAAAGTACTTGAAGTTGCTTCAAAAGAACTCACCTGATTCTTTGGAGACACACTTACTTTCTTTTGAAGTAAATATGAGAAAGCAGAGGATTTTGCTTGCTTTTAAGGTATTCATGTTTTCCAAGAATTGAAATGAGTCTGCTTGTTCTTTTTGTTGTGCTTGACCAACTAGAACTAATATGTAATGTGATCAAGTGGATTTGGATCAGTGTAATTTGTGAGGCCCCTTCTCTCTTTTTCCCTTGCTGCCTCAATATCTGCTCGGAGTAATGAAACTGTATCATTAAACCAAACATCTTTGTCTTATTATTTGATTATTCAGGTTGTGTTTCGTCACTTGAATTTAGAAGAAAGGATTTGAATTTGAAATTTAGTATAAATTTGTGTGACAAAATACATGTAAAGTTGACTCCCATGGTTATTTTCAAAATCATGGATTTGTTGGATCCCTATTTGGTGGTTAATTTGAAATACCTATAGGTATGTACAAATTTGAAATTCATCTTCCTAAGTTGAATTTTAACTAATTCCGTAATATAGTTTGTGCATTTGTTCTCACAATTTATATAGCAAACTAAATCCAAGTTCACTCTCTCAAATTCATCTCCCAAACATAGTGTCAATGATTTTGTGTGAATCAGATAGTTTGTGTAAGTGTAACATGTCTTTGAGTTAAAGAACAATGGTTTTGCTCAATTATACTTGATATTATTTCATGATCTCATTTTAGTATGTGTTGTTTTTATTTCTTTTTCCTGAAGGCTGTAAAGCAACTGCTAAGGTTGGATGCTGAGAATCCTGATTCCCATCGCTGCTTGGTATGTAACATCAGCCTTGCCATATTGTGCACTGTCATGTACAAGTACATTCTTTTTTTTTTTACTCAGATAGGAAGATCATCTAATCTTTACACTGCTCATTTTATTTTAATGCAATGCAGATTAAATTTTTCCATAAAGTGAGCTCAATGGCTGCTCCAGAGACTGATGCAGAAAAACTTGTTTGGAGTGTCTTAGAAGCTGAGCGTCCATACATCAGGTTCTCTTTAAAATGGCTTTATGATAGTTATTCGCCCAGCTGGAATTTCATTGTATCAGTGTTATTATTATTTTGATCCTTGATGCATTAAATCCTTTTATTTTCTCTTTCTGCAGTCAATTGCAGGAGAAAACACTTAGTGAGGCAAACAAAATTTTCCTTGGTAAACATGAAGGTATTATTGAGCTTATTTAACATGATGCATTTTAAGCTCCTTGAGTTAGGTTGTACAGTCATGTGATGTTCACTTTTCTGTTCTGCAGATTCTTTGATGCATAGAGTGGCAGTTGCAGAAATGTTATATACCTTGGATCCCACCAAGAAACTTGAGGCTGTTAAGTTAATTGAAGATTCATCCAATAAAGTTGTGCCAACGTAATGGTTTTAGTATTAAATTTTCTGCTGTTTGCTATTGATTCCATGCACCACAACTTGCTCGAGATTAATTGTTTCTTTCTGTCTTACATGTCCAGGAATGGAGCACTTGGACCAGTAATGGAGTGGAAACTCAAGGACTGTATTGCAGTCTATAAGCTCTTGGACAAGGTTCTTATTGATCAAGATGTTGCTCTCAGTAAGTACAATTCTCCATGTATATTGAAACTGACTAGAAATTTTTGACTTCGACTCCATTAACAACTTATGAAATTTATTACTGTTGTTAGTTTCACAAGTGTTTTAGTAAGAATTTTAATGGTATTGAAATTTCAATATACTGTTACTAAATATTGTAAGATTAGCTGCCTAAAATTAATACATTAAATTATGATTTTTAAAACTTACGGTTTCATCATTCAGTGAATTTTTTTTGGTGAGATTTATCTCTCAAGCTCTGATGGCTTTTTGGTTTTTGTTATTTTGATGTTTAATCTTTAAAAGGTGGGTGCTGTGATTACTATTGGCATCTTAAGGAAAGGTGGACTTTCATGATCAAATTTTCTCACTTTCTTATCAATGATTATTCACTTCTTGTTGCAAGCTATGTGACAAAATTATGCAAGAAATGGTTGCTCATCTTTGATTAAACCCTCTTTATAGATGTCTTATAGGACAATTGAAGTAGAGTTCTGTAGACAATTTGAAGTAGTAGTCTGTGCTTAGATGTTTGTTATTTCTCTTTTCTGTTCTCAATTACTGCCTCATGTTTTTGTTCTGTATCCTGTAGCACTTACCCCTTGCTGGGGTTGTCAAACCCTGAAGAGTATAGAAAATTGTTCTACAAATACGGGAATTTGCCTGTGTGGTTCTATTTGATCATGTTCTGCTCTTGGGGAAAGGCTAATTGTCTAACGTAAAGATTGCTCAGGCTGAACGTAGTAACATTTTTGGTCTGATAATTTTCTTATTCTGCAGGATGGAAAGTGCGTTGCGCAGGGTACTTCCCCTACTCTACCTACTTTGAAGGTAGTCGTAGCTCTGCTGTGAACAACTTATTGAACAATCAGGATATCACAACCTCTGTGAATGGCGTTACAAGCCATCCTGAAATCAAGCAAAGTGCAAATTCATTTATACCAAATGGAAAGCTTGAGGCATTTAAAAACCTTGCCATTTGAAGATGATGCCTACTTACGTGCATCAACTGACATCAGAGCTCAATGTGTTTGAATGATGGATGGCATTAATTGTACGCCCACAAAGGGTGCTTTGCAGCCTGGGAAAGAGGAGTATCTTGAAGTTGTGCAAGCCATGGCAATCCTTTCTTCTTTTGCTTTTAGATCAAAATTTTCTCTGCCTTTCCTGATTGCGAAATGCATTCCTTTGCTAATGTGTATAATTTATTTGCATTTATGATTTTAGGGTTGAATGAATTAATATATTTTTTGCTTTTAAATTGCTCACTATTTGGTTGAGATCCGTACAGATGTCTGGCTGGCTCCATGGCTACAGAAAAATATTGGATACTGGTTCTGAGGTCAGCATAGAAAAGATACTGTGTTAGAGCAAATCATCGGAGCATGTTGTACTTGGACGTCATTTCATTTACCTCATCTTGTATAAACCTTCTTCATAATGTGGAAAATTTTGCTACGGAGTTGGAAAGAGTGGCTATAAGAAATTTCCAGTTTTGTTGCTTTATCTCTTATGATTTGTTCTGATTATTTTTTTTATTCTACTTATAGTGAATTGCAATTAAATCATACATATTTAATTGAATTTTTAATCTCATTTTTATGATTAGCCGGAGATTAAAAACTACGAGAAAGCATGAATTTTATCCGTTTTATCATAAGCTTGATCAATATCAAAGATTGAAGATTTAAGATCAAGGTAATGAATGGGGAAAGGGTTTCATTTGTCCTATCATATTGTATACGATGAAAGAAGGCCTTTTCCTTGTAAAATGCAGCACAGCAGAGATACAGATATTCCAACTTCAGCTGTAAACATTCCGAATAAATATAAGACGTTCATGTTTACTTACAACATGGTAAAGAGCAGATGAAATAGTCAAGAACAGTAGCAAATCAAAAACAATTCCATGGCAAGAAGAGAGCTATATAAACAGTGCAGGGAAATAAAGTACGAGTGGTAGGTTGAAGAAACAATCTCGTATATAGTATAGCACTTCAAATTTTTTGATAACAGAATAACTCCATATTTGTTTCTGGTGCATGGGGCACAGTCACTTTGCTGAGTGTGAGGCTTGACTCAGAGCTTAAATGCAACAATCTGTAAGAACAAAGTAAAAGCTCTTCAAGGATGTTGCATATCAAGTTAACGATCACAAAGTTTGATACAGCAGCCAGGAGATGAGCACCAAAACATTAAGACATTGTCTTTGTCCCATCTTCAACTGATTCCTTTGTCCATCCTTTTCCTATGATGTTAATTTGAGTCTCTAGCCAATGGTGAAGCACTGCTGCTGCTCTCACCAACCTCACTTTTACAAAGGGGACAAGATGCATTAATTTTCAACCATTTATCTACACACTCGACATGGAAGACATGGATGCACGGCAGCTCCCTCAGCTCGTCATTGTCTGCATATTTTGCCAAGCAAATACAACAAGACTGCAACACCTCAAGTTAGTAAGCTGTATTATTAATCCAAGGACAGGCACAAATCAAATCTCTCATGTCCACCTCACAGTCAATGTACCATATCTATTTTATGTCTCCAGCAAACAATGTGAATAAAGAGAAATAAACATCTCAAGTCACTAAGCCATACAGCTTTAGGACACTGCTAATAAGAAGTCAAGCAGAGCAAAGTGAAAGCTGAATTCAGCAAGTAAAATTAAGAGACAACTCAGCTAGATGCTCCCAAAATTTGTCATTCTGTATATGATTAAATCTGTTCAGTTTCATCTAGTTTGACCCTAGCAAGTACTCTGAATGCAGTTTTAAGTGGTTGCAGTTTACATGTGAAGACCAACAAAGTGTTAGCAAATTCTTAGCATTAAACTTACTGCATCTTCTCCTGATATCACACGTTCCTTTGCCGTCCCTGCTGCCAGGACTCCACCTTCACCCTGATCATTAACATTTCCAGTTTTCTTAGATTTAAACTTGTAGGTCGGCAAAGCATTTATAGATTCCATGGTGGCTCCTCTAGTTTGTGAAAAATCCTCCCGATAACCAA
Source organism: Durio zibethinus (assembly GCF_047325235.1). Lineage (NCBI taxonomy): Eukaryota > Viridiplantae > Streptophyta > Magnoliopsida > Malvales > Malvaceae > Durio > Durio zibethinus. The sequence goes on along the minus strand of NC_143187.1, from coordinate 2,754,597 downwards.
GGACAGAAATTATGCAAGGCAAGCAGCAACAAATTGTTGCACATAGTATGAATGGCATGGCATATCCGATACAGCTAAAAGTAAGGAACACTATACATAACCTGCAATGAAACCAGTAAATGGTGCGCAAACCATAATGAAAATTTGAATCTCAGGCAAAACAGAGTAATAGATATTTTTTTTTTTGGCCTAAAAGCAATAGATATCTTTGGGCCCCATTGTACCTGTACAATTTAGGAGCATCAGAAGGAGATGTGTGACCTCCAAATATCCACACATTGCCCACGACAAACCACACAGCAAAAAAACAATCTAGGGCCATCTTGAAATGGTCTACTAATCCATTGAGCCTGCATATTTGATGCCAATTCTTCACTCAGTCACAACATCTAGATGATAATATTCAGAATCTATGGAGACTTCCAAGATAATATAATAGCAGCTTATATTTTATTATGTTTTATATGCATACATATTTTTTAACTACATTTCCTTTTTAAGGCCATAAAAGCTCCTAAATTTTTTACATGCTCATTTTTTTCAAGGTACAGTATTTTATATTCTGTTGAATTTGTGCAAAGTTTTGGCTTCACTTTTATTTATCTCCTTTTGAGCAAGAATTTAAAGTTAACCTCAAATACCAATTGAAGCCCAAAAGTGGGAATGTTTCACTCCTATTTCATCAAATTTTCAAAAAATTCAATGACAAGAATGTTGGTTCTTGAAATAATAGTGAATGAGCAGATAAAAGATTACAGATATCTTAAATGTGTGCTGGTCAAATAGATTATCAGGCTCCTTTTGCCTACTCCAGCTTACATTTCGATGATCACATTAATCCAAAACATATCAGCTGTTTATTACACAAGAACGGCAATTTAGAGGATTTCCAATCTATATTGCAATCTATTACTAATCAAAAAGAATTCTTTTAAGCAAATTAGACCTGATTGCCATTCTTGCTACCTTTTTTTCTCTATTTTAATTTTATTATGTACAAAATGAAAAAAAAAATGCAGTTCGGATACAAAAAGAAAAAATCATTTCTAAATAGCTTCTAAATAGTTCAAAAATTGACTTTCTTAGATAACAAAAAGCATAATTCTCTTTGTGTAACTTAATGAAGCCTTAGATGAATCTAAAATAATGTGCAGCATATATATCCATCTCCACTGCCAATGACACTGCAGTAGCAATTGCCACTACTGCTTCCCATTTCCAGCACCATCACTCACCAACACTATCACAAAAACAAAGATTCTAGCGGTAACACCACTGAATTTTGCGGTATTGGCATAAATATGCAACTGAATCATCAACATCTTCTTCAATATTTTCCACCTCTATCACTGCCACCATAAACATCATCATTTCGTTCTTCTACCATGGCCATCACACCAGTTTTGCTCTTGGCAATTCCCCCTTAGCTAGAAAATCTTAAAGAAGGATAATGAAGAAATTTGAAGACCTTTCATCTCAAAGCCTTAACGCTCTCAATTTCTTACAAGACATTCAGAATCTATTTGGAAAACTTAACAGAAATAAACATTATTTGACACATTGATGAAAACTCCCACCAGGGAAGAAAAAAAAAAGGTGAACACTCATTCTGCTAACTGCAAATAAATCAATGTTTCAAGTGCAGGCAGTCATCAAGTCAAAGTCTAGCATACCTAAACTCAAAACACATCAATTGTTTTCAAACTTTAAATAGATAACTAAATAAGTTAAACCATGAAACTTTACCAAAATGTTTTGTGTGCCATATTACAGCAGCTTAGCCTTAGTCCAACAATGCGTTCAAAAAGATATCAACCAAAAAATAGCAGGAACCAGAACCTTTTTCCTTTGCTTTATCTTACAAAGAGTTATTAAACTAAAATGTACTGTTAATTAGTGTTTTCATCATTAATCATAAAAGCAAGTATGTTTATGATGTAAAGTAATTTTCCAATCCACTCTATCCAACTTCATCATATAAAAAGTAAGAGCAATGTGGAGTTTTATTAACCCAAAAATAGGCATAAAGTAGCGACTGAAAAACAAATGCAAACACACCTTGTACTTAAGGTTCCTCCAATCAGAGTGTTCCTTGTTGCTGATTCAGAGATGCGATTATTCTCCTCATCTGAAGCTTGAGTAACTGAGATAGCAGTATAAGGTGTAGACTCACTGGGATTGCCATGAGAAGAACCTTGACGCAAGTGTGTCGAATCTTGCTCAATACCCCGGTTGCGGTTACGAAAGCGCCAATAAAGAATAGGAAGCGTTGCAACACAACCAGATGCATAACCAACAATCCATGCAAATAATGGAGCTTGTGGCTTTTCATTTCTTGACAACAACAGAACAACGATAGATGCTATAATCTGACTAACAGTGACAGCTAACTCAACAGAAATCCATAATACAGAATTTAAAGGGCTTCTGCGGCGTCTACCATACCCATCACTTCTCCTCATAAATGATGAATTCCTAGAGTTTAATCTGTTTGAGGAAGAAGTCTGATTAGTGGGAGCTTGTGAGCTGCTTGAAGGTCTATCTTCACTTTGTGTTAAGTTCACTCCAGAAGGTTGCTCATCCCGAGATGAGCTTGATGAAGCATCATCATGTCTTGTTATGTCAATGATATGCTCTTGATCACTATGGCTTTCCACTCGTTCCATTAGCAATGGGTATTGGTCAGTTTGCTCAATGCTTTCTTCTGGAGAGGAACTGTCCATCTAAGTCTGGGGTCCCAATTAGAAGTTGTGAAAGCATAGGACACTTATAGACTTTCTAGATATCTAATGTTCCACTCCCCCCACAACTCCCCCAAAACTTAATAAGCTGTGCCAAGCAACTTAAAACGCTTGGCACCGCAAAACCTACAAATCGACCAACTTTATTCCCTCTTTACACAAAAGCTGCCATGAAACCAAGCAAAGAATCAATTTTTTATACTAATCATGTCAACAAAACCCATATCTTGAATTTTAAAGAGAGCATATGCGTGTATGCATGTAGTTATAACACGGTTTAGACATCGCATAACTGGTAACTAAAATTAAGCAGAAGCAGCTGACCACAATGCTGCATCAACAGCATAATCAGACAACAAAGCAACTATAGCATATAATGGTCTGCATTTACAACAAATACATTGACAAAACTCTTAAAATCACTTTTGGAGGTCACCACTACATAATAATAAAAAAAACTAGATCCTTAAACAACAAACACAACGAATCAGTGACATTAAGCATCAACAACACTTTCTCAAGAAAAATCTGATATTTCCACAACAAATTCATACAAAATTAAACTAAAACTACTCATAAGTAGAAACCCAAGCAAAAACAAATCGAATTTTTCAAAAGATCGTTATTATATTAAACTAAACATTACATTTCCTGTTATAATTTTGATAACCCAAAGCATTATTAGCATAATATTTTCACAATATCTTAAATTCAACTTAAAAACAATTAAAAATTCGATATTTTAAATATTTAAGCTATTTTTAAGCAAATTTAAATCAAACCATTAATTAACTACAACAAAGCTAAAAACCATTATTAATTTGCAGAATCAAGATAAATTCATAGGAAAGTAAAGCCCTAAATTAAAAAAGAAAAAAAGAATTAGAGGAAAAAGATTAGAACATTACCTAAGATTTTGAATAATAAATATCTGATAGTATATGAATGTAAATAGAAAAAAGAAGTGCCAATATAAACTGATAAAGCTTTTCAAAGCCCAATTCTTTTTCTTATCTATTCTTTCAGTTTCTCGAGAAAATATAGCGTCAGCTTTTCCGCTCCATTGCTTACGCCAAAACAGAGAGAGAGCCAGCGTTTTTTTTTAAGAAAAAGGTGAGAAAATTAGTGAACCGTTTGATTTGAAGGAGTTCAGATCAAGTAATAGATTTTTTTGCCATCATGGATCTAACGGTTTGGATCTATTTAAGATGGCCAAAAACCGTAGGTATTATAGCTGGGTCGGATGCTTGCTGACATGTGCACAGGATCTGAGTTTTAGGTCAAATGACTCAATCGATCATTGGGATTAATTTGAATTAATAAAATAATTTAAAATTTTATTATAATTAAATTAGTTATAAAGTATATAAATGCTTTGTTTAATTATATAAACTAAAACTTATTATAAAAAAAATAAAAATATTCGGTATCATTTAAAAAATTACAAAGAAAACCAAATTAAAAAAAGTTTCCTTAATTTTTAATTTTTTATAATGTATTATCAATTTCATATTTAAATTTTTTAAGAAGAATAATTTTTAGTGAAAACATGAAAGAATCAATAATTAATAAATAAAAATATAATTTTAATTCTCAACTTCTTACCTTAACGGTTAAGGAGTTCGAGATATAAAAATTTTGATCTCAAATCCAAATCTCTTGTCCTTTTCAATGATTATACTCATTTTATGTATAAAAAATATATAATTTTAAAATAATTTTAAAATTTGTTTTTAATTGATTGAAATTCATAAAAAATCTGACGAACTTTAGATTTTTTTTTTCACAAATCCGATTGGTTAATACAGGTCATCTTTATTTTATATTTACAACTCTCACATATAATTGTTTATATCGTAAATATTTTTATATTTACACCTCTTTTAATTTAATTATCAACAAGATTCTTCATTTAATATTTAAAAAAAAAGTAAAGTCAATTCCTATTTAATTCAATTACGTAAATGATTCGATTAAAAACCATTTCTGGTCAAGTGTCGGTTCACGGGGGCTTTGGTAACAATCCACCGACCAAAACCATGCGTATCCATCATATGTAAAATTTCGAGATGCTAATTGCATGAAAAATATTTTCTTTTAGTTTAATAATAGAAATATGTATTTTTTATGAGATCATGGAGAAAAATGATAGATTATATTAAAAAAATTTTTAAATTATAAATTTTTTTTATGTATAAATTTCAAAATATTGCTATTGAATTACGTTAATGTTCTATGAAGAAGTTTTTATTAAAGTTTTTAATGGCATTTTTCATTAAAAAAAAAAAAGGTTAATGGCACCTCATTAGTTGTTTGTAAATTTTTTCTTTTTTTTTTTTAAATAAATTAACTATGTAGCCTAACTTTCTCTCCTCTTAGTCATAGAGTATCCGTTAATTTTCAATCTCTTATGATTATAGTTAGATTTAAATTTCATTCGATTGAATTTATCATACTATTAATTAAATTTAAATATCAATTTTAATAAAATTTATTTAATATAAATATTTTATTAAAATTTTTTAACCGTAATTATAATTATTTTTTTTAATTACAATTATAATAATTTTTATTATTTTTAATTTCATCGAAATTAATTTCATCATTTATTCAAATAGAATCTATATAAATCAATGCCTCAATGGCCATTCTTCACCCTTTTTTTTCTTTCACTTTGTTTTTCTTCTCTCTTGTTTATTTTCATTTTTTTCCTTAATTATTTTGAAAAGAAAAAGAAAAAAGTGAGGATAGGGATTGATATACTTGACAATAGTAAAAAGAGGAAAGAGTGAAAGAACTAAAGAGAAAAGAAAAAGTGTTTGTGAACAAAGAAATAACTAAGATAGAGAAAAAGAAAAAGAAAAATATATTACCAGTAACTCAAAGCAGAAGCCAGATCCAAGAAAGATATGAGAAATCAAATAAAATAATTAAAAAAATGAAACAAATCTTAATTTTTTTATATACCTTGTCTTTAATAACTTTAATACTGCAATTGATTGAGATATAGAAGAAAAACAATATCTTACTTGAGGTTGTTGTTGAATTTGGCACGTATACCTAACATAATTTTAATTTTTTTTCTTTTTACTTTCTCTCCAGCAGTCGTTGCTGCCACCATGAGGCTTTGTCTGTTGTTACCTACCTTCCAAAAAAAAATAAAAATGGAAAGATTGGAAGAAAAATATATATACTCGCTATTATATTCAATCAATTATATTTAAAAATAATTGGCCAAAACTATATTTTAAGATATGTTATTTAATTACATTAATTTTTTTTACAAAAAAGAAACTGTTGCATCGTGGATTAGGCTGATGTCCTTCTATATATATATATATATATCATTTAATATATATTAATTATTATCATTCACATGTAAAAATCTACTTATAAATTAAGAAAATCATATACTACTTGCTAACGGTGATTAAAATTGTACTGGATCATAAGGAATATTTGTCTAATAGCACTGCCTGTTCATGGCAAAATTAAATTTTCCCAGTTTTCCCCCGACAGCGTTGCTCTTAAATCCGTGTTGATCTGGTGATGATTGGTAAAGACGAAGAAACAGGCCCAACCTAAAGAGTAAAACCTGGTCTGGGCCATCGTTCGAAGTATCCAACTTTGATCAGCCCAAGATTCAAATGTAACAAGTAACAACTGGACAAATTTTTGTGGATTGCTATGATTTGAATGAAACGTGTCGGTTGATGGGCCACTCGTATCATATCCAGACCCATGGTTTGTCGTATTTTATCCACAAGCTAGAATGGCTTCTCTCTAACATTAGGGAGACAAAATAAAAGGATTCAAGAGGACTTGGTGGGTTCAAATTTGAATATTTTTGTAATGGAAAGAGGATAATTGCATTTTGAGAATTTTAATCATGTATTGCTAAAATTTATTATGGATTCATTAGAATTTAATCTCTAAATAAAGTTAAACTTCGTGGATTAAAAATAATAATGATAAAAAAAAAAAGACCAACAAAAGCTATTGAAGAAAATAATAAGGTCATTTGAAGAAAAATTCAAACAATGAAATGAAAAGGGTTATTATTTTAAACATTATTCATGAAGTTTGTAAATTTTACAAGCAAAATAAAAATACTATTAGTTTTTTTTTTATCATATTGATTTATTATTCATTTTTTATTTAAATTTATTACTTATTTTAAATATATAATAAGATATGTGACAATCTCTGATTCTATTAGTTGGAAAAAAATTTTCTAATATAGATATAATTATTGTAATTTATTTTTTTAACTACTTTTTAAATGTTTTAAACTTTCCTTCAACTCAGAGTAATCTATTTACCTTTTATCTATAGGATAATTCACTTTACAAGAGGTATGCAACTATGCGTAGCCCTTCAAAGAAAATTCTGAGGCTTCAATCCTTTTCAATGGCAAAATATCTTGTTCCTTTTTTTTGTGCCAAAAAAAATCCTCTTTCACGACAAACGATTCTGGTCTTTTTATGTCTTTCCTCTCACTTTCTTCGTCACTTCTTTAGAAAGAAAAAGATAAAAAAAATCTTCAACCTTGTTGATTCCCCGTAGTTCTCCTATGCTTCCCTGTCTCTTTCCCCCCCCCCCCCCTTTTTTTTTTTTTGCTCTGTGAGAAAAGGAAACCGAAAGAATAGAAAAAGATCGAAAATGAGAGAAAAGAAAGACGAAGTTTGCAGCAATTGTTAGTCCTTTCTTTGCTTAATAAAAAGCTTTGGGACCTATTCCTTTTCTCTAGTCTATCTGGTTATTATCACTTTCCACATACGAAGAAAGGGCTCAGCCACATCTACAACTTGCCTGCAGGCCCACAACAATGTTCTAGGGGAAAACATATCTAATTTCACTTGCTCTTTTTTCTTCCCTTCTCGTTCTACTATAATTTCGCTAAGTTTTTTTTTTTTCAGATCCAATAATTATTTTAAATCTCGATTAATTTAAAGTTAAATTAAATTAGACTTCATAAGTTAATTTTTGTTTCCACTTTTTGAGCTATACTCTCAATCCAATAAAAAAAATTAAAGGAATTCATTTTTTTTATTAAAATAAAAAATTTTCCACTGACAACCGTAATAAAATATTGAACTTTTTATTTTAATTATCAAGATTTAATCTTGGGATAATCTTAAATATATGTAAACAAATTAATTTCTTAATTATTTACAATTAATCAAATGTGAATATCTCACTCATGACTCAACATTCATGAAAACAATTTTTCCCAAGCTTCTCTCATATTTAATTTTTTTTTAAACATTGTATTCACTTACAATTGCATATTGTAGATCTTCCCCCGCAATTCTAATTTAATTAAAAAAATTGTGTTTACGTACAATTCACATTCCTATGATAAGTCTTCCCCCACAATTCTAATTTAACAATAAGATTCTGTTCACATCTTACGTTATCCTATGTGTCAAGTTACTTGTCACACAATTTGTATCCTGATCAATGGTCATAAATCAACCACGCAGCTAGCAACGGGGTCGAGGATCGACCACTTGAATAAACGGAAAAGATTTGATGATCCCAACTTACCAGTGATGTACTGTTATGCCCCTTAAGGCATATCTTTATGATGTGGGTTACATTGTCTAACCATGATTAGTCTTATGACGGAGTGATCCAGTGCTTTGCCGCTGACATTGCCATCACGTGTGCCATATTATAGGACCCTGCCATGAATCTTGTTGTCCTGTCGAACCCAAAGGAAACATATGCTCGGTTGCCAAGAAACATTTCACATATGTTATATTTTGAATCAAAATTTGATGAAGTTGCAAGGGAATCATGTCTGGAATCATGTCTAAGTGTGTAATCATCGGGATGATTGCAACTTGTAAGATAGATAAATAAATTAGATATCAACGGCTTTGTTTGTTTGGTGTAATTAATATTGCTTTGAAGATTCATCAATATCTTTTTAATAGCTTACTAAAAATTATAGCATTTTCAATTATTCACTTCGATTCACTAAATTTGTAGTTTGAACTTTGATCTAATTAATTATCCAAATCTAATTTCTTATGGGACATGGAGGAAATTATATTTGATTAGTAGCAACTCGCATGTAGATCTTGGTCAAACTTAGCTAGAGTTTAGTGAAGGCAAGGCCCTATTGTTGCAATCCCAAGAGAAACTAAAAGCACTAATTTTTTCATTGAAAGTGAAAAGCTGGCAATGGCTTGCACCAATAGAAAAGAAAAAACAAATGTGAAACTAGATTTGATAATTAAGAAAAAAAAAGCAATAAAATTAATTTTATATCGACAACCAAGAAATGCATGTATCTATGAATATTGCACAAAATACCAGAAACTTTAAATTTCTTTCAGACTTCCTGCTTGTTTGCAATGAAAATGTTATAATGTTCATTGAACCATAAGTGCACCACCCAAAACTTAAAAGTCAAATCGGAATATTGAATGCAATTCTCAAGCATTTTCCTTACATTTTTCATATGCAATTTCCAAGACGCAAACGAAGGTAAGAATTACGTTTAAAGATAAAGTAGTCTGCAAATGTATGGCCCTAGTAGCTGTTACTTCAATTTCTGTGGTTCCCTCCAATGAGAAATAAGAGTGCGACTGGATGTATTATAGAATTAATTAGAGCTGACCTAATAAACACAATATCTTGGTAGTCGTTAGAAATGTTTGGAAGTACACACACCACAATCAAAGGGCCCCGAGGAGTGAAGACCTAACAAAAAAATTTGACGTTCGTCTGTCCAGCTTGTCCGAAAATAGTTCCTTAATATTCCACAGTACCATTAACAATTTAAATATGCTCTAATATTACACCGTATACACAAATAAGCATAATTCAAACTATATTACACCAATAATAACCGATTAGCTTAAATATATACGAGGTGTTGCACGTTTTGAGCAAGTTAAAAACCTTCAAGAGATAGAAGCATGTGCAATAAAACACAGTGTTCAGTTATAGTAATCCCAACCGAAGGACACTGTCTTGTTCTTCAGTTATAGTAACCCTAACAATAAGACACCTTCCGCTTAAAGTAATTAAGCATGGTTTATTGAATCAATATTGAAGATGGCTGTGCACATGTATGGAGACAAATGTCATGTGATGTAACTAAAATTTGTTTGTATTTTATTTTGCATTCCCCCAACATTAATGATGTATTCAACCATGTATATGCACAAAATTATTAGTTAGACTTGATGTGAAGTATTTCTTTGTCGTTTGAAGTCCTAAAATTAGAGGTGTCATGTGAGATATGGTAAGAATAGATTCCCCACTGATTATTTGAAGTTAGGTTTGTTAGTTAATTATCAATAATAGTGATGCTACTATTGGCACTATGAATTTAAACAAATTTTTTAGGGAACCATTTCAAGATTGTATCCCTAATAAAAACCAACAAGAAATCCATTGGACTCTTTTTCTTCCTACAGATTCTTTCTTTGACAATGTATGCTGTCTAGAATCTATAAACTTTTTGGTCAAGGAAAATAAATGGAGTTAATAATTTGTTTGATTTTGTAGTTTGTACACGCATGATTTTTTTTAATTTGATTGAAGTTAATGCTCAAGTTTTGACATATTTTACCACATTATTATAGTTATTCAAAAATAATTATTGCTAAATATAAAGTTTCATGCAGTGAGATTGTGAAAGCATATTATATATAGTTGTCCCTTTCTTCAAATTGTTTTTGACAAGACGTTTTATCCTCAAATCAACAAGCCGTACAAGTATTGGCAGAATGTGAAAAATCTTTCCAGGTCTAAGGACCACAGGAAAATAAGGGGCGTGGTTGATTTTTTTTTGTTTAGAGAGGGAGGGACCATGCTCGAGAAGCAATTTATTCATTTATGCACGAACAGCTGACATGATTTTGTGAAGACTGAAGGGAACCGGGTCACCACACTTTTTCTTTATGGGGTAGGTTGTGATCCAAACCAAGCCATGCTCGATACTCTACCTTACTATTGCTTAGGACGTCGGTAACTATATAAAAGGGCAAGGGCCTCAAGTTAAACTTTAAAAAAGCAAAAGGATTTTTTACTATCACTGAGTGTCACCCAACACAGTATTATTGTACTATGGCATTTGATCCTCTTTTTCTTATGGTGCTTGCACTTCTTTAGTTACCTTCAAGAAGTTTTATTTTTAGTAACAAAATTTTTTGCAATAACTTTTTCCTCCTAATGTTTGTAATTGTTAGAAATTGAATTCTAATCATTAAAATTAAAATTTTAATATTTTATCAATAGATCACACAAATATTAATTAAAATAACTTTTATAATGCTACAAATTATTGTCTTTTTCATAATATAAAAAGTATTATATATGCTGCAATACATATATTTTGGAGCAAAAATGTACCTAAAAATTGTTTTAAATACTTTTTGCGACACATTATAGCAATTTATATTTTGTTGAAAAACCTTTTGCAGCTTATAAAACTCTTATATATGCTGCAATTATTATTATTATATTTCACAACAAAAATGTATATAAATATTGTTACAAATTTTTTTTTACACTATAAATATGCGAATCATCTTAATTACTATAATATTGCATAAAATTTTCTTGCTTAACGCCCCTTGTTTGTCTTAAACTGTTCCTCGAGTTATATCTACATCTAATTATAGAGGGGGTCTAATTTTCTTCCTACAGTCTTATCGTGCAAAACTGTACCATGGAAAAGTAATGGTGCTTTCTTATATATGACTTACAAAAGGATGCTAGTTTTTTTTTTTATAGAAAATTAAAGAAGGGTACTTTTCCCATTGAAAATAAATTCCCATAGCAAAAATTTTCTTCGAGATTGAAAATAGAACAAGCACTTTCCAGCTAGAGTACCATTGCTGGCGTATAACAGGCAACCTGGACAGCAATCCTCGAAGCGGTAATGGCCTTAGGGACCCTTAGATTGAAAAATGGAGTTGACTCTGCTGGAAGTTCCCTTACAAGAGAAGAAACCTCAGTCAGGTCCTACTTGCTGGATCACCTCTTCTGTTCGTGTTGGCTATGTACATGATTAAATGCACATCATTTCTTATGCATGAGATTCTATACTTTCAGACATGATCCTTCATAAGCTAGCTCAAGTATGTTGCCACATATCGATCAAATGTCAGTAATGACATTATACTTGCTATAATTTATGATCCATGCATCCTTGCATGCATGTACCATCGATCCCTGCGCATAATAATTTTAATGGTCTGCAACATTAATTTGAACATTATATGGTCCTCATACACATTAATAATGGTCTAAGTATCTGAACATTTACTAATAATTTGTGCACCCCAAGCATAAAAAACAAGCAATTATACTTGTTTCTGATAATACAATTATTAGAGAAAAATCTTGATGATAACCCATTGTATTGTGCTGTTAATTAGTAAAATCCTATATTTGATAGGATCATAAGATTAAATATTTAGAGGTAATGAACAGGAAGAATTCTTTGTAGTTGTAAGCGGGAAAATTGAAATAAAATTAGTATGTAATTTTCGATTTATAGTTAAAAATAAGGAAAATTATCTTCAGCTAGCAGTTTTAAATTCTACAAATTGGTTTATAGAGTTATTATATATCAATTTGGTTATAATATTAGGAAATTAACAAATTAAAATAATTATCATATAGATTCGTGTTAATTATACAAACCTACTTATAGAGTTAAGAGTTTCACCATTTGTGTATAAACTAATAATCCTAAAAATAATGGTTTCCCATTGAAATTATTGTTTAATTTTCTTTTACCAATTTCCTGCATCCTGCATGTAGCTAAATATTTGTTTTTATATAAAAAGCCCTAGTTTGAGGATAGAGAAAAAGATTATATATGCTAATATTTGTCGTAACGATTTTTGGATTGTCTGACGTAAAGTGTTTTATAATTAGAAAAAATAAAAGATGATTCACCATCAATCTTTGTTAGGGTGTGATTAATCACCCAAAAATTTATCTTTTTAATAAAACTATAAAAACGGATTTAAAGTTTATCAAAAAGATAAATTTTGATCTACGAAAAATCAGGTTAGGCTCGAGAGTCGATTATATGTGAGAAACAATTAATACCCTTACAACGCCCATAAATTGGTATCATTTAATTATGCGCTATTTTCGATGTCGGATAAAATGATTTTGACTTGAGATTTAATACTAATTCCTTTCGTTTAAAGAAATACTTTTTTTTGCTAAAATTTTTTATTTAGAAATCTTGAGAAAATATTTAAGTTAAAGAATTATCTTAAAATTCTCCAATATTTCAATAGAATTTAAGATGACTCGTTTCATTTGAAATTTAATACAATATCCTTTAAAATGAAATAACACTCTTTATAGAAGATAATTGTTGATAACTCTTCAACATCTAGGCAAAGTATCAATAATCATTTTTTTCGGAATGTTATTTTTATTTTATAATATCACAAATTTTTAAAAAATGTATTATCCCTTTTTATTATAAAATATTTTATCATCAAGTGGTAAATAAATAAAATAAAATAAATAAAAAATAGAAGAATGCAAATGATTGTTAATGATAACATGATAGCGTATGTATGCCGATGAATATTATGCAATACAAACAATGGATTCTTAAATATAATGAGACCATCTTGACTCTCCAACATCTAAGCAAAGCTTAGACGTGACTATTTATATTTAAGATCCCATTTTATTATTATACCTTTATTGTTAATTAGTCCAATTATTAAAACGAATTAAGAATTGGTTTGGAAAAACTTAATGAAATAAAATTTCCTAAATATCCCATTATTTAGGTGGCATTCGAGAACAAATTACTTTAAGCGAGACTTTCACACGTATCCTTAGGATTTTTAGATAGTTTTGGTTATAGCTTAAGTCGATATTTTAAAGGTTAGGGTCCCAAAATTTTAAAAATTTGAAAATATGTATCAAATTAAGGTCTTTACCTTTGAATTTTTAGATTTTGAATTTTGGAATTTGGGATTTTGGATTTCAAGAGGGCTGTTAGAAATTTAGATCTTTAGGTTTTGGATTTTAAGAATTGGGATTTTTTAATTTTAAGGTTTGAGATTTCAGTTTTAGGGTTTGGGGTTAATGATTTTGATTTTAAGGTTTTAAATTTTTAGGATTTTAAAATTTTAGGTTTTGATTTTAATTTTTTTAAATTTTAAAACGCTAATATCTCTAAAATCTCCAAAATCTAGGCGAACTTTCGGAACAAGTTCAATTTTTATGAATTTTAAGAATATTATACTTTATACATATTTAAATGAAATTTTTTTATTATTATTATTATTAGTTTTTTTATTTATTAATCTTATTATTATTATTATTATTATTTAATAATATAATTTTCCAACATCTAAGCGAAATTATATTTTAGAGTTTAAAGTTTTTATTCTCTCCAACATCTAGGCAGAAAAAATAACAAATATATTATTTTATTCTTTTTTTTAAATATTATTATTTTTAAGCATTTTTTGTTATTATTCTTGTTTTATTTATTTATTTATTTTTCAAAAGTTTGAATACATTATTTATTTTTATTAATATTATTATAAAAATTTTTTTAACATGTTTAAATATTTTTATCACGCATGAACATTAATAATAATTTTAAAATAACAGAAATAATGTATAAAAAAATTAAAAATTTTTTTTTTTATCTGAATCTGATCGGTCAACGGCGGTTTGGTCAGACCAAAAAAGGGTTGGTTTAACGCGTGGTTTGGTTGAGCCGTATGGGGAATGGTTCGGTTCGGTCTGAGGAGCGATTTGGTCCAGTCTGGTCAAATTGGTTCAAAGCTATATGACGAGCCGGGTTGGTGGGTTGGTTGCTCGGATCCCAGATCGAATCCGAGTCCACGCGCGGATCCTTCTTGGTTTATGCCTTTTTTATAAAAGGCTTAAAAATTTTTTTTTGGTCATTTTTCCTTTTTACCCGAAAAAATCCCTAACTTCCAAAAAATCCACTTTGGCTTTGCCAGAATCTGGCGTCGGTCGTCACATCGATCGCGGCCTAAAGTTGTCGCCGATAGTCGAAAAATGTCAAAATTTACTAGAAAGTTTCTTTCGACCTCCTGAGCTCAGATCCGACCTTCTTTTCATCAAAAATAGCCCCGATCGACGTAAATCAAAGCTTAAAGTTTTGATGTTCTTTTTTTTTTTATTTTTTTTTTAGAACTCAAACTGACAATATTTTTTTCTTTATTGCAAGAGAGCTTTGGCACTGAGGATCCTCCATACGGGGAGGACCGTTTGATTTTGCTTTTGTTTTTTTGTTTGGGTATTTGTGTGGGTCAAGAAGGATCGCTGCTAGTGGGTGAGTCTGGTCGGAGTGTGAGAAAGCTTTTGGGTTTTCGCAAGTGCTAGGGTTTTGGGCGTCTGTCTGAAGATTCGAGAGTGGTAGGGGTGTGCTGATGGAGCCATAGTGCCCCAGTGAAGGGACTGGACAAAGAAGTTGTATGATGGCTAGGGTAATGGCATGATGACTAGGCAAGGATGTGGGTAGCCAGTGGTGCCGTGTAAGGCACCCTCTGGCACCGGCCCTTATGTTTTTTTTTTTCATTTGGACATTTTTGTTTTTTTTTTTAAATTTATTTATTTTTTAATTAATTAATTTTTAATTTTAATTAAACCAATATTATTATTATTATTATTAAAATTATTATTATTATTAATATTACACGAGAATTGAAAATAATAAATCCGAACAAAATCAATGTCTACAATATTTAAATTTTAAATCTATTAAATATTATTTTTTAAGAATGATTACATAAATCACATGAGCTAAGCTCTCTTCGAATTCAAAGCCAAAGTGTTGTTACAAGGGTTAATGCATCTTCTGAAACAACAGAGAAAAAGATGGAGAGAATGAGAAAAGTTCAATATATTGTCAAAATACTCCGAATGTGAGAAATTAAAGTTTTGCTTTTAAAGTACTTTGTATTATTTACAGAAAATGTCCCTATTTCCATATTCTCACCTTGATTTTGAATTCAAACCATTTAACACATCTCCGATTTTAAAAAATGCGTGTCTTTTTACATCATGATGATGAAGATGGTTTTACAAGGACATAGATCTTTACTTAATTTCGAAGTCTTTTACCTGCATAGTAGTATATACCAATAGGCAATGGCATTTCTAAATAAAGCAGGTTAGGTATGAATGGCGCACAGCATTATATGGCTATGATTAAAATAATAACAAATTAAGTTTATATTTTATAATTTTGAAATCGATTGTATAAAAAATAAAAAAAAATCATGGTTAATAAGTATAATATGAATATTGCAAAAACATATATAGTTGCCTCTAAATCATGGGGCCGTTTTTGGGCGGTATTTCCATATGATTTATAGCAAAAGAGACCCTTTCAAACCGGCAGATCTCACATGGACCTGTTTCAAATTCACCAAATCAAATGGCCAGGATCAAATCCATATCACCGACCCCAAAACAGCCCTAGGATCATGTCCACATGTCCAACTTCTGGTGCCGGCCTTTGATTGTGTTTTAAGGGGGACACGAAGTCCCCACTTTTGCCTCTCATGTGACCGACCACTATGCCTTAGTTGACCTGTAATTGCTCCCACTATGTCCTCCATTCTCCTTACCTTGAATAGAAACTAGCCTTATTTTCCATATCCTATACTATTTAAAAACCCTATATATCTTCATAATTAGCATAGAAAAACACACACAATTGAAAACCAAAAGTGCCAAAGAAGAACTGCAAACTTGTAAGCCATAATCATCAGAGAAAATGGCCACGGCAGGTCTTGGACTCGAAATCACGGAGCTGAGGTTGGGTCTCCCTGGGGATGCTGGAATTGACAAAAGTGAGAAGAAAAGGGTTTTCTCAGAGATTTCAGAGGAGGATGAAAATGGGAAGATCAATGGGCAGAAAATGCAAAGCAAGAGTCAAGTTGTGGGGTGGCCACCGGTATGTTCGTATAGAAAGAAGAACAATTTCAACAACAAAGATGGGTCTAAAACATCAAAAATGTACGTGAAAGTTAGCATGGATGGAGCTCCTTTTCTTCGCAAATTTGATTTAGGCATGCTCAAAGGTTACTCTGATCTTGCTTCGGCATTGGAGAAGCTCTTTGGTGAGTGCTTAGTTCCTTCTTTTTGTTTTTTTGCTCCATCTTTAAATTATTTTCACTATGCAAATTAAAGTTTTAAATTCGAATCTTAATATAGAATCAGAACAGAGGGATTATTTGTATAATTCAGTCAATTATTCGGAACATTCAACAAAAAAGTTCAATTTATAATAAAAGGAAAAAAAAAAAAAAAAAGAGAGATTGGTAAATTCAACCCTTCTAATTTTTTTTTTATCAAAATTTCCACCCTCGTGGAAGGAATTTAGGAATTTTTAATAGGATTTGTCACGTGTAGAAAAAAGGTAATGACCATTAATAAATAATAAATATGTATACTTTCCTGTAGAGAAAATTTTAATTGCACGAAGTTGAACTCAAAAAAACTATAATCAGAGATAAATATATAAAGAAAACAAATCAATTAATCAATTAATTAATTACTTAAGTGCTTGAAAAAGAAATAAATGCATAACAAAAATTAATTATGTTTTGGGGTATATGATTGTTTACAGGGGAGGCGTTACGGGATGCAGACAGCTGTGAATTCGTTCCCATATATGAAGACAAAGATGGAGACTGGATGCTAGCAGGAGACGTTCCCTGGGAGTAAGTCTTTTTCTCCAACCACCATTAATTTGACTGTCATATATATTATGATTATTATTCCATTAATCACGAATTAAATGTGAATATTGACCTGACATTTTATGTTTTAGAACTCTATTTATTGAAAACTTTATCAATAAATCCATACCAAGTTAAAAATATCACATCCTTGTTTCCCATAGTTTAGACATTGATATTTCGATTGGACAAAGAAATTTGCCATGACATTTTGAAAATGTTCCAAAGTTTGTGCATTGGTCAAAAGATTGTTGGGGAAAAAGCGTTGGACATTAGCTTTCTCAAAAGTACTTAATTAAGGGGTAAATCATGATTACATGCTGGGTAAAGCATGCAACTTCTTAGATAATCATAGTCGTAATTCTCTAATTATAATCACTAGTTTTTTTTTTAATTATTTTTTATCATTGAACAAATTAAGGGTCATAAAAATTTTCACATTGATCAAGCTTGTTTTATATAAAATTCATGTAATCGAATTGCTAGAAATGTTGTGAAATCATGTTCCACACCATGAAACAACCAAAAGCTATCTAACTGTTTCCAATTAATAAATAAATAATACTTTAGAACATAATTTTTTATTTTCGTATAAAAATACAAAGTGATAGTAAGAAGATTTAAAATTATAACTTAATATAATTTTTTTTATTTTTATATAACCGATTTTAGAGTTATAGGATATATATATATATATAATTTAGTTTATATTGTTATTGTTGTAAAGAAATTTAAAGTGGCAAAATTTGTAAATTTTGCACCATGCTTGGATTCCATTAGGCTGGACCAATATTGCCGACATTGGCCAATTAACTCCATATAATGATGTCGGTTTGACTACGATTACATGGTCCTCAAAAAACGAACCTCGTCAAGCCCAGAAATTATTAGTGAGAGAAGATTGTTGGCCACCACAAATTCCTAAAATTTTAAACAAATGAAAAAAATTTTATTCAAATAAGCAAATAAATGAATACAATTTTTCATAAAAAAAAAAAAAGCAAGCAAAACTTATGTTGTAAAAGCTAATAATTAGTAGGTTAATCAATAATATTTTGCAGGTTGTTTATTGAATCATGCAAAAGGCTGAGGATCATGAAAAAAGCAGATGTCAAGGGTTTTGAAGTGATGAGATCAAGGGAAGCTCTCAATGGAACTTTAAAGGAGTGACTAGAAAAGCACATGAATGCATGCCGTATTGAAGAATTACTTGACTGAAAGCTTCTTTGATCCTATACTTTGTTAAATGTTAATTATGGATTATTGATGTTAAGACGTAATTTGTTATAATCTAATTGGGATAGGACCCCTAATAATAGATAAGAAACCTAATTTGCTTCCTCATCGTGAACTTGAAGTTGTTATTTGTTATTTGGTGTTGGAGATTGACTTTTAAATTATAATAATTAATATTTGTTTTTTTATATTATAATTTAATTTTTAATTTTATAAATGATGTTAGAAAATTGATATATATATATTAATTTTTAAATATACTTAAAGGTATATATCATTTTATTAACATTGATTATGAAATTTAAAAACTCTAGATAGTAGATTAAATAACTTTTTTTTTGTTTTTATTTTCATTTATAAACAATGAGAAAGCAGTGAAGAATTTTCAGAAGTGAACCCATGTTACCTTATACTTTGCACATCCATAAAAATATATACAAAGGAAATGCACATGATTAATGTAGATACCCTATTTAGTTCGAACCCAAATTCATAGAGTTTGGTCCAATAAAATTTGGGTCTAAGCCCATTAGACCTGATTTAGGATCTAATTAGCTGGCCTCAATGAGTTTTTTTTTTTATTATTTAATTTTTTTTTTATTTTTTATCTATTAATATTTTTATTATTTATCTGCTTTTATTTTTTATTATTTTTTATCTATTTTTTTATTTATCTAATTTTTTTTTGTTATCTATTAATATATTTATCTTTTTATTTTGATTAATTTTCGGTTAAGATTAAGATAAAAAAATTGGAATAAATTTGGCTGTGATTTGAGAATTGACAAAATTGGGATTGGATTCAAAGATTGAGTCCAAATCTCAAAAGAGTTGGGATTGATCATAAACTCTTCTGATCAATCCCTATAAATAGGTGCTGCAAAAACAGAAGAAGACACACAGAGACAAACACAGAGAAGAAACAAAAGCTAAAAAAGGGTTTAGGTGCTTTAGAACAGCTCTAGGAATCGGTGAAAATTTTTTAGAATTTTTTAGTGAATTTTTTCTGAAAGTTTCTGAAAAATTTTCAAATTTCGGTTGAATTTTCTGATGATATTTTATTTTTTGGCTACTTTTTCGGCCAAGTTTAAACTTTTCAGCCAGCTGCCCAGTTTCCGACAAGAATTTTCAGAAACCGATCAACTTTTCGATGAACTTTCGACAAAAAACCCAGATTTCGGCTAAAATTTTTAGAATCTGACGGGCATTCAACCGAAGTTTTTTGGGTTTTTAGAGAGAATGGAGAAAAGAAAGAAGGGAAGAGAGAGAAGATGAGAAGGGATTCTGAGAAAAAAACTAACTTTCAGTCTTATATACCCTTCCCAAAACGACGCCGTTTCTACCTTAAGTAATTCAAAGGATCCGCGCGTTATGCCAAGATCCGACCCGATCCGAGCGTCGACCCCCGTTCAACCCAAGTGCGAGCCGTTTCTTGAGCCGAGCCGCGTCTCCAAGCCATTTTTTCTTTCTCAAGTTGAGCCGAGCCAAGCCGTTAGCCGAACCGTTTCAGGTTTTTTTTTTTATTATTATTTTATTTATTATTATTATTTATTCATTAGATTAGATTTGTTTAATACTTTTTATTTTTATTTTATTTTCCTTTATTTTTATTTTATTATTTTATTTTCTTTAAATAAAATTCAAAAAAAATATTTTTGAGGAAAAGTTGAAAGTATCAATTTTCCTTGAAAATAAGCTTTTCAAAAAAATATTTTTGGAGAAAAGTTGAAAATATCAATTTTCCTTAAAAATAAATCTTCAAAAAAAAGTTTTTTTGAGGAAAAGTTGAAAGTATCAATTTTCCTCGAAATTAAAGTTTTCAAGAAAATATTTTTGGAAAAAAGTTGAAAGTATCAATTTTTCTTAAAAATAAATTTTTAAAAAATATTTTTTTGATAAAAAGTTGAAAGTATCAATTTTATCAAATTTCTTCAAAATTAAAGTTTCCAAAAAAATATTTTTTGGGAAAAGTTGAAAGTATCAATTTTTCTTAAAAATAAATTTTCAAAAAAAAAAGTTTGTTTTGATGAAAAGTTGAAAGTATCAATTTTCCTCGAAATTAAAGTTTTCAAAAATATTTTTGGGGAAAAGTTGAAAGTATCAATTTTTCTTAAAAATAAATTTTCAATAAAGTTTTTTTTTTTTTTAAGAAAAGTTGAAAGTATCAATTTTCCTCGAAATTAAAGTTTCTTAGGGAGAAGTTGAAAGTATCAATTTTTTCTGTACAAAAGCAATCATTTTTATTTTATTTTTTTTATTTTTCTTGAATTTTCTTTAATGTTAAATAATCTGACGATGGAGCCTCTACAAGTGAAACAATAGTTTTCTTGCATACTCTTGAGGTGAGGGGATTTTTTTAATTTTTTGCTAAAAGTATTAGAGTCAATTGAGTATAATTTTCAACAACTGATTACTTGATAAATTTTTAAAACTTATTGGATAATACAAAATTAGGCTGGTACCATCTTTCTATGGGCGTTGTGAGGATGTTATAACCTTCTTCACACGTAACCAAAATCTCGAACCCTGTTCTGGTAAGTAAACTCGAACCTATTTTTGTATGGACCCTTAAATTTAGGTGTTCCCTGAAAAGATAGATTCCTTAAGTGGTCAATCATATCTAGATAAAAAAGATTAGTGACGACTCCTTCAAGTCAATGTCTAGCAATAGATCCCCAGATCTAGACGTTATTACAGCTTGGTGACTTCACTAAGGAACTCTGAGAGTCAGGCCAGCAAATAAATTGTGTTATCCAAAAGCCTAATAAAATTGAACCATTTTGTATAGATTTTTTATTCATTCATGTTTATTTACTTTATTAATTATGTCATTCATATGCATAACATGAGCTCTATACTCGAGCTTCATCCCTCTAGGAGGGAGTAAAGTACTTATTACTTTCGTGAGGTTTGATGCCTCTGCAGTGGCTAGCGAAATACTTTCATTCAAATTGAATATTTTTCGCTTGTAGCCTGTAATGAGTAAGGATTAAGGTGCTTTACTAGTCTGTGATAGATAATGATGTAATGAGCAATTTGAAAACCTTTAGATTTTAACCTTGAACCACATATAGTGAAACTTAGAAGTGCCTAAACCTAGGATAAAACCCTTTCTACCCAATGATAGATATACCCTAAAACTAAGACACAAAAAGGGTGTTTATCTAATCATTTTGATTATCTGACTTTATGTATCATTTTTATTATCATATGTAACATTATGCATCGACATCATTTTTAATTTATCTGTGAAACTAACCATGTTGTTTGTCTGATTTTGTGCGTATGTATTATTTTCATGATCATGTTTTAACATTATCATTTGCATCCATTTTATATTAGATTTCATTCATGAAAATGTACATTTTATTCGTCCATCAACATATCATACATAAAGCATAGCATAGCATTTCTAATCATAATTGTGGTGCTAAAGGTTCAAAGATAGCTCCATCTAGCGAGAACCCTGTCCATCGATATAACACAAGAGCCAAAGCCAGACAAATGGAGTAGAAAAACTCTCATATATTTGAAAAACTAGAAAAAGCACAAGAAAAGATTGAGAATGAGTTAAGTAAAATTTTGGATGCTATCAATAAATTAAATAAGGGGAAAGGAATAGAAGAGAACGTAGGCCAACAAGGTCCTATATCGCAAGAAGTAACTGACCCCTTATATCCACCTGATTTTGATCCACCTAAATCCCAGTCTACACAAGAAGTTTCACCACAACACTTCACATATCCTATATATCCTGGAATGCCATCAGCTTCTAATCCAGGGCATTATCATAGCTATGTGAATCCTGTCTTTACTAAAAAGGCAGTTGAACCAATTCAAATCCATGATCTGGATGAACTGAAAGAAAAAGACAAGGAAAAGATAAAATTGAAAGCACAAGAAAACTCTAAAATTAGTATACTATAACAAAAGCTACGGGCTGTGAAAAGAATTGGTTTTTATGGTTCAGTTGATGCTATTGGACTTTGCTTAGTCCTTGATGTGGTCGTTCTTTCTAAGTTTAAAGTACCAAAATTTGAAAAATATTATGGTAAAAAATACCCAAAAACTCATATTATCATGTATTATCAAAAGATGGCAGCCCATGCTCATAACGAAAAGCTACTAATGCATGTTTTCCAAGACAGTCTTGTAGGGTCTGTTGTTAGGTGGTATATCGAGTTAAATAGAACATGCATCCGTTCCTGGAGTGACATGGCCCATGATTTTATCAGTCAATATCGACATATCATGGATTTAACCTCTGATCGTTTGTCTTTACAAAACCTAAAGAAAAAAGCCAATGAGACTTTTAAAGAGTATGCCTAAAGGTGAAGGGATATTGCTTCTCAAGTACAGCTTTTTCTAACTAAGAAAAAAACTACAGTATTATTTGTCAGCACTTTGAAATCTCCCTATTATGAAAGATGATAAGGAATGTAACAAAGAATTTCGTCAACATGGTGATCTCTGGAGAAATTATTGAAAGTGCTATAAAAAATGACAAGTTGAAAGAAAGAGAAACCAAGAAAGCATCAGAAAAGAAAGAAACTGAAGCTCAAGCTGTGAGCTTTGATAAACAACAATTCAGAGGTTATCAACCCTATCCACTTCAAGGTTACTCTCCGTACTATCTTACTGTGAATAATACCTCATCCTACTTATACCAGCTAATTCCACAACCACCTTATTCATCCACACATCGATCAATTTTTAGCCCTCAAGATCTTACATATAGCCTTAACATTCAAGCTCCTGCAAAAACCCAAATTCGTCCTACTTACCTAGCAAGTGGTTCACGAGAATAATGGATTACTCGAGAAAAACTTGTATTTGATCCAATCCCTATGACTTATACGGAGTTATATCGAGAACTCTTTAATAGCTATTTGATTGCCTCCAACCATGTGGAGCCACTTAAGTCACCCTATCCTAAGTGGTATGATCCTACAATCCACTGTAACTACCACTATAGATTACTGGCCATTCTACTGAAAATTACACTGCTTTAAAGCATAAGGTGCAACGGTTGATCAATGATGAAATAGTAAGTTTTGATCAAGAAAAAGCAACAACACCTGATGT
The DNA here is from genome assembly GCF_047325235.1 of Durio zibethinus. NCBI lineage: Eukaryota > Viridiplantae > Streptophyta > Magnoliopsida > Malvales > Malvaceae > Durio > Durio zibethinus. The sequence continues at coordinate 2,730,797 of NC_143187.1, read as the reverse complement.
TAGTGCTCTGAGTGACAATCAAGAACACATTGGTAAGAAAGGGTCTGGAGAGTCACAATGAATTGAGGGACAAAATGTCAATAGAGATTCTTCACCTAATTGCATAGGAGGATAATTTTGAAGAATGAAGATAAGGTTGGTTGAAGGTTATTTTTGTCATTTTAAGATTTTTTTTAGAGTAATGTTAGGTTTCTTTTTTGCAATATGATTTCACTTGTTATCATTTTAATAAAGGCAAGTTAATGCATTTCATTATATTTTCTCTTTCACTCGACCATTACTCCATGCTCTGTTACTTTTCATAAATTTATATTCTCATTCTCTAATTTCAGATGATGAATATTTAGATAATGATAACAATAATTTTGAGATTTAATTTTGAAAACTCATCCACATTAATATGAAGAGATGATTTGAGCAAAAAGAGATGATTTGGAAGGATATATGATGTGACCAAATAGAGAAATTCGACCCGACCTGAGCGTCGATCCATTTTCGACCCGCGTTCAACCCAAGTGCGAGCCGTTTCCCGAGCCGAGCCGAGCTGCGTCTCCAAGCTGTTTTTTCTTCCTTAAGCCGAGCCGTTCTAGGTTTTTTTTTATTTTTCATTTTTTTATATATTTATATATTTATTATTATTTATTCATTAGATTAAATTTGTTTAATACTTTTTATTTTTATTTTTTATTTTTATTTTATTTTCTTTAAATAAAATTCAAAAAAAATATTTTTGAGGAAAAGTTGAAAGTATCAATTTTCCTTGAAAATAAGCTTTTCAAAAAAATATTTTTGGAAAAAAGTTAAAAGTATCAATTTTTCTTAAAAATAAATCTTCAAAAAAATATTTTTTTGAGGAAAAGTTAAAAGTATCAATTTTATTTGAAATTAAAGTTTCTAAAAAAATATTTTTGAGGAAAAGTTGAAAGTATCAATTTTTCTTAAAAATAAATTCTCAAAAAAGATTTTTTTTGAAGAAAAATTGAAAGTATCAATTTTTCTTAAAAATAAATTTTCAATAAAGTTTTTTTTTTTTAGGAAAAGTTGAAAGTATTAATTTTCCTCGAAATTAAAGTTTCTTAGGGAGAAGTTGAAAGTATCAATTTTTCCTGTACAAAAGCAATCGTTTTTCTTTTCCTTTTTTTATTTTTCTTGAATTTTTTTAATGTTAAATAATCTGACGATAGAGCCTCTGCAAGTAAAACATTAGTTTTCTTGCATACTCTTGAGGTGAGGAGATTTTTTCAATTTTTTGCTAAAAGTATTAGAGTCAATTGAAAATAATTTCTAACAACTAATTACTTGGTAAATTTTTAAGGCTTATTGGATAACACAAAATTAAGCTGGTATCATCTTTCGATGGGTGTTGTGAAGGTGCTATAATTTTTCTCACACGTAACCGAACTCCCGAACCCTGTTCTATTTAGTAGACTCGAACCTATTCTTGTAGAGACCCTTAAACTTAGGTGTTCCCTGAAAGGATAGATTCTTTAGTGACCAATCACACCTAGATAAAAAAAGATTGGTGACGACTCCTTTAAGTTAATGTCTAGCGATAGATCCCCGGATCTAGACGTTATGACAATTAACATCCATAAAATATTCTTGATACAGAATCTAATCTGCATTAACATCCATAAATTCAACTAACAAACCTAATATTTACATCATTTCCAACATAATATTGGATTCTTTTTTTGATAAGTAATATTGGATATTTAAATATCCAACATTATCCTTAAAATAACATTATCTTAAGCAAGTTTTAGTTTTTGTATTTTTATAAAAATTTATATTTGATGTATCAAAAATATATAAAATTTATATACTAATAATATATCAATATAAATTCTTCTTATAAATATCTTCTCAAAGTAGTAGCATAGATATTCTTTACCATTTTCTTTCTTTTATATATATACTTAGAAATTACTTAAATGAGGGAGATCTGAACTTGGCATCTTAAAAAAGTGACTGTTTGACGGTGATTAATTGTTTCAAAGTGTGTATTTGATAAATTATTGAAATTTTTTAATAATTAATGTTTCAATGAGCTTAATAACTTATTCTAGAAACCACTTAATGTAAGTTTTCTAATGAAGAAGTGTTAAAAATTTTAAGAATTTATATTTGATGTAAATTTATATATTATTAATAAATTAGATGATATCACTTTATTAATGAATAAACATAAATTTTTAAAATATATATACAAAAAATTAATATATTTTTAAAAAAATTTACTCATTAATAAGATGATATCATCTAATTTATTAACAGCGCATAAAATCTATACACTGACAGTTTAATAAATATAATGATAAAAGATACTTAATTAAATTCTTATTTAAGAAAAAAATTCCATTTAATTACATTAACCTTACATTTTCTTAACTATTTTTTAGTTTTTATTAATTAACATAAAATCCTTAATAAAAATCAACAAAAGCATTTAATTTTTACTATAGCATTTCGGTATTAATTTTTTTAGAACTAAAATCAATATTTATTTTTTAGTATTGATTTTTTTCAGTTTATTTCAAGTTACTTTTTCAATAATAAAATTAAGGTAGCTTAATTATTCATTGAATAAGCTCCACTAGAGCAATTTCCATAGTGGGTGCAAGAAATCAGTGGTGTTCAATTTCTAATTGTAATATTACTCCAAAGTTTTCAATTGTTAAAGAATCGATTCCCAGAGACTACCGCAATTGACTGAATAGTTGAAGAATCTCATTCAACTTCCTTCTAAGTTCCAAATAAACTCGCTAAACCAATAAATCAATAAATAACTTACTAAAAATTCAAAGCTTAACTTAAATGATTTATTAACCTCTGTAATATTTTATTTTTTCATTCCCTATGCTTCGATGTTTTTAAACAAAAAAAAAATAAATAACTTGTGACTAACTTCAAAATTGAGACTTGATAATCTTAAATATGACACGAGCACAATATGAAAAATAGATATAAAAATGATAAGATTTAAAAATTTCACAATAATTATATATAAATTTAATAAAAAATATTTTATATTTTCGTATCAATACGAATTTTAATATATACTTTTCAAATAAAACATAATACGAATATATAAATTTTAATATTTTACATGATATAAATATACGAATTATCATACTTGTACACTAATTTTAATCCCAAAATGGAAAATATATAGAATTATATATATTCTGAAAAAGATTGCTTATTGAAAAAGTGCTTGTGAACAAAACAATATTCCCTCAGCAAGCAATATGATCACATTCAGAAAAACACTAAAGTCATTAACGCCTACAACTTATTATAACTTTACAGCTATGAATTTTCAAATCCCACTGCTACACGAATTGGACTAGAAAAACACAAAAAAAAAAAAAAAAATGATGAGGAAATTATAGGAGAAACTGAGAGGAAATGAAGACAACAAATTGAATTAGTGAAACAGAAAGAATTAGAGTACTTGCTGAAATTTTCTTTTTCTAGAAGTTCTGCTTTTGGGGACCAAAATTTCATATGGGGATTACCTGCTTACCTTTGCATATGGGGGCCATAACAGAGTCAAGGAATAAGCAGATTCACATTTTTTTCAGTGATGAATTAGAACAATTCCAGCAATGGGGAATATTAATATGTCTGCTCAAAGGAAGAAATTGATGCCAACTTGTATCTAATTCAAGTCACTGACTTTGAGCCATGTTTCTTTCTTCTTTCCTAGATTCAACTAAGTACTTTCGACTAAGTTACACCACAACCTATGCTGTTTACACATTTCAGGCTAATTTATTTAAATCCTTTAGACCATTAACATCTAATTAATTAATTGCCCAAAGTCCAAGTTTGTAAGGGTTAAGCATTTAACCTAAAATTAATTAGTAATAAATGAAGGGACCAACTCAAATGTAAGATAAAAAAAATTTTAATATTTAATAAATGTAAGATAATATTGTTTTAACAAATTCTCAATCATATGTCATAGAGCCGGAACTTGTAAGGGTAGCATATATGAGTCATAGACAAGAATAACAAAATAGAATTTGAGTATGATATCATATTAAGCATCTAATTTAAATATATTGATAATAAGTGGAGGGCTTAATTTGAATATAAAATCATAAAAAATCTAATACTTAATATATATATATATAAGATAATACCATTTTAATAATAAGAGATGTAGGCGCCCTTTTTAGACAAAACTTAGATAAAATTGTTTAGGTAAAATTTTGTTTTTAAATTATTTAATAGAAACTTCAATAAAAAATTTAAATCAATAAATTGATAAATTTAAATGTGAAGATTAATAATGTAAAAAATTATTTAAAATATTTTTTATAATTTAAATGTGATCAATATTTATTTAATAATAAAAATTTTATCAATATTTTTACTAAAAATACTTATTTAAAAATATATGAAAATTTATTAATTTTTTTCAAAATTTCTTACTTAATTTATATAATAAGAATTTTCAATCTATAGATTTTAATTTTAATTTAATTATTTTTAATAAAAAATTTTACGAACTTCACTAAAAAAAAATTTTTTTTTTCGGTTACAACTAGGCTTTTTTTCTCATTCGTTACAACAACCTTTTTACTCTATTCAAAGATTTCAAGATGGTCAAGAAGTTTTATTGTTTAATATGGGAACTATTTGATGTGCCCTTTATCAATAATTTATTGACCGGCAGTGGTTTCGGATTTGAATTACTATATATTTTATTAAAAGCCCTTTATTGGTATTAATCTCAAACACACACTGCTACGAAGTTTAATCCATCTTGATTTAATTTGGAAGAATAAATAATCTATCCATTGATTTCTTGATTGAAAAATTTTTTTAAAAAAATTATAATTAAGTTTTTTCTTTTTCATCAAATTATTACATGATTATGTAGGCGAATTATATTAGTTTTTTTATTTAACATATGGCTGTTAAGTATCATAAAAGACACGTTATGTTAAATAATGAATTGCTTTCAATAATTATATCATTTTTTATATTTTTAATTGGATTGGTTGGAAAGGAAGATATATTTTAATTAATTGATGATGGGAAATCTTTAAAGCATTACATGACAATCTTGAAGGAGCAACCAATCCCCTATTTCAAGTCATATTGTTGATTTTCTTTCATCTTTTTTCTTTTCCAAATCAAATTCCATGATTATGTGGGAATTTTTGAAATTATCATATATTCATATGGTTCTTTTCTAGAAAACATGGAGTGATCTATTGAAAAGAAGACACAATTTAGCATAAAGAATAGATTTATGGTCAAATAATGAAATGCACTTTCTCCATCCAATGATTCAATGGCGTTGAATTCTTCTTTCATCCCATCCTCCTCTTCATGGTAATTAATGGACAAGATATTTAATTATATAATAGATTATAATTAAAGTAAAAAAAATACAGTAATCATATCAACTCAAAGGGAAATCGACTAATTTTTAATGATTTTGAACACATCTAATAATTTAAATCATAATATGATAATACGGTAAAAATATATTATAAATAAAAATTATATAAATTAAAATTTTAATAATTATTATATACAAATTTAATAAAATTATAATAATATATTTTATATGTTTATATTGATATAAATTATAACATATAATTTTTATATAAAACATAATATAAATATATAAATTTTAATATTTTATATGATATAAATGTATGAATTATCAAATTTAATATTAAATTATTATATATGGATGACCAAAAAAGAATATTACTACTAATGAATTTATAAATTCATTATTTATTAATTTCTTTCCTGTTAAGAATTATAGATATGTTGTATATTGAGGATTATTTAATTGTAATTGTATTCTTTATTAATAATGATATTACAAAGCATATTATTAACGAGAAGAATTAATATTTTATTATTCTTTTCTCGGGTTTAGAAAATTATTTTTGAATATTGTGAATAATCAAGTGATAAGATGTTACACGATTAGCAAGGACAAGGTGACCCGCGTAAGGAAACTTGAATACGACGGTCATGTTTCTAGAAGCCACGAGGTTGGGAGCCGGTAAATCCGCCATGTACAGGAAGGTGAAAATTTTTTTTAAATATTAAAAAAGTTTATGAATTATATTTTTTTATCGTATTTAAATATATATTTTTTATTTTTTATTTATATTCAAATATTCAAAGTATAGGTTGACTTCTGTTAAATATTTATTTAAATATAAATTAAAGATTAAAAATTTTTAAGTTTAAATTTAAAATTAAATGTTTATTTGAATATCATAAAACATAAAATTTTTTAAATAAAATAATAGTTTTAAATCTTTTATTATTTCCACCTTTTAATTTGAAATGTCAAAGATCAAATTTAATTACTAAAATTAAAAATCTAATAATCTATCAATATCCATAAATCACATAATTATTTATAAAATTCTTTGTGTATTATAAGTATAATATTTGTTTATATTCTAATATTAACTATTATATGTTTCGTGGATTAGTGTTAAATTTTTATTTTTAATAATCAAAATCAAATTTTAATTATAAAAATAATAATTTATATTTTAATAAAAATATTTTTTTATTTTAAATTTAATGTTTATTTTTTTATTTTATGATATCTTAAAATAATTACATTTATTTTTTTAAATGAATTAAATCTTTTCAATATTACTTTTTATATTAAATATGTTAAAATAATTCATTTCTAAAATTTTATATATTATTTAAAATAAATAAACATTCATGTTTAAAGTAAATATAATTTAACAATAGTTTTTTATTATAAATGTAACAATAATTAAAATTAACAAAGCTTATTAAAATTTGTAAATCAATTCAATCCATCTGAAATTAAATTTCACTTAATTAATTTGATAAAAAAATTAAAAATATGATCAAACTCAAAATAATATAAATTTAAATTACTCAAAATAACTTAAATTAGGATTATTTAAATTCAAAATAATTTCCATCGACTAATTGAATTGTCCAATTACCATCCTTTTAAGTCTAAATCAATAACATATAAAAGAAAAAGAAAAATGAGGAGATTAATTAACCGACAAAGAAACATGTTCACAGGGAAGCCGCGGGACCCAACTAGTGGGTCCACTTCCTCAATTAAAGTTGACTTGTACCGCAAGAACCCCAACATGTGGGGCCCACAAATTTCACGCTCTTTTGATTCTGTGCCTTCACCTGTTTTCATAACATGTATCTTCCTTGTGGGTCCATCCTATTATCAGAATTTAGACTATTGACTTTCTTATTATTTTATGAAACAATTTATTGAATTATATTAATATTAATTGTATTCTCTTAATTTTTTAAATTATTTTTTATTTTTATTTATAAAATCAAAAAAATTTAAATTTGATCATTAAAATTAAATATCTAATTTTTACCAATGATTGATTTATTTTTAAATACTTTTACTTGTTTTAAAACAACATATCAACGCATCCATTTGATGGTGATGGTGGGTGAGAAATTTTAAGTGTGATTTTGATGTTTGGTTTTAGCTTAAAAATTACTACTAAATAAATTAGAGTGGAAAATTAGAAAAGAAAATTGAAAAACAGAACTTTGCTTGAAGGAATTAAAACTTGGTGGAAGGCTGAAATTTTTAATAAAATTAATGGTGTGATTAGTAATATATGAAAATTTAACCAAAATACCTAGATCCTTCATAACTTAAAAAGGAAAAAATTGTCAATAATTGTATATTTGCTAATAAAATGTTAATTATTTAATTTTAATTATAAGAATTCAAATTATGATAATTTTAAATAAAAAATAAAAATAAAAAGGGAAATTTTGATAGCCCCCGAAATAGCAACTTCATTTAAAAAAAAAAAGAAAGTAAAGAAAGGTGATTAATTTGGCCATTCCTTTCTTAAAATGACCAAGCATCCTATTGATATCAAAAGAGATTTCAAAAGTTTCCTTAAAAAAAAAAAAAAAAAAAGATTTCAATAATCTAATGGAACTGTATGATTCACACAATCATAGCAAATCTCTGTACTGCCCTAACAAAAGCACTGAAAGTGAGCGGGTCAGCCCGATCGGCGACCTCCCTAACTTTAAACTTTAAAGCGCTCAAAATCATACACAAAGACACGCTTCCCGTCATATAATTCCTGTCACCCACATGGACAAATCATGACCGCTCTTTTAAGGACACATGTTTTTCAAGGACTGGTTCCAAACTGTTTCCTGTCAGGTTCTTCTCCTCCTCTTAGGCTTTTACATAAATTTATTTTTAGATATAACCCCAAACCAAGCCAAACGTGTTGGTCAATAATTTTGTGCAACCTCTCTATTTTGTCTTTGATACAGCTAGCAGTCAGTTCTGAAACTTTTGAGGAAAGAAAATGTTACCGGAGAATGGAAAACACTTGCCGGAAAACTATGCCACCGGCTTGAATTTTGAGGCTACCGAGTTGACTATAGGGTTGCCAGGAAAGCCTAGGATGACAACATCGGATGGTGGAGCTAAGTCGGGCACTAAACGTGGATTTTTGGAAACCGTTGATCTTAACCTTGGTGACAAATATTGTGGCCAGTCCCAGATTGATGTCCAAGAAGCTGCCAAGTCTCCTGTCTCAAAGTAAGTAATTGTAATGAAACTCAGTGGCTCGTGCCAGCTAATTAAGCTAACTTACCACTTTTAATATCCCGTCTCAGATATTAAAATTCATATCTTAATGTTAAAAAGCATTAAATATTTTTAGTTCGGACGAGAATTTAATCATATTGAAAATTTGTAATTTGGTTTGTAATTTTGATGAAAATATTATATAGGGCACAAGTGGTGGGTTGGCCGCCGGTGAGAGGCTTTAGAAAGAATGCAATGAAGAGTTGTAAATATGTAAAAGTGGCAGTGGATGGAGCTCCATATTTAAGGAAAGTTGATCTTCAGATGTACAGCAGTTATCAGCTGCTATTAAGCTCCCTTGAAGATATGTTCTCATGTTTCATCATAAGTAAGTGCATCAAAATTTTGTCAGCAGTATAGTGGGTTCTGTTGATAAAATATTAAAATTTTAATTTTAATAATCAACTGTCGATACTTTCAGCTTTAACTATAAAAATTATCTTTTACATTTGTTTTTCTTAATTTCCTCCTGGTTACAATTTTTCTTTGATGTATAAAGAATAATTTAGTCTTTAAATTAATTTTTTTAACAGGAAATTATTTGAATGAGAAGAAAATAGTAGACCAAGTGAATGGACTTGAGTATGTGCCTACATATGAAGACAAGGATGGAGATTGGATGATGGTTGGAGATGTACCATGGCAGTAAGTTTCCATTTCCAAAAAACCCATTAAACTATTGCTAAAGTTTCTTTTAGAATCAACACTTACTAGTACTAATAATTTTTTTCTTTTTCCGCTTTTATTAGAATGTTTGTTGAATCATGCAAACGCCTAAGATTAATGAAAAGCTCTGAGGCAATTGGATTAGGTAAAAATTAAAATCTTTAATTATACATCTTTTTTCATGCTTATTGATCAATACTATGTACTATTAGTAATAATTTTTGCTCTATTTTTTTCTTATTTCTGGCACTACATGATCAAATCTGATTAATTTGTAGTAATTATTATTGATGCAGCTCCAAATACACCTCCAAAATGCTCAAGCACAACTTAAAGAAGCCTTTACTTAAGCATCCAAGAAATTAAGGAATGATAAATTGATGTACAGAGGCTTTTGCTTTGTTAATTCACCTTTTTAACATTGATCCATGGATGGTGGGCAGAGTTTTTGATTAGATGTAGGGAGTCAAACGAAAGAAAAAAATAAATAAAACAGACATGCCTGTAATTTTCTGTAAGTTACATTATTATTCTAGTGCAATTGATGTTGCGGGTTTTTTTCTCCACAGTTCAAGGTTATCAATTTCTTCTTTCCTCTTTGAGATACAACAGCTGATTTGTAACACTTGAACACATCTTGCTATTGTTTTTTATTTTTTAAATTTTGATAAAGTGATAAATTCGAGTTTAATTTTTTAAGTAAAAAGATACACGCACTTATTATTAAATCAAAATCCGAATGCCCGACAATTAAATTGAATTGTACAAGTCATTTAATTATTTAATTTAGTTCTTGATATAAAATTCTAGGATGTTGGTGCACAAGAAATTGAGAAAAAAATTTAAAAAAATTAATGAAAAATCCAGGAAATAGAGGGTTACTGCAGGAGTACTTGATCTAAAGGGTTTTCAGAACAATTTAAAATATTTATTTCATCCATCATTAATCTGGCAATCAAAAGGGACACTGAATTTTATTTTAGTATAATTATAATCAATCAGAAACTCCCATTGTGTATACCCCTAAAAAAGAGAGAATTTCTGAATTTATCTTTCTTCCTCGTTTTACTCTCATAAAAAGAAGACAATTATGTATGTCATGTCATTAATTTTTTACAGTGAGAAATGCTAGTTTAATTAGAAACAGTTGAATCTGTACATATACAACAAAAATCACAACATTGCTGGCTCCCATAACTAAATTCATTCAAAAACTACAATGATGTGTTTTCAATTTGATGAAGCAAATGTTTCCAACCAAAATTCAATTATTGCCATGATTATATGTATGCCTTTTTATGCACTTATATGTAGAAAGCAAAGCAAGAAGATGAAATTCAGGTAACATCTTTTGTACTGCTGTTTCTTTCGTGTAGGCATCAACTGCTAAATTGGATGTAATTTTGCTTTTAAAAAAATTATAATGTTTTTGCAAAAATTAAAACATTGAGTCAAGAAGGATGTAGGCCGGAAATTGAGATCACGTTCTCAACTCGTCACTCCTTCGTTTTTCAAAAGCCAGATGTTTAATTTTCAATTACTTTGAACATTCAAGTTTACTTCAAAAGAAACAAGTCATATGTGTAACCCTTTTTTGGTGTGATGAAAAGCAATCAAGCTATGACAAATGGTTTTTCGGTGAGTGAAGGTTGACGGGGGGAAGAGGTTCGGTTCAGCTATGAGAAGTTGATGTTGTTAAGGTTTACATGTGAGTGTGATATTTCACATCACTAAAACCGTAAATGCGACATATATACATAATGGATATAAGAAGCCATTAGCATAAGTTTTGGGGTTTGAATAATGTTCAACATGTATATATTGGCTCTTTTATTTCACTCCTATGAACACATGATTTAGGCTTATTATATGAATGATAGGCAGTGGAGATATATAGTTGGACTTACTAGCTCGTCAGATGGGCCAACAGGTTCCATGCACATCTTTGTCATCTTAGTGATGTGACCCAAAATGGAAAATGAGAAACAAAAATCTTCACATTTCTTTTTTTCATGAAATGAAATCTGCAGGCATCGTGTTCAAAAGTATTGAAAGCCTATTTTCTTTTGGAAGTAATTTAATCAACCCAAGTGTCACCACCTGATCGATGAAACTTTATTTGTGGTTGGATGGCTTCAAAAGTCTCATCTGAATTTGGTTCCCTTTATTTGTGGTGAGCTCTTCTCTTCGACACGTAAGTGCCATAATAGAAGGCATTTTCAACCATAAGAATCTTGATTCATATCAATGACAGATTTATTTCGGGCCATGGGCCATTTCCTAAATCAAGATAGTGGTTCTCGATTCCTATATTTGGATACATTTGTAGCCAAATATTTTCAGGTCAATCAACAACTTGTGATCCCTTTTCAACTTTGAGAAAAATGGTAAGCCTCAAGAAAATGGTAACCTGAGAGGGATTGATATGAGACAAGTTAAACAAAGTCAAAAAAAAAAAAAAAATCCCCAAGTTACTGGCACCACCACTTTGTTGTGCTTATGACTTCTACTTTCAAGTTATTATATCAGCGGTGGCTCACAGTTCTCCAGCTGAAAATATGGATTAAGTTCAATGTGTTTTGCTATTAATGCAGGAAAGTGAATGAGGAGCCGGTGATGTCCCTAATGTTCATGTTCTTGTAAGAAAATGAGTAAACCCCTCTAATACCGTTCCTGTAAGAAATTGAAGCAAAAACAGAAACGTTATAAAAGTTGCAATTGTCTTGTTGGTTGGCAACTAATCACATGTAGCCGAAAGTTTTGTCAAGAAGTTAGCCCAAGAATGTAGCCAACATTAAATGAATCAATGAAGGATTGTTACAGATTTCTGTCCTAATGTGACATTAAAAGATACCGTGTGGCTGGTTTAGCCAGCATGCTTTGCATGGTTGAAGAGTTATGGACATGATTAGTTTCCCTCTAGCCTCTTTTTACTTTCTTCTAACCACCATAATTAATTGAGGCAGATAGACGAGAGTAAAACGGGACCTTCACTAAGAGATAGCATTAAGGTTCCCCTCCCTTTCCCTATAAATTTTAACGGCCGACTATTTTCTATTCACGTTCATCAAAATAGTCGTACAAAGAGGAAAACAATGGATGCACCACCAGCACAAAAGATTTCATACTACCATGAGGTTAGAAAACGCCATGAGGAGAAAGGCTGCCTCTATGCCTGGTTTGTATTTCACTTCTTTTTGGTTTTAATCTCATTTTGCTTAGTGTAAAAAAGGATTAATGTGATTTTTTTTGCACTTTTTACACATTTTATCCTCTGTTGAAACCTTTTTGCTGCCTTGTAAATTATTTGACTTCAACTTGATTAATGGTGTTTCCTGCAGTTTGTTTGCACTTTGTTGCTGCTTCTGCTGCTATGAGACGTGCGAATGCTGCGTGGAAACTACCTGCTGTTGCTGTATCTGAATTACTAGATCAAACTTTCAATTATCAGCATCTAAGCTGATAATTTGATAAGAGGCAATCATTCAAATAGATTTCCTTTCTAGCTTCATTTATTTCAACCCTTAATCTTGTGAAACCTGGAATGTTTTTTTCGTTTCTTATTTGCAAGTTGTTAATGATGTGATCTTCAATGGATGTTCTTTGGTTCCATTTCAATGCCTGGATGCTTCAACACTCATAAATCTGTGTATTTTCTGAGCAGACAAAAATGCAGTAGTGTTGGCATTTTGGACTCGAAAATCTCAAATTCAAAGCAACTAAATGAGAAATGAGACTTACTATATGCAAGATCGTCATTAGAATATGAGTTGATGCGTAAAAGCCATTTTTGGACTTTTACCAAACAATTTAAGCTTTCGAATTGAGTTGTTCTTGACATGATATAAGAATCTCATCGGGTAAGATCTTATTTGGCATATTGATTATAGTCCTGTTTGATCGTAATTGTCAAATTTGGTTTTTGTTAATATGCACCAAATAAATAAATAAATAAAACTTGCAACATGCATAATATATGTTTAAAATGCAAATCGTTTGTTTGTTACTCTCTCAACTACATCACCTAATATTTACACATAGTCCAAAATTTGGCTTTTGCTGATTTGTTTTTCTTCTGTATCAGGTTTTGTTACAGAAAATAGAGGGGGGGGGGGGGGGGTATAGATTTAAGAAATCTCATCATGTTTATTGATCGAAATGCATGCTACTATTATCAGGATTTGCTGCCATTTCATTCTAATCTTTCATCTCCAAGGAAAAAACAAAAAGGGTCGTGACACATTTACAATCTCATCAATTGATTGTAAAATGAGAAAATTTACAAGTAATTACACCTCAGAACACATCTTCTACAAGAAATCAAAATTGAATTGGAAACTGATATTCAAAAAAAAAAAAAAAAAAGATCTACTCACCTAAGATGGGATTCCTCCCTTCATCGATTTCAATTATGAGAAGATGCTTTGGATCTGATCCATTTGGTCCTTCAGAATACAGGGTAGGCAGGTAAGCTTTGTAAGCAGGCAGGTAACGTGAAACAAAATCTTTCACCTGTGAAAATTGCCAGAGATTTCGAACCAGAAATCAGGGGAAAAAAAGGATACAGATACTTTTCTAAATGTAATATGAATGTAATATGTTATGGAATAAATAAGTATATGCACCTCCTCATCAGACATTCCGGGTTTCCCTGCCTCCCTCATGGCAATCTCAGCCTGTCCAAAACCATTTACAACAAAAGTGTTTAGAATAATCTGTGATTCTATGTATGAAAAATAGGAGGTTCTCAGGATAAGGTGATTTGTTGATATGAGTATTTCAAAATAAGAACCAACCTGCAGACGCCACTGGTAGACACAACTTGGGTCCTGAATTTTTATAACAATCCACGCCTTAATGAATTTGTCCCATGCATCATAATATGCTTCAAGATTTTTATTTACTGTCTCTAGCTGTAAAATCAAACATCAGCTTGATACATAACTTTCCTGTTAGATTAACATAAGCAAATACTCAACCGGAAGCAGTAACACTAATAAGTGCCCCTTAAGACTTTGGAATTTGGAGATCTAACCTGTGGATCAACAGCTTTAACAACTTCAGATGGAAGGGGTTTGAAGCCAAGCATCCAGCCTTCATACAGAACAACCTGATGACCACCCAAATCACAAGAGTTAAGGAAAGGGAAGAAGGAACAAAAGTAACTTGATTAAAATTAGAATTCTCACATTGGCAATGATACAAAGCCAATCAAATGAACATCTTAGCTAATTGATATTGATTTTGGGCAATGAATCTAGTTTGTACTATTTTTGTTCTAAAATTTCAAATAATTCAAGCATAAATTCAATACTTATGGAAATCAATTTTCATATATTAACATAACCATGTTAATGTATAGGCCATGATGTCTACTTTTTGGACAATCTAAATCCAAACAAACTGTACTCACCCTTCCGCAGCTCTAGCTGAAGATTAACTTACCGTTAGTGGTCCTTCAACTTCAGGCCATACTGAAGGATCAGCTCTGTCACCCCTCCCACTGTATGCAGACTGTAAAGAACAACATTATTCATTGGCAAAGTTGAACTAAAAGGTGGACTGCAAAACAAGCAAAATTGGTAATATTGTGCTTACTTTATCATATCGAGGAAGCTTCATCTTCATACCTACATAACTCAAACAATGTCAACCACAAGGAGATGGAAAAAAGTGAATCATGCCAAGGAATGATGATTGAAGAAAAAAGAACACCTTCTTTAGTCAACCCGCTCACAGCTGTTAGTGTTTCAACAGAGAACGAAAGATCATGGCTCCCAGCATTTCCACGCAACTGGAGTAAGAAAATACAAGAAAGGGAAAGAAAACCATTTCATTCTTGGTAAGTGACAAAACAAATTGTCCCCCTGTTAAGTCAGAAAACAATCAATAAATAAATCAATAGCCACCTCTAAAAGTGCATTTCCTGGGTTCTCTTCCCTCAACTTGGCCTATTATCAATGTACACTGCATCAGAAAGTGATAAAAATTGAAGAAATTTTAGCATATGCTAGAACTCCATAATTATTACCTGACCCTCTGCTGTCAAATAGAAATCATCTATGGATAATGTTGCAGACTTCCTGAGATTAAGACGGATACCAGTAGTTTCAATTGTTTCCACTTTCGCAATTTATACTAACGAGTTAAATGAGATATGAATTACTTCTATTTATTAAATTCCACTGCTCTTTTAGCTACCTGCCAGTGATCCTGAAAAGATAATCAAGAGCAAAGACGAGTGTTGTCTTTCCACAACCCTGTGGTGCACTGAAACCAATCTGCATTCCAAAAAGATGCGGACAAGATCAAAAGAACAGTCAAGTAATTTGTGCCAGCTTCGTAGACCTTCAGGAGTAAGAACCTTCTACCATATCCTAATGGAATGAAATCCAAAATAGTACTGAAAATTGCACAGGGAAAGAGAACACAAGCACACACACAACAATCATCTGAGAACCTTATCCATACCACTAAGGGAGGTATGTCTTCCCCATCTTTAAACTTGGACATGTGTTGTGATATCTGATCTTCACACCATACAAAAACTGGTATGTAGTAGTGATAAAACCTTGCTTTCTGAGGAATAGTAAGGTAAAGTTCGTTGACCTGAAACAGTCGACAAAGCTTCGACCCATAAAACAACCACTTATCAATGGACTCTGCCACCTTTTCTGGGGTCAGGCCCACTTTTTCCACGAGAGGACCAGAGCATATGAATTCATAAAGGTCCTGTACAGAGGAAATTTCAGCAGGTTTCGTGGGAAAAACTGAATATATTGGACCCTGCCTCAATCCACTACCACTGCTAGCATCATGATGGATGGAATTACCATCTTTCAACCATGAGCTACCACTGCCTGCAGGAAGAATTCATAACCAAGTGAAGATAAATTATGAGCTAAACTGAAATTTTTACAGAGAGTAGAGCAGGAAGTAGCTCTAGAAAGAAACCAAATTCAACAGTGTTATTGTCTATTAAAATCCATTAAACATTGTAAATTAAAATGCTAAAGCTAAAAAACTCATTTCAGCATAAGAATTAGACAACTCCAAACACCTAGGAATTTATATATATCCAATGTGAATAATTTCTGTGTCTATGTAAAATTTTCCATTTTGGTTTTCTTAAGGAAAGAACAACGCTTTCTTGACATCCCCATTTTGAAATTTTCTTGTTCTAACCACTGGAATATCACTCAAGGACAAAATGTCAACCATGAAAACAACCAAATAAGTAATTAATAATTCCTGAAAATAAATTTATCAGCTTAAATTAACTTAACAAACTGAACATTCAAGAGGAGAAAGCTCTCTTAAGTGGATCAGTGGGCAAATTCTATAAACAGAAGAAACAATATTCTTTTCTGATTCCCACCATCATAGAACTTTAGTAGATTGGATATTTGCTTTATTTTCTAATCCTAATTTCTCAGAAACCATCATTAAACAAACATTGAAACATTAAGTCAAGCTTCCCAAATTATTTAGAAAACCGATCAAGAAATAACAGAAGAAGGTTTCAAAATTTTCATTCTTTTTTTTTTTTTTTTTGTATCTTATCTAAAACTTTTCCAATGGCTACCATAACACAAGTAGATAAAAGAGAACAAAATTACATAAACCATAGAAAAATAACAGTAATAAAGGCAATGATAAACAACAAAAATTAAAAGAGGAAAAGGAGAGAGAAATACCTGAAATAGAGAAATGGGTTGGTGGTATAGTTAATTTGGATTGTGTAGACAGAGAAGAGAAAGCGGGAGAAGAACTAGGCTGATAATGATAACTAAGCAAAGAGGACTTAGCTTTATTCATATAAACGTTTTGAAATTGATACTGATTAAGATAATGGGAAATTTTAATATTATTAGAATACAAGGTGGTGGCTTGGCATGGCGTTAGCGTTGTGAAAGCCGCCATTTTTCTCTCTCTCTGAGGAGACGAGAGATGGGGAGAAGAAGGTGGACGAAAGGTATGTGATTGGAACGCTTTTGTGGTTTTCTGTTTGGTCTTTTAATTATTAACACACAAAACCAAACCAACAAAATATCATGTTTAAGGCCTACTTCCTTGCCTCTCAATTTTAAGAAGAATTCATAATGTTTATTTTATATAAAATACGAAAATTATCATAACAAAATATATACGAATATATTAAATACAAAATATTTTTTTTTTACTTTTTAAAAATCTATACATATATATATATTTTTAAAAAAAATTTTAAAACATATTATTTTTGTATCTATTTATATTTTGTCAGCATATTATGTTTAAAATTTTCAAATATATTTTCAAGGATTTTTTACCGATGCGTATTTGCCAAGTGCAAACTTACCTGCTGACAATGTTCTATGATGTTTGTTATTAGAGGGTCAAAAGAAATACTGTCCAAGTTTTATCAGAAAAACCACTTCTGACAAGTCATAATCATATCATACTGACTATAAAAATCCCAATTATAATAATTAATAAAAATAAATAAGCAAACACAAAAATGTATTCCAAAGGAAGAACAAAGCAGCTTTTTCAATTGATAGAGAATTCATCAGTCAACCTTACATTCAGCCGGTTACATTTTGTCTTCTCTTACAAACATTACAAACTAAACAAATTAATCTCAGTCACCATACAATCATGCCAGTTTTAAAGTCAACAACAAAATAACAATATCAACGGTTAGATGTTTAAAATTTGAAAAAGGTAACGTTACAAAGATACAGATACAGTTTTGGAAGAACCAAAACTTTGAGAGTTAAGTGTCTATGGACAAGAGTTTGAGGAATATCAAGCACTAATGAACATGAATGAAGAGGTTAGAATATGAACATTTTTGGTTCAACCTCATGAGAAATGGCAAAATTCAGAGGGAACTTCCACCCGAAAAGTATTATGTCTGTTAGCAGCCCCTTGAAGTCATCAGGAATTAGCCATTTTTTCTTAGAATAGTGTTTCAAGCAGTTTCGGAGAAGACAAGGTTGCCACAGATTTAAACTGGTATAACAAAAAGCTCATTAGAGAACATATAGGAAACCATTAAATCAATAGTAATTGAGTTCCTATAAAAGTTTTGAAAGATGCTACTTGAGCTTAATATTCAGTTGTGTATAATTCAAGTTCAAAGAAGCTATTACCCTTTGTTGCCTATATTTCATGCGTATAACATTTAGAGGACAACCGTTGGTGTTCAACTGTAAATCTTGCAATGCATGAACTGTGGTTTTGAGATCTGATACATTGTATGCCGTGTAGTGTTCTAGAGTTGGATTCTGCCAAGAAGGAAAACAAAGAGTTAAGCCAGAGATGTACAGGATAGAACCAAATGAAGGACCAATGAAGAGAATGCAGACCCATGGGTGACACGACTGATCCAAAGTCCATCTGGCAAGAAATACAGCTGATGCAGCTACGATAGAAGGAGCAAAACTTAAGAAACCATAGTCAATTAGTGTCAGTTCTGCAAGATAGTTTGCCAAGTATTCCAATTCTATGCTAGGGCTCTGCAATTGGCAATTAGGTGCAGAAAATTCAGTCATATGCAGAAATAAAAGGAGCTTGGTACCGCATGAATTAAGGCCAGTTCTATCCCAAAATAAATATGTTACCGTGTAAGAAGCTTGTGCTGCTCTTAGGAATCTCCTGAAAAACAGAAATTTTGCAGGAAAGAGAATTAGGATAATAATGGAGTATTTTGAGCCTATCAGACTTTCATATGCATACATACATATTTGGGTTGGGCTAAAATACCTGAGAAAAGTTTTTGCAGTAGGTGCAAATAGTTGAAAACCAGAATACTTTAATACTTGACTCTCCATTTTTAGCACCTGCCAATTTCTTTATGTAAGAAATATAACTAAAAGTATGTGAACAAAGGAAGAAAATAACTTCAGTTGGCTCATTTTAGTTATGTCCAGGTAACCATGTCAATTTCATTACCACAACATTTATGTGCAAAGAGACATACATGTTTACACGAATTATAACTGTTCAAGTGGACTCTTAAGAACCCCATTTTATTTAGCTCAAGATCAGAGCTAGAACATAACTGCCAATGCAGAAAATCTAGCTGAAAAACTTTTAAAAGTCATTTAATTGCTATCCGGAAAAAGAAAGGAAAGCCACCGGACTATAACCATCCTCCTCTTCCCACCTTCCTTTTGTCCCTTTTTCTTTTTTTGAAGTCAGAAACACTTCAGCTCCAAGCCACATAATTCTTTTCTTTTCTAATCTTTTTACCCTATATTGGCCAGCTCATCTGAAACAATGACAGCCAAATTAATGCATACCCTGTTTTCTCACCTTCTCACTGAATTGGCAACAAAAAACTCCTACAGCACAAAGCAAACACTATGTGCAAAATAAAGACAAAAAAAGAATAGTAACAGCCTAAACCAAAAATTTTACAAATGTTCAAGTAGATGCCTGTTAATGAAGTATCAATGACATACCTCCTCTCTAGTGTAAGTGTTGTCTGTGATGAAGCAAAATTCTTCTACACGAGGTGCACATATTTCCTCATACTTGCTTCAAGTATAAAGAGAAACTAATGTTAGAACTACAAAATGGAAAGCAATGTAGAAGTTATTTTATGATGAATCCACCATTTTAATCTTCAAACCTCTGAGATTAAATTATTTAAGTATACTAGCAAACTAGTCTCATTATGATTAAGTAACATTGACAGAAGAATAAGTTTAAGACTCTGGTACAACAACAGCATGGGAATCACTTTCCCCTTCTTGCAAGATTGCTGTTTGTCAAACTTGACAAGAAACTTTTCTAATCAATTGAATTTTGGACTGTCTCTCAAGCAACGTGATCATATTTCTAAACTTTCTAATACTGTCCTTATGCAACCACTTCCTTCTTCACAATAACATTGTCAGCATCAGGCAATGCTCTGACATAACAGTGCTTAGCATAAATGATGAGTACTTAGATTCATTGCTGTTCATCTTCATTTTCTAATTGTAGCATCTACTGTATTTGCAGTACTAAATACAAACTAAAATTTTGAATTTTTTACTGAAAAGAAATCATGGAACAAATCTGAAATGGACGCGACAGCTTACGATGCTATCAGCATGCAAGTGATCCCAAGAAGTTGAAGTCTTTGTCTTTCGATGTAGTTTTGAGAGAGAAACCAATCAATTAGGTACACTGTGAGGTAAAGTGTGTCAGGCACCAACTTATATTCTTCAGATACCTGAAACCAAGATGGTACTTCCTTTGAACATTGGTATAGGAAACAAAGAAAAGAAATAAAGAATTCTGTCATTAAATAGCCATTATAAACAGCCAAAAATATATAATTGGTTTTCAACCAGAGGTCAAGAGAATTTATCTGTATGGAAAAGTTAATACCTTTTAATGTTGATATGCATCAGAAACAATAATAAAAAACTAGCAAACCATTTTTCATATCCACATCATACCACCAGTGCCCCAAGATATGATGGTGTATCGTTGGGAATGCCGGTTTTTACTTGATAGATCAAAATCTAAGAAAGCACAACCTTCATGACTGTATGTTTTAAGCGATTAAACAATATTTTGATGGCAGAACTATACCAACCTCCACAAGCCAATCAACCAAAATTCCCCGCATGCTTTGAGTGATATCTCGCTGTATTGTCTCCATAAAATTAGGAGATGGCCTGCGGACAAGCTGAATAAAAAGAGAGATTAAACCAACTGCAAAGACCAAAAGTTCAGGCTAATGTAGAAGACAGTAGAAACACAAAAAGTGCCCCTGTTCACTCCCTGACTGAAGTAGGAATTCAGAAGTCAAACCACGAATGTTATGGGCTGGAAACGAGCTCAGAAAGCACAACAGAGCTCACAAAAAGTATAATTTTGTTCATACCCGAAAAAAACATTACATAGCTTTGAAGTCTGCTGTTGCATAATGTTAGCTAGTAAAATCACACACTATGCATGCACCCAAACTTTTTGAAAAGAATAAGTCATCAACTATGAAGTTTTATTCAATCAGTTTTGATTGGAGAGACCATAGCATAAAAAAGTGTTTTGTGGATGATGATGCAGATTCTCTAACTAGTAAGTGTCCCACTTGAGGAGTTCTATTGGTTCAAACTAAAGTTCAGCTCAAACCATCGCTGATGCATATAAATTTCCAAGTTAAATACAAAAAAATAATAATAATAATAAGCCATGGAGAGTAAACGTTCCAAATGCAAGGAGTTAATCACTCATTCTTTTTCATGCGTATGAGATCAAAGATCAGCTCTCAATCAATTTTAATTTGTATACACCTTTGCTTCTTTCATCAAAACTCAATCTCTTAATTTCACAGAACGCTTCAGTTTGGGGGTTTCTAACAAAAGGCCTGCTCTTGTTCCCTTCTGGTTGATTGAGCACGGGAGCAAACAGGTCTCAAATATTTTCTGGTAATGATAGAACAAGGTTTGGCAAAGCCAAATGTCTGACATATTTCTGAGTAATTTTTAAAAGATTTAAGTCACAGTGGAACCAAGAACTGCAAATATACCATAAGACAGGATGTATACATTATATGCACCCCAAGTCACATAAATTAGATTGCTTGAGGTAGTTACTCATGTTTCCAATTTTGCTGGTTTGGAATGAAATTCATTAGTTCCTTAGTAGATCTGAAGGGAATAATAATGGATGTGGGAACATGAAAGTGAAACAAAGATAAGAATGTCTATAGCACATACCTCAGCAACCTGCAAGTTGTTATAGATTTCCGGGGCATAGAGGCTACAAAGTTGAGGATCCTTCTTATCTGAATCAATGTCTATAAAGTCTGGATCACTAGATGTCATTGAAGTCGCAGAAAAGCCAATCTTCTCTACTGTAACCATTTCAAAAATGTCAGTATTTGCAGCACGAAGCCATATAAAACAACAAGGCAAGCATATGTCAACCTATATGGCTATATCTCCAGCTTATAACCATTAACAAAACAAGAAAACAAGCAATGCAAAGTACATTTTATTTTCCAATCTGGAAAGAAACATATTGCTTGGATAATAAGGTTCCAAGACATTTAGTTTTATGAATGTAGTGCTAGGACGAGTCTCCATAGGACTTTAAATTTTACTAGATATAATAATACAACTAACTAAAAGAATAAAATTATAGAGCTATCTTTTGACTATTACTTGGCTTTATAGAGATTGAAAATAAACTGTTGTTGCTTGCTTTGTTGTTTATGTTCTTCAAAAGATTGCCTATTATGCCATTCAGAAGAAATCCCATTTTGTAGAGAGGATAAACTGACTATTTGGTTTTGAAAGCACCTCAGATTAAACCTGAGAACAATCAATTTTGCCCTTTCCTAGTGCTGATATCCCCACCTAATATCACTGAATGGATGCGTAACCATGTCACCAATATTTTTTTTTTGCCGAGATCATGTTCCGGATCTTTACTGTTAATATGAATTTCATATTTCATGTCCAATTTGGATGACAAATAGGCAATATATTTAAATTGTTTCACCTATTAATGTTGGTGTCTACACTCAACATTTGTACTCAAATGCCTAAAATTGTTAAGCACACAATTCTCTCCAAGGTGTACTTTCTCCCATGCTAACCAAACTTAATATATATGCATTCTTTCATAAATATTTTATCATCAAATTTGGATGTAAGGGTGAAGGAGAAGGCTAACCATTTCTTGGAGGGCTTTGGGGTTGTGAAGGCATTGTGAAACTTTGATTTGCAAGCCAATGGTGTTGTATGCTATCATTTTTTATTCTATTTAACAGAAGAGTGGCATCTCCTTTCACATTAACTGAGCACGTAACTTCTAATTTAGCTTCTATTTTTGCAGTCTCTTGAATGCCTTCTTTCTGTGAAATGGCTTGAGTTGGCTGGACCTGTGGTGCTATAGCAGGGGCTACTTTGGACGAATAGGCCTGCCCTTGTCTAGCCTGCTTGCTGCTCTTAGCCTGGCAGTGTCAAAATCATAAATCTAATTACAAACATCTGAGCAGTAAAATACATTTTTCATGAACAGATTGAA
Organism: Durio zibethinus; assembly: GCF_047325235.1. Classification (NCBI taxonomy): domain Eukaryota; kingdom Viridiplantae; phylum Streptophyta; class Magnoliopsida; order Malvales; family Malvaceae; genus Durio; species Durio zibethinus. The sequence continues at coordinate 2,707,468 of NC_143187.1, read as the reverse complement.
TATGCGTATCATAATCCAATGTCTTTAAAAATATATGCATGTAAGACCATAATTGAACTGATATTATAAATTGACTAAGGATGGCATATTAACCTGGATTTTGGTTTCATTAAAGCACTTCCTATATGAATTATTACAGCAAACATTCGTTACATCCTGAAGCACTGCTCTCTTCTTACGCTGAAGGCCTGCATTATCAAGTGCATTGGTGTTGTTTTCGTCCAAGGCTGTTCTTTTGGTATTTGCTCGCAAAACCCGTTTCTGATCTGATTGATTAGGTGCATTTAGAGGTGGCAACTGTCCAGAAGCACGCAATGCAGCTGCTCGAGCACGTGTGAGTCGACCATTAAGTTCTCCAACATTAGCAGAAACTACATTTTCTTTCCTCATATTTACACGTCTTGGAGAATTGCAACACGGAGCAATAAAATGAAGCTAGAAAAGTAAAGCCTGCATCAATGCTCAAAACCATACCAAGTAAATATCAGTATAAGGAGATCAAGCAACAAGATCTGATTAAAACTTATATCTTAAACATAGAATGGTAAAAGATATGGCAATGTCAGATAACAAATCTCACAAGCACATAATGTAACATAGTAACAACATGGTGGGAGTTGAAATGCCACAACAAAGACGAACCTTTTATACTTCAAATTTCAAAATAACAATACACATTGGTACATTCATCCAAAATAATGTTTCTCCATACTGTTATTTATAGTCAAACTATGTCTCTTTTCACTTATGATTGGTCCTGTCAGATTTGAAGAGGAAACTACTATAACTTCACTAGATCACACATCACATTGTAAATCAGGCAATGCATTTAGGGAACTTTTGCTCCTTTTGCAAGTTGTTTGTAAGAAAAATTTGCCATGTCCTAATGTTTTTCTCTATGAGAAATCCCATTTCACCTGTCAGTATAGACATAACTTAAAAGCCAGAAAAATGAACAAATTAAAAGCTTGTTCCTCTCCAAAAAAAAAAAAGCCAAATCAAAGGCTAATACAATGCAGAAAACTAAAAGGAAAAGACCTTGAAATTTTGATAAAAGGAAACAAATCAAATCTCGAATCTGAAATCTATGTGAAGCTAGTACCATGAAAACAAAACATAGATTTGAATCTTACAAGAAAGCTTTCTTCCAAATTTTGGCTATAATGTTTACATATGAAGACTTTAAGTAGCAATCTAAACAACAATCTAAAACAACCAGAAATCAAGGGTAACACGTGAAAAATTCAAAAACATTTGACACAATCAACAATAATGTACATGGAAATTTAAAAACAACAAGAAACTAAACAATAAAAGGAAACAAAATTTTCTGTCTAAATAATGTTTCCAAATATAAAGAATTTTGAAAAAAGATTGAACTAAAAAGTCAAGATCCTAAAAACCAAGAAAAATAAAAAAGAACTTCAACCCACATTTCCCTGAAAGCTTCAAAATTTTCAAAATTTGAAGCAAACCAAGTAAACTCAAATCGATCTGGTGACTCGTAAAGCATTATACATTGGAATTCAACAACTCAAAAATGAAAAAAAAAAAAGGAAACTTTTGCAAATGGGTATTTTCTAGAATTAAATGAATGTGCATAAAGATTGAAAGTTTGACCTGATTTTTTATCCTTCTCTAAGCTCCAAGAAACATCTCCTCAGAGCTTAGAAGGAAGAAAAGAAGGAAATGTTTGTTTTCTTTTTAATCTGTAGAAAAAAAAAAAAAAAAAAAAAGAGAGAGAGAGAGAGAGAGTGAGTGAAGTGAGCGGGATTGGAGTGTTGGTTTAAACTTAGAATATAATAAAATAAAAATTAAAATAAAGTTTAAACAATTTATTTAAATTAGGGTTACGTATATTTTAATTGGGGGTCTGATCTTAGGGTTGAGTGAAAAGAGTGTGAAGACAGTTCATCGCTCGGGGGTTTGTTATATTGGTTTTGATTTTGTGGTTAATGGGGCGTTGGGTTGCTTTGATTTAACTGTTGGCGTTTTTACATGTTTAACCCTTGATGTTACCCGTTGGCTCGTTGACTAAGGCTGGAATTTGAACGGTATGATGGTCAAGGGGGGAATCAGATTGGCTTTATTGTTTGATGAGGAGGAAGAATAAATTTCTCTACTGGCGAAGCTATGAATGTCGAGAATTAGGGCCACTGGCTTAGTGACATGTTTCACTTTTTTTTTATAAGAGAGCAAAGAATTTTAAGTGTGTATATATACATATATACCTGGGATAATTTCTCCTCTAGCTGCAGTAATTTAGAAAATTTCTAATGCAATACATGTAATAAAAATTTTTACTGTTGAATGTGGTACCTTATTTTTATTATATTTATCATTGTTTTTAATTTCATTTATTTATTTATATGTGAAAAAAAATCAATCAAAATGTGTCACGAATAAAAGGAGTGTTACATTTTGATTCATTACATGTTGCTAACACTTAGTTTAATCTCATTCATTAAATAAAATATTTTTATTTTAAATAAATAAAAATTAAAAAAAAGTACTTTTAAAATTTTTTCTCTCCTCTGCTCTTTACTCTTCTTTTTTTTTTTAATTCTTAACTTCAATCACTTTTACTTAATCTAAATTATCTAGCAACTATTGGATTTGATAAAATACGGTTTAATTAAATTAGATTATTCTCTTATTTATATTGATTAAGAGACCAATTTTTGTGCGAAATTTTTTTTTTACAAACTGGGCTCACGAAAATATTAGATAATTAAATTACTGTCTCCTCCTTTTTTCATCTTAGGTAAATTGTTGCAAGATTTAGAGTTTGTATAGTATAAACGCTCAATGCTTTTTATGAAAAAACCAAGAAAAAGAACAACGCATACTACTCATTTAAAAATCTAATTTAAAATTAAAATCTTTAATTTAAAACAACACATACTACTCATTTAAAAAAATCCAAATATTCAAACAATAAAATTATATTAAACTTTATTTTTTAATTAAAATATTTTTTAGAATAAATTTGAGAAGAGTTGAACTTTAAATTTTAGGTTAAATATAAATCTAACTCATAATATACTAAGAGTATTCAATGTTCAAATCTAAAACCTTGTTATAAAAACAATTTTGAATAGTAAAATGATTAGATCTAAGATTATAAATTTATCAAATTAAAAATGATGGTAATCAGTATTTGAGCGTTTGGTATGTTTTTGAATTAGTTATAAAAATTTCAAAATTTAATCATTTGAATTTTTTGTCATAATAGCATTACCATTAGCTCATCCAAATAAAAAATTTAAAAATGTTTTTAAATTTTAATGAAAATTAAATTATTAAAGTATAATAAAAATGTGAAAACAAATGTTAGGAAGGAAGAGGTTAAACAAATACTTAAATAAATATAAAAAATATTGTATATGGTTAAAGGCATCAGCCAAGAACCAATGATTTGAAAATTTGAAAACAAGAAAAGTCAAAAGAGGTTAGTATATTTGGATTTTAAATTGGAGATACAAAATTTTTTAAGATATATTGATTATTTGTTTTGATTTTTATTATTTTTCAAGATAATTTGGACCCCACGATATGGGAGAAGCAACCCATCGCCCATTAATGTTAAAAAAAAAAAAAGCTTTGCTTTGTATTTGTTTGCTTTCAATATTTTTTTTATTAATCTTTTGTTATTTTTTTAATTGAAATAAAAGAATTTGAATTCCACCTTATTAGTATAAAATTTTAAATACATGTTATTATTTTACTAAACAAAATATTTAAAGTTTAATTTTTTTTGAAATAAAAATAAATATACATATCATTTAATTACATACTTAACGGCATTCATGTTTATTAATTATTAAATATTAGTAAACACACTTTGCAATATTGCACATTTCTAATTATTTTAATTTTTTTACAATTATCGATTGACGAATTCAAGTCTAGTATATATATTTTTTTTACAAAAGTAAAAATAATAAAGTATTATATTTTTAAATCTTAAAAAAAGGTTGAAACTTCAATCAATCATAAAATCTCAATATTAGTATCCATATCATAATTCATCATAATTCGATTATATAAAAGCATTCACACCAAAGTTTCCTTCCCTCAAAATACGATGAAATGTACAAACTTAATTTTTATTCTTCAACTCATGAATATCACCAATTAAAAGAATCAAAAGGATAGCACTTAATAACTGTTACTAAAATTAGATCAATAACAACCCCAGCATCCAATTCACATTCAACCTTGTAAGGCATTCTTGCCATGCTAGCATCCACATTAGAACAATAGAAATGCCAAACAATGACAAAAGCAGTTGAAAGTTCTATAATTACATTTTCCAACAGTGCTGACCGTGACAGAAATTAATTTCAAAGAACCAATCATAAGCATGGGTTTTAGGAAAATGATTCCAAGTTGTCACATAGTCACGAAAAGAAATCTTAAAAAAAGCCTTTTTTAATTGTTTTTCAAATAAATAAATTCATCTAATTTAATAATTCATTTGGATAATTGGTGTGAATTTTTACGGCATAAAAGCATTATTTTGTCGTTGATCATTAGGGAGTTAATGTTGTTTTGATGCTTAGGTGATAAAAATCCTTCTCAATCTATCCAAATGAAGCCTACAAATTCATTATTTTACCCGTTTTTTAGATCAGAGTTTAGCTGATTTGTATGTGGATGTATTTTATCTATAATTTTTTTATTATAATTTTATAATTATTTAATTATAATAAAAAATTATGTAAGAATTACTATTCATAAATATGAGTTTCATATAACATTTTAATAAATTTTATATAATTTTAAATTATAATTAATCAATTATAATTTAATAATTATAAATGATATTGGATGAGTATTGGAGCGAGATAGTGTTGGAAGACCTCACTTTGATTTTACCGAAACAAAGAAAAGCGTGGGATCAATTGGATGATATTGAACGGGAACAAATGCACCAAAAACGCAGAAGACTGAGTGAATTGGATTGGTGACACTCAGTAAGTTTTTTATTTTAATCATTGACACTCAGCAAAAGCTTTGTTTTTTTTTTTTTTTTTAAATCATAGTTACCTAAATCAGAGCAAATATTGAATCGTTTAAGGTTTTAAATTATCGAATAAATGATTTAACCATTAATTCAATAGGTTAATTGTCGATTTAATAAAAAATATTTTAAAATTTTAAAATTCAAATTTTTAATTAAAATTATAATTTAATAATTCAACCATAAAACTATATATAAACTACAAATTTTAAAATATAATATTCATAAAATAATTAATTACTAGTTAGAAATAAAATAACTTAATATTTTATTAAAATCATATTTTATATTTTAATAAATATAATAAATAATAAGTAATAAAGAATTATAAAGAATTATTATTTATATTTATTAAAATATAAATATTATTTATTGATATATAATAATTAATCTTTATGTAATAGAAAAATATCTCAATATAAAGTTAATAAAAATGAAATATTTATATTTATATGAAAATTAGTAAAAAGGAAATTAAAATCATTTATATATTTTTTATATGAATGTAGATTTTTTTATTAATTTTATATATATACATTCTTTTATTAATATTTCAATCCCAGTCAAATAATTAATCATTTTATTAATATTTTTTATTAATTTTATATATTTTGTTTTTATAACTATTTTTAATTATGGTATCAATTAATAAATTTTTTTGTTAGATCATCTTTTTTTAAAATTGCTTATTTTTATATATGTATAAGTTTTTTTACAATATCACCATTCACATATCTTAAAATAAGTTAATATATCATTAATATAAGGATGCAATGACTTTGATAATAGAAAATAAGAATTTGAGGGCTTATTTAGATGAAGTAGTAGTATAATGATTTAATTAGATTATATTTGAATATTTAAATGATTTTTTTTTATATTTTACCTAAATTTATTAGTTGATATTAAACCAATCCGATTAAAAAAAAAATCATTTGATTTATTGATTTATTATGTAAATCGTTGGTTCATAACAATTTAAAGCGATTTAATTACAAAACCTATAAAACCAAATCAGTTTTAGCATCGGTTCATCGATTCATCTAATCGGACTGACAGTTTGATTTGATTTCAATAATTATGTTTTAAGCCATCCAAATTTTTTAAGCAAAAAAAAAAAAAAGCTTATGATAACAGATAACAAAGAAAAGAAGAAAATGAAATTAAAACGAGGACATGTGCATCACGCCTCCAAAGAGAAATAGCAAATCTTAATTCAATCTTCATTTTAGTAATTAAAATTTCGTGTTTTTATATTATATAAAATATTAAAATTTATATATTTATATTATATTTTATATAAAAATTATGTATTAAATTTATATTGAGATAAAATATAAAATATATATTTTCAATTTTGTTAAACTCATATATAATTATATTAAAATTATAAACAATATTACTTTTATATTTTATTTTTATATTATATTTATATAATATTTTAAATTATCAAATCTTTCAAAAACCTCTTAAAGTTCAAATAATTTAAAAAATCTATTTGGATGGACGGTAAAATTGATTATAATGAGATTGAAAACTATGATTGCAATGAAATTAATTACTATAATAGTGAAATTAAAATTAATGGTGAAACATGTATTTGGATGCAAAAGCAACAGTTGCAATGAGATGAAGTGTAATAAAAATAGAAAATGATCATTAAGAATATTAAATTAAAAATTGTATATAATAAATTTATAATATATATTTGATATTTTTAAATTAATAAATTGTTAAAAATATAAAAATATTTTTATATTAAATAATAATTTTATTCATAAAAAATGAAAAGTAATTAAAATGAATACTATAAAAATTTATTTAATTATTAATTATTTTATTATATAATTATAAAATCTTATTTATTTATATTAAATTAAAAAGTTATTTAAAATTTTTTAAATAGAAAAAAAAAGAAATGAAAAAAGAAGTTAAGTGATAAGGACGTTTTTGACTTAAAATTATAATTTCAAGGCTAAAAATGAAAAAAAAAAAAAAAAGAAGAGAAAGTATGATTATTTTTGAAAATGAGTACCGCGGTGGGGTTAAAAACTTCTCATTGGATCCTTATAGGTTCAGTCCAATTTTTGCTTTCAGTGCATTGAAACCATCTCAACTGCACTGAAGTTCGGCCATCCAAATGACAAATCCCAGCACGTTTGGGCAAAAAATCAACCAAAGAGTTCGTTTTGCCCCATCCAAACTTTCACTGCATAGGGTAATTTCAATTTCTGTTAATAATAACGGTATTATAAAACGGACAAGGAAAGGAAAGGAAATCACATTTCAGTTTCTAAGACGGGCCATATCTATGACGCTCATTGGGCCAGTGAGAGGAGCCTTAGTCAAATTTCATCACGTATTTTCAGCAGACTGCAAGTTGATAAGCTGAGCTATGGACATATTCACAAGATTAAGCCAGGGTTGGTCATACAGGAAAGCATGTCTTTGAACAAAAAGTAGATGATTGGTTTCCCACGCAACACTGAAATATGTCGGTAACTGACAGTGATTGATGCAATCATGAAATAAAACCAAGGCAACCACATGTAACAGCTCTCCTTCTCTCTTTCTCTTTGTGTTATTATGAGCTTTCGCCATTTTTTAAATGGCAACGGGCTTTAATGCAAAAAGGGAATTTTCCTTACAACTTTCACAACTAAAGCTTGTTAAATTTTAGTTTGGATTCTGATGTCTATACGATCAAAATTGTCCAAAAGACCAATAATTGCTTAAGCTCACATTTAACAGTTTGTCCTTGCGTGACTCGATGGAGCGAGTGACTCACTTCTCGTTGAGACAGATACAGAGATTTATGTAAGGAAATAAAATAAAGGAAGAACAAAGAGCATCTTTTATCTTTATCCGACAAAGTCTAATTTTGTGAGGCTCTGATTTCATTGACAATCTCTTAAAACAACTCGTTTTTCAAGAATCTCTTACCTTTGACCTCGTAAAATTAACCCAATCAAAATATATAAAATAACAATAACCGTGGTCTATTTGAATCCGACGGATGAGAGACTTGCTCAAAAAATTTTAAAGGCCAACTGGGCACATGGCATTAAACAAATGCAGAGGTTGAATTTCTAATTTTAAAGTCACGTTCTATTTCATCCTCTCTGCATTAAACAAATTGAAAAACAAAGAAGGCTAATGAAACATAATTCTTGGAGATTCCAACAACATTAAATAGCCAGAAAAAAATATTTCTGCCATTATGATTTCTTTTTTTAACTGCCACTATGATTCAGTTTCACGTGGAAATTAGTTTAACTGATGTCTCTTGCGGAAGCTTCAAAGAAAGTTATCTTACAGGCTCTTTTTTAACTAAAGAGTAAAATGATTTTCCTTTTTTGTTTTGTTTTTTTATGTTAACATTAATACTAACTTAGAAAGGTGTAAAAATTCTGAAACAGACAAAAGCCGAAAGTCATGAAACCCACGAAAGTAGCCTATTGGGATTTGGGAGAAGAGCAGGAATAACAAAAACAAAAGAAAGAAAGGCGTTTCTCCTTTTGGCTTTGTCTTTTTCTCTTTCTTTAGAGTAATATACAAGCGAGTTTGGTTTATTATAGTATTTATATATATTTACAACATTTATCTAATGACGTCTTAGATAATTAGTTGCTGTGGGGTTTTTGACGCTGTGCCTAACTCAATCTTGCATCTGTAGAAAAAGGCAGCCTTTCTTTGCTAATATCTTTGAAAGACTCAAACTTTTGGTTTTTTTTTCCTCAAATTTAAAGACTTAGTTTTGGTGGGTTTTGATTGTTTTGTAGGGAAAAGAAGAGTTTTCAGAAGATGGGTTCTTATGGAATGTTTGCCAGAAGGATTGTGGAGACTGATATACCAATCATGGTTCAGGTATTCATTCAGTTTTCAAATCTGGGTTTTCTTTGTTTTTGCCAATAAATCTGTTTACAGATTCAATCGATGTACTTTTAGTGTCATATTTGGTGGGTGAAGTGTTTTGGAAGAAAGTGTTTGTTGGTTTTTGAAGATGTTGAGGGGTGGTTGGTGTTGTTGCAGATACAGGAATTGATCCGAGGAGCTAAAAATTCTATGTCACTGGCTCAGGTTTGCGTTTTTCCTTTTACCAATGTGTTTTGTGTTTTATTGAAAGAATCCTCTTTTAATCAATGTTAGTGCATTTAACATGTTTCAATTTCGTTTTGAGTATGGTGGTGGTATTGAGAACTGAGAAATGGACGTTATTTTCTCTGGTCTCTATGTTCCAGGTGTCTTTATTTTTTGGTTAAATAACAATGAACAAGTTATTGGAAACTGAGAACAGTTTCTTTAAACTTGAGGTATATGGTGTGTTTGGCTGCAGGTTTTAATAAAATGGTTCTCTTTTTATTCTTTCTCTCCTTCTCTGTCTTGTTAATCTTAGTCTTTAGTAGAACAAAATCTTGTTTCCAACCACCCAAAACTAAAGTTCATACTTGTCATTTCAGTTTTTCCTGAAAAGGCCCTAAAATAGTTGCATTGAAAACCTGCTTATGGTTGTAGATTCTCTTCTGGACTTTTTAATTTAGATAATTGTCTTAGCTATGATTAGATTGCAATTGTTATTGAATTGGTTTATCCCTCAGTTGCATTTGGCTAAGGTTGAGTTGTTTCTGGAAAGTCTTTTCGGCTAATTGTGCTACCTTTCTAACTTTTTTCACTGAAATAATTGTAGGGAGTTGTATACTGGCAACCACCCAAACAGGCACTGGATAAGGTTAAAGAACTTGTGGAGGATCCTTCAATTAGTCGTTATGGTGCTGATGAAGGTCTTCCTGAACTTAGAGAAGCATTGATAAGAAAGGTATATTTTCTAAAGAGTTTTTTTTTTTTTTTGGGTAAATATGAGGCTGCAACCTGGGGATTAGGGAAAGGGTTGTAGGTGCTGGGATTCGAATTGCAGGTCTGCTGGATGCCATCTCTTAAAGGTGGCTCATGAACCAATTGAGCTATACTCCGAGTTCATTTTTTGAAGAGTTTGTCAGACTTTCTAATTGATAAAATTGTGGTTCTCATGGTTGGTACATAACAATGTGAAAATTTAAAAATTTTCAAAACACTGTAGACTGAGATTCTTTCCTCTACTGTATTTAACAATATACAATTATGGCAAATGTGTGTTAGGTGCACTAGGTTGACACTTGGGCCTTGTGCCAGACTTTGACAAAGCTTATAGGTCTGTAACTTTGGTTGGTTGGGTTGGGATTGATGGCTAAAATGAGCTTAATTCTATTGGTTCAATTAGCCTATAGGCAGCCCAAGTTTGAGACTTCTAGTCACGTTTTTATGTTTTTGTTTTATAGGCTTAATAATCAATATATGAATAGCTATGTAGATGTAGTATATCTATCAAGTTTTCCTACCCTCTAAATGGTTATCATTATCAAAAGGTTTTTACGCAACAGGACACTGATGTTTACAACTGGATGTATACTGAAAAATGTATGGGAAGTAAATTAGACAAAATTAGTGCCTGGGAAAAGAATGACAAAGCCCAAAGATGATTTTTCATTTTTTTGTCATATTTATGACAGGTATTTGTTAAAATATGCCAGGAATAGGACAGATTGCCCTAGAAAACAAGCCACAGTGAAGATGACTTTTCTTAGTTGTTACATCTTTCTGTATTTATGTGTTGGAGTTTGGACTCTGCCCTCAATTTCCCCCTAAAGTATTAAAGGTTCAGCTTGAGCTTCCCTGTTGGCCTTGTCATGTTGGATTTGAGTTGAGTCTTGTTGGACTTGCCCAAGTTACATCTCTACAATCTGTGTACAATGTATATTTTGAACTCTGGAATTGTTAGCTCAGTTCTTTTTCTTGATCTGTTATTCTGCTCGAGACTATCAAGGATTGGCCCAATTATTTGAGTTGGAGTTTTGACTCTGCCCTCAATTTCCCCCTAAAGTATTAAAGGTTCAGCTCAAGCTTCCCTATTGGCCTTGTCTTGTTGGATTTGTGTTGAGTCTTTATCAATTTGCCCAAGTCACATCACTGCAAACTGTGTATAATGCATATTTTGAACTCTGGAGTTGTTAGCTTGGTTCTTATTCTTGACCTGTTATTCTGTTTGAGACTATCAAGGATTGGCCCAATTATTTGAATTGGCTATTATTGTCCTTGGTACTGTCATCATTGGCTCTGTTTTGCGCAAGTATCCTTTTCAATTAACATCATATTTCTCAGATGGTGCTGCTTTAGCTTCTTAGAAATGTTGATGTAGTCACTGCCATCTTTTACACCAATTTCCTATATTTTTAACAACCTATGGCATTGATGTGATGTAGAAATTGCTACTCTAGACCCTATTTTCATGTAACTAGAAAGTATAAAAATATGCTGTAAAATGATTCTCTTTATTTCTATGCAGTTGCGTCAAGAGAATAATTTGCACAGGTCTTCAGTGATGGTTACTGCAGGAGCAAATCAGGTAACCTTTAGTGCCTTAGAGAATTTTTGTTGTGTGTTCATATTGAAGGTATAGAGAGGGGCAAATTGCAGCTAAGTAGGTTATAAGTGCATTAAATATTTCTTTGCGTCACTTTATTTTTAGATTACTTGTAGAAGCAGCTAGATGATTCACTTGCTGCTTAATTCTGCATATATACCCTTTCCCCACGTTTTCTTGGTTTTCTAGTTTTATGTGCTCAAATTTTCTCATATATAGGTGCTGATTTTGCTTGGTCTTTAAGACTTTGTATATCACTGCCAATGTTGTAGGCCACTGCTGCAACATGGCATCTTTTGAGCCATGTTGGAAGGCCATGTTCAAGATCAAATTGGATGTGAGGAACAATAGTTATGATGTTTGAGGAAATGATTTGCTATTTAACTTGCTACATCTTTTAAGTCAGTGTTAGAACTTTTGAACAAATTTTGGACAAGCGACTGATTATTATGAGATTCTGCAATAAAACTAATTATGCTTGCATCCCTGGTAGAATGGATTAAAGCTTTTGACTTTGAGCTAAATAATTTAAACTTGTATGAATGATCTTCCTTCCACAAGTGTCATACATATGCTGTTTTATTATAAATCTCTTCTAACCTTTTTGCATTACAATGGATGATAATTTCATTCTATTGTTGGTTTAAAATGTAAAGCAGTGTTGCCTTTTCTTTTCAAATGTATCAATTATATCTCTCAGGAAGCTCAAACTACCCGTTGCTTGTCTTTATAACAGGCATTTGTGAATCTTGTTCTCACGTTGTGTGATGCGGGGGATTCCGTAGTCATGTTTGCTCCATACTATTTCAATGCCTACATGTCCTTCCAGATGACAGGTGTCACAAAGATACTGGTGGGTCCTGGTAATCCAAAGACTCTTTATCCAGATGCAGGTGCGGATCATGATAAGCTGTTCATTTAATAGCCTTCTAATTGCTTATAGAGCTTTTGCATTTGTTTTAGGGGTAGTGTAAGTTCTCTAATGATGTTCTCCATATTATTGGTGAAGAAAAAAAAAATTGATTTGTTCACTTTCTGCTCAAGACTTGCTTTTGTTGGTTTTGTTTGTTTGGAGAAATGAGGAAACAACTTAGAGCCTATTTTCAATGGGTTTGCTGTTGTTCTGGTTCTGTCTACCGTATAAATTTGTAGTCACTTAATTGGTTGATTTTACTTGAAGAGCTTATTTGACCATTATGATTAAGTAGTATAAGGGCAATAGATTTACATGCATAACAGAACACATGATGTATTATTATTTGGACCAGGAATATCATATGTATTGTTTTAGATGATTTATCAGTGTCATCTTCATTTTTCAGACTGGTTAGAAAGGACATTACAGGAAACTAAACCTGTTCCAAAGCTTGTTACCGTTGTTAATCCTGGCAACCCATCTGGGACCTACATTCCCGAGCCACTACTTAAGGTCTTTCTCTTTCGCTCTTTGTGTGTGTGTGTGTGTGTGTCACCGTGTCATGTGCCTACATAAGTGGGTATGCACCATGTCTACAGTTCTGCATATATGCATCTAAGGGTGTACTTGTGTAGGTTTACTTCTGCTAGATCATGCTTTCTGGAAAAACTTATTCAATTTCTTGTTTTACTTTAAAATTCTTTAACTACTTTTTCTTGTTCTTTTAAATAGAGGATCTCTGATTTATGCAAAAATGCTGGTTGCTGGCTGGTTGTAGATAATACATATGAGTAAGTCTCTTCTGTTTTTGTTATAGAGGCATTCCATGTGATAGATCTTTTTTTTATTTCCAAAGAGCCCCGCATCCTAATAAAGGTGTTGAATTCTGATAATTGAACTATAGCATACTTTGAGATTCAAAGGATGTAGGTTTTCTACGATAAGGATAAGGAACCATTCCCCTCACAGCTGTATGTTTAAATAAGATGTAAACTGAATAGATTTTAGAAGTAGCACAACATTAAGCGGACTTTATGTCATACATACAGTCTAGATTAAGCAAACCTTTTTTGAAACCTTGTTTTCTGCAGCTAGAATTGTGTCACTTTGCACTTCAAACAGCTGTGAAATGGAAGTATGCTTGCAGTCTTATCTTGGGGGCTGTGCCCCTTCTATTTTTCCTTTCCTATGGATTATGATTTGAGCATTAGTTTGTTAAGATAAATGTCTAGATGGCAAGGGATCAATTGACATCAGGAGCATGAGAAATTGATGACCAAATCCTTGTGGGATAGTTGATGGTTTACCGTGGATACAGGATATAGTTGCATTTAAGTAGTCTTTAATTACGACAATTTTCAATAGGCAATGCTTTTAGATTATTTCTCTGAGAGTTGCAGTGTGTAAACTCTTATATTACATATTTTCTATGACCACCCATATGCAGGTATTTTATGTATGATGGTCTAAAACACTCCTGCCTGGAAGGAAATCACATAGTCAACATCTTTTCTTTTTCAAAAGCCTACGGGATGATGGGATGGCGAGTTGGATATGTAAGTAACAACGTTGTGAGAACAAGACCTTTTTCTTCTCCTCAAGTATGCATATATCTTTGGTTATTAAATCAAACATCCAGAAAATTATTTTATGATGATAAAACTTTGTGCTTTTTCTTTTTCTTACCTAAGTGAAATTTGTGTTTCTCTTCTTGGTCAATGTTATTTGTCTCAAGTTCTAAAAGCATTTACATTTTTTTGGGTGATTTCATACTTACAAATAGAACTTACAATCATATTCGAATAACTTTCAAGATATATATATATATATATCCCATAATTCATCCATGGAAAAAATCAATAAACAAACAAAATAAAAATAAGATAAAGGTGGACTAACTCATACATAGCCAAAGAAAGAACAGAAAAGGAAAGAAAATAAAAGGGAAAATGAGTTCTCTTATTCAGGGGAAGGAGCTGCCCAATCTTGTTCATCCAAAAAGGGTAAAAACAAAAAACTGTCCACCCTTTTATCTGTGTGTAATGGTACTTTGATTTATGGACTATATATATATATCAAAATTCTTTAATTTTGTACCCACCATATTCTTCATAATTTACCATGAAGTATTTGTATGTGTCTATTTTTTGTGCACTTAGACTGAACCTGTATGGATGCATGCAGATTGCATACCCCACAGAAGTGCATGGCCTTGCAACTCAACTTCTCAAAGTTCAAGACAACATACCTATCTGTGCTTCCATAATTTCGCAGCGACTTGCCTTTCACTCTTTAGAAGTGGGACCTGAATGGGTACTTGAACGAGTCAAAGATCTTGTGAAGAATCGAGAAATAGTTGTAGAAGCACTCTCACCGTTGGGAGAAGGTGCTGTACAGGGTGGAGAAGGCGCTCTTTACTTGTGGGCAACTTTACCAGAGGAATATGTTGATGATGTCAAGGTTGTTCACTGGCTTGCTAACAGGCATGGGGTTATTGTGATCCCAGGAACTGCATGTGGTTCCCCAGGGCATTTAAGGATTTCCTTTGGTGGGCTGATAGAGGATGATTGTAGAGCAGCTGCAGAGAGGCTGAAGAAAGGATTAGAAGAATTGGTGAAAGATGGAATGGTGCAGTAACTATATTTTTCATTTAATTGAGATGACAGAATTGGGTCCATTCACCAGTTTTAAGTTTTAGAACTGGTTCATTTGAATAATTGTTGGGTATCTACCTGCTAAGGTGTTCAAAATTAGAGCTGCAGCTTCAGTTGTCTATATTGGCAAAGTACTTTAACTGACACCTTCATAAATTGCGCACATTGATGTTTAATACATGCAGACTCTTTACAATTTTCGAAGTGCTCATTCTATTTAAATTCCATAGTCTTAATGTTGGCAATGACATGCTATTGGCGTCAATATCCAGAAGGTGTTGATTCTCTATTCTGCCTATGCAAGTTGATGCTCATGAAGCTGAGTCAGGCCATAGTATGTCATACTCATCGGTCCACCACTACAAGTTAGCTTTCTTCACATGCTTGGTATCAAGATATTGTATTGTTTGTTTTGATCCTTTAAACCTCCCGGTTTTGTATTACAAAAAATGCTTGACAAGTTGAAAATGATGTGAATAAATCGAACTCTACTATACAGTGGCTGTGGTATTCATGGCTCTTGAGAATCATGACATTTAGCAAGTGTTTCTTGTTGGATTGGTAGAAGAATGTGACCCTAGACCTGGGGTTGAAGTGGTTGTGCATGGTTCTCAGGGACCTCAACTGAACTAGCTATGTCCTTCATACTGATCCTTTATGACCACTATTTTATGTAAAGTATTGGTTATTGTTTATTTTTTTTCACAGCTCAGCTTTCAGCATGCTAGACCTATTTCTTATTTTTCAACCGTTATGTCTTAGTTCTTTTTCTTTACCCAAAGTCAGAAGGTTACCCAACCCTTTTCACTTTAAAATTTTAATTCAAATGGATGAATGCCAAAAGAAGTTTAAAAAAGAGGGCTTGTCATGCAACTTTTCCAACTGAAAATGTGGGATCACATCTGAGAGAAATGTTTCTCACCTGAGAGCAATTAGGCAGTGGTTAAATGGTTAAATCCATTGAAAGTGAAAAAGGACAAAGAAAACATTACTATAATCCTTCTTGAAGTGAATGGGGTGGTGCTTGATTTGATCTGTTTGAATCAATGTTCAAATGTATTAAACTAATCATTCGAAGTTTTCATATGTCGTTTGTTCATTATTAATTTTAAAATAAATATTATTTAGAGCCGTTAAGAAATTTAAGTCAGAAGATCTAATTGAAAAAAAATGTTTGGCTACCCTATCAAAATATGATAAATTCAAATAAAATATAATGATAAAATACGAAAGTAATATAAATAAAAAATATAAAAAAATATATTTAAAATTTTAACAAAAATCATAAATAAATTTAATAAAATAAAAAATATATTTTATATTTTTATGTCAACACGAATTATAATATATAATTTTTATATAAAATATGATATAAATATATAAATTTTTAATATTTTACAGACTGAAATACATAAATCACCATTGAAGAGAGTGAAAAAAAAAAAACAAAAAGGAAAAGAGGAATTCGATGAATAAAAATCAAAGCAGTAATAAGCTTTTTGTTTTGGGTCCCTCCTTCAGTGTGACTTCCGTTATTGGGTCCACAATAACCAACGGCCTAAAACTCCAAAAAAGGCCCAAAATCACAAGAGCTCAAACGTAATTTCGTCCCTTACTGCCTCGGTTTAAACGTCGCCGTCAACTCTCTCCATTCAATCCACAAATCTAAACGGAAAGCAGGACAAAAGAAAAGAAAGAAGATTTTGTTCTTCAAATTTAAAACCCTAGAATTTGCGAGATTTTTTGTTTTTGGATTTTGATGGTGAAATCGAAATGGTAGGAAATTCGCTAGCTGGATTACAAGATCACTTGAAATTGGCTAGAGAATACGCTCTCGAAGGCCTCTACGACACTTCCATTATCTTCTTTGATGGCGCCATTGCTCAGATCAACAAGTAATTCTTCTTCCTCTCTTTAGTTTCCTCTCCTTTTCTGTAATTTCAGCCACTCATAATGTTTGTCTCATTTTTGTGGGCTCTAAATTACGAATTTGTATGCATAGTTTTGATTCGCAATCAAGTTAGTTACACTGTTAATAGTTCAGTTAGATTTTTTTTTTTAATTTTAAGAGTTTTTAGAGGAAAAAATTCAAAAAAATGTTAACTTTATCGGAGGATTTTCTTTTTTAGGTTGCCAATCATAAGAAAATGAATGGTAGATGTAAATGTTTAATATTTTATTTTATTAGGTCAAAAAATTTACTTATTGGTTTCAAATTTTTGGTAAACAATTGTAATATTATTTATTTATTTATTTTTATTATTCATAATGTCAATGGTATAACGAAATAAATGAAAAACCCATTTGAATTATAAATTGAAGAAGTATGTGATGTGTTTGCTTTTGACCTTCTTTAGAAAATTGATATTTTTGTAGCTATTGTTTGAGTTACTTCGCTAAAATTATGATTTTTGTCATGCATTTAGGCATCTAACAACTCTTGATGACCCGCTTATTCGTGCAAAATGGATGAATGTAAAGAAAGCACTGTCAGAGGAGACCGAAGTTGTGAAGCAATTGGATGCTGAGAGAAGGTCATTTAAGGAAGCCCCTAATGGGCAGCGTCCTTCTTCACCACCGATTCATGCTAAGTCGTCTTTTGTGTTCCAACCATTAGATGAGTACCCGACTTCATCAGGTGCCCCAATGGATGATCCTGATGTGTGGAGGCCTCCAAGTCGGGACACTACAAGTAGAAGATCTGCAAGGACTGGTCAAGTAGGCACGAGGAAATCACCACAAGATGGGACTTGGGGTCGTGGTAATACTAGAACAGGTACAACCGGACGTGGTGCGAAGGCTGGTGCTTCGAGTAGAACTAACACAGGGGTTAGAGCATCTGCTGCTGGGAAGAAGGGTACTGGTTCGGGGAAGTCTAGCAAAGGAGATTCAGCAGTGAGTTCCAGTTGACAAAAAGTTTTGCATGTTAATTTTAACTCATTACTGTCTTTGCAGTTTGAGCTTTCAATCTAAAGCTTAACATGTTTAGTGTCACTTCTCATGCATGTGGCAAATTTACTATTAATAACTGAAACCTCTTTAATATAATCCCAAATAGTTATAGTCACATGAACAGTTTTTGCTATTTTGAAGTTAAACTATATTAATTTGATGTTCTCAATTTTTTGGTGATTAATTTGCTTGTGCAATTTTTTAGAATGGTGATGCTGAAGATGGAAAGTCAAAGAGGTCGCAGTATGAGGGACCTGATCCAGATTTGGCCGCAATGTTGGAAAGGGATGTTTTAGAAACCACTCCTGGAGTACGGTGGGATGATGTTGCTGGTTTGACTGAAGCAAAAAGGCTTTTAGAGGAAGCTGTTGTTCTTCCTTTATGGATGCCTGAATATTTTCAGGTACTTGCTGCAGTTGCAGCTGAATTATCATTAAAGTATTATTTGGTTGAGGGCATGTGATATTGCTAGAGCAATTCATGTTTCTGTCACATGATACGGTGTGAATACTAAATATATTATTTCTTATGATTTCATTGGCTTGATTTTGCATTCAATAAAGGGATATAATGACAGTTATTTAAGTCTAGTACTCTGTATATATTTTTAGGGACTAAGGAAAAGTCATTAAGACAAACTTAGTTTGTGTAAAAAATTTTAGAAAAAAAAAAAAAAAAAAAAAACTTTTCTGCATATCTTTTTGCATCCAAATCTACATATGTTGTTTTGACATGGACTGGTCGACAGGATGAGTTATTTTCTTCTTGTTTTGTCTTTAGGGAATTAGGAGACCATGGAAAGGTGTTCTTATGTTTGGGCCTCCTGGAACTGGCAAAACTCTTCTCGCTAAAGCAGTTGCCACTGAGTGTGGGACAACTTTTTTCAATGTTTCTTCTGCTACATTAGCCTCAAAGTGGCGTGGGGAGAGTGAGCGCATGGTCCGGTGCTTGTTTGATCTTGCAAGAGCTTATGCTCCTAGTACAATTTTTATTGATGAGATTGACTCTCTTTGCAATGCCCGTGGGTAAGTTTGCTGTCTGTTACTGTACAGTTTGGCTGTTATCTGCGTTTCTATCTTGGCAGTTAGCTTTAATTTATTCTTGACGTTCAGAGTTTATATATTTCTGTGCATTTTTCTCTAGCATGATGGGTGAATGTATGTGCCAGTATTTCAACATTTAAATTGTATATTTCATGGATAGACATGCTCACTTTTTCTTCAACTCTTCATTCATGCATTTACTGATGCATTAAACTCTCTTTCTCTTTCTCCTTCTCTCGCTTTATGGCATTAGCTTTTGCTGACCATTAAATAAAGTCTTCGATGTTCTGCGCTAAAATGTGATATTGATAGATTTATTCTTTGGTAATGTTGTCTGACTCTTGTCTTTGAATGCATTTTTTTATTTATTTAGGGCTTCTGGTGAGCATGAATCATCTAGAAGGGTAAAATCTGAACTTCTTGTTCAGGTAGATGGTGTAAATAATACTGGCACAAATGAAGATGGTAGCCGTAAGATAGTGATGGTTTTGGCTGCAACTAACTTCCCATGGGACATAGATGAGGCTCTCAGGTTGGTCCTGTTTATTTTTTATATGTTTTAGTCTTGATTTTTTTTTTCTACTTTTCGGTTGACTGGATATGTTATTTGCACCAAGTCATATGTTTGAGGGATCTTATCATTCAAGTAGTTTGCAGTTGTTGTATCTAATTGTTCTTCATGCAATGTAGGAGGCGACTGGAAAAGCGTATATACATTCCTCTGCCTAATTTTGAGAGTCGTAAGGAGCTTATCCGGATCAATTTAAAAACAGTTGAGGTAAATTACTCCCACCAATCTATGAATAATCTTGTGATTCTTTTAAGGCTTTATGATGTGATTATTTTCTTTGTTGTGTTTTTTGTCATGCCACATTTGATTTGTTTCATTGATATTTAGTTTTACTTTAGCTATAAGTTATTCATGTGATGGTTCAATAAGGTGAAATGTAGCTTTGGTAACATAATGGTGATGTTGTAACTTAAAATTCTTTTGGGAGCCGAATAAAAGTATATGTATGAATTATCTGAAAAGTGGGTGATTTTATAGAATATTATAATAGATTGGTCATATCTCACGTAAAACTAATTTCTTTATTAGTTTGTCTGATGAGAGCAAGAAATTCCACAGCCAAGTAGTTTCATTTTTTGGGAGACAATGGTGGATGTGAGAGACTGAATTGAAGAGGAATGTGCAAGCACAAATTTGTCATTCTAGTGTCCTTCCCCCCTCCCTCCTTTAAATACAAAGTCTTTACCATGTTTCTGTTTTCTATTAAAACTTTATGTTAACATGGATCCATCAAGGTAATTTTTAGGGTTTTTTCAGTGAAAGATATAATGCTAGAATCAATACTACCAGTCCAAGAAATTTACCAAAATTTACTCCAGTTTCCTTGCAAATGATCCCTTAAAAACATTGGCCAATGGTCAGCATACTATGCTTGTAACGAAATTGAGTTTCAGTCTGCCATTTATTGTGCTTTGAGCATCAAGACTTTTCGTAGCTTGAAAAGGTTAGCTTGTCTGTGTGATATCTGCCAGAAAGATTATAAGGTCCTGAAAGCCAAACTCTTGGCTTTTGTCTGTTTAAGCTGTTATTTCTATTTTACGCCCTGCATGCTACGTTTGTCTCTTCTAATTTAATATTTGTATTTGTATCCTTTTTCTCCTTTATATTGTTCATTTATACTATGAATTTTAATAATTTATGCTAACATTAATTTGTTTTCTATTTAATGATACTGTATATCTATGTGGCAGGTGGCTGCTGATGTGGATATTGATGAAGTGGCTCGTCGAACAGAGGGATACAGTGGGGATGATCTCACAAATGTTTGTCGTGATGCTTCCTTGAATGGCATGAGGCGTAAAATAGCTGGAAAGACACGTGATGAGATTAAGAACATGTCCAAAGATGAGATTTCAAAGGATCCGGTTGCAATGTGCGACTTTGAAGAAGCCTTGGCGAAGGTCCAGCGAAGTGTTTCTCAAGCCGATATTGAGAAGCATGAAAAGTGGTTTGCAGAATTTGGATCAGCATAAGGAATATTGAAAGCCTTTTTGAGGATGATATATTGTTTGCTTTCCTGATATGTTTATGGAAAGAGTGTTCATTGTTATTTCTTATATTTCTGGGCATTTTGTTTGTTCCTTTGAAAGTGGGTGACTGTTTGTAATCAGAATGTTCGATGGTTCTTGCATGGTTGTTATTCGTATCTGTAATCTCATTGATGATGTAACCTGATCATGGTTCACTAATTTTATCAGTAAACTGTGCGTTTTGTCAAAATCCAAAATTTGAAACATCTAGAGATACTGCAAAGATGCAGGAGTCCTGTCTTTCTCCTTAGTTTGTTATTTCCTACAGTGACGTACCTGCAATGAGTAGTTAGTAGTGAGACTGAACTGGGTCCAGACTAGTTCGGAAAATAAATGGAATGCCTTTGTTCTTTTCGAAATATTAGGTTGGATAAGTAAGAGTTGAACCTGACGTGTTATGCTTATTCCTTTCGTGTTCTTCCTTCCTGTTACGGGAACAAGGTTACGGACAGTTTGAGTCAGCCAAAGCGAAAGACCCCAATCAGAATCTATATAGATAAGTTAAAACACTATTTGGGTCCCATGATCTGCCTTTATTTCTATAAATACGTCCAACTGTATTCAGCAACTTGCTGCGCCCCTTGCTGCACTCGTACCAATGGATAGTTGGAATCTCAATCCCACTCTCTTTTCTTTCCTTCTTTTCTTCTCTCTTCTTCAACTGTAACAGCCACTTCTTCAACTGTAACAGCCACTTCTTCACAAGTAATTTTAAATCCATTCGAAGGTAATTCTTCATAAACATTTTGATTTTTCAGTTATGGTGGGATTTGGATTCTGCTAAGCTCGATGTTTTTATCTGTGCTGTAGTTGCTGATGATATTGTCGATGGTGGAACATGTAGCAGATATTGTTTGTTCGATTATAAATTGTGGGCAAGGAATATGTAAAGCTTCGAACAATTCACTGCTTGGATTTGACTGCAAATGTAAACCTGGTTGGAAAAAGTTTCAGATTGGACCTTTCAACTCCCCCTCTTGTCTGATTCCTGTGAGTTTCTCACACTCTCTTTTCTCAAAGAGCAAAAGGAAAGAAATTAATACCATAATTTATTTACTCAACAATTGCAGGCACGGTTGACTTTCTTTGTGGCTAGGGAAATCCATCACCACCTCCGCCCCAGCTTCTCTTCCACCACTAGCAAATCAGACTAACCGTATATATAAACCATTATACTTATGTTTTATGTTTTTAATTACTTCAGTTTCATTGCCATGTTCGAAAAAAATATAATTCCAACTAAAGGAAATGAGCTATTCTTTTACTCCACAGGTTGTCATTTTGTTTGGTGTGGTGATGGAAAATGTGAGTAATGGAACTGGACATATCTGTCACTGCAATCAAGGCTCAGAGAATTTGTTTAATCTAAGTTGTTTTAAACCTTCTAAGTTGGCTTCTTTTCTTTACCTCTCTTGATCTTGTTAGGTTAAACAAAGCATAAATTAATGAGCAGAAAAGTATAATTTTGAGGGTAATATATCTTGAAAATATAACTAGGTTGAAGCTAAATTGTAATGAATTTTAAATTTGATCATCTATTGCCAATTGGTTTCAAAGTCAAAAACTTTTTTGAATAATGGATTTTGTTGGTGTTAAAAGAGGTTTTTGAAAGGTGATACAGATCAAGAGTATTGTTTTTTGTGTTGCTTAGCCAAGCCAATAGTTAATTTGGGAGTTTAAATATGTATAATTTGCGAAAACTTTTGATCCAGGCTACTTTGGTGCTGACTGTCGGGACCTTGGGTTGGACCTGCAGCTTGAGCATCGACAACCACCATCACCAGCATCATCTGGTACTTCGGGTTCATACGGCAATGGTAACTATTTTAAGCTTTATATGTGTAATAAACTAAATATGTTTTTTTAATAAACAAACCTGAAAAAAAAAATGCTTAAATATCAATATTTCTTTACATATTCCAAAAGGGTTCATTATTTCAAACCAATTGGGCTCAAAATTTAAGCCTGTTCGATTCTTTTGGGCTTATAGATTTATAATATTGAGCCTATTTTAAACTAATTTTGTAAATTTTTTTTACAAAAAAGATCGTAATTTGAGATGAAAAAAAAGATTACAGATATCGAGATTTAAAATTTAAATATACTAGATGTTACTTTTTAAGGATAATTCTTGCTTTGTACCGATCATTACAGCTATACATGCATATATTATAGGACTTAAGGGTGTGTCAAATTGCTGGGGAACTCTATGCGGACGAACCCTGATAGTCGTACTAACAGCCTGCCTACCATGTTTTGAGAAAAGAAAAATGATTGTGCAGACATTCAACAACATTGGCAATTAATTAGTTGATAACAATTATGAGTTTTCTTTTTTCTTTTTTTTAAAACTTCATTATTACTATGATTTTATTATATGATAAGATCATTTGAAAGAGATATAAAAGAAAAAATTTATTGATGCAAAGATTATTAGATTGTTCCAACGACATCTGGAAATGGTCATTTTTTTTTTTAATCCGCAGTCCAACATTGACATTATGGCCCAAGGGAAATGGCATGTCTTCGAATCTCATAAGCCCCAGGCTCAAGCCCGGCCTAACTCTAAGAGCATTATTTTTTTTGTCATAAGTGGCTGATCATAACCCTTTTAAGTTTGCAAGTTTAAACTGTTTAATTATCCATAATTTTTACATCAATACAAGTGTTTGAGAATTTTTTTTTAACAAAAATTTTACTACTGTTTTAATTAAGTTAACATAATTTGCTATTAGAAAAAGATATAGGTACTCATCTAATACATTCATTTCACGCGCGCATAAAATTTTATTTTCAAATAACATATGAAAGTTCTAATAATTTTCACTTAATTGTTCTTATTGTTTTGCTTCAATAGGAGCTGAAGTCCCTTTGGACTGACTTGAAAAAGATTAAAACATCAGAGGATTGGGTACAAAACAATACATAGCAATGTCTAACAAATTAAATCATCCTATAAGAGGACAACGCATGTGCCCCGAGGAAGATCCTTTATTACTAATGGAAAAAACCTGTTTTATTCTGTACTTCTGTTCTTTTTATTGTCTTCTTCAATGCTTCTTGTAATAATTTCTTCAATTGTTTTTTGATATGGAAACCAATTGCCAGTAACCAACTAATTTCATGTGCCCAAAAACCAAAAAAAAAAAAAAAAAAAATCCTTGTCATTAATTTTCTAGTGAGTTAATGTGGTTTCTTCACTTTTATTTTGTTTTTTTGTTGTTTGATTTAAATGATAACTTAATTAGTAGTTTTTCTTTAAATATAATTTCTATCATCAAATTACTGTAGCGAGTAATTTGATTGCTAATTAAACCATTTGTTTAATTACTGATCCGCAATGGAAAAGAAAATAAAGACCAAACATGACATTTATGTTTTTGTGATTAATCATACTAGATAAATAGAGGAATTTGAACTTAACTTAACTAATTAATATAATTAGAGATAACATTTAACAAATTAGAGAATAAAATTGTAACGCTTACAATCTTAATTTTAATTATTTGTAGGTTACGTTTTTTTTTTTTGTAAAAAAAAAAAAAATAGAGATAGATGTATAGGTTTTCTCCAAATAAGGTATTGACATTTCACACCATGAATAAAATTTTTTCCTTCAAGTAATTCTTTTTATTAATGTTTCTTTAAACAATTAATAACTTAATTTGTAGTGTTACAATCAAAATAATTCGTCTTATTAAATTATATTTTAATAACAAATTACATATTAATTCAACGAGTGAGTAATTCGATTGTTATAAATCATTAATTATTGAATTACTTCACATTGAAAAGAGAATAAAAACCAATCATACCATTTCTTTTGTTGATTAGACATAGTAGGTAAATAGGGAGGGATATATAGGTCTCCTCCCAAGAAAGTATAGACATATCATACCATGGCTGAATTTTTTGCCTTCAAATAATTCACTTTTAGGTCAAATGTTTGGCTAAGCTATGAAAGTTGTGGAAATAACCAAAACCCCACTCCCCTTTTTTTTTCCCTTTGTTTAAAAATGATTTTACAATTAAATAATATAATACCTTGTATTTCAAAATTTAAGATTCGAATTCAAAATTTTCATTCAATGGCATATTAAGTATCATTTTATGTAAGTCTTGTTGGTTATTTATTTGTCATATTTTGCATGAGACATATGTATCAACTTAAGTACTTCATTACTATTTTTTTAAGCAAGAGAAAAAATAAAAAATTGATTTGGCATAACTCAACATAGCAAAGGTAAAGTGAACTTTGGATAAAAATCTTAGATTTGAGTTGTTACAATGCTTCCTTTTGTACATGTAGAAAAAGGGAAATTTTTTTTTTTAAGAAAGAGAGAAGCAAAAACAAGGAAATGATGAAGGAAATGGGAGAGAACCAATTATATCAATGGTTTATTGACAACTTGTTTGTCTACTTGCATGTGATGGACCAAAAGACAAAGGGCATGTGGCCAAGAAGATTGCCATTCCTATGAGAGCTATATTTGATTTTGGAATTGCATTTATGGTATTTTCTTCTTCTTAATCCTTTTCCATTTGTGCTTGGAATCTCAGTGCAATGAAAGTAGACAACCCTCATAGGCTTTTGGTTTTTATGTTTCATTTTGTTTCATTGCCTTTATTTTGTTCTTTTCTCCCCTTTTTGGTACCTCTTGTTCTTTTCTTCTTTTTATGATTTTGTTTTATTGGCTAATTAATAGCCTTGCTTGGGCATGTTTGGCAATTTTCTTAAAGGGGATTAAGAGATTTGATTTAAGAGCTTAGATGCGGAGGGCGAGATTTCAGCTTCCCACCTTTATCTTAGAGAAGTTTGACACTTATATATAAATATTAATTAAAATAATGAATTTGTTTTTATTCACTATTAGTGTAATTTTTTAATTTTACGAACGAAATTAAAGTTCTCAACATTTTTAAGTGTAATATCTTTTTTTGAATTTGAACATGAATTTTTAAAAGCCTCCGGCTTTAATTTTTTTTTCTCACGATAATGAGATTTTGGTAATATTTTCTAACATAGGTAGATCAATAATATGTAAAAGAGTAGCTAATATTTGTATTTATATAAAAAAAACTTAAGAAATACTTGATGAACAATAAAAATTTTAGCACAAGTTTTACTTTTTAAATTGTTTAAATTTTTGTTTAGGATTAAACATTCATTTGATCCCTCTTATACCAGTACTTTGAGAATAAAATCTTAGTATTAATATTTTTTGGGTTATTATGAAATTCAATAGGCCAGTTAAGATTATTAATGGGAAATAATCTTTTTTGTTCCATTTGATAAACTCCAATTTCGCTTCCAAAATTTAAGCCATTACTTTCAATTAAAAGTTACTGAAAAACACCTTACTATAAGTAATTAATCTGTCAAACGTCAACAGAAATTAAGCAACTGAGTAAATGAGACAAAAATTAATCCATCACATAATTAAATCTTAGGTCGCCATTGTGATTTGTGACGACTACCAAGTCATTTTCTTTCTCCACTCACTTGGGTTGATTTCATTTGTCTAACAAAAGATTGTGGGCTATTAATTGATTAATATCCAGCAATGAATATTCCATGAGAGAGGATCACAATATTGTCTATTTTTGGGAAAGTTAAAACTAAATCAAAATCACTATTCATCAAATAAGGACAAAAAAAAAAAAAAAACATCGTTGCATTAGACTTTTCTAGGAGATCATGTATGTATTTTAATTATTTGGCTTTGATATTTCAGTCTTGTTTAAAAAAAAAAAAATCTAGATGTTCATACTTCACATGCATAACCCTTTGCAAAACTTGGGAAGTTGCCCTCTTAATATAGGTGTAGGACTATGTTTTTTGTGCAGTAAGAGTTGCCTTTTCAACACTACCATGCAGTAAAATGTGGGATTTTGAGAAACCCAAAAAATAATTAAACCAATAGCATGTAAAGAATTCATCTAATTCTACGATTGCACAAATGTGTAAAAAGGTAAAAAATAATAAAATAGTAAAAAAAAAAAACTAGAGAATTGTGCTTAATGTGATCGTATAGTATTTAGGTTTAGCATACAACAACAACTACAAGATAAGGGAATTGGTCTCCCAAATGAGCAGATTTGTCTTACTTACTATTGTATTAATTCTTAATGACTTTTCCTCTGCAGTCTAGGCTAGGCTTTACTTAGAGACAACAGAGTGGATATCTAATTTTTTTTTTTAGAAATTTGTGTATTAATTTATTTTATATTTATAATATTATAATTTGTTTATATTTAATATTATTATTTAAATTCAAATCCATTTAAATAAATAGTATTCTTTTAAATATTTAAATTCGTTAAAATATCTGTTTATTTAAATTTTTTTTATTAAAATATAAAATGAACAAAATTTAAATTTAAAATTTAAAATTTAAATTCATTCTTCATTAATAACAAACAAAAATTATTTATCAAGGTTTGAAACCTTCCACAAATATAAAATTTTACATATTTTACATATATGAATGGATAATGAATTTAGATATGAATTTGAATATCCGTTATTATTCATTAAAATTTAAATAAATTTAGATATTAAATATTAGATATTTATAAGATACTATTTATATTCTATTTGAATTCATCACAAAAAATAAATTTTTTTATTTAAATCCATTAATTATCCATTTATAACTATCTAAATCCAATATAAACAATTCAAATAATAACAATCATACATTTATTTACTATCTATTATCATTTTTATTCATTGCATATCATGTACTTGGTTAAGAAATTTCAGAAGTGAAGACTGAAGAGGGCAATCTAGAACTCAACAAACTATATATTTATATTCATCACAAATATCCATGGCATAATATGTCCAAAATGGGCCTTCATCTTCATGTGAATTTTCTCACTCTTTGAGTACTCTTGTCCCTGTAGACATTAAAAAAAATTAATTAAAGGAATTTGTTCCTTTATTGAATTTAGGAAACATGAGGTGATATAAGAGTGATGAGATCCATAAATTCTATTCTTAAAGCTTTTTTTTTTTTTTTTTTATGTACTCATCTAATAACCGGTGTCATTTGTAATTTTCTTCCTTAAGCTTTTATAAAGAATTTTGTTGGATTTTGAGAGTACACAGAATTTTCCCCATGTAATGTAATGTATATAAACAATGCAAAAATATTATACCCAACATATATGTAACTTCAAATTTTTACTTGTTAATGAAAATGTTATATGATCTGAAATTGTGCATTCATCCAATCCGACAAAACACGCAAGATTATCCAAAAAAATTATAATATATTCTATTGTGTTTATCATATACATAAATTAATCCATTATTTTTCTATATAAATAATCGTATAAACTTGTAAATGGATAGTAAATTTTTATGCTTGAGCTAATATAGTTTGTCCAACATATAAAAAACAAAATTTCGTAAAATTGTTCAACAAAAGGCCTATCAATGCATCAACATATAAAAAACAATGCAAAAACTAATCCATCGTACACTCGAACTCCATATTGCAAGGGGTGCAAAAAGGGAGGGGTAAACAGCAAAACTTGCTTTTCCAATCAATGTCGAGTAGCCAGAAATTGACACATATATCTTGCACTCAAGCTTGTCCAATATACATTGTACCGATACCGATTGATCAAAAAGTGATCAATCGATCAATCTAAATTCCATAAATGGAAACAACATATGATATAAGAAATCTAAGTTTCTTTCTTTGTACTTTGGATTGATTTCATCACTTCGATCACTAGGACGGTCCAACTTGATCAAGACACGTTGGCTTTATCCATTACATAGCTTTTTGTGTCATCTTCAACTTCAAATTAAGACAATATATTGTTCATATTATTCAACAACCATCCATGCATCAAATTCCCCTTATATTGTCCTTTCTAGCTAGGAGCGAGTCTCAAATTGCAACTGTTTGGGCTCGCTCTTATTGACTAGGGATGATAACAGCTCATTATCAGGACGGATATGATACTTTTTGTTATAATATACGTGTTTGTTTTTGTATTTGTCTGAGTAATATTTTTGTAATCTATCTCTAGGTTGAGTAATTTAAATTTTACTCGAATATTCGATTATTATTTAAAAATAACACAATAATTCAAAAAATCATATATAATAAATCTACACCAAACAATTCAATAAAATAAAAAAATAGTTTCATTTGATAAAGTGCTAAGTAAAATATTTTTTTTACAACTTATATATTATTTAAAAAATAAAAAATAAAGAGAAATTAAATATATATATTTTTTATATATGTCAGGTATTGGATGATCAACGGGACAGGTATTACCTTTCTAGTCTCCATCTCCGAATTTGATAATGTCCAAATCTGATTACTCGATTATCTTTATTGGGTATAAATTTCTCCTTATATCGGTACTCATTTGAAGTGAAAAATAATTAATCCGTAGAGTACAGCTGAAATTGCCATCCCTATTATTGACATTATCATGAATTCTTCCCTTTCTTTTCACAATGAGGTGAAAAGAATGATCAATTTGATGCTTAAATATATTATAGCATTGCTTGCCATCAAATGGATTATGAATGACTTAATCAAGAAGATATATTAGAAATATGTACTAACTAGGCAAACAATGTGTAGGTTAATCAATTACACCTCATTGACCTTATGCATGTTTTTTCTTAAATTTTTTTCCCATTTTTTCTCTTTTTTTTTTTTTTTCATATGAGGTGAGTTTTAAGCA
This sequence comes from Durio zibethinus, assembly GCF_047325235.1. NCBI lineage: Eukaryota > Viridiplantae > Streptophyta > Magnoliopsida > Malvales > Malvaceae > Durio > Durio zibethinus. The sequence continues at coordinate 2,677,599 of NC_143187.1, read as the reverse complement.
ATTTTTGTTGTTTCATAGCAAGAAAATGTAGGAAACTAGGATTCATATCCCGGTCTAGTATGTCCATTTTATTAACTTAATAAGATCTTCAACTTTTGCTTAAGATAAAGTAACAACGTAAATCCAAATTTATAATTTTTTTCCCTCTGAATTAATTATGAAGCTTTGGTAAACATAAGTTGATACATTGAAAAGCGTCTATTTTCGTTTTTGAAACAAAATTTGGTACAAATGGAATTTTATTGGGTTTTTTAATTAGATATTATATGAAATGGTAACACTGTAAATCAATCAGTTCGATCATTCAAAATTCAAATACGAAAATCCCGAACTATTAAAAATCCAAAGTCCAAATAATTAAAACATTAATTGGAGTCATAATATTTTGAATAGTTAAAAATTGGTTTCTTTTTTTTTTTTAATTTTCTATTAACAAGGACAAAATATTATTATCTTCGCACATTTTCAATCGCTATGGCATGAAATGAAAGTCAATTAACTTGAGCACTATTTTCTTTTGGAGAGAATGATTTTTGGTCTAAAAGCCAAGAATAAGGGGTAAAAGTTTTGCAAGAGGTGATACACGACTTTTGCAACACTTTTGGCTCCAAAATTTTCTATTAATGGAAGTACCAAGCAAAATTGTCCCGGCAGTGAACAAACCAAGACTAAAATTTTGCATTCGGATTTTCGTCACCGCTATTAAAACATGATTTGGTAATGGCCAACATTAAATTTACGTTTCGTAGACATCAGAAAATAATGACATTCAAGGGAATTTCTTTTTACCATACAATGACTTGCAAGATTTGGAGGCTTGGGCAAATTATAATTTGGTAGTTATAATATTTACTTTAGGTAAATGCATCCTACACAAACAAAATCGACGAAATTGATAAAATGAAATGAGAAAGAATTTGAAAATATAATGACCCGAATAGATCAAATAAATATAAGAACTTTGTCCTTGAAATTTGCATTATTATTTATGCACATTAGCATTATTTTGTTTTCTCTTGTCAGCTTTCGGAGCATTTAGCAATTAGTATGTCTTTAGTTAAAATACTTGAACCAATAAAACCGGAAAAAATAATTGAAAATTTTTACATGCACCTGTCATTGGAAGCTCAGGTCTATGCATCTCTTGAATTTGAGAATGGATTCTTTCGATGTCTAAGATCAACTTTTTCCGTAAGAAAAGTGTTCGGGCATTCAATACTAGTACTTAGCCATCCAAGCTGTTCCAAGCTGTTGCAAAACACAAGGCACACCAAATATTTGATGGAAAGCTAAGGAGAAAAAAACAAATATAAGGCAGGAGTATATTGTATTATTCAAGGTTCTGATGTATAAATGAGGGTAGAATAACTTTCTATTTATAGTTGAGACCCTATTATATCAACGGTTGAGTTTAAATCAATCGACGGCTTATATGAAGTCCTAAGAATACATTCAAACTACATAGGAGCTCAAATGCTATAGGATGAATACCCTAGAGTGTTTAAATCAGATGGGACTACATAGAGTCTAGAAGGTTCCAGACCTATCTGTTGTAGTGCCTGTTCATGGGTCTGTCAAGAGGCTTTTCGAACCTGAGCACCCGGCTTGGCCCCTGGAGTCCTCTGCCCTCACACATGCCCTATGACTTGGTCCCGCATCTTAGACCCCAGGTGCACCTTGAGGCCTGATTTTCTTGGCTTTCTAGCTCATTGTCACTTGAACTAATGCTCATGTTGATCTTGGAGAGAACCCTTGTCATAATAGTTTTTGAATAGCTAGATGAAAAGACGTTTAAATTGAGAGAAAATAGTAAGAATCATTATTAATTTTTAAAAAAATGTAATTAGTCATTTAAAAATTTATTTTTTTAATAAAATTATAAAAATAAATTTAAAGTTTATTAAAAAAATAATTTATAATTTACGAAAAATAAAATTAGATTCGGGAGTCGATTACATGTGAAAAATGATTAACATTCTCACAACGCTTATAAATTGATATCAATTAATCATATATTATTTTTTATGTTAGATAAAATGATTTCAATTTGAAATTTAATAACAATTCCTTGTATTTTTTTTGATAACGAAAGTAATTTTATTAATATTTTATTTAAGAATATTAATGAAAATTTTAAGTTAAAGACTTATTTTAAAATTTTACAACATCTAGACAAAATTTAAAAGGACTCTTTTTGTTTAAGATTTATTATAATATTTCTTAAAATAAAAATAACACTCATTGCAGAAATTAATTGTTGGTGACTCCTCAATATTTAGACAGAGTACCAATAATTATTTCTTTCAAAATATTATTTTTAATTTATATAGAAATCTATTTTTGAATTTTTTTTTTTTTTTACAAAAACATCTTATGCAAAAACTAATTAAACTACAACTAACTAAGAAAAAATTGCAAAAGGTATAGACATGCGTAATGAATGAGAGTAATAATCCATAAGTGCATATGTGCCAATGGATGGTGTGCATGATGATGAGATGCCATTTTAAGTTCGGTTTCTTAAATATAATGAGACCATCTAGACCCTTCAATCTTTAGGCAAAGATTAGGTGCGACTATTTATATTTAAAATCTCATTTTTTATTTTTTTTATTTAATTGCATTTTTGTTGCAAGTTAAGGACTTGTACAAAAAACTTAATGAAATAAAATTTCTTATATACCCCATTTTTAGGTAGCATTCATGAACAAATTATTTCACAAGAGATTTTCATACGTATCCTTAGAATTCTAGGATGGTTTTGGGTATGGGTTCTAGGTAGAGTATCAAGAATTATTTCCTTTGGAATGTTATTTTTAATTTATTTAAAAATCTATTTTTGAATAATGTTTTTTACAAAAACATCTTATGTAAAAACTAATTATACTACAACTAACTAAGAAAAAATTGTAAAAGGTATAGACATGCGTAATGAATGAGAGTAATGATCCATAAGTGCATATATGCCAATGGATGATGTGCATGATGATGAGATGCCATTTGAAGTTTGGGTTCTTAAATATAATGAGATCACCTAGACCCTTTAACCTCTAGACTGAGATTAGGTGTGACTATTTATATTTAAAATTTTATTTTTTAATTTTTTTATTTAATCGCATTATTGTTGCAAGTTAAGGACTTGTACAAAAAACTTGATGAAATAAAATTTCTTATATACCTTATTTTCTAAGCGACATTCAGGAACAAATTATTTCACAAGAGATTTTCATACGTATCTTTAGAATTTTAAGATGGTTTTTGGGGTTTTGGGATGATTTAGGGATTGTGAGTCGAATTTAAGTTTTGAGTTAAATTTAAGCTCTAGGTTTTTGTTTTTTAGGGTTTTGAAATTTAAGGTTTAGGGTTTTTGATTTTGGGGAATTTAAGGTTTATATTTTTAGGGTTTTAGGTTTTAAGGGTTTAAGGTTTTAAGTGTTTAAGGTTTAGAGTTTTAAAGGTTTTAGGGTTTTGAGTATTTAGGGTTTTGGGTTTTAAGGGTTTAGGGTTTTGAGTATTTAAGGTGTCATAACGTATAGATCCATAAATCTATAGCTAAACTTAACAAATGGATTCGCCACCAATCTTTTTTAACTAGGTGTGATTGACCACCTAAAGAATCTATCCTTTTAAGGAGCTCCTAAGCTTAACTAAGGGTTTTAAAAGAATAGGTTCGGGTTTACTAACTAAAACAAGGTTCGAGAGTTCAATTACATGTGGAGAATGTTATAGCACCCCACATGCCCATCCGAAAGATAGTATCATATTATTTTAAATTTATCCTTAGGTCTTGAGTCTAATAGTTTCAAATTTTTATGTTAAATATAAGAAATAATTTATAAGATTCTTCCATCAATCTGGTAGAATTCTTAAAAATATTTTTTTACCTCAAGAGTATTAAAGAATCTTATTTATTTTTTTGAAGAGGCTTTGTCGTCAGAAAAAAAAGTTTAATTATTTATTTATTTTTTGTTAAAAATATATCTAATTATTCCACAATTTGGGCCAAATTAGAAATATTTTTTCTTTTTTCTTTTTTAAATTTTTCACAATTTGGGCCTATTTATAAATTCTCTTTATTTCTTTCTTTTTTTTATTTCTAAATTTTTAACCTTTTGGGTCAATTTAGAAATATTTTTTTTCAAAATTTCAAAATTTTCCATCATTTGGGCTTATTTAGAAATTCTTTTTTTTTTGGAAAGAAAATAATATGACAATTATTTTTATTGAAATTTTATTTAAATTATTTCACAATTTGGGATAAATTTAAAGAAAATTTCTCACCTAGAGATTTTTTTTAAAAATTTACTATTTGAAATTTCTAATAATCTTATCCTTGGATAATTATCAAATATTTTCAACCCAAATTTTTTTTTATTTTTTTGTTTGAAAATAAATATTAATTATTGTTATTGAAATTTTATCTAAATTATTCCACAATTTGGGGTGAATTTAGATAGAATTTCTCACCTAAAAATTTTATAGAAATTTGCTATTTAGAATTTCTATAGATTCCATCATTGGATAATTAATATTTATTCCTAAAATTTATTTTATATTTTTTAAACATTTTTTCATGCAAAAAAACACATAAAATAAATAAATTAAATTAAAAAACAAAAAAATATCAAAATAAGGAAACAACTCGACTTGGTGGCTCGACTCTAGGCACACAAAATGGCTCGGGAAATACGATTTGGCGGCTCGACTCCACTACAGGAAGAAAAGTTGGAATGGCTCAAAAAACGGCTCGTCTTGAGATAAAAACTAAAAAAAATCATCGAAATCTGATCCAAAATAGGCTTGGGTTTGGCAAAAGGTTTGGGCCTTATTTTTCAGGTGAGCTTGGCTTAAATTATTACATCAAAGAATTGGGCTCTTCAGTATCTAGGCCAAGTCTGGGCCAACTTGTATATCAGGTTAGCTGGAACAGGTCAAAACTTAATGAGTGGGGTCAATCAAGCAGGTTTAGTCTTAGAACGAGTTGACCCTTCCTTATTCTTTTCTTTTATCTTTTTTCTCTGCCAAGCCTTCTTTGTCTCTTCCAAAATCTTTTTTGGACTAAGATTTGTGACCTCTCATTGGTTTCAATTAGTGTTGCTGTCGTCCACCGCCATCAGCGGTCGAAGACTGTCATTTCGGGTTTACAAAATTTCCATCAACAGTCTTCACTTCTTTGTTGGCCTCCTTCCTTCTAGCGACTCAAAGAGCCTTGAAAGCCCTCCAACCAATAGGGGTCACAACTACCATAAGTCACCTTTGGTGCCACCACCATCGGCCATCGCAGTACTCCATTAATGTTCCAACCGTTAGCTTCTTTGATCTCCTTCCAAAGCTAGGCTTGAAAACCCTAAAATTTGAAACCTCTGAAAATTCCAAAGCTTTACTGCCAAACCTTTTTTTTGATCTTTTTGATTTTGTGTTGGTCCTCTGTATTGATGTTGAATTGTGATTTTTGCTGTTTAGTTGAATGGTGGTATTCTTGTCTCTAGATTCTGCCTATGTGTTTATTGTGTGACTGTAGTTGTTAATGGTGTCTGTGTATGGGTTTGTGATGGTAGAAGAACAGTTCAGCTTGAATTGTTGTGTGTTTCTGTGTGTCTCAAGCTTAGCTAGGATTTGTATTTATAGGACAGAATCCAAAGCCGAATGAAAATCCCAATTTTTTTGGACTTTTAGTCTCATTCAACCTCTTCCAATTCATCCCAAACTCTTCAACCCAGTTTTCACAAATTCAATCACTTTTTCATTTTTTTTTCATTTTTGTTATTTATTTAATCAACAGACCAAGTTAAGTAGAACTCCAGATAGATTGGAATGTCTACAGCTATCCCTCTTTGTGTATTTTTTATGCAATAAAAATTGTGCAAAGACGTAGCCAACCCAATCAACCTGACACAAATTTTTTATTTTTTATTTTTTAAAGTAAACAAAGTTCCTCTAAACAGAGATTCAACAACTTTGAGAAAAATAAAATGCTCCTCTAAACAGAAGCACCATAACTTTGAAAAATAAAAATGCTCCTCTAAACAGAGGCACCACAACTTTGAAACTTTGAAAAATAAATTGCTCATCTAAACAGAGGTACCACAACTTTTAAAAAATAAATTGCTTCTTTAAATAGAGGCAACCACAACTTTGAAAAATAAATTACTCTTTTAAACAGAGGCACCATAATTTTGAAAAATAAAATGCTCCTCTAAATAAAGGCACCACTACTTTTGAAAAATAAAATGCTCCTATAAACAGAGGCATTACAACTTTGAAACATAAAAGGCTCCTTGACAATCATGTCCAGAAGAGTCATAGATCAGATTTGATGAAATTTGTAATGAAAATTCAAAGATTCACAATTTGAGTTTAAAATTCAAAGGTTTAGATTCGTAAGAACTTTTCAGCTTCGCAAGAATTCTTTGAAATTTGATTCTCAAAATTTCATATATGCAAGAATTCAAACTTGTAGGATTTTCAAAATTTGCATTTGTGAGATTCTCATCCAAAGTTCAGGATTCGCATGCAAATTGTAATGCTCACATCCAACATTCGAATTTTAGAGATTCACATCCAAAAGTTCAAAACTTCTCATTTGAGTTTAAAGACTCACATGTAATAAATCTTAGATTTTCTCATCTAAAATCTCAAATGTTATCATTTGAGTTCGAAGATTCACAATCAATAAATTTTAAGATTTCACACCTCAAAGATTCTCATTTGAAACTCAAAATTCAAAGATTTTCATTTGAAAACGTCTTAAAGATTCTCATTTAAGACTCAAAGGTTCTTATTTGAAAACGTCTTAAAGATTCTCATTTAAGATTCAAAGATTCTCATTTGAAAACCTCTTAAAGATTTTCATTAAAGACTCAAAGGTTCTCATTTGAAAACCTCTTAAAGATTCTCATTTAAGACTCAAAGACTCTCATCTGAAAATATCTTAAAGATTTTCATCTGAAAACATCTTAAGATTCTCATTTAAGACTTAAAGATTTTTATTTGAGGGCTCACAATCTTATCTTAAAAGGCTCCATCAAAATATTTAAAGTTTTTTCAAAATGACTTTCAAACTTTTATCAAAATCAAAAAATTATGTAATGAATGTCATGATCAATGATGCAAATACTTTCTTGATGATACGAATGCAACAATTTGAATTCTCACAAGACTAAAAATGTCATATTCTCAACCATGAGCCAAATGTTCGCTGCATAATGCAAATGCATGGCCAAACCAAAGTTTTAAATATTTTTCAAACAATAATGTGAGTAATACAGATGTCAACGTCATGAAACTCTAATTAAAATGTGGTAACATGGCTCTCAAGACTCCACTATCCCTCATATTTCTTTTTCAACTTTAGCTTTTGAGCACTGTAGAACAAGTTTCATCAATTGATCCTTGTCATTTTCATCACTTGATCATCATTCATAAGCCTCTCAGCACTAACCATTCCAGAATTTTATCCTTTGACCTATATTATGTTCATCACTTAATCACCATTGACAAGCTTCTCAACACTAGCAATTCCAAAATGAATTTTATCCACTGATCATCATCATTTGATCACTTTTCACAAATTATGTCGATCAATCCATCACCACATTCATTCTTTGGTCACACCATATGTCCTTTCAAATCATCTTTTCAAGTTTTTACTTTTTTTACCCCCTATCATCTTGGATTTCTTTTCAAAAGAATGCAAGAATCTTTTAAGCACATATTCATTCATTCATTATCATTTCAAATCGTGACAGATACAATGCAATCATACATTTTCTCGATTTATTCTAGGGATGCAACAATAAGAGAGTATAAGGTGAATTGAGAGAAAGTTAATCAATGACGAACGAGTTTGGTACAAAATCAAATGGGAAAAGAAACAAGTTGGATGCATGTCATTGGGATGAATGGTATATCCAAACAATGAATATTCAAACAATTTTGAACATTAATCTAGGATTTTTTTTCAAAAACTCATTCCATTGACTTTCAAAGTTATTTTGAGCTAAGTAAACTTTGCCCCAGCTTTGAGAGATATTCAGATATCTTTGTCCTTCTTTCATGTGTCCAACTCTCAACTCAGAGATTTTTTTACTCAAATCATCCTTTTTGGTTTTCAATTTGAGTCTTCATTTTCTCTTCTTTTACATTTTCTCATTCTTTCATTTTTTTTCTTTTTTTCATTTTTTTCTCTTTTCATTTTTCATCCATTAGTGATATCTCTCACCCATCAATCTCTAGAACAATGTAGCATAATTTCATTGTTTCATACAAGTATGCCTTAGTTCAACATATGATCATTCAATTTGAGCATTTGCATTTGATCTAAATGGACTTTTAAAGGTTGAATGTAGGCCATGGAGTTTTAAAGGTGTAGGGTTTTAAGTATTTGGGGTTTTGGGTTTTGAAGGTTTTGGGTCATAAGTATTTAGGGTTTTGGGTTTAGGGTTTTAAGGGTTTTAGATTTTTTAAGTTTTAAGGTTTTGAGGTTTTAGAGTTTTAAGGGTTTTAGGGTGAGTGGTTGGTAGTCAAGTGGGTTGGTGGTAGCGGTGTCATGCACAGCACCCACTACCACCGCCTCATACCCTTTATGTTTATTTGTGTTTTTGTATTTTTTTGTTTAATGTTTAATTAATTAATTAATATTATTTTATATAATTGTATTCTAATATAAATAATAAAATAAAAGTAAAAATAAAACAATGAGCCTAGGTCCAAAAAAAAATTCGAGTTTCGACCTGTGAACTAGATAAAATTGATAAATTTAAAAACGTGACCTAATTTTATTTATTTAAAAAATTCAGATAAAATTTGATGTCTATATCCTGAACTTGGGTAATTCGTGACACATGCATATATATGACTATTTTAGTATTCATAATGATTCCCATGTTTTGATTTTCAATTTTAATATTTGTACAAAATTATTCAATTTAAATATTGAATTAAATTGATTTTCTCTCTTTCTTAATTAGGCTTAATTTTCTCCCCTATTTGTTTACCATAGTTTTTTTTTCTTTTTTCTTTATACCTCATGTACTGATTGTATAAGTGATAAAAAAAAGTTGATATTCATAAAAAACTGATGGAAGGAATTTTATGCTCTGTTTATGCTATTTTTAGAAATGTCAAATTAGCTATGATAGGTCAACACAATCCATTTAAATATTAGCTCATGTGTTAATAGATTTTGCTAGTCTAGTAATATTTTTGACATGCTGTGTTGGCATAGTCCATGAAAGCTAAGAGTATGGCCCAGCACGACACATAACCCGTAATCTTCATGGGTCATACTGTGCTAAGCATAACATTATTTTTTATACCAAGATAGGCCAAACAGAACCCATTATTAGTTTTTCAAAATTTTAATTATCTTTTTAAAAAAATCATTTGTTATTATTAAAAATAACATGTAGTAGATAAATAAAAATAAAATGAAATAAAAATGACACAAATTTATGTGATTCGATAAAATGTTTATATCTGAGAGAGGGGTAATATAATTTACTAAACAAAAATATTGAAATTACAATCTTAATATTTCAAAAAACACACACATACATATATAATATATTATAAAACACAATATTATCATTCTATTTTTCATTCTCATTATATGATGATTCACTTATATAATATGTTTTATCTTGTGCTTTTATTTTATACTTTTTAGCCTATAATAATTTACTTTTTTTATTGAATTTGTTTTACCTTGAAGTCTTAATTTATTTTTATCATTTTATTTTTGTTAATCACTAGTTAAATATAATTTATCTATAAATAATTAAAATATTTAATAATTATATTTATTTAATATAATTTTATTTTATAAAATATCAACAAGATATTAAAAGTAAGTATAATTTCATTGTAATATAAAAAGCAAAGTATAATTTCATTGCAATATAAAAAGCAACATGAATACACTAAGAAGCTATGAGTTTACTTGTAACAATTATATGCTAACATGGCACAATTAGGGTTGTGTGGTATGTCGTACTAACCGATTTGTCACGTGCTGACACTGAGCTTTACGGATCATGTCAAGCCAACTCATAGGCCTAAAATCTTCTAACCTAATATAACATACGTATATATAGTTTTTTGATCCAACCCAGCTACTTAACAAATCATACCAAGCACAACCCATATCACCCATACCATACCTAATCGTGTCATATATGCGCTAGCCAACTCATTTGACAACTCTTTAACTATTTTCAACTTTTAACTCATTGTTGTCCTATTGGCTATCTTACTTTTCTATCATTTCAAATAGGATATGATGCACCAATTACCGTGACTTATTTTTAGCATAATATAAATAAATAAACATTTATTTGTGTCAACAACCACAATTTATGCCTTAAATCTACAACATGGGGAGCTGGTGAATGAAAACGATGCTAACCAATGAGGTCCAAACCAAAAGCATCTTTCATTTCTTTTTATTAGAATGATTTAACTTTAAACAGAAAGTTAAAACAAAGTAGGTAAATTCCATATTTAGACAATTGTCAGGTACCATCAACACTAAAATCCTCAATCATTCAAAGAAGGCCAAATCTATCTCCAAATACACTCTCTTTAACATCTAAATTTAACTTCTGCATAAAAAATTTTAAAAAATATTTATAATCAATGGAATTTTAATTACAAATTATAAGTAAGAGGAAAAAACCAAGGTAAGATCAATATTTATGCATTACAATTGATGTAATTGAATTTGATATGCATTATCTAGAAAATAGATAATTAGATAAACTTTTTTTTATAGAGAATTTATTGAGTCAAATGCTTAGATATGATAATTGATTAATCTGAATTGCATAACTAAGTTTATAAAATATAAATTAACAGCCTAATTTATATGGATAAATAATTATATTGAACTACTATTTTTTTATTGATGGAAACTACCATTAATTTTGTGAAAAACTAATTGTATACAAAAGTTAAATTAATTAATTTAATTTTTCTGTCTAGACCTATTCATGAGTTAAATTTGGTTTTAGACAAGATTTTTAAGCTCAAGATCTGTCTGATTTGGCTTGTGAAAATATTTTATTATTTTAATTTTAATTTTGAAATGTATTCAAAAATATTAATATAAAAAATAATTTTTAATATTTTAATAATAAGTTAAATTAAATAAAATTTAATGGACGGATCAAGCCGTAATTTGGACAAAATTTTAAAAGTGTTAACTAGATTTGATTCGTGGACTTTACCCAATCTGATTCCAATATATAAAAATTCAAATTAAGTAATAAAGATTATCAGAATGTTCAAACATCCTAATATGTAGATATTACACTGAGGTTTTGATTGCAATATAAATCAAACTCAGTGGAGTTGAATTGAAAATGATGTAACTAAAAATCGGTTTGGTCGTGCTTGTCAAAACTCTTTTGAATCATAACATGGTTTCACCTAATTGTTTTTATCCCTTCACAAAAAATAAACAATTAAGGATTTGTAAGGTTCAAATCTCACTCAAACTTTTTCGCTGGCAACAGGTCTAAACATGTGGTTTCAATCTTCAATAATGGAGGCGAAGGCTCTTTACATGAGTTAGATCATTCTAATTTCTTTAGAAATGGAAATATCAATTAGCATTCTACCAAAATAATCCAAATCTTTACCCTTAAAGAATTAAAAATATTAATTGGTGTTAAATAATACTGATTAAGATTACTATTAATATTTTATTTTCTTTTAAATTTAATTAAAATAATACATTAAATATATTTTTTAAAAAATAAAATTTTAACTACCAGTAACTGTAAATTTCTATAAAAACAGGTTAATGGAATCCAAAAGCAAAAAATTAAAAGAATAGGATGTACAATTCCGAAAATCAAATAAATGCAATGTAGAGAGAACTGGTCATTAGAAATTAGTACTTGAGGCAGAGAGTGACGTACTGCTTTACCAAAAATAGAAATCGTAGTCGACATGTAATAAAGAAGGATCTCCCAAACAGTTTTGGGGCGAATTACGCGTCAGCCAGAGTTTAGTCTGGAAACTTATCATTGAATCAAGATGTTGCCCAAGTATAAATTGACTCAATGAATTTTGTCCGTACGCCAGTACTTGTTTGCTCATTGATGGTATTTTGGGAGCGATGAGCTGGTGGAGCTTTGATGGTGACGCAGAAGGTGGTTGGCAGGATGATTCGAATCTGCAGTAAAAGAATTACAGTCAGGAGACATTGAAATTGGTTTTTTGATGTGCATTTCGATGTTTAAATCAGTAAATTATTTAAAATTAGAGTTAGAGAAGCAAAAAGTTATTTGCAAAGAGTATTAAGGAGGTTTATGGAAGAAGGGTTTGAGATTGTGTATTTAGATCTCTTTTTTATTTTATATATGAGATGATAGATGATAATATAATTAGAATTAGTGATAGTTGATGAAAAATTCATGTGAAGTTCAAGAAGAAATCATACGAGTGAATGAGTTACATTTAGTAATTTTAGACTAACGTAAACTATATTTAATGATTTTAAATAAGTCGAAGGATGATGATAATTGAGTTAACTCTTTCTATGGGTGAAAAAGTAGGAGTGAACCCGTATTGTTTTAAGAAATTTAAATTTAAATGTTCTATCTTTTTTATTGATGACATGTCAGTTGAATATATACTGACTTTTTAAGACGTAACGATTAATCTTATTAACTAAGTGAAGAGGTATAATAGTTCCTTAATTATATATATCATGTATGTGTTGTTACCATATTAATGATGCACAATATACAATATATTATGATTATCGTAAATATATTATAATATAATATATTGACAAGAAAATTTTTGAATTTCATAAATGAATTTGCGTAATGGATTCATGAATAATTTGATAAATATTCATTAATGATTATGTTAATTTTTTTAATTTTCAATGAAACAAATATATAAATTTAAAAATTTCACCCATGCTTAAGATAATATATACAAAATTATAGTTTGGTGTGATAATTTCAAAAGTAGGCTTCAACTATTTTCAATGCTGAATTTGTGGTGTTAAATTAACTACTTATAAATTAAAATTAATGCTAGCATTAAGTTCTGAACCATGGTCTCTATTTAACTACTTGATTTGAATATATTTTCTATTTCATGAGACTTAATCTTGGCCTATATTAAAAATGGCCCGATCCCTTTGATTCAATTTTTTTAGTGCATTATGCATGAGTTTTTTTTTTTTGTTGATATGCATGCACATTGAGATATTCTTTTGTTTTTAATTATGTTAAAAATTAGTTATAAGATATATTATTTTGAGAAATTGATTAGTGAATTTTATATTTTAAGCTGAAATACTAAATAAGTAAATGAACAATCCAAAATTAAAAAAAAAAATCTAACAAACTCCTATGTCGATAGAAAAATATCACATGACACATGTGACCTTTATCACCATTGAGCTCATGATCAGTTGATCCTTAGCACTTATATAGCAGATGGCATTGTTAATCTGATGTGGTGAAAGTGGCTGAATGGAAATGACCACGACTTGAAGATAAAAATTTTTCTACTCAATCAAATTTGTCACTTCAAAAAGGCCACATTAAAATTTATGCATTTTAGAAAATGCTAGCTGCTTGTTAAAGTCATATGATATATGTGAAAACTTTATGTGAATATAAAAACATATTTGACGACAAACCATATGACATAGACATATCTGAAAAAATAGAATCTTACTAAAAAAAAATTATGAAAGTTCAAAGATTTATTAAGTATTTTAATCTATATTTTATGACTATAGGTAACAGCTTTATATATGATGGCCAATTATTACCTTAGAGCAAATATCTACTTTTATCTTAAATCATTGTATCTAATTGGGACCGTTTTGAAACGATCGGACTTCATCATGTCTGTGCCACGTGAACTGCAGGTGTATGAGGAATGACTATTATGCATGTGTATGTGCGCCCCCACGAGCTCACAAGTTAGTAACCAAAAAAAAAAAAAATCAAATCAAAGAAAAAAAAAGCATTGTAGATCTTTTGTTTAGAATTTAAAATTCAATTCAATTCAATTCAATTATATAATTATTTTTAAAAATTAACACTCAATAAATTTTAAATTCTAAAATTTACAATATTTTAATTCCAAATTATGATCTCCCCAAAAAATCCTGTCCGAGGAAAAAGAGGGAGGTCCATATATAAAAAAAATCCATTTGATAATTCTTGGAGACACCCCCAAAATGTTTTAGTGTAGTAAAGAGTGATGATTTTTGGGAGCCCCACTTGGTTCATGTAGGACAAAAGAACACAAATCTAACCGCAAAATACCAAAAGGAACTTTACTACTTTTCATGGAAATGACCAAATATATATATAAAGTGAAAAGCATAGGAGTACTCATCCCACTCTTAATTATTTTTTGGACAGAAATACCCTTGCATATGTTCCCAAAAGAAGTTTTTGTCTTGTTCCCCCCTCCTTGATGATGAGGAGAATACCCTAAGCCCACCATGAATTTAGAAAATTTGAGAGAAGTCTGTCCATCCATTTTGGAAGGGCAAGTGGGAGAGCAATTAGGCAAGTGAAGGTGGAGTAGCAGTGTGAAGTAGTGGAGATAGATGATGTAGGGTGAGGATTGGGAATGTGGGGACTGTTGACATGGATGTTTTTCTACTTTAGGACAAGACAAAGGCACATGGAGAGAGAAGCCCCCTACTCTTCCATGAACCCTCTTTTGGTTTTTGAGATGCTGAGATGCTTTTTCTTGCTTTCAGTTTAATATTGTTTTGTAGAGGACAAGATGGTCCTTTCTGTTTTTGCTCTTTCTCTTGTCCTATACAAAACATTCACTCTCCTATCCTCTCTTGTCCCCTTGTATCGTCACCTCCCCCAACACCACTCAACATTCTCCAAAATGGAAAAACAAAATAAAAAATACACACAAAAAATCTCGCTTACTATGTCACCATCATCTTCGTCCTCTCTCTCTCTCTCTCTCTCTCTCTCTCTCTCTCTCTCTCTCTCTCTCTCTCTCTCTTCCTTTCTTTCTAATAAATATTTATATGAGGAGAGACTTTGTTACATATACTTTTTCGCATCGATAATGACTCATCGTCTCTTATGTCCAAAGAGACTATTCATTGCTCATGAATTTTGTAAATGTAAATAATAAAAAAAAAGTAATAATGAACATATAAGTTTATACTATAACCCCCAAAAGAGTAATTAAAAAAACTAAGTTAATGCGTAAATACTTAATTATCATATTTATTTATATCCCGATATAATATTTAAATTAAAGCTTTATTTGAATGTGATCAAAGCACTTTTTACTCTAAATTTGCAATTTTTTTTAATTTTTATTTGCATTTGATTTGATTTAATGGTATGTAACTCTTTTTAAAAGAGATGAGAAATTTAAGGTTCAAATGTCTTCTATATTATATTACGTTTTTTATACTTAAAAGTATAAAAAATTATTTTTTTATCATCAAAATTAAAAATTTAATACTTTTATCTGTATAAAAAAAATTACTTGATTTTAGCCATTTTGTTTCCAATCTTGATAAAACTAGAGGAACTTAACACATGGGAGTACTTGGACCTACTTTTGCTAGCTTAGTGGTCTCTTCTTAATTTGCTATATTTTACTTTCACAATTAGGTGTCCCCTTTTATACATTTGCTATATTCATAAGGTTGTTGTTTAAAAATAAAAATAAAACAATACTAGATAGATGAAATACAACTTAATGACTAAATGTAAAAATTAAAATATGTTTTTAGGCCATTATGAATTAATATATGCTTTGAATGATGAAAATTGTCGTATATTTAAATTAAACTATTTGTTCATTAAAATAACAGAATTATTAATATTATTTGAGTTTTGTATGCATAATATATATTTTTTATTCTCAACAACATAAAAACTTTGTTCACATAATGTATTTGTGAGATTTAATTTAATTTAATTCTTTATTTACAAAATTTTGAACTTCAAAAAGAAAAAAAAAACGAAAATTCCTAGACTGATCCCACCGACTAATTTAGTTAAGATCAATTTACATTATCATAAGGTTTTTGGTGATTCAAAAAAGTAACATGGGGTCAGCAGTTCTAATTCTTTGTAGAAAATTTTGTTGCATATATAGCTTAATTAGTTACTAAAAGTTTTTTTTTTTTTTAATGAAAAAACCTAGCAATAGTTAATTAGTTACTAAAAGTTAATTTCATATAAAAATAATCAACTATAATCTAGGATGATGTCTTTAAATTATATATATTTTTTGGTATTGAGGAAGGCCAAATGCCTTAATATCTTTAATAATTTCGTGTCATACTAAATAATTGATCTTCGGCTTTATTTATTTAATTTCGAAATTCAATCCCAAGTCCAATTCAAGTATTTAAGATAAAGTTTCCAATTGTATTCGTTGAATTATAATTTTAAAGATTTGATATTTCAAGTTTAAAATTTTGATAATTCAAATAAACAGAATAAGAAAATTGTAACAAGCAAAGGACAAACAAAATTTTATTGATGTCACATGATTTCTTTTTTTTTTTTTTTTTATGGTTCTCTCTCTATTTTTTTATAAAAAATATCATAATTTGAAGATAAGAGAATGAATTGTAAATATTAAAATTTAAACTTTAAATTTGCAAGATGCTACTTCATAAAAGTGATTATATAAACTAACTGAATTAAGGTTCAAATTCGATCGCTCTTTCTGCCTTTGTGATTATAAATTTCACTTAATTGTTAAGGATGCTAATTAAGTTTTTGTTTCTTTTTGTCTATATTGATATGATAACTATAATATTTATATATATATATTTATCTGTGTGTGTGTGATATGAAAATTATTGTTTTTAAGTTTATGTAAAATTTAAAACTTATTAGAATTTATATTTGATTCATGTATAAATTTTATCCACGTAAATCATATAATATTATATCATTAATAAACAAATATAAATTTTTACAAGTAATGAACCACACAATGACACCATATAAAAAATTAATTTTAAGATTTTTAAATCTTAAAAAGCAAGTTCACTTAATTTTAAAATATATTTAAAATCAATTTTTTTGAGATATCATTATATGGTTTATTGAAAATATACAAAATTTATATATTAACCATACATCAAATATAAATCTTTAAAATAAATATATAAATTTTTTTAAAATTTTTTTTTATTAATAAGATGACAGATAATATATAAAATCTTTACAACATCTATCATAAATTTTCACTTTCTGTAACTTCCCCATACCATAAATGTCATAACCTTTTACCCTATAAAATCAAATTCTCTCTACTCACTCCTTTTCCCCTGTCTATATATATTCACTAGAAGCCATCATATCTCTTCGCTCATTTTCTCTGTTTTTCATAGCAAAAAGTACACCTCTACTCTTTTTAACTCATTAAAAACCAATACATACTTTTATTTCTTGTAAACTCTCAATTTCTCTCGTTTTCAAGCACAAATTCTTTGCTTTCTTTCTCTTTCTTGAACTTTCACTATGCCTTCAAGGCTCTCTGACGCCTTTAGAGGCCAGCCTATCCACCCCCAACAACTCAAACACCCTGACTTTACCTCACTTCAAGAACTACCTGACTCTTACGCATGGAATCAGCGCGATGATGACTACCCTTCTGGCGACGCCTTCGCCACTGATCAATCCGTGCCAATTATCGATCTTAATGACCCTAATGCTCTTCAAGGCATTGGACATGCATGCAAAACTTGGGGAGTTTTCCAAGTCACCAACCATGGCATCCCTACTAGCCTCCTTGATATGGTGGAGTGCACTAGCCGGACTCTTTTCTCTTTACCAGTCCACCAAAAACTTAAAGCTGCTAGATCACCTGATGGTGTCTCCGGCTATGGCTTTGCCAGGATTTCCTCCTTTTTTTCTAAGCTTATGTGGTCTGAGGGCTTCACTATTGTTGGGTCACCAGACGAGCATTTTCGTCTAATTTGGCCCCAAGATTACCGCAATTACTGGTGAGCATCAATTTCACACATGCTCATGCACGTGCAAAATCCGATTCCCTTTTTGTACTTCAAACCCTATTAGTGAAACTAAAAGTTCAAAATTCTATCAACATACATACTATTATCTTTTCTTTGTGGCAAAACTCAAATCCCATTTGCTACACTTAATGCAATTAGCAAAGGTTACAATGAAAGCTATGGACCCACGAAGTAGATTTGGAGGAGTAATGGAATCAATAAACAAAAAACCCCACTTGTCAACTGTTTGCTTTGTTTTATATATCTATAATAATATCAGCTTCACTGTTCCATACAGTATTTTGTATTTTTTTTTCTAGTTTCTTTTTGCAGGAATTTGATTTGTTTCATTTGTTTGTTTCTTCATCAGTGATGTGATTAAAGAATACAAGGAAGAAATGAAAAAGCTAGCAGGCAGATTGATGTGGCTGATGCTGGGTTCCCTAGGCATTATAGCCAAACAAGATATCAAATGGGCTGGCCCAAAAGGCGATTTCAAAGAGGCTTCAGCGGTCTTACAATTGAATTACTACCCGGCTTGTCCGGACCCAGACCGGGCCATGGGTCTCGCTGCGCATACGGACTCAACTCTCCTCACCATCCTCTACCAGAACAGCACCAGTGGGTTGCAGGTCTTAAAAGAGGGAGCCGGATGGGTCACAGTCCCTCCTCTACCGGGTGGGCTTGTGATCAACTTAGGGGACCTTATGCATATACTATCGAACGGGTCATACCCGAGTATTCTTCACCGGGCCAGGGTGAACCGTACCCATCACCGGTTTTCCGTAGCCTATTTATATGGGCCACCATCTAGTGTCAAAATATCACCCCATCCGAAACTATTAGGTCCAGCTCAACCACCCCTCTACCGACCAGTTACTTGGAATGAATACCTTGACACCAAAGCAAAGCATTTCAACAAGGCACTGTCATCAGTTCGAGTTTGTGTTCCTCTAAATGGATTGGTCGATGTAAATGAACACAATAATAGCGTAACAGTTGGCTAAGAGAGTCATTTTTGTTGTTAATCTCCAATTTCGTTTTCTTTCTCTTATATTATCTATTCCTTCCCATATCTTGATTGGTTTGGACATTTTATGGGGACCCTAAGATTTTGGAGGATAGTATTGGGAGTTGGGATGGGTAAACTAAAGGGAAGAATAATGAGGTTAGTTCCCATGAAAAGGCCCAAGTGGATAAGTTGTATCAAATCATATAAAGAGATGCAGACAATGGGTCTCCATTCTGTCTTTTGTCCTTATGCTGAAAGATATGTTGGGAAAAATTCTTATTTGAAAACCCGGATATGGAGGAAGATCCCCATCCGAAGAATAAGACAGTAATCAAGTTAAAAAAAAAAGTCTGTTAAATCATTGGTTGAACATAGATGATGATGCAAAACTATTGAGTCCAGGACAAATTTTCCTGTGGACATGTATAACTCGAATATCCATAAGAAAAACCCGCATCTTTTAGCCCCGGATATGGAGGAAGATCCCAATCCAAAGAATAAGACAGTAATCAAGTTAAAAAAAAGTCAGTTAAATCATTGGATGAACATAGAAAATGATGCAAAACTATTAAGTCCAGGACAATTTTTTCTGTGAACATGTATAACTCGAATATCCATAAGAAAAACAAGAAAATGCGGCCATGATTACATGAATAATCACGAACAATCAATCTTTTTAAAGATATTTTCTTCTTGGAATTGTGAGCATTATTAATGCAGAGACAGAGGTGTCAGTCATTCCTATAATGTCATGCAAACTGAAGATGATATTGCCTCTGCAACCAAACCACGTGCAAATCCACGTTGGCTAGTCAGGTTTGAGAACCCTACCTTATCACGGGGATGTGGCATTTTTTACCCTTTTTTATTTGTTTGCTTCTTCATTTCTTCTTTGGAAGGTTAAACGCTTACGTGAAGTTGTCTATCCAAAATGAAACCAAAGAAACACACATCCCTTTTCCCTGTCGACCCTTTTCATTGAACTTCTTGACCTGAAACAACAAAGAGATTACAGGACATTAACATAAGCAGAAAAAAGGGAGAAAATTTTCAACTTCCCAACATAAGTCTGGTTCATTCTAGATTTCAGATGATTTCCGTAAAGTATGGTTAAATGGTCCCATCAGAAACATTATTGAAGGCACCTCCCATGGCATTTAAAATATAGCTTCTATGTTAATTTATCTTCAAATTGACAGCTATAATTAGAACTTATTTAGAGGAAAAAAAATTTAAACTCCAAGTTTTCAGCTAATTTTTAGGTGAATTATATGAGGAGCCAATTAAGCAGTCTTGTTCAATTGTAATGATGTTTAGAGACAAGAGACAACTTGCAGTAGCAGCCAAAGTTTGTGATTCTTCTAAATGCTAAGTGCCAACTACTTTAAATTCTTACCAATAGCTAAATAATGTGCACCTTATCGTCCACTGTCTCCACAATCTAGCAGCAATTTAGAACAGGGAATTTTATCAAATCGGAATCCAACTTCTTAAGTTGCAGATGATATCAGAATCAATCTATGTCACATCATTTAGAAGCCAGCTCCCGGGATTTAATAGATATGATGTTTTATTAGGTGTAAAATCTATATCCCATTCCATCAAACATATCATTGTGTTTTCAATTCAGATTCAACTTTCGAATTCCATAACTTCACCACACAGTCCAAATTGGATTAAAAGTAATCAAAGCATTTTTCTTTCAGAATGCGAATATTTTTGCAGGGTCAGATCCCACTTTCAGCAAAATGCATTGATCAGCTAATCTATTCATATTCGTTTTCTTCGAAAAGCAATCTGTTGTTTTCATTTTCACAGGAATGATATTCAGATTCTGCGGTGGCAAACATGCAATACTTAAAAATATCCTCGTAATGGATCCCCCCTTGAGGCCAATGTCTTTTCAAAAGGCCGAAATTTTTACGTCTGAGTTAGACTAAACATCACTCAACCGCTGAAATTCAGTGTACTACAGAAGAAGTAAAGTGCCTGCTGTCCATTGAAGACTTCAAATCATTCAACCCATGGTAGCATCTGCTATAGTAAATTAAAAAAGAATCAGGTTTCAATAGTAGTGGTCCATGAGAGATCATGCATGGGATCAATCATCTATCACTATCTGATGCTAAAAGTCCAGATTATTTTATAGGCAAGGAATATATTCATTGTAAAATCATTACAGCTATCCTGTATTCATCTGATTGATATGCAGTAAGTCAGTATCTAGATATCATCCATCGGAATTTCTCAAATTGTTTAAGGATTAGAAATTCATATTGGCATGAATGCTGAACAGTTTGCAAAACATCATCAAGATTTAGATGAAAGGCAAGGATTCTGACAAAGAAAAGAGAAAAGGAGTGAAAATATATCTCTGGAAATTGCAATGAATTTTCAGACGGTACCAAGAAGAAGGGATAATTAAGTTTCATAGAACTTTGTGACGCTTGTACCATTGCAGAAGAGAAGCAAATCACTGCAATAATCAAGGGAATTATTTTGAAAGAAAATGCAGAAAAGAAGTAATAAGACAGACAAGGCAGGAGTAGGAGGTTGATGACTTCAGATATTAACAAGA
The DNA here is from genome assembly GCF_047325235.1 of Durio zibethinus. NCBI lineage: Eukaryota > Viridiplantae > Streptophyta > Magnoliopsida > Malvales > Malvaceae > Durio > Durio zibethinus. The sequence goes on along the minus strand of NC_143187.1, from coordinate 2,656,005 downwards.
AGGGCAGGCCCCTAGGGACGGCAGAGAGGCGAGAGAAGATTTTGCTGATATGCATTGCACAAAAGTCAAAGCATCACTATAACAAGATTGAAGGGAAATGTGTACTACAGTGAATATGATAGCTAAACCCATCTAGGAGAAAGATCAGCAACCACTGAATGGCCTTAAATGGTGCTAATTAATTTTGAAGACATTCCTTACCTACTAGCTTAATTAATTTAACAAATATTCCTCTTACAACATTGTAAGTGGAACGTATGGAAATGGTTTGTGGCCTCTGCAGCAGTGCATGTTCCATAGGATATTTCTTCCTAAATATTTATGTTATCCTGACATATTCTCATTAAAATTTATTAAAAAGACCTTTATTACTTGGTGAGCATATTGCAACCAACAGAAGCAAATTAACCAAGCATTCAATATTGCTGCACCTAATGCAATATTTCTCTTTGAATCTTCCCTCCGCAAATTTAACTGCTATGGATACACCTAGAAAGTGGGAGATGGAGAAACCCTTAATTTATTTTTCCAGAATAAATTAACATAAACACATCAAAGTTGTTGTAGTATAGTGTTAAGTATTCTGCCCTGTCATGCGGGTGAGCCGGATTTAATCCCGGCAACGGTGACAAATGTTTTTTGGTTCCTTTGATATTCCATTATCAGTATTTCAGACTACTTTCGACTTGGAAGCATCTTTGTTTTGAATCTCCAGTCCATTAACCTCATTTGATACAATAGGGTCATCATAGTCTGGTCAGAGTGAGCACATGCTCTGAGGGTTGGCTCGGTGGTTTGGGGTCCTTCATATTTCATGATATAATTTGTGGAGTCTATGAACTCATCCATGTATTTCTCCAGATCGAAACTCCCCAAAATCATCCTCCTAATTGTCTTCTGCCATCCGGATGCTAGCTCTGTGACTGCCAAAGGCAGAGCAGTTGATTAAGAGACCATATATTATATGCAATAAAAAAAGTATTTTAATTGAAAGAAGTCTATAGTTTTGCTGTCAAAAGAAAGGGTTTTAATTGCAAGTGAAAGTATCAACTGAAAATTAGGAAGTTCTCTGCCAAAAGTAAGAGTTTGATGATAGAATTTTAATCGGAAAGTAAATCGAAAGAGTTATTATTCTGAACCTGAGTTTACATCAGGCCACATGATGGTAGTCCGGCGTTGTTCAATGTTTTCAGCAATATTTGCGTCATCAATGACCATGCTTTCACACAGTGGTGCTATAGGCCCACAATAGCCACGAAAGAGCTTCTCGGAATCATAGAGCCTTTTCCGTGCGTAAAGGCAGGTCGAAAAGCACTTCAAGGGCTCCAAATCCTGCCTTTCGAAGCTCCAGGGCTTCTTCAAACAAAGCCTCGAAACAGCCGTACTCCTGGAGTGCTTGCCGGACTTGGACTTGCACCAAATCCCGTTCGGGGGGTGCCTGGCTTCAGGTCTTGTTATTAGAAATCTATAACCGGAAGCCTAACCGAGGTTTCTTTCTGAGCTTATCTCTGTTTTCTTTGTAATGTAAACAAATAATGGAAGAGTTCGATGTTTCGTGTGCTTAATTAATGTGACAATTTCAATTTCATATCTAAAATTTAAGAGAATTTGTTACATCATATTTATGAAGGCTTGAATTATGATTGGATGACACCTTTTATACATAAATCTATGAGATTTATTAAGGCTCAATTAGTTGACATTGCGGTTGCGATTAAAATTACATTGAAAGTCCCTACTTTCTACCATTGAAAACAAATTTATCATGACTGTGAATTTGAGTAATTTTTAAAATTTTCATTTAAAATTATTCAAATTTAGCTAACTTTGACTTTCATTTTGACCCACGTGATCAAATTCATCTTTTCTACATAGCAGTAGAAATTTCATCTAAATCTCTATAGAGTTTGGTTTCGATAGTGTCAAGAATTTTTCTTCTCTCTTGTGTTTTGAACCTGTTGGCAATTATCAGTATTTTGGAGCTGATGTTTCTTAGCCATTAGCCCATTACCTTATTACCTTGGTTTTTAGTGTTTTAATTTAATATAATTCTTTTTTTTTTTTTTTGGGCATTTGATACGTTATTCTCACTGTCTATTTATTCCTTTTTGATTAATTAATAAACAATTTTCTTTTAACAAAATTACTTTTTTAAAAGGTGTGATTAACGCATTTAAAAATTGAGAATATATCATTTATAATCATTACATTATAATCAATTATAATTTAAAATTGTGTAAGGTTTATTAAATTAAATTTTATATAAAAATCTAACTTATAAGTGGTCGATCCTATAAAATTTTTTATTATAATTGGATAATTTTAGGATTTTAATAAAAAAATTATAAGTGAAATGCTTCCTTAAAAGCTTTATCCGAATTAATTTATTTTAATCTATCCATTTAAATTTATTATTGAAATATATGAAAAATTTTCTATTAATATTAAAATTTTTAATTATATTTTAAAATTAAAATAATTTTAATTTATGTAATAATGTCTTTAAGTAGGGACGATACGAACTTAAAAATTCCATCCAAAATCCACCTTATGAATATAGACTTTGGGGTCCCAAGATTGATATTTGGTTACTGAAAGCCATAACTTTCTTGTAGTGATATTGTCGCATTAAAATAACAATCCATTTTTTATTCATATTCGAAACTTTAAATACATGACCAACATATCTTTCATGTTAGAGAATAAGCTAGATTAACCCTTATTGCATCCCACACATTTATTAAAACGATCAAGGTTTTGACCATATGTAATTAAGATGGAAACTATTTATACATAGAGCCCAATTTTAGACACCACAGTAAGCTTTAATAGCAGATTTAGATATTCGACCTTCCTCGGAGTAGCAGAATTTCAAGAACTCCGCGTAATCAAAGGGCTTATAGAGAGAGGGGTGTGCTTCATCCACTAGCTCCTCTGGTGCCTTCATTATGCAACCTCCTTTTGGGAATGAAAACAGTCCAAGCGAGTACCTTGGCTTGTCTCCGCTCATCATCACGCGATGATAAGTAGCCTTCAATCGCCCATTTAACCATGCCTTCAACATAATCATACCGACTTAATTTACCTATTAGACATTTTTTGTTCACTTCACAATTTATTGCAGAGAATATTTAGTTGTTAAAGAACAAACTCCAGGAAAGTAGCGTTCCTTTAATTATAAATATTTTAGTTTAATTTGTTTATATAATTGTCTTGAGATGACATTTAAAATATCTGGAATTTAAGTATTACTATCTTTATTTTTTTTTATTTTTATATTACAATTTCTTTTTGTACAAAAAAAATTCTTGTATTAAGTTGATTTGAACAAAGTATAAAAATATTATATAATGTAAAGGTGTTCAGGCACATGGTGTTATCAAGCTGACATTTAAAGTTTCGGTTTAAGCTGATCCTTATATACATACTAGTCTTTAACAGGTGCATTATGCACATGTAATTTTATCTCTAAAAATTTATATCAATAATTTTTTTTTGATATTATGATAACAATGATAAATAATATTAATTTACTTTTGATTTTGATATAATATATGTAAAATTTGATAACTTTTGATAAAATTTTAATAACTTTCGATACAATTTTCGTAATCATTGATAACATTTTAGTAATCTCTTAATGTAATTTTAATAATTAATCTTTTAGTAACTTATGATATACTTTTAGTAATCGTTAATAAAATTTGAATTATTATTTATTTAATAATAGATTTTTGTAAGAAAACTCATATTCAATTATAGTATAAGATAATTTTTTATATAATAACAATATTGTTTCATTCAAATTTAGAATTTTTTTCACTAAATTTTTCATTGAATAGGTTATGGTAGTTTTATCCAAGTCTCCCAAGATAAATTTCAAGTTTCATTTTTGCTAATAGTCAAGATTCAATTCCTAACCACTTTAAGTCCAAAAAGTTTATCAATGATTGACAATAAAGTTATCATTAATTTTTTATTATACTATCAACAATTTACTACTAAGCTATCAGTGATATATTATTAAATTATCAATGATTTATTACTAAATTAGTATTGATTTACTATTAACTTATGAATGATTTAGTACTAAATTATGAATGATTTATTATTAAATTGTTAATGATTTACTACTAAATTACTAATGATTTGTAATAAAGTTATAATTGATTTACTATTAATTTAATGATGATTTACTATAAAGATATTAATAATTGACTAATTTACAACTAAATTATCAATAATTTACATATAAATTATCAATGATTTACTATTATATTATTATGCATTTATTATTTTGTTATCATTAATTTACTATTTATTTTTTGATTTACTAACAAATAATCACATAATTATTACAAAATTAACCATGATTCATAATCAAGTTATCATTAATTTATATTAAATTATCCATAATTTACTATTAAGTTATTTAACTATTAAGTTATTGATGATTAACTACTACTAAGTTATATTGATTTACTTTTAGATTTCAATATAAACTATTAAATTATCATTGATTTACTATTAAATTATTTATAATTTACTACTAAATTTATCAATTAACTACTACTAAATTGAGATTTAATTACTATTAAGTTATCACTAATTTACTATTAAGTTATAATTGATTTTTTGTTAAGTTATTAATAATTAACAACTAAATTATCACTTGTTTTTATTAATCTATCATTGATTTACTAATATGATGTTATACTTTTAAAACCATGAAACATGAAATTTAAACAACCCACTAATAATATATGAGATAATTTTCTTTTGATATAATAACATTATTGTTTTATTTAAATTTAAAATTTTTTCACTAATTCTTTCTATTGAATAAGTTCATGATAAGTTTATCCTAGCCATCAAAATAAAAGTTTTCACTTCATTTCTATTATTACCAGGGTTCAATCATAGGCAATTTCAAGTATAAAAAAGTCATCAATGATTGATAATTAATTTATCAATTATTTATTACTAAATTATCAAAGATTTACTACTAAATTATCAATGATATTTACTTTTATTTTATGAATGATTTATCATTAAGTTATAAAATATTTATCATTAAGTTGTGAATGATTTCTATTAAATTGTTGGTGATTTATCATTAAGTTATTGATGATTTATTATAAAGTTATAATTAAGTTACTGATAATTTACTAAAAAGTTATCAATGATTAACTAATATACTACTAAATTATCATTGATTTACAATTAAGTTATTAGTAATTTACTATCATATTATTAATGATTTACTGCTAAGTTATTAATTTATTAGTAAATTATCTATGATTTAGTATTACATTTTTATATATTTACTATTAGGATATCATTGACTTATTACTTAATTTTTGATTATTTACTATAAAATTATATCTGATTTAGCACTAAATTATTTATGATTCATGATCAAGTTATTACTGATTTATATTAGATTATGCATGATTTAATTATAGATTAACTATTATGTTATAAATTATTTACTACTAAGTTATACTAATTTACTTTTACTTTTTTAATGATTAACTACTAAATTATCAATTATTTATTACTAATTTATCATTGATTTACTATCAATTAATTATATTAAACTGAATTTGATACACTATTAAATTATTACTAATTTACTAGTAAATTATCATTGATTATTACTAAGTTATCAATAATTAACTACTAAATTATCACTTATTTTTTGTTAAGTTATCCTTGATTTAGTATTATGTTATTATATATTTACAACTATATTATAATTGATTTACCATTAAGCTATTATCATATATTATTATATTATTACTGATTTACTAAAAAGTTATCAATTATTTATCACTACATTATCGTTCATTTATTATTAAGTTATCATTAATTTACTACTAAATTATTGATGATTTTTATTATATTATACTGATTACATATAAGTTTTTATTGATTAATTACTAAGGTATTAATTATCTACTACTATGTTATCATTCATTTATGTACATCCAAAAAGAAAGTAATCACAATGTATGCTAAATTATGTAATTTATAAGATAGAGAAGAAAAGAAGAAAAAATTCAAGTTTAAATGATTTGAAAAGTATGAGTAAATGCTGTTAATTTACTCTATAACTTAACATGCCATAATATGTTAAAATCATAACTTTTTATACTAATATAAGTATTAAAACTAAATTAAATAAATATATACAATATATATTAAGTCAATATTTTAAAGAGTTTTCTCAAAATTTTTAGTTCATGGTAAAATAATATATATTAAGATAAGTATTATTAATGATTTGATTGAATTATTAGTGTATATATTTTCATACTTGTTAGCGAAGTAGAATTGTATATAAAAGATTGAAAGTTTTGGAGTGTTCTATCATTAATGGAAGTAATAAACTTTATCTTATGTTTCTATTTTTAAGTATATAATTTTAAGTAAAAATTTTGTTATATATATGATAAAAGTAATTTGAACTTATTTACTAAATAAAATTTATAAAAATTAAGTAGACAATGATTTTAAAAAAAATTAGATTCATAATAATTACTTTCGTGTTCTTCATAATTTTTTTTTACTAAACAAAAACCTAGATATTTTTAATTGTTGCTTCATTCTAATTACCACCATTCAAAATAACTTTTTTGATATTTTGATGCCAATCAAATTCTCCATTTAAAAAGAGTAAATAATATTTCACATTCTCTATAAAAAATTTCTTCTACTACATGAAAAGATAGTATATTTTTAATTGTTACTTCATTCTTATTACCATTATTTAAAATGACTTTTTGATATTTTGATGTCAATTAACTTCTTCATTTGGAAAGAGTAAAAAAATATTATAAATGGTCATAGCAACCAAAATAATGTTTAACTTTATGCTATCTTCATGAATGATTTTGAACTATGATATGATCTCTTTTAAATAAAATATTTGAATTAATTGTCTTCTTTAACTTATATAGTGGTAATTTGATTAACAAATAAACAATTATAAACTCGTTGATTTAGATTAACATTTTTATAATATGAATTTCAAAATCTTCAATCCTTTAATCTTTGCGAAACTTGGGTATAAGGATTTTTTTCTAAAATTATCATTTGTAACTCTTTCACTTTTGTACTTAAATTTTTATTGTGTTGTGTTCTCATTTTATTTTGAAATTTATTAAAAGTGTCATAAAAGTATAGTTAAAATAGCATGGATTAATAAACTCAAACTTGAAACAATTCAAAACTCAAATTAAATATAAATAAAATTTTTACTTATTTTAAATTTTAATTAATTAAAAATAATATAATACACATTATTATAATAATGAACTAACTTAACTCAATTTTAATTGATTTAAAAATGTTAACAACTTAGTAATTATTTAAAATTCGAAATGATTGAATATAATCAAAATCTGAATTAAACTAATAACTCAATTAAAATCCAATTTTAGTGATTCATCTTCCATAATAATTTAAAAGTTTTTTTATTTAAGCTTTTTTTCCCTTCATCTCAATGTTTTATTTTTATTGTCTTTGTGGTTGAATTAGTTAATTAATTTTAAGAGAATTTTTAAAGTAAAATTAAAATTATAAGCAATTTAATATACTTATTTTTTATTTAAATTTAGGATGATTTAAATTCACCTTTTTAAATAAAGAGAAGTATGCATCAATTATTGAGTTAAATGAGTTTAGATATATAAGTGAATAATTGAATACACTATGAATAGAAATATATAATAAAACTTGACTTAACCTAATTGGTCATTGACCCTAAGTCTAAAATCTAACTCAAAATTATAAAAAGTCAAAATTAAAAATAATTGAAATACCAAATATGTAATTAAATAAAAATTTATCAAATAAATTTTGATAATAAATGCCTTTAAATCACTTTTATATTTAGTTAAATTATAATTTATAATATTTTTTTTATTTTAGATGTAAAGAAATAATTAATTTGATAAAATTCAATTCGTTTGAACAAACATTACCTAATATGATAACCTCAAAAATTTTTATATAATAGTTAATATTCTTTAACTAATATAAAAGAGATAATGAGTATATAATGTTTCATCAAATAAAAAAGTTTCATATTAATCATAAAAAATTTGAAATCAATGTGTTTGTATATTTTTTTATTGAAACATCATATAACACTAACATTTTTTTTATTATATAGAGATTATAGAGTTACGCATAACCAATCAATTTTTAGTTTCATTTTTCTGCTTAAAATAATCTTCCATTGGTGCTTTTATTAATTGAACATAATTGTACATTCTATCAACTAAAAGCTTAATTTTCTTTTATTTTAAAAATTTTATTATACGTAAATTTTTGTTATATAAATACATAATTTTAAAAAATAAAATAAAATAAAATCTTACCTTGAAAGAATTCACCAAAAACAATTAATTTTTATTTCACTTAATAGTTTTTTACTTAGAATAATTCACATTAGATCATTTAACCACTTGGATTATTTGATGTGAAAGATCATTTTACTTATAAAAAGAATCTAATAATAAAAAAATTTCATTTAAATTAAAATTTCTAAAAAAATTACTAATGATATTTTGATCAATCACTTTTAACATTTTTTAAATTAAAATTTTATTAAGAGTATTTTAATCAATCACTTTTAATATTTTTTTAGTCTAATTATAAAAAGAAAGAGTCCAATAATAAAAAATTTATATAAAAACAATTAGTAAGGATATTTTAGGCAATCACTTTTAATGCTCTTAGAATTAAAATTTTAAAATTTAAAAAAAAATTTAATTTTACATAAACTCTATTTTTAATTTTAGTAGATTTAAATTAAATTTAAATGAATTAATAAAAGTTATACATATTTAAGTATAAATTTGTTAATTTAAAATTTAATATACATAATTTAAAAAAAATAAAATAAAATAAAATCTTACCTTGAAAGAAATCATCAAAAAAAATTAATTTTATTTTACTTGATAATTTTTTACTTAGAATAATTTACGTTAGATCATTCAACCACATAGATTATTTAATGTGAAAAATTATTTTACTTATAAAAAGAGTCTAATAATAAAAAAAGTCATTTTAAATTAAAATTTCTAAAAAAATTACTAATGATATTTTGATCAATCATTTTTTATTTTTTTTAAATTAAAATTTTATTAAAAGTATTTTAATCAATCACTTTTAGTATTTTTTTTAGCTTAATTACAAAAAGAAAGAGTCTAATAATAAAAAATTCATATAAAAACATTCAGTAAGGATATTTTAGACAATCACTTTTAATACTTTTAAAATTTTAAATAATTTAATTTTACATAAACTCTATTTTTAATTTTAGTTTATTTAAATTAAATTTAAATAAATTAATAAAATTTATCCATATTTAAGGATCAATTCGTTAATTTAAAAATTTATAGGGATATTTAGGTCATTTATTATTAATATAATTCACCAAAAATAATTAATTTTAGTTTACTTGATAATTTTTACTTAGAATAATTTACGTTAGATCATTCAACCACCAAGATTATTTAATGTGAAAAATCATTTTACTTATAAAAAGAATTTAATAAAAAAAAGTTATTTAAATTAAAATTTCTAAAAAAATTACTAATGGCATTTTGATCAATCATTTTTTAATATTTTTTAAATTAAAATTTTATTAAGAGTATTTTAATCAATCACTTTTAGTATTTTTTTTTAGCCTAATTATAAAAGGAAAGAGTCTAATAATAAAAAATTCATATAAAAACATTTAGTAAGGATATTTTGGACAATCACTTTTAATACTTTTAGAATTAAAGTTTTAAAATTTTAAATAATTTAATTTTACATAATAAGGATAGTTTGGACAATCACTTTTAATACTTTTAGAATTAAAATTTTAAAATTTTAAATAAATTTTATTTTTAATTTTAGTTGATTTAAATTAAATTTAAATAAATTAATAAAAGTTATACATATTTAAGGATAAATTCGTTAATTTAAAAATTTATAGGGGTATTTAGGTCATTCACTATTAATAGTTTTGGAGTTCACACTTTTATATATAGATGATATATATATATATATATTGTATTTTATCATCATAATGATAATATTTTATTCTATAATGTTTTCACATTATAAATTAAAATTAAATGAAATATACCATTTAAGACCCACTTGATCAAGTTCTAACCTAAAATTAAGTCCAAATTTGGCAAAATTCAAGTCAAGCCAATGGGCCAGGATAAGAGCTCTGTCGTTAGACACCTGACTCGAATATATAGCGTGCGTAGCACTATTCACTTCAACATATTTTATACTAATTAGTTAGCCTATACATGTTAATAATTATAATTGGTCTATATATACGACGCAATGTTAAATCATCAATAGGTAAAATTGGAAGACTTACATGGAGACATTCCCCAACGAAGACAATGAAAGAGTCTTTGGAGGGTTTCACATCGATCCATTCTTCCTTGTTGCTCTGTACCCCCGATCCGTGAACCTCATTTTGATACAATATGGTCAATAGGTTCTTGTCTGTGTGAGCGGATAGTCCAAGCTGTGTTTCAGAGGTTTTTGGCTCTTTATACTTCATTACCCTAAGAAGGTAGTTTGTCGAGTTCATGTGCTCATCAATATATTTCTCAAGATGGAAAATCTCCAATATCATTCTTCTTATCATTTCATCTAACTCCGACAATTGCTTTGAGAAGGATTGTATAGTTTTGCTGTCAAGATTAAGTAGAGCTAAAAAATCAGGTGGATAAAAAAAATTGAAGACAATAAGTATATGTATATATAGACTATATGCTATTTCATGGAAAAATAGGTAGAATAAGAAATTTATGAACCTGAAACGTGTGTTTCCTTCAGGCCAAAAGGTACTAGTCTGGGCTTCAACTTTTTCCATATTGTTTGGATCATCAATGCCAATGCTCTCATACAATGATAGATGAGGGTATTGACCAATATACCCATTATAAGGCAGTTTGGAAACATTGCGAGTTTTGATTTGTAAAGGGAGGTCAAAAAGCTCTTCCACGGCTCCCAATATTGCCTCTCGGATCTCGAGAGGGATCTTGTGGAACAAAGCCTCAAAGCAACCATACTCTTGTAGGGCTTGTTCGACTTGGCTTTTCACCAAATTCCACACAACCGTGCCAGGTTTTAGATCTGGTTTAGTGAAATCAATGACTGGAAGCTTCAAAGCAGTTTGGGAGCCCATTTCTAACAAAGAGTTATGCAGAGGAAGTTATTTTTTCTTGTGATTAATTAGGTCTGAAGCATTCCATACACAAATGAACAAATTTATATACAGCTCCAATTTATATATCTAGTCTCACATTCAATTTGTCAATTTGACTGTGAAGTTTTTAGATTCTTGTAGGCTGGTAGTTTAGTGTAGTTTCGGCAAGGTTTTTGCTTCTATTTTTTTTTGTCTTAGGTTGAATTCAATTTGAGTGTTTGGCAGGGGCTGAGTTTTGGATGCTGCTGCCGCCTTTTTGGCGGATGTTGTTAGGCAAGCCTCTCTTTTTTGTTGTTTCACTTGGTCTGTCGGGGTACATATTTGTTGGTACTTAGAACTGTTTTTTCTTTTCTTGTATTTTAGTTTAAATTCATAAAATATATACATATTTTTAATTCAAAATAATTATAACAGCGATTTGTTGTCTAGGAGACTCATCGTTAGATTTGGCAAAAATTTTCGGAGTCATTACCAATATTTTTAAAGGGTGTGATTAATCATCCAAAAATATTATCTTTTAATAAAAATCTTAAAATTAATTAAGATTTACTAAAAGAAATTTAGGTCTTCGAAATCAAGATTAGGTCCGAGAGTATATTACGAGCAAAGAAGGTATCAGCACCCTTAAGTTGCTCGTTCGAAGAGCGGTACCAATTAAACATGTATAATCTTTTAATTTTAATGATACAGTCTTTTATATTTATTTAATTTCTTAAAATTTATTTAAGAAATATTTTTTTTGTTGTGAAATTAGTATTATTATTATTATTATTATTTCGTATTCTATAAATTCTCCAATGTTTTGGCGGAATTTATAGAAAATCACTATTTAGAAAGTATTTCGAAAAAATTGACCATTCACAAAATTCTCGAAATCTCATTATAAGATATTTTATTTATTTGTTTTAAAAAATATTTTAGGAACATCCTGACTCTTTGGTGAGTTTCTAAAATTTATTAAACAAATTTTAAGATTATCCCGACTCTTTAGTGACAACTTAAAAATTTTGAACAAGTTTTATGATTATCTCAACTTTTGACAAGATCTTAAAAAATCATTTTTTTTTAGTTAAAGGGAATTGATTAATTAATTAATCTTTATTATGATTATTTTAAAAACTTTTTATTATTTATTAATTATTTTTATTATAAAAAATTTAGATTATCTCAACTAATCAGCGAAATCTAAATATTAATATCTTGCTTGTATTAAAAAATATCGAACTCTTTCAATTTTTTATTTTTTTAAATATTCAAAATATCAATTATTATTATTTTTTTTATTGTTTTACATTGTCTAAATCAATCTTTATTTTAGTAAAAATAATTTTGGATTATCCCAACTCTATGGTGAAATCCGAAAAATTATTTTTACTTGCAACAATAAAAAAAAACTTAACTCTTTCAGTTTTCCCTAAAAATTGCACTTAAAGATTCATTTAAAAAATTTATTTTTTTATTTATCATTTTTATTTATTATTATTTATTTAGCAAAAATTATTTTTTAAATTATCCCAACACTTTGGTGAAATTTAAATAACATTTTTGTTTGTAATAAAATTTATTTCCCTTAAATAGTTCTTATTATTAATTTTTTTTGCATATTATATTTTTTAGGTCTTTATTTTATTTTATTTTAGTTTTTTATTTTATTTATTTATTTCTAAAAAGTTATTGCTAGTAATAATATAAAACAACAATAATAAAACTAACAATAACATCATAAAAAATTAATATAAAAAGATAAACATAAAATAAATAAAATCAAAATAAAAAATAAAAATAAAAAAGAAAAACCTGTAAAATAGGTCGGGTCGGTGCACAGGTTGACATGCGGATCTTGTGCAGGTCGGGTGCGAGTCAGATGCCCAAAATGACGTCGTTTTAGAGTGCCTATAAATAGGCCAAAATCAGTTTTGTTTTTCTTATTTCTTCTTTCCCCTCTCTCTCTACCACAGAGTCTCTTTCTCTAAAAACCTAGTAGCTCTTGCCAGCTATAGTGTCAATCTAGATTTCGGCCAATCGTCTTTGTGCACTAATGGCCAAAATTTTCAATGGCACCGAAAAATTCAAAGATACATAGATTCCAGTGGCCAAAAAATTCAATGGTCGCCAAAAAATTCAAACTTTTTCAATTGACTCAAAAAGTTTTTCAAAAATTTCCAAAAAATCCTAAATTGCTAAATTTTGTTTTCTAAGTACTTCCCCAAACCCAGATTTGTAAAAAAAAAAAAATCTTAAACCTCATAAATCTAAAATTTTATTCTCGGTTGTTTTTTTTTTTTTGTAATTTTTTGTTTTACTGTTGGTTCTTCAAAGAGGACTATAATTGCTCTCTCTCTTTTTTTTTTTGTTTTGTAGAGCCCCTAGTTATTCCTCTGTATTTCCCTCTCCGTTCTCTTCTATTTTGTAGAAATTAACTCTATTTATAGAGTTTCTAAGATTCAAGATCTCAGATCTCCTGGGATCTTTTGTGAAAAATTTACAGATCTATTCGATGACTTTTGGTAACCGAATTTTATGCTGCCAAGTTAGACAGTGTCAAAGAGAAAAAAATCACTATGATAGCTAATTTAGTTGCCAGAGTTGAAACCAAAAGATTTTTTTTGACTTTTTTTTCTTTTTTTAATTAATTAATAGTATTAATATTAATATTAATATAAAAACAAAAAAATCGTTAGTCAAATTTGGTGTTTACAGCTATCCCTCTTTGCTTATTTATGAGAATCTAGAATAGAGTAAAGATAAAAAGACACCAATTTTGTTCAAGTAAACACATGTAAAAAATGAAACATTGAACATAAAGTTTTATTTTTTTAAAGAAAATTTGAAAAGCTTCTTTAAACAGGGTTATGAAACTTTAAATTCAAAAAGCTCTTTTGACTAGAGGCAACAAACTTTAAATTCAAAAGAGCTCTTTTAACCAAAGGCAACAAACTTTAAATACTAAAAAGCTTCTTTAACCAAAGGCAACAAACTTTAAATGTTAAAAATCTGAGATGACTTATAGATTATACAATTTGGTTTTTCAAATCATGCCTAATTTTGATAGAGTCCTCTGACCAGAGGATCTTAAAATTAAAAAACTCATATGACTAAAGGCTATGAAACTTTAAATTCAAAAGGCTCCTCTGACCAAAGGCAATAAACTTTAAATTCAAAAGGCTGAAAGGCAATGTTATTTGAAAGATTTCTCTAAATAGAGGGTTCACATCTTTCCTGCTTTTGACTTTTTCTTTTATTGGTCTTGGATTGTCCTAGCCCATAAATCTGTTGTGTCACATGCATGTGTGAATAACATTTTCATGTTTTTGCAATGCCATGCAATGAATGATGATCATGATGCGAATGCACTCATTATGCAAATGAAAAGACCATTTTCTTTCTCTTTTTTTTTGTTGTCATTTTGTTTTAATCTTCAAAATTTTTCAAGGTTTGTTTCTTTTCTTTTTCTCTTGAATCCAATGTATTCCAACAATTGATTAAGTTCAAATAAAAAAGATTTCTCTTCATATCCCATATTCAATGTCGACCACTTTTATGACTTATAGGCCACATTTCTCATTAACCTTGTTCTTTACTATTTGGCTTATCATTTTAAATCTCCTTTAAAATAATGTATGTGTCTTTTATGGTCATTGTTATTCCTTCATCATCTTTTTAATTTTACTACAATTATAACACATTGTACATTTTTTTTTAACAAGAGGGATAAAAGGAAGGATAAACAAAGAGGTATTTTATTTCGATAAAAGGAAGAAATGTTTCATGCATTATCCAAAAAGATATAACAAGGACAACAAGTAATCACATAATAAATATTCAGATGATCATGAACTAATTCATCATGGATTCTTTTCTAAATACTCTTGATTGGTGCCCTTAACTTTTGAAAATGTAACGAACCAAGCTACCATTTTAGGTTTTTAACTCAGATATCTTTTCAATTCATTTTGTTTTTTTTTGTTTTTTATTTTTTTAAGCATAATACTTTTTTACTACATCGACATTGATTGGATTAGGCAAATCATCTCTATCCATTCTTGCTAAGATCAGTGTCCCACCAGAAAAAGCTTTTTTCACCACATATGGGCCTTTCTAATTAAGAGTCCATTTTTCTTGAAGATCCTATTGGTTAGGAAGAATCTTTTTAAATACTAATTCTCTCTCTAGAAATTGTCATGGGTGAACTTTCTTGTCATGAGCTTGCATCATTCCTTTTTGATATAGTTGGCCATGGTAAAGTGCAACTAATCTCTTTTCTTCAATGAGATTCAATTGTTCATATCGAGCACGAACCAACTTAGCTTCTTCTAACTCAACTTTCATGAGAACATGCAAGGAAGGAATTTCAACTTCAATGGGCAACATTGCTTTCATCCTATATACCAATAAAAATGATGTAGCTCTTGTAGATATGCGAATTGAAGTTCGAAGATAAACATGTAATATAAATGGTAGTTTTTCATGCCAATCTTTATATACATCTATCATCTTTTCAACAATTCTCTTTATATGCTTATTGGCCACTTCAACTGCTCCATTCATCTTTGGATGATAATGCGTTGATTTATGGTGTTTGATTTTAAACTGAGCACAAACTTTAGCCATCATTTTATTATTTAAATTAAGAGTATTATACGAAATGATCTTTTTTGGAAGGCTATATTGACATATGATCTCTTTCTTGATAAACTTACAAACCACCATTTTTTTTGCATTAGCATATGAAGCTGCCTCTACCTATTTTGTGAAGTAGTCAATCATCACTAAAATGAATTGATGCCTATTTAAGGTTTTTGGTGTGATAGGCCCTATCACATCCATTCTTCACATAGAGAAAGGCCAAGGTGTTGACATAACATGTAAGGATGTTGGAGGAACTTGAATCTTGTCTGCATAAATTTGACATTTATGATATTTTCTAGTATAGTCAATACAATCTTTTTCCATTGTCAATCAATAGTATCCTGCTCTCATTATTTGCTTAGTCATCATGTAACTGTTTGCATGAGTTTCACAAACACCTTTATGAATTTTTTCTAGCAACTTTTTGGCTTCAGCAGCATTCACACATCTTAATAGTGTTTAGTTTAGACTTTTCTTATTTAAAATTTTTCCATCTAGAAAAAACCCATTGCCAATATTCTCAAAGTTCTCTTATCATTCTTTGATATGTGCTTTGGGTACCGTTGATACTTAACATATTGTAATATGTCAAAATACCATGGTTTTCCATCAACACCTTTATTAACATTTGAACAGTGAGCTGGTTTCTCTCGTAAGCTTAATTTGATGGGTTGGATTTCAGCATTTTCATTTAATTTGAACATTGCTGCCAATGTACCAAAGTATCCACCATCTGATTCTCTTCTCGAAGTAAATGATGAAACCAAATATTCTCATATTTTTTGATCAATTTTGATATGTATTTTTAGTATAAAATCAATTTTGAGTCTCTGGTTTCCTATTCTCCTCACAATTGGTATATGACCAAGGTGGAGTCTCCATAAACTTTTAATGCATAGGCTATTCTTTCAAGAGCAGCTTGAAGACCCAAAACACATGTTTCATATTCTACCACATTATTAGTGCAATCAAAATTTAGTTTTGCAGTGATTGGGTAGTAATCCCCTTCTAGAGATATCAAAACTACTTTTATATTGTGCCCTAAAACATTTGATGCACCATCAAAATACATTTTCCATATATCTTTATTATGCTCTTCTTTATCTATGTATAGTATAGACATTAAGTCCTTCATCTTTATAAGTGCGTTCTGTAAGAAATTCAGCAATAGCATTTCTTTTGATTGCCTATTGGGATACATATACAATGTCATATTTAAAAAGTAATGCTTACTATCTTGCTATTCTTATCGACAATGAAGGTTTTTCAAAGATGCACTTGATTGGGTCTAATTTTACAATGAGCCAAGTGGTATGATACAACATGTATTGTCTGAGCCGACGAGCTGTCCAAGCTAGTACACAACATATCTTTTCCAATGGTGAATATTTTTACTTGTAATTAGTAAACTTTTTGCTCAGGTAATAAATAGCTTGTTCTTTCCTTCTTGTTTCATCTTGTTGTCCCAAAACACATCTCATTGATTTTTCATGCACTGTTAAATATATGATAAAAGGTCTTCCAGGGACAAACGGCATTAATACTAGTGGGTTTGATAAGTATTCTTTAACTTTTTCAAATGCCATTTGACAATCTTTATCCCATTCTCCTAACTCGTGTTTTCAAAGAATCTTAAATGTAAGATCACATTTAGTTGTAAGTTGAGAAATGAAACGAGTAATATAATTCAATCTTCTTAAAAATCTCTTTACTTTTTTTTTGCATGCGCGGAGGTAGTAGCTCTTAAATGGCATGTATCTTATCTGGATCCACCTTTATTCCTCTTTTACTGACAATAAATCTTAGTAATTTTTTTGAGGTTGCACCAAAAGTGCATTTAGTTGGATTGAGCTTGAGCTGAAACATTTTTAATCTCTTAAATAGCTTTCTGAGATTAGTCACATGATTTTCTTCTTCACGGGATTTGACAATCATGTCATCCACATACACCTCTATTTTTTTGTGCATCATATTATGGAATAGAGTTACCATGGCTCTTAGATAAGTTGACCCAACAATTTTCAAATTGAAAGGTATGACTTTATAGCAAAATGTTCCCCATACTGTCATAAAAGTAGTATTTTTCATATCTTCTTAAGTCATTTTAATTTGATTGTAGCTTAAAAATCCATCCATGAATGAAAACAGAGAGTGCTTAGCGGTATTATCCGTTAGAGTGTCAATGTGAAGTAGTGAAAAATTATCTTTTGGGCTTGATTTATTTAGATCCTGATAATCAATACATATTCTCATTTTGCCATCTTTCTTAGATACTGAGACTATATTCGCCATCCATTTGAGATATTTGGCCACTTCTAAGAATCTTACATCAAATTGCTTTTTTACTTCTTCTTTGATTTTTAATAACATTTCAAGTTTCATCCTTCTTAACTTCTGTTTAATTGGTTTGCACTCAGGCTTCGGAGGTAACTTATGCACTACAATTTTAGTGTCCAACCTTAGCATATCTTGATAAGACCAAGCAAATACATCTATATATTCATATAGTAACTTTATCAACTCATGCTTTATTAGTGATGACATCAAAGTATCAATCTTAACCTCTTTTTTAGTTTCTTCATCCCCAAAATTAACAACTTTAGTGGCTTCTTGATGAAGTATACTTTGCTTTTCTTTTTATTCCACTAATCTCAATAATTCTGGGGTATTGCGTGGTCTTCCACATTCTCTTCAAGTTCACCAATATAAATAGAATTTTCAAAATCAAATTTCAGAATATTGTAATGATGATCTTCATATTCATTATTCAGATACCTAAAAATAAGTAAATGGATGAAATGTAGAAGGACATATAGTAATGCAAGGAATTGAAATGAAAGATGCAAAATAATGGACAAATGTGCTATGCTTATCATTATTCAATTGAAAATGAAGAAACAAACACATATAAGACATTTAATGCTTTTAACAAAAGCATTTAGATTAGGTTCAACACATTACTTTGGAGAAAATTTAAAAACAATAGATAGCTCCTCAACATGCCAATTTTTTAGTTCTGCACAAAGAGAAGTAATATAGACCCATAAACAGCTTGGATTTTCATTCCCTTCTTTTTCACCTACCATTTGTATTGAAAATTTAGCAAAGATATCTTTCAATGATGCTATAAATTCTTTCTTTTTGTTTTCTACTATATTTGGATAGATATAACCGACTAAGATGAAAATTTCATAAAAAAAAAGAAAAAAATAGGCCTTCAGTCTCTACCTCTTACCCCAAAAAATGAGCTAATCTTTTTTCTCTTTTTTCCTTTATGAACTTCATTTTTTCTTTTTGAGTTGATTTGTATCCTAGCCCAAACTGATCATTTTTCTTGGGCATCATCCATGGTCGTTGCATCCCTTGCAAGTCAACCCACATCTGTTATCCTTTCCTTACCACTTCTTTGAGGGCTATCTTAATAGCTTTAGATAGACATGTAATAGGTATTTTTGATCCTTCACCTACATATATTGCATTAACAAATTCAAAAGATCTAAAAGAATATTCTGGGGCTTTCTCAGCTGCTTCAACATATAATGCAGTAGAAGGTTTAGTCACCAGCGGATCTTTTTCACCAGCAACAATGACCACTTTTTCATCAATTATGAATTTCACTTTCTGATGCAAAGTGAAAGGAAAAGTTCCTACCATGTGAATCCATGGTCTTCTTAAAAGACAACTATAGAAAAAAGTGATATCCATTACTTGAAAGACTATATCAAAAGGTCATGGTCCAATTTGGATTGGTAGCTCGATATTGCTTATCATTTCACAACGAGTTCTATAAAAAACCTTCACTATCATATGGCTCATCTTCATGTAAGATATGTCAACTGGCAATCTAGATAGTGTAGTCATAGACGACATTTTAAAAAGATCCATTATCAATGAGCACCTTTGCTAGTGTATGATCTTTGTATCTTATGAAGATATGCAAGGCCTTAACATCACCTCTACCATCAGGTGAAATTTCATCATCACTAAACGATATAAAATTTTTCACTATGATATTTCCCACTATGCGATCAAGTTTTTTCATAGATATATTATAAGCTACATAAGCCCCGTTAAGTACTTTAAACCAGGCATTTCTATGAGGCTCAAAATTTAACAATAACGAGAACATAAAAATCTAAGCTGGTAAGTGATTTAATTGCTCTACCACACTATATTCACTGTACTTAATAAGTGTAAAAAACTTACAAGCCTCTTTTTCTGTAACTTAATTTTTACATTCTCGATCCAGGACTAAGGTTAAGTGAGTCTCTTGGTCGTTAGGCTATTTATTTTCTTTTTCTAAGCTTGTCTCCCTTTTTTTTACTTTTTCTTGTCATACTCTCTCAAGTGCTTCTGGGGTATAGCATTGCTCACTTTGAGTTATGCCCTCTACGTCAGTTATGTTTGTTGTACTTGCATCACATGAGCCATATTGAAGAGAACCATTATCCAAACCTTGTAATATGATATTACAATCATATTTTCAAGGGATTGCCTTATCCGATTTGTACAGGAATGGGCTAGGGACCTCAATTGTCACCTTTGGCGTAGTTGTACAAATTGGTTCACCAATTTTAGCACTCAATTTTTCATCATAAAAGATCGTGACAGCTCAAAATTTATATGAACTAGCTTATTAACCTTAACACTTGGTTTTTCTTCATAGAAGATGATAATAGGCTCAAAATTCATTTGGTAAGGTATACTTTTAGACGAGTCTCCTGTCACAATATTCACTGAACTTTCTTCACATTTTTCATAAAATTCAACCAAAAAAGAATCCATTATTCTCTACAACTCATGTCAAAATGCTTCATAATCTTGAAGCGAATGACCAACCATCCCCATATGGAATTCACAAGTGTGATCTGAATTATATGTGAAATTTCCATTATTTAAGTTTTTAGGTATTGGATGAATTATATTTGCTTTCACAAAGGCAACAAATATTTCATCCATAGAGGTTTTGATCTTGTTTACTTCTTTTTTAATATTTTGAGTTGTCTCACTATTTAAAGCATTTATTGATCCTTCACTATGATTAGGTAACGGATTGACCTTCACACTTGATCCAGCTTTGGTTGTGAAATTTAAAATTTTGTTATCAATCAGGCTTTGGACCTTACGTTTAAAAGCTATATAATTTTTTAGATAGTGGCCCTAAATTCCATAATGATAGTCATATGAAGTTTCAGGATCATAATTTTTGGATATGAAGGTTTCAAGGGCTCTATAGATTGTCGAGCCATCAAGTGTTTCTAGAATAACTGAGGGAACAATTTTATGTATGTCATAGGAATTGGATCAAATTATTGTTGCTTTCGATTATTTCGAGGTTTCTTTTTATTAAAGTTTATGGTATTTGACTGAGGGGAAGGTCATGGTGAAGATGCTCGAGGATGAACATTGGCTTGGAAAGTAGATGTCTAGGTTTGCACTGGTTGGTAATGGTGTGGGTTTTGGAAAATGTTAGAAATGGTTGGGTAAGAAGGTTGGTATATAAGATATGAGTGGTATAGGATAAAAGGTCTTAGTTTTAGTTTTTTAATGGTGACAGCTTGCACTTTTACTTTTTTTTTCTTGGATGATCCTTATTTTTTTGATCCAAAAATATCACCTCCATCAATTTTTTCATTTTTAATGGCATTTTCTATTATCTCTTTCGTAATCACCATATCAACAAAGTTTTTTCATGGCCTGACCAATGAGCCTATCATAGTAAGGTGCTCAAGGGTATTGATGAACATAATAGTTGTTTCTTTCTTGATGAGAGGAGGTTAAACCTGAGCGACAACATCTCACCATCTCTGGGTATATTCTTTAAAATTTTCATTAGCTTTCTTTTTCTTGTTTTGCAGGGACAGTCTATCTAGAGCCATGTCTATGATATGTTTGTATTGAGTAATAAATTCTTTGGCCAGATCTTTCCATGAATGAATACGACTCTTGTTTAATTGAATATATCATCTGGCAGCTGATCCAATAAGACAATCCTAAAAATAATAGATAAGCAACTTGTCATTGCTTGTATGCTCAGTCATTTTTTGATAGAACATAGTGATATGTGCCTGAAGGTATTTGGTTTCGTCATATTTTTCAAATTTTGATACTTTAAACTTTTATGAGATTACCAAATTTGGGACCAAACTGAGTTCACTAGCATCAATTGCACCAAAAATATTTACACCTTCAATAGCTCGTAGCCTTTCTTCCAAGAGATCTAACTTCTGCTGTGCCTTTGTATTCTTAGATTGTTCAGACATGCCTTTCTTTCGTTTCTCTTATTCTCTTGGGTTATCTAAATCTGAGACCATAATGGGCTTAACATGACTTGCCCCAATATTTAAACTAGCATGTCCTTAACTACGTGGTTGAACTGTGAAGTGAGGTAAATTAAATTGAGCATGTGGCTACCTTTCAGGCTATGTCATTTGTGGATGTGTTTGATAAAAGGTTTGAGCATACGGTGGAGTAAACCCTGGTGGATACGATGGATTTTCCTTATCATCGGTATTTTTTTGGGCTTAAGGCTCTTTCTTAGTAGTCACTTCTTCAACTACCCATTTTTCTTTGTTCATTTTCGTTATCATGTCCATCATTGCAGCCATCTCTTTTTGAGTCTTTTCTTAAGTCCTAGTCATTTGTTCTATCAACTTTTATTGAGACCTAATCATTTGCTTCTACATATCAAATTGAGTTTTTTCTATCCTTTTTATTCTAGATGCTTGCTCGCTTTCCATGATCCTGACTTGTGAGCAAATGTTGTAACAATGACAATTGGTTTGATCTATATATTTTTTTTATGGCCTAACTATCCTTGTAGCTGATTGAGTTAAAGGAAACTCTTTGAGATTTGGTATTTCGAGGCATTTTTCTTTTAGTCATGATGTATATTTTAAATGAAACACATATATGATGCATGAATGGAAATAATGTGCTTATTATATATCCAATATTTATAAATTTAAGTTTGAACTTAAACCACCATATCATAATTTCACATTATCTTTACAAAATACTTCTTTCATTACAATATTAAAATTTTCAAAAAAAAGCATTCTACATGCTTGTATTACTCATAAGCACTATATAAAAAATTGGTCAAGTATTGGCTGTGCTATCCTGGGTAAACTTCTTCTTTTACTCGTTTAGCTTTTTAGGCAATATTTCTTACTTTGAAGCTAACTTCTCTTATCTTTTCTACTAGGTGAGTGGCTTGAAATTCTTTCAATTGATATTTTTCTTTCCAATACTGTGCTTTATGTTCAAATTGATTTCGTTCCTCTTTCAAAACTTGAATGGCTTCACGTTGATAATGCATTTGCTGTTTCAAGTCATCTACGAGACCTTGTAGTATCTTCTTTTCTTTCACAGATTGACTAAGCTCTTTTTCTTTAGATAACAAATTAGACCAAATTTGTTTTGTATTCTTTTTGAATTTTTCAAGTTATGTGGTCATTGTGGTGATGGACCTATGCCAGCTTTTAGAAATATTTTCTTGTTCTCTTTCAAGCTTTCGAGATTTTGCTTCACTCTTATCAGGTTTGTCTTTCTACTCATTAATCTCATGCTGGAGCTTCTTCTTTTTAAGCATCCATATTTTTATTTTTTCTTCAAATTTATGCTTTATAGTTTTTATATCTTCAGGAATCTTTTCATAATGGGTGTTTTCTTTAGGACCAACTTTGCTTGTGACTCATTGACTTCTCCATATCAGATATTCAGGTGTGGCTTTGTCTGCATATCCTCCACGATCTATTCTTCGAGTCTGCTTCTATTCTTCGATAATCTCTTTTACCTTTTCCAGAAATTATGATTCCTTAAAAAAGAATTCTAACTCTTAAAGCCCATGAGTCATTAGGACAAATTGCTCTAATCCTAATTGTTGATGAACTAGTGCCGAAACATAGGTCGTACCTCTCCACGGTCCTAAGAGTGGAACCCATGGCTTGTCACCACACTTGTATAACATAGCCTCTCGTGGCATTCATGGAGCTCTCCATATAACCTGAGCAATAGTGAGATTTTGCAAAGTCAATACCCATTCTTCTTTAGCCTTTGATTCTGACCACTCAACATTGTAACATTCTTTTGGTCTACTTTTATTATAATAAGTAGGATGAAATTTACCTACGGGATGTTAAAGATGACTTTTTGCCCAAATGTAAAGTAACGGTACACACCCTATGAAGCATCTTTCTTTTCTTTGACAATGATTCAATGATCTAAAGGTTTCTACTAGTATAGAAAGAGCATGATTGATTTTATTGTCCACCTGCTCAAGAAAGTCAATCACTGATACCTCATGTGCCCCAAGACCTTCAAAACAATTATCAAGCCATAAATTACCAAAGCTATCATTCTCATGCCTCATTCATCCTCTAAGTGTTTGATGATGTGATCACATAAGATTTCCCATGGGATGCAGTCACTTTTGCCTTTTGTTTGGATATATAAGTTCATATTCTAAGTGGGGACCTCCATCATACAAGCGAGTTTCTTTTGAGATCCAAGTTTTTGACTTTACCAATAGATTTTATCTTGATTAAAAAAATGCAACTATAACAATGTAGTATACTCTTCAATTGATGGGGTCATATTTATTTCGTTGAATATGAAACATCTGTATACAAGGTCCCAAAATTGAACTAAAGCTCTTATTAGCTGATTTTTTATAGATACCTCAAGCAGTGAAGCAATATGACTATATTTTACCTCGAAAGTCATCTTTCTAGAAGTTGTTACACAGCGCCAAATCTTGACCAACTCAAAAATGTCATTTTGTTGAAGTTCCAATTTGATTTCTTCAGGCAAAATTTGCAGTGAAGCAATATGACTATATTTTACCTCGAAAGTCATCTTTCTAGAAGTTGTTACACAGCGCCAAATCTCGACCAACTCAAAAATGTCATTTTGTTGAAGTTCCAATTTGATTTCTTCAGGCAAAATTTCTTGTTCAGATTCTTTCAAACAATTTCTCATTCTATTTTAGGCTTATAATGATAGAGTTATCACCACTTTGGTCTCTTCACACACGGTGAGCTTCAAAGTTGAAAACATCATGATGGTATTTCTGAAGCAAGACTAAAAATCTTCTTACTGATATTGGCATATTGATAAGCATATCCTTTATGCAAGTGTTTATGATGATGCATGATCATGAAATGAAAAGAAAGCAAAACAAAATAGGGATAGTAATCATATTAAAATAAATATTCCCTCACGTATCCTAATTTAAGGTATAATCTACAAAAATGGTAAGGCCTTATCTAAGGTTGGTTTCTTAAGGTTCATGCATGGTTTGGTAATTAACACAGGCTAAAAATGTTCCCAAATTGATCTTTACTGTCATCCACTCTAGACTAGCAAGGCTCCCGATCTTTACCCATAACGGGCTGTTGATGGAAAGGGTTCAACTTGAGTGAAAGTATTTCGCTAGCCCAAGTGGAGGCATTATAACCTCACGAAAGTGTAAGTACTCTACTCCCTCCTAAAAAGGGATAGATTTGGGAGCTCGGGTATAGAGCTCATGCATGAATGCAAATGTGCACATGTGTGAGGGAATGTAACAATTATTAATCAAATTAACAATATAGTTAGCAATAATATAAAATAAGTACAATAACATATCAAAACTAAATGAAACAAAAAAAATTATTCTAAGATGAGATAAGAAATTAAAATTAAATATAAAAAAGAGCATAAAATCAAAATTTGGATGACGTATGTTTAATTTTTGGCTTGACTCTCAAGGATCTCTAGCGGAGTCACCAAGCTGTAATAACAATTTTTCGTCTAGGGGACTCGATCGCTAGACTTGATGAAATTTTCGGAGTCGCCACCAATATTTCTAGAGGGTATGATTGGCCACCCAAAAATATCATCTTTTAATAAAAATCTTAAAATTAATTAAGATTTACTAAAAGAAGTTTAGGTCTACGAAACTAAAATTAGATTTTGGAGTACGATTATGAGTGAGGGAGGTATCAGCACCCTCACGTTGCTGGTTCAAAGAATAGTACCAATTAAACATGTGTAATCCTTTAATTTTGATGATATAGTCTTTTATATTTATTTAATTTCTTAAAATTTATTTAAAAAAATATTTTTTTGTTGTGAAATTAGTATTATTATTATTATTTCATATTCTATAAATTCTCCAACACTTTGATGGAATTTATAGAAAATCACTATTTAGAAAGTATTTTGAAAAAATTGATTATTCACAAAATTCTTGAAATCTTGTTATAAGATATTTTATTTATTTGTTTTAAAAAAAGATTTTAGGAACATCTCGACTCTTTGGTAAGTTTTCAAAATTTATTAAACAAATTTTAAGATTATCTCGACTATTCAGTGACAACCTAAAAATTTTGAATAAGTTTTAAGATTATCTCAACTTTTGACAAGATCCTAAAAATATTTTTTTTTAATTAAAGGGAATTAATTAATTAATCTTTATTAGGATTATTTTAAAAAATTTTATTATTTATTAATTATTTTTATTATAAAAAAATTTAGATTATCTCGACTCACCGATGAAATCTAAATATTAATATCTTACTTGTATTAAAGAAAATCAAACCTTTTCAATTTTTTTATTTTTTTAAATATTCAAAATATCAATTATTATTATTTTTTATTATTGTTTTACATTGTCTAAATCAATCTTTATTTTAGTAAAAATAATTTTGGATTATCTCAACTCTATGTTAAAATTTGAAAAATTATTTTTACTTGCAACAATTAAAGAAAATTTAACTCTTTCAGCTTTCCCTAAAAATTACACTTACAAGTTTCATTTAAACAATTTATTTTTTTATTTATAATTTATTTATTATTATTTATTTAGCAAAAAATATTTTTTAAATTATCCCAACACTTTGATAAAATTTAAATAATATTTTTGTTTGTAATAAAATTTATTTCCCTTAAATAGTTATTATTATTAATTTCTTTTGCATATTATATTTTTTAGGTCGTTATTTTATTTTATTTTAGTTTTGTTTTTTATTTTATTTATTCATTTCTAAAAAATTATTGCTAATAATAATATAAAACAACAATAATAATACTAACAATAACATTATAAAAAATCAATATAAAAAGATAAACATAAAAATTAACATAAAATAAATAAAATCAAAAATCAAAACAAAAAATAAAAGGAAAAAAAAAGAAAAACCTATGAAATGGGTCGGGTTGGCGCACTGGTTGACGCGTAGATTTTGTATGGGTCAAATGCCCAAAACGACGTCGTTCTGGAGTGCTTATAAATAGGCCAAAATCAATTTTTTTCTTATTTTCTTCTTTCCCCTCTCTACCCTAAAGCCTCTCTCTCTAAAAACCCAGCAACCAATCGTCATGGCAACCCAGATTTCGACCGGTTGCTATTGTGCACAAGTGGTCGGAATCTTCAACGGCACCAGAAAATTCAAAGATCCCCAGATTTCGGTGGTCGAAAAATTTAAACTTTTTTAATTTTCAATGACCCAAAAAGTTTTTAAAAAATTCTCAAAAAATCCTAAATTGCTCATTTTTGTTTTTTAAGTACTTCTTCAAACCCAGATTTTTCAAAATAAAATCTCAAACCTCTTAGATCTAAAATTTTATTCTCGGTTATTTTTTTTTCTAATTTTTTGTTTTACTATTGGTTCTTCAAAGAGGATTGTGATTGCTCCTTTTTTTTTTTGTTTTGCAGAACCCCTAGTTGTTCCCCTATATTCCCCTCTCTGTTTTTTCCTGTTTTTGCAGAAATTAACTCTATTTATAGAGCTTCTAAGATTCAAGATCCCAGATCTCCTGGGATCTTTTGTGAAAAATTTGAAGATCTGTTCGATGACTTTTGGTCACCGGATTTCATGCTGCCAAGTTAGGCAGTGTCAAAAAGAAAAAAAATCACTTTGGCAGCTTGATTTCAGTTACCAGAATTAAAACCAAAAGATTTTTTTATGACTTTTTTTTTCTTTTTTTAATTAATTAATTAATAATATTAATATTAATATATAAACAAAAAAAATCATTAATCAAAATTAGTGTCTACAATAATAATAATAATAATAATAATAATAATAATAATAATAATAATAATAATAATAATAACAAAATCGATTAAATTTGGTATATATATAACATATGTATATGTGTGTCTGTATAAGAGTAATTGATAAATATGCAAATAAGAGAATAAGATAAAAGCCATATGCACTAAATTTCTTTGTTACACAAACGACTAAATCGGTTAAGAAGACAACAAACTATAATATGCAGTTTTGCTATAATACATATACATCAAACATTCATATATAATCTTCTAAGGGGTAAATGGAAATAAATAAACAAATAATTAACAGCAATAATTTTCATTTTAAATTACACAAATTTAGCTTGCTTCGACTTTTATTTTGATACAGGTACTATGTAACATTCAAATCTAAATTCAGTCTCTCCAATTCATCCTTCCAAACACAGCAATAAGAAAGTAATACTAGTAGCTACACACCACAATAATCTGAAAGAGCACATTTTGCAGTTTGGCCAGCCTCGGTGTAAAGGAATCCCAAAAATTGATCATGGGTAAAGGGTTTAAAGAGCAAGGGATGTTGTTCATCCACTAGCTCTTCGGGGGCCTTTATTGTGTAACCGGCTTTTGGGATGGAAAATAGTCCCGCTGAGTGTCTTGTCTTGTTTCCCTTCAACATCACACGATGAAATGGAGAGTGCACGTGACCATTTAACCATGCCTGCAAATTTATGATACAAACTGAGTTTCAGCACAAATTTAATTTATGTTTCCAAATTCATATACTCCCTCTCCCTTCTTCATCATGTTTGTTTTTTACATAAGAAAGAAGGATAGTCTATGAAAACTAAGTTGTAAAATATTTGTTTAGTGATTTGTTTATTGCTTTCAGGGTTAAAACACAAAGGAAAATTAGTAAAATGATGAAGAGTGACGTTTCAACCGAGAAAAATTTAAGTACAACAGCGACATAGGAGTTGAAATTTTTCGATAATATTTTAGCATCTTACGAGGATTTTTGTCCAACCGATGGATACTTCAGAGTTTAAACCTTTGGACATCATCTTTTTTTTTTTTTTAATCTTTTGACTTATTGAAAAGGGGAATGGGAAGGGACTTACATAGAGAATATCCCCAATCATCACAATGAATGAGGCAGGGGAGGGCTTGAGGTGGATCCATTCACCATCTTTGGTTCGAACCTCTAATCCATCCACATCATTTTGGTACAATATGGTCATTGTATTCTTGTCCGTGTGACCATATAGTCCAAGCTTTGCCTCAGTTGTTGCAGGCCCTTTATATTTCATGAGTCTAAGAAGGTAGTAATTCGACTCCATGTGCTCATCCATGTATTTCTCAAGACTTAAGCTCTCCAAAATCATCCTCCTAACCATTCGTTCTATTCCTAACACTTGCTCAGACAAAGACTGTATCGATTTGCTGCCAAGATCAAAATGCAAAAGATCAGTATAAAGAGTTATCTCTCGCATAGAAATTAAATTTGGTTGACTTTTTTTTCTTTGCCGATAATTAGAGTAGGAGAGGATGATTGTAGAAGGGAATTAAGCGAGTATTGTTATATAGAATTAGAACCTGAAAGCTGTATTCCCTTGGGGCCATAAAATGTTAGACAAGCCTTCTACATTCTGGGTGATGTTTGGTTCATCAATACCAATGCTTTCATATAGTGGCGACCTCTCAGGGTGAACCCCCAGATATCCATGGTAAGGCTTCTCAGAAACATTGAGCATTTTGGTTTCCAATGGGAGGTCAAACACTTCTTCCAATGCTCCAAATACTGCTTCTCGAAGCTCTATATCTTCATCGACCAAAGCCTCAAAGCAGCCGAATTCTTCAAGTGCTTTTCGGACTAGAACTTTCACTGAATCCCATTCAGGGGTGCCTTGCTTTAGGTCTTTGTTTGAGAAATCTATGATTGGAAGCCTAAGTGGTGTCTCGCAACATATTTCTTCTCCCATCGCGTGGTAAACAACAATGGCAGATGTAGATCCTTTCTTTGGGTCAATTAAGCTAGCATTTTAATTAAATTGCTTATATAGTTTAATATGATGCTTATATTAATACAATATTTAGGAGATAAATGAATGATAGTGGGTTTTTTTCTTCTTTCTTTACTAATTAATTTTATTTAAGGAAGGCCGAAACTTAATGATTATATCAACAATCGCGTGGTCGATTGGTAGATTCTTAATTTAATAAATAAGATTCAAATTCTAGCAATCTAAATATTAAAAAAAAATCAATGATCATGTGTTATTTTAAGAGTAACATCAGTTCTCTCATTAACGAGATTCTTGGCAATGGGCAAATCACTTTGTATGTGCTGGCTATAAACAGCTAGCTAAAAAGTCAACTCCCAATTTCATCATTAAAAAGGATCATTTTTTAAATTGTTGCTGCTGATTGGACCTGATATTGGTTCTCTTACTGATGATGATGCAAACGTGGTGATGGCTTAACTAACTATTATTTAATTTTATTTCAGCCACATTTCAATAATAATCGATTTCCTTGGTTTATGGTTAAAGAAAATGGGGCATTATTTACATTTTGTAGGATGATAAACAAATGCCCATCTAGTTGTTTTCTTTCTATGGAGTACAGCTTTTTGTTTAAAGATCAAGTTTCTTTTAGGTACGTTATTGATTAATCAATTAATATAACGCCACTAGACAATCAAGTTGAAGGAACAAAAATGAAGAAATGTTTTAGTAGGTTTTTATTGGGGAAGGAGGATGTGAACTTGGTTATTTGAGTAGGAGTAAAATGTATCAATTACATACATGATTTTTGTATAGTATTTTAATTTATTTATGGCTTTTAAATTTGAGTTCTTTCATTCATGATCTTTAAAATATGTTCTAAATTCATTCATTTCGTCGATCATTGTTAAAAATTTAACAAAATATGTCATATTAACACAAGTGGATGTTCTTATGGCATAAATTTTAGCTAAAAAAAAATTAAAGACTGCCGTTTTGCTCATGTCAACATCCACAAAGACATACGCATAACCTTGAGACGATAAATTTTGTTGTTTTAATGACAACTGGTGGAATGGATGAATTTTGAACATTTTAAAAGGTTATATACCAAAAAAATTGAGTTTTAAAAATCTTTGATGAAAATGAATTGTTACTTAATGTCGTGGATCTATGATGTAATTTATTCTAAGAAGGAGATATAAGGAATTACGTGTTAGTGAATCAATTATTGCTTGAGTGCCAAAAAATGGTTTATGATATCGCTTGAATCTCTAATTTTGCATCGAGGACAATAGAGCGCCACATATATCCCGGCTTATATTTTGAGAAACCTCGCTTATGAAACAAAACATGAAACTAAAATGTTTTAGTTGCTTTGATTTCTTTGGATTTAAAGTTATCAAAAATTAAACTTTGACACTTGAAATTAAAAATTTAATATTTTATCAAAATCACATGATTATTTATAAATTAATTGCTCAGATTCAAAGTTAAAATTAATCCGAAATTGTATCACACGTTCATTTTTTTTGAACGACATCTCCCTACTTTCAGGCAAATAATCAGAGTAACTCGATTTGTTTTCTGTTTCCAGTGAACTAAAAAAGAAACAGAGAGAGAAAGGAATGAAAGAAGAACGCATGTGACTTTGCCACCAAATCAGCACACAAACGCAACATATGATGGTTATTGAAGAAATAAAATAACTTCAATTAGCGAGAATATTGCAGCCATCACAACCAGATGAAAGGTTTTCCTTAAAAAATTTGGAGACTTCTCTTTTAGGACACTGCCGAAACAGGTCAATCCTAGGCAGCTGTACTGAGGAAGAAAAGAAACACACAAATGACAACCACATTAACCTGGAAATGATAAAATTTTTATAGCTATCGTTTTTTTTCCTTAAATTATCCATATCCATATCTATATTACTTGTAAAACTTTTGTTCGAGTTTAATATCACGAGTCAAATGGCACAAATTTAATTTAAAAATAAAAAATTAAATAAAATCATAATATCAAATAATAAAAGCTGATATTCATGTCTTTCAATTTTTTATATAATTTTTTTTTTTGAAAATAAAATTGCCTAATGCTTCCTATATATAAACCTCTTACTTTTCCTTAAAAAACTACCCACACGTAACTTCTTATTCTCTTCTAATATAATTTTATTTTATTTATTCACATAATAAGTGAAGTGTGCACATTTTTAGTAATTTAGGTAACAACAATTTTTGGAGAGTTTTGCATCTCTCTTGTGTTTTGAACCTGTTTGTACTTTGGCAGTATTGTGGATCAGCTAAAATAATAAAGGAGTCGCTAAACTTTATCACTTTATTTAGAAAAATTATTATATTTTTATTTTACCCAAAGAAGCTCTTTTTTTTTTTTTTAATCTAAGTATGCTTTTATTTCAAACAAAAGATTAATTTATTTTAAGAGTTTATTTAGATGCAAATTTAATAATAAAAATTTATTTAGATACAAATTAAATGATAAGACCTTATTAGTGTGTAAAAATTAAGGGCTTATTTGGGTTTAGCGCCTTATATAAATAAAATGGTAAAATTCAGATTTCTTTTTCTTATTTTAACCTTGTGGGTCTGATTTTTTTTTTGGAATTTGGCCCACTTCCCTGCAGTTAGTGTTTTGATTGAATGAGGTTGTAATAAATGATCATTCTCATCACTGTCAATTAATTTGTTGTGGGCTAACTTGAAATCTCATTCGCAGCAATCTTGACACAAGTCTTGATTCATAGGCCACTCAAACATATTTTACATATACTAGTTAACTCATATTTTACATATTGTTTTACATATTTCTGTTATTAGAGAATTTTTCTAGTTAAAATGTTTAAGTTTTAAATACAAAAATAAAAGTAAGTATATATCATAAAATTATAAATATTATAAATAATTGTGATATGTATTTAATAAAATTAAAATGCAATTTGATTTTTGTAAAAGCATAAGGACATTCTTTTTTTAAGTAAAAATACTTATTAAAAATCAATAAATTATATTGGAATTTATACCTTGCTTTTTAGTTTTTCAATTGAATTACATATCATTCTCTCTCTCTCTCTCTCTCTCTCTCTCTCTCTCTCTCTCTCTCTCTCTCTTTTTTTGAATTAACCAATGAGAAATTTTCTTTAAAATTACTTTTAAGGACTACCTGCGTATAAGTGTTAATTAACTCTTTTAAAAGCTAAGCTCGAACTTGGATCAAACCAAACATTTAAATTTATTATTGAAATATATGAAAAATTTTCTGTTAATATTAAATATTTTTAATTATTTTTTAAAATTAAAATAATTTTGATTTATATAGTAATATCCTATGTTGGGACCCACCTAAAAAATTCTATCCAAATCCAAACTCATGAACAATAGACTTTGGCCTCCAAGACCAATATTTTGTCACTGGAAGCCCTATTTTTCTTGTGGTGATATTCTCACACTAATAATAACAATCCATTTTTTAGTCATAGTAGAATCTTTAAATATATAACCAACAAATCTTCCATTATTCAATTATAAAAGATAATGTCAAAAATAGCGTGATATATTGAAAAAGTACTGAAATTCTTAATTTTTTGAGTTTCAGTTTTGAGAACTTCAAATTACAATACTATTAATTTAAAGAAGTACTTAAGGTTTTGAAAATATCGAATTAAGATGCAAACTATATATATATATATATATATATATATATTTAGACACCACAATAAACTTCAAGAGTAGAGTGAGCTTTTTGGCCATCTTCGGTATAGCAGAATTTCAAGAATTCAGCGTAATCAAAGGGCTTATAGAGCAAGGGGTGTGCTTCATCCACTAGCTCCTCTGGTACTTTTATTATGTAGCCTCCTTTTGGAACTGAAAACAGTCCAAGCGAGTACCTTGTCTTGTCTCCACTCATCATCACGCGATGATAAGTATACTTCAATCGCCCATTTAACCATGCCTGCAACATTCAACTCAATGTATCTATAAGCATTTTTCTTTCACTTCAAAATTTTATTAATTAGCCTAAACAGGATAATTATAAGTGGTCTATATATATGATACAATGTTAAATCATAAAAATAGAAATTCCACTAAATTTGGTTTAGCTTTTTTCTTAACGAATTCATTAATAGATGGGAAAACTTGGAAGATACTTACATGGAGAGATTCCCCAATGGTGACAATGAAAGAGTCTTTAGAGGGTTTCACATCGATCCATTCTCCATCGTTGCGCTGTACCCCCAACCCATGAACCTCATTTTGGTACAATATGGTCACTACGTTCTTGTCTCTGTGAGCTTTTAGTCCAACCTGTGTTTCAGTGGTTTTTGGCCCTTTATACTTCATTACCCTAAGAAGGTAGCCCGTTGAGTCCATGTGCTCATCAATATATTTCTCAAGATGGAAAATCTCCAATATCATTGTTCTTTTCATTTCATCTAACTCCGATAATTGCTTTGAGAAGGATTGTATAGTTTTGCTGTCAAGATTAAGTAGAGGTAAAAAAACATGTTGATAAAAAAAATTTAAGAGAATAAGTATATGTATACATAGACAATATGCTATTTCATGGAAAAAAAAGGCAGAAGGAAACTTATGAACCTGAAACGTGTGTTTCCTTCAGGCCAAAGGGTACTAGTCTGGGCTTCAACTTTTTCAACAATGTTGGCATGTTCAATGCCAATGCTCTCAAACAATGGTACTAGAGGGTGTTGACCAAGATACCCATTCTAAGGCAGTTCGGAAACATTGCGAGTTTTGATTTGTAGAGGGAGGTCAAAAAGCTCTTCCATGGCTCCAAATATTGCATCTCGAATCTCGAGAGGGATCTTGTGGAACAATGCCTCAAAGCAACTATACTCTTGAAGGGCTTGTTCCACTTGCCCTTTCAGCAAATCCCACTCAACCGTGCCAGGTTTTAGGTCTGGCTTAGTGAAATCAATGACTGGAAGCTTCAAAGTAGTTTGGGAGTCCATTGCTAACAAAGAACAACGGAGAGGAAGTTAATTTTTTCTTGTGATTAGATCTGAAGTATTATCATGTAAATGAACCAATTTATATACAGCTCCAACGATGCTCGAATCCTTAGGGACGCTTGAATGATCAAGATCAGTTTCTATTCAAATATTAAAATTAAAAAATGGTGAATAAATTATGGCTTTAATATTTCAAGAATTCATTTACAAAAGATACTTTTAATGTAATCCTTGTTTTTATTGAAGTTTCGACTTCCGATGAATCACGTTGACATTTGATAAAAAAAATACTTATAGAAATTAAATTTGTTTGGAGGCGGTATGTTTCCAGGAGCTTCACGTGTTTTCATGTTATTGATATCTTTTTTTTTTTTTTCAGCTGGACCTAGCTGCTTCATAGTATGTAAGACTTGCAGTTCATTTAGAAGCCTTCACCAAATTCACTTCTTGAAAATTTTATGATGAATATGCAACTACTATTTTCTATATTTTTGCGAAATAATATTTACTTCTGTCCCAAATTTGAGGTATCTTTAGAGCTCACACCCTTCTATCCTAATGATCTCTTTCTCTCATCATCTTCTCCGATTTGTTTTAATGGCCAGATCTATTAATTTGATGCTTAGCATGAATGCTTTTGGGCAAAACATCTCATGTTTCTCTTTCATCTATTCATGAACAACCCAAAAAGTTTTCTCTTCCCATGTTATTTTTTGCTTTTCAGTATAGTGTATATACGATTTCTTTTTTTAATGAATTATACAATTTACAATTAATCACAATTAACTAATCAAATATTACATTTATATATAAAAAATTATTGAATAATCAAACAAATAAATTAAAACATAATTAGATAAATTTAACATAAATTTAAATCTAAACACATAATGAAACTTGAATTTAAAATCTCATAGTTCTAAGACCTCTTCTATATATGATTTATTGTCATTTGTGGCCAAACAATTTGATTTGATACGAAAAAAATTGTAAATGAAAACATCTAAGAAAGAAGAAAATAAAAAGAAAGATCATCTAACTTTGTTGCAATCTTAATAATTAAAAGGATAAAAGAATTTTTTTTAAAACAAAAGGATAAAGAAAGTGTTAAAATATTGACTAAAATCTCGACAGTTTTGATAAAAGATTTTTTGAGATTTTTTTTTTCAAGTCTACTAAAGATATTGTTTGACAAGCGTGAAGTGAGCTTATAAATGGTGGGCTCATGATGAATGTTTTATATTTTGAAGTTTGGTTGGAAATTGTTAGAGAGAGAGTGAAAGAAGAACGCATGCGAGTTTACCACCAAATCAGCATCAACAGCGTGTATAAATCCATTAAGCAACGTATGATTACTAGTGAAAGAATAAAATAACTTCAATTGGATAGAATATTTAAAGCAAAGATCACAAGCAGACAAAAGGGTTTACTTAAAAAATTTAGAGATAAATGAGAGTGGAGAGAAATGAAATTTCATATCTATTAAATTATGGATAAATTGGATACATAAATATAATAAGAGCTTCTCTCGGTATTAACCTCATTTGGGTACAATATATAAAATAATTATACAAATAAAATAATAAAATATTTATAAATATAAATATCATTATATTATTTATTTTCAATTTAGTTTTTGGTTTGGACTGATTTTTTTTTTTTTAAAAAAAAAAACCAAATCAACATATTTTAATTTTCAAATCAAATCAAACCTATCCAATTCAAACTAAATTAATTCAAATCAAATAAAATCGAATTTTTTTTTCACTGGAAGCCTTGTTTTTCTGTACTGGTACCGTGGCACTCATATTCATACTGGAAACTTCAAAGTACAATACTGACATATCTTTCATATACAAGTCTAGAAACCACAAATAATTTCATCCCACGAATTATTTATAGAACAAGGTTTTGACCATAACTAAGTTGCAAACCATTTTTATAGCCAAATTAATTCTCGATACCACAAAAAACTTTAAGAGCAGATTCAGCTTTTTGACCAGCCTCTGTATAGTAGAACCCCAAGAATTCAACGTGATCGAAGGGCTTAAACAGCAAAGGGTTTGCTTCATCCACTAGCTCGTCTGGGGCCTTTATTATGTAACCTGCTTTGGGGATTGAAAACAGTCCAAGCGAGTACCTTGCCTTGTCTCCGCTCATCATCACGCGATGATAAGGAGCGTGCAATCGACCATTTAACCACGCCTGCAAGTTTATGGCACAAACTTTATCTTAGCGATTGTTTATTTAGTATTTCTGAAATTTATTCCCTATTTTGTTAATTAAAAGAAAAGTCATTTGATTTATATAATCATTTAAAAAAAATTTAATAAATTTAAAAATTAAATTTTAATATCTGTAATTTTTTACTCTATTCTTAAATTGTAACTTACTTTGGGAAAATAAAATACTTTTAATTACAAATATCAAATTAGATTTAATGTTTGAAATCTATCTTTTCTTTTATTTGTTTTTATCTTCAATATCGTTGCTTTAAATTTTTTATAATGTTGGTTCGAACAAACTGTAAGAATATTTATCTAGTACGTATTATTGCTATAATATACAATAAGCCTAACATGATCCATCATTTAACATCCTTAAAAGTTAAGCTTAGACTAAGTTGGTTCGTCAAACAGAAATTTTATTGTAATATTTTAATAGTAATAATCGAAAGCTAAACAAATAAATGCTATTTATTAATAAAATAATCTATTAAAACTTATTGGATCAAATTCTAATGTAAAAACCTTGGTCCAACTTTAATCAATTCAAGTCCATTCGACGGGACTGGACAACCAACTCTGTCCCTAGACACTTGTACCCAAATATCTAGTGTCTAGAATATATTTACTTTGACTTATTTTTATTTTTATAGTCTAGCCTTTAAATTATAAGTTGTCTACAGGGGATTTTGTAAAATCATAGCTATGAATTCCTCTAAATTTGTTAGATTTTCTCAAGAATTCGTGGAAAGGGAAGCTAAGATGAGACTTACGTAGAGAGATTCCCCAATCATGACAATGAAAGTGTCTTTGGAGGGTTTCACTTCGATCCATTCTCCGTCCTTGGTTTGAACCTCCAAGCCGTCGACCTCATTTTGGAACAATATGGTCACAACATTCTTGTCCGTGTGACTGTTTAGTCCAAGCTTTGTTTCAGTGGTTTTTGGTTCTTTATACTTCATCATCCTAAGAAGGTAGTTCGTCGAATCCATGTGCTCATCCAAATATTTCTCAAGATGGAAACTCTCCAATATCATTCTTCTAATAATTTGATCTAACTCCGATGATTGCTTTGAGAAAGAATGTATAGTTTTGCTGTCAAGATCAAAAAGTATGTTATCTGTTCTGAATGATGAAAAGTTGTATCTAGTTTTTATGCCAAAATAGGAGTTCGATGAAAAATTACTGGAAAATTATAGTTAGAAGGAAATTATGAACCTGAAACTTGTGTTTCCTTGAGGCCATAAGGTACTAATCTGGGCGTCAACTTTTTCAGTAATGTCTGCATCATCAATGCCCATGCTCTCGTACAATGGTACTTGAGGGTATTGGCCTACATAGCCATGGAAAGGCTTCTTGGAAATATTGCGAGCTTTGATTTGTAAAGGGAGGTCAAAAAGCTCTTCCACGGCTCCAAATATTGGCTCTCGAAGGTCGAGGGGGATCTTGTCGAACCTAGCCTCAAAGCAACCATACTCTTGAAGGGCTTGCTGGACTTGCCCTTTCACCAAATCCCAGTCAATGGTGCCTGGTTTTAGGTCTGGCTTAGTGAAATCAACGACTGGAAGATTTAGAGGAGTTTGGGAGCCCATTAATCCTGATCTAATGCACAATGGAGGAAGTTATTTTCTTGTTACTAACTTGGTGTGAAGCGTTTTCATGTGAATGACCCAATTTATATACACCTCCAACGATACTTGTATCCTTAGAGGACAAAAGAATGATCATGAATTTCTATCCAATATTAAAATATTATAATATTGATCAAGGAATTATTGCTTTAATTTAAAAAATTCATTGGCAAAAGATTCTTTGAAATGTGCCCTGTCCAGGCATGTTTACACTTTACTCACCTAACCCTTTTTTTTTATTGCAGTTCCATCTTCCGACTTCCAATTCAAGTATGATGTTTGATGAAATAAAAAAAAAAAAATACTATTAGGAATTAGGGGGCAGCATATTTCCAGGACCATTTTCATGTAGTTTTCATCTAATCGGTATTTTTTTGAGTACGAATTAATTAATTAATTAATTAATGCATTTGGACAAAAGATTTAGCCAAAGTATTTCTTTTTCAAAAATTTGTTTTCTGATTGAGATTGGTGGAAAAATACGTATTTTGATGATGCATTCTTTTGGACCACAAGTTAAAAAAGAGCTAATACTTTCATTATGAGTGGTTTTAATTTTTTGGATCGATGCTATAGTTTTTTTTTTTTTTTTGTCATTCAAAGGATAGAATCTTACATTTAAAAAAAAAAAGAATGTTAAAATTCGAATCTTGATTTTGATATTTTTTTTAAAATTATTTTAATTACTAAATCAAACACTTGAAGACATACTGTAATTTGCAATTGTTACAAAGAAGCTACCACGCGCGACCGTGCCACTGTTTATCGAATGATTGTAAACAAATGTAATCTGTAGTACTTGTTGCACTGTTATCATTAGTGGCGGGTCCAGGATTTTACATTAGGGAGATCAAACTAAATAATAACTATAATTTGAAAATTTTTATTTAGTATAAAATATATTATTATTTTATTAAAAATTATAAAAAATTTTAAGCAAAATATGAGATTTCATAATATAACCATAAATAAAATAAAAAAATTAAGTTTTGAAATAAAAAAATAAATAATTATTTAAAATAGAAGAAACTCAAATAATTTTATTTAAAATTGTGTATGATGATATTTCATAAAAAAAATTCATTAAATTTAAAAGATTTAACAAATTTTCTCACAATATAGATAACAAGAATAAGTGTTTTTTTCTCAATAAATATTTATAATTTTCTTTGATTTAAAATTTAAAAAATTTATAATTTATTATTATCGTAATGTTTTTGAAACCGCTAAACGTAAAAGAGTTTTAAAATAAAAAAAATGAAGGAATCGTCATCAATTTTTTTAAGGTATGATTAATTATTCAAAAGTTTTATTTTTAGTTTAATTAATAAATATTAAAGTAAAAAAAATAAAA
The DNA here is from genome assembly GCF_047325235.1 of Durio zibethinus. Lineage (NCBI taxonomy): Eukaryota > Viridiplantae > Streptophyta > Magnoliopsida > Malvales > Malvaceae > Durio > Durio zibethinus. The sequence goes on along the minus strand of NC_143187.1, from coordinate 2,615,912 downwards.
TAAAATATAAATATGTTTTGGGTTTAAAGAATGAGATTGAGCTTCATACCTGGTTGGATCAAATTGGGTTTGAAGCTCAATTGAGTTAAAATCGGACATAGAATCTAGTTGAGTTAAAATCGAACCTGAGATCCAATTAAATCGAAATTAGATCTGGGTTTGAAAACCCAATACACGTGATAAATTTTAAAATGAAACTTGGCTAAAAATCAGATAAATTTAATATCTACAACTATTAGTGATTTTAAAATCAGAAGACAAAAGATGCATTAATCTTATTATGGAAGAAGTTATATGCATTAATTTTATCATGGAAGAACTTATAATTGCCTTTGCACCACCATTATAATTGGCTTTTTAAAAAGATAAAAATGCCATTTTTTGTAATAATTATAACGACTCGATGCTGGGTTCAATTTTTTTAAGAAATAAGACTTAATTCTAGGTTCAGGTTTGTGTCTTTTTTTGTTATATTAATCTCATTTTTTATTTTTTTGTTAAACTTCTTTAAATAGTTTTGACTTTTTAATGTAGGTCATATTTAACAAATATATTTATTTTTTAAATTTTTAATGAAAACTAAACTATAAATATTAATACTTTTTACAAAGTAATTAAAATTAGAGAATTGAATTTTTTTCCTTAAAAGTTTTTTTTTTAAATTATAAGTATAGATTATAATTATAATTAAATATTACATAATTGAATAATCAAATAAATAAACTAATCAATAAATTAGGACATAACTAGACAAAATCACATATAATAAAATTTAAACTTAAAATCTCGAGATTTTAAACATTTATAATCACTAAAAACAAATTTTTATTTTTTAGGAAGACTATTTTTAATTTTTTTAGAAAAACCTCTTATGAATTATATACATTATACCAATTTGAAGTAGAGGTTTAAAAATCTTAGGGGAGGTGGGGGGGGGGGGGGGGGGGAAGTGGGGGCATGGCCCCCTCTGGTTTAAACGTGGCTCCGCCATTTGTTATCACCTTTTTTTTTTTTTTTGAAAAATAAGATTTTATTAAGAAAAAGAGGGGTACAAAATTACAACCATGCAATCAAGTCAGTGGATCTATCCACTCCCGACTTGGTTAGATAGTCCGCTAAGTGATTAGCTTCTCTAGATACATGAACAAACGAAATAATGACAGCTTGTAAATGACAGAGGCGGTTGATGACATTACTGAACTTCCATGGGCTTTCGCTAATGTGATTCACCCATGAGATAACAACTTTGGAATCATTTTCAATAATGAGGTCTGGCAGAGGATTGACATTTGCTTCCATCACAATCGTGAGTGCCTCTACCACAGCCATTAGCTCAGCAAGATTTGAATCCATGAATCCAATATTTTTGGAAAAGAGAAGCTTAATCTTTCCTTCACTAAAGTGAAGCACTTCACCTATTCCTGCTGGTCCCGGTTTTCCACGAACAGAGCCATCAACATTGATCTTCCATTTTCCTTTCGGGGGTGGACTTCAGAGTGCTGACTTGTTTCTTGGTTTCTTAGGCAGTGAGATTGAGAGATCTTGCATGCTTTGTAGAGAAGCTTGATATATTGAAATTTTGTTCAGGAAACTTAGCTTTCATCCAATAACCAAGACGGGCTTTAGTTAGTTCAAAGATTTGATCCCCTGATATAGATTTTTGGTTGAATATCACTTCGTTTCTCGCCAACCAGATGGACCAGACAATTGCATAAAAAAGGGTCTCCCAAGTCTGCTTCTGTTCTTTCTTACAAAGCAGATCACACCAATATTAGAAAGCTACCTTTAAAGAACCTGGAATGATCCAAACTAGGCCCCATTGGTTATCACCTACTATGAATATTTTGATGGTTTTTACTAATTAATATAAGTTTTAGATCACATTAGGTGTATAAGATAATAGATAAGATAGGATGATAATTATTTTATATTATATTTGATTTGTATTTTAAAAAATGGATAGAATTATAAGGAGAATTAATCATCCTCGTTGTATAAGATGATTTAATTCTTCCAAAGTAAAAAAAATTATTTTTAATCCATTAAATTAAACTTACATGCCTTATTATTATATTTTTAAAAATTACATAAATAATTTAAATTATATAAACTTTGAGAAAATATAATTTTGACTAATAAATAAATTATTCTATTATAATTTTTATATATATCAAACATAAGATAAGATGACATTATTTAATTTAATCTTTTTTATAATATTATTTTATCTTATCCTATCAAATCATGTTTAGTATACAAAATTACAATAAGATAAGATAAAATGATATTATAAATAGGATTAGATTAAATAATGTCATTTTATCTTATTTTTTATGTGTATAAGGATTAAAATAAGATAATTTATTTATTGATTAAAATTTATACAATTTAAATTATTGATATAATTTTTAAAGATATAATAGGATATGTAAGTTTAATACCATGAACTAAAAATAATAATCTCTACTTTGAGAGAATTGAATCATCCTATATCAAGATGATAATAATCCTCTTCGTAATCATATCTCTTTCAATTAAATACAAAATAAATATAATATAAAATAATTATCATGCTATTATATCTATCATTTTATGCAACAAATATGATCTTTCATAATCTTGTGTAGTAATCAAATTCATAAGATATTATATAAGTTATATGGTGTTGTTCATTTTAATTAATTTATATGAGTTTGGTTCAATTTATATTTGATTAATTTGTTATATTTTATGTAACACATAATTAGTTATTTGATAGTAAAAAATGTAATTTCATTATAAAAGAAACAAAAATATTATTGTATCATCTTTTCTACCTCCGTTATCTTTTAAGATTTTGATTGGCATGAAAAAAAAAAAAATGTATAGTACATCTAATGAGACCATTAAGATAAAATTTTATTATAAATAAAATATAAGAAAATATTTATTTATTTGTTTGAAAGTTGTATTATAGTATAAGATTCTTTATATTTAATTTTGTCAATATTAAATTAAATAACAAAACATTATAAATAAAAAATATTATTTTACTGATTCTATTGACACATGCAGTTGTCCTCAACAAAGTATATTTTAGTAAGAGTTAATATTACGAATAATTCTTAAATTATAATAAAATGTTTAATAAAATATTAAATTTTAAAAAATTTTATTTAAAATATAAATTTATTAATTAATATGATATTCATTTTTAATGTAATTAACTTTAAATTATGATATATGGTGAATAAATAATCATTTAAATATCATATTAATTAATAAATTTAGAATTTAAAAATCACATAAAAATTTTTAAAGTTGAGACATAATATTTAATATTTTACTATAATTTAAAATTATTCGTGATATTATTCTCATTTGTGATTATTTTTTCACATAAAGTTGTAGAAAGAAGCAACAGAGATCAGAAAACTTAGTGATATAAAGCTTCGGAGCACAAAACTTGTGATCTAAGAAAAGAATCCGGAAATTAGAGCAATCTTTGTTGAAGAAGAATCCAAACTGAGCCTAGCTTTGACAAGAGAGAAAACTTAAAGCCCTAATCAACAATACTTGTCAGGTAGCCTATGAACTTAGCCTTAATCACGTCAGAAGCATTTAAAAAATAGCAGAAGTAGAGTTCATTCTATCTTTGTAGATATGCCACTAGATTTAATTTAATAAACAATATAAAGGTCATATTCTTGAAACTGTCTTTCATGTAGTTAATAATAAACTGCTACATCACATTTCCTTTTTTTTTTAAATGATATCATTAAATCCCAATTTTTTAAAAGAAATCCAATTATTGTGAAAGCTTTGAGTTTTGCACTTGCATATGTTATGAAATCTTCTAGTTGGTTGAAGAGGAGAGTAAACCACCAATCCCTTTGCTTTGTTTGCTTGAAGTGATTCCCTTCTTAGATCTCTAGCTGCTGCTGAATTTCGACATATCCACTATTTCTTCCTTGAATAGAAAAATGGGCACTTTTTACTCTGCATATGGTTTTTTTCTTAAATACACCTATAAATTTTATTTTTATATTTATTAATTGTAAAGACAAAATATTTTTGAGTACTTAATATATAAATTAATCTGTATATCCCTCCTTTGTATGCTCTTAGTTTTATCTCTCTGCACTCGATCCCCGCCCAATTTCAGCCATCGGTACGCCATGGTGTCACCTCTCCCACTCTTCATGCCTTTAACCCTCTATCTTTTTCATTGTTCATCTCAAATTAATAAGACCCAGAGATTCCATCAATGATTGTTTCTTTCTAATAATTCCAGAGAAAACTTCGACTTTGTCTTTCCTCTTTGTCCCTTGTTAATTTTCTAGATGCCATTTGAAGCTCTTGGGCCCTGAAAAATACCATTTTGCTTTGAAAATTTATTGTTGTTGTATCTATTTCTTTATGCTATTGAAAGCCATTAATGTGCTGATTCCTTCATAACTTATACTAGATATGTGGATAACAGTGTCAATGACGAAATATAACAGATCGATTGTAATGATTTTTCTATATATATATATATATATCAATTGATTTAGAATTGATCGTAGATAATAGAGTTCTTTTATTCAAGAAAAGTTTTTAAGACATGAGCATAAACAGGGCATTGACACTACTGAACATTCCACATTCAAGACCGTAGGTATACTAAGCTGGCAACGAAACCTTATTGGATCGTGTTCTTTTCATCATATATAAACATGTTTCAGAGACCACAAAAAGCTTTGATAGAATACTTAGAGTTCTTTCCCTCATTCGATTTATAAAAATGAAGGAATTCAAAATGGTCGAAGGACTTGTATTTGATGGGGTGCGCCTCATCCCCTAGCTCTTCAAGTATATGTATGATCCCACTAATGAATGCAAACATTCCCACTGAGTATCTTGTTTCCTTCTCCTTCATGATGACTTGATGGTAACAGTGTGGTATTCTGTCATTGCTCCAAGCCTAATCAAAGCAAACATCATTAAAATTGTCAATTTTTTTCTATAATTTCATTAAATTGAGAAAAAGCGATTCTAGTTTGGGATCTCCTATTTGATGAATCAAAATGATTACCATTAAAAAGGAAAATATGGTTAGGTTTTAAATTCAAAGATGAGATTGGAGATCGCTAAACTCACCATCAATGCATCCCCTGCCATGACAACAAAAGATGTCGGCGATGGCTGTACATCAACCCACAGACCATCCTTCAATTTCACCTGCAAACCACTGCTATGACCTTGATGAATTATGGTCAGGAGAGTTTTGTCTGTGTGAGGCACTAAACCAGTGTTGCTTTCGTTTATGTCAGGCTGTTTATATTTGAAGAATCGAAGAAGATAGTTGGTCACGTTGATGTAATAATCATAGTAATTTCCAACACCATAACTTTCAAAAATCATTCTCATCACGGTTCGATCAAGTTCTGCTACTAGCTCTGAAAAGGTTTGAGTACTTTCGCTAATTCATCAAAGAACAAATGAAATAAGAAGTTAATTTAGCATCAGCTAAAAACAAAGCGCAATTCATAACTGGAAGATCATAAAGATTAAGGGAGTTGCTCAAATTATACCGAAAGCGATCATTTCCAGTAGGCCACATGAGATTAGTGAAACTTTGAGTTCCATCAAGAGTTGTTGGGTTGTCAATCCCTAAGGCTTCATACAGAGGAAGAGATTTGTGTTGTCCGATATAGTCAAAGTAAGGTTTATCGCTAGTGTTTCGCATTTTTACCTCTGTTGGGAGATCGAATAACTCTTTAGCTGTGGCAAAAATGGTGTCATGAAGCTGTTGAGGTACTTTGTCGAATTTTGCTTCAAAACAACCGTGCTTTTCCAGAGCTCGCCGGACATCATTGCATGCTGACACCCAAGTGCTTGTTCCATGCTTTAGATTTTCCTGAGTGAAATCGATAACGGGAAGCTTAAGCTGTGATTCCAAACCCATAACAAATAAATCGCTATTATTATTTCTTCTCTGAAGGTTTTTGGAGATATATCAAATTAGTATGTTGAGCTTGCTCTTTATAGATGGCTTATAAGGGACAAAGTCACGTGAATGCACTACAAGGGTTTAGATTTTTAGTGGTATTTTTTTTAATGTTTAGCGGTGTTTATAACACCAATAAAAATTTACGACATTTGCAAAAAATACCAGTTAGAATGTCGGCTATGCATCGAAAAAAATAGTGACGTTTTTATAAAAAAAAACACCGTTAATATGGTGACGTTTGTATAATAAGACGTCACTAAATTAACAACATTTGTATAAAAAAAACACCGCTAATTTAGCGGCATCTTTTGATAAGGACATCGCTACTTTTAATGGCATTTTTATGGTACAAACATTACTAAATTATTCATTTAACAACATTATTGAACGCGAATGTCGCAAAATTAAGAAATTTAATTTTTTTAATAAAAATTTTTTATTAATGTTTATTATTTTCATTAACAAGAAATGTTAAAAGAAATAAAAACGAACTTAAATTCAAAAATTGAAATTAATAAATACTTAATTCACATTCAAATATGTATCTAATTGAAATTCAATGTGTTCATACTAATTGTGTTAAATTATTTAGGAACGGTTCAACGTCCCAATTGACTGTAAAAAGATTGTGTTGCAATCTGCTGAAAAAGCATTCAAAGACTTTAAAAGCAGATTGACAACCCAATATATTTTATCGCTGGCTGATCAAGGTGATGTATTGGTTGTTCCACCTATGTCATATGCAAATGTAATAAGTGTTGAAGATTGGAGAAATTTTATTCGAAAACGACTATAAGAAGATTTCTTAGTACTCAAACCCATTACCAAAAAAATTATTTATAAGATTTTATGCAATATATTCAATATCTTCATATTTAATTGATGTAATTTCTTTCTTTTGTAGAAAATCAAAGAAAGCCAATAGAACATTCGGGCCAAACAAATATATCACCATCGGATAGCGAAAAAGGGATATAAAAATGTGAAATATAAGCTTGTAAGTATTCGCACACTTGTTTTATACTCATTAATGAATATTTATAAACATTTATTTCATAGATTTTGATTCTTATATTACAGTAATTTAATAGGAATCAATGAGCTCTGGCACTGAAGTTTTGAAATGGGATATCTGAAAACAAAGACATCTGCGGAAGGATGGAGCCTTTGTAGAAGAAGCAACCTAAAGAATGACTAAAAAGATTATATGTGTAATTGCTTGTTTAATATCATGTATGATTGGCATTGTGGTTGTATGCATGACTCTATACTAACTTATATAGATTTGTTGTTATAACCCATCTTGTTATAATTTTTCAGGATGATTATGCTGTCAAAGTTAAATTCAATAAACTGGTAACCCAGTGTGGTGAAGATCCATTGTCTTTAGCATTAGGAGCTAAAGAAAAGCCTGATCGAGTTCGTGAGGTTGGTAAATTTGTGTTGCCATCAAAGGTTTTTAGTAATTAACCCAAAACCCAACGAATGACAAATGCACAATATGAAGCAATCATTGAGCAATGATGACCAAGAGCAATGCTTCAGTGAGCAACAGCAAAGACTTGCTATTTTGGAGGTCATATTGGTAGCAATGCAGCATTGCATGCCTATAGGCCAGTCGGATAAAATTGTCCACATAAGACAAGCTTTCGTTGCAAGTCAAGCAAAGACCTAACCTCCGCTACCAGCCATAAAGTATGATTTTGTTTATAAGTTTAATATTAATTTGTTTATTATACTTATTGATTTGGTTTTAATACTTATATTTCATTAAATATGATAGTAGGATGTTAAAACTCAGAGTGTGACCTTTGCTCAAGCTACCATGGATGAGTTATCTAATTATTCACTTGATCATTTATCTGGAGGAAACTGCATAACCATTGAGTTTGAGGAATGATTATTTGATAAACCATCATTTTCTTACATTGATATGGATGAGGTTAAATAATTTTGTGAACTGGATGAAATATCAGTTGTTGAATTGTTGTTCATATGAAGTTAGCTTATAAATACAAATATGCACACTCAATATGTATTAATCTATATTACAATGTAATACTAACTAGTATTGTTGATTGTTATTATGTAGCTTTCTATATAGAGAGGTCAAGGCGAGAGAGTTGACCCACAGATTTAGATTCATTGACCCAACTTCATTAGTGAGTAGAATGGCATAGTGGCTTATCATGCTAATCATGTGATTGAATGCATGAAAAACTCGGTTGATTATTATTGACTCTCGTATAATGCGCAGTAAGTTATATTCATACAAATAATTATTTCAACCTTACCCAAATTTGATATGAGACCTAATCTAAGTATATCATTCTTATATTTTGCAGTCATCATTGGGTGTTTATTGTGATTGATATCAAATCCTTAACACCATACTTACTAAATTCAGCTAATCCAATGGCGATGCCTAACCCCAAAATTCAAACTTTTATAAAGAGTTATTACATGTTATTATATTATATATCTTTTGTTTCTTCATAAGTAATTTTATTTATGTATTAATTTTTTTTTTCAATTTAGGGTAATATCTATATTCGATAAAAAGGCAAAAAAAAATAGGTGTCATTTTCGGTAAATGTGAAATTTATTCTTTTATGTTGAGTTTATGTAGATATATGTTTCTTAAACCAACTCAATTTAATTTTAGGTACCTCATTAATTTGAAAATACTGAATGTGGATATTATGTCTTTCGTTTTATATGAGAGATAATTTTATATGATTTTATGATCATACTATTCAAGGTTAGTATAAATTTCATAAAGTCATTATATCTTCAAAAAAATAAAAAGCTAAATTATAACCGACTCTCGAACCCAACCTGATTTTCGTAGACCAAAATTTATTTTTTTGATAAACTTTAAACCCGTTTTTATAATTTTATTAAAAAGATAAACTTTTGGGTGGTCAATCACACCCTAATAAAGATTGGTGGTGACTTTCTCATTTATTTTGATTTTAAAACTCATTTACGTCTAATGATTTCAAAATCATTACGACACCAGATATGGTTATTCCTCTGAAGTTTAAGGTGCCAGAGTTTGAGAAATATGATGGTACAAAATGTTCAAAGACCCACATTACTATGTACTATAGAAAAATGGTAGCCCATGCTAATAATGAAAAACTATTAATGTATGTGTTTCAAGATAGCCTTACAAGCTCTACTGCTATATGGTATGTCCAGTTGGATAGGACTCGCATTTGCTCTTGGAGTGATATGGTCTATGACTTCATTAGTCAATACCGATATATCATAAACTTAGCCCCAGATCACTTTTTTTTTGTAGAATATGAAAAAGAAAGTGACTGAGTCATTTAAGGAATATGCCTAGCGATGGAGGGATATTGCTTCTCAAGTATAGCCTTTTTTGACTAAAAAAAAAACCACAGTGTTATTCATCAGTACGTTGAAATCTCTCTATTATGAAAAGATGATAGGGAATGTCACAAAAAATTTCGTTGACATGGTGATCTCAAGCAAAATCATTGAAAATGCCATTAAAAATGGCAAGTTGAAAGGATGGAAAACCAAAAAGGCGTCAAAAAAGAAAGAGACTGAGGCTTAAGTTACGAGCCTTGATAGACAATTTAGGGGATGTCAACCCTATCCACTATAAGGTTACTCTTCATACTATCCTGTTGTGAACAATACCTTATCCTACCCATACCATAGCCATCTTACTCATCCACATACCAGCTTATTTTTAGCCACCAAGCTCCTATATATAGCCTTAACATCCAACCTCCTGTAAGACTTCAAATTTGTTTTACTAACTCAACAAGTGGTTAATGAGAGTAATGAATTACTCGAGAAAATCTCGTGTTTGATCCAATCCTTATGACTTATACGGAGTTATACCTAGAGCTTTACAATAACCACTTGATTACCTCCAACCGTGTAAAGCCACTCAAGCCATCCTATCCCAAGTGGTATGATCCTACAGCCCACTGTGACTACCACTATGGAATTGATGACCATTCTATTGAAAATTACACTACTTTAAAGCATAAAGTGCAACAGTTGATCAAGGATGAAATGATAAGTTTTGATCAAGAATGAGCAACAATACCTAATGTTAGTGGCAATCAATTGCCTAATCATAATGTCAATGCTCTGAGTGAGAATCAAGAACATGATGGTCTAAAAAAGTCTGAAGAATTACAGCGAATCAGAGGACAAGATGTCAATAAAGATTTTTCACTCGATTGCACAGAGGCCTAATTTTTTAAAATGATGTTAAAGCTGGTTGAAAGTTTCTTGTCATTTTAAGATTTTTTTAGAGTAATGTTAGGATTTCTTTTATGCAATAGGATTTCATTTGTTATCATTATAATAAAAGGCAAGGATCATGCATTTCTTTACATTTTCTGTTTCATTAAACCATTGTTCCATGCTTTGTCACCTTTTATAACTTTTCATTCCCATTCTTAAATTTTAAATAATGAATATTTAGACAATGATAACAATAATTCTAAAATTTAATTTTGAGAACTCATTCATATTAATCTGATGAGACTATTTGAGTAGAAGAAGCCAGCTACTAGCAGATATGAAATAGATATATCTTGAAGATGTGCAGTCATTTATAAAGATGCATAAGCTTGTTTTTGTTTCACAGATGATCTTCAAAAAAAGCGTTAACATTTGAGATGAAAAATGGCCATCTTTCTTTTACCATTCGAAAAATCATTCATTGCTACCCCTTTGAGCCTATTATGATTTTTTTTTCTAAGGAACCCTAACCAAAGATTACCTTTTACATTGGGGGTATTTTTTTTTTTAAAAAAAAGGTAAAAGATCGTAAAAAGTCTCAAAGAGAGAAAGAAAAGTAAAATGAAAGAAAGATTGAAAAGAAAAATGCCACAAACAAGTTAGGGCAAAGTAATGAGAATACTTTTGTAAGGAATAAGATGAAAAAAATGAAAAAGTAGGGAAATGATGTGGAATGGGGTAAAATGCCAAGGTGTTAAGAATGATAAGAAATGATCTTTTGATTTTGAACCCTTTAAACATATGTTTTGAGCCTATTTTACTTATTTTTTTCATGACCCTTCACCATGGCCTATATTTAACCTTTAAAAGTCTATTTGGATCAAGTGTAAATGCTTGAATTGAATGATCATATGTTGAACTAAGGTATGCTTATGATGGAATAATGAGAATACTTTTGTAAGGAATAAGATGAAAAAAATGAAAAAGTAAGGAAATGATGTGGAATGGGGTAAAATGCCAAGGTGTTAAGAATGATAAGAAATGATCTTTTGATTTTGAACCCTTTAAACATATGTTTTGAGCCTATTTTACTTATTTCTTTCATGACCCTTCACCATGGCCTATATTTAACCTTTAAAAGTCTATTTGGATCAAGTGTAAATGCTTGAATTGAATGATCATATGTTGAACTAAAGTATGCTTATGATGGAATAATGGAATCGTATTGCATTGCTTTAGAGATTGAAGTGTGAAAGATACCACTAATGGATGGAAAAAGATGAAAAAAAATAAAAAAAATGAAAAAGAGAAAAAAATGAAAAAAATGAAAGAATGAAAAAAGATGAAAAAGAAAAAAAAGAAAGACTTATATTGAAAACCTAAAAAGGTAATTTGGGTATAAAAATCTCTGAATTAAGAGTTGGACACATAGATGAAAGGTCAAAGATATCTGAAGATCTTTCAAGTTGGAGAAAATTTTGATGAGCTCAAAATGATTTTGGTAGTTAATGGAATGAGTTGTTGAAAAAGAATCCTTAATTAATGTTTAGAATTGTTTGAATATTCATTGTTTGGATATTATTACTCTATTTGTTCCATTTATCTCAATAGCATGCATTCGTCTTGTTTCTTTCCCCAATTGTTTGTAGCAAACTCGTTCTTCATTGATTATCTTTCTTCGTACCTTGTGCTCCCTTATAGTTGCATCCCTAAAATAAATCGAGAAAATATATGAATGCATTATATTTGTCATGATTTGAAATGATGATGAATGAATGACAATGTGCACAAAAGATTCTTACATTTCTTGAAAAAGAATCTAAGATGATAGGGGATGAAAAGATGAAAAGAGTGCAAAAACCTAAAAATGATGATTTGAAAAGGCACATGGTGTGACCTAAATGATGAATATATGGATGAATTGATAGACATAACCTGTGAGTTGTGATCGAATGATGAAAATAATATGGATCAGTGAATAAAATTTATTATAAAATGGCTAGTATTGAGAAGTCTATGAATTGTGGTGAAAATTGTATGGGTCAATGGATGAAGTTTATGCTAAAATTGCTAGTATTGAGGAGCCTGTGAGTTGTGATATGGGGCAATTGATAAAACTTGTTCTGGAATTGTTAGTGCTGAAAAGCCTATTAATGGTGATTAAGTTAATGAAACTTGTTTCAAAGTGTTGAGAAGCTAAACAAGGAGAAAACGTGAGATGGTGGAGTCCTAAGGACCATATTACCACATTTTGATTAGAATTTCATGACATTGGCATCCGCGTTACATGCATTACGTTCGTATTATTTTTTTGAAAATGTTTAAAACTTTGGTTTGGATATGCATTTGCATTATGCAGTAAACATTTGAATCATGGTTAAGAATATGGCATTGTGAGAATCTAGATTGTTGCATTTAGAAAGCATTTGCATCATTGATCATGACATTCAGTACATACAAAATTTTGACTCTGGTGAAAGTTTGAAGCTTATCTGAAAAAAAAATTGAATATTTTGATGAAGTCTTGATCTCAAATAAGAATATTTGAATTTCAAATGAGAATATTGAGTTTCAAATGAGAATTTTTTAGGTGTGAAACCTTAAAGTTTGTAGAATGTGAATCTTCAAACCAGAATGAAAAGTTTTGAACTTTTGGATGTGAATCTCCAAAATTCAAATAAAAAGCTTTAAGCTTTTTGGATGTGAATCCCAAATTTGTCAAGTGTGAACTTTTGAACTTAAATGAGAAGCTCTGAACTTTTAGATGTGAACCTCCAAAATTCGAATGAGGCTATTTGAATGTGGATGCAAGTCTTGCAATTTACAAATGCGAATCTTGAGATCTTGCAAATTTGAATCATTATGAAACTAAAATTTTGATAAACAAATTTTAATAAATTCTTGCGAAGTTGAGAGGTTCTTGCGAATCTAGACCTTTGATTTTTGAACTCAAATTGTAAATCTTTGAGCTCCCATTACAAATTTCATCAAATTTGATCTATGACTTCTCTGGACATGATTGTCGATGAGCTTTTTATTTTTCCAAAGTTGTGGTGCCTCTGTTTAGAGGAGCATTTTATTTTTCAAAGTTGTGGTGCCTCTGTTTAGAGGAGCAATTTATTTTTTCAAAGTCATGGTGCCTCTGTTTAGAGGAGCAATTTATTTTCCAAAGTCATGGTGCCTCTGTTTAAAGGAGCAATTTATTTTTTCAAAGTCATGGTGACTCTGTTTAAAGAAGCTTCTAAAGTCGTGGTGCCTCTATTTAGATGAGCAATTTATTTTTTCAAAATCATGGTGCCTATATTTAGAGGAGCAATTGATTTTTCCAAAGTCGTGGTTTCTCTGTTTAGATGAGCAATTAATTTTTCAAAGTCGTGGTGCTTCTGTTTAGAGGAGCAATGGTGCCTTTGTTTAAATGAGCAATTTATTTTTTCAAAGTCGCGGTGCCTCTATTTAGAGGAGCAATTTAATTTTTCAAAGTTATGGTGCCTCTGTTTAGAGAAGCATTTTATTTTTCAAAGTTGTTTATGCCTCTGTTTAGAAGAGCTTTGTTTAATTTAAAAAAAAATAAAAACAAAAACAAAAACAAGATAAGTGTTGAGTTGAGTCTTGCTTGGGTGTCTATATCTTTGCACATTTTCTGTTTCACAGAAAATGTGCAAAGAAGGAAAATCAATGTAGACACCCCAATCTATCTAGGGTCTACATTTACTTCTAAATTTTTTATGGGATAGTAAAGAAAGCCTCATGGTAAAGAAACTTGATGAAGTTCGTAAAGAATTGTGTGAGTATGTATTATCATTTATTGATAAACCTTGAGGTTGACATTGTTGGTTGAATGTAATATATGAGGATCATTTGTTATAATGTTTTTAACATGCCATGTTGAATGGATAATTTAAGTTTGTAGATTGGGGTATTGGTTTAATATTATTGGTATATATTTGTTTTATATGAATACACATATATTGAGTATGATTATTTGAGAAAAGTATATTAATATCGCAATATTATCAGTTTTAAATTCGGATATGTGATCAATTTATTGAAATACAATAATATTCATAATGTAAATTCCAAAATGTAATTCATAGTATCACATATATAAACCAAATGTTTTCTAGGCATAAACCTATAACTGACTTCAAATGTTTTCTGGGCATAAACCTACAACTGACTTCACATATATAATTGAACAAAAGTTTTTTTGAAGGGATTATTGAAGGTATATTTCGCAAGAAAATGCCTTGAATAATCTCTAACAAAGTGTTATTAAGGCATTTTTTTACCAAAATCACCTTCAATAATCCCATCTAAATTTTTATTGTGTGCATTATTAAAGGCATTTTAGGTCAAAAATGCCTTCAAGAATCCATTTCAAATTTTTTGTATGGATTATTAAAGGCATTTTGGACCAAAACCACCTTCAATAATCACTCATAAAAATTTATTGATTGGATTATTAAGGTGTTTTTAGCCAAAAATGCCTTCAAGAATCCATTCCATATTTTTCCTATGGATTATTAAGGGCGTTTTTCTACTAAAAACACCATCCATAATTCCTCTCCAAAAAATTTTAAATCGATTGGTAAAGATGCTTTTGCCCAGAAAATGCTTAGAATAATCTATTACAAATAACCCCTTCAAAAACCCAAAAAAGGCTAAAGGGAGGGATCGAACCTATCACTTTTTGGTTAACATTCATATGATCCTTAAATTTTGAAAGGATATTTATTGAAGGCGTTTTTGAACAAAAACGGCTTCAATAATCTTGTGAAATTTTTTTGTGAAATTATTGAAGGCGTTTCTTGTAGAAAACACCTTCAATAATTGCATACATTTTTTATGAGGGGATTATTCAAGGCGTTGTCTACAAAAAATGCCTTCAATAATCTCCTATCAATTTTTTTAGTTGGATTATTTAAGCCATTTTCTGTAAAATATGCCTTTAGTATTCACTCAAATTTTTAGAGACAGGATTATTCAAGGCGTTTTAGTAGATAAACATCACTAATATCAAGTCTTGAGTGGCGTTTATAAGTAAAAATGCTACTATTTGAATATCTAGTGACGTTTTAATAATAAACGCATTAAGTTTTATAAAAACATGAAAGCTAGCGGCATTTGTAAGTGAAACGCCACTACAAAACTACTACTAATTTTTCATTTTCTTATAGTGATGGTGACTAAAGAAACTTATTGGTAATATAGCTGAAATATAATACTTTCTTAGAGTTAGAAATTTGGTAATGGAAACAACTTAGAATCGATCGAATTTGGGTTAGAATATGTCACTACTAACAAATAAGTATCACTGACGAAATTTTACTAATAGAATTTTTTCATCAATAATTATTGACAGAATATCGATGAAATGTACTTGAAAAAAAATGACAATTACTGACGGATTATTGACGGAATTTAATGACAAAAGAAATTCCATTGGTGCCATTTACCATGGAAATTTTCATTAGTAAAAAAGTTTTTCAAAAAACTTTTAAAAATTATCGATAGAATTTCTATTGATTAAATTGAATAAATTTCAAACCTCCTTCCTAGAATCAACAAAACCCATTTTTCCCAAAATTTCCCCCTCCCTCCAATCCCTAATCCCTATCTTCCTCTCTCCCCATCGTGAGGAAGTCATCAGTCAACCAGTATCTCTTTCTTCCGTCAATAATTAATTTACTTCTTCCTTCTTCAAGTTTTTTTTTTTTTTTTGAGTTTACTGTCAAATTTTTTGTTATAGATTTGTTATATTTTTTTGTTATATATTTGTTAAGTTTTTGTTGGTTAAACTTGTTAATTTTTATTGATTTTTTTTTTAAGTATTGTCAAGCATTGTTAATTTTTGTTGGCTTTTTTTTTGTTAGTATTGTTGAGTTTTTTTTTTTTTTTTTTATTGAGTATTGTTGAAATTTGTTGGGTTTTTTTTTATAGATTTATTAACTTTTAAGTGTATAAGATTTTTATTGATTATATGGTAAATTTTGGTTTGAAGTGTATTAAAATTTATATATTTTTATGAATGTTTTATATATAATATTTTTTAAAATTTAATAATAATTATATAAATTAAAAATTTTGGGTTGACTTGATGTTAAATTTGGGTTTGATGTGGAATAAGATTTATATTTGTTTTTACAAAAATTTATATTTGATTTTTTTTAAATTTATTAATAATTATTGAAATATTGTGGTAATTATATTGATAAAAGGTTGATAAATTTTATAATATTAAATAGTATTATGAGTTGATGTGCTTGAAATTTTTTTTTAATATTACGATGTTGAATCAAAAAATATATTAAAGGTTAAATGATAGAAAAAAAATTAAATTGGATTGTTATAATTTATGAGTTAGTATATAATAGTTGTTGGGTTTATTTTTTATTTTTTTTCAAAACTCTCAATATAAATGATTGACAAACTTAATTTAAATGAATTAATTTTTTTTCCATAATCTATATGTAAATATGTGTTTTGAATAGAGGTTTAGGATTGATGTATATTCTATAACGAATATGATTTATATTTTGAATCCAAACATCTTTTTAACTGTATTTTTTTAACGGAAATAATAAAGGATTAACTTAAATCAGTAAATTTAGTAAAAGGAACTTCAAATCAGGGTATCATGGTTATGTTACTATTAAGAGCAAGCCCCTTTTTCTATGGAAAAAAAAAAAAAAAAAAGAACGAATAGGAAATCACGTTAAACTTATAACCTGTCAATTGAATGAATGAATGAACTGATAACCGAGCATGCTAAGCTGATATCTATGATATGGTTATGAATTATAGGAACTATATTCGGCCTTGATCAAGTTTGTTTATAGGTTGCTTCAGAAAAGGTTGGCTTTTCTCTTTAGTCTTCAATTTTCAAGTAAGTCTTCATAATGCAAGTAATGTTGTATCTTGAATTGATGGATCAGGAGGTTGAGTGGATTATGTTGTTTTTGTACCAAGGTTTTAGGTCAACACACTATAGTATGGTATTCTATTTTGTGAAAAGGGAATTAGTACCCAAATCCCTTTTGCATCGGTTTGTTGATGGTGATGATGAATTCCGGAATAGTAGGCTGAAGCTTATTCCATCAGTGCCGAAGGTATCTATCTTTCTTCATTGTGTTTGGTTTGATACTTAAATCAGGATATTTGAGACAGTTGGAAGCACTCTTCATTGTAATTGTGCCTCCAAAATTCTTGTCATCTGTTTTCTATTAGTCTTCCCGAACTCGTTATCTAAGAAAATTACTTGCTTTATTTCAATTTATATTCCAACTTTTTTTTTTATCAATTTTGTAGGTATTTTTATTATTGTATATTGAACGTACTTGTTTATTTGACTTATGTGTATTATCAAATATTTGTAAGAAATTTGTAACGTATGTATTTTTTCTACTTTTACTTAATAAAATTCATAAATAATTTTGTAATATATTTTACATTTTTTTATAAATAAAATGGAACATTTTGTTTTTTTATTTTTTATTTATGTATATTTATTATTCATGTAATTACTTTAAAAATAAATTAAAAAACTTAAATAAAATGGCAAAAACTATAAATAAAATATATTAAATATAATTAAAAAATAAGTAATACCAACGGAATATCAATAGATTTTACTATCGATAAATGCCAACAAAATTTTTATCGATAATTACCAATGAATTTTGTTTATTATCGACAAAATAATATTATCGACTTGACTAACATCCGTTGGAGTTTACTTTAAATCTTATAATCTCACATGAAAAGTTAAGTGACATTAAAAGAATTTAAGTTTATCTTGTATCTCACATCGAGAGTTTAGTAAAAGTATAAAGAGTTTCATCTTTATAAATAAGATGTTTTAGTTTTAAATATCTAATTTCAGATAGTTAAACATTAAAAGAATAACTAAATAAGTAGGATATTAAAATGGTGTAATTGAGTTTTGAATTAAGTTTTAAGTATGGAGTTTTTAGTGATTTTTTTTGTTCCAAAAATTTCACAATTGTAAATATTTATTTCTTAGTGAATTGGCTTGAAGTAAGCCATTTGAATTGGGTCAAAATAAATATATTAGTGTATTCTTATTTTTTATTTGAATTTGTTATTTTATGTGTTAATGCTACGTGTGTGTATTAATTTTTTAACAATATTGACAAAATTTTTTCATCAATATTTAGTATGTTTGGATAGGCAATAAAATTAATTTTGATGATATTAAAAATATCTATATATAATAATAAAATTAATTAATATAATGGTTTAAATGTGAATATAATAATGACGAGGAGATTTTATATTGTAGCCGACCACATAATTTTATTTTATATTAAAATAGTCGACCGTCCTAAAATTCAATGAACTGTTTGATCTTTCTCCCTCCAAATGAGTAATGCAGTTATATAAAAGTGCTCAATTATACCGATGCAGTGCTATTCAAATACATCTTAATCCGATTGCGGGCAAACACACCCTTACTTACAAACTTGAAACTTGATTGTTACCATAACTTAATTATGTGGTCAAATTAAAAGCTAAACGAGAATAGTAAATATTAAATTTATCTAATTGTTAGATAAAACAACAAATATGCTAGACATATAAAGATGAATTTTAATCCAAGAAGAGAAGGATGAATAAATAAATAAATTTTTTTCACCTTCATTTGGTTTAGATCTATCCACCGACAAGGCAGCCGTAGGTGTTGGGTTTTGGACATTACTTTTTAAATTTGAATTCGATACGGTTAAAGATATTATTAAATTAATAAAAATAATTTTAATTATAAAATACATTTAAAATATGAATATTTTAATATTTTAAATATTTCAATAGATTTTGTTTTTAATTTTTGGACCCCTCGGACCTGAGCCGACAGACCGAATTATTGGCCTTGGACAAAATTTTCAAATGCGAATTGAGTCTAACCTTACTCAATTCATGATCACTCCTAATTTTGCTTTCGTACTATAGACTCTACTATATAATATATACTATATTCTAAAACATGATAAAAGTCTGTAACGGACCGAAAGAGATCGAGTTGGATGTAACAGGCTCACTTGAGGCACAAAATACATGCATAACCGATTATTTCAATAGTGAAACATCAACTTAATTGAATTTTTTAAAAAATAAAAAGATTACATCGTAACTATAATATATATATATATATATTATGTATAATTTTTTTGTCCCATTACGCTTGTTCCCTACTGATTTTTTTTTATCAAGCAAATTCCACTTTGATCATTATTTTAATAGAATTATAAAACTATAAAATTTTGAAACTAAAATTTGTAAATTTTGAAAAATTTTAATTCAACATAACTTTTTTAAAATGATAATCAAATTTGAGTTTAATATTTGACCAAAAAAAAAATCAAACATGAAGAAAGAAAATGGGATCGGGATAGTAGTAATTATAATCAACCAATTAAGCCACAAATTTGAAATACAAGAAGAAGATAATGCTCAGTCTCAATTCCTATAAGTAACAGTACTCTATCAGACATAGTACTTGTTGATAAAAAAATATCAAATTCAGAAAATGTGTCACTTCATTTAAATGTTTGAAGCACCTATAATAACATTGAAGCTACTCAATTATTTAATTAGATTAAAAAAATTAATTTGGACCACATTCTTAATAAAATTATATATTGCCACACCAACTAATGAAATTGATGGAAAACGAAATAAAACCATCTATATTGTTTTCTCTTTATTTGTTTTCCAGTCTTAAGTTTTCGTGCAATATTAATAATATAGTATATATAAGTCCAGGGACTGTACTTTTCAGTTCAATTTCAACGCAACAATCATTTGTTTATTTAATTGCATAATCTAGAAATACTTGATGGTATATATGCATAGATTATATCTATGCCCTGTTAATTCATCTTTAGGACCACTTTTATTTATTTATTTTTTAACACAAAGCCAAAACATTTAGATCATCACCCCAATGGCGAAGCTTTGATTTAAAAGAACTTTGTTATATTATGTACTCAGAATGCCCCAATTTGATTGATATTATTATTTCACATTACTAATTAATCATGAGTTCATTTTCTTGAAGCATTTAAGCTAAAATCAATTGGTAATAAGTATAGAGGTCCAATTGATAATATGGTTAAGATAAAAAAAAAAAATGTAACTTCTATTCTCAAAGTTTCAACTCATTTTTTAAAATTTATATATATTTTATTTTGATGAAAATATATTTTTTAATGATTGATGTATTTATATTTTTCAATTTCAATTTTAAAATTTTAAAAGAATAAAAGAATAAAAATTTTTCATAATTCATCGAAAGATTGTGTAATTAGTAATTTTACCATTAATTTAAAAGTTTTGTTATACTTAAAAGGTCGTTAATGCTTAATATTTTTATTTTATTTATAAAGATTAATAGGTCTTATTAAAAAATTAAAAAAAAAAAGATAAGGTATAGTATTAGTTGCTCCCCGTTTGACAACTATAAGAAGAAAAGAGAACAGTAAAACCAAGAATGTTGACTTGAAACTATGTAGGTCAATAATAAGGCACATTAAGGATGAGGGAGAAGAGATGTCTACATTAACCAGATTTCCATCCCTCGTTCGACCTCTACAGCATTGACTTGGTTTTGTTGAAGTATCGTTGTGAAACTCTTGTCAGTATAAGTAATAAAGCCTAGATTAGGCTGATTCTTCTGAGGCGCTGATCGGTTCTTCAAGAGTCGGAGAACGTAGGTAGTTGTATCGATATAAGCATCATTAGTATTTCTCCACACCGTAGCTCTCAAATATCATTCTGATCACCATTTGATCTAACTCCGCTGCTACCTTTGCATACTTGTAAATATATTCGCTGCTACCTTTGCATACTTGTAAATATATTCACTAATTACCAATACAGAGCAAAGCAAATTAGTAACCAAAAAAGATGTTGAAAATTTTAGTATGAGAGAGAACAGTTTGAAGAGTTTGATCAATACCAGAAACAATCATTTTCTTGAGGCCACATTAAATTTCTAGAGTGGTAGCTTTTTCGATGCCCAAGCTTTCATGTAGAGGAAGCTTGGGAATTTGTCCGACGCAGCCATTCAAGGGCTTTTCGCTTCTGTTTCTCATTTTTGTTTCTGTTGGGAGATCAAACAATTCTTTCAAGAGGGACAACACTTGATTGTGAAGTTCTAAAGGAAATTTGTCATTTTCTACTATAAAACAACCATACTCTTCAAGTGCTTGTCTAACGTTCTTGCATGCTAGTAACCAAGTTTTTGTTCGAGGCTTCAAATCTACATGGGAGAAATCTAGGATAGGAAGATTGGGTGATGATTCGGAACCCATAATCAATGCTTTCGTCTACTTCAAACAGGGCAAGATTAAGATTTTCTCTTAAGTTTCTTGTTTCTTATAGTAGCATATGCGTCAATAAAAAACAAATAAAATCTAGAATTACTTTTGACTGTGTACAGTTTTACGTGAGGGAATATATATTCCTAGAACGTTAGAACTGGTAGGTAATCATACGTACTATAATCAAATTGTGTTAATTATAGTTGGTGGCCAATCCTTGAAAATTCTCATGACGTTTTACACATACCCACACACACACACACACACACACACACACACACACATATATATATATATATATATATATTGGAAAAGCTATTAAAATTTGATAATATTAAAGATAAATATGGTTTTGGTTTCAAGCAACATTCAAAAGATTAAAAATCAGAGATTTCATCTTCAAAGTTATGATCCGAATTTTAAAGAAAGATAGATGGAATTTAAGACATTTGAGAGAAGGAATTATCTGCTGTTGTGTAAACCCAAATCATATATAACAAAAAATATATATAGAAATTTCAAGAAAGGCATCGACATAATACTTATGATTTTACTATGAATCATTGACGATCTTATAGGAAAGGAGTGACTGTACTGTGCTAATAGACGCATATTGGAATTCAAAATAAAAGATACATGGAATATCGGTTGCTAATAATCAAATTTACATTTATGAAATTAACGGAAAGAACCTAAATATTATTAATTAATTTTTCCAGCTTTCAACTAATGAAAATAAATAAATAAAATTGATGACTCCCCTTGTAAGTCTTAAAATAAAATCAGGACTATATGACATTAGATTTATCGAATCTCCTAATGGTTCCCCACAATCATCATTAAACATAATTTACGTCGTTTGCACAAAAAAATAAAAATAAAAAACATAATTTTATTCCAAAAATAATTTTTAATTTCTTATTCCGTACTAACGTTGTGACTTCAATCTTAGAAATATCAATCACTTATTATTTATAATACATATTATCATGCAGTCCCAAAGAGATACTTCATTTATTAGAATTTAAAACTTAATTTTAGAGGTATCGAAGTTCTTATCTTATCATGGAAAGGGAAATAATTTATAATATTTTTATTTATTTAATTTATTTTATTATTTTTCTATTAAAATAATTAATCTATCTCAGCGTAGTGGAGACTAATTCTAATACATATAATTTCTAGCCCAGGACCATTTCAAGTAGAGGACCACTAATATTTCAATGACCATTGATAAATTGTTCAATCATCATTTTAGAGATGCAAATTTGGTCCCCGGCAAGAAAGTCAAGAAAAAATACAGAAGGAAAAGGAAAAAATTACCGTGTTAGTGCTATTATTGTTAAATAAAATCAGGATTTCAATATCTAAAGTGATGAAAAATATTATCTTTGAAAGTCGTAATCCTGTGTTTTCATTATATAATACCTAAACTACCCCACCATTTAAAAATTTTCTCAACAACAACTGTTATTAAATCACGTATACAACTTTCATTTAATGATTAGAGGTTAGATATAGTATGCTTCTGATGGTAAAATCAGGTTATAAGTGCTACCATATATTGGTGTTAACTGTTAAACGAGTGGGTTTTAGCCCACTGCAGTTGATCAACGCCGACGGACCAAACTATACCTATATTCCTAGACTTCAATTTTGGATTACCATATTGTAGCCCAAGCCTCAATCCAATTATTATCATGTTTTAAAGCTCAACTTATGAATTAATCTTTTCCCAGTTAGTTACTGAAATAATATACTCTCATTGTTGGCTTTTTGCCTGGAAAGGAGGTTGAGTTTGAATTCAACCAATTTGAAAAAGAGGTTGGAAAAAAAATGTTGGGTTTAGCTGAATGGAGAAAAACAAAAAAGGTTCCAGGGACAGGCTCCTTCCTTTTTTTTTTTCCTTTCTCTCCATTCTTCTTAGTTCATTGAACCTTCAATTTTCCATTTAATTTGAAAGATGGAGAATGTGATTTTTCTACTTGAGTGAATTGTGTTCAAAGGGTTGAAATCCCATGGCAGATTTGAAAAAATAAAATCCTATCATTGCATCAAAAACCACCTGTTTGAGTGCAGAAATTCATCAGAGAGAAAAATACCAACATTGTGCTTGTGTCTTGATATTTTCATTTACTTAATGGGGAAGAATTATGTATTTAATTTGGAGGACACCCTTTGGAAATACCGAGCATTGTGTCTTGATATCTTGTCACCTCCTTTGGAAATTCAGCACCTTAATTGAAAAAGCAAAGAGGAGAACATAGAGTGCTGGGACTGCAACCGTTACAGCAGCAACAAACCCGAGGAAATCATGTCTGAAACCATAATAACTTTTGATTAAACTTTGCACTGTTTCATTTGTGTCAAGCAAGTCTTTCACATCTCCGAATTGTGAGCCAATCAATCCGTATAAGGTCCAAGCAAGTGGACACATCCAATAACACCATCTCCACCACACTGGAATTCTCTATATTTCAAGAAAAGATCATAATACAAATTGGTAATTAACAATTCGAAATTACCGGAATGCAAAAGGGACTTGCCAATGGTTAAGATTTAAGACTTACAGAATGTTTGGATCGAGGAGAAGAAAAAGAAAGGAAAGGAAAATAAAAGAAAATAATGAAAATAAAAAACTAATTTTTTTGTTTGGATAAGCTTTTAATTTAAAGAAAAAAAAATAAGTGAAAATTCAATAATAAAAGAAAATAATGAAAATAAAAAAATATTTTTTTTGTTTAGATAAGCTTTTAATTTAAAAGGAAAAAAAAAATGAAAATTCAATAACCTTTGGTTTCCCCTATAGTTTTTATTTTTTTAATATCCCAATTTGAAAGAAAAACGGAAGAAATGAAAGTTAAAAAAATTTTATTTTTATAAAAAGATTATTATATTCAACTTTTTATTAATATCAAAAGTCTAGTAAAAAAATACCTAATCACATTACAATCTTTTTGTAATTTTTTTAAAATCATCTCTTTTTTAAGTAAGTTTCACACGTCTCTTTTAATATAAAAATTTTTTATAATTTTTTGGTGATTTGATCTTGATGAATGATTGCATATAAATAGACATATTTTTTAAGTTTATGAGATGTTAAAGTGATAATGTGCTGAAATTTTGATAATAGCCAACAAATCCATCAATGCATGTTTGTAAAATATCTTTTTGTTTCACTTGATTAAAAACCACTAATATAATAGCAATTGTGAGATTAGATAAGATGTAAATATATTATGATCCAGAAATGTATTATAAAATCAGAAGTAATAAAATGTTATAATTAAAAAAAATTATTATAATAAATCATTTCCTTTCTTTTTCACTCTTTATCCAAAAAATGGTTATTATAATTCATTTTCTTTTTTTTCTTTTATTAATTTTATTATCCAAATAAAGGGTACATATATCTTTTCTTTTTTTTAAAAAACTTTTTTTTTCTTTTCCTTTCCTTTTTTTTCCTTTCCTTTATTAATATTTATTCAAATATAACGTTAAGCTTCAACCCGAATGGCATAAATTTCATGTACAAATAAAGAAGAGAACATAAACCATTCAAGAATAATGAGGTTAAAGAAACTCACAGGTCTTGGGATCAACAATCCGGCAAACAGGCTCCATGGTCCATAGATAGCACTGGAAACTATAAATGCAACTTGCTCGTTTGGCGTCAAGGCTATGACCATCATACACCCGTAGGTGTAGCCCAACAAGTTGAAAAAAATGATGAACATATACCAGAAGAATTTAGCAGCATTCCACTGAAATCCAATCATTTCACAGATGATAACACCATACACCCCTTTTTGTACTAAAAAGATAAGGGAGCTCAATCACAGCCTAAACCAAAAAGGGAAAACGTGATTTTGTTTTAGTCCGAGGGAAGCTGATAACGAATAATGTGGAGTTGTATAACTGAGTTTGCTTGTTTAACCTATGATTAAAAGAAAATAAAAAGAATTCTAAGGAACTAGCTAGTTACCTGAGCAAGTGCTTATGCCATGGTTGAATACATTCCAGCGGCTCTTTCTGTATAAAATACTCTTCGTTCCACGGAAATTACTGGCATCACTGAAAAGGTGTTTTAACACCCATGAATGAAATAGAAATGTACATAGCTCCCATTGCATTAAATATATCTTGTTGCCTCTTCCTATATAAACAATGATTCCTGAATGACATGAATAGCGGATTAGTATACGTAGCATGATATGAATTCTTGAAACTACTATTTACTTATATTTATTGTCCAACCACAAAAAAAAAAAAAAAATCATCTTTGGTCTCACCTTTTAGAGCCAAGCTTCCAAAACATACTTCCAAATATCAAAGCTACACATGCTGTAAACAAAAGTCTATAAGCAGTGTATGATGTATTGTACCAATATGATCGATGTTGTTTCCATAAGCAAGCTTTGAATTGGGTGAAGAATGGCTGCGAGTATTTTGTAACGAAATACAGGTTCTTCGATCCTGGAGAAGGGGTACTTAGTTCTTTAATGAGAGCTTTATTTCTCCTGTTAAGAATGCAAGAACAGAATAATGTTTCAGAAATACATCTAGCTTATTCTGACTATGAGGTTCACTTCAAGCTCATTATTGATCATTCTCTTTATTTATGCATCTGTAAACACACACCTGAGGCAGAGCTACGCCACTAATAACTTTCCAGTTGAATAGTCTAAAACAAACCTGTATAGTTCTGAATTCCGATAAACATCATTTAAATTTATTCCAAGAACAGCTTGGGCTGATGTTGTAACCTCTAGAGCCCATGTTGCTGGATTATAACCATCCTTGATTTTACCTATTCCTTCTATTCCCTGGATCATGAAAATTCATACATTTTCTTGTCAAATATCAAAAAAGGGAAAATAAAGTCACACACAGAATTGAAACTTGAAAAAACTAAGTTAATTTAACACTGTTAGGTGTTAGCAACTTTTGACTTATAATGGCTTCTTACCTCAAAATACTTAATTAGGTGACAAGAATGCTGCCCCAATGGCCCAACATATATTTCTTGTCCCCCTCGTGCCATTAGAAAAAGCTGCATTCACAAGCAAAATATTTCAAGATCCCACAAAATAAATAGTATGCTATGTACTTATTGAAGGTACTCTCCAGTCAAGCTAACCTCATCAAAAGATTCAAAGATATCAATGCTTGGCTGATGTATTGTACACACAACTGTTCTTCCAGTGTCAACAGTATTTCTAACTGTTCTCATGACAATGGCTGCTGCTCTTGCATCAAGTCCTGAGGTTGGCTCATCCATGAATATTATAGAGGGGTTTGACGTAAGTTCAACTTCAATAGTAAGTCTCTTGCACTGCTCCAGCCACAGACCATTCACACCAGGCAACCCAACAATTGCTTCCCTCAATGAGGACAGTTCTACGAGTTCCATTACCTCCTCAACAAAGATCTGCAGGCACTAATAGACCACAGTTAGAACACTCTTTAAGGACAATATTACAGCAACTTAATGTATTTTCCTTTGATGCCCTCTCAGGATGATTAATAAGAAGGAAAATTTAATGATCAGAGAATAGCCTTTTTGCTTGACTATTCCAAAAGAAATGCTTGAACTAGGCTCACTCTGCCAGTTAACGGAGCAAAGCTAACACGGTCCAAGCTAACTGCAGTAATCATGTATAATGTTAGGAATTCAGTTGGCTTTTTAGACAGGTAATCAGAATGTTATTAAGTTTTCTCCTCCATCAATCGCAGAAAATAAAAAAGATTACTATTTCAAATTAATTGACCTTTCGAGTTTCAGAATCAAGTTCAAGAGGTAGCCTAAGCCAAGCTGAGTAGACCAAGGACTCGTAGATGGTAACATGGGGAGAGTGAATATCATTCTGTTCACAGTAAGCAAAAATTCGACCAAATGTTTCTTGCTTCTTTGGGTAACCAGCAACTGTTATGGTACCCTCAATGTATCCACCAGTTTTTCTACCAGCCAGAACATCCATCAAAGTGGTTTTACCAGCACCACTAGCCCCCATTAAAGCTGTAACGCCAGGCCTAAAAGAGCCACTGACACCCTTTAGCAATTCCAATCTGTCTTCATTAACACCTTGTTCTTTCATTTCCTGCAAGTCCAATTATAACAGAAAGTATTCAGTTATACATCAAGCCAGTTTTTAGCTTCTGGAAATATTGTCTGTAAAATTAAAGTTACCAGCGGCAAGTCTATAACGTATTTAATTTCATCAAAGGTGATTGATTGTAGTTCAAATGGAAGAATCATTCCTCTTCTCCTAGTTTGTGCTTGGTGTTCCTCCATATTGCTTCCAGTCTTTGTCATTGTTAAGGCCAAAGAGACTTGTTTCATCATACCATTTCCTCTCTCTACAAGTTGTATAGATATGTTAAAATTTGCTTTGTGAAAAGAAATAAAATGCATCGACAAACACCCGTAAATATTTACGTGATTACTATACAAAAGGAAAGTGGAGATTCATCACCTGCGGGTTCGGTCCCATCAACAGATCTATTCCCTTGATGAGGGAGCTCAGATGTGGCTTCAATATCATCATACTGTCTATTTTTCAATGTTTCTTCTGATATAAAGGACTTACGCTTCTCACTTGCTGAAAAATTAATCCACAAGAGGAAAAAGAAAATGAAAAATGAAAAAAAAAAAAAAAAAAACTTAATGAAAAGTCATTCCCTGTTGGAAAAGTTACAGAAATAGGGAGCTGAGCAATACGTTTGAGATAAGTGAGAGCAATAGTAAAGAGGCAATTGTATAGCCATGTGAATCCAATTATAGCTCCTACTTCTAGCCAATACCAATATGAATATGGAAACATTCCACGAGCTTCCAAAACAGCAACTCTAAGTGGTTTTGATGAATTTGGATAAACCTTCGACACAAAGTGACAGCAAGCATTAGCATGATTTATTTAGTATAACTTAAGGACAAGTAGTGGCTACATTGGAAACAAAATAAGAAACTTATTGGATGCATCCAGCTGTTTCCAAGGAACTCATTTACTGCTATTGCATTTTTTCCATACATTGCAGGACAAAACCAGTAAAACCAGATCCACCATTTCTTCACATTCTCTGAGTACCAAAAGAGAAATTAATATATCTCTTATCATGTTCTTAATATGCCACTTTCCTTAAAAAATTATTTTGAGTATACCTCGTGAGATCATATATCCATCTAAAATAAAATTTGTCATCAAAAGCAGAGCACCAAATGTGTTCCCAATAATCGCAGTCCTTCCAGCTGCTCCCAAGAATCGGAAGAGTGCAGATGCCATCACTTTTACAAGCAGAAGGAGAAGATACTGTCTGAAGAACCTGCAAGTTGTTATCTCATATTGTAATACAATTACCAGGAAAGGAAAATTTATTAATTGAACAAAACATTTGGTAGTTGATTGCAGTGTATTTAGGCTATACCTGCCTATATTTGGATCATATCCAATGACATAATATGTAGGTAAAACAAATACAGCTACTTCTATAACTGCAATAGGAATCCTAAGGAACCGTGAGGGAACGGCATAAGCCCATGGGAGGATAAAAGAGAAGAGCCCTTTGCTTATAGAAAACTGGAAGTTTTGCAATGACCATGCTCATTTCCGAGAATCCATTAAACAGCATCTGATAAAGCATATAACATAGGGAACCCATAAACATCCCTCCATCTCTCATTGAGTCCCGGTGCATCACAGTTCGTAGGAAGACTGTCATTGCAACAAATGCTGTTACTGCGAGCTGAAATGTTGAAAAGAAATGGCTGATTGCAAAATTGTATCTAAAATTTAAAATAGTACTTGCATTCGTTATAAACATAAAATGATCTAAATATTCACCTGCATGAGCTTGAATTTGACAACAAAGGAATTTCTTTTCATCAGCAAGTGTTCTCTTGATATGCAAGCTCTCAAAAGCTCCTTGTTTCGAGCACCATACTTCTTGCTTGTCAGAGCTGCTCAGTTACTCTTGCTCTTATCAAACGGGATATGAAGCTCTGCTCTGAGTTTCAAGCCAACATGAAATGACACGAATGCCTCTGCAAATTCTTTGGCCGTAACAAAATTGTAAGGCTCATATTTATGAGCCCAGTACTGCCCCTGATCCTTCCTTGATGTCACCTGTGAGAAAAGAGTCTTGTTCAAGTTCAACCAAAAGATTAAGAAAGGCATTAATAATTATAACATCTAATATAATAATATACTCTTACTTCTTGCAGGAAATCAGCCACTTCCTTCCTCTCAGGACATTTAAAGCCCATGGATCCAAAAAATTCAAGCACATACTCACGAGGTCCTTGATACACAATCTGTCCATCAGAGAGGAGAATAATGTCATCAAAGAGACCATAAGTCTCTGGCGGGGGCTGTAGAAGAGAGATTACAGCTGTTCCATCAAGAATGTGGACGTATCTCTTGATCGCATTAACTACTTGGAAAGTTGTGGAGCTGTCCAACCCAGTTGATATCCCATCCATGAACAGCACCTTTGCTGGTCCAACCAGCATTTCACCTAAATTTTGCTAGTCCAAATACTGTAAGTAATTTGATCATGTGATAAAAATTGGTTATTAGTTGATTTACCTGTAGTAAGGTGCTTCTTCTGCCCTCCAGATATACCTCTTAACATGGCATCCCCCGCCAAGGTATCTGCACAGACTTCTAGTCCTAGAATCTGTATTTCATATAGCAGATTATCTTATCTGTTAGGTTTATGTATAACAAAATGCTTACTAATAATTTCAGTATATGTGGAGATTTTACCTTCAAAACATAATCCACAATAATGCTCATCTCTTGGCCTTCTGTAGCTGCTGCCTGAAATATCAGTGCTTAGGGGAAAATGAACCAAACAAAGAAAATGGTGACATACAACAATAAGAGAGCTTGGATGTGACATTCAGTTGAACAAAGGTTTCATATTCCTTTAAATAACTTTAAATAACCAAGTTCAAAATGATTTATGTACAAATATTTCTTTAAATAACTCACCTTCATAAAAATATCAATATCAGGATCTGGCTTAATATTTGATGCCTTCTCTCTTCTTAACAATTCCATCAACATATCTAAGTTAAATGAAAAATCAAGTTGTCAAATAAAACTTTTCACGTGTATAGAGACACATCTCAAAAATATCTGCTCGCAACAGAAGTAGCTTTTTGTACTGACCGTATTGTGATCCAACACCCTGGCATCTTGCAGACAAAGCCAAGGTCTCCCTGACAGTCATTTCAGGTATATGGAGATCATGTTGACGGATATAAGCTGCAGACTTTTGAGGCACAAACTCCCGCATGTCATAGCCATTATAAGTAACCTTCCCCGAGAACTGATTTCGCAGAAAGGATAAAGATCAAGTTAAAGTTCCGCCTAGACCAACTGATAATTACTTTCAAGGTCCACTATTCCAATACTCCGAAAGATAACAGTAAAAAACTCATTACCCTGAGGTCTTGATCGAGCATCCCAGCCAAGGCCAATAATAGCAGTGTGGTCTTTCCTAAACTTGGAGGACCCAAAAGCAACGTCATTCTGCATCAACTCATAGTACACATTCAAAAGTAAGAAAAGGTATATATACCAGAATTCTATAGGCCACAGTAACTTTTCTTGCCTTCTCACCTGGGAGGTTTAATAATTCCACTAATGTCTTGAAGAATACGAATTTGTTTCTTTCTACTCGGAAGCACATGGATGTAGCTCAGGAAGCTCTTGAGAACAAAGGCAGAAAATCAGAAAATGTCAACAACCAACTATTAATATTGAAGACTATAAGAAGCAAAACACAGAATCCACATTTGTGGATGATTACCTCCACCATGTTAGTATAATAGCTAAAAAATGTAGGCAAAGCTCTGCTTCCCACATAAGCTACAGCATCGACATTTAGGTGCTCAACTCGAACTTCAACTGTGGGAAGTTTTATTCCAACCCTCATACCATCCAAAAAAACAATCAAGCTGATATCTGCAATTGAAAATGAATCACATATACATACTACCATTAAAAGTGAAGTTATGCAAGAGAAGAGATAAACATGGTTCTATGAAACTCATGTTGTAGGCATTCGAATAATCACATTCTTATATTCCATCTATAGATTACTTTCTGTTTGCATATTTAGTTGGAGTAGGCAAAAAGAAAGAAAAGAAATTTGATGCTTACCTATCAATCCGTTTCCTGAGCTTCAACAAGAACTTTTCATTATCTTCTTCAGAGTTCTTCACCAACCTTTCCACTACCTTATATTTTTCATGAAAATCAAGGCTTTTTATGTGAATTTCACTAGTCCGACCCCGTGATCCTAGCAGTAATCCTTTCTTTAGACGATCATAAGTGGGAAGTCTCTCAATGGTCGCCCACTCGAGAGATTCTTCATCATCTTCATCATGTGAAGATGTAATATAACTTTCCAAAGTGTTGTTTCTGCTAAGTTTATTAAGATTCTCCATTTCCATATATGTTCTAATAACTAAACCGATAGTGAAATCCCAGTATAAGATTTCTTGTGCATGAATAATACTTACCGAAACATGTTTGTTTATATACAACTAAAGACTTAAATATTGTCATAAATCTCCTCAATGAACAGTGACAACTAGCTTTTTAGTGAGAAAGTGCAAGACAAGATAAATTTACACCTTATGGCTTCTAAGGTAACTTCATTACTAGCTTATATTCAAATCATGTTATATAATTGTATTATTGAAAAAAAATCAACTATTTATTACATATCATGTGCATGAGTCTATTAAAATAAATATTTAATTTAATTATCACATGTGAGGTGTAATTAAATATTGATTTTTTTCAATAATATAATTATGATGCATGATTTAAATGAAAGGACATATGCTAATATAAAGAAAACATTCCATACAATCTATTTTTCAAATACCATTGACTGAAGGCAAAGTTTACTGAAAATTATTGCCACCTTAATTTAAAAGTCAAAAACAAAATCCTTGATCCAAGTTGCCATTTTTAGCAAGCATCAACCAAACATAATCCTGAGACATTTTGGGGAGATAACACAAAATAAAACATCATAAAGCGACAATGTAGCTTGGTAAGAAAGTGCATAGAGTTCTAGACTTTGCTTACCCACTTACCGGTTAAGTGAGGAAAGGTTTTATCTATTTTATAGCTTTAGCATTAAAAAGTAAAAACAAAAGCAAATCTTAGAGTCCACCACTCTAAAAAAATGGAGTATATCATATACAATTGTTACATTATAATTAACTATAATCATAATTTAAAATTGTGTAAAGTCCATTAAAATTTTATATGAAGTCTGCATTTAAAAATAATAGATTCTTATATAATTTTTTATTGTGATTCAATACTTGTAGAATTGTAATAAGAAGAATTATAGGTGAAATACACCAAAAAAAAAAAATCTATCTCATGGACCATAACTAGATTGGTGTCAAATTGGGTTATTAAATCCATGCAAACCCACCACCTATGCGCATGTATAAGAAGAGAAACAACCAAACAAATAATAAATAAATAAAATGCTATAAAATTTGAAACAAGTCAATAAAAAAAGGGAAAATAATAAGTGAAAAAAAATTAAAAAAATAATGTTTTAAATCTTTCAATTATTCTTTTCAATAGAAATGAAAAAGTACAAGACAAGATAAAATTACACCTTATGGCTTCTAAGAGGAAGGTAACTTCATTACTAATTATTTTGTTTATTTAAATATCTTCAGTCTGGTCAGGTCATACACAGACCTGCCTGAGTTGGGCCTGCCAGGCTACTTGGGCTGTGGACACCTTTATATGGAACCTCTGAACACTATCTTTTTTTTTTTTTTAATATTTTACCTTTCGCTCCATATTCTTTGAAAATTAAAAGGGGAAACAAATTTTAATCTTGAGGAACTCCTTTAATTTGCATATTGTTCAATTCAAAATGAACTCCAAAGAAAGAGGAAAGATACCAACATGATATATTTGACAGAAAAAATTACAAGCAGAATAAATCAATAGAGTTGCATGGAGGGAAGCCATGAAATGGCTCTGAAGTCAGCTTTTATGTTTCCTGATGTAAATTTACCTTTGATTCTACAATAATAAATAGGAAGCCACATAGAGACATTTTTATTTTCCATTGCAGATTATTTCTGGTATTCACCACAGAAATTTTGCATTTCTACACAATAATCTTGTAACCTGCAGTCACCTCCTTTGGAAGTTCAGCACCTTTATTGAAAAAGCAAAGATGAGAGCAAAGACTAGTGCAACAGCAACCATTACAGCAGCAGCAACCCCAATAAAATCATGTCTGAAACCATAAGAACTTCGGATAAAGCTTTGAACTGTTTCATTTGTATCAAGTATGTCTTTCACATCTCCAAATTGTGAGGCAATCAATCCGTACAAGGTCCAAGCAAGTGGAGATGCCCAATAATACCATCTCCACCACATTGGAGTTCTCTGTATTTCCAAGAATATCAGAATCATTAACAAATCTAAACCACTTAAAAGAATACTAAGCATTCAAGAGTAATGGGGGTGTCGGAAACTCACAGGTCTCGGGATAATAAACCCAGCGAACAGGTTCCATAGAGGGCACAGAGCAGTGCAAACAATATAGGCAATTTTTTGGTTTGGTGTCAAAGCCACAAGCATCAAACCAAAGAATGTGTTATACAACAAATTGACATACATGAAGAACATATACCAGAAGAACTTTGCAGCATTCCACTCAAATCCAAACATTGCATAGGTTATAACACCGTACACCATTGCTAGTACAAAAAGATAAGGAAGCTCAATCACAACCTAAGGGAAAAAAAAATTTTTGTTAGACATAAACTTCTATGGTAGCCGGTGTAAAATAGAAAGGAGATGTATATATATATATATATATATATATATATATATATATATATTGTTCAATTGCTCAAGTTGTAATAGAATAAAACAATTTAATGACCTAGTTACCTGTGCCAGAGCATATGCTATGGCTGAATACATCCGTGCAGCTCTTTCTCCATAAAAGACTGTTCGTTCAATTCCAACTACAGGCATCACTAAAAAGTTACTTATGGCACCAACATAGAAAACAGAAGCATATATAGCACCCATTGCCTGAATTAAATCCTGTTGCCTTTGCCTATCAAAGATGATTCAAGAATTGATGAAAGAATCAGCTTTAATGATGTTACGTAATCTTCTAAATATCTTTTTTGTTTACTTAAGTTCGAAGTCACCTTTTGGAGCCGAAGTCCGAGAACATACTTCCAAACATAAAAGCCAAAAAAGCTGTGAACAGAAGTCTCAAGGCAGTATATGATGTATTGTGCCAATATGAAACATTTTGCTTCCACAAGCAAGCTTTCCATTGGGGGAAAAAACTCTGTGAGTATTTTGTAGGGAAGTAGTGCTCCTTTGATCCCGGAGCAGGAGCGCTTAGTTCCTTAATGAGAGCCTTATTTTGCCTGAAGCAGTGGAATAGTAGATTACAACTTCTGCAATACATTCTCAGTGTAACTCTACTACAGGGCTAAGTTAGTCTCTTTATTTACCTATATAGTTCTGATTTCTTGTACACATCATTGAGATCAATTCCAAAGCCGGATTGTGCTGATGTTGTGATCTCTAGAACCCATGATGCTGGATTGTAACCATTCTTGATTTTACTTGTCCCTTCTATCTCCTAGATAATGAAAATGAGGCATTTGAATTACATTTGATCATCATCCTTCACCCCTTTCCATTAGAGCAGGGGTGGAAAAAGGAAAAGCAACAAAGAAGGATTTAACATTTATATCAGATAAACTGGAACATAAGGAAACACTACCTCAAAATATTTGATTAGGTGGCAAGAATGGAGGCCCAATGGCCCTGCATATATCTCTTGTCCTCCTCGTGCCGTTAAAAACAACTACAATCTCAGGTGAAAAAGTTCAAGATCACATCAAAGTCTACTTTTTACCTTTTTTTGGGTAAATATAACTGATGAATACTAAGTGCAAGTCTTTAATCTAGCTAACCTCATCAAAAGCTTCAAAGATGTCAATGCTTGGCTGATGGATAGTACAGACTACTATTCTTCCGGTGTCAACAGTGTTCCGGACTGTTCTCATGACAATAGCTGCTGCTCTTGCATCAAGACCTGAGGTTGGCTCATCCATGAATATTATTGAGGGGTTTGCCATGAGTTCAACTGCTACTGTTAGTCTCTTACGCTGCTCCAGTGATAGGCCATTCACACCAGGCAACCCAACCATTATTTCCCTCAATGGCGACAGCTCCACAAGTTCCAATACCTCCTCAATGAACATCTGCAGCTACTTATTATAGCAGTTAGTAAATACTTTTGGGTCAAATTACTTGACTGAAAGTTTAAACATCGTTCATCTAGAACCCTATTAACAAAATTAAGTTGAGCTCAAGCATGTGCCTAACACATGAGCTAAGTCTACTCAACACCATGACAAGCGCAGAAAATGAGCCCCAACACTGATTAATAAGATGGAGAAAATAAATGTAGAGATAATAAGCTTTGTTGTGCTCAACAAATGTTATGAGTATTGCTTGGACTGCCTTCATTCCCACTAGTCCAAGCAATGCTAATCAAATCTAAGCCAGCTCTGGCAAAAATGGACACTTGATTTCAGAAAACCAAGGTCAGCTTGCTTGAAGCACAATCCTAAGACATTTATTACTATTTCAAGTAATTAAGTTGACCTTTCGGATCTCAGAATCAACTTCGGAAGGTAGCCGAAGCCAGGCTGAGTAGATCAAGGACTCATAGACAGTAACATGAGGAGAGTGAATGCCATTCTGATCACAGTAACCCAAAATTCGAGCGAAAGTTTCTTGCTTCTTTTGGTACCCCGAAACTGTTATCGTTCCTTCAATGTATCCACCTGTTTTCCTACCAGCTAGAACATCCATCAAAGTGGTTTTCTCAGAACCACTAACACCCATTAGTGCTGTCAGAACATAAGGCCTAAACGTGCCACTTACGCCCTTCAAAAGCTCCAATCTGTCTTCATTGACGCCCTGGTTTTTCATTTCCTGAAAGTCAAATTAAATAGATAATTTCGAATTCCCAAAGACATCCATTTTAGCTTCTGGAAATGTTTAGATCCATCAAATTTGAAGTTACCTGTGGCATGTCCACAAAGTATCTAATTGCATCAAAAGTGATTGAATGTTGTTCAAATGGAAGGACCATTCCTCTTCTAGTGGGTTGTCTCTGTGGTATCCCCATGGATGTTGAGGTGGAGGAGACTCTTCTCATCGTATCATTTCCTTTTCCTAAAAGTCAAATATAATAGGCTTTAACCATCAAATAAACTATCTGACAGAAAACAAGCAAAGTTGCAAGTAAACTATACAAGAAGAAGATTAGAGAGAAGAGATATACCCATGGATTCAGCCCCTTGGCAAGGAAGCTGCATTTTCTTGTCATTACTATCATCCTGTTTACCTTGAAGGGTTTCTTCTGATATGAAAGCCACATGCTTCTCAATTGCTGTAAATTAATTCACATATAATAAATCAATTAAAACTGATTCCTTCTAGGAAAATTTTATGTATAGAGGGGCAAGGCTACATACGGTTGAGGTAAGTGAGAGCAATCGTAAAGAGGCAAATGAATACCAATGTGAATCCTATAGTTCCTCCTACTCCTATCCAATACAAATATGAATCTGGAAACATTCCATGATCCTTTAGGAAGGCAACACCAACTGCTTCTGTTGAATTTGGATAAATCTTTGACACAAAAAGTGAAACTAATCATTATCTCATTTTACTAAGAAACTTTCTTGGTTTGCCTGTGGCTACTGCTAAGACTCAAATTTAAAAACTTACTGGATGGCTCCAACTCTTCCCAAGGAATTCATTGACGGCTAGCGCATTTTGCCCATACATCATTGGAGATGTCCAATGGACCCATATCCACCATTTATTCACAGTTTCTGGAAGCACCAAAAGAAATGGACTTCTTATAGGGTTCCTTAGTAATAAAAATAATTGTTCCATTTTCTATTCTGTGAAAAGATCTTAGATATACCTCTGGAGATGACAAAACCACCTAATACAACATAAGTTATCATTCCAAAAAGGCAAAATGTGTTTCCAAATATTGGGGTCCTACTAACAGCTCCAAGGAATCGGAAAAATGCAGAGGCCATGACTTTTATAAGCAAAAGTAGGAGATATTGTCTGAAGAATCTGCAGGTACATTAGCTGCCTCTTTATATCATATGATGACAAGAAAAAGCAAATAAACCAAACTAATTGTTTAGAAATTAACTGTTTGTTTGATTAGTTTATACCTTCCAACATTTGGATCATATCCAACGACATAATAAATGGGGAAAACTAAAACAGCTATTTCTATTAATGAGACGGGAACCCTAAAGAACCATGAGGGAAGAGCATATGCCAAGGGAGGATAAAATAGAAGTTCTCTTTGCTTGTAGAAAACAGGAAGCTTTGCAATGATCATGGACATCTCTGATAATCCACTAAACATGCTCACATAGAGTATGAAGAAGAGAGAACCCATGAATATCCTTCCATCACTTTGTGAATGTCTGTGCGTCTTAGCTCGTAAGAAAACTGTCATCGTAACAAACGCTATTATCGCTAACTGAAATGTGTTGCAAAGAAAAGTGAAAGATTGTAAGATTGCATATCTACACTTTTAGTTAGTATATTTGACTATGGACATCAATCTATTTCACCTGGATGAGCTTGAATATAATAACGGACAAGTTCCTCTTTGTCAACAAGAGTTCTCTTGACATGCAAGCATTTAAAAGCTCTTTGTTCCCAACCCCATACTTCTTGGTAGTTAGGGAAGCTTTGTGATTTTTGCTCTTGTCAAATGGGACACTGATCTCAGCTCTAAGTTGGAGGCCAACATGGAATGACTTGAAGGCCTCTCCCTGACTGTGACATATCTGTAAGGATCATTTTGACGAGCCCAGTACTGCCCCTGATCTTTTTTCGATGTCACCTGCAAGGAAAGAACACGATTTCAAGCCTCGTCTATTAATGTGTATAACATGTTTTTATAACAATTTAATCTTACTTCTTGAAGGAAGTCAGCCACTCCTTTCCTCGCAGGACATCTAAAGCCCATGGATTCGAAAAATTCAAGCACATGTTCACGGAGACCTTGGTACACAATCTGTCCATCAGACAGGAGAATAATGTCATCAAAGAAATCATAAGTTTCTGGTGGGGGCTGCTGGAGAGAGATAAGAGCATCCCATCAAGAATGTGGACGTATCTCTTGATTGCATTTACAACTTGGAAAGTGGTGGAGCTGTCCAAACCAGTTGATATCTCATCCATCAATAGAGCCTTTGCTGGTCCAACCAGCATTTCACCTGAAATTTACAAATACAGATACTGTCAATCATCTAACTATATGAAACGGTTATGAAAAATAGCAATCTTCTACAATTGGATTGTTTTACCTATAGTAAGACGTTTCTTCTGCCCTCCAGATATCCCTCTTAGCATCCCATCGCCTACCAAGGTATCTGCACAGACTTCTAGTCCTAAAATCTGATATTTCAAGAGAAGTGCATTAATTTATAACCTTTGATTGCTTCATGTACAAAAATACCATCAGCTCACTTAGGCATGATAGCAATTTTTTGGCAATGACTATACCTTCAACACATAATCCACAGCAATATCCATCTCCTGGCCTTCTGTAGCTGCTGCCTGAAATATTAAAGCGGTTCAATTTAGGGGAAGAAAACAAGAAAAAAAGGAAAAGAGAAGCTTTATCAAATAATATTTAGTTGTGAAATTTCAGCTTAATAAGGATTCAAAAATGATAGGGGTTTATTGACAAGGAAATATCAAAAGTCATAACTCCAATGTAGCTGAGTCTCAGGAATTTGAAGTATCAAGCATTAATTACATTCTAGGAAATATACTACAACGTTTGAAGCAATTGAACTCACCTTCATAAACATATCAATATCAGGATCTGGCCTAATATTGGCTGCTTTCTCTCTCTTTAACAATTCCATTAGCATGTCTGCATGTACAAAAATGAATGACAATTTCAAATAATGATATAAAGTTTCCACATCCTATTTAACAACAATTCCAGCAACCCTGTTCATTATTTTTAGCAGTAAATTCTGTTGCTTATTTTTTAAGTTACAAGTAAAAGTTATAATCATAATACTAATGTAAAATATCAATAAATTAAATCAATTGAACAAATCAATCAACAAAGTAACACGTAATTAGACAAATCTAACATAAAATCGAATCAAACCCACACAAAAGATGTGATGGCAAAGCCCAAGAACCCATTACCGTTTAAAAAACAAGAAAGGACTTGAACCGGATAACTTAAGAATAATTAATAAAAAGAATTTAACTAACCATATTGTGATCCAACACCCTGGCATCTGGCAGAGAAAGCCAAGGTCTCTCGACAGTCATTTCGGGTATATGGAGATCATGTTGACTGATATAAGCAGCAGACTTTTGAGGCACAAAGTCCCGCATTTCATGGCCATTGTAAGTCACCCTCCCTAAGAACTAATCTTGGATAAAATGGAAATGATCAGTTTCAATTGAGCCATATTTTAAATGGACAAGTGTTAACCGTTTTTTTTTTTTTTATAAGAAAGACAAGTGTTAACTTTTTCAATCCTTTGTAAAATTAAAAAATTACTTTAGATAATAATCTACAAAAGCAAAATAAATCTTTGTACTTTGGAAGAACAAGTTTGGCTTGCTTCCATATTTTTTTTTCGTTTTCTTTTATCTTGGAAATGTTGCTTTTTTATATAAATAATCATATTTAAATTTCACCTACATAATATGTAGCTGTTTATAAAGTTAGTATATTAATTCATAAGTCAAATAGATGTTAATTCAAATGATATTAATTCAATTCAAGAAAATTAAAAAAAAAAAAAAACTAGATTTTAAAATCAACAATATATATTAATAGGATCGTTTTTTTTTTTTTTTGAAAAAGAGTGAAACACAAATTTTACCCTTTTTTTCTCTATTTTAAAAATCAATTATTTTATATTTTTCTTTCTTATACATTTCGAGATAACTATATAATTTTTTTTGTTCTTTAAATACTCTTGTAAGTATTAAATTTTTTTATATATTTACTCGTACAATAAATGTGCATAGGGCTAGTGTAAATAATAGCCTTGAGAACTAATCTTAATTTTATTTTTTTTTGTGAATAAAAATTTTGTGTCAGTTTCATTTTTTCTCAATCTTTTTTTTGTTTTTTTTGTTGGGAGCTACCCCACTCTCTTTCTGAACTTTTAGAAGCTCTAGTTACTTTTAATATTTTAAATTCACTTTTCATATTTTTTTAGACTTTTCAATATAAAAAAGAAGTAAATATTATTAATATTATTATAAATTTCTTTGAATTTTTTTACATAAAAATCTACTAGATTCAAACAATTTTTTTCTTAATCTCCATGAATGTGTCATATTTTTTTAATTATATTCATTTTTAAAAGAAAATTATTTTTATAATTAAAATTTCAGAAAAGAAAGAATTTCATAAAATTAAAAAATATGTTTTATGTTCAATTTTTTATTTTAAAAAATGTTTTTTTCTTAAAATTTTTTATTTTTTAAACTGAAAAATAAAAAGTTTTTTTTTACTTTTTTTCAAGTTTCATTGGTTGAGATGAAAATGAATTTTTTAAAAATAATTAAAAAAAAAAAAAGAAAAACCATCAAGGAGAGAAAGGTATCATGATTTCCTGTAAATTTTTTCTTTTTTTAACTTTCAAAAATATAAATAATTAATAAATAATATGATTTTTTTATCACATATCATGATTTTATCCTTTTTTTTTAACCACATAAATAATTAATGACAAAGAGTATTACTTAAAGTTGACATTATCGTTGAAACCACCCAAAACTCTGGCTGACATCTTGCTAATAACAAAGAAATATATCAACGTTGAAGTTACAATGAAAATAAATTGAGGTGAGAGAGGCTCATCTCCTCTCCTCAATCATAAAAAATATAAGATATTCTACAATCCTCCCCCAAGAGGCAGACAACATAAGGCCAGAAGCCCCAGCAAAGAAAAAAGCTACATTGTACTGAATACCTTATGTGAGACGATTCTGATGCAAATAAAAAAAAATCTTGACCTTGGATGGCCTAAGCCACTAAAACATAACACAAAGCGAGATCCAAAAAAAAAAGCACCTTTCACCGAAACATCAGTCATACTACGAAAGACTTTATTGACCTGAAAAATGAGATAGAGGCTCTAATAAGATAAGGTCAACTGAAAATATTTATAAGACAAAAAAAAAAAGATCAATTTAGAAAAGACTATAGAAATGACCACAAAGCACCTACCTAAAACAAAAAAAAAAATATATCATATCAGAAAATAAGGGATGTCCGGGGAGAAAAACTGAATTAGGAAAAGGTCAAACTAATAATAATAGATCAATCGTCAAGCTGATTAATGTGATTATAGAAGGCATTTTCACCTCAGCAAAAAGAAAGTTTAATTTAGGTACAATGATGCCAATAAGTACCTCGATTAAGAAAAAAAGATTAGAGAGATGAGTCAATCTTATTCAATTTAAAAGATTTAGAGGAGTTCCAACACCCACATGATGATGCTATAGTGATCACAGCCCTAGTATATAACGATGTGGTCTAAAAGAATCATATTTGACAATGAAAGCTCGACCAATGTTATGTACTATGGCTGTTTCAAGAAAATAAGGATTGGTAAAGATCAGTTGAAGTCTATTACCATAACATTAGTGGGGTTTGGAAATGAATAAGTGTCAGTAAGAGGAACCATCAAGCTCCCGATCTCTTTAAGGATAGAGCTAAAGATAATTACCCCAGTCGTAGAGTTATGTCCCATCTACCTATATTAGGCCAACCTAGCCAATCTGTTATGTAGTTCATAGGCCCAGCTACCCATTTGAAAGTGAAAATTTTAACACATGCAAAGGTTGGAGAAGTTTGAGGAGACCAGTCCATGGTACAATAATATTATGTCACAATGATGAAAGATAAAATTGAGAAATAGGCAGACAACTCAACCAATACCGAGGTGGAAAGTTTTAAAAAAAAATTGATATAGAGAACTAGTAAAGAGTAGGGAACCACTAACAAAAATACAAACCGTAAGACCAATCTAAAAGAAGCATGCTTTTAAGCTACTCTGAGCTCTTAAGCTCTGCACAAGTTTAATTTTGTTCTATTTTTTAAATTTTTTGATACAACAGTAGAAACGATGAGCTCTTAAGTGAATGTAAAAATTTGATGTTACTTGAACCAAACTAACACACCAGCCAAAATATAACATTAAATGAAGAACACATTTCACATATATTAATATGATTCAACAAGTTGTTCAGTATACTAATCATCACGTTAGAACCGATTTTTGTAAGAAATGATCCCAACCTAATGGAACAAAAAGAGATAATCGATCAAAAATCAGACTTGAATGCAAACCAACCTAAGCCGGTTAAGAACCTCATAACAATTTTATTCTGGAATAACGTCCTTAAAAAATACATGCAGATTGAAGTCAAGCTCCAACATAAAGACCAATTGATTTAACTTATAAAAGATAATGTTAACCTATTTGCTTAGACACCATTCGAAATGACCAAAATTGATATCGAGGTAATGGTCCATAGACTACATACTAATCTTGAGGTTAAACCAATTCAATAAAAGCAAAAAACTTTTGTCATTAAAGACAACAGGCCATCGAAGAAGAAGTTGACAAATTAGTAATAGCTAATTTTATCGAGGAAGTCCATTACCTTGAATGGATAACTAATGTGGTCATGGTTAAAAAGCACAGCGAAAAATGAAAAATATCCTTGAACTTTACCGACCTGAATAAAACTTGTCCAAAAGATAGTTTTTCTTTCCCTAACATAGATCAGCTGGTAAACTATAATGCCAAGCATGGTCTTTTTAGTTTTATGGATGCTTATTTCTACTACAATTAGATCAAAATATTAAAAGAATATGAGGATAAAATAGCCTTTATTACCAAAAAAGGTCTCTGTTGCTATAAAATCATGCCTTTCGAGTTGAAAAATTTAGGAACGACCTACTAGAGATTGGTGAACAAGATATTCAAAAACTAGATCAGTCATAATATGGAGATATATGTAGATGATATGACAGTTAAGAGAAAGAGTCTGATCAAGCATTTAAAAGACTTTAAAAAAACCTTTAACACTTTGAAAAATACAATATGAGACTTAACTGGAGTAAACATGCTTTTGGGGTTACGTCAAGCAAGTTTCTCAGCTACATGATCAACTAAAAGGGGATAGAGATAAACCCCGAGAAAGTTCAGGCAATCCTAGAAATGAAAGCATCGACCTCAATAAAAGAAGTGTAGAGATTAACAGGCAAAATAGTCGTACTTAATCGATTCATGTCTAGATCGATAGAACGATATTTATTGTTCTTCAAAACTTTCAAGAATGTCTCTGACTTCATATAGACTTTTTAATGTCAAAAAACTTTCGATGAACTTAAAGAGTTCTTGTCTTCCTCGCTTGTTTTATCTAAACTAAAAATTGAT
Source organism: Durio zibethinus (assembly GCF_047325235.1). Lineage (NCBI taxonomy): Eukaryota > Viridiplantae > Streptophyta > Magnoliopsida > Malvales > Malvaceae > Durio > Durio zibethinus. Next base: position 2,571,769 of record NC_143187.1, on the reverse strand, counting down.
GAAACTTTGTACTTATACTTGGCCAGCACAAATCAGGTTGTCAACTTTGTCTTAGTCTGAGAAGAAAAGAGGAAACAATGACCAATCTATTTTGCAAGCAAAGTTTTGACATGACCTAAAGTTAACTATAGCAGTATAGAAAAATTAGCTTATGCCATGGTCATTTCGGTTAGAAAACTTAGGTCATACTTTCAAGCCTACATGGTCTACATCTTGATCGATCAACCATCGAGATAAGTCTTACAGAAGCTTAAGACGTCAAAAAAGGCTAATCAGATGGGCAATAAAGTTTAATGAAATTGATCTACACTTTTTATCCAGATTAGCATTAAAATCACATGTGCTAACAGACTTCGTAATAGAACACATCTTGGTACAATTGGAAGGATAACCTAAGAAAAAAAAAGTTTGAATAAGGGCGACTAAAAGCTCTATGTCAATAGATCTGTTACAAGCTAGAAAGAGGACCCGACTTTATTTTGATCAGCTCGAAAGGGCTATAGTACCTATATGCCTTAAAATTCCAGTTCAAGGCATCTAATAATGAAGCAGAATACAAGGCAATGATAACTGACCTAAGGTTCATAACCAAACTGAATGTTTAACACATAATCGCTTATAGTGACTCTCAACTAGTAGTTAGTCAGGTAAATAGAGAGTTCAGAGCTCGAAAAGGTGGAATTTGAAAGTACCTCAAGTGGTTTCAAAAAAGCTAAAGTGAAAAAAATACCAAGGTTAAAAAATTCAATAGTAGACTCTTTGTCTAAGTTGGCTTCAAGAGTAGTAATGGAAAGCCTAAACTAAATCTTAGTAGAGGAACTAGTGCATAATAGCTCCAAAGACAAACTTATGGGACAGGTCATAGAGAAAAAAACTAGGATGACACCAATTAAAGCTTACCTGACTATAGAAGGCTACCTAATGAAAAAGTCTAAGCTAAAGCACTAATAAGAAAGGCCCTCTGATACATTATGATCGAAAGTAAATTTTACAAGAGATTTTTAGTCTACCTTACTTAAGATGTGTTGATGAGAAAGAAGTAGAGTACATCTTGAGAGAAATTCATGAAGGAATATATAGAAATCACTTTAAACCTTGGCCTTTAACTTATAAAGTGCTAAAACAGAGCTATTACTGGCCCACCATCAGAAGAGAAATGACTAAACTGATGAAAAAATTTGATAAATGTCAAAAGTTTACCCATGGTAACATCTCCCCTCAACCAAGCTCACTCTTATATTAGCCCATGGCTATTCATGTAATAAGGGATGGATGTTCTCGGATCATTCACATCGACCATAGGTCAGAGGAAATTTGTCTTAGTGGCAGTAAATTAATTCATAAAATGGTTAAAAGTTAAAATCCTAGCCACTACCATGAAAGTGCAAGTTGAAAAAATTGTGTGAAAAAACATAGTTTGCATATTCGAACTATCTCAGTCTATAATAACAAATAAAGGCAAACAATACGATAATCTGAGATTTTGGGAATGGTGCTCAAATCTTTATATTGACCTCAGGTTCACATTTATTGCCCACCCTCAGTCTGATGGGCATGCTGAAGCTGTAAATAAGATAATACTAGAAGCTCTAAAAAATAGACTCGACACAACGAAAAAAAATGGGCAAATGAGCTACCAGGAGTTCTGGAGCTTTGAGGACAACCACGAAGGTCTCTACTAGTGAAACCCTTTTTCACTTGGCATTTGAAACAAAAGCCATAGTATCGATTAAGATAAACCTATCGAGTTTAAAAGTTAAATTTACTTCAAAAGAAAAAAATAAAGAGGCACATAGGGCCGACCTTGACCTTGTGAATGAACAAAAAGACATAGCCCTGACCCGAATTATGACCTACCAGTAGAAGGTAGCTAATTACTATAATAAAAGAGTCTAGCATAAACACATCAGAAAAGGCAATCTGGTACTCAAAAAAGTTAAAGCTTCAGGGGTAGATGACTGAGGTGGCAAATTGGTTCCAACATGGAAGGGACTATATGTTATTAAAAAGGTTGCTCACAATGCAACCTACAGATTACAAGATTTGAGTGGCAAAGTTGTCCCAAGAACGTGAAACACAGACAACCTATATATTTACTAGTAATAGCTCGATTTTAACTGAGCTCACACTTGTATTATTTTGTCTTAAAGATATAAACTATAAATAAAGATCTATTATCAATATATCGGTTCTAACTGAGTTCATACTCGAACAATATTTTTATGCGCGAACATATAAGTTAAATCATCTTCAATAAGTTTATGTATAAATGATCTAAAGTGATTCAAAAAAAATTGATCCAGAGGTTGTAACTATGTTCATTTAATCCAAGTAGTCTAAATTATTTGCCCTTAGATCGGTTACCCATTCTCAAACTTGTGTGAATAAGAAAAAAACAATAGTAAAATTGGGTTGAAATCAAAAAAATCTTTTTTTTCTATTTTAGTGTAACCAACTATATCAATTGGAGTATAGGAGGTCTTCATAAAAACCTAACCTCAAAGACAAAAAGTTTACCAAAGTAAAAACAAAAATCATCAAAATCATCCATTAGTAGTAGTAGCAATAGTAGAATGAACGATTTCAACTTTAATGTCCTTTATTTCTTCCTCATTTATCCCCATGGCAAGTTCCAGCTCTTCCTCCAATGCCTTATCTTCAATTTTTTCCTCTTCTTTTTCATCCATTTCCTTATCCTCCTTGGGTTGATTCCAAATAAGCCTTGATCTGATATTGTTGATATCAATAGCAAAAAGGTTGAGATTGAGATAGGAAAATTTAAATTGTACCTTATTTTTAGCCAACTGAAAGACACCAAGAATATTTTTCCTAGAGAACTCAACCTTTACTCTGAAACATTCATCAAAGGCTTTATACTTCTCCATTGCCTTCACCTCTAACTCCCATTTCCTATTATCTCGAGCCTCCAGCTCGAACCTTAGCCTTGCAATTTCAGTCTGAGCATCATTTAGTTTCAGCTTGATCTATTTCTTCATCAATTTGGTTAAGGTCTTGTCCACTAAAATGACATCCAACTTCATTGACAAGTTATCTATTTTTTTTTCAACTCGGCCACCTTCTTATGGGACGCAAATGAGGCTTGATCTGACATTGCCTAATGCTTTCAAGCTCTTTTTATGCTCCTTAACAAGGGCAACTATATCTCTTTTAGCCTTCAACATATGCCACATGAAAAGATAAATGTGATAGAGAGCTTGCATATTATTCTTCACAGGCTGAGATGAAAACTTCTTTTGGACTACACAAAAAGAACTTAAACTTAAAAAAAAAATTAAAAAAATAGTAAGAAGAAACCAAGCTGAGGTCAGGGGATACTCACCAAGAGTAGGAACCATGACTTTGTAAAACCTCTTAGCAATGCTAGGGTTGGATACAAGATCATCCATCGAAGTAAACTCTAACCCCACAATTATATATTTTTTTAGCTAGGTCTCAGCACCCTAGCCTTAGGGTTCTTAAGAAAAAAAGATAACACTTCATTTGTGGTTTCTTGGTTGGAAAGGGTGGCATCGGTGTTGACATGAAAGACAGGTCTTGACTTACCCTAGCCTTCGATTTTTAACCTGGGAGAGCGCCAAGAATCACTGTGCTAATTACTCTATCTCTCTCACACAACGAGGCCTTGAGTTGGATTTTTTCCCTCTTGGGCCTAAGGGCATATTGGTATAAAGCAATATGGAATCTTCCTCAGCTTTAGCCATATCTGCAAAATCGAGCTAGCAATTAAATAAAAAATTAACTTAAAGTAAAACCCAATGAGGTTACCTCTAGCCTACCCCAACACTTTATCATGTTTATTACTTCTGGGGAGGTCAATCAATGAACATCAATAACGAGCTCTCCCTACATGTAAACTCTAAAATTTTATCTCGATCTGACAAATCAAAGATGGTGAAGGCTACCTATATATTCATAAAAAAGTCAGATATACTACTTATTTCTTAAGCCTCAACCCCAGGCTCACCATCTTTATTAGCCTTTTATTTCTCAAGACATAAGAAGAGTAGCTTCTAGTTCTTTATTGTACTTGGGTAATCAATGAGAATCTTTTTATTTAATCAAGTTGTGATATAAAATCACCTACTATCATTATGATGCTTTTTAAGAGAAAAAAATTCCTTGAATGAAAGGAATGAAAGAATAATATTTAAATGTTGACAAAGGATAATGAAATAAACTACATATTGAACAAAATTAGGAGTGAGTTAAGTAATTGTTAAATTATAATAATTAAAAATTGAAATAAATAAGGATGAAGTGAAACCCTCAGAACGACCATGAACGAATCTCAATATACATAAAGCTAATATGGCTGTAGTCTATCAGTGAACTGGTTTAAGGAGTTTGATGTTATTATATTGTACATTTCTTTAAGAAAAAGAAAAATAAAACCTAGAGCTTGAACATGTTAAGCAAACACATGTTGGGATAGTCTTCGAGATTTGCCCTGCCCTTTAACTCACTCATCGCATCTTTGGGAATTACACCAAGGTTACATGGAGTATATATAGAGACCTCTATGAGTTCGTCTTACTTTGTGGGATTCTCTCTTTTATCATCATTTCCCCATACCGAGGTGCTCCCTTCTTTCCATTTTTCCTCGAAACCTTTATCGTCAAATGACTCTAACTCTTGGAAAGGAGGTGGATCCTAAAAAAAATTAGTGAATGAAAGTAGCTTAATCTTGGAGAAAGAAAAACGAGGTGAAGATCCTTCAAGAAAAGATGAAATATCAAGAAAAACTAATTGAGGGAAAAAGTAAAAGTGGTAGAAAATGGAAAAGATCAAGCAGGGGGTGAAGAAGATTGAACCCCAAAAGAGGAAACAATTGAAGAGGAAAAAAGGTCGATCATAGAAGATGGATCAACTTGAGAGATAAAAAAAGTAAGTGAATTTTGAAGTTTAAAGTCGATTTGAGCACACAACTCTTCAGTGCTCAAAACCCGTTCGGCTTTTACCCGAGCATTCTCTTTATTATGTCATTACCCTTTCTTAGACATCGAGTTAAATCAATAGGCCATCATTTCGTAGTTACCTCGATAATAAAGAGGATTAGGTTATCATCTTACTCTTGCTGACCTTCTTTTGGCTCTACCCTATAACTCTCAGCCCTTTTAGAACTTATATTAAAAAACATGATTAGAAATACATACCGAAGTGGGTGTAAAAAGAAAAACTTGGAAGGCTAGAAAATTGTTGCGATCAAAAATTTTATTTTGGATTAAGAGCAAAGAAAGCAAAAGGTAAAAGGCTAAAGCTCTACCAGCCTGTATATATGGATACACTATAGACCAGATGGATGACACGATTCATGCCACATGTTAAAGCATGAGTAGGTAGACACATTTTCATCTTCTTGTTTCTCATTTAAATCACCTCTCTCCTTATTTAATGCTATTAGATCGACCTAACTGGATGAACCCTAGATAGGACTGGTTGAACCAAACAGCCATTAAGGATAAATGTAAAGCCCGATTTACTTCTAAGGTCCAAAATAAAAGCTCAAGTTTGAATTTTTAAATGAAAATACATGTCTCACCATGGACAAATAAGCTCTAACAATAACTTTGAATCACCCCAAACAATTATCACATCGATAACTTTTAAATTTATCATGCATTTAATCTTAAACACATGTATAAGATCAGATAACTACTAGGTCAGACCATTAGTCAAAGCCAGTCATCATCCAAAATCGACCTCCTTCTGTAACATCGACTTTCGACGAACCATGCAATTAACCAACCTTACACTAAGGACGTCAGTAATAAATTTGATTATTTAATACTCAGATCGCTGGATGAGGGGGACAAAGTATTAGGGACATATAATGGTTAAAAGGGTATAGTGGTTTTTTCATCTTTCTAAGCTTTTAGCAGACAACCGGAGGCATCTTGGTCATTGACGTCAACATGACTTAACATGGTCAATGCCACCTCAGCTCGGCTCTATCTAATTGTCTCTTTTTTGTCTTTTTCAGTTTACCTATAAATACGAAGACTCGGGCATCATGAAGCAGGTTCATTTTATTCATCTCTTTCCTTTCTTCCTACTTCCCCACTTCTTTTTTTCACCTAATCCTTATTAACTTATGTGTCAAGGTATAAACACAAGGAACACCTCTTGCCTTTGCCTCTATTCGTATTTTTTTTTTTTTGTATTTACAAGAATATCTTCAGGTCAAAGCTTGACACCAACAAATCCTTATACAATTATTTATGTAATTAGTTAATTATAGCATTATAAAAAAGAAAATTATAAATGATATGCATCCATTTTCTATGTGGTGATTGGGGAAGCATTTCAAATATAATTTTGTTCACTATAATATTACAAATGTTCAAACACAATCAAGAATTACATGAGAATCAACCAATTATAAGAATGGACTCTACATAATATTTTGATAAAACTTACATAACTCTAAAATGTGATTTATTAAATGTAATATAATTATTATAGGTGATACACTCTGAATGATTGGGTATTTTGTTGAAAGCTAATTGGGTGAATGATTTAAAAATTCGAGTGATATGTAAAAGAAAAAATGATCAATGAGATATAGAGATAGAACTTCATAACACACAACACTCAAGTTAGTCACGTTGTTAAGTTCCAACAAAATACCCAATTACCATGCCAAAAACAACATCAACATGTTTCAAAAGATGAGCAGCACTTATAATTCATCCGAATTAGGAATATTATATAAAAAAAAAAAACCTTTTATTTTGTACATTCAAATTTTCACAATTAAATAATTAGTTTATTGAATTTTTTGACCAAGTATTAGTTAATTGGATAAAAATGAAATAGTTTGACAACAAATTTAATTTTAATATAATTAATATCATTAAAGTAAAATTAAATATAGTAGAGTAGGTTAAGATAGTATCTATTCATTTTTTTTAATTACGTGTATAAATTATAATCATAATCAAATATTACATTCATAATTAATAAATAATCAAAAAAATTAATTATCCAACAAATTTATAATAAAATTAAATCAAATTCACATATAATAAAATTTAAATCTACGACCTCAATCCAACATTTTAATCATAACTTTTCTTAGTTACTTAAACAAAAATAAAATAGAATACATTTCCACTTTCTAGTAATCACTTATCAGCTGAGATATTGGCTGACATGTATAAAACATGCTTTAGTTGGAAAATCCTGTTTTCTTTTAGACTTGAAAAATACTTTCAAATTTTTTGATATTTTTCGATTTGTGGGTTCATTTCAAGTTTTAAATTTTTAGACTGATTTTTAAAATAATTTTGCAATTTCAATTTTTATTTTTTAATTTTTTTTAAAGGGAAAAAGAGAAATGCGGAGTTTGAGGGCCTAGGGGACTGCATTTGGCTCCCAAATCTGGGCCGAAATGCCCCTCAAGGCATCAAATCAACGTTGCAAGATGACCAAAATTAACCATCCAATCTCATATCCAACAACCAACGAGCTAGCTACGAGTATTAGAATTGTGAACGCTAGATTTGAAAGAGAGCAGGGAGCGGAGTACATCCGATTTATATATGGTATGGATATTAAAATTTAAAATTTAAAATTTTATTTTATATAAAAATTATATATTATAATTTATATTGATATGAAAAAATAAAATATTTTTTTTTATTTTATTAATTTATATATAATTATTATTAAATTTTTAGTTGATATCATTTTCATTGTTTTTTATTATGTTTGTATTATATTATTATATTATATTTTAAATCGTAGATTTAAAGAAAAAGATAAAAGAAAGAAGAAAAATTCGATGGGGGAAAAATAGCCGGTGACACCAAAGACAATTCTCAATCCAAAAAAAAGAAAGTGGGATTGAAGACCCAATTGAATCTATAATTTGAGCTCTTCAAACACGTAGCAGATGAGGCAATTTACAAAAAAAAAAAAAAATTCATACCATGAAACTTATATTTCTAACACCACAAAAACACGGGGAAAAAAAAAAGATCAAACCAAGTTCCAAAATCATAGCAAAACTTCATTTCATTGCCATTAGCTTCACCCGCCAAAACACAATCTGTAAACCACCAGGCAGTCACTAAAAGCTACCCATTTCCCACTCACTTCCAGTCTTCCACCACCGATTCAAATTATCAATGTAAACAAGAAAAACCATCCTAACAAATCCTAAACACAACAACGATCACCCTCTCACAATCCAAGCTCGACCAGTTTCAACGACAGCCCAAAAAAAACAAACCAAAACCTCAAACAAAAAAAATCAGTGAAATGGTAGCTTGACCTTGAGTATAAGGGCAAGGATTTTCGTTTGAAGGTTTAGGGACGTAGAGGGATGTGCAAAACCACCGTACGTGGCGGCGAAAGTGGTGACTTGCGACGGAGCTTCGGGGCTTTAGGTGGAAGAGAAGAGGAAGGAGAGGGGTAAAACATAGTTGATTTTGTGGTGGTTTGGAGCGGGGGAGGAGACCAACGGCTTTAGGTTTAGATTTAGGTTTTTAAGGTTAATTTTGAAAAAATTAATTTTGATGCAAGTGTAGAAGAAAAGGGTGAGGTTTTTGGTAATTTTTTTTAAGAATGTTGTTAGTATGTCAGGAAATTTAGAAAAAGATTTAAATATTAAATATTTGCATTTATTTATGAAAAGAAATAGAAATGTAGAAGATAATAAAAATTAAAAATGAAAATGGATAAAAACTAAAAATTGGAAATTAAATGAAAAAGTTTAAATTTGAGTTATCTTCATAGAATAAAAATAAATATGACGTGGAGTTTATTCAAGAAAATAAATGAATTTTTTTAATAATTTTAGGTAAATATTTTTTTAATAATTCTATCGTAAAGATGTAACCAAATTTTTGTAGGGTGATATTAATATTTTCTCTTCATGTAATCAGATTTTTTATATTAATTTTGTAGAGTAGACAAGAGTTTATTCTTTTAATTTTAATCAAGTTTAACTTTTTTTTTTAAAAAAGATAAATTTTATTAAGTAATCAATCATAATTAATTAAAAAATATTAGTGAAAAAATTTCTTTTCACATAAGGTGGTGGAGTTTTTGGAATCGAACCTTTGACAATGAGCATTAATAATATTAGATTGAAATTTATATATAATAAAAATTTTATATTATTTGACATTAGCAAAGTTAAAATATAATTAAAATTACTAAAATTATTCTTGATGTCAAATTAATATTTTTGTTTATAAACTAAAAATTATTAAAATTATTTTTATCAAATGATACTTTACATTACTAAATATTTGAAAATTATTTTCATGTATATTTTAATGTAAGTTTATTTGATTCATTAATTGATTTCTTATATTGAATGTAAAATGTTATCTGATTATGACATAATTTTGACTAACTAGTAGTCTTACATACTTCATTATGCCTATAAAAATGATTGGAACAAACTCCTATATATATATATATATATATATATATATATATATATATAGCCTTCCATCCTATCGCTTTTGAAAATTGAACAATTTGATGAAAACTGAGAACAAAAAAGCAAAAAGCAGTGCCCATCCAACAATCACAGCAGCCACCACGCCTAGAAATTCATGCCTGAAACCAAAATAATTTTTCAAGAATTGCTTTGTAGTTTCTCCAGTTGCAAGAACATCCTTTCCATCTCCATACTGGGATACCACCAATCCATACAAGGTCCAAGCCGGTGGACAAATCCAATAGTTCCACCTCCACCATACAGGAATTTTCTGCAAATCAATTGATCAACATATAGGTGAAAAATGTAAGCAGAAAATGGTATGTTTAGATGATAAAGAAATTGGAAACAAGAACAATTAATGGATGCCAAGAGCTTAATTACCGTGTGTGGGACTAAGAATCCTGTAAAGAGATTCCAAATTGCATAAAATGCAGTAGAAATGACTCCAGCAATGTGGAAGTTTGGTGTTATAGCCACAGACATCATGCCGAAAAAGGTGAAGTACAGCAATGTGAAATACATGAAGAATATGTACCATAAGAATTTAGCAGCAGTCCATTCGAATGCCATTATTGAATAAACGATGGTGCCATAAGTCACTGCTTGCACAAAGATATATGGGAGCTCAACGACAACCTGGGGGAAAGAAATGCATGGTAAAATCTCTTTTAAGGCCAATGCCTGATCAAATGCAGTTGAAAACTGATGAATTTTTTTTGCAGTGCACAAAATGATTTACCTGTGCAAAAGCATAGGCCATAGGTGTATACATTCCAGCAGCTTTTTCCCTGTAAAAGACGGTTCGCTCAACGTTCACGACTGGCTGTATACTTGCAGCATTTTGGAACCCAAGAAAGAGAACAGCAACATACATAGAACCCATTGAATTAAAGAGGTCTTGATGCCTTGATCTGTGGTTTTAAAATGTAGCATTAGATTAAAGGCCGGAAAGAAATTTAAGGTTCTAACACTTATTCGCCTTTAGTTTTCTGTAGTTGTTTACCTCTTGGAGCCAATTTTCCAGAACATTGTTCCGATCATTAAGGCTATGACAGTCGTGAAGAAAAATCTTACTGCAGTGTATGATGTATTTCGCCAGTATGACCATCGTTGTTTCCATAAGCAAACCAAGAATTGGGAGAAAAATGACTGCGAGTACCGAGTGGGAAAATGAAGTTCCTTTGAACCAGGAGAAGGCACGTTCAGTTGTTCAATAAGTGCTTTATTTCTCCTAAAATATATCCAATGAAATGGTAAGAAGTTGCAGAAACAGGTTCAAGCTACTCTTTTATGTCTGAAATCGTATGTTGGTAGTTCAGATGCAAAAGTTTTGTCTTTACACTTACTTGTGCAGTTCTGAAGTTTTGTATAAATCAGCAAAATCAACCCCCAAAGCCATCTCCTGCGCAGGAGTGGAAAGTTCTAACATCCAAGTTGCTGGGTTATAGCCATCTTTTATTTTGCTGACTCCATCAATTCCCTTGGTGATCCAACAACAAATCGAGTATTTCATTAGAAAGTACTAACCATGAATTATGACTTAAAAGTTTTACATTCACTGGTGAATTTAATAAGGATCAACATTGAAGTTTACCTCAAAGTACTTTATTAAGTCACAGTAATTGTGACCCAGTGGCCCAACATATATCTCTTGTCCTCCTTGCTTCAATAATAATAGCTGCGATGCCATCCATATATATCAGTTACTCATGCTTGGTTCTATTTGGACAACGGCTTACTATATATGGCAGAGGGCAGACTCTTTTTGGTTCTTTAACATTTCTTACCTCATCAAAAGCTTCAAATATATCAATGCTTGGTTGATGGATGGTACATACAACTGTCCTTCCAGTGTCCACTGTGTTCCTAACTGTTCTCATAACAATTGCAGCAGCTCTTGCATCAAGCCCTGAAGTTGGCTCATCCATGAAAATGATTGAGGGATTGGCCACTAGCTCAACTGCAATGGTTAGCCTCTTGCGCTGCTCGATAGACAAACCACTTACACCTGGCAGGCCAACTAAAGCTTGCCTCAAGGGGGTTAGTTCAACGAGCTCCATGACTTCCTGCACGAACATCTGCAACCAATTGTGCAACCATTTGTTTGTTTAGTTGAACTATATGGAAAAGAGTGAATGGATTATGTAACTGGTCCTAGATCGTAATCTTTTGGACACTACCTTTCTGGTTTCAGTATTCACTTCAGGAGCTAACCGAAGCCAAGCAGAGTAGAGCAACGACTCATAGACCGTAAGATAAGGGGAATGGATGTCATTTTGCTCACAGTATCCAGACATACGAGCAAAAGTTTCTTGCTTTTTGGGAAACCCAGAAATTTTTATGCTTCCCTCAATGTATCCTCCAGTTTTCCTACCAGCTAGGACATCCATCAAAGTGGTTTTACCAGCTCCACTAACACCCATCAGGGCAGTGAGAATACCAGGCCTGAAAGCACCACTTACCCCCCTCAAAAGCACCAATCTATCTTCAGTCACACCCTGTGCTTTCATTTCCTGAAATTTCAGTTCCAACTGTTAATCAATTTTTTTTTTTTTAACTTCAGAAACAAGCTTTCCAACTTCTAATCAATTCTATCATATATTTCAAGTTCACCTGTGGCATATCTACCGCATATGTAATCTCCTCAAAGGTAATGCAGTGTTGTTGAAATGGAAGAATCATGCCCTTTTTCCTGTCTCGTATTGTATCTGACTCAGCTTTTGACCTCAATAGTTCTGCTCAAATTATTTGTTGCATAACATATCAAAATGTGCTGATTTTAAGACATGTGCTTGCACATATAAACGCATGCTATATTCAATGTCATTATCTATGCATGTTTGATTACCAGTTCCCTGGGGCAGCAATTGAGCCTCTCCTTCACTTCTATCATCATCTTCATTGCTTTGAGCTTCTGACTTTACACACCGGGATTCATCCAAGGCTGCACAAATATTGTTAGAATATGAATATATATGACTTTAGTTTAGTGGCTTCGAGTAGACATGTAAACAAACTCACGGTTGAGATACGTGAGAGCGAGAGTATAACAGAAATTGAATACTAATATGAATCCCACCAATGCGCCTACTCCTATCCAATACCAGTACGCTTCTGTAAAGAACCCGCGAGACTTTAAAACCAAAACTCCCAGAGGTTCTGCTGTTGACGGGATAACCTATCAGAAAGGAATTATTTAGGCATTAGCTTTACTTAATAATCTACAAACAAATGATCAAATGGATAGAGGAAAAGGGTAGCCTGGTGCAAGAGGCCTCAGTGTTGCAGGTTCTGGGGAAAATCAAATGTAGACAGCCTTAACCCTGCCGTGCAGAGGTGCTGTCAGCACGACTTGACCCTTTGACCTCCAGCTCACAAGGAGAAACCTCAACCAATCCACCAGGGCACACCCTGAAATGTTCAATTGGCCAGCCAGTTCAAGAAAATACATGATTCCAGCTCTCTCCAAGGAATTCATTAATTACTATTGCATTCTGTGAGTACATCATAGGTGATATCCAATAACCCCAGATCCACCATTTCTTAACCTCATCTACAGGAAGAGACAAAGACAAGGCATCAATGCTAATGTTAAAACTTATCTGATTATATATAGACGAAATACACTTGTTATCATGTATGTAAAAGTAAAGTTGTTCACTTATTATACCTTGTGACAAGACATATCCACAGTTCGCAAAAAGAACAAGCAATGAAAATGATGAGAATGTGCTAGTAATAGTCAACTCCCTACCCAACGCTGCATTTAATCGAAATAATGCAGAAGCCATCTGGTTCGTCAGCACCAGCAAAAGAAACTGCTTTAAAAACCTGCAGCAAGTTACATTCTAGTGAGAATGAAGTAATATGAGAAACAAAATACAACTCTAGTTATGTCATTAGTATAATTCTTCTTTTCTTTAAGTTTTTTGGTTACCTGAAAATATCGGGATCCAGGCCCATGACATAATAGGTGATCGCTACCCAGATGCCAACCTCTATGAATGATATAGGAATCTTCAAAATCCATGTAGGAAGGGCATATGCCCATGCAGGATAGAATAAGTTGTCTCTTTGCTTGAAGAAGACTGGAAGCTTGAAAATAGTGAAGCCGAGCTCTACTAATCCATTAAACATGATCATAAATACAGAGAAGAACACAGCCCCCATCTGAATTACTCCATCAATTTCAGTCTTCTTATGCATCTCAGTCCTCAGAAAGACAGTTGATCCTATCACTGCCATCAGTACGATCTACTAGCAGAAATAGAAAACCTAGTCATAATAAAATGTGTTAAATTAAGACTCAAAAATGATACTGCCTTCCAGAGTCCTACCTGTACGAGCTTGAAGATGTATACAAATGAATTCCTCTTCATCAACAGAAGTTCTTTTGAGAAGCAAGCTTTGAAAAGCTCCATCTTCTTAAGACCATAATTCTCGGTGGTCAAAAGAGTAGGATCACTTCGAGTCTTATCAAATGGAGTTGCAAGATCAACTTGCAATCCTTTTCCCACATGGAATGATTGGAAGGCCTCCGCAAAGTTGTCCACTGTGACGAAACTGTAGGCTCTGTCAGTTTGCATCCAATACTGTCTTTGATCATTCCTTGATGTAACCTGCAATGCAGTATTATTATTAAGGTCAAATATATGACACTTTCCAGGTGTGGTCACCTCAAATAAGATAGTCTTTACTTAAAACCATGGATGTAGACTCAAGATACAGGTGGCAATACAATATCAATATGGTGATTGGACGATTCTAAGAAAATTATAATCTAATACCTTTTTTTTGGCCATAGGATCTAATACCTTGAATACTACTATCAGTATTCAACAATGGTACTTGATAAACATAATAAATAGCTTATGAAGTTTTCAATGAAATATTTTATTGATGATTCCGAATGATGAATGACAAGTTTGACAGACAAAAGCTACGTGTACTCGTACTTCTTGCAAGAAGTCAGCTACACCCTTTCTTGGAGGACATTTGAAACCCATGGATTCAAAAAACTCAAGCACATGTTCACGGGGACCCTGGTAAACAATCTGGCCATCAGACAGGAGAATGATATCATCAAAGAGTTCATAAGTCTCTGGTGCTGGCTGAAGGAGAGAAATAAAGGCAGTTCCATTCAGAATGTGAATAAGTTGCCTCAGTGATTTGACAATTTGGTATGTCGTTGAACTGTCCAGACCAGTGGATATCTCATCCATGAGAAGTAGCTTTGCTGGTCCAGCTAGCATTTCACCTATAGCTCAATCAATAGAGAATTTCCACTTTACTATGCTGAATTAGCAATAGCCATTCTTCAATATTATGAGAAATTTTGACAATGTTTACCGGTTGTCACTCGCTTCCTTTGTCCTCCAGAAATGCCCCTAATCATTTCATCCCCTACCAAAGTATCTGCACAAATTTCTAGTCCCAAAACCTGAAAGCTCGAAACGAAGAAATTAGATATGAGGTCAGTGGGATTCCTTTTTCTCTTTCCTTCTCTAGGTTCTTAAGGTCCTTTGATGACGATAGAGTGATCAGTATCATTATACCTTTATAATGTACTCTGTGATCACACTTGTTTCTTGACCCTCTATGGATGCTGCCTGGAATATTAGAATACTGTTAGAACTAATAAAATAGAGTATAAGCCACCCAATTCAAGGCCTTGCTTTCAATCACACAACATTAGAGAGTTGTAGGAATCAAACTCAAACCAAGATCACCGAATTTTGAATTTATTTTTAAACCCAAATTTTGCCATCACCTGTTCATATAAGATCACATTCGCTAAAAAACCATATTTAGACTGCCTGTGCATGCAGTTCTATTGTAACATTACTTCCCTGCCAATAACTTCTTGTCTAAAACAACCCAAGCTAGATAGTACCAATCTTCATATTTCTGACATAAATTCCTTACCTTCATGAAGACATCGATATCAGGATCAGGTTTAATATTTGCAGCTTTTTCCCTCCTTGCCAATTCTGCTAGCATCTCTGCAATCACCGGCATATATATATTGATCATTTACATTTTGCAAGAAAAATTATTCACATATGCATGCATATATGTGCATATAGACATTCACTTTAAAATAAAAACTCTGCTAAAAACAGTAACACCCATCCAAACAGTTAGTCTTGGTTTTAAGTTATGGCAGAAATCAAATGAGAAAAAACTTGGGCATGTTCTTAACCAACCGTAGCGTGGTCCGACCCCCTGGCATCTTGCAGAGAAGGCCAAGGTTTCTCTTACTGTCAGCTCTGGAATATGGAGATCATTTTGACCGATGTATGCAGCAGTTCTCTGTGCCACAAACTCATTCATATCATGGCCATTGTATGTCACCTTTCCTGAAAACTGTAAGAGATATTACAGTGCAGCCTCTTAGGTTAGTCAGTGTACTAAAATATGCAATTGCAAACAGAGTTTAGAATTTCAACCTTTAGATCACGGTCAAGCTTTCCTGCCAATGCTAACAAAAGAGTGGTTTTTCCAGAACTTGGAGGACCCAAAAGCAAAGTCATCCTGCATATTTATAAACACAATGAGACATCTAAATTCTGAGAAAATCCAAATTTAAACCAGTTAATGTTTGTACAAAAATTAAGAGCCTAATTCAAGAATATAATGGGACATATCTTCACAGTTCTCACCTGCTAGGCCTGATGATCCCACTTACATTGCGAAGAATAGACAAATGTTTCTTTCTACTAGAAAGCAAATGCAGGTGATGCAAGATGCTCTTCAAAACCAAAAGAAACAAAGTTAAAACTAACAAGAATAGCATCAAAGTGTGTGTTTTTTTTGTACAAATGAGACCAGAGTTTGAAGATAGAGAAAAAAATTACAAATATTGAGATTTAAACCTTATACCTGCTAGATGTTATCTTCAGTAACAGTACGAACCAACTAACTTTTTTTTTTTTAAATAGAAAATGATAGTAACTCATGAATTTTGGTAGTTACCTCTAGTTTATTGATAAAGAAACTGAAAAATGAAGGCAAGGCCCTGCTTCCTATATATGCTTCTGCGTCAACTCTTAGATGCTCAAATCTGACTTCAAGAGTGGGAATTTCAATACCAACCCTGACAAATATTCAAGAAACAGGAAAACATGGCATGTCAATAACCTAAGAAAAAGCAAAGTAAATCAAAATTTAGTAAAGTTCTATGCTTCTACTCTGCACCAATGCCAAGAAAACAGCACAAGGAAGAATGTTCTTGCCTGTCAAGGCGCTGTCTGTGCTTTAACAAGAAACTTTCATTGTCTTCTTCAGTGTCTTTGATCAACCTTCCCATCAAATTCTTCCTTTCTTCATACCCAAGTTTAGATATATCAACTTCGCTTGTCTCGCCATTTGATGTGGTCAATAAACCTTTCCTAACACGAGCAAATGTTGGAAGTCTTTCAATGGCTGCCCATTTTAGTGCTTCTTCATCATCTTCTCGGAAAGATCTTGAGAAAACGTCGATACCAGTGTCCCTCCATATGGACGAACTGTTTGCTCTTAAACTATTACTTACTTGATAAAGATCACCTCCCTCCATTGCCAATGACCAACCTACCAACTATCGAAAACCACGTAAAGATTCAAAAACTCCAAATTTTGGAGCCCAAAGAAAACCAAACGGCTCTTTTCTATGTACGTTGATCACTTCCCTACAGTAGCCTTTTTCTCATAAAAGATACATAAGAAGTGTATTTTAGTAGAGTTAATTAAACTTTTAGTCTTTGAATTTTGTAAAAATGTACTTATAAAAATAAAATGTATAATTTGCATCATAAATTTTTAAATTATATATAATATTAATCCGAATTCTAATTATGTTAATCATATCAACTCATATACGTAGCATTTAATAAATATTATCAAATTATCAACATTGTTTTAATATAAATTAAAAAATATTTTTTACTTGACTTATAAAAATTATTTAGGATCAGTCAATTATTATTTATCATGTAACATTTGACATTTTTATTAAATATTTTATACTTTTATTTAACAAATAATATACATATAATAAAATTATACTAATTAGATATCATATAAGTAAATTAAATTATCATTATTAAAATTTGGATTAAAATTATATATTATTTAAAAATTCAAGCACAAATTATACATTCTATTTATTTGAGTACCAATTTATATATTTATCTAAATTTCAAGTACTAAAAATATAATTAACTCGTTACATTAATTTTCAAAACTTTGGTATAGAATTATTGTTTATTTATTATTATTATAAAAAGTTAGACTTCGAATTTAAGATCTCTACCAAAATTCTATCCTATATATCTCTATCATTTGATCTAAGTCAATTGATTCATTTTGACTTGATTGTAAGAAATTAATGAAAATTGATTAAGGAGATGGCATATGTAAATGTGTTTCTTTTTTTTTTTTTTCATTTGGCCTACAAGGGTGATTAATGTGGCAAGAAACTTAATTCAACTAATCTTCGGAGTTAATGTTCAAAATTCAACTTGAATTAAACAAAATTATTTTCCATAGTTAAAATACTAAATAAGCGACTTCAATTATCTTAAAATTATTTTTTTAAAAAAAAGCTCTTATCTTTTTATTATATTTAAATAAACTCTTATTATATTTATATAAGTTCTTATATATAAGATTAGAGGTCGTGAAGTTCATAACCAATTGAAATCTTTGCGCTCATAACAAAACGATATGCATTAACACTTACGTGTGTAAAAGATGCTAGTTGGCCATGAAGTTAAGATTCATAGGATTAGGGCTTAAGTGAGCATAATAAAAAAAATAAAAATTTATTTAGAAAAAAAAGTGAGAAAGTTCAGGATTTATTTAATATTTTAACCAAATTTAAAAACACAATTAAAGTCTTTTCTTTTTTTTTTTTAGATATATCAATTAAAATGACAAGCCAAAAATTCTCCAACCGGACAAGATTAAAGATTTGCTACAAGAACTAGACAAATAATTAAGTCCCAAGTATTTATTAATATCACCTTATTAAAGGCAATGCAAAAGGGTGAAGGGAACCAACCTTGAAGTCCCGAACCTGAATCTCTTCCCCTCCCTACGGCCCCTAAAGACTGAAAATACCTAACTATTAATTTACTATAGAACACGTTTTCTTGATAAACTACAATATTCGTATAAATCAACTTATATTATGCTAGACTATTAAGTTTTTAATATTGTTTATTATAATATTTTTTATTATTTTTATGGTTGAGTTAAAGCTTTAGATTTATTAAATATATATTTTACTAAAATGAAAATAATTAAATTTATATAACAATATAAAATTTAGAAGTTTCAATCCAACGTTCTATGGTACTTAACGTTATCATTATATAAGTAATCTATAAGATTTTTTGTTCTTAGAAATTCGAATCCTACAAATTTTATACTTCTTAATATCATCACAATTTAAATAACTTCACTTGAAATTATAATATATATTTACGGACGTGATAACAAATATTAGTGGAGTAATTATTAAATGGACATATATAAACATTTATGATTTAAATTCGCATATAAATTTATAGAAAAAGAATATTACGTTAATGATGGTACGTAATTACTAATTAATTATATTTTTTTCCTTTTTCTTGCAAGATGAAATAGGATTTATTCATGATAAGATCAGATTTCCTGTCACTTAAAAAAAAATTACTTTTTTCTTGGACCTGGCTATAGAAGAAATTAATTATTGTAATAAATTTAGATTTATGAGAGTCTGCGCATCATATACCTTTTTTTTTTCAATGGCTGTTCAGTAAGGATTTAATTGTTCTTTACCTTCCCATCCCAACCCCACCCTAAATTTAATAATTTTATATATATAAGAGTTCTTCAGATTTTAAGTTACGAAATAAAAGCTAACTCTTTCGCACATCGATCATTCCATGAAATTTCTTGTTAGGGATAGGTAAGTACATTTGAAATCATAGATAAGATGCATGCATGTATTGCTTTTGTCTGATAGAAAATCAATACACAAGATATACATAGACAATAGAACAAAACTCAAAGATAAGAACATATAAAATGATTTACTTTAAATCCAATTCATTAACAAATAAATTTTTATAATTATAAGAATTTTAAAATGAAAAAAATTACAAAAATCTCATTACTCAAAATTTAACGCAAAATTCAAACTCAATTATATCATTTTAATAATTTATTCACTTAATTATTCTTTTAATGTCTAAATATCTCGTATTATCAAATTAAAATTAAAATATTTTATTTATAAAGATGAAATCCTTATACTTTTGTTGAATTATCTATATAGGATACAAGATAAATTTTCAACTTTTATAATTTTACTCAATTTTTGATGTGGGAATAAAATATTAAAAGCAAATCTCAACATTACCATGATAAAGGCAGTACATGCAAATTTTTATTGGTATTCATGGACAGTCTTTAAATTGAAAAATAAAAAATTTTCCCTTGATACCTTTAAAAATGTTTTTTGAATTTTTTTTATTAATAAAATTAATAAATCTATCAATAATTTTTATATACATTATAAGTAGACATTCAAAAAAATCTTCAATCTGTCGCTGCAAGCTTTAATAATAAATATTTAATCCCAATTTCGTGTACTTCTTGAGCTTCTAAGGTAAGTATCTTAAATCCGAAAATATCAAAATCCATAACTAAGAAATATTTAATCGAGCTAATTTAATTTTCTTTTGATTACCGATAATCACAATCTTTTTAACTTCTCCTTCTCATATGCATTTTGTATCTCAATCGATGGATTAAAATTATTAGAAAAATGCATCTTAGCATTAAATAATTCAATGGTTGTGCATTCTTTCCAACCTGTTCTTTCGACTCGCATCATCCCAATATATATAATAATAAATATATTTTATTATTATTTGTGGAATATATATTGGATTTCACTTCTTTGTAATTATTATTTGACTTTCGTATGATGTTTTCATATCTATAAAGTCCACACATCGTGGCCATCCCATTAATTCTGGCGCCTAACGTAGTGCTTGCCCGGCCTACCCCGTTTTGTTATAAAAGTTGTTTAAACCTTACAATTTTGTGTAGTTCTACTTCAATTTCAATTGTCAACTTGGTTAAAGACTTGTCGTACTGGGATTGTCTCAAGGCTACTAGATCAGCAAAAGGAATGATGAGAACAATATTGAAATTTTAAGTTAAAACAATTAATTATCTTTGTTCTTTTTTTTTTTTTTCATTTTTTTGGATATTTAGTAACATTCCATAAAAATCTCACCAAATTTTGGCAAAATTTAAACATTTGGGTCCTTTTACCAACCTTTTTTCCCTCTTATACAAGGTAGCATAGCCTATTTAAAAATGTATATAATCAACTCAAAATAATTTTAATTTGTGATTGATTGATTGTAAATTTGTAATGTAATAATTATTACAAGTAACATGTTGTCATATTCTTGAAGGTAATTGACAATTTGATCCTTGAATATGGTTTGAAATGGCTTAAAAGCTCAACCTGATAAACGATTTTAATTTGTTTTATTCAACCTTATAAAGCCACTTTTGTTCTTTTTAGTTAATAATTAACTTAGTTGACTCGAACTAAAAGGTGCGCAATCATATTCCAATTAAAGTTTCCTTTGTTGAAAAGTCCAAAGATAAAAGAATACGTAGAGGTTGGCACCATAGGCTGCGGAGAAAAGGTAAAAGCTTGTAATTGCTCCATCAGATTAGGAGTAGACATGCCTAAGGTTGGATTATTTGTTCAAATTTTAAAAATTTATTTAAAATTTGAGAAAATTTGAATAAAAGATTAAAATTTATTAAATGAATTTAGATATAATTTTAAAGTCTATTTAAATTTCAAACTGAACTTTAGATAAAAAAAAATTTTTAATTTGAGTTTGATCCAACTTGATCAAATTCATATATATATATATATATATATATATATATATATTATTTATATATATTAATTATATATAAATTAATTCACATATATATAAATTAAAAATAAAAATTATATATTTTGTTAAACTTAATTTTTATTTTTTATATATATGTGAATTAAATATAATTCCATTAAACGTAATTTAATTACATTTTTTAATTTTTTATTATATAAATTAATTTAATGGGTGAATTTTAGATTTATTTTTTTTTATTTTGATCAAGTTTGAGAAAATTTTAAAATTTTAAATTTTAAGTCAGATCAAATCTAAACAAACATATAAATTATTAATACTAAAAATGATATCAATCTAAATTCAATTCAATTCAACCTATGAACATCTTTAATCAATTATCCACATTTCAACACTGTATTTAATTAGTTTGGTTTTTCATCTCCCATTCACCAAAATCATTTGATTTTGTAAAGCATTACAATTTCAAAGTCATGTTGTATTCAAAATTTCTTTGACCCTTGATACTAAAATTAAACGAGTTCATAATATGCATAGAGAAAATTGGAGATAATCATCCCTCATTTCATAAATTTAAGTACCCATTGTTCACAAAAACTGAACATGAGAATGAAATATCCAGTTCTAACCATTATGTTAAAATAATTAATCCCCTTTAAGGGATCATCAATTCATTTAGATTTTTTTTTTTTTTGGGTACAATCAATTTTTAATACTACTGTTTTTAATGACGAATAATTTATTAATAATTTTTTATGAAAATAATTTATTAACAATATGTCAATACGATAGTTATGGATGAATTGGGCCTATAAAATTTCGAGCCAGGCTAAACAATTTCTAGAGCTTCCAGAAGGCAGGCTTCAGAATTTAGGCCGAATCTCTAAAACTGACTTCAGAGAGTTTGGGCCAAGTGTTTAACATTTTCAACTTGTGAGAACATCAAGAAAATTGCTATGCTAAAGAACCCAAAAACAGAAAAAAAAAAAAATTTGCTTAAGCCTCATTAGCTATTGAAATCTTTTACTTAATTCCCGATGTTGAAAAAGAAAATTCTGTGTGCCAATGCAGAAATGGTCTTTTTTTTCTGATGGAATAAATCCTCAGCCATGCATTTTTTATATTGTGATTTACAAATACATAATTACATTAAAATAATTAATTCGATTAACTAGAGTATAATTTTTTCTCAAAAAACCGAATAGATCCTTTTTCCAAAAAAAAAAAAAAATCTGAACTTCGCTACAATGAAGTATATTGCATTAGTTTAATCAGAAATAAAGAGATATTCATTGATTCATAGTTACATGCAACAAAATCTTCAATTACAATGAAAGGATTTGTGTTTTGTAATAAATAAAATAAATGTATAAAAGTCATAAGAGTTGATAGGAATAAAACATACAGGAACTTTTTAACCGTAGATGGATCTTGCTTTAACACTCTACGTACATTAAGTATCAAACCAAAAATTCTAGCGTCTTTGGAAATTAAACACCTTTATGGACATGGTAAAGATTGCTGCAAAGAGTACTGTGAAAGCAAGAATTACAGCTGCAACTACTCCCAGAAAATCATGTCTGAAGTCAAAATAATCTCTCAAGTATTGTTCAACTGTCTGACCGGTGAAGTCGCCATCCAGAAGAGGCTTCTGTATATCTCCAAATTGTGAAACAACCAATCCATACAAGGTCCAAGATACTGGACAAATCCAATAGTACCATCTCCACCACACAGGCATACTCTGCAATTGAATGAGTTGGAACAAAAGTTAGTCCTCAAGATATGTGTGCATGTATGTATACCAAGAACTTGAAAATGAAGAATCATGTGAAGGCAGATCAACTTACAGGTCTTGGGATGATGAATCCTGAAAAGAGATTCCATATTCCATAGAATGCTGCGGAAACTATGGATGCAATGTGGTGGTTTGGTGTGACAGCCACAGCCATCATGCCATAGAAGGTGAAGTACAGTAAGGTGAAGTACATAAAGAAGAGATACCAGAAGAACTTTGCAGCAGTCCATTCAAACCCGATCATCGCATACACTATAAGGCCATACACAGCAGCTTGAACAAAAATGTAAGGCATCTCGATTAAGACCTGCACTTGCAAAAATGGAAGTCAATTATAAGATGCTAAAATTTTGTACAACTTTCTTTATGTTTTCAAGTATTCAAAATGTGAAAGCTTACCTGGGAAATGGCATATGGCATGGCAGAATACATTCCAGCAGCTCTTTCTCTATAAAACACTGTCCTTTCAACGGCAACAACAGGTTGCACAGATGCAGCGTTTTGGATACCAAGGAAAAGAACTGCAGCATACATTGAACCCATTGCATTGGACAGATCTTGCTTCCCATCCCTGTAATTTCACAACGTGACTTAGATATATATGAAGTTGATAAAAGCCAACATTGAGGCTTAAGCTTTTGTGCTTGAGTTGTAGCTTACGTTTTAGAGCCAAGGTCCCAGAACAATGTGCCAAACATTAATGCTATGACAGTTGTAAAAAGCAATCTCACGGCAGCATATGGTGGGTTGCGCCAATATGACCAGTGCTGCTTCCATAAGCAAGCATTAATCTGAGTCAAGAATGACGTAGAGTACTGAGTTGGAAAATGGAGTTCCTTTGAACCGGGAGCAGGTTTGCTTAAATCTTCAATAAGAGCTTTGTTTCTCCTGAACAAATGGCATACGTCAGTAGCAAATTCAAGGTAGCTGAGATAGCTATGCCAGATATAGATTTTATGCTGAATTAAAGTAATCAGTTGAATCAGTTTACACTTTTTCTTGCAATGTTGTGTCTGAGTAGCTTATCATTACCTGTACAGTTCTGAGTTTTTGTAGATATCGGCAAAATCAGCACCTAAAGCTAATTCCTGCGCTGTTGTGGTAACTTCCAACATCCAAGTTGCTGGATTGTAGCCATCTTTGATTTTGCTAACTCCTTGAATTCCCTGAAGGAGATGAACATTATAGTGTTTAAGATATAGTTCATGTGAACTGAGAATGAATAAGCTATCAACTATGTAATTTGTGGTCTTTCATTTCATCTCACCTCAAAATACTTGATAAGATGTTTAGAATGGTGTCCTAATGGCCCTACATATATCTCTTGTCCTCCCCGCTTCATAAGGAATAGCTGCAATATATGGCATGTTTATTCAGTTACACAATTGTATAAAGAACCAACTAAAAAAGCAGCAACTTATTTCAAACTGATTTTTAAGTTTTTCACCTCATCAAATGCTTCAAATATGTCTATACTTGGCTGATGGATGGTACACACAACTGTTCTTCCAGTGTCCACTGTGTTCCTAACTGTTCTCATGACGATTGCAGCAGCTCTTGCATCAAGCCCTGAAGTTGGCTCATCCATGAAAATGATTGAGGGGTTTGCCACTAGCTCAACCGCAATAGTAAGCCTCTTTCGCTGCTCAGTTGATAAACCACTTACACCAGGTAAACCAACTAGTGCGTGCCTTAACGGATTCAGTTCCACAAGCTCCATGACTTCCTCAATGAACATCTGAAAACATATGTTGAAATTAAACCATCAACTTAATCCAGGCCAGAGTGATCATTAGGAAGATGTGTAATTTTGTTGGACTCTGTTGTCAGGATTTCAATCCAGATAAAATGACCTATATACTCCAGTCATTGAAACGATACAATAATTGGTAAAGAATCCTTTTCTTTTTCAACTCAGTTCTTGAATTCATTCTATTCAGTAGGCAATGGAGGGGTAAATGAAAAGAATTTTTATCAAACTAAAAACTTCTCAACCTGAATAAGTCCTTGGAGTTTGAAATCGAATTGTCTATTGGCTTATCTTAGTGAAAACCTCTAACATGTACCAAAGTAGATTAAGAGACTTGAAAGAGTTTAGGGTTTGATGAATGCCAACCTTTCTTGTTTCAGCATCAACTTCGGCAGGTAGTCGAAGCCAAGCAGAATAGAGCAAGGACTCATACACAGTGACATGGGGAGAGTGAATATCATTTTGCTCACAGTATCCGGATACTCGAGCAAATGTTTCTTGTTTCTTCGGGAAACCTGAAACTGTGATGTTCCCATCGATATAACCACCAGTTTTTCTGCCAGCAAGCACATCCATAAGAGTGGTTTTCCCAGCACCACTAACACCCATTAGAGCTGTGAGAACGCCTGGTCTGAAAGCACCACTAACACCCTTCAGTAGCATCAATCTATCTTCAGTGACACCTTGTTCTTTCATTTCCTGCAAAGTTTCAATTGAAGCAAATAAACTCTTATATATCTGGACCACATTAAACTGAAACAAAATACAATCCGACCATTGAACATATATGGTATTTGTACATGGAACCTTATGTTACCTGTGGCATATCAACTGAATAGATAATGTCGTCAAATGTGATGGAATGTGGCTCAAATGGAAGAACCATTCCCTTTTTCTTGTTACCACTGGCCCCAACAGTTGCCTCAGTAACAGATGAGGACTTGGATGAGATGCTTCTTCGAATATCATCCTGAATCTCTGCATGTCAACTAGATTTAGTATTTTACATAATGGCTTGTACACAAACACACTGACACACATATAGATTAGCTCTAATACCTGATCCAGTCACACGACTTGAGCTTCTTTCAAAGTTTGATAACTGAATGCTTGCGCCAACTCCAACTCCATTGGATTGTTCGTTGCTTTCAGGTTCTTCTGATATTACTGCCTGAGGCTTCTCAAATGCTGCATATTTATATTTAATTGAAAAAAGGTAAAAATTTAGCTCTCCCTTCCAAAGAGGCATAAGTTTTAAGTAGATACAGCTATACTCACGGTTTAGATAGGCAAGAGCCAGAGTAAAACAAAAGTTGAACAATAATCCGAATCCAATCAATCCCCCTACTCCGATCCAATACCAATGTGAATCATGGAAGAAACCCCTGGACTTCAAAACTTCAATTCCCAGTGATTCTGTTGAGTTCGGAAGAACCTTCGATACGAAAGAAAATACCATAAAAGATCAGCAGATTGTTTAGAGATAAAAGCAGAATCATAGACATGGCAGATTCAAAGCATTACCCGACTCCACTGGTTCCCAAGGAACTCATTAACCATCAATGCGTTTTGACCATACATCATAGGTGAAATCCAGTAACCCCATATCCACCATTTCTTTATGTCCTCTGTGACATTAAACAAAGAAAAGTGATTAGAACTGTCTAAAGTTTGATGTCCCGTTCTGTCTAAAACTTATCATACCTCGTGACAGGACAAAGCCACCCAATGCAAAAAGTACGAGCAAAGCAAATGACCCAAAAGTGTTGGCAACAATCATGTTTCTACCGGTTGCTGCAATGAAGCGAAACAACCCCGAAGCCATCTGGTTAGCGAGAACG
The DNA here is from genome assembly GCF_047325235.1 of Durio zibethinus. Lineage (NCBI taxonomy): Eukaryota > Viridiplantae > Streptophyta > Magnoliopsida > Malvales > Malvaceae > Durio > Durio zibethinus. The sequence continues at coordinate 2,544,981 of NC_143187.1, read as the reverse complement.
AGTACAAAGTACTGCCTGAACAACCTGCGCCAGGCAAATTACTTACATCAATTTGGATCAAAGCTAATAAGCAAGCAATTATATATACTACTACTCAAGTTCCCCCTGAAATTTTTATTGCCCTTTCTTTTGTTTACCTTTCAACATTCGGATCAAATCCAATGACATAGTAGGTAAGAAATACCCATATGGCAACTTCTACAAATGTAATAGGAATCTTGAGTATCCATGTTGGTAGAGCATATGCCCATGAAGGAAAGAATAGGAGGTCTCTTTGCTTGTAAAAGACAGGAAGCTTAGCAATGGTCATAGAAAGTTCAGACATTCCATTAAACATGATCATAATCAAGCCAAAAAACAAGGCTCCCATATAGATTCCTCCCCCTTCAACTGAACCTTTGTTCATCTCAGTCCTCAGAAAGAGTGTCATGGTAATTAATGCCATGATTGTGAGCTAGTAGCAGAAAGAACAAAAAAAGTAAGTCACAGTCATATAAACCATAATAATTGTGGTAAAAGAATTAAATATCATAAGTACGCACTTGAATGAACTTGAAGATGTAGACGAAAGAGTTTCTCTTCATCAGCAGAAATTCCCTTGAGATGCAAGCTTTCAGCAACTCCCGCTTTCCAACACCATACTTTTTGGTTGTCAAAGCAGCAGGGTGGCTCTTGGTTTTTTCAAATTGAGTTCCAAGTTCATCTCCGAGTTTCATTCCCACATGGAATGACTGGAACGCCTCAGCGAATTCATCGGCCTTGACAAACCTATAAGGTTGATCTCTACGCATCCAATACTGCATTTGATCTTTCTTTGATGTAACCTGCAATGAACAAAATCGAGTTAAATGTGATAGAAGAGCAGCTTTGTCCCAATGCAGAAAGGAAGAAAACCTCTGTCAAGACTTACTTCTTGCAAGAAGTCAGCCACGCCTTTTCTCTCAGGACACCTGAAGCCCATAGATTCAAAAAAGCTCAGCACATGTTCGCGGGGACCTTGATATACTATCCGGCCATCAGAAAGGAGAATAATGTCATCAAAAAGATCATAAGTCTCTGGAGCTGGTTGGAGAAGAGAGATGACTGTGGTTCCATTAAGGATGTGAACAGTTTGCCTAAGGGAGTTCACAATTTGGAAAGTTGTAGAGCTGTCCAGACCAGTAGATATCTCATCCATAAACAGTGCCCTTGATGGTCCAACCAGCATTTCACCTAATTGCATCGACATGATTAGATTTCATGACAAGAAATTTAGGGTACTTTGGTAATGGAATTAATGGTTAACTGATTTCATCAATTACCTGTTGTGACACGCTTCCTTTGTCCACCAGAGATACCCCTTAACATTTCATCTCCTACCATAGTGTCTGCACATATTTCCAGTCCTAAAACCTGCAAATTTTATGGTAAAGGTATTCAATAAGTAAATAATTTTTATCCTGGTTTTTCAATATCTTTCAATATACTTCAGTTTTCTGCAACATTACCTTTAGAATATAATCTGTGATGACGTTTGCTTCCTGGCCTTCTGTTGCTGCTGCCTGAAATGTTAAAAATGACAAAGTAAATCAAGATGAATACAAGATTCTCTATAATGGAGATTCCTGTGAGATAAAATTAATCTTAATTTGAATTAAATTTCTGATTTTCAATCAATTTTGTTTCCTATTGTCATGAATGAAAAGACCAATCCAAGTTAATTGATTGGCTTGAGTGCATAGAACATGATTTCAAGCTACATATGCAACTAATTTCACAGGACGCCTCCAGCAGACGCATTCTGCCAGTTAGGAATAAAAGATGTCCGTATTTTACATCAAAATGGCTTTTTGGTTCTTACCTTCATGAAGACATCAATATCAGGATCAGGTTTAATATTTGCTTGTTTCTCTCTTCTTGACAACTCTGCTAGCATCTCTGTAAAGGCCCAAAACAACAAAATTTAATGCTTTGAAGAACCAAAAAAACATGTAGATTGTTCCAAAACCAAAAGGGGTGGAAATCAATCAAACTAACCATAACGGGATCCAACCCCTTGGCATCTTGCAGAAAAGGCCAAAGTTTCCCTCACAGTCATTTCCCCTATGTGAAGATCATGTTGACTGATATAGGCAGCTGTTCTCTGGGGCACAAACTCATCCATTCCATGCCCATTGTAAGTCACTCTCCCCGAACACTGGAAGCGAATTTCACTTCCAAATTAGAAATAGAAGCAAAGACAGAATTTAATGCAAAAACAAGAAGCCTAGAAAGGACACCAATGATAGAAAAGTAAATTTTCTAGAGCACCTTGAGAGCGGGGTCGAGCTTCCCAGCTAAAGCCAACAAGAGAGTGGTCTTTCCAGAACTTGGAGGACCCAAAAGCAATGTCATCCTGTAATAAATACATGAGAAGAAAAATAGTTGATGAATTCCAGGATCTCCAATCTTTAAGTTTAACAGTAAAAATAAAAATTCAGGTGTTGATGAGAACTGAGATCGCCATGTTACCTGCCCGGCTTAATGATTCCACTGACATCATTGAGGATAGTCAGCTTTTTCTTTCTACTAGAAAGAATACCCATATCATTCAAGAAGCCCTGTAATCACAGTACAAATTGGAACGTGAGAAAGAATCCTTAAAAAAAAAAAAACTGTGAAATGATAAAGTAGCGAATATTTTCTAGGTTGGTACCTCAAATATATTAGTAGTGAAATTAAGAACTGTAGGCAAAGCACTGGTTCCTACAAAAGCTTCAGCTTCAATATTTAGATGTTCGAATCTGACTTCGATTGTGGGAAGATCAATGCCAACCCTGAAAATAAAAAAAGACCAATGCAAATGATTATTAATACATGAGAACAGGACGTTCAAGGACTAAAACAGGGTACTCTGTTTAGTTTTATTCTTTCCCTCCAAAATATTTCTTTCCATTTCTGTTTTACTAGTAACCAAACATAAAAAAACACAAAAACTCTATACCTATCTACACGGTTCTTGAGCTTCAACAAGAACTTCTCATTATCTTCCTCAGCAACTTTGACCAACCTCTCAAGCAAAGTCCTCCTTTCTTGCCATCCAAGGTCATAAACATCGATTTCATTTGCACCACCTTGAGAGCTAGTCAATATACCTTTCCTGAGACGAGCAACAGTGGGTAGTTTCTCAAGTGCAGCCCACTTTAAAGCTTCTTCATCATCCTCTTCTCTTGAAGACCTTGAAAAAACTTCCACACCATTGTTTCTCCATATCGAAGAACTACCTGCTCGTAAACTTCCCCGTAAACTACTACTCGCTTTATAAATATCAGCACCCTCCATTGGCAAAAACTTTCACGTCCCCGGAGATCAAATAAAAGAATAAAAAAGTGGGTTTTCCTTTTAAAAAACAAGAAACTCAAGAATTGAATGAATTGAAGAAAATAACTTGTTTGGTACTGTTTTCTTATCAGGCTGTCTTTGAACCTGAACAAGAAATCTCAATGGTTTTGAAACTGAAAGAACAAACAAAACAACAGTATGAAGTTCGGGAAGATCGTGGTGCAAGAAAATCAAGGTTTGCTATATATATATATACATATAAGGTTGTTAGCAATAATACTGGCGGCCCTTTTTTTTTTTTTCTTGTTATCTGTCAAAGTTCAAAATTTTCCGGGGTGTTTCGTGGGGATTGAATTATTTGTTTTAAAATAAAGGAAAAAAAAAAAGAAGATTCTTAATCTGTTTCAAGTCATTTCCAACTTTTCTTTTGTACAGACAAAATCCATTAGCTTTTCCATGCCACCATTTTTGAAATTGAATATTAATTAATTTTCGGTTATTTCTTGGTTCTTTACTGTTTTGGAAATAGTAATTTGAAGGGTTCTTGTTCCCACTATTGTCCTGTTTACCAAAAAAGCTGCCAACTAATAGACAAATGGATCCAATATTACAATTTTGTTTGTCGTGTCTTATTATTTAACAAAATTTGGATTTCAAAACTTTGATCAATTTGTTTTTTCCTTTATTTCACGTGTTAATTAGACTAATTAAATTATAAGAACATACTTTTGATAAATAGAGTTAGTTTTTATTTTTTATTAAATTTAATAAATAATTAAAAATAATTAATTACGTCAAAATTGGCACTCCGCTAGTTCAAAACATCAAAAAGCCAACATGATATAACTTATACAATATGTGTTTGTCTGGAAAGTCATAAACATGGATCATGAGAATCCACTAAATCAAAGGAATATTTTTTAAAATATGTTTAGATGACATAATTGCTGAGCTATGACCTACATTAATTTTAAAAAAAAATTATATATATGCTAATTTCAAAATAATTTTCAACTCTAATAAATTGGACCAAAAGCATCAGAAAATTTTTTGGTTAAGAAAAGGATCTAATCTGTGCATATTTCGTGGAAATTGAAGTTGGAACTCTGATATTAACATAAAGAAATTTCTTTTGAGTTTTTTGATAAATGAAAACGTCAAAAGATTAAAAAAAAAAAATCTTGATGCTGCGGAAGTTAAATGGGCATTTAGATTTAATTTTTGCTTCTAATTGTTTCTATTTATAACTTTCATATAAATTTTTATTGAAATTTATGACACATGTCGAATTTCCCTCCCTTACCAACCTTTTCTGGAAAAAAAAAAAAAGGGTAATTTTTTCAAATCGATAAAAAATTACTTCATATCAGCCTGTCATGTAGTTTTTTCTTTTTCCTGATTTTTCCGGGTTTCTTGGTCATATTAGTAAACACGTCACATCACAAAGTTTCAAAATTTATTCAGAAATGAATTAGCAAATTTAATTGGTCACGGTCCATTTGATCTAGAAATAAATACATCGTATCATTTGAAATTATACTAGGTTGAATGATAAATTTTTTACCAAAATGTGACAATTTTTCCCATTTTTTCAATTTCTTATTAGTTAATAATACATCACATTGCATAATTCATCTTAAAAATTTTAAAATCAAATCTTGAAATAAGTGGAATAAGATTTATAAAATGAAATAAAATGTCAATTATTTCGCGTTGACATAATTCAAATCCTTGTGAACAAAAAAAATTTTTTTTAAATATTATCGAATTTTGAATTGGCTTTAGTCAATTTAATTAATAATCAGGAAACAACATCATATTTTGAAATAAAAGCCAATCCCATATATAAAAACAAGGTGAAAAAACTGACTTAGACTAGAAATTTGAATATCAAGCAAGGAATATCTTTCAAATTTTATAAAAAAAAAATTATAAATCCAAAAGATAATACTAATAATAATAATAATAAAATTAAGACATCATAAACTTCCTATGAAACATCACCAATGACGTCATCTTCGGAGTTTTGGGGAACAAGTAATGTGGTTCGTGACCAATGGGTGATGTCTTGTAACAATATGGAAAACAGTGGTGAATTTTCCGACATTGACTTGACTCATCTTTGCCTTCTAGAAATACCACCAATCGAAAATTGAACACGACTAGTTAAATAATAGTCATTGGAAATCTTAATTAAGTCTGCATTTTGCTTCTAGAAACACAACTGTACCTTAAAATTAGGGGCATCTTCCGCAATTCTAGTCATAATTTTTTTTTCTTTTTATATGAGAAAAGAGTTCTTTTTTATATATCAATAAAATGTTTTTAATTTTATAAATGAATTAAAATATTATCTCACATTTTATTTTTAATATTTTTTAATTTTATTATACTTGGAAAATATCAGGTCTTGTCACCTTTCCAATTTTGATAAATTCAATTATCAGTAAATATTATAATTTTTTCAAAAAATTTGAGATTTCAATCCAATATTAAAAAAAAAAAGACATGCATTTTTTTAAAAAAGAAAATGCCTTTGTTGTTAAGCAAAATACTCGTCTCCATTTCAGTAAGGATAAATAGTGAAAATATTTGCAAATTCTGATCAAATTTTAAATTTTCAATTTTTTAAGTGAAAAATTGTTTTGAACCACGTGATAAATGCCATAATAAATTCTTCTTTTAGAAAAAGGTAAACAATTGAATGCAATAATTAAAATTACACCACAAATGATATTATTTTTTTTTCTTATAAATTACCTTCTTTCAATATATTAAGACTCTTCTAGAAGAAAAAACAAACATGAACCAAATATTTTGGAGTTTGGACAGAATCCAGTTTCTTTTCTTTATAATTTTCTTTCTTAATGCCATAATTATATATTATGTGATAAGAATTTTTTCCTTAATAATTCATAATTTCTGTGAATATTCATACTTTACCTGTATTATCCAATTTATTTGAAAATTTTATAATTTTATCAACAAAAAAATTTTCACAAATTTAAATTTAAGTTTTTACATACACATATAAATCCATATAAAATTTGAAACATTACAATCTCTTTAATTAAAATTTGACGTTTTCATAAAATTTAAATAATATCAAAATCACATCATGTGTTAAGATTTTAAAAATAATTTTTACAAAATGATATTTTACAAATACTCACTTGAATTTTATAAATGATCCGATGTAATACTTAGTTCTCACATTTTCAATTGATGATTGATCTAATATTAATAGAAAAAATTTACACTTAATTTATAAAATATTATTTATTTGAATAAAAAAAATATCACAATTTTATATTATAAAATACACTTAACAAATATACATTTAAATTTTTATATATATACACCATATCATATCAACATAATTACTCAATAAGAGATTAAGATATTACATTTTATTGCTTTTTTTAAAATTGTAGTTGAAATCAAGAAAAAAACTCTTTTTTTTTCTACAGATGAAGATCAACACCACGTAATAATTGATCAAAGATAAATTCCCTAATCCATCAACACGTTTTGGTGAAGAAAAAAGAAAAAAAATAGGCCACATGATTTGATTTTGCAGTTAGAAATTTAGTCCAAACGAAGAAACATATTGAAGCATGGGCAACCGAACCTAGAAGTAGAAGGAAATTTTATGCACGGTACTCTTTGGCCTTGACCAATGCAGGTTTGGCTATAAGGACTGGACCTAATCCAACCAATTTTACGTTTGAGTTCTTTCAGTCTTCACTCCAGCATCCCGAATTTCATGCATCTTCGGTTCTTCCCAACGCTGCGAAAAAGACCACGACTGCGGTCCGCAGCCCCAATCGACCGAAGACTGGTTGCTAGGATAAGTTAGGCAGTCCCCGCCTCCTTAGAACTCTCAATACTTAAATTTATTTTTTGAAAATTACAAATTCAAAAAAATTTATATTTTTAATATAATTTTTAGTTATATAGAGAGTAAAAGATATAAAGATAAATTTTAAAAAAAATTTAAAAAAATTTGTTCCCATTTTTTAATTAACTAATTTTCTTTGTTTTTCTGAGAAAATTATTAGGACTCTAAATTATTTTAAATTTAATCTTTGTGCATTAAATACTTTTCCACCGGTCTTGCTATTCATGTGAGCAAGTGATCGGTCATGTGTGCCTCTAAAATATTGGTTGTTAATTAACCAGAAAACATGCACTTTCTCCACAAAAATTTCGGACATTTCTTAGGACTTTGTCCAATTCTGCTGCCCACCATGCATCCGTTTATTTGACTTTTCTTTCTTCTTAATTACTAGCGGTTGCCAGCCTCCATCTTGCAAATTAAATTGAACTCGCACTCCATCGACTTCTCCACGCAAGTTTGGAACTAATAATTTTTCATTACAAAACCATTTCTATCAAAAAATTTTAATTCCAAATTACAAAAAAAAATCAATACATTAAAAGTAGATTATATGTTTTTTTTTTTTTCACAAGATAATAATTAAACTATATAATAACGTGAAAACTAAAACAAAATGATCATAAGTAAGGTAAAAGAAAGTTGTAAAGATTAGTTGTGACATTTTCTTTTCTTATCAATTACGGTCGATTCTTGTCAAGAAGCATTTCGAAAATAAAGTTTTAATGATAATGATAATGATAATATGAGCAAATAAAATCAGAAAATATTCTAACTATGTTACAGAAAAGATTTCCTTGAGAAGATTTCTACATGCATTAAAACTGTTAAGTTATAATCAATGATCTCCTAAAATGGGAATTATAAATAAAAAAAAATTATAACTTCTAAACGAATGGATTTAACATTGTGTAATCTAAAAACCATACGAATAAAAATAAATGCGGCAAACATTTTAACAGCTTTGGCATGGAATTTGTGGGATCTGCTAGCTGTTATTAATTAGGCGTTAATTAAACTTGTATAACAAATTATAATCAGACATCTATTTTTCCTATAAATTTAATTTAACTACCAAGTTTTTTTCCCTTAACAATTGTTTTTGGGATATGTTGGATTTGTGAAATTTTAAGTTAATAATTTTAGTATTTTGAGGAGAGTCGATAATTTTTTTTTTATAATTTTTCAAGATTGTTAATGAGAATTAAAATTTTTTCATATATATTAAAATTATAAATGAGATTTAACCATTGCATTATATATTAAATTCTATCAAACTTCCTAATTAATGTTCACTAATTATCAAATTTAAGTAAGCAATTTTAATATTTTGACAAGACTAGATTTTTTTTTTAATTTTTAATGAGAATGAATTATTTAAAACTTTTAATATTTACTATGAGCTTCTAATTAGTTAAAGTTGTTAATAAAATTGAACAATTACATTTTATATTAAATTCTATCAAAGTCGAGTATTTTTTTAATAAAATTTATACAAGTCTCGAACTGAAGCCGACTGTCCTAGTATCCAATGAAAACGAGAATCTGAGTTCTCAAATGTCAAGATTTAATAAAGCTCCCCCAAACCATAACGAAGCTGAGCATTCATTGCTTCCATTGACTTTGCCTTCATGCATATACATCGATTTCATTCGGCTGGCCTCGTTATTCACATGGCTTGGATGGAAATCAATATCTAATAAATTGAGACAATATGGATATTAGTTTTTGAGTAGTTTGGTAAGCCTTCATTTTAGACTTTGAGAAATGGATTAGCTTGTTTAGTTAATTTAATTTAATTGATGAGGTATTTTAAATATATATATATATAGACGAAAATAATAATTAATTGAACTGAAATCCAATCATATAGTACTTTTTTCTTCTCAACTTGAATATCCATATTTAATTTGATTAATTTTTAAAAAATGTTTTGATTTTAACATTTTTTAGATTTTTTTACAAAAAAATTACAATATTATTTTTGAAATTATATATCAAACAAATTGTATATATACTAAACAACCCAAGTTTAATTCTTCTTTTTTATTATTTTAGAATTTATTTTTCATCATGGATCTGTATTTTTTGGTCACACATGTTATGGTCTATCATGCCTTCTTTATATTAAAGGCATTTAAATTAAAATTAGCAGAATTTCTAAAGTTCAGAGTTTACACGCTATAGTATTCCTTACTGAAAAGACCCCTAATATATATGATTTGGAAACCAATTTGAACTTGTAATGAAAATCCATCCAAATCTACCATATCCTTGACCTAATTCAAGCCCCACCTTTTGTTAATAGATACAGCAAATATATATAGTTAATGAAATAATTATACATTTCTTACAACGAAACTAAAAGCCTGGAAAACAAGTATGAATAAGATTGAGTTGTCTTGCCAGCCACTGCCAATTGAGGTTTGATCTGATGTAGGGTTGCCTAATTGTAGCTCCAATTTCTTCATGCAATAGAATTGTTTAAGGTATCGGTTTTGGTCGTTCTCTTCCATGAAAAAGGCGTAAAGTGTTATTCTTTCCATTAATTTGCTTCTGGCCTGATCAAGTTTCCTTGGTATAAAAGAACCAGGAAAGATGGAATCGTTGCATCGGAGATCAAGTTACTATAACTGAAAAAAAAATGGAGATCATCACATATTCATGATTCCCCCTCTCATTTAATAATAGCTCTAAACTCGGTAAAAGTATAGCTCCTATATGGTGCAGTCTGTGACAAGTTTGGATATCTGGAGTGACATAATATATATATATATATATATATATATATATATATATAATTTGTTCTTCACAGGCTCCGAAAATTGAACAATTGGATTCAGAAGACGACCACGATAATGACATAATGGGTTTCACATCATAGCATTTTAAGTGTTGTAAAACACAATTTCAGAGGCAGAAATTCTATCCTCTTATGCAAGTAACATGAGATTTCATGATTTTACATTCTTTTGGACACACCCTTATAAGAGTAGCAGAGCAACATTCAGCCACGGAAAATTTATCCAGCAAGAATGGTGAGATTAAACTAAGATAAAACCAACCTGAAGTTGTTTTTGTTCTCTATTTATGGGAAAACATGCAGGACAAACCAAAGCTTTTAATTGCAGTTTTTAGAGGCCATCGTGTTATACTTGGAAAACAAACATGAAAATATCACCTACTTTCACATATATTTTACAAACATCTCTTCTGTCAGTAATGCTGAGAAGGAATTGAACTATTCTTCATCATCGTGCTGTAGCTTACGTGATGTATTCCCATTAACATCAGAGGCAAGCTCTGCTTCAAATGACAGGGAAGGCAACCTCTCATAAACTCTTGATCCTGCAGGAAGAAGCCTACATTGCCTGAAGCCAAGAATCTGGCTAAGCTGCTCATAATTCCACCTTTGCTGACAATAGACAGCAGCCGCAAGGAAAACTGCAGTGATGGGAATGGCAACATCCCCAATATTAGAGTAGAAGTCCAAAGTTGGATTCACAAACTCATACGCCTCTGCGAAGTAAGGATTGGGAACTGGGGCTCGTATATAGTCATAGAAATGAGGGAGAAGTCTGACCACTGTAATCCCAATAAAATACAGTTTCCTGAGAGGTTTACAATCGATTTGCCAGATAAAATTACCAATGACTTGAGGGAGCAAGAAGAAATCTTGAATAAGGCCAATATACTCCCCTAGTTCAATTTCCCATTCCCGTAGTGTTTTGGTCTGACCCCTTGAATCTATAAACCTATCTGTTCGAAGTGGTATCTGACTAGTTTTTACAGTATGAATGATCAGAACAACTACGTATCCAATGACATGTACGACAAGGGTTGCAATAAGTACCCGCTTGTCACTTGGGACACGATGTGATTCGAGTGGGGTTCGTGAAAGTAATCTGATCCGAGATTTCCACACCTTTTGACAAAGCCTCAGAGTCAGAAGGAACATAACCAGCACAAGAAGCTTCACCATGTAATCAATCAAATTCAACCACTGACTCTTCTCAAGATCATAAGATTGCATTTCATAAGAATCAGAAGCCTCTCTCTTGAAGAAAGCTTCGGCGCCAGTAATTAGAGGAAGACCATACCCAAAGGCTTGGACACCCAGCATGACAAGAGAAATAAAAGGAGAGGAATCAGCATTCTGTTTGAGGTAAAACAGTTGACTTGAAATGCAAGCAATTGCTAAAGAAAGAGTCAAAATACGGAGGATTCCCTCAACACCCCGGCGAGAGAGAATATCTTCCCTCTGCTTCCTGTACATAATTGGAAGAGTTTGAAGCTTAACCATTCCAAAATATAGTGGATCATCTTCATTTCTCTGGCTGGCTATGGAAATTCTTGCAGTTGGGTTGACCAACCACCGAGCTGTAGTGGGCGGGTAAGACACTATGACTTCTGTCAAGCAATCCAACCCTGACTCAAGATCCATGCTCTGAAATAAGATCTTCCATGAGGCTCGGACATCCCTGCAGCCAACAAGATACATCCGACCAAAATGTGGATCATAAAGACCCTCCAGAAAAACAACAGAAAAATTGCTATAATCTTTTCCGATAATTGTTAGTTGAGCTGATACATTCAAAAGGAGCTGTTTTTCGGTGTATTCAGCTTTAGTGTGGTAAGGTGTCTCTTCTTCTCTGGTGCTTATATTTCTTGAATACCAATAGCGCCCAAACAATGGACCAAGTGAGAAAATATCCATCTGAATATCAACTCTTGGGGGATGAGAATTTGGAAATGGATCAGGAACTGCAGAGATTTGAAGAGTCAGATCTTCTGCAAGGAGATCAAACCTGGATAAAAAGTCATCTGTGTCTTCTAGTTTAGGAAATTGCAGCAAGGATTTCTTAACTAGAGTTCCAAAACTGAAAGGCTCATTTTTTTCTAGGATTGCACCAGCTGCTTGGATTTTTAAGTAACTATAATAGGGACGTGACACTCTGAAGTAATTCCACAACTCTGAGGGCCTAACTAGCCTTTCAAATGATAAAGGAAAGTACTCCTTATTACTTTTATCAATACTTGAAATACTCCCAACAATTATGCTTCGCTGCTTTATTGAGAATGAGACAGGAATATACAAACAGATACGAGAGTTACAACTACTCCCTTCTACATCTACTATGCCAAGACAACCAACCATGCAAAGCTGCCCACTAGAAGAATTCCAGATTCCTTCAGCAGCTAGAGTCATGTTGCTAAGCCCAGATCTCTGTCTCACTCTATACTGATCCTCTGATGCAGGAACAGCCCAAAAAACTGCAGCAACTCTTGCCGCACTAGCATTTCGATGCCCATTCATTGTCTTGCACCTTACATCCTGCATGTAAAGTATGACATCCTTGAAGGCGCCATTTGTGGCTTTAATCTCTTTATCTGACACAAAAGGACCCAGCTTGCTACAGTAATCATCCATGCCATTGCATTTCCAGTTTGGCACAACAGTGAAAGCTCCACTATTAGTAACTTGCTCAAGAATGGCACAGAAGCTATCTCCTTTGTAGACATCAATGCCAGAATTCATCAAGTTATCTCGATATGGATAAGGATCACAAGCCTTGGATACAATCTTCTCAGAGCCAAACTCATATTTTGTCGACTTGAGCATCTGGGCCAAAACATGAACTTGATCAAAGTACTTAGCATTTGATTTTGGATTTAAACTTTTCAACTCCCCTCGTATCACCCTATCAGTCAATTTATGTGTCAATGGGTAATGAAGAACAAGCAATATCTGATCATCTTGCAAAAGAGGTGCTTGGTTGTAATTTAGATCAGAGCCCTTCAACCATTCCCATGGATTGTTTGAGTCAGACTCCCGAGATGGCAACATTGCATTCCCCAACAAACACAGCACTCTTTCCCCACCATTCTGTTTGGTTTCAGTGTAAATCCCTTCAAATGAAATTGCAAGCTGAGTATGACTAGGCCATATCTGAAATCGAGGACTGCCCTCATACGGCCTCTCTGCAAATGAAGTATCTAGTGTTATGCCCAACATCAGAATCCCACTGACACTTACAGACTTCTTAGTCTGATGAGCGTGATCAACATCTGTGATCCAGAAAGATGATATGTTCGAAGGATCCTTTGAAAAGGTCTTAGGGACATCCCTATCATCAAATGGCATAATGGGAGCATCACCTGCATCCTGCCACCAATCCCCATACCCGAAATTGAGCTCTTCTTTTATGTCAGCTATCCTATTATCTTCAGCTTTGAATTCAGAAGCAGATGATAAAACTGGTTTACAATGTTTCTTTACCTCACCAATTCTTTCATACTTGTACTCCACTTCCGCCGAAGATTCCTTTTTAAACTCAAACTCCACTTTTGGGACATAATTTGCAAACCCTAGGATAAACATCTCATACATTACCCAAACAACAACAACAACCAGATATAAACTCTTCATGGTTCCAAATCTCACTTTTTTCAATATTTCTCAGCTACCCACTTCCTAAAAACCACTAAAAATCAAAACCAATTTCTCAAAACACAAAACAAAAATCACAAAGACTGCAGATTTGCTACTTCCCCATAAAAACTAGTAAAACCGTAGTCACTACAGAATTATTAATCTAAATGAAGACCATCAAGATACAAGCTTATGGCATAGTAGGTACTTTTTGCAAATTCAATGAAGCAATTTAGTACAAGAAAAACAAACCTGAAATTTTGGGTGTGCCTGTTTAAGTTCTCGCAAAGATTTCTGGGAACTTCGATTTAGTGAAACTTTGGATATTGGAGAATGCTTAAAGCGAAAGACTTTGAAAGTAGTTGTCGCGTAACAGGTCAATGCTTGTTGGCTTGTCTTTTTCTTTTTCATTTTTTATTTTTTTTTTACTTTAAGTTAATTTTAGATAAAGTTATGCTGCCGCGAATAGTCAAGAATTAAGTGAATAAAAGGAAAGCAAATTATCCGTCCCCGGATTTTTTTTTTTTAAATTGATTTTTTTTTTTATGTTTGTGATCGTAGAATTTAAGTATTTTCATGCAAATTAATAATTTAATATTTTATCAATAAATTATGAGATTGTTGATAAATATTTAATTTTTTAAAAATATTTTGATTATAAAAAGAAAGAAAAAAATAACTAATCAATTGAAAAATAAATAAAAGAAAATTACAATAATCAAATGCATCCTTCTTGGTTTTTTTTTTTTTTATGGGTTCATTGAAAGTTGTTTATCTTGCATGCCAATTTTATCAATGTATATTCGATGATTGTTAATTTTGTTTAAGAACATGTTAATCGATTGACTTTATCTCAGAGACTTTAAGTGACTTTCAATGTTCAGCGTTAAGCTCGTGACAGAAAATGAAAAAAATAGGAAAGGGGTCCTCTTGTCTTATTTCCTCTAGTAGGGGTAATGGTGTCAGTTTTGGAAGCCTTGAGAAGAACCGAGAGTTTAATGGTGAATTTATTCGGAAAATTAAGGAGAGTAATCCCATGTTAGCCTATCAAAAGCTTTCCTACGCTTAAAAGTATGGATAATTTTTTGAACAACAAAAAACATTATTATCAGCATATTTCATCCCAGGGATTTTTAACTGGATTGATAATGTTTTGCTTATTCTTATTAACAAAATTTTACCAATGGGTCTATACAGGGAGGGAGGGAGCAGCCATTTCAGGATTGTTGTTCTTATGGGAAGGGAGAGAAGACTTTCTCAATAACATCAGTAGTCCCACCATTTTCCCAGCTTATCAAAAGAAAATTGATATCATCGATTACTCCTCTTATAGAAGGATGTAGACGTGAAGTCAGGATTACTGACTTGGGGGACAATTGTTGCCTTGGTAGACAAGACAATAAAAATAAAAATGAAAATAGAAAAGAAAATTTTAACCAAAAAAAGCATTATAAAAAGTAAGCTAAATTCAGTTAGCGATGGTGCTGCAGAGGAGCAAACCAATAAGGTAACTTATAACCAAATAAAGGATTTGATAATGGCTTTCCAACACAGCCTTCCTGTTCTTGAGGCCTGAAATTTGCTCCATTCCAAGCTTCAAGCTGCCTGAAAACCACCTAAAGTCATACTTTTCAGGCAGCTTGAAGGTCAGAAATTTTCTTCCAGAACATGTTTTTAGGCATATGTATGACAAGCTATTTAATGAAGAGCTCAGATAAGAAAATTGCTGTCCATCCCATATGAAAATGGTTACTATAAAGCAGGAATGTAGTTTATGAATTTTCAGCTCCAATGATCTCAAATACCATCCAATCCACCTTATTCATCTTGATGATTCTCTTCATGCCAACAAAGATGTTCCATTGCTTCACAGCCAATCTTCGTTTCTAAATGACTTTAAAAAAAAAAAACCTTCTCTAGCCCCATGTGAACCTCCATCCTTCCTTAGCCACACAAAAAGAAGAGTTCTGCCATCTTATTCAACTTACGTTTGATTTCTAATGCTGCAGAAGAATCCCAAAGAAAACTTAAACTGATCCATGACAAAAAGTTCTACCAACATCTTTCACTTTTAGTAGCAGAATATTCATTCTTCTCATTTGAAATTCCTAATAGACAGATTCATCCGAAAAGAAAATTCTTACCCTTTGAATTTCCGGCACCATGTGAAACCAGATAGTCTTTGAAGAATTTAAACTTTAAATTTGACAACATAGAAGCAATACCCTGTTAACTATGATTTCTATAATGAAAATGACAAAACTTCACCTAAGATACAAGTTTTAAGAAACTTGCTCTTACAAGAACGAGATTTATTATAACTAGTTTGCCAAGGAGCAAGATACATCAAGTCCAATTACTGTAGCAACAGAATAGGAAGAATACATTCCACAACATGCACTGATAAAATCATGTACAAACTGCTAAGCCAGAATTTGGTATATCCAAGAGGATTATCTTCTATCATATGATTCTGGTAGTATAATAATACATAAAATCTGCTGATAAAGATACCATCATAATTTAATCAGCATAGAAATCAACAATAAATATTGTACTTACATTTTAGAGTGCAACTTATCCTACATTGCCTCGTTATCCAGTATCGAGCATTTAGCTGATATAAGTGCAGCTTTAAGGAATTAAACTAGTTTCATCATCAATGGCAGAGCCAAACTTGAATTTGCTAAAACAAGAACCAGAACACTCCATTTTCCTTAGCTTCAGCAATAAAAACAGCAAAATCCCACACACAAACCCCAACGCAGCACTAGAACCAGTCAAAGAAACAGCAGCACAAACCAACATAACAAAAGACTCCTCCTTTGAGTTCATATCCCTAGAGGCCATAGCCAACTCAATGCCAGCAAACAATAAAAGTACTCCAAGAATCCCTATAGGAAACTGACTCAAAATCCTAACAAAAGAGTTTCCAAACACCATCCCAATCACCAACTTCCCAATCCCCAAAAAGACCACTGACCATCCACTCCTTGCCCCAAACCTATACTGACCAGCTAACCCACCAGCACCATGACAAACTGGCATTGCCCCAAACCAACAGCCCACCAAATTCATAACCCCAACACTCACAGAAACCTTAGCAGCAGACAGTTCCCTGTCTGGAAACAAATCACCAGACAGCTTGCAAACTGCAATAACTGAATTCAATATGGACAATGGAATTTGTGGCACAGCTCCTTTCAGAAACCCAACTTTCCAATCTTCCCAGGTAATACTCAGAAATCCAATCTTTGATGGACCAAACTTAATATCATTAAAAATCGAAGGATCGCGTATAAAGCATAAAACTAACCCAAATAAAAACACTATCAAAGCAGCTGGAATTGAACCCATAATTCTCAACCTCTTTGAGCTTCTGCGACGAGGCTCGTTGTCATCAGATTCATTTCCGTTGTGATAATCACCAGAACCTGTGAAGATTACTAAAAAGAGAAGACTTGAAAGGGCCAAAACAAGACCATCAAAGCCCAACCAAGCCCGTGGGGTGGTAGATTTAGAAGCTACGAAATCCTGATTGTAGCGGATATACTTGATGGCTGAGAAGGCAAAGGAGAGGCCTTGAGAGAGCTGGACCCCACGGACAACAGGGAGAGGGAGGATACGGTAAAGAATCGACATCAGACCGGTAGCCCCGAGGAGGAGGAGGACGGCGGCAGTGGAAGCACCAGCAGTCGCGATTTGCGAGGTGGTAAGATGTGGGGTTTCGGAGACGGCGACGGCAGCTATGGATTTCATGGGTTGGACAGGCATGGGGATGTGGAAGAGTAGGCCTGTGATTATGTTGTAAAGAGCAGTAAAGATGAGAGTTGTGGACAGATCTAAATGGGAGACCAAGGTAAGGGTTAGGACTATTGGGATAAAAGTGCCCAAGTCTCCTACTGCTCCTGATAATTCGGAGGAGAGCGTGTTTTTTATGTGGAAATGATGAGACCACCATGACCGGTGGCGCGGGAGGAGAGGAGTAGCGCTGGTGCTGGTGGTAAAGGAGGAGGAAGAAGATTGCTGGTCCATGATTGGATAGCACTTCGGGGAGCTTGGATTGTGGGAAAATGGAAATAATTTTGTCCCTTTTTTTTCCTTGGGATTATGAAAGTGTCTGCTGATTTGGCATGTTTTGATGCTGACGTAGATTTGATTTGTTTACCAATGATATGAGAGGAAATGGGGTGGAAGGTGCAAAGATCAGGGAAAATCTAGGATTATAAAATTATTGGAGTCACTTGAACTAGTTGGCAATGAGATGGGACGGAATGCGTCTGGCTGTTGGGAGATTTGGGAAGTTAGATCAGATCATAAGATGGACAAAATTTTGGCTCTTCAGATCCGTAAAGGGTGCTGTTGGGCTTTGGCTGGCCTTTTCCGGCCTTTTTTATAGATAAAAAAATGTCTTTGCAGGCTCAATCCTTTCAGCAACTTACTTTTTGATGATAAAAAAAAGGGATACATAGATTTTCAATTCTTAAGTTCAAGGTAAAATTTGCTCCACATAAATAATGCATTTGAAATTAACACAAACAAATAAGATTGGAAATCCAAAATCACTTATGACGCATGAACTTATGATTGAATCAACCACGAGAAAGAGATGCTTGGATTAGATCGTGACAGGTTACCACCAGGTGAAGTATTGAAGCCCGAATGCTCCTCTTTGCGGCATATGTTGTTGCTCATGAAGTCCTAATTTACCTATGGCTACGGACACTTGGGGCTTATGGAGATTCAGCAGTTCTGGTCAGTGTTATACCAGACTGATTGAGTTTGAAAGGATAAGATATTTCAGTTTATATTTGATTTTATTATCAGTAATTTTTTTGTGATTATCTAGAAATCTAATGTAAATCTTGATGTTTATCCCCAACTTTCCAGATGCCAATCTTGAGAGTCCTTCATAATTTAGGTCCTAAGCCCAAGACCCAAATAAGCCTAGCCCACTACAATCTAATAAATCCAATAGTTTGAAACAACGTAATCAAATGGCTTTTTTTAGTGGTGTACTTTGTGCTGAAAAGAGGCTTTTCATCAGCTTTTTTATATATTTGGTAATTTTGGTTCAAACGCTAATGATGAACCCAATCTTACTACTTTGGTTTCAAATTGAATAATAAGTGTATCACATCACATCCCTTATCTAAATCCCCAACGAGGTCAAGGTCAAAAAGTATCCCAATTTACTCTCTTTTGGGGGACATAAATATGACAAGATTCAAAGCAAGCATAATAATTACTTTAATTCTTTGATTTTTTTTTTATGATACATGAATTTACTGATTTGAACTAAAAGATTGATGATTTAAGTATGATTCCCTATTTAAACTTCAAAAAAAAAAAAAGAAAAAGCATGATTCCCTAAGTTACTTAAGGATAAAATTCAAAAGTAATGGCAGAATCATAACGTTCCCTTAATATTTTACTGATTTAAATTTCACCCTTTTCTGAAATTTAAAGAATGAAATATGGGAAGATTAAACAAACTTCTTGAATATTTAATATTTACTACCAAATTGAAAAATTAGTAATTAATCGTGCACCCTAATAAAAATTCATGAATTGATAATGTAATAAATAATATAATAAACAACGGTGGATTTAAAATTTTTTTCAAATATATTCATTTATAATATATATAAAATTGTTAACAAATTTATTAATTTTATAAATAGAAAGCACATCCAAATAAAAAATTTTAAGGGCATTCACAAAAAAAAATTTCAATATTTTTTTATTTTTCAATACTTGAACTCTCCTTTAAATATGAAAACGTCAGTGAAAATAAGAGAAAATGACATTTAAAATATATACAGTATGATCATAAAAGAACATAACTTTTGAGAAAGCCCCATTTTTAATTTTCACAAAATAAAAATTTTTATTGCTATAATCAAATAACTACAAATAAATATTTTTTTGGTTGAAAAGCAAAATTTTAAAAAATGTCTTTATAATTTATTATGGATAATAATCTAAAGATAATTGCAACATTGTGGCCCCCAACTTTTTTCCCAATAATAGTAAAATATCATGATTATATTTGACTTTTTTAAAAAGTTTTGGGAATAAAATTAAAAAAGATTAGAAGTTGTAAAAATATTAAGAGTTATATATATATATATATATATTATCAGCATAATTTTTTAATTTTATAAATTAAGTAAAGGAATTGACAAAATTCTCTTTTTGAATTATTTTTTGATTTTTTAATATATTCTTAAAGAATTTATATCATTATATTAATTTTACTTGTAAAATTTAAAAATATCATTCACTAATAAATAAATTAATTTGTATATATTAGATACATAAAAAAATATTCAAAAAATAGTAAAATTATCACAATAGAGACAAAGCAACGGTCCAAAGACCAAATCCTAACCATAAGAAAATATGAAACGTATTTTTGTCAAAGAAAATATATAAAAATTAATTTTGCATGGGACCGGGACAGCTTTTATCCAACAATGTAGTCGTTACACTCCACCACCGAATTTTGCTAACGTGGCACGTTAAATTTTAAATCTACCAATTCTCCCTACACAGAATTCGACCGTTAGCTCTTTCCTTATTCTATAACCAAAATCAGAACATTTTCTCTTTGGTTCTTCGATCTTCACAAAGAAAGGAACAAAAATCTCATTGAAAAATATGGCCATCGATTGTGGCTTCGCCGACGAGGAAATGGTGATCGATGAGGGTCTCGGATACCCGAGAGCCTATGCGAAAATATGCCGGGACCGTAGTCTTGGTCCCTACAATCATGGCCCTCCTTTTACCTTCATGCCTTATGCTTTCCAGCAGTGTGATGAGGTAATTTTTACCATTTTTCTTTGATTTTCTTATGTTTTTTGGGTTCTTTAAAGATGGAGAGGAAATGGGTTTTTGGGGTTTTGGGTGATGTTGTTCTTATGTTGGATTTTTTGACAAAAATTGAGGAAATGGGAAAGAAAATAAGGCTTTGGAGGTTAATTACTAATTTGTATTTTGCAGAGCTTGAGAGCGAAGGAACTGGACCAAATGTTCTCGATAATTGATCCGAAGGCAAGATCAACAGCTAAGCCAAAAATCTTCATCAATCTCTTGTGGAAGCAGCTCAGTCATTTAGGGTAATTTACTTGAATTTTACTCTTTAAGACCCTTGGAAAACTTACAAATGTGTTGAGAAATGGAAAATCATGGGATTTGTTTTCTGATTTCTATCACTTCTCCTGAATTCAGGAACGCCGGCTTTGATCCAGAAGTAATTCGTGTCGATTCATATGGCAATGTGCTGTACTACCATGCTGATTCAGCTTCACCGCTTTATTGGGATATTGATCACTGGTTTCCTTGCTCAAGTACATTACTGAATGACCATCAAGAGCTCTATTGTTTTGTTTTTATTAGGTTATCTTTTCATTAAATTATGGTGCTGTTTTTTAGGGGGTGGATTGACCGTTGCAAGTAATCTGAGGATATTACAGTGGCAAGTATGCAAGAAAAAACATAACAAGCTAGAATTTCAAGTTCCATGGTGGGATTTTCAGTTGGGAATTTCTGTGAATCAGTTCTTATCAATTTTCGCTTCTCGAAAGTCTGATTTCAGGTTTGGGATTTCTGTAAATTTATACATTTCAATCCATCTTATAATTGGAGAATTGATAGTGTTATATGATTAATACAAGCTGTACAAATATGGCAGGCAAAGGGCATTTTCCTTCTTGTTTGCAGAAGGTGAGAATGAAGAGATAAATTCTTCACAAACAGTGGAGTCACATTCTTTTCCACAGCATTTTATGAAGTCAAAAGAAAATTTTGGCCTTGCTCCAGCTGCCGTTGTTGTAACTCGAAAGGAACTATATGATACTTCATCAGCTTTGAAATCACTGGATTACAACAGGCAGATAAGGTCACAGTCTCCTATTATTGGTTAGTACAAAAGGGGGAAAAAACTCTAGCTGCTCGTATACTTGGGCATTCATCTCAATCATTTGTCTCATAATAAGCTTTCTCTTTAAACTTTTCAGCTGCAAGGAAAATGAAATCTAACGTTTTGAAGGAAAATGAAAATCCAGATTTTGTTACAAATCCATATCAGGCCATTGTTATGGCCAGAGATTCACTGAAACAAAGAGAAGAATCACACAAGATGCAAGCAGAAATTCAGAAGTTGGATGAAGAAGTGAATGACATGAGGAGGAAAAATGATGAAGAAAAGTATGCTATTCAAGACTTGGAAGTGGAGCTGATAAAGCGTAGGAGAAGGGCAGAAAAGTGCAGACGGCTAGCAGAGGCACAATCTTCATACAGGATTATGCTAGAAAAGATGATTCGGGATGCTATGCACCAGTAAGATTGTCAAACACCTGCTCCTAATATAATAATAGTTATGTCTTCTATTTGTAGATTCAATATATTCTTGTTTTGCTTCTTGCAGGAGTGTTGTTTACAAGGAACAGGTGAGACTAAACCAGGCTGCAGCAAATGCACTCATGGCAAGACTTGAAGCACAAAAGGCAATATGTGATGCCTCGGAGAAGGAACTTCATAAGAAATTTAAACAACGAGATGAACTTGAAAAGCAGATAAGGCCTAATTGGGAACACGCAAGGAAGAGATCGAGAACGGATGATACTTTCTTTGAAGGACAAGATAGCAAAACTGTTATTTATCTACCAGGAATCAGACCAAGGACACCTGTACACAAGGAGCTGAGAGTGTTTCTGGAGGAGGAACATAAAGCATCTGTAGCTGGTTTATCTTCAAATGATGATCAAAAGCATGAAGAAATTGAAGAGGAACTGGCAATTACAGCAAGAAATGCCTTCAAAGAAAAGCGTGAGGACCATGATAAAGCCATAGCTGCTTTAGAAGATGAAAAATCAATCGAGCAGAAGTTTCAGAGACTTGAAATAGAAGAGGAGAGACGAGAAATTCAATTCCCTGTTATTGAAGAAACAGAAAGAGAGGAAGATGAAGAGACAAGGAGGCAGCGTGGGAAAGGGAATGTAGAGAGGTGGCTCCAAATGCTATTGGAGAACACTCAAGAAGAATTGGACTCTCAAAATGTAGATGCAGAAGAAGTGACTGGAACTTATGAAATAATAAAAACTCAAGATTTGAAGTATCCACAGAAAGAGAAAGAGGTCATGACGCAAATTCATGAGAAGCAGAAGAGTGTTCAGGAGAAGGATGATGAGATTGTTGAGATAGTAGAAGGCAGTAAAACACCAAGGAGCAAAGCTTGTGAAGTTGTTGGAAGCAGAAAGGAAAGAAATCTTATGAGGTCTGAGAGTGCCAGGGCCTTCCGACGTATCCCATCGTCTCCATCTTTGATTTTGGGTGGTATGAAGAAAGGAGTGGAGTGCATGAGGAAGAAGCCAATTGTAACTAGTGATGATGAAGAAGATTATGCTGTGGGAAACAACTTCCTCGAGTCATCCATCAAAACAATAAAGAAGGCTGTAAAAATATGAAGATTTATACCAGCAGCGCCTTTCTCTCTTGTAAAATCTTCAACATTGAGGTGATTTATTTATTATTTTTAAGATTGTTAAAAGTATCGCTTAAGTTGAATAATTGAGTGAATGTATGTCTTTTCAGCTTTATGTTTGTATATTTGGTCGTCCGGTTGTGAGATAACAGCTAGTTGTTTGTTATACTATTCTGTTTGGTCAATATCTGTTTAATGTATCAGTGGTTTTCTTTTATTTTTTAAATCTGTTCTCTGAATAACTTTGGGTATTAGAGATACGTTGTTTTATCAAAGTGAGTGCTAATAGCTCCAAAATCGAATAAACAGTGTTTTGGGTATTCTTGTAAATATGAATTTAGATCAGACATTTTTATTTAGGGTTAATGTCATAACGTATCTCTTTGTTAGATGGTTAAAACCCTGTATGCAGCCCTGAGGAGCTCTAAATACATCACATTAATCTGTGCTTCTTCAACATTCAAGCAAAAAGGACGCCTAAAATCATGAGCAAAATAGATGTATTTCAAAATGATGTTATTGTGATTTTTGATTTAATACACCATCCTCAATTTTTAGGCAACTTTTTCTCGCATTTGACTTTACAGGAAAAATACAACAGTACAGAGGAAAGTAGAGTAGCAGACAACACCTTAGGAAGTTACAGTTCAGAAAAAGGAAGTCTACAGCATTTCTGTGAGCACCACGCCATCAACCCCGACGCTGTTTCCCTTGTTTATGGATACATTCCTAATCAAACAGAAAGGAAGCTTTTTCTCTCTTCATGCCAATGGGGCATCAATATTCAAGATGATTCTACAGCATTCTTCCAAGCTTCCCTGTCCTTCTGTGATATATGGTAATACGTTTTAATTTTAACAGGCTAATCAATGGTGCTGGATGCATAGCCCAAAAATACATTTTCACGTTGCAACATTTAAGCTGCCTTTTACGCATCTACATTCTATATGGGAGTTAATAACTTCCCAATTTCTTTCAAAGATCTTATTTGTCAAGCTTTCCCTAATATTTCCACATCACCACAAGAACAGATGCCATCCTTGAAATGGTGGAATTCTTCAGTATCCCTAACAGAAATTTCCCGGCGTACAATCTTGGAGATGAATTTAATGGTACCGTGACAGCTTTGGCACATATAGAGATTCTTTGTTACCCAAATAGGCGTTCCAGGGACAGTATTAATGAGACCAAAAGCAACAGCTAGTCTCTCACTGTGCCCACAGAACATCTCAGCTTTTGAAATTTCAACTTCATCCATGGAATCACATTTTCCACCCAGGCCAGCTACCTTCATTTTCTCATAAATTCCTTCTAAAACTGCATTTATTTCCTTTATTTGAGGATGAAAATTATCTCCACTGAGGAAAGCATGAATTTTTCCCTTAACTTCCACCCAACTGCATCCAGGATCAATGATTAGCCCATTATCTTTCATCATCTTTCGAACTTTTGCAACTTCATCCCATCTACCACTGTTCGCATAGAGATTACATAACAAAACATAATACCCAACACTTCTTGTATCATTTTCAAAAATACGCTGAGCTGCAAATTCACCAAGGTCAACCTGCTGGTGAATTCTACATGCATTTAACAAGGCTCCCCATATAGCTGAATCTGGCTTTATAGGCATTTCCTGTATAAACTCATACGCCTCCTCCAACTGCCCAGCACGGCCAAGCAAATCAACCATACATGCATAATGCTTCAAATTTGGGGCGATGCCATATTTCAGTTCCATGCTATTAAAAAACTTCAAACCTTCAGTTACCATTCCGGATTTACTGCAAGCACATAAGAGTGGAATAAATGTAATCTCATCGGGATTGACATTAGATTCTATCATTTTATCGAAGAACTCCACAGCCAGTTTCCCTTGTCCCCGCTGTGCATATCCTGTCAGCAGAATATTCCATGCCGCAACATCTTTTTTCTGTGACTTAAATTGGTTCCCTGCCGGTCCCATCCTTCCACACCTTACATACATGTCCAGAAGTGCATTGGGCAGGAAACCATCAAGCCCCATGCCAGTCCTCAATGCATATGCATGAATCTCTTTTCCACACATCAATCCTCCTATCCTAGCACATGCAGATAGAACAGACACCAAAGTGACAGAATTCGGTTTTAAACTCACTTTCATTTGTCGAAAGAAAATCAATGCTTCAAAGCACCGGTTGTTAAGTCGAAGCCCTAAAATGATAGCAGTCCAAGAAATGACATCCTTGTCTGAAATGTTGTGGAACACTTCTAGAGCCTTGTCAATACATTTACACTTGGAATACATATCAATTAACGTGTTAGCAACAATAATGTAAGACATAAGCCCTGACCTTTTGGCCAGTTCATGAAGCTTAATCCCCATATCTAACTTACCCAAATGGGCACAAGCAGACAGAACACTGACTAAAGTGATCTCATCAGGCATGAAACCCTGCAACTCCATCCTTTTGTAGGTATCCACAGCTTTATCAGGCAGTACATTCTTCTCATAACCTGAGATCATTGCTGTCCACGAAACTACATCCCTACATTCCATCCTGTCAAAAACTTTCTCCGCTGTTTCCCAACATCCAAAACTTGAGTACATTTGAATCAAAGAATTACAAACCGAAACATCATCCGACATCCCTGTTACAATCACATATCCATGAATTTCTCTGCCTAATCTCTCATCACCAAGACTCTCACAGGCAGAGATCACACTCGTCATAGTCATCAAATCTGGATCAAAACAATGCTCACGCATCGTAAAAAACAACCTTATCCCTTCCAAACACTCTCCATTCTCAAAATACCCTGAAATGATCGCATTCCATGATATCCTATCTCTCCTAGTCATTTTATCAAACAATAACCTCGCTCTTGGCAAATCCCTACATTTTACATACATAGTTACCAAAGCATTAACCACGTCAACATCCGCCTCGAAACCGAACCTAATAACATGAACATGAACCTCTTTACCTCTTTCCAAATTTGGAACAGCTCCACAAGTTCTCAAAACACAAGGGAAAGTATAAATATCAGGCTTAAAACCAACCCACAACATCTTATGATACAAACACAAAGCTTCGTCGAAAAACCCATTTTTCGCGTACCCGCTAATCAAAACATTCCAAGAAAATACATCTCTTTCCGGCATTTTACCAAACACATACCAAGCATCACTCAATTTTCCAAACCTCATAAACATACTTAACAAAGCATTTCCAAGCCTAAGGGTCAAAGGGTTACTCGAATTCGATATAAAAATGTAAACTTGTTGCCCTTCTTCCAAAGCTCTCTTCCATTCACAGAGTCCCACCATAGCAATAGCTGCGTCTTCATCTAATGGAATCTGCAATTCTTGCATTGAGTTTAAGTAGCTTAGAGCTTGTTGGAGATGTCCGTTGAGACAAAGAAGGTTGAGATGGGAATTTGAGTTGTGGGTATTCAAGGAATTGGTGTTCAGGACTGAGAATTGTCGGTGGGGTTGTGTTGAGGAAATTTGGTGGGTTTTGCGTTGGTTTGAGAAATATAGGGATTTGGGGCATTGGGTATTGGTGTGGAGAGCGTTTGGTTGGTCGGGTTTGATAAGGGTTTGTAGAGTTTTAGCAGAGAAAGCCATTGTTGAAACTACAGAACATCGCTGGTTTTGTCAGGGTTTTTGAAAGGGTTTAACTCGTTTGGATTGAGGATAAGGTGGAAAATTTTGAAATGAAATAATACTACAAATAATTGAATTTTAAAAATTTTTAATATAATATTATAAATTTATTAATTAATAAATATTAAAAAATTATTTATAAGTAATATATTATCATTTAAAATTAATTATATTAAGAGAAATTATGATATTAATTAAAATTTTAATAATTCAAATATTATATTTTAAAATTTTAAAATTTAAATATAATATTAAACATCTTACTATGATTTAAGAATAATTTTATTGTTGTTTTACTCTTGCCATTTTACATCTTAATTTTCATTTTTTTAGTATCATTATCATAATATTTTTTTATTTAATAACTTATTTTTTAATCTTATAGAATTTCAACATTATAATTACTTGGCAACTCAATAAAAATGTCTAATATCATTCACCATCTATTATTTCAAAATTACGGGACAATATAATTTTCAAAGCATAAAAAATAATTGGTAAATTTCATGAATATACTTTTTGGTTCAAGGTGAAGTGAAAAATACATAACTTGTTCCTTTGCATAAAATCCCAATCCCAAACCAGTTAATCCTAGCAATAATTTTGCAACAAATCTCATTAAATTTAAATTGAGAACTATACGTACCTTGTCCCACTATATTTCAAAATCTTTGTCAAATTGTGCTTAAATTTTCCTTCAATCACAAGCCTTCGACCAATTCTGCAAAAACCTAATCTTAAATCTTGATTGGAATTACTAAATGAAATTTGTCTACATCATAGTTGAATAATTTTCATGATTGATTGTTGAGGGAAGAGGATTATCATTTCAAAATTCGATTGAACAAAATTTTGTTACCTATTCGATTGCTTCTCTATCAATTCCTAAGTTGTGTTATAAAAAAATTTTAGTTGGTTATTTTGTAGTTAACCGTACATTTTCAATCCCTCTAAATTCACAGGATTTATATTTTAAGTTTACTCTAGAACTAATGATAGTCAAAGATTAAAATTTTTTAGTGTCATCAATTTGTTTTATTTTAAAAATATCATCCCTTTTTACTTATGGCATTAAACTAATGATGATGATGATGATGCCACATGATGGCATATGGCCTGATGACTTTCTTTCTTTTTTTTTTTCTTTTTTGTTTTTAAAAATAAAAATCTATTTCAATCCGTATGCCTTTAGACATGGCCCATAACATAATTTATATGCGATTAGGCATGATCATACATAACATAATCGATATGTGTTTAAACATGACCATACATAACATAAGTAAATATATTGTAACTAGTGAGACAAGGACAGAGGTGAATTAAAAATTAAAAAAAAAAATCCTAAATTTAAAATCTTACACTTACACATTGTTTTGTGCTTTTATCAGCACTCAATGAATGTCATGGCATTTATGTCTTTCACCCCCTCTCATAAGTATAAAAAATACTATTTAAATACTATTTCATGAATTTTATTGATTTTTTTTATCTCTAATCTTATGCAAGTCATTTTCATTGTGCACCCTTTTGGTTTCCATGATTTTTTAAAGCATTCATCTCATGTTAATTTTTCTGATGTATAGCTTTTGGAGTCTCCTTTCATTTGCTTATAATTTGCTGGTCTCCTGCAAGCTTGGGTTTCCAATCTTTCCCTCTTATCAAAATCTTTGTGCCTGTTTTCTTGTAGTCGTGATTTAATCTTTCTCCTCTTTTTTTTTTTTCTCTCTACTGTCTTGTCTTTGATAATATTAACGTATAGCTTCAGGACAATCTTTTTTCCTTTCTTCTTGTTGTCGTGCTTGTAACGTGTGTATGTGTCTGGGTACAACATCTCGAGGGAGCTGCTTCTTAATTTCCCTTGCTGGTTCAAGTGTGACAAAAAGATCATGGAAAGCTCGACACATTGAACATATAACTTCAGGTATCATTAGAAGCAGGGGCGAAGCCAGGGCACTGGCAGGGACCTCCCCTGGCTTTTGGAATCTTTGAGAATATGATAGATTTTATGAAACAAAAAAGGATAAATATATTAATGCTTATCAAGAGAAATATATACATTTTATTCAATTACGATTTATAATTATTTAAATTTAGCATACTATTTTTGTTAATTTTTTATTATTTTTATTGTTATATTGATTCTTATTTAGGCTAAAAAACTTTTAGCTTCGCTCTTGGTTACTACTTAGATAGAGAGTTTTTAACAAATGAGAAATTATTTCATATACTATTAGTAAAATTTTTAAATTTATAAAGGAAATTAGTAAAATGATATATATCTTTAAGGTATATTAATAAATATTGAAAATGAAAGCTTGGGGGTCACCAAAGGACACAAATAGGTAGAAATGCAAGAATACTATTGTAATCTCTTAAATGATTTTTTTTTTGTTTTCTTAGAAATAGACTTGATCTGTTTCGTTTTGGATGAATAAATTTAATCATTTATCAAGGATACTGGAATACCAACCAAAAGGCATAAATTAATTCAGATAGAGTGTTTGGGTATAATAATATCATAAATATAAGACCAAAGGTACTCTTCTGACCAAAAAAGAAAGGGAGACCATGCCAAATTAGAATCAGAGAATTATAAAACTAAAAGTTCAATTGAATCATTGAGAAGGTCCAGAGAATCATTGGTTGAAGCAAATGTAAAATATATATTTTTTGTAATTCTTTGCTGACTCCTTTATAATATTGCTTATGGATCATTTTTTGTTAGTTGATTCTAATGATTTTCATGGTTCACTGCATCAAAAATAGAAAATTAACAAAAGAAAATCAATATAACAGAAAAAAAAAATCAACAAAGAAGGAGAACATGAAAGACATATATGCCTTGTCAGCTGACGGCATTCATTGAGTGCCGAGCACAACACAATGTGATTAAGTGTTAGATTTAAATTTAGGGCACTTATTTTTTTAATTTTTAATTTACCTTTGTCGCTATCTCACTGGCTATGGTATATTTACTTATGTTATGTATGGTCATGTCTAAGACATATTTATTATGTATGACCATGCCTAAATATATATATATATATATTTATATATTATGTCATGTGCACTTTTTTATTTTGTTTTTATCTTATACAAGTCAGTTGTCGTCATTTTCATTGTGGACTCTTTTGCTTTCCATGTTTATTTAAAGCATTCATCTCATGTTGATTTCTATGATATACAGCTTAACATATGGCCATGTCAAAGACATTTATTATGTATGGCCATGCCTAAAGATATATATTATGTCATGGGCACTTTTTATTTTGTTTTTATCTTATACAAGTCACTTATTGTCATTTTCATTGTGGTTTCCATGTTTATTTAAAGCATTCATCTCATGTTGATTTCCTTGATATACAGCTTTTGGAGTCTCCTTCCATTTTCTTGTAATTTGCTGCTTTCTTGCAAAGCTTGGCTTTCCAATCTTTCCCTCTTATCAAAATCTTCGTGGCTGTTTTCTTGTAGTCATGATTTAATTTTTTCTCCTTTTTTTTTTTCTCTCTGCTGTCTTGTCTTTGATAATATGAACATATAACTTCAGGACAATCTTTTTTTTTTTCCTTATTGTCGTGCTTATAACGTGTGTATGTGTCTAGGTACAACATCTCGAAGGAGCTGCTTTTTAATTTCTCTTGCTGGTTCAAGTCTGAGAAAAGATCATGGAAAGCTCCGCACATGAACATATAACTTCAGGTATCATTATTAGCGGGTCAGGGACCTCCCCTGGCTTTTGGAATCTCTGATAATATGATAGATTTTATGAAACAAAAAAGGATAAATATGTTAATGTTTATCAAGAGAAATATATACATTTTATTCAATTATAATGTACATTTATTTAAATTTAGCGTTAA
Organism: Durio zibethinus; assembly: GCF_047325235.1. Taxonomy (NCBI): domain Eukaryota; kingdom Viridiplantae; phylum Streptophyta; class Magnoliopsida; order Malvales; family Malvaceae; genus Durio; species Durio zibethinus. The sequence goes on along the minus strand of NC_143187.1, from coordinate 2,514,351 downwards.
CTTTTTATTATTTTTTCTGTTATATTTGTTTTTTCATTAAACTCAAAAAATTTCTAGCTTGGCTCTTGATTACTAGTTAGATATAGAATTTTTAAGAAACGAGAAATTATTTTGTCAATAAAATTTTTAGAATCTATAATAGAATGATATATATACATATATATATATATACATATATCTTTCAGATATATTAAAAATAAAAAAACTAATTAAAAAAATAAAACATATGGCATCCTTTAATCCTAATTATAAAATTAAAAAGTTATATTCAAAGTTTATTAAATATCAACTCCTAACGTATTTTAATTTAATTATATATTAATTAATAACAAGTTTATGGCTACGAGATTTTGGAGTGTCCTACGTTGACTATGTAGGATATAAAATAATTTGTTTTTTCAACCAAAAAAAAAAAGTTTTGGACCTTGGTTAGATAAATTTTTTTTCTGTCTAGCTTTTGATTCCTCGTGTTGTAGTGGGTTTTCCTTTTGCTTGGGAAGAAAAGGCACCTTCCCCTCGCCCACATACTCCATGTATTGGAGGAATCAGCATACCTCCTTCTCCCCAAACTTTCTCCGAATATTTTCAAGATACCCTGCTTTCTACAAGTCTTCCCCAAGGTTAGTATTTAGATTTTTATTTTTTATTTTTTGGTTTTCTCTTGGTACTTTAGGATGATTTGAACCTTTGCCAGATTTCAAGTGTTTATTCCTTTTAATGTGATTTTCAGATCCTATGATGTTCCAGCTGGCTACATTCTCGCATTTACAAACCACAGAGTATGTTGGTTCCCTGCCAAGTGATCTTCTGACCACCCACCAACAATTAGGTATATAATTCTTGTACCCTGACCTCCTAGGGAAATTAATTAGGTAAGTTATTACAGTTCTGATTACAAAACTACGTAAGGCAATCCTCTCAAGATATTATCCATTGTGCTCATCAACAGATAGTGCAATTTGCCATTTAATCATTCTGTTTTTGTCAAGTGACTTTGAGAGGTGTTGTTATTGAGAATTCTGGGGGATTGTTTAAGGTTTTTAGTGTTTAATGTTTTTTTGTCAGATCTTAATACATCATTCTCAAAGGAACTGGCTATGTCCTTCCATTTTAGAACTGGTGTTTCTGGCTGTGGAAACTTATTGCCAACTCATTCTTTAGCAAGCCAAAGCAATGCACAATCAGGTATGCAAGACTCTGCTTTTCTTTCAATCCTAAAGACGAGTAGAATAGTTGTTTTATACAATTTTCTTTTTCTTTTAACCGAATTGAAGTATTTTGAATTGAAGTATTTTCCTTTTGTATGTATGGCCAGTGGCTCTGCCTCTTGGGCTTGACCAACACCAAGGGATTTCATCAGTCTCAGAACCAGCTGTTGATGCTTCGCAAAATCCGCAACAGTCAAAACCATTGAGTAAGCATCAAATCTACAGAAGGCGTGTGAAAGGGAAATCAAAGTTCAAGGATCTTTCACATCAAGTTCTGAATGAACACATCAAAATGCTGAATGAAGATTTTGTAAGGATAACAGGTGAACTTAAAGCCAAGGATGAGCAGCTTTCCCATCTCAAATCGGAGAATCACAGGCTCAGGAACGAAAACAAACGTTTGAAATTGCTTCCATAGGTTAGGATTTTGTGACTTTGAAACGACCACCTATACTTGTTTTTCTTTTTTTTTTTTCTTGGGATTGTAAATATAGTTTTATATATAATAATCTTTTTTCTTTTTTTATGGGATTGTAAATACAGTTTTTTATATAAATATATATAGACATCTCATTTTGGGATCAATTTATATTTTAAGATTAAGTTTTAAATTTTTTAAATTTATTTTTGATATTGTATTTAGTTTAGAGTTATTATTATTAAAAAAAAAAGAAAAATTTGTATTACTGAAACTTAAATAGGGTTTATTTGTTAAATTGAAAGTTTTTTAATTAAAACAATACTGTAAAAAAAAAAAATTGGTTTGAGAGATAGATTTAGATTAAAAATCCAAGGTTAAAGTTAATTAGGAGATTCCAACAAAAAAAAACTAATTTTCTTATTGTAATTAAGATTAGAAGCCTATAAAAAGATTCTATTAAGATCAATTAGAGACAATAAAAAATCAATCACAATAATCAAGAAAGAAAAAGTTAAAAAAAAAAAAAAAATTAAGAGTTTTTTTATAATTTTTTCTGATGTTTTGGGTTTAAATAATTAAGATTTTCTTTTGAGAATTCTGTATTGAAGAAAGAAGTTGAGAAGAAACACAATTATAAAGGCTCACTTGCTTTGGAATCAATTATGACTCAATATTTGATATTTACTTTTCATTTTTTTTTTCTTAAGTTCTAGTTATTTTTATATTTTATCATAATTCTCTATTTATTTATTTGTTTATTTTATTTATTTGATTATTTATGTATTTGTTTATTTGTAAATATTTTTTAAAAAAAAGGCAAAAAGGAAAAATATTTTTTAAATAAAATAAAAAGAACTTTACCAACATATTGTAGGGTTCAAATTTTCTTAAAATAAATGTTTAAATAAAAAAATCTTACCCACATATTAAAAGATTCAAAATTTTAATAAATTATTTTAATAAAATAAAAGCCTTACTAATATATTGAAATGTAATTTGATTTTTAAAATAAGGCTTTACCAACATATTAGAGAATCTTATTATTTTTTTTATAAAAAAACCAAATTTTAAGAGAAAAAAATAGTTTTCAATAAAACCTTACTAACATATTAAAAGGTAATTTAATTTTTAAGATAAGATTTTATTAATATATTGAAAAAATTTATGATTTTTAAATATAAAAATTAATTTTTAGAAAAGAAATAATTTTCTTAAAATCCTACCAACATATTAAAGAATAAGTTTTAGTAAAAAATCTTACAACATATTGGAAGATATTTATGGAAATAAAGAGTTTTTAACAAAGTTGGATTTTAAATCTCCGATGATGAAATCACTAAGAGCGTTGTAATAGCAATCTCTATGTAAATTTCTAGGTGAGAAATTCTTTCTAAATTTTATCAACATATTAAAAAATTTAGAAAAGATTGTTAATATCAAGATTGTCAAAAAAATGTCAATTATCATTAATAAAAAATTTTTTACAAAAATTAAATGAATACGATAATAGAGTCTTTTCAAAGTATGATAAATAGTATCTTTGAATACTCCTAAAGTGAGAGAATGTTCTTGAATTATTATCAACATATTAGAGTAATTTAAAGATAATTTTAGATATTAAATTACTTGGTAAGTTTTTTTAGGCTTTTAAATAACATGAAATTAAGCCGATACCATACTTTAGGTGGGTAATATGAGGGTGCTATAACTTTCCTTCCACATAGCCCTACTCTCGAATCTTGTTCTGATTTTGTAGATATGAATATTCTTTTTAGAGATACCTAAGTCAAGATTGGGACTTTTTTTTAAAATGGGATAGATTTAGTTAGATAGCCAATAGCACCTAGACAAAAAAAATTGATAGCGACTTTTAAAGTCAGGTATTATGATAGCTCTACAGATATATACGTTATGATAGTTTGGTAACTCTGAGGATGCCGAGAGTCAAGCTAGTAAACTTGTTTTATCTAAAACCTAAGTTAAAATTAAGAAATTTTCTTTGAATGTTTTATATGTTTCTAATTATACTATACTCTGTCATTCACTTGCATCTGCATAACATGAATTTTATACCTGAGATTCGTCTCTTATGAAAGAGTAAAGTACCTACACTTTTGTGAGATTTAATATTTTCGTTTGGGCTAGTGAAACACTCTCAATCAAATTGAACCATTTTTGCTTGTAACCTATAATGGATGAAAATTGAAATGCCTTATTAGCTTATGATGGACAATGATGTGAGAAATAATTTGGCAACCTTTAGATTTAACCTGAACCACATGTAGTAGAACATAAAAAGCCAACCTTAGGTTAGAGTCATGTCTACCCATCATTAGAATGTAACCCTAGTTATGACATATAAGTGAACTTTTTTAGCTTTAGTTTATCTTTTATTTATTGGTAAGTTGTTGTATATTGTTTGTTGCATTTTAATCTAGCATCACTAACATATTGTACTTTAATCTAGCATCACTAACATATGTATTCATTCATGCATCATAATATGACAAATATCATTACATGCATTCATTTATCCATTCATACATTGTTGTGCATACAATCATGTGTTTATGTATCATAATTTGTTGTGTCAAAAATCAATGCATTTATTTATGCATGCATATAGGATTCTTAAAAAATTAGGTAAAAAAGCTTCTACGTATACCCATTTAGTAACATGAGCATTATAATTGTGGTATAAGGTTTAAAGATTGCTCCACCATCTAAAAACCTAGTTCAATCCATTCATTATCAGTACAACATCAGAGCTCAAGCCAGGCAAATGGAACAAAAAAATGTAAATTGTTTAGAAAAAATAAAAAAGGCCTAAGAAAAACTTGAAAGGGAGTTGAGTAAAATTTTAAAAGCCCTAAACAAGTTAAACAAAGGGAAAGCTATAGAAAAAGATACCAGCCTACAAAATCATCCATTATAAAATATTATTGATCCTTTTTATCCTCCTAGTTATGGGCTGTATCAAGCCCAGTCCATACAGGATGTACCACTATAATAATTCACATATCCTGTAGGGTATATATACTTCGAAATGCCATCGACTTCAAATCCAGAGTCTTATCAAAGTTATGTAAATCATGTCATTACTGAGAAGGTAGAAGAGCTAATCCAAGTCCTCAACCTAGATAGTTTAAAAGAAACAGAGATATTAAAAACAAAAGTAATCAAGTCTTAGGGAACTCAATAGCTAACAAGAAGATAAATATGCTGAAAAAAATGTTACGAGTAGTGGAAAGAATTAGTTTTTATGGTTCCATGAATAATGTTGGTTTCTGTTTAGTCGCAGATGTCATTATTCCTTTGAAGTTCAAAGTATCAAAGTTTAAAAAATATGATGGTATAAAGTGTCCAATAACCTACATTACCATATACTGTCAAAAAATGGCTACTTATGCTAATAATAAAATGCTACTAATACACGTATTTCAAGATAACATTATCGACTCATAACCTTACTAGCTCTACTGCTAAATGGTATGTCCAATTAGATAGGATCTACATTCACTTTTGGAGTAAAATAGTCCATGACTTCATCAGTTAGTATCAGTATATAAAAGATCTAGCTTCTGATTGCCTTTCCTTATAAAATATGAAAAAAAAAGTGACTAAATCATTTAAGGAATATGTTCAAAGGTAGAGAGATATAGCTACCCAAGTTCAACCACATTTGACTAAAAAAAAGACTACTGTATTTTTTGTAAGTATTTTAAAATCTTTTTACTACAAAAAGATGATAGGGAGTGCAATGAAAAACTTCGCTGATATGGTGATCTTAAGGGAAATTATTAAAAATGCTATCAAAAGTGACAAGCTTCAGCAAGAAAAAACCATCAAGAAATGAAGATTGCCTAAAAAGAAAGAAATTGAAGCCCAAGCTATGAATTTCAATGCGCAACAATTCAAAAGCTATGCTCTATATCCATCACCTATTCATCCTATTTACTATTCCATAGTTAATAGTATTGTATAAGCCCTTTACCATCAATATCCATAACCAACTTACCCATCAATATTTCAACCAGCCTTTTAAAAGTTTGCATATGGTCTAGGCCTAACAACCAAGCAAGTGGTTTAAGAAAATCTCATAATAACTAAGAAAAAGCCCATATTGATCTTATCTCTATGACTTACACTGAAATATTTTCAGAACTAGTTAAGAATGACTTAGTATCTTTAGTTATTCTAGAATTACTGAAGTCACTCTATCCCAAATGGTATGATGCTAATATCATATATCATTACCATAATGAGAACATGGGTCATTCTATTGAAACTTGCCCTGCTTTCAAACACAAAATGCAAATTTTGATTGAAAAAAGCTCGGTGAGCTTCAACAAATTAGGAAGGTTAGATGTCAATAAAAACCCTTCTTTTGATCACACAATGGTATAATTTTGAGAATGACAAGGATGTTAAGGCTGATTAAAAGTTGCGTGTCATTTTAGAATTTCTCTTAAAGTAATGTTAGAATTTTGTTATGTAATAAGATTTTATTTTTATTATTTTAATAAAAAAATAAGTATGATGTATTTCATTACATTTTCTCTTTCATCCCAGCCACTATTTCATGTTTTTTTTTCATGTCTTTTTATTCTCATTCTTAAATTCCAAATGATGAATGTTTAAACAATAATAACAATAATTTTGGGATTTAATTTTAAAAACTCATTCATATTAATTTATGAAGACTATTCAAGCAAAAAAAGTAAGCTACTAACAGATATAAAATAGATATATTTTGAAGATATGCGATCATTTATAATGATCCATGAGTTTATTTTTGTTCAATATATGATTTTTTAAAAAAAATTCATATTTGAGATAAAAAAATTATCATTCTTTCTTTTATCATTCATAAAACTATCTATTGCTACTTCTTTTAAGCCTATTATGATTTTTTTTTAAACGAACCTCAACCAAGTATCACCCTTCATACTGAGGGGTAAATTTTAAGAAAAACTTACTTGAAAAAGGAAAGAAACAAAAGATCACAAAAGGTTTCAAATAAAAAGAGTAAAAAAAAATCATTTATAAAAAAAAAATGAATGTCACAAGTGAGTTTGGGTAAAGTAATGAGAATCTTTTTGTAAGAAATAAGATAAATGAAAAAAGAAAAAAAGTAGTAAAATGATGTGAAATGGGACAAAATGTCAAGTTGCATCACATGATAGAAAATGATTCTTTGATTTGAACCTTTTAAACATATGTTTTGAGCCTATTTTATCTGTTTCTTTCATGACTCCACCATAGCCTACATTATAACCCTTAATAGTCCATTTTAATCGAATGCGAATGCTCGAATTTAATGACCATATGTTGAGCTAAGGCATACTTGTGATAGAGTAATAGAATCGTGCTATGTTCTCGTGTTATAGAGATTAATGTGTGAGAGATATCAATAATAAATAAAAAATAAAAAAAATAAAAAAATGAAAAAAGTGAAAAAATGAAAAAAGTGAAAAAATGAAAAGAAATGAAAAAAAAAAAAAAGAGAAAATGAATACTTAAATTGAAAACCTAAAAGGGTGATTTAGGTAAAAAAATATTTGAGTTGAAAGTTGGATGGACAATCAAATATACAGAAGATCAAATATATCTAAAGATCCTCCAAAGTTGGGGCAAAGTTTGATGAGCTCAAAATGATTTCGAAAGTTAATAAAATAAGTTTTTGAAAAAGAATTCTGGATTAATATTAAATATTGTCTGAATATTCATTGTCTGAATATTGTTATACCAGTCATATACTTATCCCAGTGACATACTTTGAATTTGTTCATTTGCCCATTTATTTTTGTACTAGACTCATTCTTATATTAATTATTTTTCTCTCAATTTACCTTACACTTTTTCATTTTTGTATTCCCTGAATAAATTAAAGAAATATATGATTGCATTATATTTGTCAAGAATTAAAATGATAATGTTCATAAAAGATTCCTACATTTTACTTAAAGGAAATCTAGGAAGATAAAGGCAAAAAAAAAAAAAATGGAAGAAGCCTGAAAATATGATTTGAAAGGACACATAGGGAGACCAAGTGATGAATATGGTGATGGATTGGTTGATATAACCTATGAGTTGTGATCAAATGATGAAAATAATGTGGATCAGTTGACGAAATTTGTTCTAAAATTGTTAGTGCTGAAAAGCTAAAAAAAAGAAAATATGAGATAATGGAGTCTTGAAAACCATATTACCATAATTAATTAGAATTTTATAACAATAATGTTAGTGACATATACATTCCATGCATTATGTTTGCATTATTGTTTACACAATACATGTATATAACTTGGTGAATATTTAAAAATTTAGTTTGGACATGCATTTGTATCATACAGTGAACATTTGAATCATGGTTTAGAGTAAGACATCTGCATTATTGTGAAAATCTAGACTATTACATTTGCATCATTAAAAAAATATTTGCGTCATTATCATGACGTTCTTTATAGACAATATTTTGACTTTGATGAAAAATTGAGAATTTTCATGACAAGAAATTTTGAACTTTTTGAGGAAAGCTTTTTAAGATAAGGTTAGGAATCCTCAAATGAAAAAATATTTTATGAGGAAAACATTTAGAATTTTAAAGTTATGAAGCCTTTTAAAAAAGTATTTTTAAGTTAAAAATAATGAGAATTTTTAAGAAGTTTTAAATGAGAATTTTTTAATAAGAATCTTTGTCTTTGAGTTTTGAATGAGAATTTTTGTCTTTTAAATGAGAATATTTAAGGAGTTTTAAATGAGAATCTTTAAGAAGTTTTAAATGAGAATCTTTAAGGAGTTTTGAATTAGAATATTTATCTTTTAAATGAAAATTTTAAAAAGTTTTAAATGATAATCTTTGAATGATGACCTTAATTTTTTAGTTTTAAATGAGAATCTTTGTCTTTTAAATTAGAATCTTTAAGAAGTTTTAAATGAGAACCTTTGAATTTAGATGTGAAACTCTAAAATTTATTAAATATAAATCTTTGACTCGAATGAGAAACTTTGAAATTTTGGATATGAACCCCTAAATTTTTTTGAATAAAAAACTTTCAATTTAGACGTAAAATTCTAAAATTTATTGAATATGAATTTTTAAACTTGAATGAGAAGCTTTGAAATTATGTATACGAACCCTTAAAGTTTTTTAATGAGAACCTTTGAGCTTTGAAATTATGTATACGAACCCTTAAAGTTTTTGAATGAGAACCTTTGAATTTAGATGTGAAACTCTAAAATTTATCGAATGTGAATCTTTGAACTCAAATGAAAAGCTTTGAAATTTTAGATATGAACTCCTAAAGTTTTTGAATGAGAACATTTGAATTTAGATGTGAAACTTTAAAATTTATCGAATGTGAATCTTTAAACTCGAATGAGAAGGTTTGAAATTTTAGATGAAATCTTAAAGTTTTTAAATAAGAAATATTGAATGTGAAACACTAAAATTTTTTAATCAGAATCTTCGAAATCTTGGAAGTGAATCCTTAAAATTTTTCAAATAAAAATCTTTAACTTTTGGTGTGAATCTCTAGAATTTTAGAATGTAAATCTTTAAATGTTAGATGTAAGCCTAGTAATTTTGATGCGAGTTTGAGTTCTCGTGAATCTCTAAATAAAACGTTGGATGTGAATCTTTTAAATACGAATCTAAGTTCTTGCGAATCTTTATGATTTGTGAACCTAAAAATTTTTGTGAATCTTAGTTCTTGGGAATCTAAAATTTTGAGAATCAAATTCTTGCAAAATTGAAATCTTACGAATTTAAATTCTTACGAATCTAAAATTCTTGCGAATCTTTAATCCTTTCAAATCTAAAAATTTTTACGAAACTGAAAATTCTTTGTAATTTTTATGATCTTGAATAACTTGTGAATCTTTGAATCTTTGAAATCATTATAAATCTTGAATTTTTACGAATCTTTACAATTGCTAAACTTTGAAATTCTTTATAAATCTTAGAATCTTTATGAATCTTCGCGAATCTTTGGAATTATGAATTTTTGAAATTCTTTGTGAATCTTAGAACCTTTGCGAAACTAGTAATCTTTGCAAGAATCTCTTGCAAATCTTGGAATCTTTTGCAAATCTTGAAATCTTTTGCAAATCTTTGCAAGAATCTTTTGCAAATCTTGGAATCTTTTGCAAATCTTGAAATTTTTTACAAACCTTTGAATCTTTTATGAATCTTGAATCTTGCGAATCTTTAAATCCTTGCGCATCATTGATTTTTTTATGAAATTTTGAATTTAATTGCAGATCTTTGAATTTTTTAAAGAACCTTAAATGTTTTGCAAGTCTTTAAATTCAAATTGAAAATTTTTGAATTTACTTGTGAACCTTTGAGATTCAAGTTAGGAATCCTTGAATTTCAATTGCAAATTTTGAATCTTTATTGTAGAAAAAAATCTCTAGATTTTTTCTTTGCATCAAATCTAGACATAATATGTGTCTATATCTTTGTACAATTTATGTTTCACAGAAAATGAGTAAAGAGGGATAACTGTAGACACACCATTTAAACCTGGATCAATTTATATTTTAATATTAGGCTTTGAATTTATTTATTTATTTTTGGTATTGTATTTAGTTTAGAGTTATTATTATTAAAAAAAATAAAAAAAATGGGGAAAGAATTGTCTTATTGAAACTTGAAAAGAGTTTAATTCTAATCGGGTTGTTGAATTAAAAGTGTTTAATTGAAAAAAGACTGTAAACGAGAATTGGTTTGAGGGATAGATTTGGATTAAAAATCTAATGTTGAAGTTGATTAGGAAATTTAAACAAAAAAAACTCTTTTTTCCTATTGTAATTAGGATTAGAGACCTATAAAAAGACCCTATTAAGACCAATTAGAGACAATCAAGAATCAATTAGAAAAATCAAGAGAAAAAGAGTAAAAAAATTTTAAAAAAATTTATAATCTTTTTTGGTGTTTTGAGTTTAAAAAATTAAGATTTTCTTTTGAGAGTTCTGTGTCGACGAAAGAAGTTGGGAAGAAACACAATTACAAAGGCCTATGTGTTTTGAAATCAATTATGGCTCAATTTTTTGTATTTACTTTTTACTTTTTACTTTTTTTTCCTAAGTTCCAGTTATTTTTTAATTTTATCATAATTGTCTATTTATTTATTTATTTGACTAATTATGTATTTATTTGTTTGTAAATATTTTTTTTTAAAAGAAAAAATTATTTTTAAATAAAATAAAAACAACCTTACCAATATATTGAAGGGTTAAAATTTTCTTAAAATAAATGTCTAAATAAAAAAATCTTACCAACATATTAAAAGATTCAAATTTTTAATAAATTGTTTTAATAAAACAAAAAACTTACCAACATAATGAAAGACAACTTAATTTTTAAATAAGGTTTAACCAACATATTGGAGAACCTTATTAACTTTTTTTATAAAAAAAAAAAAAAAAATTTCAAAAGAAAAAAATAGTTTTCAATAAAACCTTACTAATATATTAAAAGGCAATTTGATTTTTAGGATAAAGTTTTATCAACATATTAGAAGATCTTATGATTTTTAAATATAAAAATTAATTTTTAGAAAAGAAATAATTTTCACAAAATCCTACTACCATATTGAAGGATAATTTTTAGTGAAAAATCTTACCAATATATTGGAGGATATTTATGAAAATAAAGAGTTTTAACAAAGTTAGATTTTGAATATCTGATAATGAAATCACTTAGAGCTTTGTAAGTATCAATCTCTATGTAAATTCGTAGGTGAGAAATTCTTTCTAAATTTTACAAACATATTGAAAAATTTAGAAAATATTTTCAATATTAAGATTTTAACAAAAATATTAATTATTACAAATAAAAGTTTTTTTTTACAAAAATTAAATAAATCCGATAACGTAATCTCTTTAAAGCATGACAAATAGTCTCCTTGAAGACTCTTAATGTGAGGGGATATTCTTGAATTATTACCAATATATTCGAGTAATTTAGGGATAATTTTCGATGTTAAATTACTTGGTAAGTTTTTTTTAGGTTTTTAGATAACACGAAATCAAGCTGGTACCATTTTTTGGATGGACGATGTATAAGTGCTATAACTTTTTTTACACGTAATCGTACTTTTGAATCTAGTTCTAGTTTCATAAACATGAATCTATCTTTTAAAGATACTTAAGTCAACCTTGGGACTTCTCTTTAAAATGTGATAGATTTAGTTAGATGACCAATCTCATCTAGACAAAAAAAATATTGGTGACGACTCTTAAAGTTAGGTATAGCGATAGCTTTAGGGATCTATATGTTATAACAATATGTATATGTAATTATTTCAACACAAAAATTTGAATCCAATTTTTTGAATAATGAAATACATGCATTTATTTTTAAACTAAATTCGGACTATATTTGATATTATTATATATGTCTATTTGCATTTTTCCATTTTTTTCATATTTCTTTACTACAAGTTATCATCATAGCGAATGGTATTTATTTTGATCAATATTCAATGAAAATTTTTATTATATGAAAAATAAAACATTTTAAACAATAGTATGTGAAATTTGCATAAGAATATATAGTTTCACAATAAAAATTACTTGGTATACATGTTGGGTTTTACCTTGAATCTCATAATCTTATATCGAAAGTTATATAAAGTTATAAGAGTTTGAGTTTGTTTTGTATCTCACATCGAGAATTTAGTAAAAGTATAAAGGGTTTCACCTTTATAAATAAGATATTTTAATTTTAATTTGATAATCTTAGATAATTAGACACTAAAAGAATAAGAGAGTAGGCTGTTAAAAAGGTGTAATTGGGTTTGAAGTTAAGTTTTGAGTAAAAAATTTTTGGTGACTTTTCTCATTCTAAAAATCTTGTAGTTGTAAAGATTTATTTATTAGTGAATTGAGTTTAAAGTAGGTCATTTTAGATTAGATCGAAACAAATATATTTGTATGTTCTTATTCTTGATTTGAGCTTGCTATTTTATGTGTGAGTATGTGCTAATTTCCCAAAAAATGGTATTAGAGCGAGTTTTGTGGAAAGAAGAGGTAGGCCCAAGAGATCATGAAGCAAGTATTTCAAAGTATCTGAAGAAAGTATGTCTAGTATGCTTATGCTCAAGTTTGAGATTCTTTTATTTGATAAAATGAGTAATTTTATGTTATGACAAAGTATAATTTAAGATCTAATAGTAAAATAGGGGTTTGATTAGGTATTAAAAAGTAGTAAGCTTAAGAGAATATTTTACAGTAATTCTAATAGAATTAAAAAAAAAAAGCTATTAATACTATTATATTGGTGCTAGGTCTAGAGAAAAAGTACAATAAATTGATTGAGAGTACTCCGAAGAGTTTGTGGGATAAACTTAAAGGTATTTATGCATTGAAGTCATTAATTAACAGATTATATTTGAAAATATATCTATATTCTTTGAAAATTAAAAAAAAAAGTACGAGTCTTCATAATTACTTGAATGAGTTTGATAGGTTGGTTTCTCAATTGCTGACAAATTCTGTTGATGAGTTAGAAAATGAAGAGAAGGCTTTAATTTTGTTATCATCTTTGCCCAAGTCCAATAAACTTTTAGTTCAGACTTTATTGTTGGATGGTCTATTTTGAAGTTGGATGATGTGACTACTCTATTGTGTGAGAACGAAAAGGTTTATGAAAACACAGAACTCACCACCTAGAGGGACTACACTAGCTATAGAAGGTTTTGATTGAGGGAGGACTCAAAAAAAGATTAATAGATCAAGAAGGATATCCAAGTCAAGAGATAGAGATTACAATAACATAAAATATTATTATTGTGGTGAAAAAAGACATATCCAAGTGCGTTACAAAAAGTTAAGAAAAGATGTGACTATTTTCAAAAGGTCAAATAATGAGAAGAAATCGAATGAAAGAAAGAGTGATACTATTACTGTTGTGTCTGATGATGATAAGGTTATTTTGATGACTTGTGCGGATGAGATTCAGACTTTGAAAGGTGTTAAAGGTTGAGTTTTAGATTCAGCTGCTATAGTCCATGTCTGTAATGATAGTAATTGCTTTGTGAAGTTAAAATAGAATAAAAAGTATAGGGATATTGTGATTATCAACAATAAAATGGTACAAATTCAAGGCATTGGAAGTGTTCGCCTAAGATATCATAATGGTGTTGATAGGATGTTTCATCATGTAAGGTATGTACTAAGTTGTAGCTACAATTTAATTGCTTTGGGTAAATTAATTTTTCAGAGGTACACATATTATGATAGTAATGATTGGTTGAAAATGTACAAGAATAGTAGTGTGATTTTACAAGGAAATAAGGTCAAAAATCACTTGTACATGCTTGATTCAGACTCAATTACTGGGATTCTTATGACAAAAGAAAAGAAGAAAGACAAACGTGTCAGCTTTACAAATACTATTAAAGTGTTTAAAGATTCAAGTCAAAAAAGAATTTGTTAGGGTTTGCTTTGAATCTCATAATCCATATCCAAAGTTAAGTGAAGTTGTCAGAGTTTGAGTTTGTCTTGTATTCCACATCAAGAGTTTAGTAAAGGTATAAGGGGTTTCACCTTTATAAATAAGATGTTTTGGTTTTAGTTTGATAATTTCACATAATTAGATATCAAGAGAATAACTAAGTGATTAGGCTATTAAAATGATGTAATTAGGTTTTGGATTAAATTTTAAGTAAAACGTTTTTGATGACTTAACAATACAAATAAGGGTAATAAAAAAATTAGGCAAATATGTTAAAATTATATGGAAAGTGAAAAGAAACAAATTGATAAAGATAAAATATCATTTTTAATTAATATGAATTAATTTTTTCTGCCATTTAAAGAATTATTTTATCTTTTGGATGATAGTCAAACTACATAGAGTTTCTTATCTTTTCAAATTGTCTTCCCCGTATGAGGCAACCCTTTTTATATGGCACATTTTGTCTTTTTACCTTTTTTTTTCCGTACTCTTTCATGGAACAACCTAAAATACATAATAAATATTATTGTTAAAATTTTTTGTAAATGTGCACGGCCAATTTATTAAAGTTTTGATTTATAAAACGAGGTGATAGATTTAAATTTAAGAGAAACATGCAGATAAATTTAGAATAAAAAATTTAAAAAAAAATCAAAAATTGATTTTAACATATCAAATTTTTTATTTGATTCTTATTAAGTTTAAATATTAAATATATATATATATTAAGTTTAAATCGGATTTTGAATTAAAAAAAATCAAATTGTATATTTTTATTAGTTTTTATACATATTTTAAATTTTTATAAAATAAAATTAACTATTTTATATTTAAAATTATTTAAATATATTAAAATAATATATAAAAATTTAAAAAAAATTAAAAATTAATGAACCTTTTCTTCTCAAATGTTTCAACAAAGCCTAAAATTGGTGCGATTAGCTTTGTATTTGATCTGCACTAAAGAAAAATCAAAATTAAAATTTTCACGGGCTTAATTATAAGAGATTCTGCGTTAATGATAGAGTAATTAATATAAGACATCAATATTTCCGCCGTGGATAATTATAACGAATGTACATCTACTATAAAATCCTAAATATTTTTAGAATTCAGTATGTAATGTTTAGAAATATAGGATTTCAATTGCAAAATTACTATATATATATAAGACCAATGGTGTTATTAACTTTTTATTATTATTTAAAATTGTTAGAAATTGAAACTAAATTACTAAAATTAAAATTTTAAAACTTTATCAACATATCGTCTTATTGTAGGCTGGTGTTGTTAATATTATCCCAAGGATAGCTTTTTTATATATTGGACAAGAAACACATTATAGTACAAATTATTACATTATTTCATACCTTATTAGAATAATACAAAGACAAAAACAAACATACAAAATAACATATATATACATATATATATATATATATGTATATATAACAGCATCAAATGCAACAGCAAATTAATTTGGAGTTCTACTTCTTTTTCAAGACATGGATTTTCTCCACTTGGGAGGAGTCCTACCTCGAACAAGCTTTGCTTTCATATCCATGGGTGTTTGCCTGCCAAAACTAACATCTCCTTCTCCTTCTTCTTCAATCTTCTCAAAAACGCTCACGCTACTCTTAAACGAAGGCATGATTCCAAGCTTCCTCCACCTGAAAAACCCTTTCTTCTTATCCATTATTTTCTCCATTTGCATTTGCAAGGCAAGGCATTGGCTTTGGACCTTGAGCAGGTCTTCTTTTAGCTTCTTTATCTCCATTTGTTGAGCGTTCATTTCACGTTTAGACAGGCAGCGAGCTGGGGGTTCGAGTCCCGGGTTCGGACTCCTTGTTCCACTAAACGAACCACTCCAATCTACATGTCGGTTGAGCTTGGATTGTTCCGAGAATAACACTTGAATTACAGCTCGAACAGGTAAACGTTCATTTTGAGCTGCGTGGAGGGATGCTTCCGGTGAGAGTTTTCGGCTGTCTATTAATCTGCAAAGAACCTTCCTATCTTGCTTTGAGACACCAGGGTGTGCCTGAAACAATGTAATGTCTTCTTAATTCAAATAGTTGAAAAAAATATGACAGGGCAAGTAATTAGCATGACTAGTTATTTTAATGAAGATGTATGAATAACATAAACCCCAAATTGACACTTAAGACGGTGTAGTTGGTAAGACAAGACAAGGTTTCATCATGAATTGTAGCCCCTAAATTGCATGCCAAAACAGTCCAAAGTTGGAAATGTTTTGCATTACACATTAGCTTTCACGAGATTACAGAACTAAACAACAGAAAATCCAACTCAAAGCCATGGTAGGTTTCCACTAAAGATAAAGGTCATCCATGTAATTATAGAACCTTGGTCACCTAACACTTAAAATTCTGTTGAGGAATCTTTTGCTGGTGACTACTCATCAACAACCTCTATCTTTCTAGGGGCCCATATGGCCTTATTCTGTCCCTAATCTTTTTCTTGTCCAATTCGCTCCCCCTAATTCCTCCCTAATTTCTGGTAGCTAGATATACCAAAATCATAAACGTTTGTCACAAATATGCTTTGAATCCTCAACTCCTATGATGTTTTTGAACTATGGATAATTTAATTAAGCAGTCGAAATTTACTGATTTAAATTGTGTTTTGGACCAATCAACAGCTGGGACTAAAATAGATATCAGAATTGGAAATAATATGAACTTACTTTCATATAAGTGTCAATGGCACGGTAGAGGCCATCATCCATGGCACGGGCATGGCCAGGAAGAGCTCCAGCAAGTGCAATAAACTCATCCAAACTCAAATTGGTATCCAGGGCTGCTTCTGCTAAGTAGCAATCCACAAGCTTGGCTACTTTAACCAAAGCAACACCACTTCTAGCTCCTTCATCCAGGCTAGCAAATCTCTTAACCAACCTTGTAACAAGCTCGACATCTAACAGAGTGCCACAAGTGTGACTAAACGACGGAATCATGAGCTCTTTCAGTGAAGCTTGGTCAAGCTGCCAAGAAATCCTTTTCTCGAGCTCAGCCCTATAGGTAGGCTCTACGCCGACCATGTTGGCTGTCCGAAGAAGGCGTAAAAGGAAGTTGCAATGAATGGAATCTCTCTCAGGAGGCAGAATTCCCACCAAGGTTTCAACAAAGAATCTCTTTTTCATCCATGAAGCTGTAACAGTCTCCGGTGATGACTCTTCAAAATTCGTAGGACCCTTTCCGGCGTCATCGCTGGATAGGTCAGGTAGCCATTTTGATGCATAATGCGCTATGATTGAGCCTATTAAGTCAGGACGGACCCCCTTGGCCTTAATGCCTGAGATGGTCTTGACAAAGTAGTCCATATCCAGGATACATGCATCGTCAAACCAGCATTCAGCTGTGGATTGGGTTGGTTTTCCAGGAAATGTGATAGAATCTTGCAAGGCCAGCTTCTTCGTCATGGCTTTAACAGTACACACAAGAGAGAATTGAGGGGAAGCAGTACCTTTATGCAGCGATGTAATTTGAGAAGAATTTCATTTTAGATTTACCTGTGGAAGATAAAAGCAAACGTGGACAGTAATGGGTCCTACGCAACATGGCCTTGAGTAGAATATGCCAGGAAAACTGACTAAAATACCCTTGAAACTTTTGTCGGTTGGAGAGGAAAAAGCAATAGATAACACTGGTCTTTTTGGGGAAAAAGAATTGTACCTGATGGGAAAAGTGATATTTGAGGATTGAGATCGAGGGTTTTCTATCTCCAGCCGTTGGGAGGCTGAGGTGAAGGTGAAGATGGCTGAGAGAGGGAGAGAGTGAAGACAAGTTCCTTTAAATGCTAAAATATTCCATTTAGTGACACCACACGAACTTATTCCCTGGTTCAGCATGAGGAAAACAAAGTTAATTATGATCACCACGTTACAGTGAAAGTGACTTGAAACTGATATCTCTCCCTCTCTCTTCCATGGTGTTTTGGGTTGCAGCTGGATCGCCACGCGCTCTACATGACATCAAAGCCTATACAAAATCCGAACCTTCCTACTTTCTACCTCGCTGTCATCCCAATGTAAAGCATAGAATTGAGCAATTTGTCCAACTAATTAGAAAACCAAAAGCCCCGAATTAATAGGAGATTTTGTTTTCAGTAGTGGATGAGAGACCTGACAGATTTTTCTGACAAATCCTTAAAGTTGGATATTTGGTGATGATCATGATTGTGAGGAAAGGTACAGCTGTAAATAAAATTTTCACTTGGAATATCATGAGAATCAGAGAATCCATTGGGTCATTATATATTTCCTAATCAGAATGATTAAGCAGCCTATATAAAGTCAAGGGGAGGACCAAAAGCAAAGAACCTTTTGCTCAGAAATGTACATATGATGAGACATATATAAGACAACGACCTAAGCTTTGTATACTTTTGTATTGCCACAGAGAACACGTGAACCTTAGTTTTTTCCAGGTTGATTCTCGAGTAGTCGAAAACTGTAAAGCAATGCCAATGAGCATAGTCTTTTGATTTTTTAGCTTAGTGGTAAGGAAATCTTAAATAAAACATTTGAGTTTAGGATCGAATCAAAAAAAAATTTCTTATGTAATAGGATGCTGCTTTCTTTTAAAAAAAAAAATACCAATGTGTGTAACTTCTCTCAGCCTTCCGTCAGCAGTACCGTCTGGGCCTAACAAATAAATCTTGGGCCTAAATCCTGCATTTGTGACGTTGCTGACGCCAACCACACCGGCCTTTCCCGGATAAAGCTCATGAAACCATAAAATACGGGACACATATTTGAAGATAAGAAGAGTTGCTGAGTTGGGCTTTCCATTTCAAAGATGTGAAATGGAAGCGTTTTTATGCATGTACCATATATAAACAATTTTAATAAGCAATATTCATAAAGAATTTAGATCAAAAAAGGGTTTTGCTTGATGTGATTCCAAATGCAATTCTACAGGATACAGTAACTAAACAAACAATAAGCTCAACATGAGGAAAAGATGAGAGTTAAAAATAAAAAAACAAAGGTCAAAAGAAGCATTTTAGCTTTTAGCTATTATTCTTTCTATAAATAGAAGTAAATTCTAGAGCCAACATTCACCTAGCATTGCTTCTTTTCAGCTTCTTATTCTTCCTGTTCCACAACAAATGGAAGAATTATTTTCTAGATGCTGCTTGGAGTTGATGTTTGAGATGCACTTCCGGTCGAGTCACCTGCTGCCGGGTTTAGTGATGAACCACTTGCAAGAGAGCCGTTTCCACTTTCAGACACAACTGGGATCTTAACAGCTGCTCTTTCCATCTCCTTCTCAAGTTCTTCTTCCTTGCGCAATGCTGTGAATTGGGTATCCAAAGACTTGGCTGCTGCTAGCCATGCAAGAACAATCACCATAAGTATACCTCCAAGGTATGGGGTTGAATTCGCAAGTGATCCAAAGGTCAAGATCATAAACTGCTGAATCAGAGCACCCCCTGACTTCCCCAGTGGATTGCAGACAACATCAATGGCTGCCTTCCCTTTAACCTATACATAGTATCAAATAGGTCCTAAGTAAATGACCAGAAGTTACACAAAATTTTGGAAGTTCAAATTGTGAGTAAAGATTCCAAACCTTGGTGTCCTCATCCAGAGGAATATATGCCATTTCTTTGCAAGGATCAAATAAACTGTACTTTGCACTCTTGCTGAAAATGTTTTGCATGGCACCCACATATACAGCTGCAAGAAGAGGAGTCATACCAAACTTTGCAAGAGCCGGACCAAGTGGATCACCAGCTAATATCAAGGAGAAGAAACCAACTCCAGTCAGAAGCAGGACAGTGGGAGTAATTCCAGCTGCAACTCCCCATCCGTATTTGTCGAATATAAATTGACTTAGTAGCATCATAGTAAATGTCGCTATTCCAGTGGCAGTTGAGAAGTCACCCATGAAGGAGGAGTATTCATTCGGGCTTGGGAACTGCAATATGGAGAGAGAATCATTACTTACTGAGCCAGTTTAGGTAAAAAAAAAAAAAAGCAAATAAATATAGAAGCAGAAAAATAACCATATAATTTTACCTGAGCTTTGAGCTTCGATTTCCAGGTAACTTCAACAAGGTTGATGCTAATACCATAAGCAACCACCAAAGTAGCAAGATCCCTAATGTACCTTGAAGACACCAAGAATTTCAAGCTCTCCATTGTTCCCATTTTAGGCTTTTCCTGCAAACAGATTGACAACAAAATGAAAAATGGCTTCATTTATGTTTTGACCTCACAACTTCACTCTGCATGCAAACACAATATATGCATGAAGAACTCTCCTATTTGTGAAATGATACAAGTGCAGATACAAATTATCCAAAACAATAGATGTAGAACAATTCTAGAATAAGCTGCAAACTTTTTCCCAGCATAATGGAAGAGCTATTCGTGCAGTCAAAAGCAAATCTAGCTTCTCTGCCACATGTTAAGAACTTATGTGCAATGTTAAGAAAAAAGGGTAATTGGTACCATGGTCCATAACAAATACAATGGAATGACTGAAAGTGACTGAATTATGAAAAGTAACTCTTTCACTCACAATTTAATAGCAATCACAGGACACTTAATGAAAAGTTTTTTTTTTTTTTTTTTACTCATAATATCTCAACAACTCATAAGATTTTACTATCAGTTGTAGACTTGAAACAAATAAACATTTAAAACCAAATAAGCAGATCCTGGAGCCTAAGAATCTATGAAAACAAATATGATAAACATGAAGAGTAGCTTGACAATGAATTACCTTCTTCTTCTTGCTACGTGTGGGAAGAGGTACAAACTTATTCACCCACCAGTAAAGGAAACAGATAGCAAGTCCCATCAGCACCACAATGCTCATCATTCCCTTTAAGGAGATGGCCCAACCATCAACTCCAGGACCCAGATTTTTCCTCAAATTAGAAAAGTACTTAACAGTTCGACCAGAGAAAATGAGGGCAATATTAGCTCCAAGCCCAAACAGAGGATAGAATCTTTTTGCTTCCTCTACAGTAGTTATCTGCACAAGAAAAATGCAACAGTAGGTAAATACAGCTTTAATTCTCAAAATTGGGTGAAGATATCAAAGATGCAACTAATGCAGAAAAACTAGAGAAAATGCCCCGAACGAAAGCACCGAAAATACAAGTAATAAATTCCAATTAAAAATGCAAAGCAAATGCCAGAATCCAGCTTGCTTGAAATCTGTATAAATGAACAAACACAGTGCAAATTCAAATAAGATATTGAAAGTTTATATTTTTCATAGTAGTCAATTATCTTCTTTTTATCATTTCTCTTTTGCTTCACACATACACCCAGAAATGGTGGAAGAGAGATTATGTCAACCAAGAATTACAACTCAAATAGAGGATATATGAAATTTCAGCTGAGATAAGTTTCTTATTTCTCTCATGTATCTCTGGAACTTTCTTTTTCAGCTCCCTATAAGTTTGATCACCAGTATTAGCAAACAAAGAATGGTCCAGCAAGTAGAATTTTTAAATCAAAGATGGAATAAGTTTCGAATCCATACTTTTTTTTTTTCATTGAAAGATCAAACAGAGAGAAAATTTCCTAAGAAAGCAACATGCTAGAAAATGGAGAAAGAACATGAATTTCAATACGGAATACAAAGGAGCATGAACTTCAATGTCCACAACTTTGTCTGAATAAAATAAGCATGCTTATTGTCCATAATCTCTTTTTATAACCAATGCCCAACTATACAAGCAAAACATTTAGATCACCTTTTCTTGTCTGAATCAGTAAGCAAAAATTAAATAGCATAATGGCATTCATGAAACAACTTTTAGAACATTGATGATGTACAAATAAAAAGTAATCAGAACTAATGTAAAGAAGCAAAACCATTGATGCAAACATTCCATTGGACAGGCTAACTAGTTTTGAAAAATGGAAAGCGAGAAAAATCTATCGCTTGTGGTTACCTATAGATGAAGAACACAAGCAATTATAAACAACAATTTCAAATCTAGCTGATGCCTACATATGCAGTCATATTGGCAAAAGCATTAGCCAATAGAACAGAAAAAGAGAACTTGATGACCGAGACTAGATAATCTAACAAGTTCAAATTACCCGGCTTACGGGATAGGAGTTACAAGTAATATCCAGCTTAAGATCTGCTTCTTAAGGGAAACAAAAAAAAAAAAAAAGAATATTCCCAACATATCAGATTTACAAATTTTAATTAAAAGCACTAATTTCTGACACAAGAATCAAAATACATAAAAACCAACATGCTTATGCAATCATGCAGAAAAATCACTTCCATGATTCAATCTCATAAGACAGTATAAATCACCTGATTGGCAAACCCCCAAAATAGAACGGAAATAACCACACTGCCCCAAAGTTCAGCCATGACATAGAACAGACAGAAACTCCAAATCCTCAAAATTGCGAGAGGACCAAGAAATCTAGGTCCAAGAACTGCAAGAAGCTTATCAGCAAGTGCTTCAGGGTGGATGTAATTGCTGAGAGGATACAAGAGGAATCCAAATGCACCAAAAAAGGCTATAAAAGGAACAATAACAGTGTAGAAAAGAGCCTTCTTTGATAAGACATTAGCCAGCTTTGTGTATAACAACATGAACCCAACAGCCATAGGCAAATTAACCCACGTCTTTAAAAATGGTATAATTTCTGCACTGCTTCCTTTAGCTGTCACAACCAAGACATCCTTTGTATCCCTAAGGATTGTGTAATTGAAAAGGATACAAAAGAACATTAACCCAAGTGGGACAATCTTCTTGAGAGTCACAAGATCTATACCCAATAACTTTGGCGTCTGAGGTTCACCAAACAAAGGCTGTCCATCAGCTGCAGCAGCAGCCTCAGCCTTGCAAATAAAGTTTTTCCCTCTTGGGGACAAACCATTTGGTTTTGCAACAACGCTTGTAACTCTTTTATAAGATAGAGATAACCCATTAGGGCCTAAGGATTTTGAAGCAAAAAGCCTCTGCTTTAAGCCTTGTGATGGGTTCAAAAGGCTTCTGACTCTGGTCGGATTTGGTGGCAATGAAAGAAGCCCTCTGGTTTGTAAAACAGCTGCCATGTCTCTCTTAAGGTTCCTTCAAAAGAATTGTGAAATCAAATCCCCAAAAAAGCCTTGAATTTTTTTAGAACATAATAGAGAAGCAGAGAAAAAAAAGGAAGGAAGATAGAGAGATAAGGTAGCTGGCAGGAAGCCTAGAGAAGCTTGTTTTCCCAAAGAACGAAATGGGTACGAAAAAAATACCCCTTTTATATCAAATGAACATAAAACCAAACCCTCAGAAAAAACCAAAACTTTTTTAATCAAAGCTCAAGAATTTAGAACCATTTTAAGTTTACCAAGAGAGATTTTTTTCATATGGGTCTTTAAGAAGAGGTTAAAGGACTGGCAGGGCCGTTAATAAGAAGACAAATTTTGCAGATTACGAGAGACAGATGGGAGTGATTCACTGATTTATGACAAACTGTGAAAATATAAAACCAAAAAAACTGTAAAAGCGGGGAAAGTGAAGGGAGGGCTGGATACAGTCAAGGGAAGAGAAAGTATCCCAACACAATTACAATCTCACCCAAACCAAAGCCAAGAATTCCTCAATCAACTTGCCATTTTGAATGAAAATATTAATTTGGGTATTTGGGAATTGGAGATGTTTTCCACTTTTTTTCTATTGCTTTTGTTTGGCGTGGACCAGTTGAGGTCACATCTAAAGGTAAAGAAAATCACGGTGTAAGGAGGTAAATTCTCCATCTTTAGTGATGAAAGTTTTCGCAACAAACCTCTTTGTATAATCTATGGTTTTAAATATTTGGAATTTCTTATATTATTTTCAATGTATCTATATTTGAATATTTGATATATTTATTGGTCAAAAAGCCCTTGATTTTCTCTAGGTCCTTGCAGAATCCTAAATCATTGCCAACGATTTTAGCTTTGAAATGGTATTGCTTCCTCTTTTAAAGGAGACAAGAGGTTTAGAACTTAAACCCATAAGTTAAGGGATATAAATCACATGGATTATCAACCTTTCTTTCCTTTGTCTAAATTTAGTTTTATAAAAAAAAAAAAGGATAATTGCAAGAACTAAAAAATATATATAGAAACTGATAGTGTTGACAAAATCAAAACAATGTTGTAATTTTTTAAAAAATTACATATATAAGTAAAAATTATAGTTATAATTAAATAATTATTAATATACATAAAAAAATTACTGACCAACAACATAGTAATACTATTATTCAATATACTTGACGCACTACATCAATAAAATTTTTAAATTTTAATGATAAAATTAAAAGTTTTTAGTTTAAATTCAATCTAAAATAGTAGTTATAATTATAACTTGATATTCACTCAGCTGATGTTTCTTAAAAAAAATCATGGTAGGATACAATTTCAAATGCCCTGTCTCCAAACTATGAAAGAAGCCAATTGAAATTGAACTGGCAATATTGTTTGTCGTAAGATTGAGATTAGTCACAGACGCAGAGACAAGAAATTTTGTATGAAATGGTTCATAATCTTTCACTTTTAATTCATAGTAATAATACAAATAAGCAATGGAGCCAAATTGCGACATACAAAAATATATATAATTATTATTATTTTAAATTAATATGTCTTCTTAATTTAAATTATGCCAGTAATCCTATTATAAAATCAAACGTTTATTACATATTGCATACAATTATTTATTTGAATTTAAAAAAAAAAACCTGACGTTGAATAATGTTCATTTGAGAATGGTGGGCTCCATTTATGAAGTAATAAATATTTTAATAGTAATTACTGGCTTTTTTTTTTTTTTTGGTGCGTCTTCGATGAATCTTGGCTGTGTCCTTAACAATTAACATTCACGAGCTTACCTAAACAAGCAGCCACCAATAATTTTTTTGGTGGATTAATATTGTATGGTCAAATAACCTTTTTATGGAATACTTGACTTCAGTCTTCATCAAAAGCCTTATTTCTCCAAAAAAAAAAAAAAATCAAACATGGGTAATGTAGGTATGCCTTTCTTGTAAGCTTCATAGTTCAAAATGAAGACATTGATTCGTTCAGACCAAAATTTCCCAGGTCAAAACAAGTGGCTTGCAGCCTAAATGCTTCTTCCTAGGAATAAACAACAAAACAAAATCCCATTTTTTTTACTAAAAAACAAAACAAAGGAACCTTTTAATAGTTTTCCAATACGGAATTAAAGCATGTAATATGTAAATTAATACCTCCTAGTCGAAGTAATTACATGCTTTAAATCTCAGTTTTGAATTTTTTATTTATTTATTTCTTTCTTCTCTTTCAAGAGATGGGAATTCTTCAAAGTACCTTAGAAAGTTAAAAAAAAAAAAAAGGAGAAAATATATTAGAAATTTATCAAAAATGTTTAGTGATATGTCTGAGGTGGTATTTAAATAATGAAATAAGCAATTACTAATTGCATTGTCTTTTTAAAATTTGATGGAAATAATATATTAAATGCAAAATATTTTTAATATAATATTTTAAGTATTAGAATAATAATAATAATAATATAATATAAATACGTGTATCATCATGTCATTAGTTTTACTAAAACTATCAGTTAAAAAATACATTTGTCTAAATTTTATAATACAATAGCAATCTATTGATGCATAGACCAAATTGGAATTTTTTGTATAAAAGAGATCTCTTACAATAGATTTCATATAGTAAAATTCATTTGGTGGCAGAGTAGATATTGTGCACGTCTGCAAGAAAGATGGCCAGGGACCGTTCCCTGGATGCAATGTTTCAAGTGTGGAACAAACATATGAAATGACAGTTTTCACAAGGCGCGGCTTCGTTGTCCCACTCAAAGTTCCGAAGCACAACAGTCCATAATTTTGTGGGAACATCTCGATTTGCTAGGACCCAACGTCCCAATGAATTTAAAGCTTTTTATTTGGTAACTAGGACGGTGAGCGCCATGTTTCCTCAGGCCTTTGGGAAACTTCTCTTACTTTCAGTTGGGTTAAAATTGCAAGTGGAATGTGAGAAAATTGGTCCAACACAATTTGTTTCAATCCCTGGCTTGGTAATTGGAATGACCACTTTTTTGAACCCATTAGACTAATGTTTTGCTAAGTTTGAATCCATTAAATTATTTATGATTTAAGTTTAACATAACTTGTGAGAGGATCTAATTTTATAACAATATAATGAAGCGATAAAAAATTTTTTTCATTCATGATCCAAATTAAACACAGACAAATAAAATGAGACAATTTGACTAAACAAATATATAAATGTAGCAGCTAAAAAAATTATTACATTTGGTGCAATTTTGATTTCCTAGTAATTGCGGCTGATTTTTTCTTTTCTTTTTTTTTAAGAAATCATTGTGGCTGATTTTCATTGCCTGGACCTAAAGTAAAGGAGGATTAGATCTCCGAATAACTCGGAAATAGAAATTGACTGAACTTGAGTCCTCACTATTATTGAAAAGGGTTTATTTATTTAAGTTTCTAATTGCGTATAAATATGAAACACGTGAATGAACCTTCAAAGAAGAAGTAAAGTTCAAATCGCAAAAGGATCTTCACGTTAAGGTGGACGGTGATGGGAACAAAATGTGAACATGATCATTTATGTAATAATCCTTTTATAAAATATTAATAATTTATATATTTATATCATGTTATATATTATAATTATATATTATAATTTATATGATATAAAAATATAAAATTTTTATTTTATTAAAATTTTAAATTATATTATTTTTATATATTATCATATTATATTTAAAATTTTATTTAAAAACTGCGAACAACGCTACCAGTCCCAGTCGCCAGACCTAAAGCTGTTGCAGTCACGGACGCTGCCGTCCTAAAGCTATAAATTGGTTGCTTAAAGGTGACTGATGACTGTGACGCCCACCGCGGCCCTTTGTTATTTGTTGTCAATGTGTCAAGCCGTTGGTCAAAATTAAATGCCAAATTCTAATTCAACACGATAAAAAAAAAAAAAAAAAAAGTCAACTAAAGGTGTTTTTCTGATAAATGGAAAATCAATCTCCAATTTGAAAAGAAGATCCTCTTTAATGCAAAAAAAAAAAATTGCATTAATCATCTTAACACGAAATCATGAAATAGTTAACATTTCTATAACTATTTAATTATTTTTAGTAGTGAAGAGTTTTTTATTTCATAAATTAATTTTATTGTACATAAATCAATTTAGATATAAAATAAATAATGAACATCTCTATTGCTTTTTAATAACAAAAGGATTCTTAATTTGTTAAATATCATATTTTATGAATATTTGAAGAAATTAATTAAATTGAACTTTGAATTAACATATTTTTATTAATTAAAATAATTTATTCCGTGCATTATATGTACTTATAAACTCTCAATTTTGGAGCTAAAATTTTTATTTCCAAATCTGCCAACAACTTGCCTCAAGGGTTCACAAACAGCTTGCGGTGAATCCATTTAAGCTGAACAATTTTATTTTTTTTAATAATAGGTGAGGGGTGTTTCAAGCTTATGCTAAACAAATTTGACCACACGGTAATCAATTGATGAATGAAAGACTAATATAAAAAACAATAATACTTAAAATCAATCAAAAACCTCTGTATGGTGGTTCTACCGTTCAGGATTTGAGGTTAAATGTTGACATGAAGGGTCCAAAACCATTCTGAAATGTGAAATCTTGCGATGGATTCCGCGAGCGATGCTTCTCAATCCACGTGGTCAAAAAAAAAATGGTAAGGAAGAGATGGCAAAGTCAAATATCATTTGAGACCACGATGCCCAAATACACGTAAGTGATACAGGACAGAAACGGTATTTTGTTGCTACACGTCAGGTTTTGTTGTTGTCTCTCTCTATTCTCATAATTAAAAGGGCTTGGGCTACCTTTCAGCGCCAGTACTTTTTGGCCCACAAGACCTTCAAAGATTTTGCCATGTCTTTTCTTGTGGGGTTCTACCATCATTTGTTCATTTTGTTTGTACGTGCAGCTACATGGGACATGACTTGATTCGACCATGTATCTTTGAATTGATATTTTCACAAAGATTATGGTTGGGGGTATGGTTCGAAAAAAGATTAAGTTTTGTGTTACTTAAGGGGAGGGAATTTGGTAGCAAATTGGCTTTGCCATAAAGAGAAAATGATTCAGATTCACCACTTGGTTATATGCCCCTACCATGGAGCTTAAAATCTCAATTGAGTTGCATCATCACCATTCAACTTCAATATATGATTTAAAATATATATATCATTTGTTAACTTACCTTTTTTCTGTTTACCAAACTAAACCCTATATTAATGAACATGTACTTTTTTTTCTCCTTTTATTTGAGCATGGTTAAGTAATGAAACTAGTGACTAGAACTATAATTTTTTAGCATGCATTGTGGGGAGGGGGGGGATAGGATGGGGTAAATGGGTCACTTGGGTTCAAACTTCAAAGGCAAAAGGTACTATCCCAACCACAATGGTTTTGGGTAACTGCCGAGCACTTAGCCAAATGGGCCTTTCGGTGGATTTGAAGCGAAGCCCAACCCTTGATGAATATTTTAGGCTTTTCCTTAAATCCAAGTATCACACCAATCATCCCATAATTAAAAGCTAATTATATATAATATATAGGCGTAATGTTTTTCCAATAAGATAAACATAAAAGGTAAGAATTCAAAGGCAGATTAAATATTTTATGTATGAATGAAATTTATCAAATTATTTTAAAAAACGGATATGAACTAAAAATAATTAATTTAATAAATTAAATTTTACTACTTATAATTTAAAATTTTTCAATATTTTAAAACAATTATTTTAATTTTATTATTTTTTAATTTTTTAATAAATAGGTTTTTATAAAAAAATCTCCACGTGAGAAATAGTAAATAGTAGTTGTAGGCTAGTAGCTGCCATGATTTTTTTTTCTTTTTAAGAAAAGGAAAATTAGAATTATAATCTTTGATGATTGAA
The DNA here is from genome assembly GCF_047325235.1 of Durio zibethinus. Classification (NCBI taxonomy): domain Eukaryota; kingdom Viridiplantae; phylum Streptophyta; class Magnoliopsida; order Malvales; family Malvaceae; genus Durio; species Durio zibethinus. The sequence continues at coordinate 2,485,273 of NC_143187.1, read as the reverse complement.
AAAAAAATAAAACATAATGAATCAACCACCTCACTAATTTTTTTTTTTTTTTAAAAAACCACTTGACTAAATGTTTAGATGATTAGCTTACAACAAATTTTTTTCTTACAAAACTTGACATAATATTTTAATGCCAACTTTTCCTTTTTCCTTTAGTCTTTATAGTTTCTACCCGTTGATCTATCCAAAATGGGATCTTTTTATATGAAATTTTCCATTGATATTTACTTGCCTAAATAATGACTATACCACATAACAACACTATAATCATGACAAACCACATTACAGTTCCATTGGTTATCTTTATTACATTTTGGTTGAGATTTTTTTGTCGTCAAAACTCAAATTAATCAAACACATTTTCATCCCAAAAGCGCCAATTATGAAGACCAATGAAGGCAAATAACTTGTGCTAACACTTTTTGGAACCATACCTCTCAACCCTTTCGTCAATCCATTCCCTCGTATCCTTCAACACAAGATTTGCATTCTCATCAGGCTCCCCTTGTATCAAAGAATGATACATCCCATCATACAGCTTCAAGCTCTTGTCCGTACTCGATGTCTTTTCATACAACAATTTGGATGATGTTGGGCAGGTGATTCCATCAATTGTCCCATGCACTGTAAAAAATGGTACCGTTACCTTGGAGAAATTGTCCTGAATGAACTGGCACATCCTAGCAAGCTCTCTCATGGTCCCAACTCTAGGCGGCCCCGAGTATCTCCTTGGATTCGAGACTATGATCTTCAGCTTTTCGGGGTCCTTGATTGCCTTCCCAACCATCTTGTTATCAGGCATTATCGCCCATGTCTCGGCTAGTCCAAAGAGCAGACCATACATAAACAACCGGACCTTACTAGGTTTCATGTTCTCAGGCATGACAAAGAGCGGGGCTGAGAAAATCAGACCCGTCTAAGTTTCAGGCTCCGATTGGAAGTACATCAGCATTGTTGCTGCTCCTCCCATGGATTCACCAAAGAGGAATGCTGGTAACCCTTTGTATTCCTCACTGTACCGGACGTGCTTGAAGAATGATAAAGATGTGGCAGCCACTTTCTCCATGTCACCTACATCAATAAAACTTGAAAGAGTTACAGGTGTGTTAAGGCAATTGAATATCCTTAAACTCCAATGGAAGTGAACAATTTTTGAATCAAAAGTTCATCAAATAACAAGTTTCTTTGTTTTCTGAAAACATGCTAATACAAATTCAAACTACAGAGTGGGAACGAACATTGATACAACAAATAACCTTAAATAGTTATCTTCGGAATCTGACCATCCATCTCAAAACCGGAAAAAAAAAAAAAAAAAAAACAGAGATTGTCTTTGATAGAAATAAGGTTAAGTTAGGAATCTTGAAAAGTACCTAAGTAGCAACGGAGACCATCTAATCTGCCATGTCCAAGAAGATCAGCGGCGAAAACAGCATAACAAGGTTAAGTATTGTCTTTGATAGAAATAAGGTTAAGTTAGGAATCTTGAAAAGTACCTAAGTAGCAACGGAGACCATCTGATCTGCCATGTCCGAGAAGATCAGTGGCGAAAACAGCATAACCCCATGTGGCAAAGTTGATGCAAATCTTCTGGAACATCCAACCAGTATCCGATCCATAGCCGTGGGTCATGTAGACCGAAGCCTTGACCTTTTGATCCAAGGCACAAAGCTCTGCGTGAAGAGTTTCCCGTTAGGTGTCACGAAGTAAGACTTGCTGTTTCGGACACCCTGCGACGTGTAATACTCTTCTTCCGGCATCCGCCCCCAGAAATTCGCAGGCGCTTCACCTTCATTTCGGACGCCTAAGGTTTTCGACTAGCGTTTCGTAAAAGAAACTGGATTTGGAAGAAAGAGAAGTTGAATGATAGCCAATGAGGGGAAGAAACGTGGAGCTCACCAACCATGTTTTGTAGGAGTGGATAAGAGTTGGTGCATATACCTATTGAGGGTCCACAATATGGGCTAGGTTAGGTAGAGGACAGTGTTGATTCTGTTTTGTATGAAATAAATCATTTTTGCTTAAAAAAATCCATTTTTAGAATCCAAAAAACTCTAATTTAAAGTTTCTGGACCGAAATTTGCAGTAATTCAATTAGACAAGAGGTAGAATTTAAAAGATTGAATACTTCATAGTTCACTAGTGTAAATTTTTATATGTATATAGTTAGAGAATAGAAGAAGTTAAAGGGTGTCCATCACACCCATTCTTTTTTTTATTATTATTTTTAATTTTTAATTTTAATTTTAATTTTAATTTTTATTAAATAAATTTTGTTAAAATAATCAATGAATTAAAGATGATAAAATCATTCGTATCTTATTAATTTTGATTCGTAAAAATCCAAAGGTATATTTTTCAATATTAGGTTGAGGTTTTTATTTTTTGAAAATAAAATTGAATTAAAAATAAAATTTAAGTGTTTTGTCTCATTTTAAGCGTTCACGTGACATTTATTTTTTTATTTTTTTATTAGTTTTCCTTGTTTTTTAAAGTTTTTTTGGGTTTTTTTTTGTGTTTTTATTAGATAAATTTCATAATAAAAAAGTTAATTAAAAAAATAAAATAACTCATATCCAATAAATTTTAATTCGTCTCGATCAAATTGATATGCTTTCTTTTAATTTAGGTTAAGTTCATTTAAAAAAAAACGAATTTAGGTAAGAGTAAAGTTTTAGATATTGTATCTTAACTTTGGTATATATAAGAAATACATTTTTTATTATTTTTTTAATTATATATATTATTAAAAATATTATTTAATACGTTAATTTAATAAATTTATATGTCATCTTATTTGACTTTTTTTTATCATTTTTTTTAAAATATATTTATTAGATAAATTTTGTAAAAAAAAATTGATATGAGTATTTTTATTTTTTTGTAAAATATTATTGAAATTATTTATTTTGTAGTGATTTAATTTGAAATTTATTGAATTAAAATTAAATAATTATTTATAATAAAAAATGATAAAAATTTTAATTATTTAATTGAATCAAATTAATTTTGATAAGTTATTTAAAAAATTTTAATCAATTTAATTATTTGTTAAATAAAAATTAATTTATTAATTTATTAAAATTTTTAAAACGAATCGATCTAACTTATCAATTTATTCACTCCTAATAGGGAGACGGGGTGCGGGAAGGGCTTAACTTTCTCAGCTGTTTGCTAGGTCTGGGAGTCTGCCTCAGCCCAACAAGTCCAATTCCCAAAGACTCTGATTCTAACCTTCTTTTGGACTCGCTGATCAATGTTGCCCTGTTTCATGTCTGAAAGCTCTATAAATGGGCCATCATTTTCATCTGCACAGTGGATGGGCCTAGGATACTGTAGTTGCTACTTGCTACTTGATATGACTATAATTAATTTTGCAGTGCAAGATAACATAGTCTTATGAGGAATGAATCATAGCTCTTAACCCAAATATACATAATCTTTGATGTATTTATGAACAAAACTAAAGGAATAAATGAAATTTAATGAGCAATTTTTCTTTTGCTAAAACAAAGTATTAAGCTTTTATTTTTCTCATTTTTTATAAAAAAATGTGTTAAAAATAGTTGAATAATATGTAAATTTATCGCTCTATTTATGCAAGTTATCTATTATAATTTTACTCCTATGCTTTTAAATTTGAAGTAAATTTATTATCATAGTTTTAATTTTGAAGTAAATATGGTTAAGATATAACAGTTGAAAAATATATTGCAAAAATGTTCTGTTAGAAATTGTTTTACAATTAAAAAAATTAATAATGACATGACAAGAAAAATGGTCAATTGTAATTAAAAAATATAACGTGATGTTATATTTAATAGAAAACGCTATAATAAAAAATATAGATAAATTCTATTCATCATAAAATGCATGTAATTCCTCAATGAAGTCATCTTATCACTTTCATTTTTAATTACTTCATTGGATGTTCCAAAATTCAATGCGTAAAGTTACAATTTTTTTTACAACAGACATAACAAATTAAAAATAAATTAAAAAAATTATATGAATCAATTGAATTAAACATATTATTTGTAATTATAAAATTAAATAATTCAAAAAAAAATATTTAAAATAGAGACTTGACATCATATTAAATATTAAGTGATTCTTTTAACATGATCCCTATAGTTCCCACCAAATGGCCTTAACTTAGTGCCTAGGGGTAGAAGGTCAGGAAGCTAAAAGAAGTTGGGAAGGAGAGAGGGAAGTAAATCTATTAACTGGAACTTTAGTTCTTTACACAACTACCCTACATTGAGTATGATCTATTCCTTTCTAAAATCCCTTCTCAAATTTACTCATTAAATTACTATCATTACCTTTTTTATTCCAAATCCAACCAACCCAACCAACACATACCCCTCAACAACCTCATTCCAATTCACAAGTCTTTCCAACACTTGTGCTTTTGCACAAACTTTGCATCACTTCAAACCAACTCTATTAAGAGAGTAGGAAAAGTAATTCCAAAAAAAATAAAAATGAGCCAGCTAGGAAAATCCTAGAGTGTAAGGTTTTGCTTGGATGATTCAACAGACAACAATTCCTTGGAATTTAATGGAACTATGACAAGGACTGAAAATGACACAACCAAAAAGATCATTATAAAGGAGAATATAATAAAACCAAGCTAAAGTGTTCATAATCAAGCTTTAATGCTTTCTTAAGATCATATTCATATCTTTTATTTCATTGATGATGGTGATACCATGAACCCATAGTTGATTTAAGCCACTCATTATGGAACCTCCTTTTAATTGTTAAAACTATCATCATCAATAAATCAAGATTTCTCAACAATGACTTTGATTGGACTAAAAGTTGTGCCTCATATGGGCCATTGAAGTTGGGAAATAGTTTTCAAGATTGATAATTGGGTTATTCCTTTGTCCACAATTTACCCTTTCACAAAAGTGTTGTTTTCATGGTGAGGTGATGGAAACTTTAAACCTATTTCACATTTATACAAAGTCCATGGATGACATTTTAATCCCCTTGGAACTTAATTTCAACACTTGATTTGTAAGATAGATTACCATTTTCGAATGTGGTCACCTATAGAGAAGGCTTCGATGTGTATTACTAAAGATGAATTCTCATTTCTTTTTCCTTTTTGTTTTTTTGGTTTCTTATATTTGGGTCTTTAAGATGATTTCGTCGATTAATTTAGTTAGTAACTTTTTCGATTTTGCATTTATATAAATTCTTCAAAAAAAATCACAATCTAAAATAAATAAAAAATTACAAATATTAAAATTTGATTTTTTAATTTATTAAATATCATTTTTTTTAATAATTACATAAATCAATTACGTTAAATCTCAAATTCAATATAATATATATTTAAGTCTTTCATATGATTCAAATTGAATGGTAATCTTACGCAGACATCTTAAAATTTAAAGACAAAATTGACAAATTTTCATTATGATAACCTCCTCGTGATGCTGAGCTAAGCATGAGTTTTAAAATAATGATACATAGAAGTTTATCATTCAAGGTTAGGTTGCCATATTGCATTGTCAAATTAGAAGATTAAGAGTTAATTAACCATATTTATCTATATATATATATATGTGTGTGTCATTTTTTGTCATATCCAGCTTGGACCCCCGCAATTAAGAATATTACTAATTAATTAATTGCCAGTAAAAGTATTATCTCATAATGTGAAATTTTTTATGTGCAACTTATAAAAAAAAGTGAATAAAACTATATATATTATTATATATATTATTGTCCCCATGCTATAGAAAGTTAGACTTTGTTTTGGTAATTATTTGATTATTAAATTTTTGTTTTCAAAGACTCCAAATAGGCAGTAGATATGTTCTTTATGCGGGTGCTTGTCAATACATATCATGGTTAGTGGAGAGATAATACATCAAGCTGTAGATGTGTATATGCGTCTGAGCTAAACTTGATTAGCTTTTTAAAGACCTTACTCAAGGTTTGATCTTATCCGTCAATTTTAAAATTTTTCAAAAAAAAATAAATATTTTAAATTAAATTTAAATTTAAAATATTTTATTAATAATTTAATATTTTAAGTTGCCTCCTACCAAGTTCAAACTAAAAAAATCCAGGGTTGAGGACCGGAACTGATCAAAAGAAATTATTAGTGAAAGAAAAACTTTAATTAGTGGATACTTTAGTTGGTGGACAGCAGTTTTGGATTAAGAAGCTAAATGATCAAAAGAAAAAGAGATGATGATTATCTTTTTGTTTATACTGTACAACTCACTCTTCCAGGTCTTCTAGCTGTACCCAAGTTCTATCCACAAAGAAGAACACGAAAAGTGGACTTAAGTTTAGTTTTGAGAGTTAGGGTTTTTTTTTTTTTTTTTATAGATTGAAAAAAATAAATTGATTTGTTTTAACTCTTCAACTTTTATAAAATTTTTGCATGCGACACATAATTAAATTTTCATATCAAAAATTTATTTGATTCATTTCGATTCATTCTGAATCTTTGTAACAGATTATAAAAATAAATTTGATTGTTTTGATGAAATACTTTTTTTTTTTAATTTTATGCCCTAAACATATTTGTTTTATGATCAATTTGATGATATGTGTGTAATCAGCGGCTTAAGTTTAGTGATTAGAAAATAGATAATTTTTTTCATTATGAATTAGCTTTCGGTGCAAAAAGTACAAAAGCATTTAGAAAAAAAAAAAAAAAAAACGAGTAATAAATTTTGTCACAATGTAGATAAGTCTTGATGTAAGAAATTTTTGTCACATAATAATTCTCAAATAATGCAGCATGTAATGTTGACAATGAAGTGGCCTTATAGTCAAATTGATAATTGAAAATTTTAAAGAATCCAATAATCCATTATTATAAGCTGTCAACATTTTTCAACAATAATCAAACTAGAAAAAGTTGCTTACTTCAAATCAAAGATGTAAAACGTAAATTGTTAAACATTGAACCTCTCCACAACTTTGCTTTGGAACAGATTGTTGATAAATGATGTTGACTTTTTATTTTCAATGGTCAAATAATCAAAAAGCAATGGTACAGTGTGATAGCACTCAAAATCCACTATAAAGATCTTTTGTATCTGTTCAATTACCTCTAATTGGTATGATTCTCACACATAAATTTTCATATTCAATAAAATATTAATTGGTATCTTTTGATGAAATTTTCCCTACCTCACAATCATCTATTATAATATCTTTAATATAATCCATATTGAACCCAAAACGTAATTAAATTGATTCATGCAATTGTCTTAAAATTTCAACAGTTATAATCTTTTTATTTTGAGTTTGGGCACGCTTATTAGCTTGCTCATATAATACATTATTAATTCAAATATTGAAATCCATTAAGTGGGAGGAAATTTAGTGATTCTTGAGATAAACAAAAACTTATAACTATAAAAATTTTGTTTATGAGATTACATATTACAATTACAATCAAATTTAAAAGATATTTCTCTTTGAATTAGTTGAACTTGTTGTACTAAGTACTATCTTTCTTAATTAGTGTAAGAAAGTGAGAGCTAAAAGTTGAACAACCCATTATCCAAAACAAAAAAATTTATGCCTCTTTTTTGTTTCTTTTTTTTTTTTTTTCAGCAAAAGCTTCATATTTTTATGGAATAAAGATTGAGAAGGGAATTCTTCTTCCATTTTTATTTTTAGCTAAAAAAGAGGAATCTGATTGTTAGAAACTTTATCTGAATGGCCGCAACATAAAGGGCCCATATAGACGTCAGCAGCTGAGAAAGGGGAAGACAGGGTGAAGGGTGACTCAAATGGCATGCTTTTGCAGTTGGCTTTACGTCCAATTTTCATGTTTTCAGTCTTCCTTTTGTCTCATTTCTTTTGATGTTCTTCAAATGAGATATCATAAAATATTGAGGGAAAATTTTTCTCCAGAATCGAATCATCAATAAATTCACAATTTTTTGAATTGGGTTTTCAGGATGTGAAAATCCCATGCTGCCCATGCAAAAAAAATTTTGAAAAATTGCAAACAGCTTTTTTTTTTTTTTTTAGCCTTAAAATGGTGGCGGAAATGGTATTACCATTCCGGGGAATGGATCATTAATTATCTAAGAACAGTGATCACCTCAGTTATCTCCCTTCTCAACAAAGATTTTTTTTAATTTTCGAACCCCTATCTGTTGACAAGTAAAGTTCGCTTGGGGCTAAATTATTTATCACGGAGCTAACACCTCGTTGATAATTGCAAAGAGCTTTTGAGTCCTTGGAAAAAATGATTATGAACTTTGAATCGAAATTGATTCTTGAAGTGGAGAAGAAAGGAATCTAGATAGGACCCATCCAAATTTATTAAATCCTTCTAATGAATTTAAGGGTTTAAAGTTTTATTAAGTATGATTTAGTTTAATTTTATGTTAAATTTATTTATTTGATTATTTAATGATATAGTATTTAATTATGATTTTAATTTTTTTTATTTCTATAATTAAAAAAAAATCAAGGGTTGAAAAAAATAAAAATCGGTTAAACTCATCAAACAAATAAGTTATTGTCATTATGAAAATGAGAATTTGAATACTTGTTTCTTGTTTTATTTTGTTACAAATATCTTAAATGATGCATATCATAATTTGTCTCTCGTTAAATGTATATTAGATGTGTTTAGTATATAAAATTATAATAAAATAATATAAAATAATATTTTAAATATGATTAAATTAAATAATGACATTTTATATTGTTTTTGATACATGCGAAAATTAAAAAAAAATAATTTTATTTATTGATCAAAATTATTTTTTATTAAAATTCATACAATTTAAGTTATTTATATAATTTTTAAAGGTATATTAAAATATGTAAATTTAATCTTTTAAATTAAAAATAATTATCTCAACTTTAAGAAAATTAAATCATTTTATGTGAAATTTATTATTTAAAATTTTTTTATAATCTTATCTTTTTTTATATATATAAATAAAATATGATATAAAATCATTATCATTTTATCTTATTTATTATTTTATGTATCAAACATTATTAATATATCTTATATAAAAATATATCGATAAAAGATTTAGATTCATTTAAAAGGGTGATGAAAAAAAAAGTGTTTTGCAATTGAATCCTACGCTCCCAAATGGAGTTGAAAGCCATCCCTCACTAATGAGCTAACAAAATCAGTAAAAAATGCTGAAAATATATGCTAATTACTATAATCAATTTACAAAGCATATATTAGACAAGTTTCTTGTAGACAAAAATTATTAAACTGAACTCCAAAAAATAATTTAATTGATTGATGTAAGAAAATTTTATAATTTAAAATCTGTAATTTTTTAATTCTTATAATAATATATATCTGACAAGAAGGATGACTTTTTACTTGCTCCGATTAGACACAAATGAAAAACAAATAATAGATGTAATAATTAATTATTTTTGCATAAGTGCAATTGCAACTCAAGGAGTCGAGCCCTGACCAACAGGACCTGCTGTTATATAACATCTTTAAAAGGTCTTGGTTCAATTAATTTTTTAATTTGCTTTAATAAATAAAGATTATTCCATTTAATTATTGTATAAAATTTTTTTATTATGAAAAAATTTAGAAGCAAAAAATATTATTTCATCTTCAACAGTAAATTGTTAATCCATAAAAGAATTTATGTATTTTTTAAAATTTTTTTAATTTAAATATTTTATGTTTAAATTCAAAATTTTAATTACGTGTGCCAACTATAGGCTTCTATACAAATTTTGCTCCTGCATCTGCATGTTATCGTGTAGGAATTTCAAAACCCATTCCTACCCACCATAGAATGAAACATTAAACTTCGATTTCATTTCTCTCAAACCAAGGAAGAAAAGTGGAAATGCACATGGGGTTGAATGATTTGTTATTTGTTGGGATAGTCAATAGAACAAGGAACAACTAGGCAATTAGAGCGAACGAAATCTGGAACTGACAGGCTTCATTTTAGAAAAATCACCAAATTGATGTGAAAAGGTTCAAATTCGGCGCATGCGGCCACTAACCCAAGCCAAGGAGTTATATAAAATATTTCAAATATATTATTTTTATATGTTCTTATATCATATTATATTTAAATTTATAAATTATTTAATAAATTGTAAGTAATTTTGAAAAAAAGTTTTTGTGATTTAATTTAATTTTTGAAAAATCCGACCGTTACGGGTTCCACTATGGTAAGGGGCCCACCACTAACACAAACAAGGACGGGCGGGGCTATCTTGAAACAACTAGAAACAGGCTGTACTGGAAAGTGACACGTGTCAAACAGGGACAGGCTGGAAGGAATGTGGGACCGTAACGAATGATAGTGACGTGACTCGTGGTGAGTAGTGGGGTGCGTTTTTGGATTTCTGGTCCCGACCATCATGCCCTCCGTTCCTATGACTCCCACCCCACCAAAACGGTCAGGTTCTTGGGGCTCCCGCTCTTTCCTGTCCCTTGGCATTTTCTTTTGCTTTTCCTTAATCTTCTTTTTAATTGTCTCTATTTGTTTCTCGACCGCCCTCTTTTTTTTCTCAAACTAATAAACATAAAAAAAAGCTTGGCCAGCACTTGCTTCCTTATTTACCCTTCCATTTTACATACCTTTTTCTTAATTTACGATTCAAATTTAAGATTTTATCTCAAATTTTTTATCTAAAATCTTATAAATTATAAATTTAATTAAAGGGGTGATTTCATTTTCCTATTCACTCTATCCTATAGTAATACATAAATTAATATATTGCAAATAAAATTTTATCATGTATATGATTAATGAATTTCTTAAACTTACTTATACAATTAAAAAACTATCATGTATTTTTATGATATATTAGTATATATGGTTACATGTGTGGCAAGTGAGTATGTTATTAGTATATTCTTATATAATTCTCTAAAAAAAGTATATTGTTATATAATGTATAATAAATTAAAATATATTTAGTAAGTATAATTCTCTAAAAAAAGTATATTGTTATATAATGTATAATAAATTAAAATATATTTAGTAAGAAATTGTTATATCTAGTTATACAAAAAAAAAAAATCGTAATAATAAAATGATAAAAGAGAAATATTATGGGAATATAAGTTGAAGAAATTCATTAACTTAAAAAAAATCACAAAACCTTATTTGAATAAATTTACCTTGCCTATGATTTAAGTTTTGAAAAGTTTACTAATTTAATATTCATAGATTACAAATAAGAAAGTGAAGTTGATCTAGTTACTTACAAATTTTATATTATAATTTAGAAAAAAGATTGATAGAAGATGATAAAAAGCGATGTTTAATCATAATTTAATTATAGAAATGTAATAGGATTACAACTTTATTTCAAAAATCATTTACCATCAAAATACATGAATTGGATTAAAACTTGATTCCTTAAAATTAATAAAATAATTACTAAGTATGATAACGTTATCCATCAAAATTATTGTTACATATAACTAATAAAGTATAATTTAAAAAAAAATTTATATTTGATACACTATCAATATATATTTTATATAAATAATTATTGTCGGTGTATAACTAATAAAATATAATTTTAAAAAAAGCTTTATACAAATAAAATGACATTTAATTATTTTTTTCTTAAACCTTTTAACAAAATAATGACTTTATATTAAAAAAAAAAAAAAACTCTCAACAACACTACTCTCTTTTATCTACTTTTAGAAATTGTTATATACATAAAAAGACATCAATATTTGTATCTTAACATTTTAGGCAAAAGTGTAAAAAAAAAATTCAACAAAAATTCAATAAAAACTTAGGGCCTTTTCATTTTATTGTAATTAATTAAATCTTGAATTTTTTATTTTATATTAGTTGAAACCTTAAATATTTATTTTCACTCAATTAAATCCTTAAACATATATTTTCATCACAATTAAACTCTTGACTAGGCGAAAATGAATATTAATGATTAACCTAATTTCATTTTATAAAGACTCTGGAAGTGAAAATAGATGTTTGAAATCTTAATTGATTGTAATAAAATAATAAAAAACTTTGAAAATGATTAAATTTTTGTTTAGGGTTTTTTTTCCCCTATAGCCAACATTTTATGATTGTATAATTATATAGTAGATCAATAAAAATATGCATATGGTTTTTTAAGATAATATAAAGATAACAATGAATTAAAAAATTTTAAAGTTATGAAAAATATAAAAAAGTCTCATCCATTGCACGAGTTAAAAAACTTATTTTTTTAAATTACATCAATCAACTTAAAAATTGTAAATAAATATGAAAAATACTTCGAATTGTTGAGTTATCACTATAATAACATAAAAAATTTTAAATTTTTATTTTTTTAATGATGTTTGAAGTTTATTTAGATTTTATCCCTATATTTATTGGAGAAATAGAAAATGTACAAATTTGATTCCTTATTTTTTGAACTAAAATTTGTTTACTTATTAAACTCTCAAAATATATATTTTTTATGATTCACTTGAAGATTGCGAGTTGAAAAAATATTGTGCACATAATATTTTCTGCAACTGAATAAGTAATAGCATAGGGGATTAAGGATTGATTAGGAACATAAAAAATTAAAAATTTTCTTCCTTTCTAATTAAATAATCACTAATCACTTGAATTAAATTTGAAATACAAGGAAGGAATTTCTAGAAAGGGTAAATCCGTCCAACCAAAAAATAAATTAAAAAAAATTTGTCTAAAGAAAGAAAAAAAGTTGCCAGCCCAGACCGGCATCAAGCGGTGTCTGATTAGAAAAAACGTTATTTTAATTGATCATGATTTTCTCCTCTTCTCTTTGCCACAACAGTTTAATATCACAGTAATTAATTAAAAATTATTAAAAACGACAACAACAAAGAAAGAAAACCCTCTAAATAAAAAAAAAAAATTTCTGATATTTTTTAAACGTAAAAGGAAATAAATATAAAATATAGTGAAACTAAAAGGCAAAGAGAGAGAAAACCAGAGAGGAAAGAAGAACGAAAACAAAGCTTTGATTTTAGTTTTCTCTCTTTATTTTGCCCCTTTCGAAACTTAGCAGGAGGGAGTCGGAAATCCGGCACTCGTGAATTTACCGTTTTACCCCTTTTCTTAATCGGACGATGACCGAGAGGCCGCCGCATACGGCGTTCCAATTGGTTTTCTGTAGGGTTTCAACTCCAGCACAGTTTTATTTTTAAAAAAGAAGGGAAAAAAACTTTCTTTTTTGGTTTTTGTGTTTAAATCTGGGAGAATATATTGTGCCGTCCGATTCGATTTCGATCATGGTGATGAAAGCATGGATGGTGGTGGAAAAAGGGAGGAGGATCGTACGGACGGCATTTTTCATGGTGGCGATGTTGGCGTCCCTTCTAGCATCGTCTCTGCCGTTGCTGGTAGCGATAGGCGACATCATGGTCCCTTTCCTTCTACTCTCGAGCTTCACGTGCGTCACGTGCTACGGTTTCAACGAACACTTTCGTCGTTACGCTTTCAAAAACTCTTTAATCGATATCCCTCTCGTCTCCATCCTCAGATCCATCATCATCACTTGTACGGTTCTTATTTCCATTTTTTAAACAAAAAATTCAGAAAAAAGAAAGAAATTAATATAAATAGAATTTCTCATTTTGTTTTTGGGTTATAATTTGCAGGTGTATATTCGATGTGTGATGCTCCAGCTTTGTCCCATGGACCTTACTTAGGAACAGTTACTTTATGTTCATTCGTTTCGATTCTTGTACTTTCCGTTAAAGCTTGTGTTTTTACGGTGAATTCGCAAATAGAGGCAGAGGCATCGTCGGCTTATTCGTTGGCAAGGCAAAGGCTTCATTTGAAGAAATCGTGGGGAATGCCAGTTTTGTTTCTTTCGTCAGTAGTTTTCGCACTTGGTCACACTGTAGTTGCTTATAGATCAAGTTGTAGAGCAAGGAGAAAGCTTTTGTTTCATCGAGGTGACCCTGAAGCTGTAAGTTTTCTGGCTTTCTTCTTCTGGGTCAATTTCATTTTTGGGTTTTTCATTATATAAGCATTTGGTTATTGCTTTTGCCAAATTTTTTTTTTTTTTCACAAAGCCAAAACCAAGTAGGTAAGTTAAAAGTTGGAATTTTCTGAAGACAATGCATGATTTTACTTAATATAGCATATTTATGTTGGAATTAGTGTTGGTTTTTTTTTTTTTTTTTTCATTTGTTTCGTTTTTATAATAATTATTTTTGCTTTCTGAAGCAAAGAGCAAGAAAATAATTTTTTTCTTCAAAAATTCGAAGTTAAAATTTTAGTTCTTTTGAGGCATAAAATGTATGATTTTACCTTAATATGAAATGATTATGTTAGAATTGATTTTGCATTTTGGTTGTTTGTTTCTTTTTAGTCGACTGTGATTTCACATTCTATCTTTTTCCATTGTTTTTTTAGCAATTATTTTAGGCCCAAAAAAAAAAAAAAACCAGTGAAAAACCACAACTAAGTGGATTTTTTTTTTCCCAAAGTTTATTATGAAAGAAACTGTGGTGGTTTTAGGTGTTAATTTTCAACTTCTATTGTTTTTCTGCTTTTTTTTTAAATAAGTGAAATAATCTTGTATTGTTTCTCCAAGTATAATTGAATGTGTTTTTCACTGCATAAGATGTAAGTCAGTAGTTTGATTCTACCACAGGGTAAACTAATGCAACTACAGATCTCTTTATAGCTTTCATAGCTTTTGTTTTTGTATTGGGAGTATTGGTATTTTCTTTTTGGTTTGTAACATTCATGTTATTCCAGGTTCTTTCATGCAAAAATGTTTTCTCTGGCTTCCAAAAGGTTCCACGATCTCCCACTCCCTCTGCAGGGAAAACTCCAAAAAGTGACACTGAAACAAGGCGAAAGGCTTTTGGGCAATCTCATGATGATGAGGAACTCCCTGTTAGATTGCTTGCTGACATTGATAGCTTATTCATTACATTGCAAGGGCTTACCATTCATTACAAGCTTTGCTTTCCTGGTTCACCCCCTAGGTCTTTGTCATCTACTGCATTTCTAGAACCTAAATTTAGTTGCACACCACAATTGGCTCCCGGAAAGCTAAAGCTCGATAGGCAAGCACTAAGCGTGTTGTCGAAAACACAATATCACCATCTTCACAGGAGCTATAGCAATCAATTTCACAGCTCTTCGCTTTATGCTCCACTGTTGGATGGTTCCCCAACCTCTCCTGTTCTTTCTGAAGATATTCCTGTTTTTTGCCTTGATGATCCAGTTGCACAGGTTGAGACAAGTTATTTGAACTCTGGAACTCTAGAGCAAGATATAGAGGCAAATGGCCAGTTTGGTATTGTTTTAGTGCATGGGTTTGGAGGGGGAGTCTTTTCTTGGAGACATGTGATGGGGGTTCTTGCTCGCCAGGTCGGTTGTTCAGTTGCTGCTTTTGATCGGCCTGGTTGGGGATTGACTTCTAGGCCAAGCCGGAAAGACTGGGAGGGAAAAGAGTTGCCCAATCCTTACAAACTTGAAACTCAGGTTAGGTCTGAAACTCTTTTGGATGTTATTTGATTATTTAGGAGAGATGTGCTTTTATGGCAGGTAGGATTAATTCCCAAATTAAATGCCTTAAAGTGTTATACATTTTATGAAAAGTGTTTGCTTTTTATCTAGAATATGTCTTTTGGTAATAAGCAGTTCTTTCTGAATGCTCTAGCTCTCTCATAATTTATTGATATGCAGTCTTTTTTGAGTTTTATGGGCTTTCTTTGCATTATCTTTCTGTATTGTTTGTTTTCAAGGTTGACTTAATCAGTACTATGAAGTTCATAAATCTTATTACCTGATGTTTTCAGGTTGACTTGCTTCTTTCCTTTTGCTCTGAGATGGGGTTTTCTTCAGTGGTGCTCGTTGGACATGATGATGGAGGCCTGCTGGCTTTGAAAGCTGCACAAAAAGTCCAAGCCTCAATAAATTCTTACAATGTGAGTAAGCTGTCATGATTTTTCTGTACCAATTTGGATGTTTTAGACAACAAAATTTTATCTTTAGGTATATCCAGTATTCTGGTTCAACGTTATGCTGACACATCCACTTTAATAGCACTTCTACTGTTGTATAGCTACTTGATGTGGTGAAACAAGGAAAATCTCAGGGTTGCCTATAACAAACTGTGTTTTGTTACAGACGGTTGATTGTCAAATAAACAAAAATGAAATTCCATTTATGCTGAGCTTGGCAAAGTAGTTTGAAGAAGTGACTGGTCTAGTGTGGTTTTAGTTTTGACATTCTTAGGGAATCTCACCTTTTCTCCGTAAGTTTACTGCATGGGTCATTTTGCAAATTTGACCTTCTATCGTCGACATTATATCAAGTTGTAACCTCACATCTGTAACTGTTTTCAAATGTTTACTGAAAGTAAAGAGAATCTAGAGGAAGGAGTTAAACAATAAAACCTTTGTATTTTAAAGTAAAGAGAATCTTTGGTTACTCAAAGGAATGGCATTTTACATGGACAATATGGCAGAATTAAACAATTACTATGTTAAGAATAGGACACCTATAGGAAGGGGTTTATTTATTTATTCATGTCAGCTTTCCTCTTTTAATTGACTGGTTCCTGACTTCTGAAAGATGCTGGTTGTGGGCTTTTAACTTTTTGGAAGATTATTAAATTAAGAAGATACACCTATAGGAATTCTTTATTTAGTTCTTTATTCATGTCAGCTTTACTATTTCAATTGACTGGTTCTTGATGTGTGAAGAATATTATTTGTAGATTTAACTAATAGAATATTGCATATGAGATTTGAGGTATAGCTATTCACTATTTTGTAGCTGTACGCTGGAGTATCATTTCTCATTGAAATTCCAAATCATAGTCTTAACTAACATATTGGAAGATCTTTCTTCGATTGGATAAATGGTTAATGACCCACTTAAATCTCTGTTAGAAAGAATGCTTAAAAACCTTTGAGTTTGGTTCTTATTGTCTATCCTTTGTTTTATTTGGTGGTTTACTCAGATTTCAATCAAAGCAGTTGTTTTGCTAAATGTTAGCTTGTCAAGAGAAGTTGTTCCTGCCTTTGCAAGGATACTCTTGCGCACTTCACTTGGGAAGAAGCACTTGGTTCGTCCGCTTCTGCGAACAGAAATTACACAAGTGGTGAATAGGCGTGCATGGTATGATGCAACCAAGTTAACAACAGAGGTTTTGAGCCTCTATAAGGTATATTTGTTTCAAGATTAGAACGTAGACTAGTTATCTTGCTTATGAAAGGAGGAAAAATTTTGAGGAGAAACTAGTGACTCAGTGCATTAGAGTCTTAACTGTATTACATTTTATTTAATCTGGAGATGTAGGTTCTTTGGAACTATGGTTTATGTTGCAAAATGAATGGGGGTATCTTTAAAAAGAAACAAACTTAAGATCCAAAAGCATAAAATAGCAGGCACATATGCACAATGATAACATTGACAAAAGTAAAAATTTTTGCATTTGCACAGACTGATTTTAATGAGTCTCCAAATATGCCTAAGAGAATCGGACACCCTAATTTTGAAAGAAAAAGAAGGGGAAAGGAAGCAATTTCCATCTGGATTGCTGCAGTTCTATACTGTTATTTTAGCATATGAAATAACATGCAACTAGATTATTTTGAGCCAAATTTTGGATGATCTTTCAACTGCATAGCATACTTAATCAAATTATCTTTTTTCATTTTTTGTAATTTAGACTTCTGAAATTGTATGATAGCTACCAGTTTGAAGTTTCAGTTTGTTTACCGATTTGATTTACTGGAACTTTATCTTGCTCCAATCAGGCTCCACTATGTGTAGAGGGTTGGGATGAGGCACTTCATGAGATAGGCAGGTTGTCGTATGAAACAATCATTTCACCACAAAATGCGACGTCACTGCTAAAAGCTGTTGAAGAGATGCCAGTATTGGTTGTCGCTGGTGCTGAAGATGCCCATATTTCTCTTAAATCTTCCCAGGCCTTGGCTTCGAAACTCGTAAATTCTGTAAGTAGTCTGCTTCAATTTGTATCTTCTATACTCAAAGTTTGAATTTAATAAAGATGGTTAATCTTCTCGGCGTACCACTCTTCTTTTGAGTGGTGGTCTTCAAGAAATTGAAAGATCTGGCACATAGAAACTCTACTCAAATCCCTTGTCAACTATTCTTGTCTTGAAAGAGTGTTTACCATTTCTGGGTTTTGTTGCGATATCTCAAACTGGTTTCTGATGTTACTACATTTGTTGCCATGCAGAGACTGGTTGCAATATCTGGCTGTGGCCATCTTCCACATGAGGAATGCCCCAAGGCATTACTCGCAGCTATTTCACCTTTCATAATCAGATTGCTACACAAACCAGAATTGCAAAGGCAGTAGGACACCTCTGTTCAACTTTACATAAATAGGATTCTTATCTATTGTAGGTGCTTTCTATCATTATCTCTCTCTCTTTTTTTTTTTTTTTTCAAGCAATTTACCCCGAAATGAAGAGACAAATTTGACCTCTTCTTTTGGGTAATTTTGATGTGTTCCGAGCCTTACCCTAACCCTAATTATCTGGGATGTTTGTAGAGCTCTCACCTTTAGTTTTTTTCCTTGTGATTTTTTATGTTGAGGTTTAAATTACTGATGCTTGTTTCAACAGTTCCAGTTATTTGCCACTTAAAAAGAGTGGCAAAATGGCGTATATTTGTACATTTATGAAAATTGGCAATGGCATTTGAGTATTGTGTCAAAATTGAAAGATAGATTGGACAGGCCTATATATATATATATATATATATATATTTGAGGAGAGATTTACTTAAAATTTTTTATTTTTTTATCTTTATATTAATTTTTTAAATATATTTTAAGATTAAAGTTAAATAAAAAATACTTTTTATTGTTAAATAATATTTTGGATGGAACCATATTCAAATTTAAAAACCTTATCCAAGGGTCAAATTTTCAAATAAAATTGGGCCAGTGGTGCATAGACAGGTGTAAAGTGAGTACCATTTTATTTGTTAAGTAAAGAACAAATCTTTAACATAGAAGTGGGCCAACCTTTTTTTTTTTTTTGCATGCAATGCTGTTGCATAAAATGTAATCCACTAAACTATTTGCTCCAAAAATAAAACCACCCATTTAATTTGCTTGATATGAAAAGAAAAATTCATGTATTAAATGCAATGACTTATTTATGTTATCATAAGTTCAATAATTAAAGGTACCTCTTCAAGCCTTTAGCTTAATTGTTAAAAGTGTTTGAAAGAATATTAAAAATTTGATTTCGAATCAATTTTTTTTTATTTGTATTAAAATTTTATCTTTTTGATGTAAAAAAAATAAAAATAAAAGTATAATATTTAAAACACATTAATGTGTCTTACTGTATTTATTGTATCTAAAGTAGTGCTTTGAATTATAATGGATTTTTGAAGAATCATTCTATTACAGGAAAAAAATAGAATCGTTTAGCTTAGATAATTTACACAATCACAATAGTATTTAATAAATAAAAAATTATCAAATATATTAATAGTAAATTTTTTTAATTTTACATGTGAGATTAAGATAATGAAACATTATATTTAAAAGTTAAAAAAAATTAGTTAAAAATAATGAGACATGTATTATCATCTTAATCTCATTTGTGGAATTAAAAACCTCCATTGCCAATGTATCAAATAAATTTTTTTAATAAATTTGAAATTCAAATAACACTTATAATTTTTTCTTTCATCCTCATATTGTATCATCCTTTATTAAAAAAAAATTAATGAAGGTTATAAGTAGAAATAACAAACTTGGAGGTCCCAATTGTTGGTATTGTAATGTTGAGCCAGAAATGATTTGGTAAGTGAGATTTTGGAAATAGTCTTGAGGCCTTCATCACAAAATTTGACCATAATAAAAGGTTTTATCAATTAATGTAAACATAATTATTTATAATAATTTAGACATAACCTAGAAATTTGTAACTTATTCTTATAGGAAAGGATGAGATTTGAGATCCAAGTTACTTCTTTATATATTTACTCAAATACTTTAATTTGTTCTATTTATAATTATCTTTTAAAAAAATTTAAATTGAATTGGTATTTTGATTTTTTTCTCCCTCTCCTTGTAATAAATTCTCATTTATCGTGTTAAATAACATTAAAAATATTAATATAAAACCATAATATACTTTTATCTTATCTTGTCATTTTAAATATATAAAATTTATATTTGATACACTATGTGTAAGGTGCTATAAATTATCCTATCATTAATTAGCAAATTTAAAATTTTAAAATTCTTAAAAATAAATATTTTAAAATTTTAAATATTGAATTATGTTAAACTAAATTAATGAGATAATGACTTGTGATGTATTGATAGCATCCATACACAAAATGTGCATCAAATATAAAATTCCAATATATGTATGCACCCATATACATATATTATATATATGGGGAGGGATAAACTTACATTAATGTAACTTTTATTTTTTTTAATTTTTTGATCAAAATTATTAAATTTAAAAATATTATTTTGACACCAATGACTTACAAATTTAATTTTAATTCAAAAATAAAAAATATAAAAATTACGCTAATATAAAGTGGGTCACTACTTTTTATATATACATATATATATGTGGGGAGGGATTAGACAAAAAATTTTTATATATTTTTATATTTTTATATTTTTTTAATAATTGATTTTAATAAATTCAATAAATGAGATTAAATAATATATATTTGATTTATCTCTCACATTTCTTAAATTTATTAAAATCAATTATTAGAAAATGGTGTAAAATTAAAAAATTTTATATTAACATAAGCTGATCTTAACTTTATATATATATATATATACACATAGGAATAGATCAATTTATATCAATATAAAATTAAAAAATTATATATATTTTTTAATAATTGATTAGTTATATAGAAGATGGATCAATTAATTTCAATAAATGCATTCAAAGATTGAGATTAAATATTATTTATTTTTTAGTATAAATTAATTCCTCCCCTTTGTATATACAAACTCATGCATAGTTGCATTCATATATAAATCGCAAGATGTTCTTATGTAAAAAGTCATTACCCGAATAAAACCACAATCTTTAGTTCTTTACCTCCTCCTTTGCCTAATGTTAAGAGTTTTAGACTTTAGTCTTTGTAAAAACTAAAAAAGTACAAGTAAAAACAAAGTATAAACCGACGATCCTTTCAACTTTCTTCCCTCTTTTAGCATTTTTTAATGGAAAAACCCACAATTCCCCTTCCTTTCTTCACTCCCATTTTCATGTTAAAGCAGTAAGTTTTACTATCATTTCTTTTCTTTTCTTTTTTGTTTTCAGTGATTCTTTGCAATACCCATTTCTTACTTCTCTTCAGAGACTCCATGGATCAAGTGGGTTTCCTTCATTTTCTCATATTCTCTTTGTAATTTTTTTTTGGTTTCATATTAAGGCTATCGGTGTGTTTGAATGTTGTATCTTTTGCCCTTTTTCTTTTTGATTTCCTTTACTTTATCCAAAAATCCACGTACACTTGCTCTTAATGGGTTTGGTTTGTGCAATTTGGTTTCTTGTTTAGCAAGAAAGTTAAAATGAAAAGGAGTTTCAAAGTGGAAAAAAGTGGGCTCTGATTTAAGATGAAAGCCGTTGGGGGGGGGGGGGGATGTGGTACATAGGTGGCTTACCAAATAAACCATATGGAATTTTGGATGCTTGAGGGCCAACCTTTTCTCCATATTCACAACAACAAAATGAAGAGATTCATTCCCATCTTCCTTGAAGTTGTGTGCTTTATTGTTAATAAACTTGGGCGAGGACAATTTGCATTACTTTTTTTGCACACTTACCCTTTTTGAAATATTACTATGTTTGACTTTTTAGGAAGTAATGTTTCACGTTTGATCCTTATAGACATAATTAGATAGGAATCACCCTTGCAAGGAAAACAAGATTACCATTGTTAGGGTGCTATCATTCGTGCAGTTATTCTTGTCATAGTTGTTTCGGTATCATGACAATTTTAATTGACCGGTTTTTGCTCAAATAAACACTCAATGATTAGCAAATGTAAGCTCTTGTTTATTTATTTTTTTTAAATCTTAAAAATAGATATCATGAAGTCCTTCGACAATGTTGATAATGAAGTATAGAAAATGAGAAATTGGTATCGTGACTGTGATAGGCAATCCGATATAACATGGCTTGGAAAATTTTCAGTTTATGCAAGAGAACTTGTCAGCTATTGTCCTTGCATATAGGGGGCGGTAATATTGAAGCGTTCACTTAAGCATATGAGTTGAGGGTTGGAAAAACAAAATTTTTTCTTTCTAATTTCATTTAATATTCTAGAGAATATCTAAAATATGAGAAAAATCAGTATGCTTTTTCAATCTATTTGTCATATTTCTTTCTTTCTTTCTATTCCGATTTCTGCTGCCTACATGTTCAAATATTTATCTTTGCAGTCCATTTTAAGATTTATCCCAAAGTTGTCTCCTAGCATTTTTTCGTAGATATCCCATTCTCATTGTCTAGTTTGCGTCTTCTTGGGTGGTGTTGTTATACTTGAACATGCATTTTTAATGTTGTCTATTTATTTCTAGAGTGTCAGAGACTAGTTTTTCAAAAGCTTAAAGGCCCTAAACTACTAATGGGAGATATTATGACTGGTGAGAAGCATGTCAAGGAAGTAAATGAAGAAACTGATGTTGAATTTAAGTGGGGTAATAAGTTGGAAGTTGATGAGCAGAATCCGACCAGTCAACTTTATGAATCCTTTGTATATGATGGTATTGAGTATTCTCTTTTTGATTGTGTCTATTTTGGGCCTGAGCCTGTGTTTAGTGTTGGTAAGCTTGTAAAAATATGGGAGCTACCAAACCATGAAAGGATGGTGGAGGTTGTATGGTTTTTTCGTCCCGAAGAAATAAGAGATTTGTTTGGAGATGATGAGCCACTTCAAAATGAACTACTTTTAGCATCTGGGGAAGGCAGAGGCCTTTCCAATGTCAATGTTCTGGTAATGTTTAACTGCCTAACTTTCTAGAAGGTTGCTTCTATAGTTCTTTTAAGTTTCTTAACACCTTTTGATTTTAGGAAGCTATTTCTGGGAAATGTAATGTTGTTTGCGCATCAAAGGACAGGCGCAATCCTCAACCTTCTAAAGTAGAATTAAGTATGGCTGATTTTACATTCTATCGAACTTTTGATGTTGGAAGCTGCAGGGCAGTAGATAACTTTCCAGATACAATAGCCGGAATAAAAGGTTTGTGACTTTTCGTTGAAAGGCTGTTTCTTTACTGATTGTTATGCATCTAATGCTAACTTTTTGACATTTACTGCATTTTAGCACAACATTGTGTATGTTTAGCTTACAGAGATACATATGTACCGCAGTGGAGTACTTTTTCAACAGAAGTGATCAAAGGCTCCTTTATCCTGGTACGGTCCCACCAAATTTGAATGAATCAGTGGAAACATCAACTAGACCATCAAATATTCAGCAGCCTAAGTCAGTAGGAAAAACATTCAATTGTAACAGTTATGGCACCAAACTGAGTCCAATTGCTGAAGGTAGCCTCTAAAGGAACTTTTTGCATATAAAGTCTGTATTTATTTCTTTAATGTCATTCAAAAAATCCATTGAAGCAGCATCTCACTCTGGTTAAGAAGTGCATTTCTCAGATAAGAAGGACAAAACTCGGTTTGTTGGAATCTCTTCTGAAGGCAAAACCCAGTTAAAATATGAGGATTTCTCAGAAAAGGATGTTCCTGAAAATCGAACTATGAAGAGGATAAAGTATCTTGCTCTTTCTGAGGACTTAGAATTGCAGTCCTATGGTTCACCTTCTCTAAAGCTTAGGGCAAAGGGGAAAAAGTTTGGTCCCATAAATAGAGATTTGAACAGAATGGATTTTCCATACCAGGACCAAAAAATCTCCAAGGGAGAAACAATGGTGCGAAAGCCAAGCAAGTTTGGAAATGAAGAAGCTCCCAGACTTTGTGAGGATAATAATATCAAGATCAGTAAGCCCTTCATCGACGTCAAAAGAAAGCCATATAATGTAAGTTAAATATAATCCCATAAAATTCCTACATGATTGGTTTCTTGGAAAAATGTTACGTATTATCTAAGAACGTACTAAATCTAAGTATTTGATGCAACTTATATTTCAAATTTTTAAGTCACTGTAGACATATGAAAAGGCTATGTATGTAGTGTAGATACTGATATGAAAACTATTGCATTTGCCTGTACAATGCTTTTAAATCGGGGATATGTTTATGAACAATATCATATTGCTTGTGAAATTTTGGTACAAGGAGTACTACCACTTGAATCAAGGATTTTAAAAATATCATATTACTTGTGAAATTTTGGTACAAGGAGTACTACCACTTAAATCAAGGATTTTACCCTACCCGCCCACGCACCCTTGTGATGTGTGCTAAGCCCATGTAGCTTGCTTTCTTATAAGTCGTGGACCATTCTTAATTAAGAACAGGCAACAATATTTCCCATTACTTTAAACTCATATACGAAGAAGTCTTTTCCATATTTCCACATGTAGTCATATCATACTTCTACACTGTAAAGGACATGTCTGAATGTTCCATCATCCTATTGTTCAAGAGTGTCTAAGAAGTATAGGGTATAATTTACATTAAAAAACACCAAAGTATTTGTTATTTGTCAAGATATGTTTAGGCACTAATTTATGATATGAAGTTTTGGGATGGATAACACATTTAACACTGATGAGCTATTTAACAGTGGTTTAAAATGAATATAACGACCGTACTAATTTATTCTGCCGTTATACTTGCAGGAAAAAGGAAATTGGTTCGGAGAACAAGTGAGCCTCAACCTTTAACAACACTATGGAATTCCTTTCCACTCTACCATCTGATATTGCATATAGATTATTAAAGGGTTTGACATAGGACGTTATGTCTGATTGTTTCATTATTATTCACTTTATAAATTTCACTTTCCTCTCTTTTATCAGCCTTGGGAAGAAAAACTGCAAAGTGCAAATGAAAGGGGCACCCTTATCTTACTAGAAAATCTTGATCCCTCATTCTCATCATCAGAAGTTGAGGTACATTTGCTGAAGTCCTTGAGCTTTACTACTATATTGCCCTGAGTTCTTTGCATATGTATTTGGGTCTCCCGAGCCATAAGGTGGAATGTACCATCTTAATCTAGGGATTGAGATTGTGTTTTGGTTTTGGATTTAGTAGGAGGATTAAATTCTTCAATTGTAAATATATATCATAGTTTCAAGTTTAAAGAGGACTAAGATATGCTAACCACCGATTAAATGAATTAATCTTGTAGATACATATTATTGAGCTTATCTATATTGTTCTCTTCTTCTTACTATAAAACAACTCATGTTCAAATTATGGTGGATGATGAGATGCAATCTGTGGTTCTGACTAAATCTGATATTTGATTTTCATATGGATAGTTAATTTGAGTTCAAATCAGAAATTTTCTTTTTAGCAGACAATGGTAATTGCAGATCAAAACTGTCTTTTACCTCTGAGGTTGTAGTTCTAGCTTAAAAATTATTTTCCTTCTGAAAGATAACTCAAAATAAGTAAAAGAAAAGGGATTGGTGTTTTCAAAATGTGGCTAAATAAATGGCTCATTCCTATGATTTACAGATAGCTTATAATATCCCACACATGAAAAAAAATGCAGTGTGAGATATTTCTAATAATCTATAACTGCCACGCCACTTGTCAACTAGAAAGAAGTCTATGTTTTGCTTTAATTGCGTCAAAGACCAGCAAGCTTATGACTTGTTGCTTACTAAAAAGCATGCTTCATAACACAATCAATAGGGTCTTTTTGAAGTGTGATTATTAACCATTTTCCTTTCTCCTACTAAGGATCTAGTTTGGCAATGTCTTGGTGAAAAGGTTGAAGCAAAGATGAGACCACGGAATTCCTTTTTTAGCCCCGACTCTGGTATGGCATCTCAAGTTGCCTTGTTACTCATTCCTGGTTATTTTTTCCTTAAGTTTTGATGAATGATATGCCAATTTGTTATTTTTTGCTAACAGGACGAGCTCTGGTTATATTTAAGTCACAAATTGCAACAGAATTTGCAATATCTGAGTTAGAAAAGAGATGTCTAATGCTGGAAGGTGGAAGGTAGCATGTTCTCTAGCAATCTCGGAGTACTTTTAAATGTCATTCTCATTTTCTTGTTCCTTCATGATGATCTTATTCCTCAGGAATTCATTTTCCTGGATTTGTAAAATGCAACTGAAAGTAAGAAATGAGGACGATCATTGACTGTTGAACCTTCCAAATACTTAAAGGAACACTGGAATTTTTTTTTTTTATCAATTAGGAAATGTTTTAGAGATAAAACAGCCATATGACACCTAGAGAATCAAAGAAAATCCATTCCCATAGAACAGGAATTTACACGAAAATACTCAGTTCAGTGTAGTTTGTCCTGCTATTGACATCGTTGTTTTGTACTTTGATGATTTGATCTACAGAATAGTTGTCGGTGGAAGAGTGACTCTGGAGAAGCCTGCAAAATTGGTTACATTTGTGGGCCATTTGACTATCCCCAAAGCCAAACTTAAACAGCTGCGTTTAGAGATGGTGATTGATGCTTCTTATTTGTTAGTCATGCTTCATCATTTCAGTATCATGGTTAACCATTATAATTGATTCTTACCATCAGCTGTTCTTTTTTTCTTTTTCCCTCCATTCAAAGGGAGAAGCAAAGTCAACCTCACATTGTTCCCAGGCCAACACTATTGGGTATGACATGGCTATGGAATGGCGTTTATTGCAACAGCAATCTGATAAGTGGTGGAACCTGATGCATGAGGTGCAGCTAAAATTCTTTGAATATCAATCTTCTTTTTAAAGGCTTTGTTATGTCGGAGGATTGAATAAAATATGCTTTGTTTCACTCTTCACTTCCAGAAAAATGCAACAGAGATTCAAAAACTTAGAAACGAGCTGAGGATACGGCACAAAGATAACACTAAATTGGCAAGAAAATGGTAAGTAAATTTGAAACCATTCATTTGCATTTATTCCCTAGAGGGGGTAAGTAGTTCTCTGAACTAAATATAGTAGTAATCCACTTTGTGCATGCATCGTGCAGATTGATGAACAGGTGGATTAGTCAGTCAGCAAAATTAATGACAAGTGAAATTAGTACTAGTTTATGTCAGAGGGAGGTGAGGCATTGTTTTGATGGGATACGATTCTGTGAAGATGTTAAAGAAGTAACAAGTCCAGAAACCACTGGTTTCCGAAGTGAAGATAGGACTGGGAAAAGTATGAAAATTTTAGTGAAGATGGGACCGGGGCTCCATATTTGTACCCAATCAAGCTCTTTATCACAAAGGGAGATTAACTTTTGTTACAATCAATATGGAAACTGCATGGCACGAAGACAGGGCCCAGAATTGAAAAAAACATTGAAACATAAAATAAAGTTGTTTTTCCTTTCTTCGTCTTCCCTTGATTATCACTCTCGATCTCTCAATCCAACTACTGCCTCTTTCAAGTTGTTTCAGCCCTTTTTGAGACATTTTTTCAACCATAATGGTATAAGGTTCGGTCTCATGTGGTCTGATCAGATCGAGTAGTGGCTGGAGCAACTTCGGTTAAGTGAGATCGGGGAGTGAGAATTAGAAGAGAAAGAAAATAAAGATTTTTCTGAAAAAAACATTTGCTTTTTTTTTTTCCCATATCTAGGGTCGGTAAATCAATCCGAAACCGTCGGGTTTCGACCCGACCCGATTATTTTAGGATCGGATTTTTTTTTCAAAAATCGGGTCGGATCGGTTTATTTTTTAAAATGTCGGATTCGGGTCCGGGTTGGGTTTGTATGAAATCCGATCCTACCCGACCCGGAATATTTACCAAAATACCTTTTATATATATAATTTTTTTAGGGTTTCTGAATTTTAATTTCTTTTGGGTTTTGGCTGCTCTCTCTCGTCTTCCTTAGCCGTTCTATTTTGCATTTCTGTTTCTATCTGTCAGATTGCCAGGCTGCTTCACACTCACACAGGTGTTGCCCACTCCCAAGCGTGCATTTCAATTCCGTCAGTTCTTTCTATTTTTTATTTCTAAAAATATTATTTTAATTATTATTTTAATCAATTAAGTCCTCCTATTTTAGTCTTGAATAAATTTCAAACCATTTAATTTAAACCCTCTTTATCAGATCCAAACCGTTTCTTTGAGTCTGATAAAACCCAAAGCAAAACAAACAAAAAAACAAGAAGAAGAAGGAGAAGAAGCTTATTTTTTTTTCTCTGAAAACAACTTTAACAGTTTTTTTTTTTTTTTTATTGCTTGGTTTTGAAAGGCTTGTTTCTCAACAACCTTAATCTTTTGTAAGAAATTTTTTTTAATTTTTTAGAATTTTTAACTTTCGTTTTTAAAAAGTCGCTGCTTTACTTTCTTGTTCATCTTTCTCGATTTTTTTAGTAAGCAGTTTTGATTTCTGTTTCTTCCAACGAAATCCGAAACGTTTCAATTTTCAATTTTTTTCTCCTTTTATTTTCTTTTTCTTCCTTAAAATGTCTGCTATGTGGATCTTCTTCTAAGTTTTTCAGTGCGAGTTTAGCAAGGATATTAATTTGAATTTCTAAAAAAAAAAACTTTTTTGGTTGATTTTCGGGGTTTTTCTTTCAAAAATGATGTTTTCAGCGTCACCGACGACTTTAGCGAAAAGTTCGCTAGATTTAGGTAGGAAATAGGCCATAGATGATTTTACTAGATGTTATTTTCAGGCATGTTTGCTATGTCTCCTTATTCTCCCTTTATCTCTTGTTGCCTTATTTGAGGCAATAACAAACATAATGATGATAATATTCTGATCTATAAGAAATTTAAGTTGATGAGTTACTACCTTGCTTGTATGAAATTCACTGAGAAATTTCATTCTTGTTTATATAATAGGTGAGGATTCTTGTTAGATTATATGTCTATAGTTGAATATGCCATCGTCTGGTTCTAATCCATGCATATCAGCAATACTGAAGTTCTCAGTGTGTTACCTTAGCATTTTTTTGAAGGGGGAATCATAACATAATTGTTCTGTTTGAGATAATTAGTCTAGTCTTTCTGAATAGCTTGCTTTACCCTTCAAGTTATAATCTTAGTTTATTGTCATTAGCATAAACTTTAGTGGTGTTTGGAAATTAATCATGTCTGTTATTTTTGAATGAAGGTAAAATGTCTAATTTGGGAGATAATTCGTGTTCCCCAATACCTCTTACTTCTATCTCACATCAATCACCAATTCAGCAAACTCCAATTTCAACATCTGATGAAAATACAACTCAATCATTAAGTGTGACGAATCATGGTGCTGAAGTTGATGATAGTGGGTATAACTCAAGTAAGCTAAAATCAGAAGTATGGAAACATTTTAAAAAAGAGAAAATCAATAATGAATGGAAGGCAATATGCAATTATTGTAAGAAAAAACTTGGTGGTGCTTCAAAGAATGGGACAAGTCATTTACGTGAGCATTCAGACAGGTGCAGCAAGCGATTTCAAATGGATATTCGTCAACAAGTGCTGGTAGCAAATCAAAGGAAGGCAGATGGAAAAGTAACACTAAAAAACTTTTCCTTTGATCAAAATGTCACAAGGAGGGAGCTTGCCAACATGATAATCATGCACGAATATCCTTTATCAATGGTTGATCATATGCAATTCAAAAAGTATTCTTACAGTCTCCAACCTTTGTTTGCTATGCCTTCTCGAAATACTATAAAGAGTGATATTTTGAAGATTTTCAAAGAGGAAAAGGCAAAAATAATATCCAAGTTGGAAGCTAATGAAGGGAGAATTGCTATCACAACTGATATGTGGACTGCTGATCACCAAAAAAAAGGATACATGGCTGTCACTGCTCATTACATCGATAATCAATGAAACTTACAAAAACGCATCATCAGGTATATTTTATTAAATTGTCTTATTTTGATAATGTTTATTTTTTATTAAGTAATTATTATTAT
The DNA here is from genome assembly GCF_047325235.1 of Durio zibethinus. Classification (NCBI taxonomy): domain Eukaryota; kingdom Viridiplantae; phylum Streptophyta; class Magnoliopsida; order Malvales; family Malvaceae; genus Durio; species Durio zibethinus. The sequence goes on along the minus strand of NC_143187.1, from coordinate 2,455,293 downwards.
TGAATTAATTATTAAATTAGTGTAAATAATTGATTGTTTAATTAGGTTTGAATATGTGCCAACTCCACATACAAAAGAGGTCATTGCTTCAAGTTTGATGAAATGTTTCCTAGATTGGAATATTGATAGAAAACTTTCATCTATTACAGTGGATAATTGTAGTGTGAATGATGGTGTTATTGAGTTATTAATTGATAGAATTGGTTGTGATGCATTTTTGCTTAATAGGGCTTTTTTTCATATGCGTTGTTGTGCACACATCTTGCATTTGATCGGTTTTTCACTTTCCCCGCCTCCGACCCGATGCTTTAATGCTTTTACCCGATACCCAACCCGCCCTCGCTCGGAGGTTGTAGCTGAAAAACCCGACTCCGACCTGCTTAAATATTATTTACCCGAATTTTACTCGACTCGACCCTAATTTAATCTACTACCTATTCAAAATTATTGCAAATGTAATAAATCATAATCTAAATATATTACAAACATAAACAAATTTAACATAATCACTCACAAATTCAAACTTAGTACATACAACTTTTTTATTTAATAAAAATATCATAAATTCTTACCATAAATAATAGAATTATAAAATACATAAAACATAGTAAATCAAAACTAACAAATTCTCACAATAAATGATGGAATTATGAAATATATAAAACTTAGTAAACTAAAATTTAAATATCAAATAAGCATAAGTTAATAACTAAAATTTAAATATAATACATAATACAAGATAAACATTAAAAGCTTAAACTACCACAATAAAAAGCTAAATTGTTTGAACATTCTTTCATCCAATATGGTGAAAATCTTCAAAGACCACAACAAATCATTTCATCATCAGTAAGCTTCATATCATCATTCTCCTCTGACCACACTAGTCCTATAAAATAAAACAATAAGATGAATAAATAAATATCATAAAATAATATATTTAAAAATAATAATATAAAAAATGAATTAGTTAAAAAAGATAATATTATTTACCAAACTAGTTATCTTTTCCTCAATCTCACTATCATTAACATCCTCGTAAAAAGAATTTTCTTCTAATGAAATTGACCCTACAAATGAAATAATAAAACATTAACAAATAATATATAACAACAAAATATAATAACTAACAATATGCTAAAATAAAAAATAAAATTACATAATATGAATTATTGTACTTTCTTCTTTAGCCCATAACCAACTTTGACAACATGTTAAAGCTTCTATAGTTGATGGATGAAGTCTATTACATTGTGCATTCACCAACCTCCCTCCAGTACTAAAAGTAGACTCTGAAGCAACATTAGAAATTGGTATGGCATATATATCTCTAACAATAAGTTGTAAGGTCGGAAATTGAGGCCCAGTTAGTTTCCACCAATTCAATATATCAAAATCTCCTTTTCTTGGTATGACTTCTTCATCCAAGTAACGATCTAACTCTGATTTTACTTTTGATTTTTTTTTTATCCTGAAACAAAATCATCATAGTCTCTCAAATTTCCCAATTCAGTAATACCAACACCATCTAAGAATGAAAAGCTTGAACTAGAAGGTCCTTCTTCCTTTTTCAAAGCCAAAATTTCCTCATACTCCTTAAGCAAATCCCGACATATTTGCACAATCCTTTCAATTTCAAATTCAGCATTTTCTCCATAAATCTTTTCAAAGTAATACTCCAACAACTCTGTTTTATATCTTGGATCTAAAATTGTAGCAACACCCATTATACCATGCACATCATTCCAATATTTTTCAAATTTGCCTAACATGCTCACAGTCATACATGAAATAATTCTATCGGTCTGCATAATCCATTCATTCAATGCCAATCTGATTTTGCAAATATTAGGAAAATAAAGATTTGCAGTAGCATATTTTGTGCCAGAAAATCCTTCAGTGATATCATAAAACAATTTCAACTTCTCACAAATCTCGGTTGCAATGATCCAATCATTTTCAGTTGATAAATGTTTGTACAAAGGATCACCATGTAATTGCACACAACGAGAAAAAACATCTTTATAAAACAAAGTTGTTCGAAGCATCAAATAAGTAGAGTTTCATCGTGTTTTGACATCAACACACAACTTTTTTAAAGTTGGAATGTGCAATTGACGCGCTGGACACTATCACAAATTCTTTCAATTTCATCTCCAATCACACTCAATCCATCTTTCACAATCAAATGCAAGATGTGTGCACAACAACGCATATGAAAAAAAGCCCTATTAAGCAAAAATGCATCACAACCAATTCTATCAATTAACAACTCAATAACACCATCATTCACACTACAATTATCCACTGTAATAGATGAAAGTTTTCTATCAATATTCCAATCTAGGAAACATTTCATCAAACTTGAAGCAATGACCTCTTTTGTATGTGGAGTTGGCACATATTCAAACCTAATTAAACAATCAATTATTTACACTAATTTAATAATTAATTCAATAATAATAATTACTTAATAAAAAATAAACATTATCAAAATAAGACAATTTAATAAAATATACCTGATGATGCGTTTTTGTAAGTTTCATTGATTATCGATGTAATGAGCAGTGACAGCCATGTATCCTTTTTTTTTGTGATCAGCAGTCCACATATCAGTTGTGATAGCAATTCTCCCTTCATTAGCTTCCAACTTGGATATTATTTTTGCCTTTTCTTCTTTGAAAATCTTCAAAATATCACTCTTTATAGTATTTCGAGAAGGCATAGCAAACAAAGGTTGGAGACTGTAAGAATACTTTCTGAATTGCACATGATCAACCATTGATAAAGGATATTCATGCATGATTATCATGTTGGCAAGCTCCCTCCTTATGACATTTTGATCAAAGGAAAAGTTTCTTAGTGTTACTTTTCCATCTGCCTTCCTTTGATTTGCTACCAGCACTTGTTGACGAATATCCATTTGAAATCGCTTGCTGCACCTGTCTGAATGCTCACGTAAATGACTTGTCCCATTCTTTGAAGCACCACCAAGTTTTTTCTTACAATAATTGCATATTGCCTTCCATTCATTATTGATTTTCTCTTTTTTAAAATGTTTTCATACTTCTGATTTTAGCTTACTTGAGTTATACCCACTATCATCAACTTCAGCACCATGATTCGTCACACTTAATGATTGAGTTGTATTTTCATCAGATGTTGAAATTGGAGTTTGCTGAATTGGTGATTGATGTGAGGTAGAAGTAAGAGGTGTTGGGGAACACGAATTATCTCCCAAATTAGACATTTTACCTTCATTCAAAAATAACAGACATGATTAATTTCCAAACACCACTAAAGTTTATGCTAATGACAATAAACTAAGATTATAACTTGAAGGGCAAAGCAAGCTATTCAGAAAGACTAGACTAATTATCTCAAACAGAACCATTTTGTTATGATTCCCCCTTCAAAAAAATGCTAAGGTAACACACTGAGAACTTCAGTATTGCTGATATGCATGGATCAGAACCAGACGATCATATTCAACTATAAACATATAATCTAACAAGAATCCTCACCTATTATATAAACAAGAACGAAATTTTTCAGTGAATTTCATACAAGCAAGGTAGTAACTCATCAACTTAAATTTCTTGTAGATCAGAATGTTATCATCATTATGTTTGTTATTGCCTTCAAATAAGGCAACAAGAGATAAAGGGAGAATAAGGAAACATAGCAAACATGCCTGAAAATAACATCTAGTAAAATCATCTATGGCCTGTTTCCTACCTAAATCTAGCGAACTTTTCGCTAAAGTCGTCGGCGACGCTGATAACATCATTTTTGAAAGAAAAACCCCGAAAATCAACCAAAAAAGTTATTTTTTTTAGAAATTCAAATTAATATCCTTGCTAAACTCGCACTGAAAAACTTAGAAGAAGATCGACATAGCAAACATTTTGAGGAAGAAAAAGAAAATAAAAGGAGAAAAAAATGAAAATTGAAACGTTTTGGATTTCGTTGGAAGAAACGAAAATCAAAACTGCTTACTAAAAAAATCGAGAAAGATGAACAAGAAAGTAAAGCAGCGACTTTTTAAAAACGAAAGTTAAAAATTCTAAAAAATTAAAAAAAATTTCTTACAAAAGATTAAGGTTGTTGAGAAACAAGCCTTTCAAAACCAAGCAATAAAAAAAAAAAATTGTTAAAGTTGTTTTCAGAGAAAAAAAAAAGCTTCTTCTCCTTCTTCTTCTTGGTTTTTTTTTCTGTTTTGCTTTGGGTTTTATCAGACTCAAAGAAACGGTTTGGATCTGATAAAGAGGGTTTAAATTAAATGGTTTGAAATTTATTCAAGACTAAAATAGGAAGACTGAATTGATTAAAATAATAATTAAAATAATGTTTTTGGAAATTAAAAATAGAAAGAACTGGCGGAATTGAAATGCACGCTTGGGAGTGGGCAGCACCTGTGTGAGTGTGAAACAACCTGGCAGTCTGGCAGATAGAAGTAGAAATGCAAAACAAAACGGCTGAGGAAGACGAGAGAGAGCGACCAAAACCCAAAAGAAATTAAAATTCAGAAACCCTAAAAAAAATTATATATATATTAAAGATATTTTGGTAAATATTTCAGGTCGGGTAGGGTCGGATTTCATACAAACCCGACCCCGACCCGAATCTAACATTTTAAAAAATAAAACCGATCCAATCCAACCAAAAACTCAATTTTAAAAAAAAAAATCTGACCCTAAAATAATCAGATCGGATCGAAACCCGATGATTTCGGATTGATTTACCGACCCTAGCCATATTTGCTTCAACGTAAACACGTAAAAGAAAATCTCTTCGAACAAAAAGAAAAAGAAAGGAAAATCTGAGTTGACATTGGGTACCACGATGGTCCACCTTTCATTTAAAATAAGAGTTTATCTAAAATCAAATCAAAAAATATTTGAGTATAATATAAACCTATACTTAAAAATTTGATAAATTTTAGGAGTTTTTTAGTATTTTATTTTATTTATCTTTTAAAAAAGGGTTTATTTGAAATGTCTTCTTTTCTTTCAGGAAAAACAAAGCAAAGTCAAACATAGCATGCTTCTCAACCCAAATAACATCGAATATGACGTGGAAGTGGAGTGTCGAATGAATACTCCAAAAAAAAAAAAAAAATCAGATATGTGGTGGTGGAAGGCAATACATTCCGTTGGGTGCTGGCCATCCTAAGTTGTTTATCTTATTACTTGGGCATTTAGGCTCCATTTGGTCGTTGATTTGTCTACTTAGCCTTTGTCTCTTTCACTTTCTACATGCAGCACTTTTGCCTCTTTACTTTCTGCATGCAGCATCCTCAAAATTAATAAAAATGCAAATTAAAAAAAAAGTTAAATTTTAATGAAAACTGAGTTGTAGAGCTTAGAAGAAATAAGAATGTTATATCAGAAAAAAGGATAGAATGGAGTCCACATAATCTTACCCCAGTTCCAGTAATTTTTTGTTCTCTCGTGAAAGAGATAACATCATTGGGGCTAAAAGATTTGTGGATAAATTAAATTATTGGAGAAAAGAATCATTCTAACGCCCACAGCCATCCTAAGTTTTAATGAGGAATGCATCCACATAAAATATCAGAACAGTTTGGACTAATAATCCATCAATTCATCTTTCTAATTCAAATTCTGAATTTCCATAATTAGCTACTAGACAAAACAAGTATCCACCTTGTCCAGAAACAAACAGGCCTCAAACATTTTTCTGAGGTTTATGGGTAAAGACTAACGAACGGAGATCAATTACATAAGCTACTCCTTGGAGGATTTGTTGATAAGTGATTTGTGAATGTGCGGGATAACACCACCGCCAGCTATGGTTCCCTTGATCAAGGTGTCTAATTCTTCATCACCCCGGATAGCAAGCTGCAAATGCCTAGGTGTAATACGCTTAACCTTCAAATCCTTGCTAGCATTACCTGCCAGTTCTAGCACTTCTGCAGTCAGGTACTCCAGTATGGCAGCTGTGTACACAGCAGCAGTTGCTCCAACCCTTCCATTTGCATTAACCCTTGTCTTCAGCAGCCGGTGGACACGACCCACAGGAAACTAAAGGGAGCACATATAAAACATAAAAAGCAACTGATTATAATTTAGAATAATTAACTGTAGTTCTACTAGAGTTCAAAGTAGAACAATATATTCATTTTATCATGTATCCTACGGATGATGATATACTAATTTTCCTTGACCACACACAGAAAACCCAATTTCTGCCAAACAGTTTAGGATGCAGAATAAAGTACAAACATGGAAAAGGATGCTGACTTGCCAAACTCAGAAAATTAAGTTTAGCGAGGATCATTAAAAGCTCTAAAAAAGCAGTCCAGACTAACGAAATGTTGTTTGGTTTTATTAATATGCATGTCGTTATATGGTCTGTGTCTATTTTTTGCCAAGTAACTCTCAGTTCTCCTTTGCTGGAACAGACCACACTATAGTCAATCCACAAATCTCATTGCTATTCTAGATTCCATTTAGGCATAAAACAGTCAATGCAGACTAGAAAGAAATGTGGCATAAAATAGTCAATGCAGACTAGAAAGAAACGAGAATACTCTTTCCCTATAAAAATATTTCTTTCACCCACAAATTCAAACTTACACATACTTTTACTAAGACAATGGAGTTTTACCAGAGCAATACTAATGAGTCCATTTTTGTTATACCAATAAGGTACCTCAAAACAAAACCATGATTGAAAGCATGTCATAATGTTGTGCATGAATCCCTCATAAAAAATGGATCAAAAAGTAAACCTTCATTATTGGTTATCATTTCATGGCTGTTATTTTGTATGTAAACCTCAAGCTCATTCAGTGAACATTTAAAGAAACAAGAGAAAACCATTCATTACCTTATGAATCACAAATCAGTTTACTGAACTTGTTGCAGCAATCATAATACATCAGAACAGAAAATAAAAAAAGTCAAATGGCACATTAGCACATTTTAAACCAGCATATCCTGAACTATAGTCATTTGACTTAGAGCAAGAGTTACTATCTAGTTTTTTCACAGACCACACCCTTAAAGCTCCTTCACAAAAATTTCTTAGCTCCTTGGAATAAGGAAATTACATACAAATCTCAGACGCTATGGCAATTAATCCATTAGATGAAAAGGCAGAACCAGAGTTATCAACAGGAAAATCTTGTCTCAACTCCAAATCCTACCTCTCTGCTTCTCTTTTTTCACCCCCATCATGGAAATAAAAATTGATAAGACAGAACTCTGGACCATAATTGTTCATACAACACATAAGTCTCTTCTTTGCAACAACTAACTTCAAACATAAAAATCAGCGGAAAAGTGAAATGTTATCAACAAAGAGCCCAATAAACAGAGACATCCATGCAAGAAAACTAAAAGGTTCATTTATAAGGACCCTTTAGCAAGATAAACTGTTTACCATGGGACCCAGAAATCAAAACGCACAGAAACAAGACAATCGGACATGCACCAAAAGCCAATCTTTAAAGCATGACATTGTTCGGCCAGATTATCTATCGATAACCCTTTAACACAGCAAAACATAGTTTACTTTGATTTGATACACTAGATCCGGCAGATTTCCGAAAGATATAACTAATACTAATTCAAATTCCTCCCTAAATTATTCCACAATAAATTTAGAAGCCATTTTCTCAACAAAAAATAAATTAATTAAACAATTACAAAGCAATAAACAAGAGAATAAATTAACAAAAAGAACCTCCCTTTCTTGATCTGAAACTATAACGTTTCCTAGAATTAAAGAATGCTTCATAAATACAAAATTCACAAAATCTAATTCACGGAAAACATCAAAAGAAAAGCTAATTCAAGCGGAAAATTAAGGGCCAAAAGAGAGACGGACCTGGAGACCAGCACGAGAAGAGCGAGAGATGGGTTTCTTCTTGTCCTTGTCTTTGTCCTTGGTCGATTTGCCAGCCGTAATCAACCCTTTTGCTCCTTTCCCCGACATTTCCTCGCCAAATTACTTAGGGTTTTTTTTTTTTCCTGCAGAAAAATCTTGGCTTGCTTTGGGAGGAAAAAGCGAGAAACGGATAACGTTGAACAGAAGAGAAGAGAAAGAGCCCTGCGAGCTAAGAAGGTTTTCGGACTGAGATAATGAAAGACTCCAAAACACTGCCACAACAGGCACGATTTCGAGATCTTGACCTTTTAGTACCCGCTTCCTTTCTTTCTTTCTCGATATTACCCTCCTTACATCTTCAAATTACCACTTGTACCCCTTTTTTTTTTTTGGTTTGGAATAAAAATAAAACTTCCTTTACTTATTTTTATTTTTTTCCCATGAACTGGTCAATTTAATGGTGAATATATTTAAAGAGATGTCCAAATCTCTTTTCTTTTCTTTTAATAAAAAAGTGTAAAATCTATGATTTAATTTTTTGATAAGTTGGTTTGAGATTAGACAATTAATATTTAAAGATTATCAATTTAAATGAATTTATATGCATAATTATTTATAATATTTTAAAAAATATATAAATATAATGTACCAAACTTTAAATTTTTTTAAATTTTTTTTAAAAAATAAATAAATAAATAAACTATAGGCCAACAATTGTTTCCTTCAACTAAGACATTCTTACACTACAATCTTTTCCTTTTTATTACATTACATTATGTATGTTACGACCATTATTTTTCTTACATCTCATGTCAAATTTTTTTTATTATTAATTGGATAAAGATTTATAAAAATTTAACACACAATAATAGAAATTTTAAACAGCTTTGGCAGAATTAGAAGTTGACATTTGTTCATACAGTAATTAATTTTTAATATTTATAAATCTATTTTATTAAAAAACACATCAATTTTTTAATTTTGCCGTTGAAGTGAAAATTTTCATCATCAGTGTAGGATATAAGTTTAATTTTTTTAAAAAATTGAGATAAGTTGAATTAAAATAAGAATTGTGATTCTATTTGGATCAAATTAGAGTTGAGACATTGCACATTTTATGCAAGTATAATGATTTGCTTAAAAATTTAAATGCCATGGTTGACTTTGTAATTTTGCCAATTAGATGGTGGATAAGTTAAATATGAAAAGAAATGGAGTGCTAAAGCTTATATTATCCAAAAATAGCAACCCTTCTTTGCAAAACCAACAAATCTCAGACTACTATATAATGATCTGCTTCCATGGTCTCGTTGCTCTCTCCAAGCCCTTACAAATCAGCTATTTATTTTTCATTTATTTTTTTCCTTTTTTTCATATTTAGCAATAAATAAAAAATTGTTTTGATTTTCATATTCTAGCATTTACAGTACCTAGCAATAACATTTCCAACATCATAAAAAAAAATTAAGCTGTAGGGTTTCTTCTCAACCCCTTCTTTTAGAAAAAGAAAAACTTTTTTTGTTTTGTTTCAAGTATCATAATTTCTGACAAGAAAAATAGTGTTTTGGTTCGGTTATGTAATATTGACCCACTTTGTAATATTAAGAAATTTTTTTTTAATTGATCTAAAAGGATCAAGTTAGGAATTTATTTTTTTGGGTTTTTGATTTTACTATTGTTGTTGTTGTTAAATTGGAGAAATGGAGAAGAAAAAGGTGGCTGTACCATTAGTGTGCCATGGGCATTCAAGGCCAGTGGTTGATTTGTTCTACAGCCCCATCACCCCTGATGGCTTTTTTCTTATTAGTGCCAGTAAAGGTAGGGCTTTGATTTATTGATTGATTCACACCAATTATATATTTGGTTTTTTTTTTTTTTTAGAATTATGTTTTAGTGATTATTTTGGTATAATCAGCTATGTATTTGAATTGAGATACAGGAATGTTGAATTGGGTTTTGAGTTAGTCTGTTCTGGTCCTCTGGACCATATTAATTTTCAGCTTTGAATTTATTTATTTAATGTTTCAAACTTGCTTATTAACTTCCTTTTTCTTTGATTAGTTATGCAGTAATAATTTTAGTCTCATTAGATTGAACTGCAAACTCTTAAGTAGTTTTATAGTTATGTGATTTCAAATATGGTGATACAATGTTGAAGTAAGATTGCATTTAACTGGCCTTTAGCAATTGTTTAGGTTTAAGGAACTGTAAGTTATTGTTGTTCTGTCACTTGAAATGGAATGATGTTTTGGAAGCAGGAAATCTATTTTGTGGTTAATCATGTTGAGTATGGGATTTTTTTTTTAATTTTATTGTTGATCCTTTCGTCTTCCATAATCCATTTTTGTAGGTTATCTAGGTATATCAATTAATTTCTTGCTATGTTAACATTTTTAATTTCTATTTTCCTGAGAAGTCATGGTAGATGACAATGATTGTTTTTGCATGCTGTGACGTGAATTGACTCTGTTTATCGACTCTATTTGTAATGACGCATTGGAAATTCAGACTCCAGTCCAATGTTAAGAAATGGGGAGACTGGAGATTGGATTGGCACATTTGAAGGGCATAAGGGTGCAGTATGGAGCTCCTGCCTGGATACCAATGCGTTACGTGCAGCATCTGCCTCAGCTGATTTTTCTGCGTACGTAATTTTATTTAGCAATAAAAATCATTGTTTGGGGGTTTTTTTTGTGTGCTAAGAGATATCAAGTTCCACCTTTGCAACTGATTTTCCTTCTCCCTTTGCATTTATTTTCTATCAAACACTCTCCCAAAAAAAAAATGGGACCTCATCCATTTGTGCTACTGGGCTCTTTGTCCCTCATTAACTCATTGTGAGGAGAAGTTTGGTTAATGAGTCTCCAAAGCTATTCTCTAGTGGGCAAGCGTTTGGATGGTGTATGGTCATGAGTCTTGGCTTTACAAATTGTTCTTTTTTCTCCAATTTTTTGATGGAGTAAAAAGCATTGCATGATTGCCATTGGATGGATGCTGTGTATTTCTTTCTGTTGTAATATTGATCTTTTCTTAGATGCAATAATAATATATATGTACATGCAGCATGAAAAATATATGCTGTATGTGATTGGTTATTCTGGTATGTTACAAATTTGTGAACTTGATAAATTCAGTTGATTGACTTGTGCTAATTTATATTAATGATTGAATGATATCTACTATGGGCTTTTTTTTGAAGATCTCTTCCAAATACACATTTACATGTGTATGAACTACTAAAAGCTGATATTGCTTTTCTTATTGTTGTTCTTACATCTCTTTCTCATAGTGTCATTCAGTGATGATGGTTAATTGAAAAGTGGGATTTATCATTTTCCTCCAATATTTCCAGGAAACTGTGGGATGCATTGACTGGTGATGAATTGCACTCGTTTGAGCACAAACATATCGTTCGAGCATGTGCCTTTTCGGAGGTATGGCTTAATTACTTTTCCATTGGAATAATTCTTCTCCTCTATAATTTTTTATAAGTTTAGTTATAGACCTTCATTTAATGCCTATGTAGTGCCCTTTGATAGGGCTGGCACGGAAAACAAGTATTTTATCATATATGTTCCCCATGAGCTTTTTTTTTTTTTCTTTTGATAATATATAATCACTACTTTCTATTTAGATATTATTGCAAGAGCGTTGTACTTCTTGAAATGCCAGTGGGTAAAGTTATTTTTTCAAGGTTCAACCATTTAATAAAGTTTCCATAGCAACTAAGGGTGAAAGAACTGAATTAATTTAATGGTTTGGATATTCTTATTTTGAATTTTGTCTATATTTCGTTTACCATTAAAATAAGTTTGCATACTTTTTTGGGTCATTTTTCATTATCTATATATTATCCTTCATGTTTTATTTTGGCACTTGAATGATTTGCTAGGTCTGATTGCATATCCTTTTTGTTGATGGACTGAAGTTGCAGAGTCATTTTAAGTGGGCTTCAGTGGATTTTTTTCATCTGAGACCTTCAAAATTTTTAAATTTGTTTTCTTTAACATATAATTATGTTTATATTGCAATTAACTTTTTGCATCTAGCACTTATATTCCTGATTCATTAATTTATTCTTCAGTGAAGATAAATTTATCTATATATGTCTTTCCCTTTTGTTATCTGTTTGCAGCTTCTGAGTAAATTGTTATTTGTATAGGATACACACCTTCTACTCACTGGTGGAGTTGAGAAAATTCTTCGAATATTTGATTTGAATCGTCTGGATGCTCCTCCAAGACAAGTGGATAATTCTCCTGGTTCAATTAGAACTGTTGCATGGCTCCACAGTGACCAGACGATCTTAAGTTCTTGTACTGATACTAAAGGTGTTAGGTATGACTGTGTTCAATTGATAGCACCTTGACCTTTTTTTTTCTCCAATTGGTTGCCATAAGATAATTCATTGTCACAAGTATCATATCTGTTTTGAATTAGTTTGTGTCACTCAGAGGATTTTTAAATAAGATGTCTAATAGGTGGACTATTCTGTGCTTGTGTAAGGGATGCATATTGTTTCTTAAGTTTAAAAGTCAAGCATGGAAGTTTTAGGGCATTTTGCAGGTTTTGCATACTTGTTACAAAACATTTTTTGGGTTCATTTTACTTGGCTGAAGAAAATGCTGGTGCCAACATTCGGTGGTTGACTTTATAAATATTTTTAGTATCGGGCTGTATGGGAATTTGGAAGTTTTCTTAGATAATTGATGGGATTTAGGAAAGTAAAGAAAAAGTGAGACATTTGAGTTTAGGTTATTGGTAAAGTATTCCATGTATATATTGAAAATCATGTCTTCCATGTTGGATCTTTTGGTGTATTCTCAAACCTTTGATGTATTGGTTTATTAAAAATTAAATAAAAGAAATTTGTAGTAAGACATCCATGCTGTGTCTTTGTCACTGAAGCAGTGATTTCACATGATTATATGGTTTTCTATATGAATTCCTGAACCTTGTTACCTCTAAACCTTGCATGTGTGTAGGTTGTGGGATCTAAGAAGTGGCAAAATTGTTCAAACACTTGAGACCATATCACCTGTCACCAGTGCTGAAGTGAGTCAGGATGGTCGCTATATAACCACTGCTGATGGATCTACTGTTAAGTTTTGGGATGCAAATCAGTAAGTCTTTAGTTGGACATCTTTTGTAAAGAGTAGACTTTATTCTTTCGCCAATAGCTGCTGACATTTGTTTTTCGCCTTATTAGTTTTGGATTGGTGAAAAGCTACAATATGCCATGCAATGTGGAATCAGCTTCATTGGAACCAAAGCATGGCAATAAGTTCATTGCTGGAGGAGAAGACATGTGGGTCCATGTCTTTGATTTTCATACTGGAGAAGAGCTTGGTAGGTGCCTCTTGAGATTGTGAGATGAACAGCAATATCTATGAAGACTACTTGTTTGGGGCTTGAATAGTAGCTAATCCCCAAATTGGATCATTTTAACATCGTCTTTGAATGGCCATGTAGACACCTCCATTACTTGACAATATTTAGTTACAGCGTAATACGGTTTATAAAAATATTTAGGTCTTATGTTCAGGTGTTGGTTAAATGCTGGATGAAGGTGCATTATAAGGTGTTTTCTGACACACCAAAAACTCAGTAGAATGATGGATATGCTGCAAGTTGTTGAAAAAAATCTGAGAAATGTAAAGGATCCCATCAAAGCAGATGATCTGTGTTTATGTAGCGAGTGGAACTGATTGGATGATGTATTTTTTACTGGTGTTTGTCAGAGTGTTAAAAGAGTCCTAATTATGTTGTGCTTTATCCTTGTAGGTTGCAACAAGGGTCACCATGGTCCTGTCCACTGTGTACGTTTCTCACCTGGAGGGGAATCCTATGCTTCAGGATCTGAAGATGGTACCATTAGAATATGGCAGACAGGACCAGTGACTCATGAAGAGAATGATCATCTACCCGGAAATGGACCGAGTGGGAAAGTGAAGGCTGTGGCCGATGAGGTTGCCCGTAGGATTGAGAGTGGCCTACACATTGGCAGGGAAGGGAAAACTGGAGAGAGGAATAAGCCAACAGATGCATGACATGGTATTAAATTTATCAAGGGCATTCAACAAGTGTTTGTTTCAGCTTGCTTGCCACGTTGTAGGATTATGGGTGAGTTTTTTGCGTCCGTCTTTTCTGTCGAAATAAAATTAACTTTCCTTTCAAATTTCCTTGTATATCTTTCTTTCCAGTTCAATTTTTTATCTTTAAAAATTTGTGAACCTTTGGTTTGCTTTAAGGTAGTAGATGCTGTTCAAACTCTATGAAGTCAATGGCAATATCTCTATAGATTTCTAATAGTTTTTCCATATTGATTCGGGATTTGAAGGCAGTATATACTAAAATAGAAATTAATTTTCTGATTAAGGTTGGGAATTTAGTTTGACTTATTAAAACTGGGGGAGATACGAGCTCAAACCGGATTCGGATCCTCTCCAGTCCCCCTTTGAGGACTGGAGAGCCCATAAAAAATCTCATCGGGGATGAAATCGTATCTGAAACCAATATATTTGAACAGGTTGACGCTATCAGGTTACTACAAACAACAAATTAAATAATCTGACTCCGTGCTGATGATGATAAGCATGAAAAGTAAAGTAAAAAATTGAGAAGGTAAGGAAGGGCACATGAGGGTTTGATTTCCACAGCCTGGTAATTAGCTCACAGGTTGCAGCTAAGCTAATGGCATTTTCCAGTCACTTTCTTGTTTGCTCATTTGTTTTGACCATTCTCATCTAAAAGAACTTTTCATTCTGTTCAAGACCTTCAACCAAACATTTTTCCCTCTCACCGGTTCCACCAATGTCTCCTTTCCCATCCGATTTGATCCCTGACATACTTTGTCGGCTTCCGGTGAAGTCACTTCTCCGCTTCAAATGCGTGACCAAGCCATGGGGTTCCCTCATAGATGACTCAGATTTCGTCAAACTACATCTCAATCAGTCCTGGAAAACCAACACCAATGTTAAGCTCTTTCTTGATAATTGTATAGAAAATGATGATCAGGCATATTCGGTGGACTTCTACTCGCTCGGCAACTTGGTGCAATTCTCTCGCCCATTTACAGCTGAAATAACCAAATATCGTTCCAGAATAATTGGTTCTTGCAATGGATTACTTGCTGTATACCATCGTGAAGCAGGCATTGTGTTGTGGAATCCATCAATCAGAAAATGCCATTATCTGCCAGCATTGGATGATGATATAACCATGGATCATGATACCATACCTGGATATGACTATGATAAAAATACCATACTTGGATTTGGGTATGATGCCATTAGCAATTACTACAAGGTGGTGAAAATGCTGAGATCCAAGAGTCAAAATTGCTACAAAGTTATGGTTTACGATCTGAAAGCTAATTCTTGGAGGAGGATTAAGGATTGCCCTTATGACTTTCCTACTAATTACAACGACGATGCTTATATAAATAATTCCCTTCATTGGGTAGGGGATGAAATAGGAGAATTCTATGGAGGTAAAGTGATCTTTGCTCTTGATCTTGGGACTGAGGAGTACTATGAAATTCCTGAAGGTGACAGAAGCTTCAGAGAGAAAAAATGTGGCGGTTATTGTACAGGTTTTGGTTACATGAATGTGGGAGCATTGGGCGGATGTTTATGCGTTTCTCGTGACTTCTCAACTTGTCCAGTGGAGGACCATGTCAATTTATGGGTGATGAAGGAATATGGAGTGAAGGAGTCTTGGACTGAGCTACGTCATCTGTCACGAGACGAATGGCTGACGAATATATTTCACACCAGAGCTGTGGCCTATTCCAGGGATGGTGATAAAATATTGCTGGATGATGGCGGAGGTCGTCAGCCAGCTTGGTTCAATCTGGAGGATGAAACAGGGGAATATCTCTGTATTCAAGGTGCACCCCAACGTTTATCCACAATGATTTATGTGGAAAGCCTTGTTTCTGTCAATTAACAACTGAAATGCAAGCAAAGTTAATGCAATTTGTTGTCATCTTTTCTTTCTCTTTTTGGGGTTTTGCTTTTATTATTGGCTAGAGAAATAACATTTGTATTGGCTTTATATTCCAGAATGAAAATTTTGATTTAGTTTAATGTTTAAATTCAATGATTGTTTTATGCCAATAGTTGTCAATGATTTTCTACATTAGTTGTCTCTGAGTGAAGACTCAAGCTCTTTTTTCTTGCACTGCAACCCAATCTTTTGCTCAAATCTTCCTAAGTCCGCATTTAGAGATTTAATTGGCGTTGAAATCTCATTTTACGTTTTACAATGGCCATTTACAAATTTGAGATTTCAAATGGTCATTTTTGTTTTGCATTAAAGCATACTTTGAAATCACAACAACAATAAATTAAATTTTATATATCATAATTTTAAGATTGATCAAATGAAAAAAAAAAAATCATATTAAATCGTAATTTTAAACATTTTTTATATCATTTATTTTTATAAAAACAACAATTTCATCTTAAACCAATAAATATTCTGAAACCAATAAATGTAAAAAAAAATTTAAGCAATAAGATTACATTAAACCATGGGGTACTAAATTATTCGGAGTCGGTGCTGATGATGAGAAAGGAAGTATAAAAATATGAAAAACAAAGGAAGGGCACATGAATACAGAGTATCCAGTGACCATCCTCATCTAAAAGAAGTTTTCTTTTCTCTGCAAACCCTCAACCAAACTTTCTAATCTCTTGCTGAATCCACCAATGTCTATTTTTCCAACCGATCTGATCGCTGACAAACTTTGTCGGCTTCCATTGAAGACACTGCTGCGCTTCAAAAGAGTGTACAAGCCGAGGGGTTCTTTCATAGATGACCCAGATTTCACCAAACTCCATCTCCATCAGTCCTTGAAAATCAACACGCATGTTAAGCTTCTTCTTGATAATGGTATAGAAAAAGATGATAAAGCCTATTCAGTGTACTTCGACTTGCTGTGCAACTTGGTGCAATTCCCTCGCCCATTTGCAGCTGAGAGGACCAAAAACCATTCTAGATTTGGTTCTTGCAATGGTTTACTTGCCGTATACCATCGTGATGCAGGCATTGCTTTGTGGAATCCATCAACCAGAAAATGCCATTATCTGCCAACAATGGGTGATGATATAACCATGGATCATGATATCATACCTGGATATGGATATGATAAGAATACCATACTTGGATTTCGGTATGATGTCATCAACAATGATTACAAGGTGGTGAAAATGCTGAGATCCAAGACTCAAAATTGCTTCAAAGTTGTGGTTTATAGTCTGAAAGCTAATTCTTGGAGGAGGATTAAAGATTGCCTATATGACATTCCTTTTAATTATAACGACGGTGCTTATGTTAATGGTTCCCTCCATTGGGTAGGGAATGAAATAGCCGGATATTTTGGAGGTAGAGTTATCTTTGCTTTTGATCTTTGGACAGAGGAGTATCATTTGGTGCCTGTAGCTGACACTGATTTCATCAATTTTGGTTACAAGAATGTAGGAGTGCTGGGAGGATGCTTGTATGTTTTCCATGGTTGGTTAACCGGTGATATCCAGGATCATGTCATGGTGATGAAAGAATATGGAGTTAAGGAGTCATTGACTGAACTAGGTTGTATATGGGGAGACCAATGGGGTTGGTTGACGATATATTCCACACCAGAGCTATAGCGTATTCTAAGAGTAGTGATTGATAGGCTAAAAAACCTCAATCCAATCATATTAACGGAAGCAAAATCAAATGATCAAACGATCAAATAATCACACAAAAAATAATAATTTAACATGATTCGATCTAATTGATCTACGTTTACGGATGAAAAATAAGATCCATTAGTTGTAGAGAATTACAAAAAAATATCAAATCAAATCAAACACTCATAACTAATACCCATAGACTATCTCAATTTTTTCTAATCTCAGAGGTAAAGTATAGTGTGTTGACTGGAAGTATTCCGAAAAGTTTTTGGAATCATCTTGAAGGTATTTATGCATATAAGTCATTAACTAACATATAATGTTTGAAGATAGATTTGTATTCTCTGAAGATGGAAGAAGGTACGAGTCTTCATAATCACATGAATGAATTTAATAAATTAGTTTCTTAATTGCTGGTAATTTCTGTTGATGCGTTAAAAAATGAAGAGAAGTATTTAATTTCTGTTCATATTTTATTAGTGGATTAATCTATTTTAAAGTTGAATGATGTGACTACCTTGTTGTGTGAGAACGAAAAGTTTATGAGAACATAGAACTCATAACTTAGGGGGAGTATACTAGCTGTAGAGGATTTTGATCAAGGAAGGACTCAAAAGAGGATTGATAGATCAAGAGAGAGATCTAAGTCAAGAGACAGATATTACAATGATATAAAATATTATTATTGTGGTGAAAAGGGATATATCCAAGTGCACTACAAAAAGCTGATAAGGGATATGGCTGCTTTCAAAAAGACGAATGATAAAAAAAATTGGATGAAGGAAAAAGTGATACTACTGCTGTTTTGTCTTATGATGATGATGTTGTTTTGACGATTTGTGTGAATGAAACTTAGATTTTGAAAAGTGATAAATGTTGAGTTTTAGATTCAATTGCTACAGTTCATGTTTGCAATGATAAGAGTTACTTATAGGAATTAGATGAGAATAAGAAGTATGGAGATATTATGGTTACTAACAATGAAAATGTGTAGATTCAAGGCATTGAGAGTGTTAGGCTTAGATCTCACAATCGTGGCATTGGGAGTGTTCGGCTTAGATCTCATTATTAGGACGCTTCATCATATAAGGTATGTACCGAGTTATAACTACAATTTAATTATTTTGGATGAGTTAGCTTCTTGAATGTACACATACTAATGATTAATTGAAAGTGTACAAGAATGTGATTCTACAAAGACATAGGGTTAAAAATACTTGTACATGCTTGATAGATGCTTAATTACAAAGATTCCTGTGATGAAAGAAAAGAAGAAAGGTAAACATGTAAGTTTTGTAGATATTATTGAAGTGTTTGGAGATTCAAGTGATGGAAGGATTTGTTGAAATTTGTCTTGAATCTCATAATCTCACATCAAAAGTTAAGTGAGTTTGAGTTTATTTTATATCCTACATCAAGAGTTTAATAAAGGTATAAGGGTTTCACCCTTATAAATAAGATCTTTTGATTTTGATTTGATAATCACATATAGTTAGATACTAAGATAATAACTAGGTGAGTAGACTATTAAAAATATGTAATTGGGTTTTGAGTTAAGTTTTGAATAAAAAATTTTTGGTAACTTTTCTTATTTTAAGAGGTCACTTTGAGTTAAACCAAAACAAATATATTTGTGTTATTACGTGCGTGTTGATTTTTCAACAGTGATAACATATTGCTAGATGATGGCAAAGGTTTTAAGCCCGCTTGGTTCGATTTGGAGACAAAAACAGGGGAGACTCTCTGTATTCCAGGAGCGCCCCAACGCTTTTCTGCATTGACTTATGTGGAAACCCTCGTTTCTGTTCTGCCAATTAACCACTGATTCAAAGCAATATGCTTTTGCTTTCAATTATTGGTTGGAGAAATAACATTTGTATCCACTTTATACTCTATTCTATAGTGATTTTTTTATTTTTTTAATGTTAAATTCAATAATTGTTCATGCCAAAATGTTAAAATAGTGGTACCAACGTTCTTGAATTACCCCAAAAAAAAAAGTTTTTATTTTGTAACATCTTGAAATAAGAAGTGGAACATAACTATACGATGGATATCTGCAGCACAAGCATAGAGTCCGGTAATTTAGATTTCTTTCAAGAATATTCTTGGGAATTCGGAGTTAAAGAAATGAACATGGGGGAGATTACAAATTTACAAGGGCTAGCTGTACATTTGAGGTTAATCTTGACTTCTTGAGGCTGTTCTTTATTTTTTTTATTTTGAAATATAATTGATTTATATAAGCGTGCTTTCAGCAAGCATTACATAAGAGATAATGGTAGGGCATTCATAGATCCATTGTAACTCCTCTGTTGGTGATGTAATTGCATGCTTTGCTAGTCCGTATGCAGCTCCATTTGCCTCCCTTTTTGTATGAACAACTGAAAAGTGACTAAAATTTTGCCTCAATGTCTTTGCATCCTGGATAAGTTCTCCAATCGTCGACAGATTCTCCTCCTCGGACGTTAGCTGGTTCACCACCTCTAGAGCATCCCTCTCCACTATAATCGATTGTATGCCCAGCTGTTTGGAGAATTCAATCGCAGTGTTCAAAGCTAGAGCCTCTGCAACAACTGGATCTCTAACCTGCTTTACTCTGTTTGAGTTTGTCCTTAGTGTCACAAGTGGAGACTTAAGTTCCGACCTGCGCGACTCCAGGACCTGGGCATACACTCTTCTGATCAACTTACCTGTCATGATTTATGGTTTTGTGAAGTATTGTCCGTTCTAGCTCCCCTGATTTCATGATTTTATCTTACAAAAAACGTTTCACAAAGAAGAGATAATGTGAACCATTTTATACTCCAATGACCCTCCTATTATATTCGATATGAGATTCAAGACTCTTCTTTAGGTCCGTGAGACTAATACATTGCCTATTCCATCCCTCACTACAACCCTTATCCCACACACACATCCATCCACCTTAAGTGCTCCATCAAAGTTTGCCTTAGCATAACCTTCTTCTGGGGCTCTCCATTTTGTAATCTGCCGCGTGATTTGCAAACCAGACCGTACTTGAGCTCCTCTGTATTCCTCAAGAAATTGCCTCACATATGCCATAGTTTCTTTAGCTGTTTTACATACTTTGTTTTTTATATCTACGTTCCTATTGTGTCATATCATGTTGTCAGTCACATTTCCAAGCTGTTTTGGTCTCCTTTCTCAAACAAATAGCTCAGCCATCCCTTCTCAATTTCAATATCTGCATTAGACCATCCATCCCCCCAGCATCCCATTTTCCAGATGTCACTTGCCAACCTGCATCGTTTGATCACATGCATCATTGTTTCCTCTTCTTGTCCACATCTCAGGCATACATACTGGACCTCTATTCCCCTCTTCCTTAAGTTGTTAAATGAGGCTGTTTCTTATTAGAATGTTTGGGTTGGTTCACTTTTATAATCTTAATTAAAGATCAAACTGTCATACACTTTGAATGAGCAAACCCAGATCATGCTAGTTTTTGCCACCCTTAATTGGAATGGTTCACGTCTTTTCAAACCCACCTTCTTGTTCTTTTCCTTATAAAGCTTAACAAAAAAAAATAAAAAAGCGTCAATCCTCTTATCTAAATCAACAATCATCTAAGCAAACTGAATTTGATTGGAAACAAATGATATAAAATTTCGATTGGATTAAATTTTAAAAATTTATAATTTTATATATTATAAAATATTAAAATCAAATTCGATTTAATTCAAATAGTTATTACTTTTATAAAAAGGGTGATCTTTACGCTCTTTTCCTCATGGTAAGGTTTGTCCATTGGCATCAGTGCTCTCCACACTTTCTTGTCTTCTGCTTCTTGTTAATAAATTGTTGTTAGCAATAAGATCTAAACAAATGTCCAAGAAATCCAATAAAGATTTTGTTTTTTTTAACGGGAAATCGAATAAAGATAAACTATCAATTAAATATTCAGAGTTGGAGTTGGTGAGGAAAAAATAATAATAACATGATGGATTCACTTTTCCATGAGCCGACGATGAACTCATCCAAACCAATGCTTCTTTTTCTTTATTTTAGGTTGGTAATGGCGATTATTTTTTTAATTAATTAATATATTATTAAAGTTGATATTTAAAAAAATTTATATTTATAATTTTTTTAATCAGTTAAGTAGTAAGATTGTTAAATAAATAATAAGATAAAAAAAAATTTTAAGGGTAAATTAAAAAAAAAAAGTTGGTTATGACCATTAACCGTCTTCCTCACCTAATTAGATTCCTCCGTTTCCTACAGTACCCCGAGGCCAGAACCTTAACAACTAAGGATTATAAAAATAAATATATAAGTACGATAAGATATAATAATAAAATATATTTTTTATACAAAAATAGTGTCATTAAATATGATATTTTTTTATTAATATATAATCAAATTATTTATAAAATTCTTTTGTCATTAAGCAAGACATATTATAAATAGCCCATTGAATATTTCTACCTAAAATTTTTTATTATATAATAAAAAATTATTATTAGTATTTAGTTTTCATAATCTTATTCTATTCAAAAACTTAAATATTTTAAAATTCTCTTTAAGACTTAAACCGATATAATTATCAGTCAAAAAAAATCCCAAAATATAATTCTTTGTTTTTGTACAAGATCAAGTCTAATTGAATTATAAATTATACTAAAATTTTTAGGTAATTTAATTTTTAATCTTTAGTTTTTAATATTTTCTTTTCCCCCCTTCCCCTGTCCTGGTTAAAACGTGCGTTTAGCACTGATCATAAAAGGATCAAATTTTTGTTTTCATTTTCTCATCCCACTCTCTGTCTGTAATTCCTTTCTCTCTCTAAAAAACCCTCTGATTCCCTCTCCTCTCTCTCTCTCAACAAAATCATCCAGCAGCCGTCAGCTCACCCAATTTTTGGTGTCGGTCGCCGTCCTGCAACCTCTATCTTTTTTTTTTTTTTGGTTATTCGCCGTCCAATCTTTGTCCAAGTATGTCTTGATCGTGTTGAGGCCGTATACGATTTAATTTTTATTTTTTTGTCGGTCTGTCTGTGCTTATTCTATCGTGTAAACGGCCTGTTCGTGTTGGATACTGGTACCACAACGGTACGTTAGGGTTTCGTTGTGTCTGTGCTTCGTAGCCTCAACCTTACTCCGTATTTTCTCTAGCTAGCGGAATCCTCCAATGTCTACTGTCCCTACCGACGTGATCACCGATGTACTTCGTTGGCTTCCCGTGAAGACACTTGTACGCTTCAAATGTGTGTCGAAGCCATGGGGTTCCCTCATAGATGACTCTGATTTTGCCAAACTCCATCTCCATCACTCCTTCAAAACCAACAGCAATGTCAGGCTTGTTCTTTACAGTCGTTCAGTAAATGATGATAAGGCATATTCAGTAGACTTTGATTCGCTGGGCAATTTGGAGCAACTCCCTCGCCCCTTTGCAACTAAATTATCCGGATATTGTTCCAGAATATTTGGTTCTTGCAATGGTTTACTTGCTGTATACCATTATGAAGCAGGCATTGCTTTGTGGAATCCATCAACTAGAACATGCCATTATCTACCACCATTAATATGTGGAGATGTGATCAAGGGTGACTATCACATTCTTGGATTTGGGTATGATGTCATCGGCAATGACTACAAGGTGGTCAAAATGATGGTAAAATCTGGGACAGTTATGGTCTATAGCCTGAAAGCTAATTCTTGGAGGAGGATTAAGGATTGCCCTTATGTCATTCCTTATAGTCTCAAACAGGATGGTGCCTATGCTAATGGTTCCCTGCATTGGGTAGGCGATACGAAAGACAAATATTTTGGGGGTAGATTGATCTTTGGTCTTGATCTTGGGGTTGAGGAGTATCATGATGTGCCTGAATGTGAAATTAATTTCAGAAATTTTGGTTATAAGAATGTGGGAGTGTTGGGAGAATGCTTGTGTGTTTTCCGGGAGTATACGAATTGTTATGACGAGGATCATATCATTTTATGGGTGATGAAGGAATATGGAGTTAAGGAGTCATGGACTGAACTAGTTTATCTATCAGGAGAAGAATGGCTGACGAATATATTTTATACCAGAGCTATAGCATATTCTAGCAATGGTGATAAAATATTGCTAGATGATGGTGGACAAAAGCAGCCTGCTTGGTTCCATCTGGAGAAGCAAACAGGGGAGATTCTCCGTATTCCAGGTGCACCCGAACACTTTTCTGCAATGACTTATGTGGAAAGCCTTGTTTCTGTACTCCCAATCAACGATTAGTTCAATGCAACCAAAGTTAATGCAAATGGCATCTTTTCTATCTCTGTTAGGCTTTTGCTTTCAGTAATTGGCAGGAGAAATTACGTTTGTATTGAATTCAGGGTTTAGTTCAGATAATTCATGTAATTATTTTAAGAAGTGACATCTTTTATGTTTGAAATTCAAATATCAACTACTGCAATCATTTTCTTTATTTTCAGGCTAATTTAAAAAAACATTTGCATTCTTCTATAGTGAGAAATTTGACATGCATTTCTTTATGTTAAATTCAACAACTGCTTATATATGTCAAAACGTTATAAATGGTGGTGACAGAGTTCTTGAATTACAAAAAATAAAAAGTTTTATTTTGTGATGGAACATCACGAAATAAAAGGTAGGAAGATAACAATGTGATGGATGTAGCATAAGTGTCCTTAATTTACAATTAATTCAAGAATATCTGAGGAATTTAGAGTTGCAAAAATGAAGAAGGGGAGAGTAGAGACTACAAACTTACAGAGGTTAGATGTTTAAGTTGGCTCATTTTATAATCTTAATTAAATTAAAAACCAAGCTGTCAAACACTTTAATTTAGCCCCAGTTAAACCCAGATTATTGCTGGTTTTTGCACCCTTAATCGGAATGGATCATGCCCATTCAAACCCACGTTCTTGTTCCTTTACAGAGAAAAGTTAAAAGGAACAAAAAAACCATCAAGCACGTGCTGCCACCTTGGTTCAGCCTTTTTATTTTTTTTTATAAACTTTCTAATAGAAATTAAGCAACAAAATTTACATGTTATGCTAGACTCATTGCTAAAACCCATCTTATTCTCGGACTCCCATTATCTCATTTCTTGAGAAACTTCCAATACTTTTTTAGCAATATTTGATATGAAAATTGAACAACTAGTACTAAAATAAAACCTGTGGACAAATAAAGTAGTGAGTAGTGAGAGATTCTCCAAATCAAAGGGTATTGTGTGCTTAGTTTTAATTTCTTGACCAATCAATGGTAACCTATATTAATTTCTTTGATTTGTCACCGACTTTTTATTTATAATATATTGAAATTTTGATTTTGTTTTTATCAAGTGCAGTTTGAAGAATTTAAACTTGATTGTTTGAGTAAAATAAATACATATATATACTAATAAGTTAAATACTCAAGTGCATGAAAATTTGATTTATAATATAAATTTAGTGATTATTTCTTTGAAAATATGAAAAATTGATGACATCAGAAGTTCAAAAAGAAAAATACAGACGCATACAAATTTTCTTTTGTAAAATCTCAAAAGGAAAAGTGCATGGTAACATATTTCAAAAAACAAAAGTACATAGGAACTATGTGGTTATTTTGCTTAAGTTAAAATGATCTCAATGTTGATAATCCTTTAAAAAAATAAGTGGATACACACGCATCCAGATCCAGAGTTCCAAAAAGCAAACAAGGTGAGATTAGAAATGTGGGTCCATGTCTTAGATTTTCATACTGGAGAAGAGTGCCTCTTGAGATTGTGAGATGAACAGCAATATCTATGAAGACAATTGTTTGGGACTTCAATATTAGCTAATCCCCAAATTTGATCATTTTAGCGTTGTCTTCGAATGGCCGTGTAGACACCTTCATTACTGGCAATATTTAGTTACTGCATGATGCTCTTTATAAAAAATTTAGGTCTCGTGTTCAGGTATTGCTTAAATGCTGGATGAAAGTGCATTATAACGTGTTTTCTGATACACCAATAACTCAGTAGAATGATGGATATGCTGCAAGTTGTTGAAAAAATCTGAAAAGGGTAAACGATGGATCCCATCAAAGCAGATGAACTGTGTTTATGTAGCGAGTGGAACTGACTGGATGATGTAATATTTACTGGTGTTTGTCAGAGTGTTAAGAGTCCTAATTATGTTGTGCTTTATCCTTGTAGGTTGCAACAAGGGTCACCATGGTCCTGTCCAATGTGTACGTTTCTTAGGGGAATCCTATGTTTCAGGATCTGAAGTGGTACCGTTAGAATATGGCAGACAGGTCCAGTGACTCATGAAGAGAATGATCATGATTGAGGTTGCTCGTAAGATAAAGATTGGCCTTCTTATTGGCAGGTAAGGGAAAACTGGAGAGAGGGATACGGCAACAGATGCATGAAAGGGTACTAAAGTGGTCAAGGGCATTCAACAACTGTTTGTTTCAGTTTGCTAGCCAGGTTGGATTGTGGGTCCGAGTCTTTTGTTCTCGTCTTTTCTGTGGAAATAAAATGAACTTCCCTTGCAAATTTCCTTGTATGTCTTTCTTTCCAGTTCAATTTTTTATCTTTAAAAATCCGTGAAGCTTTGGTTTCCTTTAAGGTAGTAGATGCTGTTCAAACTCTCTAGAACAGTTTTCCCATATTGATTCGGGATTTGAAGGCAGTATACACTAAATAGAAATTAGTTCTCCGATTAAGTTTGGGGATTTAGTGTCCGACTTGTTAAAACTGGGGGAGATATGACCTCAAAAAGAATGAGAGCATATCATTTATAGTTATTGTATTATAATTAATTAATCATAATTTAAAATTATGTGAATTTGATCAAAATTTTATACGTAATTTACATTTATAAATGGTAAGTTTTTACATATTTTTTTTATTATAATTACATAATTGAAAGATTGTAATAAAAAAATGATAAATGAAATGCACCAAAAATGACCCTCTCTTGTTCCCTTTTGAGGGCTGGAGAGGTCATTGCAAGTCTTAGACTTTGCAAAACGTTAAGATAAAAATCAAAGGTCAATAAATTGGTATGACATTTCAAGTACAAAGACGAGGCAAAAGCAAGAGGCACACGGTGTTTTCTTCAATCACAGCCACGCTGGTTGTGTTCTTATAAACCCAGATCCTAGATTTTGAAACCCAAAAAAAAAAAAATCTTATCGGGGATGAAATCGTATCTGAAAACAATATATTTGAACTGGTTAACGCTATCAGGTTACTGCAAACAACCAATTAAATAATCGGAGTCGGTGCTGATGATGATGATAAGCTTGAAATAGAAGCCTAAAAAATTGAGAAATGAAGGGCACATGAAGGTTTGACTTCCACAGTCTGATATTGAACTCACTTACAGGTTACAGCTAAGCTAAAGGCATTTTCCATTCACCTTCCCGCTTGCTCATCGGTTTTGACCATTCTAATCTAAAGTAACTTTTCATTTCTCTTCAAAACCGTCAACCAAACCGTCTTCTCACTTGCAGAATCCACCAATGTCTTCTTTTCCATCCGATTTGATCCCTGACGTACTTTGTCGGCTTCCAGTGAAGACACTACTCCGCTTTAAATGCGTGTCCAAGCCATGGGGTTCCCTCATAGATGATTCAGATTTCGTCAAACTACATCTCAATCAGTCCTTGAAAACCAACACCAATGTGCAGCTCTTTCTTGATAGTTGTATAGAAAATGATGATCAGGCCTATTCGGTGTACTTCGACTCGCTCGGCAACTTGGTGCAATTCTCTCGCCCATTTCCAGCTGAAATCACCAAATATCGTTCCAGAATAATTGGTTCTTGCAATGGATTATTTGCCGTATACCATCGTGATGCAGGCATTGCTTTGTGGAATCCATCAACCAGAAAATCCTATTATCTGCCAACAATGGGCGATGATATGACCATGGATCATGATATCATACCTGAATATGGCTATGATAAGAATACCATACTTGGATTTGGGTATGATGTCATCAACAATGATTACAAGGTGGTGAAAATGCTGAGATCCAAAACTCAAAATTGCTTCAAAGTTATGGTTTACAGTCTGAAAGCTAATTCTTGGAGGAGGATTAAAGATTGCCCTTATAACATTCCTATTAATTACAATGACGGTGCTTATGTTAATGGTTCCTTGCATTGGGTAGGGGATGAAATAGGAGAAAATTTTGTAGCTAAACTGATATTTGCTCTTGATCTTGGGGCTGAGGAATATTATGAAATACCTGAATGTGACATTGATTTTAAGTATTTTAGTTTCAAAAATGTTGGAGAATTGGGCGGATGCTTGTGTGTTTTTCGTGATTGCTCAACCGGTCTTGTTAAGGACAATCTGTTTTATGGTTGATGAAGGATATGGAGTTAAGGAGCCACGGACCGAACTAGGTTGTCTATGGCAAGACGAATGGGATTGGTTGACGAATATATTCCACACCAGAGCTATAGCGTATTCTAGGAGTGGTGATAAAATATTGCTAGATGATGGCGGAGGTTAAAAGCCCGCTTGGTTCGATTTGGAGAAGAAAACAGGGGAGCCCCTCTGTATTCCAGGTGCGCCCCAACGCTTTTCTGCATTGACTTATGTGGAAACCCTCGTTTCTGTTCTGCCAATTAACCACTGATTCAATGCAATATGCTTTTGCTTTCAATTATTGGCTGGAGAAATAACATTCGAATCCACTTTATATTCTATTCTATCGTGAAATTTTTTATTTTTTTTAATGTTAAATTCAATAATCGGTTTTGCCAAATCAAAGTTGTTGAATTAAACAAAAAAAAAAAAGATGAAAGTTTTGTTTTGTAATGGATGCAGTGTCCTGTAATTTATGATTCATTAAAGAATATCTGAGGAATTTTGAGTTGCAAAAAATCAAGAAGGGGGAGGTTGGCTCATTTTATTTTCCTAATTAAAAATCAAACACTTTAATTGAGCCTAACTTAAACCCAGATTATTGCTAAGGGTACAATATTTGTGTTCTTAGCTTTAATTTCTTGACCTATCAAAGGTAACCTATTTTCTTTGATTTGTCAGGATTTTATATTTTATATATTGAAAATTTTATTTTGTTTTTATCAAGTACAATTTGAGGAGCAAAAAAAAAAAATCGTATATAAAATTGAATTAACTACTCAAGTGCATGAAAATTCTGACAAAATAAAAATTTAGTGATTATTTCTTTCAAAAAAAAAATTGATGGCACCAAAAGTTAAAAAAAAAAAAAAGGCATGCGCACAAATTTGTTTTGTAAAATCTTGAAAAGAAAAGTGAATAGGAACAATTTGATTGAAAATTTCACATTTAAACTCAAAAATATTAATTGAGCCAAACTAAACCCATCTAATTGTTAGGTTTCTCATCCTTAATTGGGTTGAATCGTGTTTTCAACCCCAACCACCTTGTCTTTTCAAAGAACGAAATTCCACCTTGTTTTAACTTTACAAGACATAAGAAAATTGAACAAGGCTTTTGTCCTATTCTTTTTTCTGACAACCCAAACATCATATTGATCACACAAACACAAACTTCAAGCCCAAGAACTCAAGTCCTTTTCCATTGCAACATCAATATCATGCCATGTTGCAACTAAACTCAGCCAATGATTCCCAACATTTCGTTTCCAATTTTGTTGTTTCTTTGAAAATATATATTGACCTAAACTTGTACCCTTCACCAAACTCCCCAAAAAACTTGTAAAGAACACAGATTTTTCTATGCCATTCAATTCGTTACCACAGCAAAGAAAACGTTAAAGCAAGTGAGGAATTTCTAAAGCTGGCCTTTTTTTTCTCATTAGGAAAAAGGAGCAGTCAGAGCAGAAAAAGGAAGACTATTTATATCTCTATCAGTTTTCTTTGAAATTTGTTTCTATAGACACACCTTTCGACTTTTCAAACACGTTTGAAGTTTCAATCCGATCCATGCTAATTAATATATTCATTTTTAATTAAAATTTTTAATTAATATAACAATTTATAATTGAACATTTGGTTCAAAGTTGGTGCATGATCTAATTGTTAAAAGGGAGATTTAAATATATTCTTTTTCAAATTAAAATAATAAAAAAAAACTCTCAATTAAGTCCCCAAAAGTATCCACATTAAATGAGTAAAATAAAAGTAAAACATTTTTTTATTTGATATTGAGTTTAATTTTAAATGATTAAAATTAAAAATTTAATATTCGATTAATCAATTGCTGAAGTCAAAGAAAATTACTATAAGTCTTTTATGTTTGGATAGCACATAATAATTTATTCTTCATCTAAAATTAATTAATTTTTATTTCGTTGTTAATTAGGTTTAATGTTGCATATTTAAAATCAGGGGACAAATCTATACAGTAGAAGGGGCAATGGCTGCTACAGCTACCTAAATTAAATAAAAAAGTCTGATGATATGAATCAAACAATTATTGCCATTTATTTAACAAAAATCAAATAACTTGTTAGGATATTTTGCTTGATCATACGAGGTGTTTTTGTAATTAAACTTTTTGTTGGAGTTCCAAAGTCCAACCAATGATTCTTCTTATTACTCCATACTTGGTAGCTTGATAAATATTAACGATGTGTGGTTAACTAATTGATTAGGCTTTCGGTTAGAGATCAATCTAATGATTTCGGGTCATGAGAATTGAAAATTATATGTTTTTTTTTTTTTTATACAATTACATGTACAATAAAAATTATAATTATAAATTATAATCAAATATTATATTTATATAAAAATAATTAAATTAAATCAAACAAATGAATTAATCGATAATTGAATAAATCTAACGTAAAATTTCGTTTGTAAGGTTTAAATTTGATTTTCAATAATAATAATTTCTTTTGATGATCAATTTGTAAATTCAATATGAGTTTCCATTGAGGCTTCTTGGAATAGAATAGCTGCTCGTTACCTTAAAATTTTTTAAACCGAAGATCAATATTGAATGTTGTCATTGTACCTTCAAAAAATATTTTTTTTTTATTTTAAGACATAAAAGAATAAAATTGATGAAAATGTATAATCTGCATTAATATACTATTTTGTGAAATATTCCAATTATGTTATTTTTGTCAAAAAAATTTTAAAGTGTAGTGATAAATTTTGCCATTTGCTCAAATAAAATATTTCATGAAGGATTTTAATTATGTTATTTTTTTTATCCAAATCACCAAAATTGAAAACCCACTAGTAAATTCAATAAAATTGAAGTACAACAGCAAAATTTAAGATTGAGTCTTAATATAGTGACAAATATTGATATTGAGACATAATATAATCACAAATTTCACCTTGATCCCTAAAAGAATTTTTTATTTTGCATATATGAAAGCTCCATTGTCAACTCTTTTCTAGTTGTGTTCAGACTTTAAAAACATGAAAAGCACTTTTAGATAAATGCTTTTAGTCTTTTTTTTTTATTGATTTCTAATTGTTTTAATTCTCAAAGCTGTAGCATTATGGAACTAAATTTAATGTACCCCATCATTTTTATAAAGGCATACTAAATTTTAAAATTTAGTCCTTTTTTTTTTACAAAAATATCATAAAATAAACTAAAAAATTATAAATACTAAAATTTAAATTTTAAATTTATTGAACATCATTTTTTTTTAAAATAACTATATAAATCAATTGAATTATATTTGAAATTTGAAATTTTACTTTATGATATGTTTATTTTTAAATATAATAATTCATATATTTGTTTCATATAAAATATTGATAATTCATATATCAGTATTATATTTTATACAAAAATTACGTATTATAATTTATATCGACATTAAAATATAAAATATGTTTTTTTTATTTACTTAAGATATTTATAATTTTTATTAAAATTTTAAATTATATTATTTTTATATAATTTATTCGTATTAATTTTATATCATATCACCTTGTGAATTCTTGCTTATTTTCTCTCATCTAATTAACTAATCTACCCATTTTTTTTTCTTTTGTAGTCACATATTTAATACAACTTTCTATTAAGTGACAAACGACAAACGATGGTTGGACTTGTAGTTGCACCCTTGCACGTGGACTTTCCAACTCCAACAGCATGGCACAGAATAAAATCTTCCAAGGCAAAAGTCCAACGTTAATTACCAAAACAATCATCAAGGTTTTCTCAAAAATATGGAAAGATCCCTCCCTATCCCTAGTCCCTACAATTTTGGCCATTTCTATTGGCTTTGCTTTCTATTCTCAGTCAAACATTAAAAAAAAGTTTTGAGGACTCTCTCTCTCTAACATTACCGGTAGAAGGGTCCAGTCCAGCAGCGGTACTGGCGGGTCTTTTTAAAGACGTGTTGGGACTCTTGTTGTTGCTTGCCTAGTTTTCTTCTTTTGCCTCTCTTCATTTTCCAGCCGCCAACTAAGAGGAGAAAATTACTCTTACGACACATCATCAACACTGACTTCGTCACTCGTTTTTCTGCTGTTTTTTTCCTATAAAAATCCCAGGAGAGAAAAAATCTCTGTGTCAAACTCTCTCCCAACCATTGTTGAATCTGTAAACCAATGTTCACGTTTTATTTATTTATTTGTATGTGCATGCAAAGTATATGTGTTTATATATGTTAATGTACTTTAGTTTTGTTAGCACCTGCATCGGTGCATGCTGAAATTCATTTCAGAAAGTTTGGAGATTGTTGGGGTTTTTATGTGAAAGCCAAACCAAACACGTTAGGAAAGAAATATTTTGTTTGGTTAGTGGAAAAATGATGAAAAAATGAAATGAAATTTGGATAGTGAGTTGGTATATAATATAACAATATAGTTGTTGTTTGGAAGAGAAGAAAGTAAAGAGAGTAATACAAAATATCTGGGAATTTATTCATTAATGTGTTTGTGACTAAAGAATTTCTTGATTTTTATTATGAAACTATTTAGATTACTTTCTGAGTTTTTGATAGTATCATTCTCTCGCAAAAAGATTTTATTGAAAAAAAAAAGAACAGAACCATTTGATGATAGTTCCTTTTTGTTATGTTAAATTTCTTGAAATTGCTTTAGTTCCAGGCTAGTAGTCGAGTTCTTTGATGAAAATATTGAAACTCTTCCAAATTCTCTTTAGTCCTTCTCTCTTTGACATCCTTTGTATACAGGTTTATAACAGAGCTGCTCTGCTTTTTTATTCAATTCTCTATCTCTTTCTTTCTATGAAGAGATGATTTGCATCTTATCTGCTGTCTATTTGTTTAACTTAATTAGATTGCACTAAATTCTGATTCTTGAATTTGAGAAAAGAACATCAACCTGCTTCACATTCTGTTTTAGTTTCCAAACTTATCTTGGTTATTAGTGTTGCATGTTTCTTGCACCAGAAATGGAAAACTTCAAAGCCCCTTTGAAGGGTATTGCAAATGATGTGCAAGGAAGAGCAGCTTGCTACAAACAAGATTGGATTTGTGTTCTTCGTTCGGGACTGGGGTACCTTTTGATTTTGATTAATTGTTGGATACATTAGATAGAATCAAAACTGAAGCAAATCATGATATACTTATGTTTTGTTGTTTTGGTTCAATATTTACTCTCTTATTACAGTATATTGGCCCCAACTACCTACATCTTCTTTGCTTCTGCTCTACCTGTTATCGCCTTCGGCGAGCAACTGAGTAGAGATACAGGTTTGTCACTGTTACATTAAGCAGTTTGCAGCTAGTATTTCTTTTTCTATTACTTACAGTTTTAAAGCATCCAATGACGAAGTTGAAACTAATGTTTAACATATTTTTGGATGTAGATGGGAGTCTAAGCATGGTAGAAACTTTGGCATCTACTGCCCTTTGCGGCATTATACACTCATTATTTGGTGGTCAACCTCTTTTGGTTCTGGGAGTTGCCGAGCCAACAGTTATAATGTACACATATTTGTACAACTTTGCCAAGGGAAGAAAAGACTTGGGGAAGGAACTTTACTTGGCTTGGGCTGGATGGTAAGAGCATTTTCCATTGTTATGGTTTCAAGTGAAAATTTTGCAGAAGTTTGGGAATTTATTGATCTTTTTAATTTTTAATTTTTACAGGGTTTGTGTTTGGACTGCTCTCTTCTTGTTTCTCCTTGCAATGTTCAATGCTTGCACAATAATTAATAGGTTCACAAGGATAGCGGGCGAACTTTTTGGCATGTTGATTACTGTTCTGTTTATTCAAGAGGCCATCAAGGTAAAGTATGATCAAGAAAATAAATCAACTGCTAGTTTATGGCACAGCAATTTCTACTCTACAATGTTTAACACCTCGCTGATACAATTGCAGGGAGTTGTGAGTGAGTTTGAAATTCCCAAAGCTCAAGATCCAACGTTAGAAAAGTATCAATTTCAATGGCTTTACACAAATGGATTACTAGGAATCATATTCACATTTGGCCTTCTCTATACTGCCTTGAAAAGCAGAAGGGCCAGGTCATGGCGGTATGGCACAGGTTTGTCAAGCAAATTTATGGTATTTGACTATTGGCAATTAGTATAAGAAAGAAGCTGATATATGGGTTTTGAAAGATGTTACTAATGGTCTACAGGATGGTTGAGAAGTTTCATTGCCGATTATGGTGTTCCTTTAATGGTTGTTGTGTGGACAGCGCTGTCTTTCAGTGTACCAAGCAAAGTTCCATCTGGAGTTCCCAGAAGGCTCTTTAGTCCTCTTCCTTGGGAATCTGCATCATTAAAACATTGGACTGTAATCAAGGTAACCATATTCTGTAATTGTATATGTTGTCTTAGATTTCCATTAAAAAAATCAAGTCTTACACAAAAGTCATTATTGCTTCCGTATTTCATTTTGTCTCTTGAATTATGACATAGTTGTCTGCCTTTGTATCTGTCCTTCAAAAACAAACAAATAAACAGGGTAACATTCATCAAAAAATGTGGTGGCTAAGAAATAAGTTTTAGATATTGACTCTGCAAAAGAAGTGTTTGTAAGGCACATTTTTGGCCGGAGCTAATAATCGATCTTTGAACAAATTGAGTTAGTAATTTATATTTTAGAGAAAATGATAATAAGATATGTCAATTGATCTCATCAGTTCAAGGCTATTTGAGATTAATTACTGTTGTGCAAAAATGGCTTCAAAGTTGACAGTGTTTTAAATAATCAAAATGCAGGATATGGGAAAGATCCCTCCATTTTACATCTTTGCTGCCTTTATTCCAGCTGTGATGGTTGCAGGACTTTACTTTTTCGACCACAGTGTTGCTTCACAGATGGCACAACAAAAGGAGTTCAATCTTAAGAATCCTTCTGCATATCATTACGACATCTTGCTGCTGGGATTCATGGTAAAGCCCATGGTCAGACAATACTGCCACCCAAATTATGCACTATCTTATCATAGACTTATGGTGTACCATCAAAACATGCTTGCAGACTTTGCTTTGTGGATTAATTGGCCTTCCCCCTTCAAATGGAGTCCTACCACAGTCTCCTATGCACACCAAGAGCCTTGCAGTTCTCAAAGGGGAGGTGGGTAAATATATTCTAAAAAGAAGTATTCAATTAGATATCATTTACCTGATTACATGCTTAACTTCAACTGATGTATGATATGCAGCTAATCAGACGTAAGATGGTGAAGAGTGCAAAAGAAAGCATAAAGCGGAAAGCTAGCAACTCTGAAATATATGGCAAGATGCAAGCAGTCTTCATAGAAATGGACAGCAGTTCAGAAGTAAGTTATCTGATCACTAACTAATTCTCCCAAAAGGTGATGCTTTGGCCTGAAACCACTGCTAATGAGTCCACAATTGATTTCAAAATATGGAAGTTTTGCTTCAACCCCGTACAGCAGGTCCATATTCCCTGAATAATTTCTTTTGAATTTACAAGATACTGACTTGATATTCAGAAAAAATGATTTGCAATCCCTAAATTATTTCTAAGTCCATTTTCTTGTTCTTTGTTATTCCATGTCAAAGCACAAAGAAGAGATTAAATAAACCACAAGTTTTAAGTACATTGCTATGATTTTGGAGATACATTACATAGATTTGCAGAATATATACTGATAAATCTGATATAATGCCGACATATTCTCTATTCCTTAAGGCCTTAACTGTTCCTGTTACAGACTACAGTAGTTAAAGAGCTGGAAGACTTGAAGAAGGTTGTTATGAAAGGTGAAAACAAAGGAGAAAATAAGAAGGAAACATTTGATCCTGAAAAGCATATTGATGCCTACTTGCCTGTCCGAGTCAATGAGCAGAGAGTGAGTAATCTTTTGCAGTCACTCCTAGTTGCTATATCAATATGCGCTATGCCTGCAATCAAGTTGATACCTACATCAGTTCTTTGGGGATATTTTGCTTACATGGCCATTGATAGTCTACCTGGAAACCAGTTCTGGGAAAGGATGCTACTTCTCTTCGTTACACCTGGCAGGCGATACAAGTTTGTGACTTATCTCTTTTTGGTAACTGTGCACATTAAAAATTTTTGAAAACAAGATAGTTTGATTCTCTAATTTTCAGCATTTTAAATTCTCAAGAAAAACAGAAACTGCCAAGTTGTAAGCAGAATGGATTCATTTGGTGGTTATGTTCTTGCTTCAAGTACCTTGATTGTTCAAAATAAACACATTACTAGGCCATTTAACATAGTAATAGACGCGGTAGTGCTAATTCGCTATGACAATATATTTCTATTTTATTTTACAATTATTTTTGCTAATTCCTGCGGTGCTTTATAATCACAATTGGCAGGGTCTTGGAAGGAGTTCATGCTTCTTTTGTGGAATCAGTACCATACAGATATATTTTGATGTTTACACTCTTCCAATTCATATATCTCCTGCTGTGCTTTGGAGTGACTTGGATTCCTATTGCTGGAATCTTGTTCCCTTTGCCCTTCTTCCTTCTCATCAGCATAAGACAGTACATTCTCCCGAAGCTCATTCAACCAAATTATCTGCAGGAACTTGATGCAGCTGAATATGAGGAAATTACTGGTGCCCTCCCAAGATTATCCCTCAGCCACTCTTTCAGGGTATTCCTATTTGGCATTCTGTTACTATACTAATAGAAATGTTTGTGCTAAGCAACTAAAATATATTTTTTCTTCAGGAAAATGAGACACCTTGTCCTGGGAACGAGGAGGATGGAGTTGAAATGTTTGATGCTGAGTTATTAGATGAGTTGACAACCAGTAGAGGGGAGTTGAAGGTCAGAACTGTTAGCTTCAGTGAGGACAGGAAGGGTCAGTTAAGATGTTAATTGGTTCTCTTTAATGAATTCTTATCATGCATGATCTTTCTGTGAATTTATATAATATGGTTGATAATCATCTTTCTAATATTTGTGACAGGAATTTAAATAACGGTCGTGGTTACATTTTCGATCGTGTCGCGTTAATTACGTTTTTGAATATAAAGGAAATCATTGCAGTTACTGCAGTCATCGCGGTCATGAATTTTTTTTGGCATAATTTATTATAAAATGTAATAATTATAATTATAAAAACTCTTATTCAATGATTTTAAAAATAGTTTATGACACTATATTTTTTATTTTTTAAAAAAATTATTCACAATTTTATTTAGATTAAATAAAGCATTCATATTTGGTTTATCCACAAAATTTTTCTTGACCAAGTTCATATTCAATATTAATTCTAAACAAATCAAATATTAACAAAACATAATATGTTAAATACCAAGCATCTATATTTAATAAAATTACAAACTTAAAAATATAATAATTTCAAATTCTATCAACTACGATTATTGATATATATTTCAAATTTTATCACATGGTAGAATGACAAGGAGGATCAAATTCTCTATTTTCACTTTGAGAGCCAAGTTGACTCCATCTCTATCTCTGTAGCTTTTGTTCTTGATACATTTGAAGTGCTTCATCTCTATCTCTATAGCCTTTGTTCTTGATACATTTGAGGTGGATGATATATTTGATGATGATACATTTATGGTGGCGAATACATTTGTGGTAAATGATACATTTGAGATGGAAGATACATTTGAGGTGAATAATAATCATATGGATGTGGATAACCATAAGGAGGTCAAAAATTAAGTTGTTTCGGTGGATAGTAACGTCCTTAAGTACTAGCAAATAATTCACTATACTTAAAATTACTAGAATTTGATCTCCCACCTGAAGATGAAGAACTTCTAAAAATATCATAGTGGTGCTTCTTGGCTTTTCCTTTTGATCGAGCTGTACATACACTTTGACCCTCACTAGATTTAGCAAATGGACTTACTCTTTATTCTGTTGGAAATAATGACTCAAATCTCATAAGAGATTTGTTTGGGATTTGTTAGAGATTTGTTTGGGATTTGTCAGATATTGCTTGATGGACAAGAAGAATTCCAAAAGAAGAATTCCAAGAGAAAGAGGATTCTTAATAGGTAAGTTTGACTTGCAAGAGAAGAATTCTAAAAGGAAAGAGATTCTTAATAGGCAAGTTTGACTTACAGGAGAAGAATTCTAAGAGGAGAGGGATTCTTAATGGGCAAGTTTGTATGGTTATAAATAGGTGAAGTCTCTACAGGGTTAGGTATGAGAAAAAGATGTAAGAGAGTTGTAGGGTTTTGTGGGATAGATACCCCATAGGAGTATTGGGGCTCTACGTCTTATGGGTGTGTATGTTTGTTTGTGAGCGGACTAGAGGAGATTGAGAGGGTCCACATAGGTATGGTGTATGGGAGCATATGGGTATGTGTTTGGTTATGTTGAAAGGGTGCACAAGGGTTTGGGTTTGTATTTTTTTGGGTTGAGAATACTCCATAGGACTAGAGGAGATTGAGAGTGTCTTATGAGTATTGATTGTTGAGTGAGGTTGATGATTTGATGTATGTTTGTAATTCTCTACAACTAGTGGATCTTGTTTCTCATCCGTGGATGTAGGTCAGTTGGACCGAACCACGTTAAATTGTTGTCTCTTGTGTGTTTGATTTATTGTTTGATTTCGCTTTCGCTGGTGTGATTGGATTGGAGGCTTTTAGCCCAACAAATGGTATCAGAGCTGTGATGTTCTCCAACAAGTGGTATCAGAGCTGTGGTGTTCTCCAACAAATGATATCAGAGCTGTGGTGTTTCCCAACAAGTGGTATCAGAGCTGAAGGTTCGAAACATGAGAAGAGTTGAAGATTCAAGATGTGGAAAGAGCCGATAGTTCGAGACATGAGAATAGTTGATAGTTTGAGATATGGGAAAAGCTTGGTTTAAGACATGAAAGGAAATAAATTTAGAGGAGCTCAATTCAAGAGAAGAGTTTGAGTTCGAGTTTTGAAGATTGAAGATTGGTTTGTATGAAGCGTGAAGACACAAGAGAAGAGAAGATGATTGTAAAACTTACATTGTAGGTGGAGCCAAGCATATCTAACATGAAGACAGATGATTGATGGAATTTGAGTCAAAGTGGAGATTGTTGGGAATAATGACTCAAATCTCATAAGAGATTTGTTTGGGATTTGTTAGAGATTTGTTTGGGATTTGTCAGATATTGCTTGATGGACAAAAAGACTTGCAAAAGAAGAATTTTAAGAGAAAGAGGATTCTTAATAGGTAAGTTTGACTTGCAAGAGAAGAATTCTAAAAGGAAAGAGATTCTTAATAGGCAAGTTTGACTTATAGGAAAAGAATTCTAAGAGGAGAGGGATTCTTAATGGGCAAGTTTGTATGGTTATAAATAGGTGAAGTCTCTACAGGGTTAGGTATGAGAAAAAGATGTAAGAGAGTTGTAGGGTTTTGTGGGATAGACACCCCATAGGAGTATTAGGGCTCTACGTCTTATGGGTGTGTATGTTTGTTTGTGAACGGACTAGAGGAGATTGAGAGGGTCCACATAGGTATGGTGTATGGGAGCATATGGGTATGTGTTTGGTTATGTTGAAAGGGTGCACAAGGGTTTGGGTTTATGTTTGTTTGAATTGAGAATACTCCATAGGACTAGAGGAGATTGAGAGTGTCTTATGAGTATTGATTGTTGAGTGAGGTTGATGATTTGATGTATGTTTGTAATTCTCTACAACTAGTGGATCTTGTTTCTCATCCGTGGATGTAGGTCAGTTGGACCGAATCACGTTAAATTGTTGTCTCTTGTGTGTTTGATTTATTGTTTGATTTCGCTTCCGCTGGTGTAATTGGATTGGAGGCTTTTAGCCCAACATATTCTATCATGTTAATGAAAAGTTCACCAGTAGCAGCAAGCCCAAATTCTCCTTCAAGTGAGTTGTAAGGTCTATTTGCATCCATATTATCACCAAAATTCACACCATCACCATCATCATCATTATCATCTGGACTTAAAACACCCACCATCATCACTCTGACTTGATGTTGGACTTGAACTTGAATGAGTCACATTCCTTTGTTGAGATTGGCATGATTGTTCAACATTCATTTCATTATCAAAATTATCTGTGGGCAACCAATCAAAGTTTTGACCATCTAACAAAAGATTTTCTTTCTCTTGCAGTCATTCTGTTAGTGAATCATCATCTTAAAAAATATGGTCAAGGCTAATAGGATTAAAACTATTATTTATCTCATTAATGCTCATTCTTTTCTGATGTCTCATTCTCAGCCTTATGTTGTAATAGGTATATACATTTCTTAAGTCTTTCAAACTTCAATTTGTTTCTTGCTTTGGTGTAAATATAGCTAAATGTGCTCCAATTACGTTCATAATTTGATGCAGATGTTGTTTGACTAAGCACTTTGATTGTTAGTTTTTGTAATTCAAGAATACAAGTACCATATATCATCCACCACTCAACTGTGTAAAATTATTTAAATTAAATTTGAATGTGTTATACAATTAAATAATATAAATAAATTATAATTATTTAATTTACTATTTACCTGGATTCATTTGCTTCCAAGCTCTTTGTGCCTATGGAGAAACAAATGTTTCATATTTGTCTCGAAATAAAAACAACTACATCGATTGAAAATACAATAATAAATGAATAAATAAAAAATAATTCAATTTTTAATACATAAAATAAATGATAAAGTTATAAAATAGTATTAAATACTAACCTAATTAATCATTTTTATTTAAGTATCTATCAAAGGTTTTAATATTTCAATAACTGTTTTTATGCCTTCTAATATTTCTTTAAATACATTTGCAGAATGTTTCACTCCAAATTAAAATTGTGGATTTAGATAGTAACCTAAACATAATTCATAACAATATTATATTAAAGTAATAAAAAATAAATATATAAGTAATTTAAGTATAAAAAATAAATATTTTTTAAATACAATCTATATTCTTGATTTATTTACCAGCTGAATGCAAGTCAGAGTACATAAAACTTCATCTATTGTCAATAATCTTTTTATATTCAGCAAAATAATAATAATTTTGTTGAATTACTTATTCAGCTATATCCACAGTCTCGTAAATAAAACCCTTTGTTGGTTTTTCGTCATCATCCACAAGGCGCAACACTTTTACCAAAAGCTCATAAACTTTTATTATATCGTTTGTTTTTTTTCAAAAATTTTTTTCCAAAATGATTTTTTTGACTTCATAAGCAAGTCTTGATTTTTATTGTCCCCATTTTGATTCTTTAAATTTGTATATATTCATCAATAAATTTTTAGAGTAATATATTTTAAATTAATATTTTAAACAATGATATCATAAAAATATGCTAAATTTAAATAGTTATACTAATTATTAAGTACTAACATTTGAATTAAGCATCTCTCTCAAACCTTACTTTTGCCTCGTTATTTCTTTTAATTGTATGAAATAAGTGGCAAATCAGGTAAGAGCATGATGAAGTATTTGCTTACCTTGTGTATATTTCTTCATCAAATTAACAGTTCAAATGTGATTGTATATAAAACAAGTCACTTTCTTTACATCATCCCAAACTTTTGCTATTTTTTTTTTGCCAATATCTTTGAGGCACAAGTCCAAACAATAAGCTGAATATGCTGTCCAATACAAATGTTTTCTCTTCTCCATCAATCTTTTTCCTACAGCTTTAAGTGCTGCCTCATTATCAGTGACTATTTAAATAATGTATTTTTTCTCAATTTTTTCCACAACTTCATCTAATAATCTGTAATAAAAGTTTACATCTCTACTACGAACACTTGAAACATCTACAGATTTTTAAAAAATAGTCCATTTACTATAGTAAGCAAGAAAATTAATGATATTCATTTGATTCAAACTATTGGTCCAACTATCACACATCAAAGTGATGCCCAATTCATTTGAATGAGCTTTTAATCCATTAACACATTTATGAACTTATTGATACTCAGACTCTAAATACACATTTAAGATCTCATAAGGTATTGAAAGTTTTACATGTTGGTTAATTTCTACTGTCACAAAAATCAAATTATACTAGCATAGAGAATTTGCTAACTGAAAATGAAGTCAATCATATATCAAAAATTTTGATACTAATTCACCCATATTTTTTTTAATGTCTTTAAAAATGAATCACTTACTTTTGGTTGCCTTGAACTCTTACTTCTAACCAATTTAGGTATAGCTCCCTTTAATGAAAATTCAGACTCATTTGAAATTGATTTCCTTGTTCTTTCTTTAAAATATTTAGCAATTGAGCCATGAGAGTTTCATCCCTCTTCATATATGTTACTCCAACAGCTAGTTCTTTGTCTGAATTCTTGTCTTCTATGCCACTCATGTTGTGATTAGATATTATCTTACACGGCTTGTCTAGTAGCAATGTCTTTATCAATAAATCTTTCATAATCATATTTCCTTCTTAACTGTGATAAAAATTCATTTTTTTCCTTTTTTATTTTTTTTTATTTGCTTTCTTGAATGAGTTTCATCATACTTTCTTTTACTATACCTATTAATATTATAGTTAAAAAAAAAAGAAAAAAATTAGTTGCATATGCTTATATAATTTTATAATTTTTATTGAGAAATTAACAATAATATTTTCAAAGAAATTATAAAAACATAACATACCAATAACGTTGGGACATGATGCAACATTATCGATTTTATGAGCAATGTGTTCATTGAAACATGTTATTCATCTTTTTATAACTTTACCACAAAGTTTGCATGAAACATTTTCTCTTATATTTGACACAGGTGTTCCAAAATATTAACCTATATCATCAATTAGCGCACTCTCTACTCTTTTACTCGAGAATTCTTCACGTAGTGGCATATTTGTTATTTTGTATAAAAATAAAATAAACTTATATTTAGAAATATTAATATTACTTATTACATCATTAAAAATTGAATTTATGCTAAATTTTTTAATTTTTAGTTTTTAATCTTAATAATATTATTAAATAACTTAATCTTTTTGATACATTAATTTATATAAATTTTTTTATCACAAATAACTTTCAATAATTATATAATAAATACAATCTTCAATAATTATACAAAAATAACCATAATTAATATAATATCAAAAGAATTGACAATAATATAAATATCAAAACAACCAAAAAATTGTTAAATTTCAGATACAAAATTATAAATTAATATATAACACAATCAAAATATAATATTTAATTTTAATTAATTTTCATCTAACTTATAAAAAATATATATCAAAATTTTTCATCCTAAATCTCTATATATATCATATTAAATTATTAATCCTTTAATTTTTTTAATTATAAATCTTCAATCCCTCTAATTAGATTTTATCTAA
This sequence comes from Durio zibethinus, assembly GCF_047325235.1. Lineage (NCBI taxonomy): Eukaryota > Viridiplantae > Streptophyta > Magnoliopsida > Malvales > Malvaceae > Durio > Durio zibethinus. The sequence continues at coordinate 2,412,133 of NC_143187.1, read as the reverse complement.
AAAATTTTCAAAAATTAAAAAATTTTCAAACTTATATTTTAATAAAATTTTCAAACTTATATATATATATATTTTAGTTTTTAATCTTAATAAGAGTAATAGATTATAAAACGTTAAATTTATTAAGTAACTTAATCTTTTTTATATACTAATTGATATAAATTTTTTTTATTACAAATTACTTTCAATAATTATATAAAAAATAAAAATCTTCAATAATTACACAAAATAATAAGAATTAATCTAATATCAAAAAAATTGACAACAATATAAATACCAAAACAACAAAAAAAATTATTAAATTTTAAATTCAAAATCATAAATTAATATATAACAAAATTAAAATATAATATTTAATTTTAATTATTTTTCATCTAACTTATACAAAAAAATTTATCAAAATTTTTCATCTAAAATCTCTATATGTATATATTATATTAAATTATTAATCCCTTATTTTTTTAATTATAAATTTTTAAAACTTCTAATAAAATTTTATCTAAAAAAATTTTAAAAATTAATTACAAAATTAAATAAAAAATTCATCCCTCCATCCCCTCAACGGCCCTAACCCCCACTCCATCTCACCCTACCTCACCCAATCCCTCATCCAACCACGTGCCCCAATATCCCCTAATTTTGTCTAATCCCGGCAAACCCAAGCACCTAGCTCGTTCTCTTCTGTTCATCTTCTTCGTGCTTCTGGAGCTTGGCTCTTGAGAATCTTCTTCTAATCTCTCTCTCTCTTTTTTATCTCTCATTTTCTTTCGCATCCTTTCATCACTATCACTTGTCTAGTGCTTACAGAATACATCGTTCGTCTCTCTCAAACTCTCACAAAAATAAACATCATTTTACAAAAATTTTATAAAAAAAAAAGGTAATTTAACTTTTTGTTCTTACTTTCTTCATCTTGAATGTTGATTAAGAACTCAAAATTGATTTGAATTTGGATAATTTACGGATTAAGCTAGGGTTGCTGTTGAAGTGCCGATTGAATGGTTGATAAATAATTTATCTATTTTTTAATTTATTTTTAGATTGATTTTGATACTAAAAACTTGAGATTTTGAGTTTTATTTTTTACTTTTATTTTTATTTTTACTTTTGCAAGCTTATTACTCTATTTTAAGAATGTTGAAATTTTATTTTTTTCTTGAACTGTTGATCTATAAGTAAAAAAACGAGAATAACAATAATAATAATTTGTTACTGTCATTATTTTTCATTACGTTATTATTTTACGATCGTTACATATTATTTTGATTGTAAATAAATTTCTCAATCACATTTTTTTCGATAACAATAATGGATAATAATGTTATCGTAATTTTACGATGATTATTTCGTTATTAAACTACTATTTGAATTTTAGAATTGTGTTTTGTAGGTTTATTCAGACGATGATTAGAAAGAATAAGATGACAGAAGAGTTTAAAACAGTAGATAGGCCTGAAGAAAAATGCCACAATCATTACTGTAAGATGGTTGATGTAGTATTGTGGAGGAGATCATGAAGAAGGATATGACAGCAACTTAATACATGTGCAGGAGTCAATAGGGTTGAGTTGGGGATAGGTTATGCTGGTTTAAAATCACAATTAGAAACATATATTCCCTTCCAAATATATGTAAAATGCAAATTTATTTCCATGAAAACCAGAAAACATAAATGTCATTTCACCCTAAATCAACCAATTTAGTAAATCATTTGAACTAAATTATTATAATTAAAAACTATTAATGGTATTAAAACTATTATAATCAAGGACATGAACTTCTTATATAAAAAATCTTATTATTATATAGAAGGAAAAAATATATCTTTTTCTTTTCTAGAAATCTATGTTTCTATATATGCAAATTAATTGAGTAAAATGAATTTCCAATTAATAGAAAGAAATTTGCAGTTAAATAAACCCCTATTTTTCTAAAAAAAGTATGTTAAATTTGAACTAAATATAGAATTGTGTAAGCAATTGTTTTAACTATAAAAGATTTACCAAAATAAGTACCATTTTCTAAACTTTACCAAATTAAAAATAAATGTTAATTCATAAATGATAGGAAATATTTTTTTAAAATTATAAATTAATAAAAAAATTAGGAGGGCAAAAATATCCCTTCCTTGACGATTCCGTCAAGTCCCCACTTGCACTTTTCTGTGACAACTTGCCTTAAAAAAGTGCACAAATACATCCAAAATTCTCATTATCATTATCCTCAAAACCAAAAAAACACTAAATAAATTAAAAAAAAAAAAAGAAAAAGTACCTCCAGCGCACTCTCGCATGCCCTCCATGTCCTATCTTATCCAGTTCCCTGAACTTTACCAATCTTACATAATCTCCTACATCGGTCCCTATGGTAAAATCTATGTAACCTACCTCGTTAATGGCCTAACATTAAATGATGTCCCCAAAATACCCTCACATTGTAAAATGTCCCAAAGAGCCGAACGTTGTAAACGGTAGAGGATAACTCTCCCTAATCTCCATACCGAAAAACAAATAGTGGAAAAGTTTTTCTGTTCATTTACCAACACTTTCATCTTTGAAAAATTGTCTGTTTTTCATGGCGATGGCTCTCGCATGCTCTCTCTCAACTCCAATCCGTGCCTCGTCCGAATCACTTAAAAAGCCCGACCCAAGTCGTAGAAAACCCGCTTCCTCTTCCTCCTGGTGGACCCCTCTCTTCGGGTGGTCTTCCAACCCCGATTACCTTAACGATGGCAATGTCCGCAACACGTCGGAGAGAAAGACGGGCGTTTCCGATTCAGAGTCAGATCCGGGTCGATCCAGATCCAGATACTCGCTCGGATGCTTCACCGAGGAGAAAGCGAAGCAACTTCGAAGGAAGACGATGGAGAATTCGTCGTTTCACGATATCATGTACCACTCAGCGATCGCCTCTCGTCTGGCGTCCGATATCTCGGTTTGGCCCGAGAAGTGATTGAAGGCTAATAATTATCGGGTAAGGATAAAAATAAATTGTCGAAATGGAAACCTATGTAAAATCCTACGTTGTTTTTTAAGTTCGTCGGAATTCTGGGTAACGTTTGTGTCAGGTTTGAAGACAGACAGTTGATTCTGCTTTGTAATATTGATTTTAGACCGTTGGATCATTAATGATCGGTGTGATGCATTCTCCTTTTTTTTAGCTTTGTTCTTCTGATTTCATGTGTTTGTGAACTTCTTCCATCGTCTATGCTGGGGACCCCCAACCCTCGTCCTCTTTGATACGTGGAGGGCTGGACTTTTTTATGATAATCAGGATCTACTTATATCATTCCACGTCAGCATTGTGATTATATTTATGAGATCATTAGAATTAGAAATAGAATACCAAGTTTTTAGAGTGAACTAAAAAAATTAGATAAATTCTTTTCCCTTTTCCTTTTGTTTAAAGGAATGTTAATAAGCAGTAGTACTTTTTATATAAAAATAAATAATATCTTAAAATGATTAAAATAAAAAAAATTTTAATTGCATGAATAATATGCATGAATTTTCATGTGATATTCAAGACATAGTCAAATTCCTATTATGATATCTAAAATTTAAAAATTAACAATTAGGTATTCAAACTTTATTTTTTGATCTAATTAGGAATTTTTAAATTTTAATATAAATAGTGGGTTATAATTAAAGTACTAAACGTATAATTAAAGTACAAAATTTTAACAATTATACGTGTATTGATGTTTGGTCTTTAATTTTAACACAATTGTATTTAGTTTATCATTTTGTTTTCCTCTAATTCTTAAAAGAGGTTATTACACGTATATCATCCGAATTATAGCAAAATGAACTACTTAAGAATTATGCAATTTGTTTCATGAACATTCACGTCCCCGGCAATTCAAACGGATACCACTTTTTAGGCTAAAATTTAAAATTTTTTAATGAATTATATGTATTAGTGGAAATCATAATAAAGCAATATTTAACAGTATCATCCAATGAATAAATCAAATCCGTATTTAATTAAACGAAATCATATTTATTGGGATTTGAATATGAAATTTCAAGATTTAAAGATTTTTTTCTTGCCATTGAAACAAGATGTCATTGGTTAATTTCTGGATTGTTAACCAGCTTGTTACACTTACATGGCATTAATTAGCCAATATAATTATATCATGTGTAGGCCACGTTTGAAAGATAAAAATTTTGAGTAATTTTTTAAAATCTGCACATAAATATCATGTGCAATCTATGGTTAGTGGATTTGGGGTAAAAAAAAAAAAATTTATTCCTGACTTTTATGGAAAATAATACAGCCCAAAACAGAAAAGCTTGAAATTGAAACCAAAACCGGCCGATTTTGATTTAGAATCAAAATTATTAAAATGAAAAAAAAAACAAGAAATCAAAATATTTTCATCTGTCTGAAAATAATATTATATGAATTTTTTAAAATCCGAAACTTCAAACGTTAATTTTAATGATATGTTAACTAATTTAAAAATTAATCAACATTTGGACTGTGTTAATGGGCAGAACAAGTATATTCTTCTTTCTATTCCTAGCTACCCGCATGAAAAATAGAGCGAGAAATAGCAAAAGAGACGAGCCGTTCAACCTATTTTTAGAGTTGGCCACTTCAATAAACTTGATTTAGTTTGATTCTTATTAATAATAAAAGATTAACTATCCATTAATCATCCAAACAACTGATCAGTTAAAATCACAAGATTGTGCATACTTTCACCGATGATTCCTGTGTATAAGAATCAATTAGCTACATGCCAAAGTTTTTGCCCTTGCTTTTTATATAATTCACAATGTCATATGCTGTATCACCGTTGCTAGGCCACATATATTTTACTTCTGGAAATTTAGTTATTTTCTTCAGATCTAATCCCTGACCCTCGTCAGAGAGGAAAATGCAAACTATATATTCCTGCCGAATTGAGCTGAGCCAAAATTTTGTCAGAGGACCTTTTATCAATCACTTGCGTCAAGCAAACTTGATCAGATTAAAATATTGAACTGCATGAGGATGATCAATCCAGAAAATGTGAATAATATAAGAACATATTTTATGACAAGAAACAAAGCAACTAAGGGATTAGGACCAAGATTATACCCTGCAAAACCCTTTAATTAGCACCAAATATTGATTTCATCAAGCAATAAAAAGGGTTTTTGTCGAAGATGCTTGTTATCATTAAGGTTTTTGTTTTTATCAAGTAATAAAAATGTAACTTATCTCTTAGCCCCATTCCCGCACTCTTCATGCACGTGTCAACAAAAATAAACTGTAGAATTATTGGCGACCAACGGGGAATAGAAGCAAAAGAAAAACTATTAAACTAATCGAATGAAGGCAAACTCAATCAAAATTCTCACTTGCAATTGCACATGGTTTGCTAGGGTTAAGATCTGAATTTTGCCCTTTTTTTTAGCTCACAAATTAATTGGCTCGACAACCAAATTTAAATCAACTCAAGGGCTAACTCTTCCTTCAGTCATGTGCCTTTCTCAAAAGCATTTTTATCATTTTTTTGGCTATATTATATTTGTTCTTTTGTTTTAAAATTATATTAGTTAGCCCTTAACCGACAAGGCAACAGTTTTCCATAAATCCATGTGGTTTTGAATATCTTGTCCTCAACGTCCACCATATCAATAAGAACACCAAATCTGGAATCATTTTGCGCACTCATGCATCTAAATTACGTTTCATTATTAAAAAAAAACCCCCAAGCAATTAATATTTCTATTCAAACAAGCAATTAGGACCCCTCAAATTATGGAACTATATGTTATACAAACAAATCATATGCTACATATAAAAACAAACTATATAATATGTATTTCTTAGCAAACACTACTCTTGCAACTTGAAGTATTATTAGAAGGTGAAAATGAAAGATATAAAGTCGGATAAGAGCATTTAACTTAAAATCAATCGATAATAAATGAATTCATAGGTAACTCGAATAAAATGTGCATGGGATTCTTCCAGTGGCACTCATGTGGTTTTAGTAAATACTAATGGCTTTCTTTTAGAGCTAAGCACATAAAAGCCCACACTGCCACTGAGTGATTTCCATCCAAATTCCCTCTTAATCTCCTACCTTCCATCTCTGTTTCCTTTACAAATTAATACAATGCAGAGGATCGCAGTGTTCTTATTGCTACTTTGCGCCACTTCTCAATTAGCCTCGTCTGTCAAAGATGGTAAGCTCTAAAAAATCTATGTTTTCAGCTTACTTGCAGTACCTTCTTCTTGCTTTGGTTGTAGTTTGCATTAATAAAAGAAAAAAAAAAAGGTTTATATCTTATTATCACTACTCACATATTGGAACCAGCTGTTTACAAGATTTTGATTCCAAAGCTTGCTTCTCCAATCTCCATGGATGTCTCTGCTCGCCATTTATTGAGTAAACTATGTCCTTTTCTCCACTTAGAAAGTTAGGGTTTTTAGTTCTTTAAGTGCAATTGAACTCACATAGTAAATGAATGAATGTTTGTATTTTGTAACCTATAAAAATACATATGGTAATTGAAAACAAAGAATTAAAATTTATATATGTGTACTAAGTATGAAATAATTTCAATCTTTAAGTTGGTATCACTCTTTAGCAATAACATTTCGTAAATTAAATATTTCCTTTCCGGGCTATGGTATATTAATGCTATAGGAGTTGAAGAGGAAGAAGAAGCCTTTAATGCACTTGTGTTTAATCCAAATGATTTATTCGCCTTTATTAAAATATGGAGTTCTATAAAGTTAAAATGATTTTTTTTTAATATATATTGTTATTATAATTTTTTTTAATTTTACAAATAAAATTAAATAACTGACAATATATATTATTTTTAACTAATTTTTATATTTTAAAAATATATATTAACTTTACGTACAAAAATTAAAAATTTCACCGTCGAAGTAATTAGGTTCATCTACTTGTTCCGAGAGCAATAAATTTAGCTTCTAGGAAAGATACCGTAAATGCGTGTAGGTCTAGTCAGTTCCAACCTTTTCTCGTATTTCCCGCCCTAAGCTTCCAATTTCAGAGCTACTCTATTAATTGACACTCAGGAAAGTTGGCGAGACATTATGAAACCACATGGATCATTCCGTATATAGTTCTATAATTCTAGTAGTATTTGTTTTCATCGAGGAATAGGGTTTTAATATGTTGTGGCGCTTCAAGATTTGCTTTCGAGTGTCGGGGGAATTAGTTTTTATATTAATTATAATAATAGTATTAATTACTTAGTAATGTGATAGTAATTCTTTTATTACAAATAATATGATAATTTTTAATAAATTAAATAAAAACATTTCTTTAAATAATAATCTTAATAAGTGTCTTTAAAGCAATTATTTTGTTTATTATTGGTTGATAGTGTCAATGTAAGCATGAATAGTGTGATTTAAGTTGTGATTGTCTGTTATTTATCTGATTTAGGTTTCATTTGAACGGTAATTAGAGATTTAATCTTAAAAGGCAAACTTAGATACAACTATAAACAAAGCTTTTAGGTTTAGCTAGCCAGCCAGTTGGCTCCTCCTTGACATAAATCTAACTTTTACGTTTGGCTGTCTCATATTTAGCTGGCATTGAGTTATTAATCGAAAGGTGCTGCCCACTGAAATATTCAGGTGAATATAATAAAAGATTCGCTGTCATAGAAAGGCATAATAATTTACATGCTATACATGCAGCCTTCGGCCACGTGAAACCCAGATCGGTTTGCACAATTTCCATAGCAACTTAACAAGGCATGCATTGGCAGACATCAAGCCTTACTAAATGACCACAATGCCACTCCAATGTCCCAGTTTCTACTTTACTATCTAACTCAGTACATTTCCTTCTCATTCTATAAAATATTGTCATTTTATACAGCTACGGCCCAGGACAAGTGAAAAACTGCATTGATGTGCATGTGCATGGTTGTTGAATTCATGAACTGCAATGAATATTATAGGCAAAATATCGATCAGAAAACTTTTCCTTTTGAAGGAGAATCTCAACCTTAAGATGCTGCATTAATCAAACAGTCAGGATTGGTTTTTATAAGGAAACTGCCTCTTAGATAAGGGTTAAAGTCCCTTGTAGATTCTTTGACGGTCTGGATCTATACTCATCAGGACCGCCTTGAAGTAAATGAAGCCTAGAGGGAGCATGTCCTTGCAGCAATAGAATAATATTTGCTATAAATAAGTTGTCTGTCATTCAATGGCCGCTGAAGGATCGATCAAATTTAACATGTCAGTTTTGTACTATATAAGTAATTTAAGCCATGTTTGTGGGTCCAAAGATGACTAAAATGTCACCCATTCTTCTTTCTCACATGGTCTTTGTACAGAACATGTGATGACAATAGATCTTTGAATATGAAATTGCTGATGGATCTAAATTTGGTGATTAAAAATTTTCAGGTTTATTGCCAAATGGAAACTTCGAGTCTGGGCCAAAGCCATCAGAATTGAACGGAACAAAAGTGATGAGCCCCAAGGCAATACCCAACTGGGAAATTTCAGGCTATGTTGAGTACATCAAGTCAGGTCAAAAGCAAGGTGACATGCTGCTAATTGTACCCGAGGGAGCCTTTGCAGTTAGGTTAGGCAATGAGGCCCGGATTAAGCAGAAGATTGAGGTGATTAAGGGCTTGTCTTACTCTCTAACCTTCAGCGCAGCTCGCACATGTGCTCAAGAGGAAAAACTGAACGTGTCAGTTTCACCGAACTACAAGAAAAACGACTATGGTTTATTTCCAATTCAAACAATGTATAGCAGCAATGGATGGGATTCATATGCATGGGCTTTCTTGGCAAGTGAGCCTGTAATTGACATTTCAATACATAATCCAGGTGTGGAGGAGGATGCAGCTTGCGGTCCTCTTATTGATTCTGTCACATTGAAGACCTTGAACCCTCCTAAACGCACCGGAGGTAATGTCGACATATAAATAAAATAAACACGATCAATTCATAATGTTTGATATCTGCATAACTAACTTGTTCGATTCAACATTTGCAGTCAATCTACTAAAGAATGGAAATTTTGAAGAAGGCCCTTATGTCTTCAAAGAACCAACTTCAGAAGGAGTAATAATTCCACCCCACATTGAAGATGATCACAGTCCTTTACCAGGCTGGATAATTGACTCCCTCAAAGCCGTTAAGTACATTGACAGTGAACATTTCTCAGTTCCAGAGGGCGAACGAGCCATTGAACTCATAGCCGGAAAAGAAAGTGCACTTTCACAAATCGTTAAGACCACAACTGGTAGAAGCTATGTCCTCTCATTTGCTGTAGGTGATGCTAACAATGCATGTGAAGGTTCCATGGTGGTAGAAGCATTTGCAGGCAAGAACACCGTCAAGGTCCCATATGTCTCCAAGGGGAAAGGAGGATTCAAGCGAGCTACACTTCCATTCAAGGCAGAGTCGACTCGAACTAGGGTTATGTTCTATAGCACATTTTACACCACGAAAAGTGATAACACGGGTTCTCTTTGTGGACCGGTGTTGGATGATGTTAAGCTGCTTAGGGTCCGAAAATTACATCATCTGTAAAATATTTAAAAATGATTTGCATTGCTTATGCAACAAACTAACGTGCTTGATTAATCCATTTAGGGGGTTATATCGTTCTATACTTTAGGAACCGATGAAACAAAAGCAAATATCTATTTTCATTAAATGAAATTAAATGGTAAGAGCCAATTTTTTTCAATAAAGTAAACTATTTTAATTTAAAATTGCCTCTTACTCCATTTTATACAGGTTTATCTACAGTGCAACTTTAGTTTCCCTGTTTTTTTCTTATACCTAAATCAAAAGAGAAATTCCCCATTTTGTAAATTCGTTTTACAGTTCAACTTTTAATAGTCTTGACTTAGACCGTCAAACTCGACACAAATCAGATCAAGAAGATTCAACAAGACAGATTCAGTCATTACCAAAAAAAAAAAAAGTAGAAAATCATTCTATTAAAAAAATTTCCAAAGACATAAATTTTTTCGATCAAGATTCAAGATCCAATGATACTAGTAATTATAGAATTACAATCTCCAACATCCCATAGCAAAAGTAAGTTACCACATCTTTAATTTACAATTAGATGATATTGGTAACATCAATATGCTCAAGCCTCGACGATTCCAGCTTTAGTCAGAAGGAAGTATGCTCCTGGTCCTTGTGCTGCTAAATATCAGAAAAGGCAGAACGGAGCACAACAGAATGTTCTATTTTAACCAGCAGAATTATATTTAAACAACAAAATTGCAATTGAAACAGTTTATTAGGAGCTTAAGATAACCCATGTCTAGAGTAAACATTTAGACCATATTCATAAGACATATAACACTGATTGGTGTTCAATAAATCAGTTTGTAGAAAACTTTGAGAATAAATAAAAATTTGACATTTCTGACCATACTCTTCACTAGAAAAACTATGATCTATATCAAGTATTGCATCAGGTTTTTCCACAACTTAAGTAACATATAATATACAGAAGCACAATTTCCCCAAAGTAAAATGATGTAAATCCCTAAACCACACCCAACCCCCTCTCCCAGTCTCAAAGAAAATGCCAAAGGTCGCATAACACATGTAAGTAGCAAACAAGACTTACCAATTGAATGGAACCTACCCAGTACCAAAGGGTATGACTGAAGCAACTCTTTCAATCCATGCTGCATGCAACAGCAATGAATACGGATCCAAAATCTGAATATACAACAATCTTCTCATCAAACATCAACCCATACAAGTCTCCCCAAGCATCCCTGATGTAGGATCTTATAAACAGCATATTTAGACAAGATAGAAGCTGATTTAGGACTTAAAATTTAGGTTCAAACAATAACAATAGGATATGTAAGGCTTAAAAACTTTATTGACATATGAACATAAACAATAAAAAAAATTAGGAAGAAAAAAAGGGAATTTAGGTGAATTATGAAAACTAAAATCAAGAAAGACAATAACTTCAAAAAACAAACTTTGGATTATAGAATCACTGCCTAGGAATGCATATCACACGTTCAACATTCAAAATTAATTTCTCTCTACATAACACTACAACACAAAAATCTCCCTAATATAAAGGCAGTCAAAGTTTGGGCAGCCTGCCGTAGTCATGATTAAATGTCAGCAAGTAGATAAAGGGTTAGTCATGATTAAATGCTATAGACAAGATTAGAAGACAGCCAGCATCTTCATAATGTCCTAATATGATCGATAGGGCCTTATTAAGTGACAGCAAACACCTTAATGATTATCAGCCAACATTCCCTTTAAGTAGATAATGGCTTTAGAATCTTGCCATATTATAATATTTGCATTGCTGTCCTTGCCCCTCCTCCTATAGACTTTACCAGGTTTCTATCTTGCCTAATACCCACAACATGGATTTTCATTCAGTGTACATGATAGGAGGAAAAGAACATGTTAACTGCAGCATGGATTTTTGTCATGCAGAATCCATGATAAAGAAAATAAATAGTGTTATATGGTGCAAGAAAATTTTCTTTACAACAAACACTCTCATGGACAGGAAGGTTTTCAAACTTGCAGTTCATCAAAGAGACTTAGAAGTACCCATCTAACAAAATCAAGCAACCAAATATGAAGTTAAAACACCATTTGATCATTTTAAGTAAATAAAAATTTTAACTTACCAATATCATCAATAATCAGAATGCACAAACTTGTTTAAACGGAGAATGATAGAGCTAGAATGCATCCCCAGAAGGCCAAATATTATCTTGTGTGGTTCAAAGATGGTAACATATTCTTGTCTACTCAAGCATTTAATATGAAAACTGAGAAGTCTTTGCACACACAGAGAGAGAGAGAGAGGATGCAGAGGTAGGTTCAGAGCCATCTATTAATTATCCAACTGAAAATGTTCCATTATTGGAAATGCACAATCCAGAGATACCGAAATTTCTGGCTATTAAAACTTGAATTCACTTGTATTTTGCAAAAAAAAAAAAAAAAAAAAAGAACTATCTTTCTGCAAGAGCAACAGCAACAGATCAATTCACATACTAAAGCTGAAGGACATCTTTTGGATTATTTTGATTTATCAGCAAAAAGAGATTCAGTGACCTATACCAGCATTTTCATAGATAACTCCAGATTCAAAAATATTTTTGAACATAAATTCATACCAACAGCAGGTCTTAAGGATTCCGTTAGGGAATAAACCATGGATGTTGCCCGCTGGTTAACAGCAAGAGGTGACAAACTTAACCCATCATGGCTTATGAGTTTTGAAGCAAGGTATGGATGCCCCCAACATTTGCCATGAGATATTCTGAAAAAGAATCAAGACATTCCTTAACAAAATTCCATATACTGCTGAAATAAAGAAATTATAGTATTCATACCCACCATCATGAGATGATGTACAACATATATAAAACTGCAAATATATACAATTCCAGCCAGAATCCCTATACCCACCAGCACCGAACCGTAATTTACAATAACGAAATTGGTGAACATAAGCAAGGTCCAACATGAATTAAGAGACGCATACACTTGAATATAAATATTACTGAGTAACCAGGCTATAAACATTATAGTTTCTGGAACTTGGGAACTTCTATAGTGGTAATCATCTTAGAGTATCCTTCCCAGTCATTAAAGTGTATTTCACCTCTTTGCATAAATGCTATTACCGGCAATATCCCTTAGAAGAAGTATCTTTGTACTCTGTTGAGTTAATATTCACATCACCTAATAACATATGGAATGTACAATATTGGCAAGGAAGAAAAAACGTGAAACATTATAAAAACTTCAAACATAAAGACAGTATATGAAATAAATAATTCATTTACAAAGATTGAAACTAACCAGTATCTTTACATATCAGCACCATTGGTGTAAAACATAACACTATTCCATAACCAGATAGAAAATCATTCCATTAAATCTAGTAACAACAAATCAAGAAAATCATTTCATTGAATCTAGTAACAACAAGACAAAAGCCTATTATCATCAAATCTTAACCTTCTTAGCTCCCTTAAATGTTCATCATTCGAAATATTAAGAGTACAACGTAGATTGGTCACCTTTAATTCTTCTTCCCAAGTCAAAGGCCCAGAAGCATACAATGCCTCAAGTGTTTGCTGATAGGCATGTAACTCCGACCTGTGGAAATCCATTCCCACTTCCACGCTAGTGGAAACAGAACTTCCTTCTTCTCCACATCTCCTTTCAGAATTCGAGTCAGCATCACTACGATAATCCTCTAAGTTTTCACAATCGTTTGTTACAGAACAAGGAGACAAGTTAACACCATGATTCCCTAAGCCACTACAACTACCAACAGATGATAAGCGACTCATGGTATCATCAATTCTATGAAAGAAAGAAGGCATACATCTTTCACCCACTACATTATTTGGGGAAACAAATGCACCTACCTTTTCAGAGGCTGGATAAGGAAGCCGAACTATTATCCTTTTACCACCAATACAACCTTTGTCAATCACCCTCTTCTTCTGCACACCAATATCACCAAGAGAAGATCTTTTTCTCTTAGGCGATCGAGTGGAGCTTGACGAAACCTGTTGTCGAAAATAATGATTAGGGTAAAAATCAATAATGTATAAAAAAAAATAAAGAAAAAGATTAAAATTATTGCGAAAAAAAATACCTTTCGAACCAGGAACCAGTTTCCATCTTGCCAAGATTGTCGAACACGCAATCGAGATTGATGCGCTTTGAGTTCGCTATTCGATCCAATAATCCTAACAGAAAAGTTGTTTCCACCCAAAACCCTAGCGATCACTGCCGGTTTCCAACACAACTCGTCGAAAACCTCAATGACATGGCCAGCAAACCAATCATCCGTCCCATTTATAGGAGGAGGGCAAGGCCTAATCGTTTTCCTAGGGACTTTTTCCACCATCGCCGCCTCGCCAGTGATCGGAAACCAACCGTACTTCACGCTGTACGTATGGCCATTGCCGGAGATAATCTCGCCGCAGCACCAAGCGCCGGTTGGAACCTCCTTCTTGATCAAAACCTCAACTTTGGTACCTTTCTTGAATCTCATGATCGGTGAATTTGATTCGAATAAGTGAAAAGGAAAAAAGAATTGTTCAATGGAAATTTTCCTAAAGAAATGAAAGAATGGAAGTTTTGGGAATTAGGTTTCAATATGGGTTTATATTGAATTAGGTTTCAATGGGAATTAGGTTTCAATATGGGTTTATATGGGCTGGGGATTTCCTAGAGGGATTATTACAGTTGATGATGATGGGACGGTGATGAGGTAATCCCAATGATCGGACGATAAGGAAGAGAGTGCTTTGGGCTTTCGTTTAGCCCATTAGTAACAGATTGGAAGAAGTTGCCGAGTTTCGAACCAAAATTGTGGGGACCTAAATGAAAAAAAAAAACAATTATTTTTGTTTTATTACTACTACTATTATTATTTTTATTTATTGTTTATAATATTATTTATTTTCATTTTGAACTTTTTTATTTTATTTACACGTCTTTATTCATGTATAAAATTTGTTAAAACACATTTGCTAAAGAGTAATAAAAGAATATCTTAGGCAGGAATTTAATTTATTATATTACTTTAAAAATATAAGAAATAATTAATTAAATAAATAAATTATATTTTTTAATATTTAAAGTTTTCAAAAATTACTTGACCACTAAAATTAAAAATCCAAAATTAATATTCTCATAATTATCTTAATTTTATTATTGCTATTATTATCTTTCATGGTTATTATTATTTACAATCATAATATTATTCAAACTAAGATTTTTTATAATAGTTTTTAAATAATTCATTCAAAATATAGTCAAAAAGTGAGCCATCATTCTTGTAAAGAGTCAAAGTTGTCTCCCAAGTTAGTAGACTAATATAATTCATTCAAAATAAAAAGGTCAAAGAGCTTAAATAAATCATACCAGTGCTAATCAAAATCATGTCAAATTATGAACAGATTGGTAATTTAACATTATATTTGAATCAAAATTTCACTCAATTTTTACTTTTCTTACTTAAAAAAGAACAAAAAAAAAAAGGCACTTTTTTTGGGTAAAATAACCGTAAAGTTGGGCTCCTCGCTAACCAATGCAGCATTTTCATATAAAAAATGAGTCATATGTAATATTATACATCACCAAATAACTACAAAGATTAACTATGTTAAATTTCAATATAAATATTATAGTTTCAAGCTCTATCAACTGCATTTGATTGGAAACAAGGCAACTTGCTTTAGAAAAAGTTCAAAATAGATAACATACATTCATCACTGCATCTTGGCTCAACAGTCTCCAATTCTTCATTGCACCTTCAATGCATCAATTGGCTTATTAGATTTGATAAAGTAAAACAAAAACACTTCAAATTTAAGTAATGGGCTGAAAATGTAAAGAGGAGAAAAGGAGTATATAAGAATGAGAGGGCTGACCGTATCTTGGAGAGGATATCCTGTACCTTTGAAGCCAACTTCCATGCCATAATTGCCACTGGCCAAACCAAACAAATCCTCTAGTTCTTTTTTTTTCTTTTTTTCTTTTTTTTTGGTGTGAATGAATTACTTGAAAAAGAAAAAACAACCACAACTTAATTGACAACCACTAAAATTTCTAAGCTTTCCAAAAACAAACATCACAACTTAAAAATTATCCAAACAAGGAAACAACAAGCTCTAACAAAGTAACAAACTTACAATGACATCGCCTAGCTGGCCAAAATAATAATAACAATGACATCAAGTCACCAAATAGGCTCCACATGAACCAAACCATATCAGCATACCACAAGGCAATTTTTTTTTAAGTTAAACTCTGGGTTGGCAGTTTCAATTTAACACAACTAAATGAAAACATACAACTGCAAATCCACATTCCATGATATGAAATTAAAACAATAAATGCAAAACTAAATTTCATATCCAGTGAAATGGTCGTTACTCGTGAAATTCTTCAAATCAACTTGCTCAAAAGATTAATAAAAAAAGGAAAAATGACTTGTAATGAAAAAAGAAAAAAAAAGCTTCATGTTTCATTCATAATCAATAAAATGAAGGGTGAAGCACTCGGTCTTTATCATATAAAAGAAAGAATTTATATTTATATTTAGGATAAATTATATGATAAAGAACATACAAATAGGGCCAGACCTTCATGATTATTTCCAAATTCATAAATTTGATGGATTGCTATTTGGTAGTGAATTTGAAATAACTATATATTTGTGAATCTGAAATTATCTTGTTATACATGTTCAAATGTATAGGCATACTGAATCTTAACTAATTTGTGCATAGCATGTAAATTTCATTCTCACAGTCTGTATAGCAAATCAAATCCAAGCCACTCTCTCAAATTCATCTTTCCAAACATAGCATAAAAGAATATAGTTAACCAAATCCACAAATTCAGCTTTTTCAATCTAATATTTGAGCAAGCAGTGGCAATAATTTCAAAAACTACAAAAGAGAGAAAAAGCTTTGGAAGCCTAGTAGCTACAATCAGACAGAAAAAAATCTAGTCATCACTTCTTGTATGTTTTCCACAAAATAATCAAGTGTTTTAATAAAATCACACTAAAGTTTAGCTGCCTGTCAAGCATTACGTATAAAAACTGTTTCCCTAATCAAATCCAAACAAGCATCATAATATACCTTTGGTTAAAATTTATAAACTGCATGTTTGACACAAGAACTAAAAATTTAAAACAGAAAGGAAACAATTACTTCTCTTGTAAAATAAATGAAGAAATTCCAAACTGTTCAATTAAAACATGTTACAAATTCCAAAAAGCTTTAAAAAAGTAAAGTTAATAACTTAACTTGAAGAAGGAAGCAGGCTGGAAGAGGAAGTCATGGCACATGGGGAAGAGAATGACGATGAGGCATGACAGTCTGAGGGTGAGTAACCCACTGAGATCCGAGCTAAGAGGTTTGCAACGACTTTGTGGGGGAGGAGAATGCTGAAAGACAGGAAGGGCAGGTGGCATTTCACATTGGACTCAGTTTAAACAATGAATTCATTTGAACCTGGCCTTTTATTTGCACAGCATTGTGCTTGGGCTTGGTCCACTAAACAATTCCAAATTTTGGCATTTCTTTTAGGATCTTTTTGTGCTAACAATGAATTGGATTTTTTCCGTGTCTAATGGAGAAAAACAAGCAGACCAATTTCTTCGGTTCCAATTACATCAGGTAATGAAAACATAATGACTATCAAAAACTAAACAGCTCAGTGCCTGTTTTCTTGATATTTTGGCACAGCCCTATCAAATAGTAAAATGATGTAAAATCCTAAACCACCTCCCACTAGTCTCAACAAAAATGCCATAAGTAGCATAAAACGAGTGAACAGCAAATAGCAGACAAGACTTACAAATTGGAACGACCTACCTGGTATTAAAAGGTATAAACTGAAGCATCTATTTCAGTTGATGGCTGCATTCAATAACAATGAATAGGAACCTGACATATGAATATGTAAACAGACATTTCTCCTCAAGAAGTCTTTCAGTGCATCACCAAGTGTACATGATTAGAGGAAAAGTTCATGCTACCCGCAGCATGGATTCGCATCCACTGTACATTATCAGGGGAAAAGTAGAAATTAACCACGGCAGGGATTTTTTCATGCAAAATTCATTAGGATTGAAAACATACAGTATCATGCAAGGGGGGAAGAAACCTCTTACAGCACATTACTCTCAAGGACAAGAGAAGATTTTCGAACTTGGAGTTTTGAAGGAACTTACAAGTACCCATCTAACAAATCAAGCAACCACCTATGAAGTTAGAACACCATTTCATCATAGCATGTAACCATGCATATTTAACTTGAACAATATCATCAATCATCATAATGTATGAACTTGTTTATACCGAGAGACAGTAAGAATGTAGCCCCCAAACGGCCAAATTTGAATTTTTACAGTTAAAAGATGGTAACATGTTCTTGTCAATACTCAAGCATTTAAATTACAAGTTTTTGCACAAGAGAGAGAGAGAGAGAGGTTTATTAATCGTCCTACCCATATTGTTCCATTATTGGATATGTACATTCTAGAGATAAAAACCATTTCCAACTATTATATTATAACTTAAATTCTCATGTATCCTTTAAAAAAAAAAAAAAAAAGAATTGTCTTTCCGTAAGTTCAACTGCAACGTATCAATTTACATACTAACTGTAGGGCGGCTTTTAAGATTGTCTTGTTTTATATGCAACAAGGAATACAATGACCTATACCAGCATTGCCATAAATAAATCAAATTTTGAAAAATATTTTTAGAAATGATTCATACCAACAACAGGGCTTAAGAGCTCCTTTAGCAATAAACCATGGATGTTGCTCCCTGGTCAACTGCAAGAGATGACAAACTCAACCCATAATGGCTTTAGAAGCAAGGTATGGATGCCTCCAACATTGGCCATGAGATATTCTGAGAAAGTATCAAGATATTTCTCCACATTAATGCCATATACTGCTAAAATAAAGCAAGTATAACATTCCTATCCATCATCATGAGATGATGTAGAACAGTTTCACATACATAAAAGTGAAAATATATAAAACACCAGCTAGAATCCATAAACCAGCCAGCACCACATCAGAATTTACAAGACCCCGGCTAGTGATCAAGAAAAAGGTCTTTTTTTTTTGGGGGGGGGGGGTTTAAAAAACATGAACAAGGTCAAAGTAATCTTAGAGGACAAAAATAGTGAAAAAAATATGTGGGAAAACACTGGAACATCAAATTCATTTTAGGAAATCAGTTTCAGCAACTAAAAATGTAATTCACATCTTTGCATTTTAATGTTACTCAACAGTTTGACTAAGGGAAGGTAGAATTTGCTATGCTGAAATTTAAGTGCATATCCACCCAACAATATGCCACAGATGCACAAGGTGAGATGCGAAAACAAAAAGAAAGGGAAAAAATGAATATAGAACGAACCTCTATCATGGAGATAGGAGAAGAAACTACTAAAGCAATTACAAAATTTAAACTTTCAAGTATCTTTACAATATCAGCATCATTGGAGTAAAACATAACACTACTGCATTAACAGATAGAAAAGTAATTCTTTAAATTTAGTAACAACTAATAGAAAGCCTATTATCATCATGTCTCAACTTTCTTAGCTCCCTCGAATGTTCATCATTTGAAATATTAAGAGAACGGCGTAGATTGGTCACCTTTTCTTCTTCTTCCCAAGTCAAAGGCCCAGAAGCATAAAATGCACCAAGAGCTTGTTGATAGGCATGTAGCTCCGACCTATGGAAATCAGTTCCCAATTCCACACTAGTGGAAAAGGAACTTCCTTCTTCTCCGCATCTCCTTTTAGAATACGAATCAGCATCACTACAATAATCCTCTAAGTTTTCACAACCGTTTGTTACAGAACTAGGAGACAAGTAAAGACCATTATTCCCTAAACCACTACAACTACCAACAGATGATGCGCAACTCATGGTATCATCAATTCTATGAAAGGAAGAAGGCATACATCTTTCACCCAGTATATTATTTGGGGAAACAAATGCATCTACCTTTTCAGAGGCAGGCGTAGGAAGCCGAATTATTATTCTTTGAACACCAATACTACCTTTCTCAATCACCCTCTTCTTCTGCCCACGAGCATCCGAGAAGCCAATCGAAGATCTTTTCCTTTTCGGCCGTCCTGTGGAATTTGACAAACCCTAAAGTCGAAAATAACAATTAGGGTAAGAATCAATAACATCTAACAAAAGACATAAAGAGAAATATTAAAATTATAGTTTAACAAAAAAAGGATTCCAAAAATTTACCTTTCCAACAAGGAACCAATTGCCATCTTCCCAAGATTGTCGAACACGCAATCGAGATTGATGTGCTTTGAGTTCGCTATTCGATCCAAGAATCCGAACCGAAAAGTTGTTTCCACCGAAAACCCTAACAATCACCGCCGGCTTCCAACACAATTCGTCGAAGACCTCTACGACATCACCAGAAACCCAATTATCGGTCCCGTTTATAGGAGGAGGGCAAGGCCTAATCGCTTTCCTAGGGACTCTTTCCACCGCCGCCGCGTCGCCAGTGATCGGAAACCAACCGTACTTCACGCTGTACGTATGACCGTTGCCAGAGATAATCTCCGCGCAGCGCCAAGCGCCGGTTGGAACCTCCTTCTTGGTCAATACCTCAACTTTGCTGCCTTTCTTGAATCTCATGATCGATGAATTTGACTTGAATCGGTGAAATGGAAAAAGAAATTTCTAAATGGAATTTTTGTGATCGAAATCAAAAAATGGAATATGTTGGGAGCAGATGTTGAATTTGGGTTTATATGGTGGCTAGGGATTTCATAGATGGCTTAGAAGAGCTGTTGATGATCGGACGGTAAAGGAATGAGGAATGATAATGATCTGACGGTAAGAAAGAGTGCCTCGGGCGTTAGGCTAAGCGGTTTTCTTTTCTTTTGGTTTTTTAGTAATTTTGGTTTATTAGCAATATAAAATTGTACGTTAAAAGTTTACTAAGTCAAACTTGTCTTCCAAGTTAGTCAAGTAGACCAATTCATTCAAAATAAAAATTGTCAAAATGTTAAAATAAAATTATGTAATAATAAAGAACAAGTTAAAATAAAATTATGTAACAATAAAGAACTAGTCAAGTTTAAATTCTGTCTAAACTTTCTTATATTATTAAATTGTACCGTTCATGCCCAACTAAATAACTACTACTTTTTAATAAAATAAAAACATTGTATTTTTATTTAAATTTTAATATTTTTTTATTAAATTTAAAATATGAATATCTTTTAATATTTATATTAAAATATTATATATTTATCTTTAAAAAAATCAACTTATATAGTATAATTCTAAAAAAATTTACATTTTTTTAATTATTGATTTTAATAAAGTTAAAAGATTAAAGGGAAGTAAAAATAAAAATAAATTTATTTTTTAATTTATTAAAATTAATAATTACAAAATTTAAAACCATAAAATACTGTATAAATTAATTTTTACTCTTTATCTTTTTATATTATATAAAAATATATATAATAATATATATTATATAATTACAAAATAAATTAAACCAAACACAAGTTAAGACTTGATTCGCTTTTAAAATTTTTTTTTTATCAAACTCGTTTAATGGAGAAATCAACTTACATTAGAATATGTTTTTTTTTTTTTTATTTCTTATTTTTACTAAACCCTAACACATATTAAAAATAAACTTCTTCACCTAATATATCATTAAAAATAATGCAAAATAAGATTGATAATGATTTGAGATTTTAAATAAAAATTACAATTTTAGGTTTGCAAAAATTGAATCTAATATATATATTATATTACAACATACAAAATTACATGATTAAAATTGTTTATGTGGATGTTTAGTTGGATAATCTTTTTTAATGATATATAGAATAATATTTATATTATTTTATTTATCAAATAAAATTTTTAATAAATTATTTAAATTGAATTTTTTATAATTATTTAAATTAAAATCAATATCTATCTAATATTGAAAATTTTACATAAGATTTGAATTCAAATATATTAAATCATAATTTATAGTTTTTAAAAATTTAATAACAGTTTTAAATATATATACTTAATAAAATTTTATTTTTTGTCAAATAATTTTTTTAATAAATTATTTAAATTTAATATTTAAAATAATTTTTAAATTCAAATAAAAATCTATCAAAAATTAAAAATTATTTAATAGATTATTTAAATTTAATATTTTTCGATAAATTAATAAATTATTGACTAGAAAGCATATATTTTTAAAGTAATAAAAGCTTACATCTTTATAAAAAAATATGAGACATTTGAATGTTGATAAAAAAATTAAATAAAAATATGTTTTTGTTTTGAAAACAAATATAATATTTTATTTATGTTATAATTCAAATATTTTTTATTATATATTTGGTAAATTTATTTGTTTCTCTTTAGTCTATAATTTTTTTAATTTTGCTCAGATTGATTATAATTAATTTTTTGTATTATATTTTTTTATTTTATTCATTTCTTAAATGTTTTTATTATTTGTTAATTTATTAACATATTTACTTTTATTATTGTATATATTTAATTTTGACAAATTAATATGTAAATTTATATTCTCTATTTCTTTTTACTATATTTTTTATTGTTGAATTTTTTTGTCTAAAATTGATGATATGAGAAGAATGATGATTATTATTATATCTAACTCACAAAAAATATTATCAATTATGTTAAAAATAATTAAAAATAAAAAAAATATTGCAAAAAAAAAGTTTTAAGCATAGCATAAAAAATTATTGTTTCCTTTTTATCTAAAAAAAATTTTATTTTGTTGACATATATAAAAATGATTGTTAACCTAATATATTTGTGTAATAATTACTTGAAGTATGTCAAAAGTAAAAACTATTAAAAAGCAAATTATTGTAACAAAATAAATAATTGTGATTTATTGTTCAATCAAATATATATATACACACCATCCAATCAACGTTATGATAAAAATAATTATTAATCTTAACTATTTAAATATTAATTCTTGATTTTTTATCAAACAAGAAAAAATGGTAACAAAATTTTTAGTATTTAGTAAATAAATTGAAAACAAAATTAATGAAAAAAAATTGTTATAATTCTTGAAAATTTATAAAAGTTTAGATTTTTTTTAGATGAATAATATCATTTGTAATATATTATGTATAAAATATCATTTAATTATAACTTAGTATTTATAAATATATGCTTATATACTAGATAAATAATTTAAAATTAAATTTAAAATTATGAAAAATTTAATAAAAATCCCATACACTGTACGGGTTAAAAAAAACTAGTTAAATAATATTTTTAACCAATCAATTCAAACTAAATTCCATCAATTGGGATAGGTTGGATTTGGTAGGTAAATTTTAGAAAAATTTGATTTTTTTGTAATTTTTATATTATTTTTAATTTATATAGATAAATATAATATTTATTTTATAATGTTATAAAACCTATAAATATTTAAAATATTAATAAATGTACAATTCAATTAAATTTTTAAACTTAAGAACTGAAGCCAAATGGATTACATAAAAACTAATTAAACCAAACACTTTGATTTAAATAAGTTTTCTATTTTGTTATCCGCCTTATCGCAAAACTTCAAAAAGGTTCAAAAAAAAAAAAAAGTGAAAGGTAAAAACTTAGAAAGGAGACTTTTGACCACAAAAAAGCAACAGGCCGTAGAACCCTCGCCGTGGCGCCACAGTAACCGCGACACAGTAACTGCACCACATATCTCTAACGTGTACCGTGTGCGCAGAATTAGAAACAGGCCTCTTCTCACGTCACAAGCATCCTTATCCTACACCCAACATCTCTTCTTTTACCCCTCATTTTAACGCGCCAAACAACCCCAACGGTCCAAAAACTCTCTCGTCTCATGAAACTTCCACTTTCTCTATTGAATTCGACCATGCCATCGGGGTCGGGTTCGTTAGTATGGTTCCGAAAGGGGCTCCGGATCCACGACAACCCGGCGCTCGAGTATGCTTCAAGAGGCTCCAACTATGTTTACCCTTTGTTCGTGATCGACCCTCACTACATGGAGCCGGACCCAAATGCGTTCTCCCCCGGGTCGACCCGTGCGGGCATAAACAGGATCCGCTTTTTGCTGGAGAGCCTCCATGACCTTGACTTAAATTTGAAGAAACTTGGGTCTAGGTTGTTGGTGTTGAAGGGTGAGCCTAGCCAGGTTTTGATTCACTGCTTAAAAGAGGTGATTTACTCTTTTATAATATATATTTTTGTTAGGTTAAAAGTTAAAACTATGGAGAAGTTTTTTTTTTTTTAAGTAATGTTTGCTTGTGTTATGGGTTTTTGGCAGTGGGATGTGAAAAAGCTTTGCTTTGAGTATGACACTGATCCATATTATCAAGCTTTGGATAATAGAGTTAAGGTAAGACTACATTTTTTTTCTCTGGGAAGATCATTATATTAGCCTTCCTTTAGATTCTCAAATTTATTGGTGCTATATCAAATCAAATGTTGCCTTTGTTTCAACAGAATTATGCTTCTACGGCTGGAATCGAGGTCTTCTCTCCAGTGAGTCATACACTTTTCAATCCTGCAGATATTATAGAGAAGGTAAGCAAGAAGTTGGGTATGTCAAGGGTGTCATTTTTTTGGCTATCAAGGATGCTATTTATTGTCTACTAATTGATTGCTTCTTTTCCTGAATGCAACTAATGTCTACCAAAAGAATGGGGGAAGGCCACCACTGAATTATCAATCCTTTTTAAAGCTTGCTGGTGAACCCCCGTGGGCATCTTCACCACTTTCGGTTGATCTTTCTTCAATTCCTCCTGTTGGGGATGTTGGAAGCTGTGAGATTTTACAAGTTCCAACGCTAAAGGAACTTGGGTATGTGGAAAAGGATCAGGTATGGAGCCGTCAATGTTTCAGAAATGTGGCTTTGTTTTAAAGAGTTCTTTATAAAGAAGGGATTCCTTGTGCAGGATGAATTCACTCCCTTTAGAGGTGGTGAGTCTGAAGCATTGAGGAGATTGAGAGAATCGCTAAGTGACAAGGTATTATGTGCCTTTTAGGCCTGAGCATTGAATTAGTGATCACAATATTATGGCATTTAAGTTTTAGAAAAGGCAGCCTTTCGTTGGATGGCAGAATTGACAAAGTTTTACAATTCAATTTTCAACTGCTATGACTTACCATTGGTAGTACATAATGTAGATATATGATAGATTAAAGTGTCCTTTGTAGATTACTTTGTGGTTTTGTGACAACCATGGAAAACTTTCGGTTAACTTTTTTCTTTCTTTTTACGTTTAAATAAGGGCTTGTGTTAATTTCTAAGTGAGTTCCTTGTAATAAAGTTGAACCCATTTGAATTGACTAATTAAGGTAATAATGAAATGTATGATGAGAAGAGGTGCATTTGGTAGGTTAGATAAGTCTCATGCGCTTAAGTTGTTTTGGGTGAATATGAGGCTTGTGAAATGTCTTGCCTGCTTACAAGTTTCTGATGTAGTCTATCAATCTGAGGAGAAAGAGTTGGCTGCACTCCTGTTATTGTGATATTCTTCATCTCCTTGAGAGGAAGTTATAATTTGTTAGTGCCTATCGAGAAAACATATAGATGCTTCTGGTTATAATTGGGATTAGTCCATCTGTATTTTTCCTTCTAATGGCTTTGTGAGGACAATTGTAAGTTCCTGCTGAAATGTGAAATCCCCTCTGGTTTGTCATTAAATGAACCTGATTTCATGCAAAATACCTTCACTTATCTTATTGATTTTCCCATGTTTTATTTCTTTTAATATTTTTTAAATTGAGTTGTTTACAGCACTTGCATTAATGTGACTACTTTCTTTTACTATAGGAATGGGTGGCCAATTTTGAGAAACCTAAGGGTGACCCCTCTGCATATGTAAAGCCAGCAACAACTGTTCTATCACCTTACTTGAAAGTGAGTGACAAAAAGATTGATTGATATTGTCTTGGAGCATAACTTTGATTGCAAAAAATTTTTAATATGCAGACAAAAATCTTTAAGAGATTTCACCCCTGCATGTTGACGGAAGGGGGTTATAAATTAATTTGCAATACTGGCCCTTCCTTTTTTTTTTTTTTTTAAAATGTTAGCTCTCTATTTTTGATCCTTTCGGCAGTTTGGCTGTCTCTCTTCCAGGTATTTTTACCAGTGCCTTAAAGATGTCTATAAAAATGTCAAAAGGCATACATCACCACCTGTTTCTCTTGTTGGACAGGTCAGTTGCCTATTATTTATTCTTCAACATGCTATGTTGAGATTATTTGTTGTTTAGTCCCCCTATCATTTTTCTTTCAAAGAATTGACTGCTAGATTCGATCTTTGCAGTTGCTATGGCGTGAATTTTTCTATACTGTGGCCTTTGGAACTCCTAATTTTGATAAAATGAAGGGTAATAAAATTTGCAAGCAGGTCAGTGCATTTAATGTACTAAACTAAACCTATTTTTACAGAAGTCTGCTTCTGTTTGTTTCTTTCTCCATGTTTCCTCTCAGAAATGGAGAAAAAGAAAGAGCAGGAAAGGAAACAAAATAAATAAAAACCACCTCATTTTTTTGGTACTTGAGGTTGTGAGGGATTGAGTCCTCATCACTGGAACTGAGTCCAACACTCTAGATCACATGGCTGTTGGCCTAAAAATTACCTGATATTAGTACTCTAGATGATAATTGTTTGAAGCAAGTCTTACAACACTTTTCTGTATTCATTCAAGCTGTGTTTCTTTTATAGCCAGAATTGTTTCACTATAAATTGTGTTATAGTTCCAAACGAACTGGTTATGTTTACCTTAAATTGAAACCAGCACAGGATTTCTGAATGGTTGTGCTTAAAATTAAAAAAAAAAAAGAAAAAAAAAAAGGAGAATGGTTGTGATTGTAACTTATTCTTCTAGGATGAACTTCTCTTTGCTTAGAACCCAGTGTTTTTCGTAAGTTCTCTCACCTCTTCAATTATGATTAGCTCAGGCTATATTGAAATTATTCAGTGTTTTCCATGTGTTACCTATCATCCATAAAATCTGAATATTGCAGAAATTGGTTTCCACATTGCATAGCTGTAACTGGCATGATGTATTGGAATGTGTACTAGCTATAAATAAATCTTTGATGCTATGCTATTTTGTGATTTCAGATTCCATGGAATGTTGATGACAAACTCCTAGCTGCTTGGAGGGAAGCTAGAACAGGTTACCCTTGGATTGATGCTATCATGGTCCAGGTTTCTGTGGCTTAACTTGCTCCCTCTATCTAATCTTTTGCACATTTGGTGTCATATTTTGGATGTCCATTTTAATTTTATAAACATGGGTCACTGTAGCTACGGAAGTGGGGTTGGATGCACCATCTTGCACGTCATTGTGTAGCATGTTTCCTTACTCGTGGAGATCTGGTATGTTACCTCAATGCTTCAGCACATATCTTTCTTCTTTCTACCATTTTCTCTTGACATAAAATTGCATTCGTTTTCTAGTTTGTTCATTGGGAAAAAGGACGTGATGTCTTTGAGAGACTTCTGATTGATTCAGATTGGGCAATTAATAATGGGAACTGGCTGTGGCTATCGTGTTCATCATTCTTTTACCAGGTTCGAAGCATCTATACGTTTATAATTTTCAGGAATTCGTTACCATATATGGTAAAATGTAGCTGTAATTACACGAGTTTGGATTATCTTATTGATGAATGATCTAGGCATGTGCTAAATATGTTCACTGCATGATACTACATTGTCAAATCAGGTTGTTTAGAATCACAATATTTTTTTTATCTGTATTTGCTAAATAATTTGAGGTAGTAGATTATTAGTTTGCTATTATATGCCTCCATCTTTCATTTGTCGCTTAGTTGTTTGAGATCTAGGTTCTTAGAGTCACAATTTTCCCTCTAGAATTGCTGCCAAATTTGCTGTTTACATAACTGGGCTTTCAACATTGAATGATTGTTGTATTCAACAGTATAACCGCATATATTCCCCTACATCGTTTGGAAGGAAATACGATCCCAATGGTAATTATATTAGGCATTTTCTCCCCGTACTAAAAGGTACATTTAATTTCTACCCCATTCATCATCATCTCTTGGCAAGCTGTCATGTGCTATATCTAACATATGATTGTTGTTAGCGGATATCAGACATGCCAAAGGAGTATATATATGAGCCATGGACAGCTCCACTAAGCGTGCAAACTAAAGCAAAGTGCATTATTGGAAGAGATTATCCAAAACCAGGTACGTTATCTCATTATGAGGGATAAGTTAGATGTCAATCTCAACAATATAATATCCCTATTCATATCCCAGAGTTGAATCTACAACTTAGGCCATTAGTTTTGCATACCTTTTCAAATACGGAGGCATCAGTTATTTGAGTGTTATTTAGCACACAATGTTTTTTTATCATGTAATTTCAGTAAGATATCACCTCATTTTCACTTTCTTTAGTAATTGTAGCGATGAATTTTTTTTTTTTTACAAAAGAAGTCATAGTCTGAAAATAGGGAAATTGTTGCATGTGCTGGGATTTGAATCCTAAACCTGCTAGATCCACCTATTAACTGTAGCGGATGCAAATGGTTCGTTAGGGCGTCCATGAACACTCCCAAAAGTTGGAAAATAGGAAAATTTAAAGGGAAATTTTGTCTCGAAAACCCCAAAATATTTTCCTTAGACACCCCCAAAACTTTTCTTTGAACACATTTTTTTTAATTCCCTAATCACTCCATTCTCTGCCACTATCCAATACCCAGCCACAACCTATAGCCAGCCAAGATCCAGCACTCAACATCCACTATAATAAGTGGACACTCCGAGAATAAAACTTGAATCCGTCACTGTCTTTCAAAGATGATTGCATCCAATTAAGATAAATTATAAATTCAGTATAGATCATATTAACAACTTGGATTAATACATTTAATGCTATGCCTTAAAAAACAACTTGGATTGTTTAATACATTTTAAAAGCCATGATATAGGCCAATCTGGTATTTTTCTTCAGGTTTGCTGCTTCATACAGTATGGCTTTTATGGATAAGCTCCTTTTCTTATTTCCTTGCAATTTATTTCAGTGGTTTCTCATGATTCCGCGAGCAAAGAATGCAGAAGAAAAATGAGGGAAGCTTATGCACTTAACCAGAAACTGCAAGGACTCGTAAGTGAAGAAGATTTAAAGAAGTTGGGAAGCAAATTGGCTAAGGATGAAGATGAAGGGCAGGAACCCAACCCTAGAAGGAAAAGACAAAAGCTGATAAACTGAGTTGGAACTTAATTATGTTTCATCCATCAATATCAATTTTAGATTATAGATTGTTAAGACAACATAGAACTTATTTCAGTTTACTAGCACTTTGTGATGTTATATATCTAGTATGTGGAAGACCACCAAAAACCATGCATTTTCTCCTTTTAATTGACAAATAATATTGCATCATAATTTCAACAGTCGACTGATTTGTCTATAAAATTTTAAAATTTTCACTTTAATTATCATATTCAATATCTAATAACGTTAATTATAAAATTGATAACATCAATTATAAAAGTATATATTGCATATGATTCCGTGCAGTTGATGTATGCCTTTTAGAATCTATTTTTTACTATTTTTTATTTTTGTAAAAAAAAATATAAATAAATAAATAAATAAAACAAATCTCTCAATTCCTCAAATTTTTTAACTCAATTTCCTTAATTTGGACTAACAAATTTTAGTAAACTCTTTACTGACATGGGAATTAGGGATGAAAAAATAAAAATCAAAAATCAAAAATTAATTTGAAATTATAATATTTGGTTCATGTTGAATAATTTTTGTTTTATTCAATTCAAATTAAATTTAAAAATTAAATATATATATATTAAATTTAGTTTGAATTTTGAATCAAAAAATAAAAAATAAAAAAATTGAATCGAATAAAATTATATATATATTTTAATTAGACATATTTTAAATTTTTATAAAATAAAAAAATAATTTATATCAAATTTACTTAAATATATTAAAATTTTATATTAAAATAATATATAAATTTTAAAAATCAATAAACAGAATCAAATAAATAAAATTTAATTTAAATCAAATCATATAAAAATTTGATTTTAATTCAAATTAAATTAAATTTTAAAAATTTATATATTATATAATATTAAAAAATACTAAAATAAACAGGATTCGATTCAGACAGTTACCACCTCTGAGGTGTCGACTTGTTGCCCCAACTGAACCTCACCACTCGAAGCGCAGTCAAAATCCAAAACTTCCATAAAGTTCGCACGTGAAACAAATTGACACGTGCCAAAATGTACCTCATCAATCATCGTCGGCGGCTCCCCATTCTTTTTGAAACCTCATTTCGCAACATTTCCCTACCTTTTTTCACTGAAAAACAAATAGACTGAGCCAAAACCAAGAAAAAAGAACGAAATTGCATTTTTTGATCGTCTTCAAAAAAGGCCGGGGCGTGACCTGAGATCAGCAAAAATACAAAAACCCTAAAATCTTTTAATTCAGAAATATGTGGAGAAGGCTAGTGACTTCACAGCTCAAAACCCTAGCCACAGCTCCATGCGAATCCGCTTCTAAAACGGTGCTGCTTCGTTTCAAATCTCACATTTCTCCATCCCCTTCCGCTTCTCTCCTGACTCTCCGCTTCTCATCCGACTCAGGTAACCCTAATTTCCTTAGATCCTCGTCAACGAATCGTTTTGATTTCAAGCTTTTTATCCCTAGATAGTCTTTTAACTGTTCATTTATTTCTCCATGAATATTTTAGGTCATTGATTAATGTGCTTCGAAATTAGAAGAGGTTAAAGTTAGGCTTAGTTTTTATTTCAAAAGAATGTTGTTGTTGGCGTATCCGATAGTGATTTCGTGTTTTTGATTTCGATTGGTTTGGGTTGTGTAGCGGATACTGCTGTGAAGAAGAGGGTTGAGGATGTAATGCCTATCGCCACTGGTCATGAGCGCGAGGAGCTTGACTTTGAGCTTGAGGTGATTTTTCCTCTGCCGCTCTCTGTTTGGTTTTAAAATATGAGAAATTTCTTGTTATGTTACTTTTCTGCTATTGAAGATTCAAATTGTCCACTATATTGTTGTAAGCATTATGGCTAAATTTAAAGGCCGTTGCTTTCTTATTCTGATTCTTCTTTTTTGCTTTATTTTGTTTAGGGAAAGAAAATCCTTGAAGATTTTAACAATCCTGTGGGTCCTTTTGGCACAAAGGTTAGTACGAATTGCAATGTCTTTCACAGACTATTACAATTGGAGAACTCATATTTGACCATGTGGGTATCATCTTATATGGAATCAATGACAGATGGTGTTTGAAATACTGAAAATTTTAGCCCTTTTTTTTTTCTTTTCTTTTGCTATAATTTACTACTATGTTTTATTTGCATTCGTTCCTTTGTTCTGTTTGTGTGTAATTTATATACGGCTTCAACTACTTGGAATTTAGTATAATTCTATTTAAGTGGTTTACCTTTTAGCTGATATTGATATATTCTGTAACAATCTTTTATCCTTGGACTTTTTATCTGATGTTTCATAATATAAGTAAATATGTACCAAAAGATGTTACCAGGTGCATTATTTGGTACTGTTGCTAAATCTCTATTCAATGTTATTAACTAGTTGGAATTGCCTAGTGATTGTTCGAGATTTTTGTTAGCATTTGTGTTATCTTTGGGCTTTTAATTCATTTTTGGATTTGAGTAATGAATATTAGCAATCTTTTACATAACTTATATGAGCCTTTAGGTTTAATTTTCCTCATGCAAGGGGTTCTTTTTTTCCTTCATTCTTTCTTCAGCTCCTCTCACTTGTGGGCCTCTGGTCACTGGTAGACTAGGCCTGAGGGAGGGGAGGGGATGCTGAACTGTGAACCTTGACCTTCCATGGAATGGTGACAATACATGTGCCAGATATGGGGTGTTAATGTTTTAGTTTTCAGCATCATTACTATGGTATGGCTTAATTTGCTTCCTAGATCATAGTTCTATCTCTTTTTGGAGAACTAGAATATTATAGATATCACACAAGGTGCGGAAAAAAAATTTGTTTCTACACGATATTTTGTTTTCTGAATCTATTAAAGTTTTGAAGGCAATGTTTTTTTGGCTATATTGATGTACTGCAATGTTTTATCCATTTATGTTGAATCATGGCTAACTAATAATCTTCTTTTTAAAATTTATCGTTTTGAGTTTGGACCTCTATTTATGGTGAAAATATGTTTTTCCTGCTAGAAACTGGAAATATTGACCTTTATGAAATCATAAGAGATGTCGTGACTTGACTTTTGATGGTAGAAGTCATTTTATCTGGTTGTAGGAAGCTCCTGCGGTCATCAAGTCCTACTATGACAAGAGAATAGTTGGATGCCCAGGAGGTGAAGGCGGTAAGTTTCTTTCATCAATTCTCTGTTTCTGCTTTTCTAAGTTCCAACTGTGGTTCTTGTATGCTTTTTCTCAGTTTTATACAAAATTGAGTCATTCTGCTTGAACTAATACTCAAGTTCATTTGATTTGCCTATTTTAAAAATTGCAGAGGATGAGCATGATGTTGTCTGGTTTTGGCTGGAAAAAGGCAAGCCACATGAATGCCCAGTTTGCTCACAGTATTTTGTGGTAAGTGGATATCTTGTATTAGAAAACGTTCACTCCTTATATCCTAGCCTTGAGATGACGTACATGAGCTCACATCTAAAATGTCAATTTCTTTCCATTCATTGGATCCACATCCAGCTTATTATTTCTGTTAACCCATACATGGAATCACTAAAAACTCTGAAGATTTGAATTAATTGATAATGATCTAGGGCATTGTGGAACAAATAAATAGTATTAGTTTATTCTCAGGCAAGCCTCGTAGGCTCTAGTCAAGACCATGATTGAATAATCAGTTTGTACAATAAATAGCTTAGGTAAATGGATGTTTTGTTGTTCAACTTGGTTCTGGTTACTTCATCTTTAACTCTGTAAATGTGATCAGTGAATGCAACTAACAATCATCTATTAGATTGAGTTGCAAATGTATAAGCTGTAAGATATTTTAAAATTTTCTAGAACATCCTTGAAGGACGTACCAAAGACCAAAGTCTGATTTTAGGTGAACATGAAATGTTTAAGGTTGAGGCCATAATGCTATGACAAAGTTGAGTTCTGGAAACTTTAAGGTTGTCTCATCCCATTCCCTTAGTCTATTGCCCTGTAACGCAATTAGATAAAATGAATTAAAGTGGCATTCTTACCATTCCAGCCTTTTTTTTTTAAACCTGTACAGCAATAGAACTATGTTGACTAAGGCATTGTAGGATTTTCCTAATTATTTCTGTTGATGTTCGGCAGCTGGAAGTTGTGGGACCTGGAGGACCTCCCGACGGACATGGTGACGATGATCATCATTAATTGAAACTTTCAATTTTTCCTCTTGGAATAAAATTGCAGAAGGTGATGGAATGATGTCCGGTATACAGTGCACCTTCAAACGTTCAAAAAGCATTATGTCTTGTTTGGTTTTTATCGGCCTTTGGTTCTTATGGCTGTTGCTCTGGCAACGTTTGAGATTTTATTTTTTGTAGCAATTTAGACAGAGGGTGTTGGTCATCTTTTTGAACTATGGATCTTCTTAGGTTAACTTCAATGCATTGCCAAGCCAAATAATCCACTGTTACCTTTCTATTCTTTCATGAAATGAAACTTCCTGGTGTTAAGTTTTGAAGGAATCTTACTATAATTAAACCGATATTTTGCTATGGTTTCATGACATTTAGATTCATTAGTATCGACACCAGATGGTCAAAATTTAAACTACGTTGATAAAATCAAAATCGAATCAGTTGAAATATTAATGATGAATGATAAATGTGGACCATTAACAAAGTAAGACCAATAAATTTGAGTCGTTATTGAAATGGAAAGAGAAAAGAATTGCTTCTTCTATCAAACAACTTGAAGTACATATTAGTTTTTTATTTTTTATTTATTATTGTTCCCGGTTTTCTTCTCTTCAACAAAAACCTGGTGTAAAAATTTTGGAGATCAGATCACCAATACATTTGCTTGATTATTGTCCTCTTTTTAAAGTAAAAGCATGCACAATTTCTAGCTAAAAACAACAAATCGAAGCCAAAAACAAGGACAGGAAGAAAATGAAACATCAAGAAAGTGGTATGTATATATATTCTAGGACCCCCCCCCCCCCCTCCCCCCACCCAAAAAAAAGAAGGAAAACTGATATATTCTGTGGAAGGTGTGTTCTAAACGTTTTTTCTCACGGATCTTGTTTCCCTGAAGATTACAAATCAAGCAATCCCCAATAGCTATTATGGGTTTGCTGAAAACTAGAAAGGGTTAACGCAAAAAACGAGAATAGATTCAAAATTCCCATCAAATTCTTACCAATAATTATGAGACAAATGCATGCAGAGCAGGGATATTTCCACGTTCAGCCACCTTTGTTCCATTCCCAAGAGCTTAACTGAAACCGCATTTTTTTTTTTTTACTTGTTAACTCCACGAAATGTTATTGTCCATCAAATTTACACCAAATTTTGGAAAGCTTTTCCGGCAATATTTGGTATCAATAAGATTTGGATTTAGATTCATCCAGAAAACTATTGAGTGTTGGGTCACATTCACAACCTAATATGCTCACCATTTGTTGCTGAGAAAGGAGAAAAAAAGAAAAAGAGATGGAACATATTTCTGTCATTTCCATACCATTAACAGGGAATACACATAATCTCAAGGAACGTGGGAAAATATATACTGAACAAATAGAAAGAAAACAACACAATCTCCTTACCTTTATATCTCTCGCTCTCTCTCTCCATATTCTATCTTTTTTAAGGGGTTCTTCCACATGGCAAATCTGCTTCGTTCATGGTTTCATGAATAATAAAAAAAAAAAGACATCTAAGTTTGTAGGGGCCTTGGAAATTGGAATCCGCAACAAAAAGCCAGATGGAATAGCATAGCAGCCTCTCGAATATATATATTTTGTTTTCCTCAAAAATTTCTAAGGGCCTGGGGATTACGCCACAGCTCCTTTTCTTTCTCTTAAACCATAAGTTTGTCATGTATCAATCTTAGAATGAAATATTTGGATCTCTACTTATAAGCTAAAAAGAGTAGTTATTAGAGAAACAATTATATGAAAAATAATGAAAAATATGGTATATAAAAATAGTAGTTTTTTTAATACTATAGTTGTTTAAATAAA
Organism: Durio zibethinus; assembly: GCF_047325235.1. Lineage (NCBI taxonomy): Eukaryota > Viridiplantae > Streptophyta > Magnoliopsida > Malvales > Malvaceae > Durio > Durio zibethinus. Next base: position 2,377,340 of record NC_143187.1, on the reverse strand, counting down.
ATACAACTAAGATCTTAATACACATTACAAGAGATTAACTGCAATATGCAGAAAAAAGAATAATGAAATTTCCCAAGGCATAAGCACTAATTTTATCTGTTAATTCACATGTAAAAGACTTACTTGTTTTCGTTCGATAACAATAATAACAAACTAAATCTTATATCTTATAACTCTAGGATCGATTGAATGAAAGGTAAAAAAAATCACATTAAATCATAATTTAAAAGACCTACTTATTTTCATATTAAAAGAAAAAGGAAGAAAACTTTTGGTATTAATTTTTTTTTGTACAAAGTCTTGAAGATTAAAAAAAAATTGTACGTGTTAAAATTTGAATTTAAATTTATTGAATGTTACTTTTAAAAATAAATATATGAATAAAATAAGTTAAATTTTAGATTGTAGATATTATTTTGTTATCAAAAGATTCAAAATTATCAAATGTCTTAAATGTTCTGTAAGAATATCATTTTAAAACATATCCAGGAAGAATAGTCACTTGGACTTGCAAGCTTGTTTGTTCCTTCAATCACTAATCTTTAACTACAATATTCACTAATTAAATTATTTCCATTTGCAAAATGTACATATTAAAGACAAGAAAGAAACCCTACCTATACCTTCTATATGTTTCCTAATTGTCTAGTTCATGCATGAGAACCAGCTTTTTTTTAATCTCTAGAGACATTATTATATGCTTAAACTTTATTCAAATGTCTGAGTTTAATTAACATTTAATGTCTTTCATATAGAAGAATTTATTTTGCTCATGTTTTGAGCAATACAGTTTTGGGTAAAGATTTAGATGAGGTTTCTTAATGAAATTTGTTAAAATTTTTACTAGAAACAATTAAATAAAATTAAAAACTAAATCAATAAATTTAAATATATCATTATATAAATCAGATGTGTAAAATTTGAAAAAAAAAATGATATATTTTTTAAATAGATATTTTTAGTAAAAATATTGACATAAGTTTTATCATTAAATAATTATCGCTTAAATTTAAATTATAAATAACATTTTTAATAATTTTATACGCGTTATTTATCTTCATATTGAATTCCATCAATTTATAAGTTCAGATTTTTTATTAATTTTTTTTAAATCATTTTTAAGAAAAAATTCATAAATTTCACCTAAAAATCTTTATGTAAGTTTTTTCGTCCGACTTTACAGTAGTATATTACATTAATATGGGGAAAATAATTTCAAGTAAATTTCATCTCTAATCATTGAATTTTGATAGCTAAATTACTAAAAAAATCTACTAACTATTTTATTTTTTTAAAATAACCTCCTATAATTTTATTTTATCCAAATAAATTTTTATTCTTTAATTTGTATTCAAATAAGTTTTTATTTCAAAAAATATATAAGAAATAAAATTTCCTTTATTTCCAAGTAAGAGAAGAGTTACCATTAAAATAAAATTTCTCCTTCTTAACATACAATTTGTTGCAATTTGCAAATTTGTCACCCTATAAATATTTGTTTTTCACTTTTTTTTTAATCTCCAATAAGTGTTGAATCAATGCTACACTCTCAAGTCTCCACCATCTGTGAGATGATTCAAATGACCAGTCTTTTCCATCAATGTAACAAAACAAGGATCACCACTTGTATTTTTTTTTTTTTTTATATATTAATTAATTATGTACCTTCATCTTTAACCCACATTCACTCATTAGTTTATTTTTCACTGAAAATGAAAGTTATAGGAAACCTATAGCTATTCTCTGCATGGTTTCAAAAAAAATTTCCTAGTCAATACTTGAGCAGCACCAGCTTCCCATTGCCTAACACTTTATTCATAATGTGCGATGTTAAAATCCTTGGTTTTTTTTCTGCAGAATCAAAATACCTTTCATTTTTCACTGCATTTTGGGAGCCAGCTTTGCAGATGAATCAAACAAGGAGAAAAAAAAAGGATTGGTACTTGAGCTAGCTGGAACTATTCTCTTTGTCAATAGTAATCCATTTGAAAGAATTTCAGCTTTTCACATCAAGTAATATTAATATAATTTTATTGACACAAATTGGCTAGTGCATTTTCTAGTATATATCAGTAATAAATTAGGCCACACTCAGGGGTAGTGCCAACAGCATATGTTGTTTTCAGTTATCTAGATATACTTATTGATTGATTCTTGCCCAAAGTGAGTGTGTGGTAGGGTAAAGGAGCAGTTGACAATGAAAAAGTTGCACCAAGTTTTTCTCCCAGAAAGGATGGAAAAAATTACTGAAAAGCTGACCTAAAGGTTAATCAGATGCCACCATTCAACACAGTAACCAATCATCGCTTGCCATGTCAGCAGTATTTTCCCCTTAGTCAACCAGTTAAATATATAGAGTTCGCTTTTTTATTTGTATCTGTGCAAAGTTTTCATAAAGGCATTTTTGGCTATTGAACACTACAGCTAGAAGGCATGAATGACAGCCTGAAGATGATAATTAAGCTGAGTGCATATATGACAAGTAAGGATTGGATAAAAATGCATCACAAAAACAGAATTTTCTTTGGAAGCGTGCTGCATTAAAGCTGCATTTTATAGGTACATAGTGATGGAATAATATGGGCTCAGAGACACTGACCTGAATGAACATGAGACCAGCAAAAATGGTGGGTCTGCAACTCTGCAAATCAGTAGTACCGGTATTTTTTTTTCTTTTTTGCTTGGGATAGGCTTTTTGGCCTTTAAGGTTGCAAGCAATGATACTAACCTTAAATCTAAGGGGATTAAAAGTAAGGGTAATATTGTCAGCTGAATATCTAGCAAAGAATCAAAAATGAGATGTAGTTTTGACTTCCTATGTGCTTAATACTTATGATGTTCCCCATGAATATAAACAAACAAAACTTTTATGGTGCGAATTGAGCAGCCAAAAATTATAGTGGGAAGCAGGAAAGGAAGAAAGAGGATGCCAGGAGAGAAAAAAAGGCCATATGCTTTTTCTGCTGTCTCTTCCGCATAAGAAATCCAGGTTGGTAACCTTTAATAAAATCCAAAAAAAAGAAACTTTTTTCTTTATAAATATTTTAATAGTAATTGTATGAATGTATACATGTGTATCTACTAATAAGAAGTCGAAGTTTATTGAGTAAAGAGAAAATAAAAAGAACTGAGCTTCATTCTGTCTTTGAGTCCTTTCAGTATATTTCAATTATACCAAAAATTTGTAAGGGTGTATAAAAGTTGAAACTTCTAAGCTTTCTGCTTAATGGGTATCAATCAAATCATCAAAGAATTCATAAACAAATGATTGAGCAAAGATATTATCTTTTTCAAATTCAGATTATTCTTTTCTCGTTTTCAGTAATATTCTGGTGAGTTGTTGCTCGGGGCTTTGCTTTAATTTTTGGCCACTGACCACAAGCATAGATTCTCTCTATGTTGCTAATCTCTATTAAGGGATGGATGATGGTGCTCTGCTCTGCTTGGATTCTCTCTATTGAAAAGATTTTTTGCTTTTGTCATTGTCTTTACCCCTTCCTTTTCAAGGATGCCTCTCTCTCCCTCCTTTTTGAGTTTTCTAGGCAATTTTAGGCTCAATGAGTAGCCTGTTGCACACAATATTCACCTGTTTTATTCCATTTCCACATTGCCCCTCTGGTTATAAATAGACAATACCCTTCTGTGTTTTCTTCATTGTATCACCTCTTCTCATTCCTTGCCATACAGTTGCCTGTTTAGTGCAGTTTCTTAACTGGGAAAACAAAACATGAGCTACTCTCATCGTACTGTCGGCTCTGGTTTGTTGCTATCTTTATGCTTACTCCTTTTCTCATTTCAACTTCTTTAACTTTACTATTGCTGTCAGATATAGGGATTGATGATGCTATTTTGATTCATTTATAAGGTTTCTAGTAATGTTTATCTTCTTTCAACTTGACCTATATTGATAGTTGAACTTCATTGTTGTTGATTTTTAGGTAGTCGAACTGCTAGAAGGACATTTGACTTTGGAAGGACACATGTGGTTCGACCAAAAGGAAAACACCAGGCAACCATAGTCTGGCTTCATGGCCTCGGTGACAATGGCTCAAGGTATTGCTTCTTGTTCCTGTAATTTGTCAGTTGCTTCTTTGGATTTGTCAACTCTTGCATCTATCACTTTATTGCTAACAACAATCTGATGAAGAAACATGATAATTACAAATTAGGATTTTGTCATAGTGCTGATAATATGTGTTCTTTAGAGTCGAGTTTATATGGAAACTTTAGAATAAAAGTTCATATGCATATGGTACAACCTAGTTGTCGACCACTTTCTCACTGAACTTCATTCATTGAATGGAGACAATCACTATTCCGCATGTGAACTCAAGAACTGTTTACTCTGGATTTAATCTTATCCCTAACTTGCTGAGAACTGTGGATAAAGTTTAATTCTATCCTTCTGTATTTTAAGTTTAAGTAGAAATCCTGTAACAGTAGAATGGACTTTCTGAATCATTAAAGAAGAAAAAGAAAGTTGTTTGATCCGAATGTCAACATCTTGGCATGTTTTATAGTAAGTGGTCCATATCATACTATGATTTTCACTGTTGAGTTGTTTTCTTTTCCTTGTACTCTTTATTGGAATAAGTTCGATGGAGAAAGCAGTGCAGCTGTGAAATAATATTCAGTAAATTATTCTTCCTTTTGTCTCATCTGATGTTAAGCTCGATTTGGGAAGCATTAAAATGTGAAAAGAGTATATTCCATGTTCATAGATAGGGGACCACAAATTAACTTGCTGCAACTGCCAAATTAACAAAACATTATTTTTACCTTTTGGCAAGGGATATTCATTTTTGTTTAGTATTATGTTATGGGTGGTTCTAGAATTCTTTACTTAAATCCCAAAGCAGTAAAGCACAAATTCTAGATTCAAGGTAAAACTGGTTTTAACTCTTGATCACCCTGCATGGACAAGTCTGCCAAACTTGCAGTTTTGGCTTTGGGATGCTGGCTGCTCTCACTTAACTGCTTGATCCCAGTATCTGTTACATAGTGGTTATCTCACTAATGGAATTATAGAAGCTCTGGCTGCAGTTGCATTTTCATGTGTAGCTGACAATAAAAACTTGCACTTCTCCTTATCTTTATGTTGGAAACATGAAGTTAACTATAAAAAAAAGGCTTTTTAATCCTCATTTTCATTCCTATTTTGTTGCAGCTGGTCCCAGCTCTTGGAAAGTCTTCCTCTGCCAAATGTAAGGATGCTTTTCTTAAATTACTTTTAACTTGCATTATTTCTGATACTCATATTGCTTTATCCCCCAATACCTAAGATTTTAGTTGAACTATGCCATTCCAGTTTTGTCATCCATGATTCTCACATAATTCTCTTGATTCTCTATATTTCAGATAAAATGGATTTGCCCAACTGCTCCTACTCGTCCTGTGGCTATACTTGGAGGATTTCCTTGCACTGCATGTAAGAAAATTTTTGGTTCTATCATCTGGTTTATGAAATTGTATATCTCACATTTCTAGTATCCTGTAACTAAAGTCATGTGAATGCTTTGACACTGATAGAATCATTAAAATTGCTTGCATCAGGGTTTGATGTTGGTGAGCTTTCAGAAGATGGTCCAGATGATTGGGAGGGCTTAGATGCTTCAGCGGCACATATTGCAAACTTGTTGTCAGCTGAGCCATCTGATGGTATTTTAAAGCTTTATTATGAAAATAAATTACCATACAAGATTTAAACATAAATTTATTTTCAACAATAACTAAATAAAATGCTTAAACTTGAATTTCATATCTACATATGCAAATTAAGTTGTGGTTTAGTTTTTACCAATTTCTCCATTCTTAATCACTGAATAAAGTTTAGCCTTGAGTTAGAAATAAACTTTTATTACTACTGAAATAGGCAATCCCTGTGCATTTTTTCCCTTTTACTCTTTGTGCCATCCTCGATATGATTTATTTTATTAAATTTATAGAACATCAAGGCTATATATAAGTAGATCTTTTAAGTAGTGTCCATCTCCAGATAAATCTAAATGTAAAACTTACTATCATATCAGTTCCCTTTTGACAGTTAAGGTGGGTATTGGAGGCTTTAGCATGGGTGCTGCAATGGCCCTCTACTCTGCGACTGCATGTGCTTTGGGAAGGTATGGAAATGGAAACCCATACTCCACCAACCTAAGGGCAGTTATTGGATTAAGTGGATGGCTTCCAGGTTCAAGGTATGGCATCATTCAGAATTAATTTGCTAACAAACTCACCTGTATACTCTTTCATGTTTCATATATACTTCTTTGCCATGCGAACATGAGATTAGTTTTGTTAGGAATCATCATGATATAGTGATTCAGAAGAATCTAATACAGGGGATTCACCCAGCAGTTTTGTTTTACTCTCTGCCTGCGATAACAAAATAATTGAATACCTTTAAATTTTGGAAAATTTTTCATCTACTTACTCATTAAAGGTGTTGCCTTGCAGGGGCTTAAAGAACAAAATCGAAGTATCACATGAAACTGTGAGGCGTGCTGCATCCTTGCCAATTTTGCTTAGCCATGGAACTTGTATGTATCTTTTGTCTTTTTTAAGCAAATATTGCAACTTACTTTTCTTTTGGGATACACCTTAATATACTTTAGTCTCCAAAACTGTAAATATCAACTTGTGCACTTTTTTCTGTCAAAGCCTCACCAAAGAGTCTTTTTGGATCTAATCACTGATAGGTTAAATAGGCTTGAAAACATGAAAGTCCTGCTCTGTCATATTACGCATGAACTATGAATCTTCCATATTAAGCAATGACAATTTGAATAAAATACATAACATGTTCTTATTCAAAATCTGCTTGGAAAGATGTTCCGGTTAACAAAACTCAAAATGTTGACAGACAAGTGGACACATTGTTTCCCTCATAGTTCAAAGGCTATCAGGAAAACGCTTTATTATTAACTTTCTGATTACAACTCTTACTTCAACATGTATGAGAAAATTTTCATGTTTAGTCCACCAAACTGATCCTCTTATAATCTTATTGCAGGTGATGACGTTGTCCCCTACAAATATGGAGAAAAATCTGCCCATTCCTTGAGTACAGCAGGATTTCAGAACCTCACTTTTAAAACCTATGAAGGGTAACTATTTAGGCTTTTACAATAGCAGTAATTAGCTCTTTGTTAATTGACAGACCATGCAGCATTTTAAGTTTTGATTTGACTGTGCAGGATTGGTCATTACACAGTCCCTAAAGAGATGGATGAGATCTGCCATTGGCTTACATCAAGGCTGGGACTTGAGGGGTCCCGCTAAATGTAGCACAGGATCAGTTTTTACTTTGAGCTAGTGGAGGAAAAAAGAACAGGGAAACAATAATGGCAGAAAAGGAGAGAAAACTGCATATGTACAAGTAGGTAGTAAACAAAACGGGTTGTTGGGTATATGGTATAGTTGAATTAGCCCTCAAAATAAAGTTTCGGATGTGTTTTTCATTTTGAATGTAGGATGTGGATCGTAATAGCCTAGTTTATTGTACTTTCAAAGCATTTTGGTATTAGTTAATATGATGTTTGAATTAGTGGCATTTGGCTTCTATCTTCATTTGTTTTCCTTTGTAGCCTATCAGCATCCATTCAAGCTTTGTCTAGTAATTATGAATCAGTTTAAGGTGTTGTTGATGTCCAGTAATTTATAAGAGGTGAAGGTTTCTACATGTTTTTCAGACCAATGAGACAATTGGAACTGAGTTGCAAGACATGACAGACCATAAGAAGAGCATCTGCTTGATCTACACATCCCAATTGATTTTTCCGATGGACTCTTCCGATCAAAAGTTGATGAATAATAGAGGAGAAAGAAGGCGTTTACTTGATAAATTTTGCTAAGAAAGTGAGTAGATGCCTATATACAGAAAAGAAAAAAAAAAAAAAAAAGCAGCCATCAATATAAAGTAGCCGCATGTTATTACCATGTCTATTAAAGAGGAACCATAAGAAGTAAAGGAAACATTCTGACCACCAAAGATAATGGATTAGAGTAAAATCCATTCGCAGGACTACAAGACTTTGATGGATCTAGTGCTGCAAACCTATTTGAAATCTATGAATCTTTTTACAGTTAGTAACTACATGCATTATTTCATCAAATAATTGCAACACTAAAGAACTTGACTAACACTGCTAGAAAAGGCCAAGAACTATCACCTCTGTCAGCATTGAAACTCGTAGCGCTCTTTGCAATATAAAGGGCTATGCTCAGCTACATATTTAAGCAGTTTCTTGGCATGTCACTGACAAAAGCAGTAAAATCTTGATCGGGTACTTAGCTTTCTGTGAGAAACCTATATCTACCAATTACTTGCAAAGTCCATCAAAATAACAAAATGATGAGTTAACCCTACTCTATGCATTCCATTCACTAGTCATGACTGCTACCTTGATGATCATTTTTAGTTTGATTCATACGGTCTTCAGAGTTACAGGATGGTGTAAGAAGTGGGAAAGAAGGCACAGCCTGCAAAATACCACTTTGTGGACTAAGCTGTGGAGGAGACACACGTTTATGATTTGGTGAGCCAGATTTCACTGTGTTGGTGGGGTTGGAATTTTCCGTGAGGATGTCTGGTGAAGCATCTTCCATTATGTCACAGAGCGCACTACTAGAACCCAATTCATGTGACACCTTGCTTGCAAATGCTTGTGTAGGAGTCAAGGCAGAAGAGAACCAATTGGAGTAACCAGGTGACAACTGGAGGTCACTTCCTTTCTGTGATTGAGCCTGTGAGACATTTTGGAAGTCCCCCATATTGGTGATGTCAAAAAAGGCACTGTGACAACAGACAAATGGTTTATTGGTGAGAACTGATTTGCTGTCCCACCCTTGATTCCATCGGACATAACCTCCGCCGTATTCAGCTTCTCATGAGAGTTTCATTTTTTCACTCTCTGAAGTATTGATTCTGTAGCTCCAGCATGGTAGAGTAAGTTAATAATTAAAAAAAAGGGCATATAATACATGTATGCAAGCATGATGATGACACTACCGGTGTCAGCTCCTCACATATTTGACATCAATTGAACAATATCTGGTATAATTACGTCAGTAAGAACTTTTGCACATTTTTTTAGTGTGCCAAAAAATCACAACTGATTCAACAATCGAATCAGGGAAATAAGTACTTAAGGTTCAGTGTCTTGAAGGAGACACCCCAAAAGTCTATCTGAAAGAGCTCGAGGGCATTCATTTTCTCCATCTCAATACACAATGATTCAGACACAATTTTAAGCTGCTGGGTGCTCATCAACCAGCAGGGGTTAATGAAAATTACTTCATAGCCTGAATGCAATCTTTGATTGAAAAAAATAACAAACGATGTAGACATTATATTAGAAGTAACCTGACTTCTTTCCAAAAGAATTGTCACAATCCACACAGCCGCATCCATCAGAGCATCCAACTTCGGCCTAAAATAAAGGAGCATACTTGTGCAGTCAGAATGATAAGAGGTAAGCGACTTCCTACCCTGTATCATCTTAACAAAGTTAAACTCCACTTTTCATCAGAAGAGAAAAGGAACAAGATAACAGCCATTTAAATTTTAGTTCTTAAAGCTCCACGCTGCACCAGCTTAGATATGAAATTATGATTAAAGCGGCCAGAAAGAGCGAGATAGTTGTCAAATGAAAGGAAAAAGAAGAAAGAAAAAAAGCATCACACATGGAGCTACCAAGTTAAAACATACCCGATGGCAATCACAATACTTTTTTAGGCACTTTGACTTCTTGCAATTGCATCCTCTTTTATGCCTGGATGAGGAAGGGTTCATCGAGTTTCTATCATCCTGCAAAGTTTCTCATGTCAAATACTTTGAATTACACAATTTTAAAGAAAAAGTAAGATTCTAGAAGGTATTACCGCAATATTTGGAAAATCACTGGTTTGCTTAACAATTGTTGGAGCGAATGCAAGAGGGTTACGCAATTCAATTTTTTCTCGAACATCAAGAACATCATCCTCATATTCAGGCGTGTTAACTGCCAATGACAAAGAACAAAGCTGAAACAGACTGCAAATATACCTCCTCTTTTATCATGCCAAAAAATTTGAAGGTGTTGTTAAGTCATGTCAAATGCAATTTGTTCTTAAATTGCTTTCATTCAGAAGGAAAACATTTAATTAATAAACCCTTTTTCCAGTTAGGGCTTGTCTGGGTGTCATGAAGAAACTGAACAGATGTACTCCAGTTTACTTTAGCAATGAAAGTAAGATCTTAGTAGGAGTTTCCAGAAATTCCTTGGTTAGATGTTTGCCTGGCTTGGCATTCAAGTAAGTGGAAGCATCTGAACATTCTCATGTTGACAAGGACGTATGCAAAATACGTTGAAACAGTTCAAGTTCCTTAAAACATCTTTTTGCTTTTTCACTGTGCAAGTCAATAATCAAATAAGCATATACGTCCCTCAACATATTCAAGCTACCACTTTGAGCCTTAACAAATTCTCTATTCCTATACCATGTGAACTTACAGTTTCAAACATTCGGACCTATTGAGTTGCATAGTTTACAGAACCCACTCTCATCTGTGTATGTTTCCCTCTTCCTGAATACAACAAACCCCATAGCTAAGAATGCAATGTCAAATATAACCAAAAAAAGAAAGAAAGCAATGTGAAAATGTAAATTAATTTAAAAAAATTTAAATAAAAGATTAATGTAAACTTGCCTCTCCCCTTCTGAGCTATCTTGGCGTTGGGATAGTTCCTCAACCCTGTCAGCAAATTGTTGACCAGGCTTTTTCCCATCATATGGAAGTGTCTGCTAGTCAAAACGTGAAACTTTCTGAGAATCCCATGGAGGTTCGATATTGTCTGGTACATGACCTCCATTGGATTTGGCTACGACAACATCCTCCTATATTTGCACGCAAAAATATCAATGTACAAGTAAAAACAATGTAGAATGTCATTAAGTTCCCACACCACCGTGGAACAGTGCTGAAACAAAAACAAAAAGTTCTTGTCCAAATAAAGCCATCAAGAAAAGCCTTAGTTTATCTCAAATAGAACTTTAAAGTTTCTCGTGGGATCCAACAGAACATCAAAACTCAGAACAACCAAGAAACACACATTTAACAATGACTAACTCACAAAATTTATCCATGATTTTTGTTTCTATTTGAAACGAATCCTTTGCTCCAGTGACCTAAGACTCATCAGTAATCGCTTTACTTTAAGTATAAGTTAATCAAGAAAATATCCAAAAATAAAAAGAGAATAACAAAAAAAAAAAGAAAAATCTAAATTCTGTATGCTTTTATTTTCTCTGTTTTTCTTAGCAGCCAAACAGAGCCAAAGATAAGCAGAAATAAGAATAAATGACCCCAAGAAATAAAAAAAAAAGAATAAATGATAACATATAAAAATGATAAATGAATCAAAATGATTATTGTAAAATAAATCCCAAAGAATCAAATTCTTGATTTAAAACAAAAATCATCTTTGAAAAGAAAATGCATGAAGAAAGCCTTACTTGTGCAGAAGGAGTACCAGAGGATGCCTCAACTTCATTTCCATCACTTTTTGGGGAATCCAGGTCATTAATAGTGCGAACATCTTTGCTTTTTATCGAAAGATTTTCTCAAGAAAGTGATGGGGAAACAATATTTGCTGTTTCTCAACGGTCCTTTGATTCCGCGCTTTTTAAATCTCCCTCTGAGCGGGCAGGCTGGGATCCTTTCATTCCAAGAAAAAATGGACCGAAATGTGGGCTTTTGGGTTACTAACTGGCCCATTGGATGTTTTATGGGTCGGGTCACAGACAGCCCAATAGGGTTTTTCCTTTGCTCTTTCCCTCCCTTTCTAAACCCTAGTTAAAAACCCTTTTGAACGCTCCAAAAAGGCAAAAACTTTCCGACGCTTTCCCACCACCGAAACACACCTCAACCACCGAATGAACTACCTTTTCCAAAACCTCCTAGTCGCCTCTTACCGCGGCGGAAACGCCTTGATGACGCAAAACACCAACCTAATCTCTCCCGTAGGCAACCGCGTCTCCGTCAACGACCTCATCAAATCTCGAACCTTAAACCTACCCATTTCAGTAAAGGAAGGGAGAAATCGAGAATTATCTGAAGAAAAAAGCGAATTGCGTCCAAGTCCCTGACGTTTGACTTGAATGTTGTTTTTGCTCTCAAACTTTTTAAGCATATTAATCTAGTTCCTAGATTAAATATTACAAATTTATAATCCGTTTGTATTAAATCATTCCCATTGTAAATCGAAAATTTGTTTAATTTATTCTCTTTTATCAATAATTTTTCAATCTCCGACTTAAGAGATGGGGTCTCTCGTTGCTTTTAACAAACAAAATGTTCTAATTGATAAATTTTAAAACTTCGAGGATTAAATTTGCATCATTAAAAGTTAAGGGAGAGGAGTGACAAAAAGTTAAATTTCCGTGATAAGGGTGTAAATTAGCTCAAAAAGTTACATTTCACATTTTCTGCAAGAAACAAGGGTTGATTGATTAACAACAATGCCACTTTTGATCAGGTGTTGGTTAACCCCTGATTGCTATGATTCTTTCCAATCACATTAAGCATTCACAATGAACACATCGAACATATAAATCACAAGCAAAAGAGATATAATTCTTGAAAATAAATAACATTTCCAAAGAAGAAATTGATGTTCTTAAACATTAAACATTAAACATTAATTCTGTGATTTAAAAAGGGGATAACAATGACTTCTCACTTTTTACTTCCGAACCTAACCTAATAGACCTAAACTACCCTCGCCTCCTGCTTTTGTTTCCATCTGCAATGCAAAAAATAGGAAACTACAATCAATTCCATCATCTAAATAAGGACATTAAGGAAGCTAGAGAAACAACAATTACCATTACAACCAGGCATAAATTTTTATTTGTACCTGGGAGACACATAAATGTCCTACAATCACTGCCCATTATCAAATGTAGACCATCTTTGTGCTCGCCATCGCAATCGGCCACGATGCGTTCTGTTAGCTTGCAAACTCCGGCGCCTTCCTCGTAAAAATCTCTCTGATGGTGAACTGCGATGCCTCCACTGAAGCATGCCCTGTGAGCTGTGGTTTCTACCTCGAAATCTCTCTACTGGTGAAGGATTGTTGTGGTGACCAAGGAAAGCTCTATCTGATACAGAACTAATGTGCTCTCTAGCACCACGATCAAACTCTAGATCATACCTAAACCATCTCCTACTTCCTGATCTCCTCCTAAATTGAACTTGTTCCATGTTTATTGAATCACTAATGACCTCAAGTGCAAGTCTCAAGTACGCAAGATGTAAACTCAACAAAGTATGAAAGAGACTTGAAATGCTTTCTCCATTACTTTCATCCCTAGCAACTGGTTGGATTGAGCTAAGCATGTCCTCATAATCCCTTTCACGCTCCAAACTAGTCCAATCACGCTGTCGTTCCAAGTCCACTTCTGTTGGTCGAACCAAAGGATGATCAGATCTAGCATGTTTCCTGAGTTCACTGTAAGTCCCACTGAAATCACATGTTGCAGAAGAACAACTCCTGGATTTGGAATTCATGAACTCACGAGCTGGTTCTACCACACTCCAGCCATAAATCTCTCCTCGACAGAGAGGACAAAGAAGCTTCGGCTGTAGATCACTACCAGCCACAGTCTGATCATAAAAGGGCAATGGATCCCTCCATCTACTAGAAGTCACATTTCCCAAAGGAATTTCCTGTAGCACAGCCGTAGAAGGAGATGACACTAATGTCTTACAAAACTGGTCAAGACAATTAGAATGGCGGTAACTTGTATTGCACATGAAAGGGCGACAACCCTTCTCAAAGGAAGAACACCGCAAAAGAACTGCATTGTGCGGGTGTTCCATGCAGATGGGGCACCTTACATCCTCCAACTCTTTAACATAATCGGGTGATGCAAATCCCAATCCCAATGGATTCTCATGTTGACATTGCTTGGCATCCCTGGAACTACATGGGTAAGGAGATACCCTAGAGCGATCAAAAGTTAAGGAACCAACTCTTCTATCCTTTGGCATTTTTTGGAACTTAAAATAATCAGTAACAATTGCCTTAAAAATCTGCCTTTTTTCAAGGCCTCAAAAGTGCACTCTTTGATTCCCTAGATAATAATCACATTCAGCTTATGAGATCAAAAGTCATATATAAAAATAAATTACCGGTACAAAAATAATGCGACAATCACAATGCTTCAATCCCAAAATTTTTTTATCTGAGCTATTTTTTCGAATTTCTCTCACTTTTTTTATTATAAATTAAGAATTAAAAATTAGTAAAAAAAACTCTTTGAATCCCTTAATAATAATCACATTCAACTTATGAGATCAAAAGTCGCATACATAAACACTTTTTCATATAAATTAAGCATGAAAAATTAGTAAAAATAAAAAATCCAAACATATTTAGAACAAACCCAGACTATGTTGTAGTCATATAAGCCAAAGAAACAAACTTTTTTACCAAAAACTAAGCACCTAAACAACAAATTAAAGATTAACAAGTAAATTATTCCCCTTTTCTTAAACATGGCTCAAAGGTCAACCAAGAAAAAACGACAAGAGAAACAAATCAATCAAAAGCTATTTGAAATTTTAGTCAAATCTAAAGGAATTATACAATTATTCATTATAATTATCTAAAGGAATTATACGATTATTCATTATAATTAAAGTGAAATTTGATGATAGAATTTTCTTAGGTTCGAACTTACCAGAGTTTTCTGGAAACGGGAAACTTTTTTTGTTTTTTTTTGAAGGAAAGCTTTGATGAAAAACAAGTTAATTGACGTATAAAGTGAGAGATAGAGGGGTCCTTATAAAGGAACTAGGGGACCGTCTTATTAAGAGAGAGATATGTGCAAGTACATAAAAGTCCCTGCTAACGCTCATCTTTCGGGGACTTTTTCGATATTTTGTATATTTTCCAATTTTCATTTTTAATTAGGTCGACGTTTCTTTTCCTCTTGATAATTAGACTTTTTTTTTTCCAAAAAGCTAAATATGACCTATAAAAAGTTTATATTTAATTTTTTTAATATTTAAAATTTTTATTTTTTGATATTAAAATCATACAATTTTAATTTTATAAATTTTTTTTAAAATTTTAATATTAAATATATTAAAATTAAAAAAATTTTAAATATCGTAGAAATTAATAATATTTTGAAATAAAAAATATTATATTTTATAGTAGTAAACTTTAATATTATAAATATAATCATAATGGTGAAATTGAATATACGAAATAATTGTTATAACTGAAAAATGTCTTTCATTTTTAATTTTATAATGAGGGCAATTGATTATTTTAAAATCCAATAAATTATTTAGATAATTTCTTTTCATTCAGTGGAAGACAAAAAAAATATTAAGATTTTTTGTTTTCAATTGCATCCCTAGCTATCCAAGTGCATTTTATGTTGTAGTTGAAGGCAAAAAAATAATTTGGACTCCATCCCTCCTCTCTTGCAATGGAAGCCAAAATTTATTTGCCAAAACCATCTTTTTCTTGGAAAAAAGAAAAAAACTGACCCACCATATTAAAGAAAAAAAAGAAAAAAAATGCATCAATTCAAATTTCATGGAAATTTCGAGAACTAAATTTTCTTTTACCTAATTTGCATAATTATTTTTATTAATTGACCATAATTTTTATTTTGCCAAGGTTCATGCATTAAGTTTATTTTTGACAGCTAAACATTTTCATAGAAATTAGGAAAAAGGAAAAATTAATTTAGTCTAATCTAATTTTTCACAAATTTCTTTTTATTTATTTCATTTTTTTTTCACAAAAGAAACAAATAAATCTATTACTTTAATAATTTTTACATTGAATTCAAACATACTAATAAATACCATAGCAAAAAAACATAATAGTTAATAAGTCATCTAAATAATATTAACTTTTACATAATTTTGCCACTACCCCTCTAAACCCAAAGGCCGAAACGCAAAAACCCTCGCTGCTGCCTCAACCCGCGCCGTTTTTCTTCTTCCACTTTCTCTCAAGCTCTGCAGTCTGCAGTAAATCAAAACAATTTAAAAGCTCTTGTTAATCTCAAGACAAACGAAGCTTTGGTTTGATTCTGTAAATGGGAAAGCAGAAGGCGAAACCCCTCCTTACATGTTTCACTCCAGAAGGTGACTACCTCGCCATTTTGTCCCCAGATGGAACCGTCAAGGTATTTCTTTCTATCCCTACCTGTTTTTCCATTTTTTGATGCAGTGGGTTGTTCTTGATATTTCAGAATGTTCGTTTTTTTGGGAGATCTTTTATTGCTCTCGAAATAAATTTAAAATTGTATAAGGAAAGTAATGCTACCCTTGTGATGTTGCAGGACTAATGCTATGTTGCAAATGTATTTTTTTTCTTAGTTTCTCCCTTTGAATATATGATTATCACGAAGTATCCTTTAGGAGGAAAAAAAGCTATGCGTCAGCTTCTTCATGAAGTAGCATATGAAAATGGAAAGAATCCTTGAGCTTGGTAGGGGAAAGAATAGGTTTTGAGGGTTGGTAATTGTAGGGAAATGAATGTAGGTTTTGCGATTTGAACCAGGTTTATGATAGTTGAGATTTGATTGAGAAAATTCGAGGAAATTTTAGTTGACACGCTGGGATTTCTGGATAATGGCAATTGGGTTAGTTAGGTCTGGTTAAATGCTAAAAATGGGAAAGCCTGGGGCTGTACTTGGTTTGAAAGTTGGGGGTTGCTCTGGTCCATATGAGTAGTAAAAGGTAAAAACTTGGTAGTTTTGGTGTTTTATTATTGGTGTAGTAATTTTTTAGGCTGCAAAAGCAAGGGGTCATCTAACACTAAAAAGAGAAGAAACAGGCCCGGTAGTTAGCGAAATTGGGAGTAGGTGTGATATATGACAATAATTACGGGCTAGGTTCTATGTATATTTATATGCTTGAGACCCTTAAGGAGGAAAGTAATAAAAATCGAGCTGCACCAGAAAAAAACCAATGTAAAGGTTGAAAACCAATTGCGATTAGTAGCAGGGCAAGAATCCTTTTGCTAATGGTATAAAAAAACCATGTGCAGGGAGCCAAGCTCTATGTTGATGATATTACTGCATTTTGTCTTTCAAAGGAGTTGCATGGTGAAAATTGGTTTTCATTTATTAAAATGCGACTACTCTGCAAAATATGTACATTTTTGTTTGGTTAATTGCAATTGATATTAAGCAAATGCTTAAGCCAATGTTAAAAGTTCATTGTTTCAAGTCACTGAATTATTAACCTCCTATGTAGCTCATGGGTGAGTAATCTAGATTATGACCTTTGATAAGAGTAATCTAGATTACAACCTTTGCTAAGGAATGGTAGTTGTTTCTTATCAATAATAGCCATTTAAGTATTTACATATACAAGCTATCACTGGGGATTATGTAGCAAAGTAGCAATAATAAAGGTTAAATGAAGAGGAAGGGATACTAAGTTGCTGGTTGCTTTTGGGAATTTATAGCAGCATTATTGTAGGGTAGTTAATAGAAACTGGAAACATGGCTGCTTGTGATTAGATCATTCTTGTATTATGTAATGTACTTTGGATTACACCCTCTTCTTGCTTAAATGTCTGGTCCATCTCAGTTTCATAATGAAAATAATGCATTATTTTGGTCTTTCCTTAGCAGTATAAATTGTTGCCACCTGATTGAAAGCTTAATAATTATTCTTTTCCTCTTATATTGGTGAAAATTCATTGCACTTTTGCAGATCTGGAGCACAAGTACTGGGAGTTTATTAGCAGAGTGGAAGCAGTCAGATGGCAACCCTGCTAATAGTTATTCCTGTATGGCTTGCAGTTTTATCGGAAAGAAGGTGGTGGCATCAGGATCTCTTGATAGCTCTTTTATGTTCTATACTTTTTCCTTAAACTTTACACTTGTTTGTTAATCATTCTTCTATTGTTCATGTGTTGATATTTTAGCATAAAAAGGGGCATGGGACTTGCTTACTAGCTGTTGGGACAAATGAAGGGGACATCTTGGCTATTGATGTCTTAGCTGGTGATAGGAAGTGGACGTCTACTGGTTGCTATCCTAGGTATGATGATAAATTTGTTAAGAATTGCTGTTGCCAAAGTGCTTAAAGTTTCATCATTTACATTTAATTGCACCTTTTTGTGTTTGTCTGTTTGTAGATAGTGAAACTAGGCCCTTGTTCTTATTTATCTTTCTACATAACTTTGAGCAAAACTGCTAAGTATGTGAAATTTCTTTATGGTTATCTTCTTCTAGTAGACGGTTTAACTGATACTGTTCCTTTATTCGTCCAGTGGAATTGCTGGTCTTTCATTCACAAATAAAGGTCATAGTCTGTATGTCATTGGAAGTAATGGAAAGGCATCTGAAATGAAGTCAGAAAATGGAGATTTAATAAGGGAGTTCAAAGCTTCCAAAAGGTCCATCTCTTCTTTGACTTTTTCACAAGGTCAGTAAGTAATGTCATGTTTACTGCTTTGTTACCTTTTTTTTTTTTTTTGTTAATTATTTTTCTATAAACTTTTTAGATGGGAAGTATTTGGCTTTAGCCAGTGGTAAGACCTGTGTTGTGAGCCTGGAAAATGGAAAAGAGCTTCTAAAGTTTCCTGATGAGTTAGTGAGTTACTTAAGTTGTCTCACATATTTGGAGATTTTCCTTGTGTGCTCAAGGCTTTGATGGTTTTCATTATTTTGTTTTTACAGGATTCTGTGCAATATATGTCTATGTCCAATGATGGCAAGACAATTGTTACATCAGGGTTCGGGGAGAAAAATCTTCAAGTCTGGAGTTGTGATTTCAGTTCCAAAATCGTGAGTGGTGGCTTGGTTATTTCAATGCCTCACCCTCCATTAGCTTTTGAATGTAAGAATAATGGTAGTGAAGATGGTGGTTGTGTAATCTTAGCAGTGTCAGAGTCTGGTATCACTTATATCTGGAATTTGGAGACCATTTCCCAGGATGATGTTAAACCAACAAAGATTACTGTAAAACCTGATAAAGCAGAGAGAAACCAGCAGATGAGTGCAAGCTCAAGGAAAAGCCGTACTTCTATTATCTCTGCCAGATTACACGCTCTGGGCATGGGCCAACAAGTTGTTGCCCTAATTGCTTATGGTCCATTAGACTCTCCACAGTTCAGTCTTGTAAATGTTTGCAAAACAGGGGAGAATATTGTTATAAATGCTGTGGATCAGACTGAAACTATTCAAGAAAACATGGCAGCTTTGGTAAAAGGTGGGACATGCAGTTTCTAAAATGCTTTAATAACTCATGATTCTGCAACATTTGCTTATTTCTTAAAGAAAAGAAATGGAGAAAAACTTAAATCTTTTATTTTGAAGGATCAAACTTTCTCTGTTTCTTTTAATTTTCAATAATTTATTTTAAAATTTTGTTAGGCTTACTTTCATTGATTTTTCCCTTTTTGTTTTTTTTGATGATTGTTTGTTGTAGATTTTCTTATCTCCTGAGCTGTTTTTCTATTTATTGGAAAAACTCTTATTTCAACTTTCTTGGGTTCTGAAGAGTGAAGAGCACTTCTGTTATCATTTTTCAATCATAATATTAAGAATTTTTTGTTTCTTGGGTACATATAAAGAAGTCCAAGGGGGGAGAGGGGATTTGAGCCATGGACATTCCCCCTCGTAAGGAGTAACAACTGCTAGACCAAGCCTCGGTTGCTGCTTTTGTGTACTATTTATGATTTCAGGAATCTATTTTATTATTTTTTACTGTTGTTTCATCTGCAAAAAAGGATTTACTTTTGCAGCACTAAGTTGAATTAGGGAAAGGAAAAGGATGATCCACTGAATTTAGTACATTGAAATGATGAGCTTGCTTTCACACAAGTTATTCCAAATTTGTTTATACAGTTGCATTTAAGATCCTTGTGTTGACTAATTCCAAAGTCTAGGTGTTATGAGGCTGAATCTTTTAGTATAGCTATAATATTGAAATTTCCATTATACAAAATGAGCAATAAATCTTTGTTAAGGAAGTTATTAGACCTGCTAAATTGGGTAAATTTTGATATTATTATGTCGTATCCATTTGTTCATGATATAATTCTACCATACACCTAAAGATGTAACATGAATAATGTCATTTAACTTGAATTTATGGGACTGAAGTCTATGGCAAAATTAAGTCCATGTGATCATTATTTCCCATATAGACAGTTCTTTGGTGGAGTGATTGTGCTTATTTGTAGGTGGTATAACCAGAGAAAATTTTGTGGCAGGTCTCCAAGTTCCAGAGTCTGGAGTGGCGGGTGATCCAAATGGCAAACCAAACAAAAAAAGAGCTGCTCCTGATCCAGACCTTGCAACTACAAGAGGCATAAATGATACTGGTGAGGGAGGCTACATAATTGCTTGATTTTACTTCAGGCTCTGGGTCTGATTTTTTATCACATGAATTGATTTTCTTATGAAGCATCTGCTTCTAAATTCTCATGGTTTGTGGGTAAAAATCAAACCATATGCTACCTCGTTTATGCTACCTCTTTTTTTTTATTAAATAATAGTTCTGTGCTACCTCCCCTTTCCCTCTCCCTTCCAGAGGAGCTAATGGCTCAAATAAAACCTGCTTGCCTTCAAGCCTTATTATTATTTTTTTATAAAGAATTAACATCACTTTTATGCATGGATATTGTAAGCACAATATATAAATGTTTAACAACACCCTTGGCTTAGCAGAATAAAATATTAAAATATGATGTATCCTATGCTTCGTGTCTGTGTGCTGTTTGTACTGGAAGGTATTGATTGCAATATTCATAGTTGTATCTTAATCTTTGGATGGATCAACATGTCTTGGACGAAGCATCTTGTGATATGTCTGATGAGGCAATAACAAGAACACAGCATAACATACTGCATTATCTTGTTGTCAATATTATACATGATTTAATACGTATCACGTCTCTACAATAGTTGCTGAAATAAGCCCTTTTTTCTCTGGAGATTTATTCGTTGGTGATTTAGGAACAGGTCATGGAGAGAATGTAGATGGAGTCCTTGTTGATGATGATCCAAATGAGCCTACCATGGGTGAGAAACTTGCGAGTTTAAGTTTAGTAGAAAATGGAAAAAATGAAGCCTGTGGAACGCAAGAAGGAGAAGAATCCTCTCCTCGTGCCAAGCATCCCATTGCAGATTCAGTTAATGTTCTGCTTAAGCAGGCACTGCATGCTGATGATCGCGCACTTCTATTAGATTGCTTATACACCCAAGATGAGAAGGTTGGTTCCTGCAAACAGGTTTTTTATTGATGGAAGTATGCTTGACTTATATATGTAATCTTAAAGCTAATATGACAATATTCTCCTTTTTCAGGTTATTGCAAATTCAATCTCTCAATTGAATCCATCTGATGTTCTCAAGCTTTTACGATCTCTATTATCTATAATTCAATCAAGGTAAAATATTATTATATGTAAGACCAACTGTGAGTTACATTGAAGATACTTGCACTCTTTCTTTTTTCTTACTAGTATAATTGTATGTGAAGTTTAGTATGTACGGTTGACCATGGGGAAAAGAGTGATGTTAACAAGGCCTATTCACTTCCTTTATGGTGGCTTATCAGTTTCTACAAACAGGTGTTATAATAGCAATGCTAATTTGCCTTAGAAAAAAAAAAAAAAAAGAAAGGTGGGGGCCCGGGAACATTTTGTATTTGCTGTCACCCAAATCTGAAATGTACTTCTCCTAAGATTCTACCACACTTGATTCCAACTTGTCTAAACAGCAAGATTTCATTTTTGATAAGCATTGAAGGGTAATTGCAGTCGTTATCCTTTTAGCTATTAGAAGTTTTCATGGTTCCAGGAATCGTTGTTATTCTTTTCTTTTTGTCATTTTTTTTTTTATGTTTCTAATTTTAAGGTAAGTTACTGATTCAGTTTGTAGCATTTAACAATGTTGCTAAGCCAGCTGTTTTTATTAATACTTTGTAAGAATTTTTTTGGTTAAAATCTGGTTTTATCCTTTCAACAAGCAGCACAGACCAAAATGGCTTACGCAAATATTTTTCTGAACTCAGAACAAGACATTAGTTTAACTTGTCCTTTCTTGCAGACTGGTCCCTGAAAGACCATAGGGCCTAATCTTGAACCAAAAACATAAAAATGATGCTGTGATATTTGCAAATTTTCAGGACAGCAAATGAGACAAGTGCCCTTTTTTTTTTTTTTATCTTTAGGTTTAGATAATGTAGTTCTCTTGTTTTTCACAAATAATTTCTTCCAAAGTCTTATCAATCTTATTGGGCTGCTATGTTTCTAATTCACTGCAGGGGTGCAGTATTGGCGTGTGCCCTCCCTTGGATAAAAAGTTTACTTCTTCAACATGCTAGTGGAATTATGTCCCAGGAATCCTCTCTGCTTGCCCTTAACTCTTTGTATCAGGTCAGATAGGGAGTCTTCATTGTGGGTGATTTTTTTTTTAATAAATCATAACTTGGATCTTATACTGGCTAACTTTGATATCATAATGTGAATGCTTGTTTTTTGTGCAGCTTATTGAATCTAGAGTCTCAACTTTTGAATCAGCTCTTCAAATATCAAGTTGCTTAGACTTCCTTTATGCAGGGGTATGTGTTATGTTAAAGTTTGTTTCTGGTGAAAATTTTGCAAGTGAATTTATGACTTATAGAGTATTGTTACTTTTCTCAATTTCTATGACAGATTGTTGAGGATGAGTTCGACGAGAATGCCACAATCCCAGTAATATTTGAGGACAAGGATGAAAGTGACGAGGAGGAATCAGAAGATGCAATGGAAACTGATCATCAAGAGAACGAAAATGAGGAAGCACTTGATGAAGCATTTGATGGTGTCAGTGATTTTGAAGGAATTGATGATATGAGTGACTGACTGACGGGTAATTACGACTGCTTTGGCCTCCTTCCATCTTTCAACCTTGGAAACAGAAGAAAAGCAATGAGTTTCGAGACAATGACACTTGTTTCTCATTGCAAAATATACCAGACAGTTTATCAAAGATCAGCAAGAAGGATCATCCCAGAAATGTTGTTAAATCAGAGAAGATGAATCTAATTGAGGGTTTAGATTTTTGCCGGTTCCAAGTGTACGCCAGGAAAGCACAGATACATGTAACATGTAAGAGAAACGATTGATACAACTTTGCAGTTACTGTTGCTATACCTGGATTTACTTATTTTACTTTATTTTTCTATTTTCGAACAAATAGTGGAAAACTCATTGTCATTTTCGATTTTAGTTTCTTTTCTGAATTTTATTTTTTATTTTTAAGAGTTTGGCGGAAACTTTATTTTAGAATATTTTTATATATTGTTATAGATGTAATGGTTCTTTATATATATAAACATTAAATGCAGAAATTGAAAGTTGATAAAATGATTTTAAAATAAATTACAAGGGTACCATTTTATTTAAATTGTTTTCACTTAAAGACGAGCGATAGCAAATACAAAATCCTTAATATTTTGGTAGCATATAATGTTTATTAAAATGATAATATATGGCATCTGTTCCTAAACCTAATTTTTAACTCTTCTTTTCGTTTTCTTTTCCATAATTTAACAAAGAAATCAGAACTTATGCAAATACCTCGGCAATTATTTGTAAAGTACTAATTTTTTGGTTCTAGACAAATTATACATAAAATTGTATAAGATCTAAGTGTCAAGCTACCTTCTCAAAGCATGAAGGTTATTTGTAAGTACTAATATTTTTAATTTCATTTTAAAATATCGGATTTTAACAAAATATTTCAAAGATTAGTTAAACTTAATTAAATGTGAAATTGTTTTATTTAAGTAGCATATGCAATTTTATGAGAGTATGTTTATCATTATAAATAGACATTATGGATTTGTTGTTAATAAAAAATCTATATGATCATAAAATTTTTATCAAACTATTATTAGAAAATTAGATAAAAAAACAAAAGATTAAGAAAGTAAAATGACTTTACAGCGCATCGAACCTTTTCATTTTTTTTAAGATTTTAATATGGTTTTAAGATACAATAAAAATTTAAACACTTCAAGTAAAACAGTAAAAAATGATTGTATGAGAGTTCTTTTATATAATTTTACTTTCCTTTTGTTATTTTGTCTAATTTTTATTTGTATTTTAGTTTTTGTTTTTCCATTATTTTTTTTATCAAAAAAATAAAAACAAAAATCTTAATTTTCAACTAGCTGGAGTAATGATAACGTAGCATGCTCTAACTAGTTAATGTTTGGAATAAGGTTGCAACTTGTAAGTGATGACAATAAAGCTTTATTTGGCAGGATAGATGAAAATGAATGAGGATGGAAACATTTTTAATAATTATATCTAAGATTATATATCTAAAATTATATAACTAAGATTATACCAAACTTTTAATGAAATAATCCCCAATATTAATATTCATTACCATATCATGTACATCTTGGATAAAAGATCCATGCAAGTTCAAGAATGCCAAGGTAATTTCCAATGATTTGGCTAGAGGTACCAGACCTGCTACGAGTAGTGTTCATTTGCCAATCTTTTACCGTGCCATTATTACTATAATAATTTGTGTTATATATATATATATATATATATATATATATATATATATATAAAGCGCTCAAGAAAAGGAAATAATTGACCATAATTCCCTCTATATGGTTATGCTTATTGTTAGACGTAAGAATTCTCTGCCAAATGTAGGCCGAGGGTTCATCGATCTCTCTTGACCGAGCAATTATATTCCAACCATTGTTGTACTAAGTTCCCTGTTCAACTGGGACTCATTGTAACGTGCCAAGTGTTGGTGAATGCTTGGATTAACGTTGCTGATGACAAAAATAGGGCACATTTCCTGCCTATAAATTTCTTCGTGATCGCTTGAGATTTAAGACTATAATTTTTTAAGCTGTGATCGATTAAAAAAAATGTCAAGCCAAAGTACTTCTCAGAATGTTGCAAACATGGCTGGTGAAATGACTGGTCAAGCTCAGGTAACAATTATATTTCTTATCAAAAAGCATTAATTGTTGTTAGGTTATCTAGATGATGAACAATGTCAAAAATGAAATTGTGGCAATGGGTTCTTTTTATATTTGACTTTCATGAATCAGACAATGAATTGAATAGCCTGATATATCTTAATTTTCCTTGTACAGCTCAAGAGGGATGAGATGATGAATCAGGCATCCCAAGGGCAGGCCACCAACTCTCAGTCTTCTAATGATCAGAAGTCTACTTATACTTCCCAGGCCACCAACTTCCTTCAGCAGGCATCACCCAGTTTCTTTTGTTTCTATTCCAAATTTAATTTAGATGTTGCTTTTAGTTAAAACAATGTATAATGATTTTGTTCTTCCCTTCTTTGGGATATTAATTAATTAATTAATTCTTTGTTCTTCTTTTTTTTCAATCTGTTTGGTGCAGACAGGAGAGCAAGTGAAGAACATGGCACAAGGAGCAGCTGATGCCGTAAAGAACACTTTGGGAATGAACAGTACTGATAATACCTCTGATGCCCCCAACCCAAGCCCCAGCACCAACCATCCAAGCAACCCATCTCCCAGGACTTGAAGCTAGCGTTTCCACAAAGCGTTTCTGTTTTGCTTTGGTCATTTGCTATTCAATTTACTATTTTTCATTTGATATGTAAGAGCTAGGGTTGTCATCTATCCTGTTGTCTCTAATGTTCGTTAAAGTTTAAATGGATGCAATCAACTTTTGAGTGATTTTGAACTCAATTAATTTCATTTGTTTTTGAAACAAGAAAATTCAAAGTTGAAACTTCATTTAAAAGATGTCCTGTGATTATAATAAACAAAACAATTACTTTCGTCCATAACATATAGGTTAATTTGAATCCAAAACTATATATTGGAATAATTTTTCTCCTTTCTATATTTAGGATTGATCAAGATTATATCCTCTAAATATTTTTGGGATAATTAATGAGAATAAAAAATTTCTAATTAACTTTGCCCATGGCATGCCCCTGGTGAGGGATATATATCACAAAGGAAATTCTTTTATTTATAAACTTCATCTTCAGCTTGAGCTTCAATAGGGGTCTCCGCCGCATGCGGGATTTTACAGGGAATTGGATTAAGAGGTTTTTACCTTAATATAGAAATGATAAACGACATTTAAAAAAAATCGTAATGAATAATCATGTGCATTTTTATCAAATCAAAAGATTCTCCATATCTGTATTTATTTATACATATAAAGATAATTAATACAATATTATAAAATATTTAATTTCTTAAAAAAATCTTTTTAGTTGCACGATTTAATTTACATAAAATATTTGTTTAGATTTATTTTGATGAACTGGATTATAAATATTTAAGAAAATGTTATTTTAAAAATTTTGGTAATTAAATTTTATTTAGCAAAAAAAGAATTTATTTTTTATTAAAATTTAAAAGTTCATTTGAATGTTCTTCATTTTGTAATTAGCATCGTTAAATTCGACCAAAAATTAACATTGTCGAGAGTCAACCAAAATTATTAAAATAATTATTGGTCTCACTCCAAAAAGTTTTCATTGGTTGACCCAATTGATACCTCAAAAGATACGTTAGTTTCAACAGTTCATTAAAGCCCATTTAGACTCATTAAAATATTATAAAAATATTTTTTATTAACATTTGATTTTTTAATTATATTTGAATTAAAATTAATAAAAATTAGTTATTTAATACCTAATAAAATAGATACACATGCCGACTTCGAGCTTGAAAAATCTATGCCAAGGCCTGATCCGGATTGGGCTGCAGTCCGGCGGTGGACAGGTTTAATCCGTGGCACGAAAAGGATGTCATGTATAAGAATCCAACGGTCTAGATTTTATGGCTGTACACAAAAGAATTATAACGGATTGTAGTCTATCCCCCCTTTATTCTTTCCTGTCCAGCAAGATCCATCGGCCCCCAAAAAAGATCTCCTTCAGAGAAGAACTGAAAATCTTCTGATCTTCTTTCTTAGAGAGACCGAAACAGACCCAAGATAAAAACATATAGTTTTTTTAGAAAAGATTGGGTCTGCTGTATTGATAAAGAGAATGTCTTTAACATGTGTGAAAATGTCTGAGGATGTTTGGTTAACTTGTCTTACGCATGCATTGTCTACTGAAACTGAAGAGATCATGGGTCTTCTTCTCGGAGATATTGAGGTTTGTTTTCTTATATAATCTTTTTTTTTTCTTTAAACCCATATCTCAAAATCCTTTTTTTTTTTGTGTTTTGTTTTTTACTTTAAATTGTGGGTTTATTTTGTAATGTAATTTGTATATGGTGCTGATGTTGATAGGGGGATTAATGTTGAAATTTTTCGGATTTTTTGAATTGTTAGCTGAATTGGGTTATTGGATTTTTGGTTGAAGTTTGATTATGTTCTTCCAAATTATACTCTTTTTATTTATATGCTATGGGTTATGCTTGAATTCAAGTTTTATCCTTTTCCTTCGCTTTATAAGTAAGATCAGAACTGAAGTTGCAAATACTATGCTCTTTATTTATATGTTGCAGCTTTTATTTGATTTCAAAGCTTATCTTTTTATCTTTTTCCTCATGAAATTCTGTGCTTGTACGTAGATTGATACTTTTCCCTGATTCCATATAGATTCGGTGTTGTAATTATTACTTCATTCCTTTTCAATAGAATTATAAAGTTACTATTTTTGAAAGTTCTTGCTTTGATTCAATTGCAGGTGGGTTTTTCATGTTTTAGGTGCTTCTTCGTAGTCCTTTGGTTCTGGTTTTCTTCTGCTTTTCCTTTTGAAAAAAAAGTTCAAGTTGATTAATATGTCTTCTTTGTCTCACTTAAAGTATGAATCTGTAAATTAACAATGTAGTCATGTTACTATTGGAGCCTCAGATTCTTTGTTGGAGATGCTGAGAAGTAGTTTACATCTTAGGCATTTTGTTTGTTTACTGAATTGTATGTTTTACAAATTCTAGTTCAGTTTGGCTACTGCAGATAAACTAAAGAAGTTCACACCACACTCTTTCTTTTTTTCTTTTTAGGTTGAGAATACTTTACTCTTTCTTTTGAGCTTATTTAAATGCTTGTTCTTTTTTTTTTTTTTTTTTTCGATACTAACGAGGACAATCTAGTTCTGGCATTATTGTTAAACGTTAGAAAATGCATGTTTGATGTATTTCACAAAAGCAATGTTAGAAGTGCGTCTACCTTTTCTTCATTTTGACTTTGTGGATCTTTGCATCTGATGAGCATTTTTACTAAAATAAAGTATTAGGAACTTGAATCTCTTTGTACAGGAAATAACTGATGAATGATGATAAATCTGGTATTTTCAATTCTTGCTTTCCTACCAAAGAGTATAGCAGAGCTGTAGTATGATGATTTTGCATTGGTCTTTTATTACTCTGTTTTTCACTTATATGACTCAGTTATGATGCTTTGTTCTCTTCTTGCAAATTTCAGTACTCAAAAGATGGAAATGTCACTGCATTGATATGGGGAGCATCACCACAATCACGATCTGATCGGCGGAAGGACCGAGTTGAGACAAATCCTGAACAATTGGCAGCTGCCTCAGCTCAAGCTGATATATCCTTAATCTTTCTGCATTTATTTCTTTGTTGTTAAAATAAATTGTTGTTCTGATGCATAGTGACATGTTCAAGATTGTTAGTTTTGTTGTGAAATTAACTTCAAGGCACAGAATGACTGCGTCAACTGGCAGAACAACAAGAGTGATCGGGTGGTACCATTCGCATCCCCATATTACAGTTCTTCCTTCTCATGTTGGTAAGTATTGAACGATTAGTTTTCTTTTGTAAAATTTAATTTACTGCTCTAGCTTTTTGCTAAGAAAAATATATTAGTCGGTTTGAAGCTCTATATCGAAATAAGTTGGGAGAATTATGTGATCTTTTTGTTCCCTTTTTACCTCTGTGGATTGACAACAACATTTATTACAGCACTTCAATTTTGTGTGCTGTTTTCTTTTAGTTTTTACTGAATTTTCACGTCATGTACTAATATCTTTGCAAATCCTAAGTTGTGTTTGTTGTCTACTTCAGCCAATTTATTAATTTCATGTATAATGAATCATTGAATGGATGAGTGCTTAGACATTTTTCATGTCTAAGTTATGCAATTTCAGGCACACTCTCCTATATTTACTGTTGGCTGCATTTTAAATTTACTCCTTTGGATGCAAATTAAGATTTTCAATTTTTTTGTTCTCTGTAACTTTCAACCTTGCGAGTGTGGAACCACATCCTTAAAATTTGAACCTGTGACATTGTGTAGCTGAGCTAAGAGTGCTTGCTTATTGTGATAACAAGTCTGTGAAGAAGAGGATTCTTCATTATGTAGGCACAGTTGGATTTTGAAGTATTGAACCGAACTTATTGGTCATTTCTTTTAACTTAAGACTACTTTTAGTTATTTCTTCTTAGATAGGTATATATTTATGATTGGTTGCTGGACATTTAAAATATCTTCCACCCCCTACCTTCTGCAGATGTGCGGACTCAGGCAATGTATCAACTACTAGATTCTGGATTTATTGGGCTTATATTTTCTTGTTTTAGTGAAGATACAAACAAGGTTAGTGCTTCATGCATGCTAAACCAAATCTAATCTTATAGAAGTGTTTGTTAACCCTGGAAAGCTCAAAACAGACTTGTGATAATTTCAGGTGGGAAGAATCCAAGTCATTGCTTTTCAGTCGTCAGATGGGAAGCAGAGTCATATATCAGGACCTATTGCTTTATCTCCTATGAATAGAAGCTCAGTTATTGATCTTGAATCATCTTTAAGTTCTTCCGAAAATGCATTGATGACATCTGGATCTGCAAAAGTAGATAGTCCTATGCAAGACACAGGTGATTCCAGATTAATTCAAGGATCTAGTAAGGTACAAGTTCTGATTATCAAAGTTAAAATTTGTCATATATCTTGTTACCATGTTAGGGCTCTTAAACCAGAAAAAGTAAGAAGGAAATAGGGAATGTTTTAGGTGATGGAATGGAACATATTTATCTATTATGCTGCATGGATTTTAGTTCGCATAAAAGGAGGTGGTTCATTAGATATGTTGTTACTTTGCTTAACTTGTCTCTAATATATGATATAGCCTTTTCATTCTTAGCGGTCTCTCTAATTTCCTCACTAAGAATGTTTCTATGCAACAGTGTTTTCTTATAGGAAAACACTGGGCCGTTCCTGCTGTTAATGTCTTCTTTGAGAAAGCTTACAACAGAAAACAACAAACTGAGCCTTTTCTCAGTATTTAGGATCAGCTGTATAGATAATATTGCACTGTTATACTGTATTTAAGATCATATCCTCCCATAAGGTCAATAAAACCAAGTGTTTTTCTTTCTTCTATGTGGGAGAAAGCTTAATAGAATTATATTTATTTGCTTGAAAACTAAAAATGGTGCCTAAGGAATTGAATATTAATATCTTGTCTGTATGTTTGCTGGGGAATAGAAAATTATGAATGTAATGCAATAGATTCTGCTTTTTAACTATGATAGCGGTTTTTGCTCCTTTTGGATCATGTATCCTAGGTAAGATATGACAGTCTTGTTGATCATTTGTTACTAATCTGGTGAAAGTGGGTTGAGTATCTATAAAAATGAGTTTTATATAGTGGTAAACATTCTTAAGTTTGTACTTGTACTTATTATTTGCTTCATGCTTTTATGCTCCACATGATATTATATGCTTTTCTTCCTTATGGTTCTCTTTCAATTGTTTGTGCATATGGAATTTGACTAGGGGGGGGGACGATCTGTAGACTTAGGAGGTTTCTTTGCTGATGCTGATGCCAACTATCTAGGGCGAGAGCAAAGCGGAGGAAACTATAATAACAATAGTATACAGCATGCTGTTGTTGATGTTGACCCCATGGATATGTCAGAAAGCATGCAAGAAGCCATGCACCGCTCGAATTTGGACATGAGGTATATACTTGATCTCATGATACTTTTTTTTTGGGAATTGGCACTAACAGCTCTTGGATTTGAAGGAGATCATTTGGCATGCATATGCTCAAACACAGAAACATGCATGCATGTGTGTTTCCGCATATGCCTACACTTGCATGGATATATATCTTTCTGGTGCATTTTCATGTACTAATCAACCATGTCTAACCTATTTGAAGTTGTTAGGAACTGTCAACTTGAGATAATCGTTGCCTTTTTGTTTGTTGACAGTGGTGCAGAGTATGTCAGGAAAGAAATTCCTCTTCATGTTTTGCCAACATCATCTCTTGTTCATCTTGACTCACCATTAAAGTCATTTACGGATTTACAACATGTACTATATGAAGAGGAGCGGGCAGCATATAACCAGGCCATCTTGCAAAATATGAGGTTTTATTTAATAGGCATTTTTTAACCATTCATTGGTATTTCTATTTTCCTACTGTAACTTATCATTTATATCTTATTCTAACTTGCTTCATTTGACTCAGAGATGGCAAAGTGCATCCACTTTCTTTCATCCATCACACATCTACATATCAGGCTTCCATGTGCAAGTTAATTGAATATTGGTTAGAACAGATGCAGACCTCTCTCATTATTTATGATTGTATTTATGTTTGTACTCATGTTCTTTCTTATTAATTTGCAGTTTAAGTCCTGCCATCATTGCACTTCAGGATCGATTAAAAGAGAATGAAATTCGGGTACAGAATTAAATTAAATTGTTTGATATAGCAGCAGGTTCTCTTAATTTTAAGTACTTAAGATAAAAGTTACATTTACTTTTGGAGTGGCCGAAGTTCCAATAGTTGGTGTTGCCAACTCCATTTGTCAATTTTGTTTAGACTTGTCCAGATTACTTCTCTGATTTATACACTGTGGATATGGGTGTTGCTTTCCATTTTTTATGGAAAAGGCATGCTTGGTGGCATTTGATATGTGCTATTTCATTGGATCTTGAATACAGACACAATCAATGCTATATTTCTCTTCGGTGGTATATGATATCATCAAAGTCTTTCTCATCTAAAATCTACTTTGGAGACTTGACAACTTCTGTTAAAACAGTTAGCAATGCTGACCGACGAAGCTAAGACTTTGGAGACTGAAGCCTTAAAGGGGAGTGGACCAAGTTCTCCTCATAATGCTTCATCTCATGGATTCCGAGGAAGTGCTTTGGCTGGCCAGAGAGACTTGCATAATTCAGCTGAGACCATCAGCATGAGGACATTTTCTGGTCCTGGGAGCCGAAGCAGAAAACGATCTTAATAAAATTTCTGGACCAATCCTCTTCTCAATGCAATTTGTGAGTAATAAATGTGCCTGTTCCATTAGTTGTGCCCTTAATTTATTTCTTCTTTGCTCTTTATATTGCATAGATACCCATGCTGTTTAGAGAATGTAAAATTTCAGACTAGCATGTTGTTTTGCTGGTGTTTCAGACTTTCTTTCAACTTGTCTATTAGATTTAAGATTAGAACCCAAAATGATGTTAACGATATTGATATGTTTTCTCTTTGGGATAGCATGTTTCTTATTATAAAAGAAATGAAGAAATTGGGTCATCAGTTATAGATCATAAATTGAATTATGTTGCTGAATTCAATCTCAAAATGTTACATATGTTTTCTCCAACTAATGATCATTGCTTCTCATTTGAACCCGTTCTCAGGTTGAATATGTTTCCGGGTTTATCTGAGGAACTTCTGCAACTTGGTCGTTGGTGATCAAGTTCAAGACTGTTTTAGAGGCAATACCACGAAGAGAACTTAGAGATTGTTGTTTTTGTGGTATTTCCAAAAGGAGACTCCCGAAGAAACTAGATGATTGGGTTTGGGATGAGTCTTCGAGGAATCAATGGTATTGTACATAATCATGTTTCTCTGGGACCTTGCAGTACTTTTGTGGAGTTATATTTTGATCGGGGGATTGCATTAAGTAATGGTAGCCCCCCTTTTTATGCTCATTTTTCATGTATGGGCAGAACATTCAGTATGTGTGAGATATTTATAAGTGTTTCGCTAACGAGTGCTTAGCTCTTGAGACACATTTTTTAAAGATGATTAAGATACTAGTTATACTAATATTTTTGTGTTAAAATTTCCTTTCCATTATGCTTCTCATTGAGGGTCCAAGTGTCCGTATATTCAGCATCCTCGAAAGCAAAAAATACACACCGAAGTTACTTCTCAAACAATGGCTAAGCCAAATTCTGATTCTGTTATCACACTGCAATCCTAGCTTTAATCGTAGCCAAACAGCACAAAGGAAACATATTCCTGCTTGGGTAGCCATTAACCGCCTGTTACTGGAATGGTCGTGTTGAACTTGAACACTTCTGGCTATGGCATCGAGTGGGCACTGGAAGATTTTTGGAATGCTTGATCATCCATTCCTACCAACACTGTATGCAGAGCTTGATTGTTGCCAGTACTCATGCTTGGTCATGGAATACTTTCCTGATGGCGACTTGCTCACTCTTCAGCAACGCCGGTCTGATATGAGATTTACCATCCCATCATCTAAGTAAGTCTTTATTTTTTGTTGTTGTTATTATTTTTTTAAAGAATATACATATTAAATTACTCAAAATTGGAATAAAAGGACTACATTACTTCTTTTTACACAGTACAAATACCTTTTTAACAACATCTATCATCAAGTGTTTAAGTTTTACCATCTTTCCGAGATCTAACTGAACGATGGCCCAAAGTAAGACAAAAGGAAAAAAAAATCTCAGCCATAGGTACCAAAAGGAAAACTTAGCCAACTGCTTTAGCTTTTGGTTTATTTATTTATTTGGTTCATTTGCTTTTGGTTTACTTGACTTATAATACTTAAAATGGTTCTCTCTTTTTCATGTAGTGCTATGCTAGTCCTATCCCCTGGCCCCGTCCTTAAACCCCAAAGTTGTTCATTTAAATCTCCCTTTTCATATATATAACTATATATATATGTATGTATGTATGTATTGGTTGAATGCATGATCTTAACAGGTCAACGATGGCGGCACTTCAACTACAAAAGCTGTTCTATTCATCATCACTATTTGTTTGCGGAAGAGAAAGCGAAGAACGTGAGCATTATTGAAGAGAAAATTTGAAATCATGTTTGATTGAAAATCGAAATGCATGAGCAAGTAACAATATTGTCATTGTCATGGACTCAAGGATGACTAAATCCTTATCTTATGGAATGAAATGGAATCCTAAAGCATGTGAGCCGGGGACTCTTGTCCCATATGCTATACATGTTCTGTAGCATAATAAAGTAGATAACAATGGAATTCGAAATTTAATTCAAATGAATCATTTATCTTTTTTAAAAATTAAATTTTAACAAAGTCGAAAATCAATTCTCAATATTTATAAATTTTTATTTCTCAATTCCCCAAAAGTCTTGACCTCTTTTGTACTAAAACATAACAACTTGTTATCCGAAAAAATTTACTAGTTAAACATATATCCTTAATTAATTAGCATTTTTATTTTAATATAGATGATTTTGGACTAGACAAAAAAATTTACTCTTAATAAATTTCACCCCTCTTTTTTCAAGATTCGGACTCGAGAGACCTCTAAAATAGTCTTAAATTCTAACTGCTGGTTGGATGTGCCCCTCATGATAATTAACAAAAACAAATGAAGCTAACATGAATATTGTTAGCTAATACTAGAAATGCTAACAACATAAGAAATGGTCTTCAACTTCTTGACTAAGTGGCTAAGAAGATTTAGGAATACAAGAAAGGTGGGAATTTGAAGCCCACCATCTTTATCTCCTATAAAGAAAATACAAGAAATGAAGCTAATAACCTTGTGATTACTTCGGAATATAAATAAGTTTGGTATTAAGGTCAAATTTGTCAATGTATTATGTGTTAATATTGAATTTTGTCATTGTACTTTAATTTCGTTGATTTTTAGATATAAAGTAACAGAAATGATGAAAATTAATTTTGCTTACATTAACAAAATATTTCGTAAAATATTTTAATATTTTTATTTTTGTTAAAAAAATCAAAGTAATTGAAAGCATAATAGTAGGATTTGTCATTTGCATTAACACAATATTTTGTAATATTCCGTGAAAAATATAAATTTAAGATAAATTATTATATCATTAATTGTTGAGTTTTGAAATTTCACATACAGCATTGACAGAATAATACATACCTCTTAGGGTATCATAGAGAAAAAAAAGTGAAACATGTAAAATATATAAAAACTTCTTAATCTTATTTGTAAAATTAAAAAATTTTACTATTAGATTATGAAAACGAACTCTAAATTTAAATCTTTCGTAATCCATATATATGTATAATAGTAATTAAGTTTTTTTTTTTTGGTTAAAAAGAAATAAAGTAAAGAAAATCTCCTTTTACCTAGTAAAAACGCACGCACACAAAAACACGACAAAATAGGGGTGTTTGTCAAAGGAGAATGTAAAAGAGTGGTGGGGAAGAAATAAAGGGGAGGGGAATATAATTAAGTTGGTCGTGGTCATGCATGGGAACGATTCCCAAGGCGAATCGAATCAGCCCACTTCTCTTTACAGTTTGCTCTCTTCTTCCTTTACCCTTCTCCAAGAGAATGGAGGCCAGGCCATATATCTTACATATTCTCCCTTCATGTGTTATTTCTTTTCTGAGAGAAAATTGAAAGAAAAGAATTGGAATAGTATGCAAAGCAGCCGCAGAAAAAGAGAGAAAAGAAAAAGATGGTCAAAATCAAAGCCTCGAAGGACTTGTTATTCCATCATCAACTTCAAACCTATCTTTATTGAAACTCACCATTTGCTCTTCTTTTTTCTCTCTTTTTGGTTTGCCTTTTCTTTTTCTTCTTTTTTTTTTCTCTCCTCTGCCTAGAAAATTATCAAGAGATAATGAAAAATGTGCATGCAT
The DNA here is from genome assembly GCF_047325235.1 of Durio zibethinus. Taxonomy (NCBI): domain Eukaryota; kingdom Viridiplantae; phylum Streptophyta; class Magnoliopsida; order Malvales; family Malvaceae; genus Durio; species Durio zibethinus. The sequence goes on along the minus strand of NC_143187.1, from coordinate 2,341,473 downwards.
GATTCCATTTGTATTCCATTTAGGTGCTTTCTTTTCTAATTTTTTTTCTCTTAATATTGATGTTGCGACTTACCAATGAGAGGAAAAAGGAGATTTGGTCTGGCAATTTGAATCCCTAATCATGTAACTTGATTTTAATTCTATTTTATGAATTAAAAATACATGAAAAATGTAAATGGGAACTTTTTATTTTATGAAATTACTTAATAAAAATTACAATCACAATCAAATAACTTTCAATATCCTTTAAATAATATATCCATAGAAGAAATCGATGAGCATAACCCGAATATTATAGGAGTTTGAGTATATAGTAATTATAATATTTTTTGGAATGATGCAATATATATTTGGGGTTTACTTTCAAAGAATTCCTTAAGAAAATAAAGATGGTGCCACAAATTGAGTGCATGTTAAAAAAAAAAAAAAACAGTGGTTTTGAGTTGGTGAAAAATTATAGGGAAATTCGTTTACTCGATTGGAGCTCAAGTACAAAAAGGAGAATATTCAAATATGTAAAGCAGCAACAATTTTACTCATACATATTGACTGGCATTGTTGTTGATTCTCCCAAGTATAGTTGAGAGAGACATCTGAACAAAAAAAAAAAAATTGAAAGAGACAAGACCAAAAAAATTGAGATAAGATGTGGCCCTGCCTAGGTTTTATTGTTCAGAATATTCATGTAATGGCAAGAAATGCTTGTTTGGATTCTTGACTGTAAAATGAAATGCAGCCATATTACCAACAAGAAGTTGATAAAATTGATAAGAATCGTTCACCTTAACATAAATATTTTAGATTTGTGTTTAATCGGTGATTTTTTATTGGAATCATTTTTAATACACGACTCCTAATCATTGTTTTTATATTATTGGGTATTGCACATTTTGTCATAACTTTGAAAAATTGAGCAACTTATTTATCTCTATATTTTTTCGTTAAAACAAAACAGCCATATTGGCTTAGATTTATTTTTCCCCATATTTTGTTTGAGGGGACTGAGATTGCATTGGCCGTGCTAGAGGAGGAGGGTCCCAGATGCCACTGGTCAAAGAGCCTTTTCTAAGGTTCATGGTTTCACTTGATTGAACAGAAAATTTGGATTAGCTCTGTTGTGCTTGTAGGCTGACAGGATCTTCTGTTTGCTTTTATGTGGGATCCTGATTTTGTTGGCCTGCTGGCCAGGTCTACATGGCTGAATCAATGAGGTAACTCCAGCTTGAGTTTGAGAGTTGGACTACACTATAGTTATATAAGCAAACTGTGACCAAAATGTCTTTCTGACTTGTATGAATTCGAAACATCCAATCTAACTTGACAATAAAAATTAACATTATAACCATGCTCAATTTGAACCCAAAATGACATTTAAATCTGAATGAATTGAAAGATTTATTCGAAATGATTAAAACTTGAATCTGAATTGATTTTACTTTAAAGTTAACAAAAGGAACATGAATGATTATAATTCACTAATTTAAATGTAAATTTAAATTATCTAAATTCAAAATAATTCGAACTCGAAATAATTTGAACCTAAACAAATTTAAACTAAAAGATGACTTGACTTAAGGTTATCTAAATACAACTTAACCTGACCAATCGTTATCTCTACTATTATCTCATGTCATTATTTGCCTATTAAGTTTATTAATTTCACTTGTGTGTTCAAAAATTTTTTTAGTTTTTTAATTTCACTTGTATTGGAAACAAAAGTATTATTTATGTGGAAGAGAAATTAATGAATTATTTTAGAGATTTGGTGCCTGAATCCCTAAACTTATAACTCTAATCATTCGGAAAGTTGTTGATTATACTTAAAAAATTACGATAATCTCATGCCATAGGCACTTTGGTTTCGATTTCGTCGACCTTTAAAAATAAAAAAGATAATGATGAAAAATTTATTAATAAAATTTTTTTGTTCAAATAAATATGGTAAATTATTCTTCAATGGGAAACATTGATTCTTTAACCCCATAAGTTCACAAGCACATCAAGTGGAATAATAATGTGTATATAATCCCTCACTTAGTGTCAGAAGGAAATTTGCATTGGGTTGCGAAAATATAAAATAATAAAATAAAAAAGAGCTAAATTGTTTCTATATTTCCCAGATTTACCCAATAAACTATGTATTTGTGCATTCACTAAAATTTATAATCATATCCCAAAACCCTAAAAGGAGCCGGAGCCAAAGCATTTATTTCAAATTAATTTTCAAAATTTCCTGTCTTTGGAATCATAGCCTGAATTTTCCTTTATCCCTTTTCCTCCTTTAGATTTAAATTTTTTTTTATAATTATTTCATTTATCAAGACAATGTGAAGAACAAGAAAAAGTACATACACAGCCCTCCATTTATTCCTTTTCCAGTGGTCTAAGATTGTATATAAAGAGCCCTTCCTTGAGTCATTTCCTTCAAGGATTCCTTCAACTTCACCCTCTTCATTATATCATCAGCTTTCTATTATTCTAATTATTCAGGTTAGTTTATTTTCTTTGTATCTAATTATAAACTTGTCACTTCAAAATCCTAAGGTTTTTTTTTTTTTTTTGATACATTGTGTTTTTGTTTGTTCCTGTTTTGTCCCCTGATCATGTTGGATTAAATGGTTTTTTTATGTAGGAGAAAACATGAGCAGGCCAGGAGATTGGAACTGCAGGTCATGCCAGCACCTGAATTTCCAAAGGAGGGACTCCTGCCAACGTTGCGGGGAATCTCGGTCGGGTGACTTTGGTAGCTACGGTGGGAGGGGTGGCTCCTCAATTGGATTCACCACCGGCTCCGATGTTCGACCAGGTGACTGGTACTGCACTGCTGGAAACTGCGGCACCCACAATTTTGCCAGCCGTTCCAGCTGCTTCAAATGTGGTGCACTCAAGGATGACTCTGCTGGAGGTTTTGACTGTGACGTCCCACGTTCCAGAGGATTTGGAGGTAATCGATCCGGATGGAAATCTGGCGACTGGATATGTACCAGGTGATGAATTCTTGTTACATTTTTTCTTTTAATATTTGACAATGGCGGAACTTTTCCGTACAGAACTTTGCTTTTGGTTTTGCTCGCCAGATTCTGTTCTTTGAAAGCTTTAGTTGTTACTATCTATATATCATTCTTTTCCTTACTATATAGATTTCCTTTTGACTGCTTTTGAAAGCTTTAAGAATTAAAAAAAGAAAAAAGAACATTAAGAAAATGACCCTGAATCTATTTGTTCTTGTGGAAATTTCAATTCAACTTTTACATATATGATGGATGAATGCAGGTCAGGATGCAATGAGCACAATTTTGCGAGCCGGATGGAATGTTTCAGATGCAGTGCCCCAAGGGACTTTAACAATAGAACTTCATACTAAAACCATGCTATCCATTTTTGGGTACATTTTTTTTCACCATATTCTTTTTTTTTTTAACTTTAATTTCTTCATTCATTTTGATTACAATTCTAATTAATAGACATGGCTTGACCTTGTAGGTGTTGCAACCAAGTAAGAGAGATCACTAAAATGAGAGAATATTACTGCTTTTTCTTGATTATATTCCTTTGGAGTGTGTGCTAGAAATTCCTTAAGGCGAAGAAACATGCATGGTGTAAAAGCCGTTTGTTGATCACCACCACAAGCAATTTGTCCCTTAGCATTTTGTCATGTTTTTCCTATAAGAATATAGCAAATGTACTACTTTTGTGATGATGATGCTTTCAATCTATCGTTTATTGTCTTCTTTTTATGTATTTTAGAGAGTATTTATATTGTAATGGTGCTTGGCTTTCGTCGAAAAAGATGATTCTCTTCTCTTTTCCCATTAGTAAAAATTATTATTTGCATGAACTTCTTCAGGTAGATTAAAAAAATGACCCTCTCTCCCTTCCCATCTCTCTCCTTTGTATGGTGACTGATCATTATCTGATGGGACGAGTAATCTCTAACTTCTATAACAAGTGAGTCTTTAAGGCTGCTTCAAACTGAATGTGGGTTCGAAAATTTGGTTTGGAAAGTGATTTAAACAATATTATTGCTATGATGAGGAACAAGAGTTTAATAATATGAAGATCAAGGGAATTTGTAACTTCACTGTATATAAGGGACCACGTTGGGTCAAAATTCACGGAATATTTATGAGCAAATTTTTCTTTTGAAAAGCCTGAGGGACAGTAAATAGTGATTCCCCTATAATAATTTTCTAAAAGAGAACCTAATTATGAGTAATAAATAGATATTGCAAAGCTTTAAAAGTATATTGTTGATTGTACACATCCTTTCCTTTTATATATTTCTTTGTTCAATTACTTCTTTTTGGGGAAGGATGGTGTGGAAGTAGGATTTTGTATATAAGGAATAATATGCAATTCAATGATATTGCAATTTAAGATTTTGAGTTTGAATCTCAATCATAATTTAAAAGATTAAAAACTAACATACCCGAAAACATATTAAACTTAATTGAAAGGGTAATAATTTTTTTTGAAGAGATTTGAAAGGATAATAAATTAATTAAAAATAAGTGCACTCCAAATTCAGGTTCGAACATTAAATATGATCATTAAGCAAAGGAGAATTTAATTAGTAACATATAGAAACGTTGTCCAATAATAACAGCAAACTAACACTTGAGGCTAATCTTAATACCATAGGGGAAAAAAATTAAGGCTGGTCTAAAGGTAAATGTGTTCTAAAATCTTAAACCTTTTGTTGTTTTTATGGTATCACAGCCTTTTAATTTGATGTTTTATATACTCCATAGAGGTAATTAGTTTAGTGTTACACCATTGTCACTGTGCTTGTATCAAAAAAGATGATTCTCTTCTCTTTTCCCATTAGTAGAAATTTTAACTATCAAGAACCATTTCCTCTTCGTTGTAACTTGTAATCAAATTAATGTCTTTAAAGAGGAAATGGTTCTTGATAGTTAAAATTTGGATTTTCAACTTAAAAGCTTTACATTTCTTTTTTTTTTTTTTTGGTAAATTAGATTTTAAACTTTGGGAAGCATGTAGAGTTTATGTTTATAGGATGGAAAGCGCAGCCTCTATTGTCTAAACTAAATTAAACTAAATAAATCATTATAATTTAGCGAATTTGTTTGGCCTTTTTTTTTTTTTTTTTTTTTTGTTCTTTAATCTCTGCATATTTTCTGAAACTGAAGAACATTTTTTTTTAATGTAAGAAACTGCTCTTTTAAATTGGTGGAATTTGAATTTGATCAGTACTCCTTTAATTAATTAATTTGTGTGAAGTCAAATATACATAATTACCATTAGACTGTTCCTTAATTTAGTCACATACATGATTAAAAAATCAAATTGCTTCCAATTTGGAGAAGTTGTTATCATGCCAAAAAGCTAAGTATATTCAAAACATAAAATCACATTGGATTCCCTTTATTGACCTATATTGTATCCCAAAAAGTTTACAAATCGTGGATTAAAAAAAGCTAGCAACAATCTATTCATTAACGTCTCTTCCAACACTGCTACTTAGGGTTTGAGAAAAAAATCGAAAATCAATTTGAATTTATTAATTTTATTACTACTTAGTACTACTAATATTTATTAATTTTATTCTTTAAGTAAAGATTCTTTGTCTTCCTTTTTCAGCTAACTTTAATTATGTTTACCTCATTTTGTGTTTAATTATCCTATTGATATTAATGAAATGTCTAGTCCTCTTATGGCTAGTTTATAAAGTAATCTTACAAGCTTGTTTGGGGCCCATGATGTTCTCCTAGTTGCATGCACTCTTGCTGTGCTATATATACTCCTTTTAATATTACATTATTATCCCATATTGAAAGCATATGCTATAAGATAAGACCTTGAATAATTTAAAAAATTATATTATTTTTTATACAAAACCGGTTGCAAATTATGGATAAGGGAAGAGATAATATATGTTAGAAATTGAAACACCAAACACCTCTTGAGCAGGTGGTTAATTGAACCAACTTGATTAAGTTTCAAATTTAAAATGATTATATATTTTTATAATGATTATGTTGCAATAGTTAAAAAAAAAAATGTACTCCTTTTTAAGTTGGTTTAAGGTTGGATCAAGTTCCTACTATGACCATGTTTGGGCCTTGCTAACACAAGGATTAAAAAAACAAATATTATTGTCCAAAAACAACCAGCAAACGGTCCTCGACAGACTTAAGCAATAGTATTTTATTACAGAGTCTTAATCTGAAGAGTGATCTAAGAAACAACGTTAAAGTCTGGCTGGTCTTGGATTCTCCGTACTTAGAGGCTGAGATGGGGATTAGCTATAACATTCCTCGACATTGAAAGAGGCTTTTACAGTTGAAAGCTTTTATTTGATTCTTTATACATATCCCCTCTAAAATGATTCCCCTTCGCCTTTGGTTCTTGATGATAAGGATCGATTTTCAATGATATTAATAATTTAAATCAAAAATTAAAAATTTTCTAATATTCGGTTTTCATATATATATTTTTTTATCTCATCGTATCCTCATGATACATGACCTCTAAAAATAAATGAATATTTATATTTTAAAGTGTTTTTTTAATGGTTTTCAATTTAAAATAGAAATAGATTAACCTTGAAAAAAATTTGCTACTATCTCATAACTAAGAGTTCATTATAAAAATGAGATTAAAAGTAAAATTATTAGTTTAAATGGAATGAATATTTTCTTTTTATATTTGAAAAGATTAAATTTGAAAGACGAAAAATGTATAAATTCATTATTTTTTATTTTCGACTATCAAATAAAAAATAACAATTTTTTTTCCTTTTATCTTTCCCTAATCAAACTTAACACAATGCAAATGAAATAATTTTTTAATTGCTGAAGATTCAATTACTAATAAATAACATTAATACCAAAGAGGCAGCCTAATCATTATCGAATTGATAGCAATCTATCACTCAATCATTGTCAAATCGATTTCTATATCTGTGAAAATCTATCCAAATGCAATTCTTTATTTCTAGTAGACTACAACCAAATAAGATTTTTATTATTTAAAATGAAATTTATGGGTCACACAATTCATTAAAAACAAAGTAGAACGATAGTTGAAAATACATTGAATATAAATTGATATCTGCCTTTTTCGAAGAAAACATATAAATTGAAATAAATGTACTTTACAATTTAAATAACTTATAAGCATGTTTTTGCATTTACATTTATACTTATATTAATGGTAAAGAACACCAATGTGAAATGTGTGTGCATTTGAAAAAAAAAAAATTAAATAAGCAGTTGTTAGTAAAAGAGCGATGTGTTAAAAAAAAATTCTTAATTCAATTAATTTATACAATTAATTTTAAAACTTAAAAAATTAAATTAAATAAATTTAAAAATTTAAATCATGTATATATAATTTCTTTTCCTGTCAACTAAACTATTGTTTCTTTTATACAAAAAAAAAAAAAAAAAAAAAAACGAGGACAACAAATAGTTTTAAAGGTAAGTAATTTTCAAAAAATTTATTTATTATGTATTACAATATGAGAAATGATTATTTTTTATTATGTAATTCAAAATTTGTATAAAAAAATCAATTACATAATATTAACACATATTCACTTGTTATATATAGTAAAGAAATCAAAGGTTCCTCTTTATGTACGTCAAAAAGAAAAACAACAAAGAAGGATTATGAATATGAGACTTAACATTGTTATTTAATGCAATCATTTAAAAAAAACAAATCTTAACGTGAGAGATATCAATGGATAAGGAACAAGACAGATAAAGTATTCTTTATTCTTATTTTTATATTATATCTATCCTTATACTCTCATCCAACGAATATTTCAAATTTATTTTCATCTCCATCCTTTGAGTATTTAATGAGTATAGATAAAATAATCATGAAGACATGTTATTCTACTTGTTTCAGATTTAGTAGAATTTTACCCCTTGGATTGCTTTACAGACTAATCTTTCCTTAAAATCTTTGGTAATTTCTTGGTTCATAACTCATATGTACACCTACATATACAGAGTAATACGTGTATGTGTATAACAAATGAACTACGCGCACACAACATACGCACACACATAGTGCAGTAGTATATAAATAGAAAGGTAGTTTTCAGTTTATTTACTTTGGAGATGAATAATGCGATTGAATGACAGTATATGGTTCAAGTTGATAATATTCAATTCACCTCTCTTTCTGGTTCTATTGTCCACTCAAATTTGTCGAAATGGGGATAGCCTATAATGTCTCTGCAATTTGAAGTCATTCTCTCTTCATGAAAGAGGTTGTAAATCTATCATCAGTCACTATGCTGTAAGGCTTTGGCAGAAAAAAAGTAGGGAAAGGAATACATGGTGGCATAAGGAGGGAAAGAAAAGACTATAACTATTGAAACATGTTTGAATTTGTAACAATTTCATGAAATGGTCTAATCGATTTGTGTCTCAACAGCTCAATCCTATTTCATTTAAGGTTGATGTACATGCTACTCATTGGGAAAATAAAATCGTATTGCAGATTGTTGCTGGTCACATGTCATTTTAATTGTTGTCTTTTCTCGGAGTAGCCACTGTCAAACTTGGCAATGAAGTACCCCACTGATTAAGGTGTGTAAATTTGAAATTTTGAAGTTTTGCCATCATCTCTTTTTTCGCTTTTGAATTTTTTAAAAACTACAATGATTTGTTGAAAATGCCATTTTATGAGATTTCCTTCGAGTCTAAGATTGGGGTGAGAATCTTATATATTTCTGTCAATCTATAGCTTATATCTACATCCTTTTGGTTGCTGACTTGCAGCTACTTTAAATTTAGCAGATGATTCTAAAGAGACTAATATGTCCAGTTTGACTAGCCAGCTTATTGCAAATTCATCTGGGGTGAGTTCATAATTGTTTTTGTAAATAACTAACGCAAGCATATATGTTATGCAAAACCATTATTGAAGTTTACTGGGTAATTCAATTAATGAACTATGCTTGCATAGCTGTTTCAAGTTTTAACTCTGTTTTAAGTAGCTGTGAAGAAACAATTGATGGGACTAGGAGAAAATGCAGTAGTTGAATTGTCTGCCTTTTATGTACTCATAAATTAGAAATTGAGAATAAATATGTGAATATGTCTGCTTAGGGACTTTTTTTTATAAATGAATGAAAAAACATAATTTTTTGCTTGTTTTAGAAGTTTATAGTTTACAATTTCTAACCGCAGGTGGAATCTCTGGTCAGAGATATATGCAATACGACTTCAATTGCAGAGTTTGAACTAAGGTATGTTGGTTTAAACTTTAAATACTTGTGTCGTAAATTGCTTTATTATGTGAATAGCTTTTCTACGTGAATTTGTTTTCTTTTGTATCCAAAACAATTGCAGATCTTTTGTTTTATGAATTATCAAATTCTTAAGCTTTCTATCTGTCTCTGTGTATTAGCTTGGTAGATTTGGGCTATACATAGTGAGGCACTTAGCTGGAAACAGTGAAGCTCCACCTGCGATCCCAAGTCCTCCTCCTTTCCGCGTCAGCAGTAATAAAACTGTTGAAGCACCTGACTCAAATGGGGCTGTTTCTTCACCTTCTTTAGCTATCACCAAATCAATGTCTTCTTCAGGGAGACTCCAATCATTACTTGATAAAGCTGCAGATGAAGGCTTGGTGATATTTCAGTCTCCAAAGGTGAGAAACTGAATTTTAAATTCTTCTCTTTCTTTGAACTAGTAGAACTAAAGATCATAAATTTTGCAGGTAGGTTTCTTCAGGAGATCACGAACCATTAAGGGGAAGCGTGCTCCACCATCGTGTAAAGAGGTACTACTTCAATAGATTTTGGTAGGAGTTTGTTTATTTTAGGAGCCCAAAAAATAGATTGTTTTGATCACATTATAATAAAATATACTGTTTTTCTGATTTGGTCATAGCATTCAAGATAACTTCACCGTTCCTCTTTTTCAAAATATCTTCAACAGACAAAACATACATCAAACCATTGATTTTGGAAGCCATCTCTAGCGCATCCCATTGGTTCCCTTGTACTGTCAAATTGAGAGTCTTAATTGTTGGTTTTTGTTTCAGTAGGTTAGAGATTCTGTTGAGAAATTCTGAGTTATTTTCTGTAACAAAAGGATCAATCCCTGATGGTAACATTTTCTATTATGCAACAGAAGCAAATAGCGGAGGGGAAAATGCTTTGCTACATTTATCAACTAGGTGCTGAAGTTCCAATTGAGGTATGAATCTTGACTTAAATGGGAATTGCTGCAATTTTTGTATGTTGACTGATGGAAAATGAGGGTGGATTTCACCCTACTTCTCTTGCTACTTACTTTTTATGTATGCTTATGTTTATATGACCAATCAATCTGGATTTTATTTTTCTAGTTCTGATTATTCTTTTACCAGTCTGATGTATCTGGGGAAGTCATAAAAATTCCAAGAGAGGATGGTGGTATGTCTTGTCATCTTTCAATATATTTCAATTTGTGGTGTTTTGCAGTGTAACCTGGTCATTTATTGTTACCTGTTTGTTCAACATGATAGATCCCGTCGGATATGGCGATGCTCTTATCGCACTACTCGCTTCTTTTCAGGGGATAAAGAAGCTGCAGTTGGTGATTTGGTTAATTTGCTTCTTGTGATCTCATGATGGTACTTAATAGTTTGTCACAGATATAAGCTTTGTGTTCTTTACCTTCTTTAATATAATGAATATACATGCCTGTAGCATTGCAGTACATGAGATCTCCAAGAAAATTTAGTGTTTCTGATAAACATTTGTACTATTGGAATTGGTTCTTTCCTACAAGTAATTGGAATATGGAACAACATTTGGAGTCTGCCCTTGAACTTCCACTTTCCAATTAATTACTGTCCAGCGGTGGGATGTTAACTTTGGACTTTATTGCCTGAATGTATGATATATTTATTGTAAGGCTATATGGGAATAGAAATGTTTTTTTGCTTGAACTGATATATTCCAATATAGTATGATATACATCATATGTATCATTTGCCAAAAACTACACATAGTAATTTGTGTATTTATATCATATAAAACATTAATAATTCATGTATTTATATCGTATTTTATATAAAAATTATGTGTCATAATTTATATAAATACAAAAACTTAGAATACATTTTATTGATTTTGTCAAATTCATCTATAAATTATGTCATATTCTTTTTTTAATCATTTTCTATATAATTTAATTAAATCTCTAACAATTCTATATAGTTTAATAAAAATCATGAGTTAATAATGGTGAGCATTTGATTCAAAGATAAAATATAGTTGAATCTTAAACATAAAAAACATTTAAACTAATAATCATGTTTTGTTAACACATTACGAAACTTTAATATTTGGATTGAAATTTATTAAGTTTGTAGTTGGTATTCGGTAACTTTATACCTTATTATATTAAAAAGATATATTTATATAAATGATAAATGATATGAAAGAGTATTTGATTAAAAAATATTTTTGAAAATGTGTAATATTAAAATGTACCTTAATAACTGTTTTCTTGGATGCATGCTTGCAGGTATATTAATTTTTTAAAATTAATTTTCTGTCTATATTATATTGCTATAGAACAGATATTAATTAAAATCAGCATTTAGTTGTTTATATCTTTTACCTTTTGTTTTTCCTTTGGTTGGGTTTCTAATTAATGTTTAACTATTATAAGTATGATGTTAGACAATCATTTTTAACTTATCAAAGAAATAGCTCAATAGAAAATTCAAATCATGTCATTATCAATTGAAACACTTGGGTTAAAGTTTATAAAATTTTAAAACTAAATTACACTTATAATATAATTAAAACTCAACCAAATTTCATAAAAGTGATAATCATAAATTCATTATAATCTATATTTATAAAATTATTAGTTTAAATCTATATCTAATTAATAATAATTTTTAGTTCCAATAGAATTTAAAGTCCTAAAAAATAATTAATAATCAAATCAAAAGAAATGGACACATATCATTTGAATTATTTTTGAGTTGACACTTTTAAATTAAGAAATAAAAACGAAATCTTATATATATATATACATATATATATATATATGCTGCAAATTTATAACAAAAAATATCACGTGTCGATCGTGTGAAATGTCACATGAAAATTTTTTGATTTTTCTTTTATTTTTTGTGGTGGTTCCTGCTTATTTTTCTTTTAATTTTTTTAAAAGGGTGTCGGGTTCATAATTTTTTTTAAGGAGTCGGATCCATTTTTTTTGAATGGATTCCTTTTTCTTCTGGCTTTATCCTTTTTAATTAGTCGGATCACATGTTTTTTAAACCTTCTAAAAAGGTGTGCGGTTCACATTTTTTAAATTGATCATTTGATTTTATTTTTTTCACTCAATTTTTCAATTTCTTTCTTTTTTATTATATTCAATATTTTAAAAAATATATTTTTTTATAAAAATTTTTGTGTGATTTACTTATAGTAATTTTTTTTTTTACTTTTTTCTACTTCTTCCTTTTATAATTTTTCAAAAAATTTTATTTTTTCGTTTTAATTTTATTTTGAAACTAACTTGGTATCAAGGGTTTTTTTTTTTCACATAATTGATAAACATTTTTTTTTACATTTTTTTGTCAGATCCATTTCATATCAACAATTTACAACATGTCAAGTCATTTATTTTTATTTATTTTTTTTCTATTAACATTTTTTTATATTTAATATGTTTTATATTTTGATTTTTTTAATATGAGTCACTTGATATTATTATTAAAAATATATGTTTATTTTTTTATTTAATCATTTTTAAAGAAAATTATATTGGTGGATGTGTTGGTTTCGCATCTGATTTTTTTTATTTTTTTAATTTTGTTTTTTAATTCATAATATAATTTTTTTTATAAAAACTCATCATTACTTATGTGAGGTGCAACTCAATTTTTTTTTGTTAATTTTTCTTTTTCTTTTCTCTTTTTTAAGGTTTTTTATTCTTTCTTTTAATGAAAAACCGAATATATATATATATATGTGGTACCTAATTTTATTTTTCTTTTTGCCTTTTTTTTGTTTTAAATTTTTTTAATTAGAAATATTTCTCAATAAAAGAAATTGGTCAATCAATTTTTAAAGAAAAATATCAATGTAAGTGTATATGATAAAAATCCTGTTTTTGATGTATTTCGGTTCATTTAGATTTGATATATTTATTTTTTAAAAAAAATCGAGATTGAATTAAGGTGTTTTATCTTATCCGAATATATAAATATATTTTTAATTATTCATTTGATTTATATTTTATTTATATATCAATATAAATATTTTGATTTAATGAATCTTTGTGACGTTTTTACAAATTTAATATTAATCAATATTATAGTAAATTGTGTTGGTTGATAAGAGGTCATAACAATTTGTATTTGACAAATTTGATTCATCTCGATTAGATAAGAGATAAAATTATTTTAGATCATGATCAAATTGAAATGTGTTGCTTTTTTTTAAAAGAAAAAGAGATCAGGGTGGCAACATTTTTAAGGTGTTATGTCCAACCAATTTTGAAGTATATATGAAAGTGTATATTTTATTATTAATTTTATTTTTTATATATTATATTAATAAAATGATTATTTGATACTTTAATTTAAGGAGTTGATATTTTAAGTTTAATATATCCATGGCATCAACTATGAGATCATTGTTTATTTTTTTATGTTTTATTTTTCTTTTCATTTTTTTATCTTTTTAAAAATTAAATAACTTTCCAAAAAAAAAAAAAGCAACTGAAATAAAAACATGTTATCTTTATTGTTTGTTACTTTTCACTTTTTTTAAATTATATAAATTTTATTATAAAAAATTAATTAATTAGATATGACAAATCATCATTGTTCATGTAGGATGTGAACTCAATTTTTTTTTTTTTACTTTTCATCTTTTTTAAGGTTTTTTTTTTTTTTTTGTAAATTAGATCATTTTTCAATAAAAAATAATGAATGTGTATACGTGTGACCTAATTTTATTTTTTTTAATTAAAAACATTTCTCAACAAAAAAAAATTGGTCAATCACTTTTTTTGAAAAAATATAATGTAGGTATATATGACAAAAAATTCTTATTTGATATATATTGGTTTTTTTGAATTTAATAGATATAATTTTTTAACAAATTTGAAATTGTATCGAGTTTTTTTTTTTTTTAATTTGAGTCAAATCGAAAATAATTTTAAAGTGTTTTACCCTATCTAAATATATAAATATATTTTTAATTATTCATTTGATTTTATATTTTTATTTATATATCAATAAAATATTATTTAATATTTTAATTTAATGAATCTTTATATCATTTTTACAAAATTTTTATTAATCAATTTTATAACAAATTGTATCAATTGATACAAATGTTATAATAGTTTATATTCAATAAGTTTAATCAATTCTAATTAGATAAGGAGTCGAAATTTTTTTACATCGAAATACGTCATTTTTTTAAAAAGAAATAAGAGACTGAGGTAAAAGTATTTTAAAGTATTTTACCTTGACCAATTTTAAAGTATATATTTTATTATTAATTTTGTTTTATATATTATATTAATAAATTAATTATTTAAAAATTTAAGTTTAATAACATCTTTTATGAGTTTTTTTTTTTTTTTTGCTTTTTTAAAAATTAGATAACTTTTGAAAAAAATAATGTCAATCAAAATAAAGACACGTTATTCTTATTTATGTTTTTTTGTTATTTTTCACTTTTTTAAAAAATTTATAAGAATTTTATTGTAAAAAACTAATTATTTAGATATGATAAAATAAACAAATTTTTGATCCGCCACTCCGTGATCTTTTGCTACGTCCTTTAAAAAAATAGAAACGATATTTGAGATGAAAACAAAAAAGAAAAGTGATCATTCCGGCATATTCTTCCAAAAAATATATTAAAAAATTAAACGAGAAAAAAGAAAGGTGATAAGCATCCAGTGAAGAAAAAAATAAAAAGGGATCATGTCGGATTATGCTTCCAAAAAATATATAAAAATATCAAATGAGAAAGGGAAAGGTGATAAGCATCCGAGGAAAAAAACAAAAAAAAAGTTCATGTCGGCATATGCTTCCAAAAATATATATAAAAATTTTAAAGGGGAGAAGGAAAAGTGATAAGCATCCAATGGCTATGAGTGTTGGGTCATGCTGCTTTTATTGACTGATTTGAAGATTCAGAGCAAATTCTTTGCAAGCGCCTCTCATTTGTGGAATTTGATAAAAAGGAAATTGGAAATAAAAATATTCTACTTTTCTACGCTGTCATTTACGGGAAATCAATGCAAGTAAAAAGGTTTTTTAACCCTTTTTCTAATTTTTTTTACATGCAAAATTTTTATTATTGAACAGTAAGAAAATTTTAAGTAAAAAATTATAGTTTTTGTAACCTATGACTTTGAGTTTTGATTGATTGCCATAACCTTCAATTATGTGCATTTCAAAGTTTCTGTTGTTACGAAGTTATAACCAAATTTTAAAAAAATTTCAATATAATTTTATAAAAAAGTTTTAATCTTTATTTGATAATTTTTTTCTTATTTATTTATGTTTAAATATTAAAAATTTTATGCTAATTATTTTTGTTTCCCAATATTTTAAAATTAGAAATGAAAAAGAGAAACATAATATAAATAATAAATTGGAATAATAATGCAAATGGAAATCATAAAATTTTAATTTTAATATTTAGTTCTAAAACAATATTAATCTTCTTTGTGAATTTTTTTCAAATCAAGTTTCAATCATTAAAACTCCGGTTTTTGTTATTCGAAACTTGCAATTATAAGGATAACAATTGGAAATTTGGATGGTAGCAAGTGACGTCAACTCAATAAAATATAAGTAATTATAAAAAATTATATTAAATTATTATTAAAAAATAAAATCAATGATGCATATTTCTTCCCATTAAAAAAAATAAAAAACAAAACGACCCAAATTTTTTATCTATTATTCCCTTCCAAAAATTTATCTTTTCAAAATATTATTTTTTTTTCTACCAATTCTAGTATCAACTATTACAGAGTGGAATCTCTGATATGTATGTTGAATAAAATAATTTTAAATATTTTAAATGCATTGTTCTCAATTGTAAAAATAAAATATTTTAAAATTAAAATTCATTGATAAGTGACAAAGTGCCATCATAGGAAGACCAGAGGCAGCCTCCTCACTTGACTTCCACAGTTCCACCTTGAATGAATGTAAATTTTAATAATTTTGAAAAGTTAGATTCCCATTCCACTAACTAAGAAATTAATATTTAATTACTCAGGTATGGTGCTCTTTGCACCTGTTGTCGCCTTTGAATCAAGCTTCTTATTGTTCTTTCCTCCTCTCGTCGTTAAAACACTCATCTTCTTCTCTGGTCATTAGAATTTTTCTTGTTTTTCCTGTTGGGAAATTTAATCATTTTCTTGGAATTATAATCTTGTGCAACACTATGGGGAACGTTTTCTCGTTTCAATTGTCGTGTGATACCATAATTTCTCGCTGCTGGGATTGTGTTGCTGGACAAGTAATCTACCCATGCCATCTTGAAGAAAACCTTGCTGCCTTGAACACGGCTCTGGACGAATTAAAGGAGAGAAGGAATGATGTGGAGACGGAAGTCAACATCGCTGTACAACAAAAATTGAGGCCGCTGGATGAAGTTCGAGGATGGCTTTCAAGGGCAGAAACTATGATAAATGAAGTTCAACTGCTTATTGATGGTCCTGAAGAAATCAAGAATTTATGCTTGGGAGGCTGTTGTTCCAAGAATTGCAAGCCTACCTTCAATTTCAGCAAAAAAGTAGCCAAAAGACTACGCGATGTTAAGGATCTAAAGGTAAAGGGAGATTTTAAAGTGGTAGCTACGGAGGCACCTGCACCTTCGGTGGTTCAAAGACCGAGCGACTCTGCCTTAGGCTTGGAATCCATGTGCAATAAGGTCTGGAGTGCCTTTGAACAAAAGCACGTGGGAATTATTGGCTTATATGGGGTTGGGGGAGTTGGCAAGACAAGGCTCTTGACTGAAATCAATAACAAGATTGGTGTTTTATCCGGTGGTTTTGATGTGGTTATTTGGGTTGTGGTGTCTAAAGCATTTTATATTGGAAGGCTCCAAGATGATATTGCAAAGAGGATTGGCCTTTTTAATGGAACTTGGAGTGATAAAACACCCGATGAGAAAGCTATCGACATCTCGGAGATTTTGAGAGAAAAGAAATTTGTATTGTTGTTAGATGATTTATGGGAAAGAGTTGACCTATCCAAGGTAGGGATACCCGTCCCGAATCAAGAAAATGGTTCCAAACTAATTTTTACAACTCGTTCTACTGAGGTGTGTGGCCAAATGGGAGCTCATAAGAAGATTCAAGTGCAATGTTTGCCCGAAGAAGAGGCTTGGAAATTGTTTGAGGAACATGTTGGTAAAGATGTCTTTGATTGTCATCCAAATATTCGTGGGCTAGCTCAAGAAGTGGCCAAAGAATGTGGAGGACTACCTCTTGCACTTATCACCATCGGTCGTGCCATGGCTTGCAAGAACACACCCGAAGAATGGAAAGACACAATTGAAGTCTTGAAGAAATCAGCCAATTTTGTTTTTCCAAACCTGGGTGAAGAGGTATATCCCCTTCTAAAATTCAGTTACGATAATTTGCAAAATGACATGGTTCGATCTTGCCTCCTATATTGTAGCTTGTTCCCTGAAGATTTTCAAATTGGGAAAGAAATGCTGATAGATTTGTGTATAGGAGAAGGATTTTTGGATGAACATGACACCATAAGTCACGCTCGAAATCAAGGACACCGCATCATTCGTTCTCTCATTCATGCATGTTTACTGGAAGAAGTAAGTCATCAGGAAGCAGCATGTGATCCGTCTATAAAAATGCATGATGTGATTCGTGACATGAGTTTGTGGATAGCATGTACGTGTGAAGCAGAGAAATGGAAGTTTTTTGTGCAAGCAGGTTATCATTTGACTCAAGTGCCAGAAGGTGGAAGATGGAAAGGTATGCGAAGAATGTCGTTGATGGAAAACGAGATTAAAAATCTAACAGAAGCACCTAACTGTCCCGATCTTCAAACTTTGTTTCTCAGTAATAACCATGAATTGAAGGTGATTCACAGTGATTTCTTCCAATTTATGTGTGGCCTAAAAGTTCTAAGCTTTCGCGGATGTTTTTATATACAGAATTGCCAGTGGGGATTGCAAAATTGGTATCTCTAGAATATCTCGACCTATCATTCACAGATATAAGAGAGCTACCAATTGAATTGAAGGCTTTACAAAGGCTGAAGTGTTTGAACTTGAATAGCTTGCATCACATCACAATCCCAAGAGGGTTGATATCTGGTTTCTCAAAGCTGCGAATATTCAGAATGATTGTCTATTATCCTTCCGATGGGGCAGCAGAAGAAAGTGATGAATGCTTGTTAGAAGAATTGCAGTGCTTGAATCACTTGAATGCATTGTCCTTGTCCGTAACAAGTGCCTTTGCTCTTGATAGATATTTGAATGCAGAAAGATTACACAACTACACTGAAGTTATTTCGCTTGCGGTTTTGAAGGACTCAATGCAATTGAATATTTTATCTTTAGGGAATATCAAGTCTCTACATTCTTTAGCAGTTGAGAATTGTGAAAGTTTGGAAGAAGTGAAGATGGAGAGGGCAGGGGAAGGCACAATGATAAAAGCACAGAACCGCACTCAAACCTCTGTGATTGTAACCCAACATTGCTTCCAAAGCCTCAACAAGGTAATCATATTCAACTGCTCAAAATTGAGGGACATAACATGGCTTGTTCTCGCACCAAATCTGAGGGATGTTTTAGTAAGCGAATGCGATAAAATGGAAGAAATAATCAATGAGAAAAAACTGAGTAAGGTGGCAGAGCTTGTAGGAACTTTAACCCCGTTTGTAGCACTCGAATATCTTACTTTAGAGGAGCTACCAGAATTGAAGAGCATTTACTGGAATGCACTACCCTTCTCATGTACCAAGGAAATTCGTGTTCGAGATTGCCCAAAGCTGAGGAGACTTCCACTCAACTCTAGCAGTGCAAAAGGAAACAAAATCGGCATTAAAGGAGAGGAAAAGTGGTGGAAAGAGCTGCAATGGGAGGATGAATCTACTAGAAATGCTTTTCTTCCTTGTTTCATTGCAATTTAAAGAAAGGCGTGAAATTGCAAGAAAGTAATCTTGCATTTGCCTTTCTCCATCTCTGTTACTGTTGTCTTGAACTTGTTGTGTCGTATGTAGCTTTTGTCGCTTTTCTAAGTTGTATCATGTTCTATGGTTAACTGTAAGTTTCTGGTGAATCTGGGTCATTTGGTAAGAAGTAGAAGCTTTCGTAGTTGGTTCAACTTTGTTGTACTTTGAGACTACTTGATGCTTTTATATTGTCTATTAGAAGTTCAATCTGAATATCTAATTTGTTTTATCCATGTTTGTCTAACATGTCTTGCAAATTGTTGTTGAAGCAAAAGCACCAATCAAAAGGAGGTAAAGATGATGCATTGCATATTGTTTTGGTTGACTATACTATGCAGAACTGTTGTGAGGAATATCTATGTCCGATGCTTCATTGTTTTTGAAGAAATTTTGTTATCATCAGTCAATTTATCGTGGAGCTTGCTAAAAATACTATGTTTCTTGCAGAGAGTTTTTTTTGTTTTTTTGAGAAGATCTGATTTTTCCTTTATTCTTGAAAAATATTGTAGACATGCACCAAGACAGTTTTGGGTGCTGCTATCCTCAGGCCTACTTGATCTAGCTACTTGTACTCTGTCTGAAGAGAAGAGAAAGAACCCTCAGAAAGCAAGAAAGCAAAATCACCTGCTGCTCCTTTTTAGTAGATTGAGAAAGACTTTAAAGCTCGTCTGTGTGCCCCATCAAATGTAGCTGCTGAACCAGAAAATAAGGGTTGTTGTTGAACGGATATATCCCAATAAAGTATGACATATATTAGATGCATCATTTGTTAAAAACGACACCTAATAATTAGTGTATTTATATAGTATAAAATATTAATAATTTATGTATTTATATTATATTTTATATAAAAATTATATGTCATAATTTGTATTAATATAAAAACTCAAAATACATTTTATTGGTTTTGTCAAATTCATATATAAATTATATCATTTTCTCTTTTTTTTTTTTATATAATTTAATTAAATCTCTAACAATTCTATATAGTTTGACGAAATCATGAACTAATAATGTTGAGCATTTGATTCATAAAAAAAATATAATTGAATCTTAAACATAGGAAACATTTAAACTAATAATCATGTTTTTTTGAACGCATTACAAAACTTTAATATTTGAATTAAGATTTATTAAGTTTTTTATTGGTAATAAGAAACCTTATACCTTATTACATTAAATGGATATATTTTACATATATATATGATAAATGATATCAAAGAGTATCCTATTAAAATATACCTTAATAACTTTTTCTTGCATGCATTCTTGCACCTATATAAAATATTTTTTAAAATTAATTTTCTCTCTATATTATGTTGTTGTCGAATATATATTAATTAAAATCAGCATTTAATTGTTTGTATCTTTTTACGCTTTTTTTTTTTTGGTTGAGGTTTTTGATTAATGTTTAACTATTATAAATATGGTGTTAGACAATCATTTTTTTACTTATTAAAAAAATAGCTCAATAGAAAATTCAAATCATGTCATGATCGAAACACTTTGGCTTCAAGTTTATAAACTTTTAAAACTAAATTACACTTACAAAAGAATTAAAACTCAACTATATTTCATAAAGTGATAATTATAAATTAATTATAATCCATATTTTTAAAATTATTAATTTAAATCTTTATCTAATTAATAATAATTTTTAGTTCCAATAAAATTTAAAGTCCCTAAAATATAATTAATATTATTAATAAAACTTTCAAATCAAAAATAACAGACACGTACAATTTGATTTATGGTTGAGTTAAAATTTTTAAATTAAGAAATAAAAACGAAATTTCATACATAAACTTTGCAATTTTATAGCAAAGAGTACTACGTGTTTGTTGCGTGACATGTGACAGCTTCTTGATTTTTTTTAATATTTTTTTGGTGAGTCTCGCTTTTTTTTTTTGTTTTTTCGTTTAAAGGGTGTGAGGTTCAAAATTTTCTTAAGGTAGGGGATACAACATATTTTTAACTCATTCCTTGTTCTTTCGGCTTTTTGTTTTTCAATTGATTGAGCCCACATGTTTTTTAAAATTTTTTAAAAGGTAGGGGCTCACATGTTTTAAATTTATCTTTTGATTTTAAGTTTTTCACCCATTTTAACTTCTTTTTTATTATATTCAATATTTTAAAGATATGTATTAAAAAAGTTTTTAAAACTCACTTATACTAATTGTTTTGAACCTTTTTTCTATTTTTTCCTTTTCTAGCTTTTTCAAAAAAATTATTTTTTTTTAATTTTATTTTAAAATTCACTTTCAAGGGTTTATTTTTTTCTTAATTTTTCTCTTTTAGTTTTACGTAAATGATAAATATTTTTTGTTTAAATATTTTGCCAGACCCATTTTATATCAATTATATATAATATGTCAAGTCATTTATTTTTTATTCATTTTTTATTAACTTTTTAAATATTTAATAATTTTTTATATTTTAACATTTTTAATACGAGCCACGTGATATTATTATTAAAAAAACATGTTTTATTTTTTTAATAATACATTTTTTAAAAAATATGTTCGTGGATGCGTTGGCTTTGCATCCATTTTTTTTTTTATTTTTTAGTTTTATTTTTTAAAAAATAGAAACGATATTTGAGATGAAAACAAAAAAAAAAAATGATCATTTCGGCATATTCTTCCAAAAAATTATAAAAAATTAAACGAGAAAAAAGAAAGGTTATAAGCATCCAGTGAAGAAAAAAATAAAAAGGGATGATGTCGGATTATGCTTCCAAAAAATATATAAAAATAGCAAATGAGAAAAGGAAAGGTGATAAGCATCCGACGAAAAAAAAAAAAAGGGTTCACGTCAAATTTTAAAGGAGAGAAGGAAAAGTGATAAGCATCCAATGGCTATGAGCTTTGGGTCCTGCTACTTTTATTGACTGATTTGAAGATTCAGAGCAAATTCTTTGCAAGCGCCTATCATTTGTGGAATTTGATAAAAAGGATATTGGAAATAAAAATACTCTACTCTTCTACGCTGTCATTTACGGGAAATCAAATCAAATACAAAGGTTTTTTAACCCTTTTTCTAATTTTTTTTACATGCAAAATTTTTTATTATTGAACATTAAGAAAATTTTAAGTAAAAAATTATATTTTTTGTAACCTATGACTTTGAGTTTTGATTGATTTTCATAACCTTCAATTATGTGCATTTCAAAGTTTCTGTTGTTACGAAGTTATAATCAAATTTTAAAAAATTTCAATATAATTTTATAAAAAAGTTTTAATATTTATTTGATCATTTTTTTCTTATTTATTTATGTTTAAATATTAAAAATTTTATGCTAATTATTTTTGTTTCCCAATATTTTAAAATTAGAAATGAAAAAGAGAAACATAATATAAATAATAAATTGGAATAATAATGCAAATGGAAATCATAAAATTTTAATTTTAATATTTAGTTCTAAAACAATATTAATCTTCTTTGTGAATTTTTTTCAAATCAAGTTTCAATCATTAAAACTCCGGTTTTTGTTATTCGAACTTGCAATTATAAATTTATAACAATTGGAAATTTGGATGGTAGCAAGTGACGTCAACTCAATAAAATATAAGTAATTATAAAAAATTAAACTAAATTATTATTAAAAAATAAAATCATTGATGCATATTTCTTCCCATTAAAAAAAAACAAAAACAAAACGACCCAAATTTTTTATCTATTATTCTCTTCCAAAAATTTGTCTTTTCAAAATATTATTTTTTTCTACCAATTCTAGTATCAACTATTAGAGAGTGGAATCTCTGATATGTATGTTGAATAAAATAATTTTAAATATTTTAAATGCATTGTTCTCAATTGTAAAAATAAAATATTTTAAAATTAAAATTCATTGATAAGTGACAAAGTGCCACCATAGGAAGACCAGAGGCAGCCTCCTCACTTGACTTCCACAGTTCCACTTTGAATGAATGTAAATTCTAATAATTTTGAAAAGTTAGATTCCCATTCCACTAAGTAAGAAATTAATATTTAATTACTCAGGTATGGTGCTCTTTGCACCTGTTGTCGCCTTTGAATCAAACTTCTTATTGTTCTTTCTTCCTCTCGTCGTTAAAACACTCATCTTCTTCTCTGGTCATTAGAATTTTTCTTGTTTTTCCTGTTGGGAAATTTAATCATTTTCTTGGAATTATAATCTTGTGCAACACTATGGGGAACGTTTTCTCGTTTCAATTGTCGTGTGATACCATAATTTCTCGCTGCTGGGATTGTGTTGCTGGACAAGTAATCTACCCATGCCATCTTGAAGAAAACCTTGCTGGATTGAACACAGCTCTGGACGAATTAAAGGAGAGAAGGAATGATGTGGAGACGGAAGTCAACATCGCTGTACAACAAAAATTGAGGCCGCTGGATGAAGTTCGAGGATGGCTTTCAAGGGCGGAAACTATGATAAATGAAGTTCAACTGCTTATTGATGGTCCTGAAGAAATCAAGAATTTATGCTTGGGAGGCTGTTGTTCCAAGAATCGCAAGCCTACCTTCAATTTCAGCAAAAAAGTAGCCAAAAGACTACGCGATGTTAAGGATCTAAAGGGAAAGGGAGATTTTAAAGTGGTAGCTACGGAGGCACCTGCACCTTCGGTGGTTCAAAGACCGAGCGACTCTGCCTTAGGCTTGGAATCCATGTGCAATAAGGTCTGGAGTGCCTTTGAACAAAAGCATGTGGGAATTATTGGCTTATATGGCGTTGGGGGAGTTGGCAAGACAAGGCTCTTGACTGAAATCAATAACAAGATTGGTGTTTTATCCGGTGGTTTTGATGTGGTTATTTGGGTTGTGGTGTCTAAAGCATTTTATATTGGAAGGCTCCAAGATGATATTGCAAAGAGGATTGGCCTTTTTAATGGAATTTGGAGTGAGAAAACACCCGATGAGAAAGCTATCGACATCTCGGAGATTTTGAGAGAAAAGAAATTTGTATTGTTGTTAGATGATTTATGGGAAAGAGTTGACCTATCCAAGGTAGGGATACCCGTCCCGAATCAAGAAAATGGTTCCAAACTAATTTTTACAACTCGTTCTACTGAGGTGTGTGGCCAAATGGGAGCTCATAAGAAGATTCAAGTGCAATGTTTGCCCGAAGAAGAGGCTTGGAAATTGTTTGAGGAACATGTTGGTAAAGATGTCTTTGATTGTCATCCAAGTATTCGTGGGCTAGCTCAAGAAGTGGCCAAAGAATGTGGAGGACTACCTCTTGCAATCATCACCATCGGTCGTGCCATGGCTTGCAAGAACACACCCGAAGAATGGAAAGACACAATTGAAGTCTTGAAGAAATCAGCCAATTTAGTTTTTCCAAACATGGGTGAAGAGGTATATCCCCTTCTAAAATTCAGTTATGATAATTTGCAAAATGACATGGTTCGATCTTGCCTCCTATATTGTAGCTTGTTCCCTGAAGATTTTCAAATTGATAAAGAAAAGCTGATAGATTTCTGGATAGTAGAAGGATTTTTGGATGAACATGACACCATAAGTCACGCTCGAAATCAAGGACACCGCATCATTGGTTCTCTCATTCATGCATGTTTACTGGAAGGAGTATATGATTGGAGTATAAAAATGCATGATGTGATTCGTGACATGAGTTTGTGGATAGCATGTACGTGTGAAGCAGAGAAATGGAAGTTTTTTGTGCAAGCAGGTTATCATTTGACTCGAGTGCCAGAAGGTGGAAGATGGAAAGGTATGCGAAGAATATCGTTGATGAAAAACGAGATTAAAAATCTAACAGAAGCACCTAACTGTCCCGATCTTCAAACTTTGTTTCTCAATGATAACCATCAATTGAAGGTGATTCACAGTGATTTCTTCCAATTTATGTGTGGCCTAAAAGTTCTAAGCTTTAGGAATTGTCATCTTATAACTAAATTGCCTGTGGGGATTGCAAAATTGGTATCTCTAGAATATCTCGACCTATCATTCACAGGTATAAGAGAGCTACCAATTGAATTGAAGGCTTTACAAAAGCTGAAGTGTTTGAACTTGAGTTGCATGTACTGTCACATCACAATCCCAAGAGGGTTGATATCTGGTTTCTCAAAGCTGCGAATATTCAGAATGATTGTCTATTCTCCTTTGGATGAGGCAGTAGAAGAAAGTAATGAATGCTTGTTAGAAGAATTGCAGTGCTTGAATCACTTGAATGCATTGTCCTTGTCTGTAACAAGTGCCTTTGCTCTTGATAGATATTTGAATGCAGAAAGATTACACAACTACACTGAAGATATTTCGCTTGAGGTTTTGAAGGACTCAATGCAATTGAATATTTTACCTTTAGCAAATATCAAGTCTCTACATTCTCTAGCAGTTGCGAGTTGTGAAAGTTTGGAAGAAGTGAAGATGGAGTGGGCAGGGGAAGGCAGAATGACAAAAGCACAGAACCGCATTCAAACCTCTGTGATTGTAACCCAATATTGCTTCCAAAGCCTCCACAAGGTAATCATGATCAACTGCTCAAAATTGAGGGACATAACATGGCTTATTCTCGCTCCAAATTTGAGGAATGCTTTTGTAGAAGACTGCAATAAAATGGAAGAAATAATCAGTGAGATAAAACTGAGTGAGGTGGCAGAGCTTGTAGGAACTTTAACCCCATTTGAAACACTCAAATATCTTACTTTAAGGAAGCTACCAGAATTGCAGAGCATTTACTGGAATGCACTACCCATCTCATGTATAAAGGAAATTCACGTTCAAAATTGCCCAAAGCTGAGGAGACTTCCACTCAACTCTAACAGTGCAAATGGAAACAAAATCAGCATTAAAGGAGAGGAAAAGTGGTGGAAAGAGCTGCAATGGGAGGATGAATCTACTAGAAATGCTTTTCTTCCTTGTTTCATTGCAATTTAAAGAAAGGCATGAAATTGCAAGTAAGTAATCTTACATTTACCTTTCTCCATCTCTGTTACCGTTGTCTTGAACTTGTTGTGTCGTATGTAGCTTTTATCGCTGTTTTAGGATTTGGCAAGCAATAGATGGCGTTTGGAGGGCCAGAAAAACCCCACTTGGAGCTTAGATCTAGAAAAGTCTAAGGCCTTTTTAGGGAAATCGAAGCAGATACAAAAAAGATGAGATTGAGGATAAAGGAATTTATTTATTTTTTGGTTTTCAGTACCGACGATGACGACGGTGGCAGCTATAGAGCTTCGTCGGAACCTAGGTTCAGTTGAAGTTTCCGATGAGTGTACTGTTAAGTTTTATAAAAAGGTAAGAGAAAAAGGACAGGAATTTTGGGTTAGAGAGAGAAAATGAGGCGAAGAACGAGATCAGCCTGTTGATTTTTGGGATTTTATTGGATATTAAAACGTTGTCGTTTTGGTAACTAAAGGAAGAAGCTGCAAGCTACATCTTAATTGTGACCTGCGGCCCAATTTGAGTGGCAAGCCAGCCCATATAACTTGGTTTGGGCTGCTAAATTTGGTTTCACCCAAAATTTTGATAGTATTATTTTTAAAATTTTAGTTTTATTTATTTGGTTATTTTAATTTTTAATTTTATGTTTTTTATTTTAATTTTTAGATTAGGTAAATGTTTTAATTATTTTAATACGTGATAGTCAAGAAAACCAAAAATGAGAAACAATAAGATTAAATAATTGTAGATATAATTGTTTTGAACAATTATATTTTTACTTTCTTCATGTAAATTTAATAAATTTTGAGGCTAAATGGAGATTTGACCAATGACGAAATTTTATGAAAATTTGCTTACTTGCTATTTTCTTGGAAGTGTCTAAGCGAAACAACTTTATATTGTCTATTAAAAGTTCAATCTGAATATCTAATTTACTTTAACTACATTTATCTAATATGTCTTGCAAATTGTTTTTGAAGCAAAAGCATCAACTAAAAGAAGGTAATGATGATGCATTGTTTATTGTTTTGGTTGAAAATACTGTGTAGGATTGTTGTGGGAATATCTATGTCCAATGCTTCACTGTCTTTGAAGAAATTTAGTTATCATTAGTCAATTTATCATGAAGCTAGCTTGCTAAAAGTACTATGTTTCTTGCAGAGAGTATTTTTTGAGAAAATCTAATATTTCCTTTATTCTTAAAAAATACTGTAGATGTTCAGCAAGACAGTTTTGGATGCTGCTATCCTTAGGCATACTGGATCTGGCTACTTGTATGTACCCTGTCTGAAGAGAAGAGAAACAAGCCTCAGAAAGCAAAATCACCTGCTACTCCTTTTTAGCAGATTGGGAGAGACTTTAAAGCTCGTTTGTGTGCTGCTGAACTAGAAAATAAGGTCATTGGTGATCATTGTGGTGTAGATTATAATTACTCGTTCCTTAATCGGATTGCTTGTTACAGTGTTGCTTTTCTGTTGTAAACCTGGGGATTATTTTTCGTTAAAACAGATTTACTGTTGTTTTCCTGGTTCTTCTTGCATGAATGTAATTTCAATTGTCCTAAAAAAAAAGCTACTTACCCACCCCTCTCCGCTCAACCCACCCACACACATTGTTTAAGTATTCATCTTACATGAACTTTTTAGTTGTGTTATTGCGTGTATCATGTTTCAATAAGCAACTGATCCTTTAACAAAGTTTGATAATCACTTCTCCATAAATTTTCTCTTCTGGGTAGGAGGATGTTGATGTTAGAATGGAAGGATGAAAGAAGTACAGAATATTGAGCCACTTATACCAAAATCAAGATCACATTTCATACTACAAAACCCTCCAAGGAATCGATAAAAAGCTCATTGAAAAGTGAAGTTTCGACCACCTAAAGTTGGACTATCAGAATTATCATTTTTTTAAACTTCAAAAATTCTTAGTTCTTAAAATACACAATCAAATTAAATGCAACAAAGATCATTTACCTTAAAACTTGACATGCAATCATAAAATCTCAAGATGGCAACCTTCAACATTGTTGCTCTCTTCTTTTTTTTTTTTAACTTTTTCTTTTCTTTCGCTTTAGGGAGAAGAATGCATTAGAATAGGGTTAAAATCTGATAAATTACACTATGACCACTAAAAGTGTTCTATTGTTTAAAACAATCCTTGTTGCCAAAATCGTCCAAACTTTATTTTTACAATTTAGTCCCCTTCACAAATTCATCCAACAACATACCAAAATTAAAACACCCAAGCTAAAATAAATAAAATAATATTTTTATAATATAAAAAATTAATATAACAAAAGCTTTGGGAGGGGGTATTACAGTAGCCACTGTCAAACTTGGCAATGAAATACCCCACTGATTAAAGTGTGTAAATTTGAATATTTTGAAGTTTTTCCGTTATCTCTTTTTTCGCTTTTGAATTTTCTAAACTAGTATGATTTGTTGAAAATGCCATTTTATGAGATATCTTTCTTTTTCATTTTACATATAATGCGTCAAAGTCGAAGATTGGGGTGAGGATCTTATACATTTCTGTCAATCCATAGCTTATATCTACATCCTTTTGGTTGCTGACTTGCAGCTACTTCAAATTTAGCAGATGAAGAGACTAACATGTCTGGTTTGACTAGCCAGCTTATTGCAAAATCATCTGGGGTGAGTTCGTAATTGTTTTTGTAAATCATTAATGCAAGCATATATGCTATGCAAAATCATTATTGAAGTTTACTGGGCAGTTAATGAACTATGCTTGCATAGCTGTTTCAAATTTTAACTCTGTTTTAAGCAGCTGTGAAGAAACAATAGATGGGACTTGGAGAAAATGCAGTAGTTGATTGGTCTGCTTTTTATGTACTCATAATTTAGAAATTGAGAATAAATATGTGAATATGCCTGCTTAGGGACTTCCTTTTATAAATGAATGAAAGAACATACTTTTAGCTTTTCTTTATTGAAGTTTGTAGTTTACAATTTCTAACTACGGGTGGAATCTCTGGTCAGAGATATACGCAATACGACTTCAATTGCTGAGTTTGAACTAAAAGTAAGCTGGTTTAAACTTTAAATACTTGTGTCATAAATTGCTTTATAATGTGAATGGCTTTTCTACGTGAAATTGTTTTCTTTTGTATCCAAAAGAATTGCAGATCTTTTGTTTTATGAATTATCAAATTCTTAAGCTTTCTGTCTGTCTCCATGTGTTAGCTTGGTGGATTTCGGCTATATATTGTGAGGGACTTAGCTGGAAAAAGTGAAGCTCCAACTGCGATCCCAAGTCCTCCTCCTGTCAGCTTCAGCAGTAATAAAACTGTTGAAGCACCTGACTCAAATGGGGCTGTTTCTTAACCTTCTTTAGCTATCACCAAATCAATATCTTCTTCAGGGAAAATCCAATCATTACTTGATAAAGCTGCAGATGAAGGCTTGGTGATACTTCAGTCTCCAAAGGTGAGAACCTGAAATTTGAATTCTTCTCTTTCTTTGAGCTAGTAGAACTAAGATGATAAATTGTGCAGGTAGGTTTCTTCAGGAAAAGGGAAGCATGCTCCACCGTCGTGTAAAGAGTTAATACTTCAATAAATTTTGGTAGGAGTATTTGTTTATTTTAGGGGACCAAAAAATACATTGTTTTGATCACATTATAATAAAAGATACCGTTTTTACAATTTGATCATAGCATTCAAGATAGTTTCACTGTTCCTCTTTTTCAAAATATCTTCAACAGACAAAACGTACATGAAACTACTAGTTTTGGAAGCCATATCTAGTGTATCCTATTGGTTTTCTTGTACTGTCAAATTGGGAGTCCCAATTGTTGTTGTTGTTTTTTTTTTTTTTTTTTTTTCCATAGGTTAGAGGTTCTGTTGAGAAATTGTGAGTTAGTTTCTGTAACAAAAGGATCAATCCCTGATGGTAACATTTCCTATTTTGCAACAGAAGCAAATATTGAAGGAGGGGAAAGTGCTTTGCGATATTGAGCAACTAGGCGGTGAAGTTCCAATTGAGGTATGAATCTTGACATAGATAGGAATTACTATGTTTTGTATGTTGACTGATGGAAATCGAGGGTTGATTTCACCCTACTTCTCTTGCTACTAACTTCATATTTATGCTTCTATTTATCTGACCAATCGATCTGGATTTCATTTTCTAATTCTGATCATTCTTTTACCAGTCTGATGTATCTGGGGAAGTCATAAAAATTCTAAGAGAGGATGGTGGTATGTCTTGTCATCTTTCGATATATTTCATTTTGTGGTATTTTGTAGTGACCTGGTCATTTATTCTTACTTGTTTTGCTTAACATGACTGGCGATGCTCCTATCGCACTACTCCCTTCTTTCTGGGGATAAAGAAGCTGCAGTAGGTGATTTGGTTGATTTGCTTGTTGTTATACAATGTTGTTAGTTAATAGTTTGTCACAGATATAAGCTTTGTGTTCTTTACCTTCTTTAATATAATGGTTATAAATGCCTGTAGGATTGGAGTACACGAGATCTCCATGAAAATTTAGTGTTTCTGATAAACATTTGTAGTATTGGAATGGGTTCTTTCCTACAAGTAATCGGAATATAGAACAACATTTGGAATCTGCCTTTGAACTTCCACTTTCCAATTAATTACTGTCCAGCGGTGGGATGTTAACTTTGGACTTTATTGCCTGAATGTATGATATATTTATAATAAGGCTATATGGGAATAGAAATGTTTTTTTTTTTTGCGTGAACTGATATATTCCAATATAGTATGACATACATCATATGTATCATTTGTCAAAAACTACACCTAGTAATTTATATATTTATATCATTTAAAATATTAATAATTCATGTATTTATATCGTATTTTATATAAAAAATTATGTGTCGTAATTTATATCAATACAAAAACTTAAAATATATTTTATTGATTTTATCAAATTCATATATAAATTATATCATATTCTTTTTTTTTATCATTTTCTATTTAATTTAATTAAATCTCTAACAATTTTATATAATTTAATGAAAATCATGAGTTAATAATGGTGAGCATTGGATTCATAAAAAAAATATAATTAAATCTTAAACAAAAAAAATTTTAAACTAATAATCATGTTGTTTTAACACACCACGAAACTTTAAAATTTGGACTGAGATTTATTAAGTTTGTAGTTGGTAATCGGTAACTTTATACCTTATTATATTAAAAAGATATATTTATATAAATGATAAATGATATCAAAGAGTATTTTATTAAAATATAATTTTGAAACTATGTAATATTAAAATGTACCTTAATAACTTTTTTCTTGGATGCATGCTCGCAGGTTTATTAATTTTTTAAAATTAATTTTCTCTCTATATTATATTGCTATAGAACAGATATTAATTAAAATAAGCATTTAGTTGTTTATATCTTTTTACTTTTTTTTTCCTTTGGTTGGGGTTTCTAATTAATGTTTAACTATTATAAGTATGATGTTAGACAATCATTTTTTACTTATCAAAGAAATAGCTTAATAGAAAAATTCAAATCATGTCATTATCAATTGAAACACTTGGGTTAAAGTTTATAAAGTTTTAAAACTAAATTACACTTATAAAAGAATTAAAACTCAACCAAATTTCATAAAAGTGATAATCATAAATTAATTGTAATCTATATTTATAAAATTATTAGTCTAAATCTATATCTAATAAATAATAATTTTTAGTTCCAATAGAATTTAAAGTCCCTAAAAAATAATTAATAATCAAACCAAAAGAAATGGACACATACCATTGGGTTTATCGTTGAACTGGGACTTTTAAATTAAGAAATAGAAATGAAATCTTATATATAAATGCTGCAAATTTACAATAAAAAGTGTCATGTATCAGTCATGTGACCTGTCACGTGGCAATCTTTTGATTTTTGATTTTTTATTTTTTGGTAGTTCCTGCCTTTTTTATTTTTTTTTATTTTTTTAAAAGGTGTTGGGTTCATAATTTTTTTTGAAGGAGTGGGATCCCTTTTTTTCAATGGATTCCTTTTTATTTTGGCTTTTTCTTTTTAATTGCTGGGATCACATGTTTTTTTAACTTTTTAAAAATGTGTGGGGTTCGCATTTTTTAAGTTGATCATTCGATTTTATTTTTCTCACTCATTTTTCAAATTTCTTTCTTTTTTGTTATGTTCAATATTTTAAAATATATATATTTAAAAAAAAAAAATTTTGTGATTCACTTGTCCTATTTTTTTTATTTTTTTCTATTTCTTCCTTTTATAATTTTTTCAAAAAATTTATTTTTTTCGTTTTAATTTTATTTTGAAACTAAGTATCAAGGGTTTATTTTTTCCTTTTTTTAATTTTTTATTTATACATAATTGATAATTTTTTTTTTTTTACATTTTCTGGTCAAATCCACTTTATATCAATGGTATACAATATGCCAAGTCATTTTTTTCTTTTTTTCTCTTTTTCCTATTAACCTTTTTTTTATTAAACATTTTTTAATATTTAATATTTGTAAATATTTTGACTTTTTTAATATGAGTCACCTGATATTATTATTAAAAATATATGTTTATTTTTTATTTTTTCCTTTTTAATTTGATAATTTTTTAAAAAAATTATATTAATGAATGTGTTGGCTTCACATCCTAATTTTATTTTTCATTTTTTGAATTTTTTTAGTTTTATTTTTTAATTCATAATATAAAATTTTCGATAAAAACTCATAATTACTTATGTGAGGTGCAACACATTTTTTTTAATTTTTTGTCTTTTATTTCTTTTTTTAAGGTTTTTCATTTTTTCTTTTAATAAAAAAGCAAATGTATATAAGTGTCACCTAATTTTATTTTTCTTTTCCCCTTTTTATATTTTTTGTTTTAAAATTTTCCAATTAAAAATATTTCTCAGCAAAAGAAATTGATCAATCAATTCTTTTTAAAAAAATTAATGTAGGTGTATATGACAAAAATCCTGTTTTTGATGTATTTCAATTCATCTAGATTTGATAAATTTATGTTTTTAAAAAAATTGAGATTGAATTGTGGTTTTGTTTTTTAAATCCAGGTAAAATGAAAAACGGTTTTAAAATGTTTTGTCTTGCTTGAATATATAAATATATTTTTAATTATTCATTTGATTTAATATTTTATTTATATATCAATAAAATTAATATTTAATATTTTAATTTAATAAATTTTTGTGTTATTTTTACAAATTTAATATTAATCAATTTTATTACAAATTGTGTTGGTTGATACAGAGGTCATAACAATTTGTATTTGACAAGTTGATCCATCTCAATTAAATAAGGGATCAAATTATTTTAAATTGTGATAATATTGAAGCGTGTTGCTTTTTTTTTTAAAGAAAAAGCAGTTCAGGGTGAAAACATTTTTAAGAGGTTCTGTCCGACCAATTTTGAAATATATATAAAAATATTTATTTTTTATTAATTTTATTTTTTATACATTATATTAATAAAGAGATTATTTGATATTTTAAGTTTAATATATCCATGGCACCATCTATGAGGTCATTATATTAATTAGATAACTTTTTTTTAAAAAAAGCAATCGAAATAAAAACATGTTATCTTTATTTTTCTTACTTCTCACTTTTTTAAAATTAAATAAATTTTATTATAAAAATTAACTAATTAGATATGACAATAAAAATTTTTTATTCACGTTAATGCGCCAGTTTTTTTGCTAGTTACTTTAAAAATTAGAAATGAAATGTGAGATGAAAAAATATATAAAAATATTAAACAAGAAAAGAAAAGGTGATAAGCATCCAATGCGTGTTTTTTATAACATATTTTATATTAAAATTATGTATTATAATTTGTGTCAATATAAAATCTCAAATTATATTTTATTGGTTTTGTCAAATTCATATATAAATTATGTTATACTCTTTTATTTTATCATTTTCTATATAATTTAATTAAATCTCTAACAATTCTATATAATTTAATGAAATCATAAGTTAATAATGGTGAGTATTTGATTCATAGAAAAAATGCAGTTGAATCTTAAACATAAAAAACAATTAAACTAATAATCATGTTTTTTGATCGCATCAAAAAACTTTAATATTTGGATTAAGATTTATTAAGTTTTTAGATAATAATCAATAACATTATACCTTATTATATTAAAAACATATATGATAAATGATATCAAAGGGTATTCTAATAAAATATATTTTTTAGAATGTATAATATTAAAATGTACCTTAATAACTTTTTCTTGCATGCATTCTTGCACCTATATAAAATATTTTTTAAAATTAATTTTTCTTTTATATTATATTGTTGTCGAACATATATTAATTAAAATCAACAATTAATTGTTTAAAATCAACATTTAATTGTTTATATCTTTTTACCTTTTTTTTTTCTTTTGGTTGAGGTTTCTAATTAATGTTTAATTATTATAAGTATGATGTTAGACAATTATTTTTTACTTATTAAAGAAATAGCTTAATAGAAAATTCAAATTATGTCATGATCGAAACACTTTGGCTTCAAAGTTTATAAACTATTAAAACCAAATTACACTTAAAAAAGAATTAAAACTCAACTACATTTCATAAAGTAATAATTATAAATTAATTATAATCCATATTTTTAAAATTATTAATTTAAATCTTTATCTAATTAATAATAATTTTTTGTTCCAATAAAATTTAAAATCCCTAAAAAATAATTAATATTATTAACAAAACTTTCAAATAAAAAATAATAAATACGTCCTATTTAATTTATCGGTTGAGTTGGGATTTTAAATTAAGAAATAAAAACGAAACGCTATATACAAATATTGCAAATTTATAGCAAAGAGCGTTACGTGGCTGTCATGTGACCTGTGACAGCCTCTTGCTTTTTTTTTTTTTTTTTTGTGGTCGGTCTCCTTGTTTTTTTTTTTTTTTTTTTTTTTTTTAAAGGGGTGTGAGGTTCACATTTTCCGGATCCATTTTTTTCAACTCAATCTTTTTTTCTGTCGGCTTTTTATTTTTTAATTGGTTGAGCCCACATGTTTTTTAAATTTTTTTACAAAGAACGGGCTCACTTTTTTTTTTTTTTTAAGTTATCGTTTGATTTTATTTTTTTCACCCATTTTAATTTATTTTTTTATTTTATTCAATATTTTAAAGACATATATTAAAAGAATTTTTTTGAAACTCACTTATAGTAATTTTTTTAACTTTTTTTTCTATTTTTAGTTTTTCCAACAAATTATTTTTTTTATTTTTTTTGAAAATTCACTTGCTATTTTTTTTTCTTAATTTTTCTTTTTTATTTTTACATAATTGATAAATATTTTTTGTTTTGTTAGATCTACTTTAAATCAATTATATATAATATGTCAAGTCATTTATTTTTTGTTAATCTTATTCATTTTTTTCTATTAACTTTTTTAATATTAAATATTTTTTATATTTTAACTTTTTTAATATGAGTCACTTTATATTATTATTAAAAATATATGTTTTATTTCTTAATCTAATCATTTTAAAAAAAATTATATTAATAGATGCGTTGGCTTTGCATCCAAATTTGATTTTTTTTTATTTTTTGGTTTTTTTTTAATTCATAATGTAAAATTTTCTATAAAAACTCATTATTGTTAACGTAGGATATGAACTCAAATTTTATTTTACTTTTCGTCCTTTTTTAAGTTTTTTTCTTTTTTAAAAAAAATTAGATCATCCCTTTTATAAAAAACAATGAATATGTATAAGTGCCACCTAATTTTTTTTTTTTTGCTTTTCATTTTTTTTAATTCTTTTAAATTCGAAACATTTTACAACAAAAGAAATTGGTCAATCAATTTTTTTTTAAAAAAAATCAATATAGTTATATATGATAAAAAAATTTTATTTGATAGATTTCGATTCACGATAGATGTAATTTAAAAAAAAAAATAAAATTGAATCAAGTTTTTTTTTTTAATCTAGGTCAAGTAGGAAATGACTTTAGGTTATTTTATCCTACCTAAGTATATAAATATATTTTAATTATTCAATTGATTTTATATTTTTATTTATATATCAATAAAATTATTATTTAATATTTTAATTTAATGAATCTCTATATATTTTTACAAATTTTTTATTAATTAATATTATACCAAATGGTATTGATTGATATAAATGTCATAAAAATTTATATTAGACAAGTTTGATCAATTTCTATTCGATAAAGGGTCGAATTTTTTTATATTAAAACGTGTTGCTTTTTTTTAAAAGAAATAAGAAATTAAGGTGGAAGGATATTTAAAGTATTTTATCTTGATTAATTTTAAAGTATATATTTTATTATTAATTTTATTTTATATATTATATTAATAAATTAATTATTTAATATTTTTAAGTTTAACAAAAGCATTCGACATCTTTTATGAGGTTTTTTTTTTTTTTTTACTTTTTTTAAAAATTAGATAAGTTTTGAAAAAATTAAAGTCAATCAAAATAAAGACGCGTTATTCTTTTTTTTTTTTTTTGTTATTTTTCACTTTTTTTTTAATTTATATGAATTTTATTATAAAAAACTAATTATTTAGATATGATAAAAAAAAATTGATCCGCCACTAAACGTGATTTGTTGCTACGTCCTTTAAAAAATAGAAACAATATTTGAGATGAAAAAATATAAAAATATCAAATGAGAAAAGGAGAGGTTACAAGCATCCGAGGAAAAAAATAAAATAAAAAGCGATCATGTCGGCATATGCTTCCAAAATATATATATATTAAAGGAGAAAAGGAAAGGTAATAAGCATCCAATGGTTATGAGTATTGGGTCCTACTGCTTTTATTGACTGATTTGAAGATTCCGAGCAAATTCTTTGCAAGCGCCTATCATTTGTGGAATTTGATAAAAAGGACATTGGAAATAAAAATATTCTACTTTTCTACGCTGTCAGTTACCGGAAATTAATGCAAATACAAAGTCTTTTTCCTCCTTTTTTTATTTTGTTTTTTACATGCAAAATTTTTTCTTATGAACATTAAGAAAATTATAAGTAGAAAATTTTATTTTTTTAAACTATGACTGAGTTTTGATTGATTGCCACAACCTTCAATTATGTGCAATCAAAGTTTCTGTTGTTATGAAGTTATAACCAAACTTTAGAAAATTTTAATACAATTTCATAAATTTTTTTTATCTTTTTTTAGAATAATATTTTCAAATCAAGTTTTGAATATTAAAACTCAGGTTTTTGTTATTCAAAACTTGCAGTTATAAGCTTATAACAACTAGAAGATTGGGATGATAACAAGTTTTATCAACTCAAAAAAATATGAGTAATTATAAAAAAAATACAAAATCAATGATGCATATATCTTTCTATTTAAAAAAAAAAAAAACCAAAACAAAACTACCCAATTCTTTTTATCTATTATTTTCTTCCAAAAATTTTATGTCTTCAAAATATATTTTTTTACCAATTATAGTATCAATTATTAGAAAGTGAAAAAACTTATATGTATTTTGAATAAAATCATTTTAAATATTTTAAATTTATTCTTCCCAGTAGTAAAAATAAAAATATTTTAAAATTTAAATTTATTGAGAATTGAATATTTGCCACAACTTGCCATCACAGGAAGACCAGAGTTAGTCTCCTCACTTTGACTTCCACAGTTCCACTTTGAATGAGATGTAAGTTTTAATAATTTTGAAAAGTTAGATTCCCATACCACCAACTAAGAAATTAATATTTAATTTCTCAGCTATGATATTTAATTGCTCAGCTATGGTGCTCTGTACACCTTTTGTTGACATTGATTCAACCTTGTTATTGTTCTTTCTTCCTGTCGTTGTTAAACACTCGTCTTCTTCTCTGGTCATTAGAATTTTTCTTGTTTTTCCTCCTGGGAAATTTAATCATTTTCTTGGAATTATAATCTTTTGCAAAACTATGGGGAATGCTTTCTCGTTTCAATTGTCGTGTGATACCATAATTTCCCGCATCTGGGATTGTGTTGCTGGACAAGTAATCTACGCATGCCATCTTGAAGAAAACCTTACTGACTTGAACACAGCTCTGAACGAATTAAAGGAGCGAAGGAATGATGTGGAGAGGAAAGTCAACATCACTGTACAACAAAATTTGATGCCGCTGGATGAAGTTGGAGGATGGCTTTCAAGGGCAGAAACTATGATAAACGAAGTTGATGCACTGCTTACTGATGGTCCTAAAGAAATCAAGAATTTATGCTTGGGAGGCTGTTGTTCCAAGAATTGCAAGTCTACCTTCAAATTCAGCAAAAAAGTGGACAAAAGACTACGTGATGTTAAGGATCTAAAGGGAAACGGAGCTTTTGAAGTGGTAGCTATGGAGGCACCTGCAGCTCCGGTGGTTGAAAGACCGAGCGACTCTGTCGTAGGCTTGGAATCCATGTTCCATAAGGTCTGGAGTGCCTTTGAACAAAAGCATGTGGGAATCATTGGCTTATATGGCTTTGGGGGAGTTGGCAAGACTAGGCTCTTGACTGAAATCAATAACAAGATTGGTGTTTCAGCCGGTGGATTTGATGTAGTTATTTGGGTTGTGGTGTCTAAAGCATTTTCTATTCGAAAGGTCCAAAATGATATTGGAGACAGGATTGGCCTTTCTAGTGAAATTTGGCGTGATAAAGCACCCAACGAGAAAGCTACAGACATCTTGGGGATTTTGAGGAAAAAAAAAATTGTATTGTTGTTAGATGATATATGGAAAAGAGTTGATCTATCCAAGGTAGGGATACCTGTCCCAACTCAAGAAAATGGTTCCAAACTAATTTTTACAACTCGTTCCACTGAGGTGTGTGGCCAAATGAGAGCTCATAAAAAGTTTCACGTGCAATGTTTGCCCGAAGAAGAGGCTTGGAAATTGTTTGAGGAACATGTTGGTAAAGATGTCTTTGACAGCCATCCAAATATTCGTGGGCTAGCTCAAGAAGTGGCCGAAGAATGTAAAGGACTACCTCTTGCACTCATCACTATCGGCCGTGCCATGGCTTGCAAGAACACACCCGAAGAATGGAAATACACAATTGAAGTCTTGAAGAAATCAGCTAATTTTGTTTTTCCAAACATGGGCGAAGAGGTATATCCTCTTCTAAAATGCAGTTATGATATATTGCCAAATGACATGGTTCGATCTTGCCTCCTATATTGTAGTTTGTTCACGGAAGATCACGAAATTGATAAAGAAGAGCTGATAGATCTCTGGATATGGGAAGGATTTTTGGATGAACATGACACCATAAGTGAAGCTCAAAACCAAGGCCACCACATCCTTTGTTCTCTCATTCATGCATGCTTATTGGAAGAAGTAAATGATTGGAAAATAAAAATGCATGATGTGATTCGTGACATGTGTTTATGGATAGCATGTGGTTGTGAAGCAGAGAAATGGAAGTTTTTTGTGCGAGCAGGTTATCATTTGACTCAAATGCCAGAGGCTGGACGTTGGAAAGGTATACGAAGAATGTCATTGATGAAAAACGAGATTGAAGATCTAACGGAAGCACCTAACTGTCCCGATCTTCAAACTTTGTTTCTCAACGACAATCGTCGGTTGAGGGTGATTCATGATGATTTCTTCCAATTTATGCGTGGCCTAAAAGTTCTAAGGTTTTGTGGATGTAATGGTCTAACTGAATTGCCAGTGGCGATTGCAAAATTGGTATCTCTAGAATATCTCGACCTATCATGGACAAGTATAAGAGAGCTACCCATTGAATTGAAGGCTCTACAAAAGTTGAAGTGTTTAAACTTGAGTTACATATTCTGTCCCATCACAATACCTAGAGGGTTGATATCTGGTTTCTCAAATCTGCGAATATTGAGAGTGCATCACTCTTATCCTTTCGATGAGGCAGTAGAAGAAGGTAATGAATGCTTGTTAGAAGAATTGCAGTGCTTGAATCACTTGAACGCATTGTCCTTGTCTGTAAGAAGTGCTTTTGTTCTTGATAGATATTTGAATGCAGAAAGATTACACAACTACACTGAAGCTATTGGGCTTGAGATTTTGAAGGACATAAAGCAATTGAAAATTTTATCTTTAGCGAATAGCAAGTCTCTACGTACTCTAGAAGTTATGGACTGTAAAAGTTTGGAAGAAGTGAAGATGGAGTGGGCGGAGGAAGGAAGAATGATAAAAGCACAGAGCCACATTCAAACCTCTGTAATTGCAACCCAACATTGCTTCCAAAGCCTCCACGGGGTGATCATATCCGGATGCTCAAAATTGAGGGACATAACATGGCTCATTCTCGCTCTAAATCTGAGTGTTGTTCATGTAATCCAATGCGATGAAATGGAAGAAATAATCAATGAGATAAAGCTGAGTCAGGTGGCAGATCTTGTAGGAACTTTAACCCCATTTGAAACACTCAAATATCTTAAATTAGAGTTTCTCCCAGAATTGAAGGGCATTTACTGGAATGCACTACCCTTCTCATGCATCAAGGAAATTAGTGTTCAAAATTGCCCAAAGCTGAGGAGACTTCCACTCAACTCTAACAGTGCAAAAGGAAACAAAATCAGCATTAAAGGAGAGGAAAAGTGGTCGAAAGAGCTGCAATGGGAGGACGAATCTACTAGAAATGCTTTTCTTCCTTGTTTCATTGCAATTTGAAGAAAGGCATGAAATTGCAAGTAATCTTACATTTACCTTTCTCCATCTCTGTTACTGTTGTCTTGAACTTGTTGTGTCATATGTAGCTATTGTCGCTATTTTAGGATTTGGTAAGCGGTCGGTGGCGTTTGGAGGGCCAGAAAAACCCCTCTTTTGAGATTAGATCTAGAAAAGTCTAGGGCCTTTCAGGGAAATCGAAGCAGGTACAAAAAAAGAGATGAGATTGAGGAAAATCGAAAAAGAATTTTTTTTTTTTTTTTGGTTTTCAGCACCGATGATGGACGACGGTGGCAGCTATAGAGCTTCTTCAGAACCTAGGTTCGGTTGAAGTTTCCGATGCGTTTACTGTTAAGTTTTATAAAAAGGTTAGAGAGAAGGAATAGGAATTTTGGATTAGAGAGAGAAACTGAATTGTAGAACCGAGATCAGCATGTCGATATTTGGGATTTTGCTGGATATTGAAACGTTGTCGTTTCGGTAGCCAAAGGAAGAAGCTGAGACCTCTAGCCTAATTGTGACTTGCGGCCCAATTTGAGTGGCACACTAGCCCATATAGACTTGTTTTGGGCGCCTTAATTAGGTTTTCACCCAAATTTTGATCGTACTATTTTTAAAATTTTAGTTTTATTTATTTGGTTATTTTAATTGTAATTTTTATGTTTTTTATTTTAATTTTTAGATTAGGTAAATTTTTTAATTATTTTAATTTTTGATAATAAAGAAAACCAAAAAAGAGAAACAATAAGATTAAAAAATTGTAAAAAACAATTTTTTTTTCTTCATATAAATTTAATAAAATTTTGCTACTAAATGGAGTCTTGACCAATGACTAAATTTTATGGAAATTTGCATAGTTGCTATTTTGTTAGAAATGTCCAAATGAAAAAACTTTTATATTATCTATTAGAAGTTCAATCTGAATATCTAATTTGCTTTAATTATATTTATCTAATATGTCTTGCAATTTATTTTGAAAACAAAAGCACCAATCAAAAGGAGATAATGAAGATGCATTGCTTAATGTTTTGGTTGAAAATACTATGCAGAACTGTTGTGGAGAATATCTATGTCCAATGCTTCATCGTCTTTGAAGAAATTTAGTTATTATCAGTCAATTCATCATGAAGCTTGCAAAAAAATATTTTGTTGCTTGTAGAGAGTATTTTTTGAGATCTGATTTTTCCTTTATTCTTCAAAATATTGTAGGTGTGCAGCGAGACGGTTTTGGGTG
Organism: Durio zibethinus; assembly: GCF_047325235.1. Classification (NCBI taxonomy): domain Eukaryota; kingdom Viridiplantae; phylum Streptophyta; class Magnoliopsida; order Malvales; family Malvaceae; genus Durio; species Durio zibethinus. The sequence continues at coordinate 2,299,560 of NC_143187.1, read as the reverse complement.
CTGCTATCCTAAAACCATTTCTAAAGAGAAGAGGCAGAAAGCAAATCTCCTGCCACTCGTTGTTTGTAGATTGAGAAAGACTTCAAAGCTCGTTTGTGTGCTACTAAACTAGAAAATTAGGTCATTGGTGATCATTGTGATATAGATTATAATTACTCGTTCCTTAATGGGATTGCTTGTTACAGTGTTGCTTTTCTGTTATAGACCTTGGTATTATTTGTCTTTTAAAACATATATACTTTTATTTTCCTGTTTCTTCTTCAATCAGCAACTGATCCTTTAACAAAGTTTGACCGTCATTTCTCCATAAATATTGTCTTTTGGGTGGGAGTTTGTCAGAATGGAAGGGTGAGAGAAGTGCAGATTATTAAGCGAAAAGCTATAAAAACATGCAGAATGTTGAGTACTATGAAAATTTGTTCTGCCATTGGATGATTTATGGGACCGAGTTGATCTAACAAAAATTAGAGTTCCTACACCAGACCGACAGCATAACTCCAACTTCACTACACGTTTCAAACAGGTTTGTGGTCTAATGGAAGCCCATTAAAAGTTCAAAGTAAAATGCTTGCCACCACCTTTTGCTTGGCATTTGTTTCAGAAGAAGGTTGGAAATGATACTCTCAACCTGCAGCCAGATATTCCTAAGCTCGCAGTAATTGTGGCCCAAGAGTGTGCCGTTTTGCCACAAGCACTTATCACCATTGGTTGTGCCATCGCCTGCAAGAAGAACCCAAAAGAATAGATTCTTGCAATTGAGGTTCTAAAGAAATGTGCCTCAGAATTTTCAGGTCTGGGTTTGATAGAGCATGCTAGACATCCTGAGTGATTGGTAGAAGACATAAGCATTTCCTCTAAGCAGCTATTCACTCCAAACTCCTGTCTGTTCAATAATTTTAATTCTGATTCCACTTCACAGGATATAATTTCGTAACTATTATAAAATCGACATTTAAACATAATTTTTTTTTTCATTTCATTCATAAACTTTTAAAATTAAATTACTCTTACAAAAAAATTAAATCTCAACCATATTTCATAAAGTGATAATTATAAATTAATTATAACCAATATTTTAAAAATTATTAGTTTAAATCTCTATCTAATTAATAATAATTTTTAGTTACAATAAAATTTAAAATCCCTTAAAAATAATTAATAGTATTAACAAAACTTTCAAAAGAAATGGAGACATACTATTTAATTTTTCGGTTGAGTTGGCATTTTAGATTAAAAAATAAAAACGAAATTACCTTAAAAAATAAAAACAAAATTTGAGATTAAAAAAAAGAAAAAAGATCATGTCGGCATATGCTTCCAAAACTATATATAAAAATATTAAAGGCGAAAAGGAAAAGTGATAAGCATCCAATGGTTTTGAGTATTGGGCCCCACTGCTTTTATCGACTGATTTGAAGATTCCGAGCAAATTCTTTGCCTATCATTTGTGGAATTTGATAAAATGGATATTTGGAAATAAAAATATTCTACTTTTCTACAAGTCTTTTTTCCCTTTTTCAAATTTTTTACATGCAAAGGTTTTTTATTGTACATGGCCTCATTTGAAATACATCGGATCTTTAAAGACAGCGTAATTATTATAAAAAATTATATCAACACTAGTTTTAATATTAAAATATTGTTGTAATGTGTTAAAATTTCCGTCAGTTATTTACTGGAGTTAAAGGTTCTAATTACTTCAAACGTAATTTTTTTCTTTTTTTTAAATTAATAGTTTTTAACTTTTTCTTTAACATTTTTTATTCTGGTTTTTTTACTTTTTTCTGAGATTTTAAGTCTTTTATTTAAAAATTATAAAGCAATTTTGTTAGTTTAATATAAAAATAAATTTTATTATTATATAATAAATTAATTAAAAACCATTTAAATTTATTTATTAATAAAACTATTATTTGATTTTCAAATAATTTAATAACTATTTATTAATTTTAAAATATTAAATGATTTAAATTTTTTATATAATTTTTAGTTAATATATTTAATGTCTTTAATGATTATTTGCTTTCTTATTATAATTTATCTCATCACTATCATTATTTTTATATTTAAATATATATTTTACCATAAATTTTAATTTTATTATTACAATATTAATTTTACCTTTGTCACTATTCTCAATTTCATCAAAACTAATTTAACCGTCTAACCAAAACCAAAAGAACTTTACGAAAATTTTAAGCAAAAAACCATAATTTTTTAAACAATGACTTTGAATTTTGATTGATTGCCACAACTTTCAATTACGTGCAATCAAAATTTTTATTGTTGCGACGTTATAATTAAATTATAAAAAATTTTAATATAATTTTATAAAAAATTTTAATCTTTTATTGATAATAATTTTTTCTTACTTATACTTATTTATGTTTAAATATTAAAAGTTTTATGCTAATTATTTTTTCCCAATATTTTAAATTAGAAATGAAAAAGAGAAACATAATAGAAATACAAAATTGAAATAATAATAAGAGTTTAATTTTAATATTTAGTTCTAAAACAATAATAATCTTCTTTGTGAATTTTTTCAAATCAGGTTTCAAATATTAAAACTCAGGTTTTTGTTATTCAAAACTTGCAATTATAAGTTTGAAACAATTGAAAGTTTGTGTGGTAAAACTTGAAGCTTTGAGTTACTTATAACGAACGAAAATAAATATCTATATTATTATAAACTTATGATTAAATTTGAGGTTATGAGTAAATTAATACCAACTCAATCAATTATTGGTAATTAGAACAAAAGATAAAATTATTTTAAAATATAAAATCAATGATATATATGTCTTTTCATTATTTAAAAAAAAAACAAAATACCCACTTTTTATCGATTATTCGCTTCCAAAATATATTTTTCCGTTTTCAAAACACCATTTTTTTCTACCAATTCTAGTATCAATTATTAGAAAGTGAAAATCCTAATATGTATTTTGAATAAAGTATTTTAAATATTTCAAATTCAGATCAAGAGTAAAAATAAAAAATATTTTAAATATAAAATTCATTGAAAAGTGAATATTTACCACAAATTACCATCATAGGAAGACCAGTGGAAGTCTTCTCACTTTGGCTTCCACAGTTCCACTTTGAATGAAATGGAAAATTTAATAAATTTGATCAAAAGTTAGATTAAAATCTCCCATTCCAGTAAATAAGAAATTAAAATTTAATTACTCGGTTACCCATAAAATTTCCCGTTCCACTAATTAAGAAATTGATATTTAATTACTCAGTTGCCCATAAAATAACCCATTCCACTAACTAAGGAATTAATATTTAATTACTCAGTTACGCACGTTGTTCTAGACCTATCTGCTTTTGTGCTTGCCAGCTATGGTGCCACTTACTCCTGTTGTTGTCTAAGACAAGTAAAAATAAAAGCCGCTGTGATTTAATGCAACAGCCTTTGATTCAAGCTTCTCATTGTTCTTTCTCCCTCTTGCTTGTTGAGAAACACTCGTCTTCTTCTCTAGTCATTAAATTTTTCCTTGGAATTATAATCTAGTGCAAAACTATGGGGAACGTTTTCTCGATTTCATTGTCGTGTGATACCACAATTTCCCGCTGCTGGGATTGTGTTGCTGGACAAGTAATCTACGCGTGTCGTCTTCAAGAAAACCTTGCTGACTTAAACACAGCTCTGGACGAATTAAAGGAGCGAAGGAATGATGTGGTTTGGAAAGTCAACATCGCTGTACAACAAAATTTGCGATCGCTGAATGAAGTTCGAGGATGGCTTTCAAGGGCAGAAACTATGATTAATGAAGTTGATGCACTGCTTATTGATGGTTCTGAAGAAATCAAGAATTTATGCTTGGGAGGCTCTTGTTCCAAGAATTGCAAGTCTACCCTCAATTTCAGCAAAATAGTGACCAAAAGACTACGTGATGTTAAGGATCTAAAAGAAAACGGAGCTTTTGAAGTGGTAGCTATGGAGGCACCTGCCGCTCCGGTGGTTGAAAGACCGAGCGACTCTGCTGTAGGCTTGGAATCCATGTTCAATAAGGTCTGGAGTGCCTTTGAACAAAAGCATGTGGGAATTATTGGCTTATATGGCGTTGGGGGAGTTGGCAAGACTAGGCTCTTGACTGAAATCAATAACAAGATTGGTGATTCATCCGGTGGATTTGATATGGTTATTTGGGTTGTGGTGTCTAAAGGATTTTATATTGGAAAGGTCCAAGATGATATCGCAAAGGGGATTGGCCTTTTTAGTGGAATTTGGGGTGCTAAAGCTCCTGAAGAGAAAGCTATAGACATCTTCAGGATTATTAGAGAAAAGAAATTTGTATTGTTGTTAGATGATATATGGGAAAGAGTTGATCTATCCAAGGTAGGGATACCTGTCCCGACTCAAGAAAATGGTTCCAAACTAATTTTTACAACTCGTTCTACTGAGGTGTGTGGCCAAATGAGAGCTCATATGAAGATTCAGGTGCAATGTTTGCCCGAAGAAGAGGCCTGGAAATTGTTTGAGGAACATGTTGGTAAAGATGTGTTTGATAGTCATCCAAATATTCGTGGGCTAGCTCAAGAAGTGGCCAACGAATGTGGAGGACTACCTCTTGCACTCATCACCATCGGTCGTGCCATGGCTTGCAAGAACACACCCGAAGAATGGAAATACACGATTGAAGTCTTGAAGAAATCAGCCAATTTCGTTTTTCCAAACATGGGTGATGAGGTATATCCTCTTCTAAAATTCAGTTATGATAGTTTGCCAAATGACATGGTTCGATCTTGCCTCCTATATTGTAGCTTGTTCCCAGAAGATTATGAAATTGATAAAGAATGGCTGATAGATTTCTGGATAGGAGAAGGATTTTTGGATGAACATGACACCATAAGTGAGGCTCGAAACCAAGGTCACCACATCATTGGTTCTCTCATTCATGCATGTTTACTGGAAGAAGGAGTAGGTGATTTGTATATAAAAATGCATGATGTGATTCGTGACATGAGTTTGTGGATAGCATGTACGTGTGAAGCAGAGAAATGGAAGTTTTTGGTGCAAGCAGGTTATCATTTGACTCGAATGCCAGAGGGGGGAAGATGGAAAGATATACGAAGAATGTCATTGATGAAAAACGAGATTGAAAATCTAATAGAAGCACCTAACTGTCCCAATCTTCAAACTTTGTTTCTCAACGATAATCAACAGTTGAAGGTGATTCACAATGATTTCTTCCAATTTATGCGTGGCCTAAAAGTTCTAAGCTTTAGTGGAAGTAATCGTATAAAAGCATTGCCGGTGGGGATTGCAAAATTGGTATCTCTAGAATTTCTCGACCTATCATATACAAACATAAGAAAGCTACCAATTCAATTGAAGGCTTTACGAAAGCTGAAGTGTTTGAACTTGAGTTACATTTACTGTCACATCACAATCCCAAGAGGGTTGATGTCTGGTTTCTCAAAGCTGCGAATATTGAGAACGCGTGACTCTTATCTTTTCGATGAGGCAGTAAAAACAAATAATGAACACTTGTTAGAAGAACTGCAGTGCTTGAATCACTTGAATGCATTGTCCTTGTCTGTAAGAAGTGCTTTTGCTCTTGATAGATATTTGAATGCAGAAAGATTACACAACTACACTGAAGAAATTGGGCTTGAGATTTTGAAGGACTCAAACCAATTGAATATTTTATCTTTAGCGAATATCAAGTCTCTACATACTCTAGCAGTTACGGAGTGTGAAAGTTTGGTAGAAGTGAAGATGGAGTGGGCAGGGGAAGGCAGAATGATAAAAGCACAGAGCCACATTCAAACCTCTCTAATTGCAACCCCACATTGCTTCCAAAGCCTCCACAAGGTATTCATATCCCAATGCTCAAAATTGAGGGACCTAACATGGCTTATTCTCGCTCCAAATCTGAGGGATGTTCTTGTAAGCGAATGTGATAAAATGGAAGAAATAATCAATAAGATAACACTGAGACAGGTGGCAGAGCTCGTAGGAACTTTAACCCCATTTGTAACACTCAAATCTCTTACTTTACGGTATCTCCCAGAACTGCAGAGAATTTACAGGAATGCACTACCCTTCTCATGTATCAAGGAAATTCGTGTTCTAAATTGCCCAAAGCTGAGGAGACTTCCACTCAACTCTAACAGTGCAAATGGAAACAAAATCAGCATTTATGGAGAGAAAAGGTGGTGGGAAAAGCTGGAATGGGAGGATGAATCTACTAGAAATGCTTTTCTTCCTTGTTTCATTGCAATTTAAAGAAGCGCATGAAATTGCAAGTAATCTTACATTTACCTCTCTCCATCTCCGTTACTGTTGTCTTGAACTTGTTGTGTCATGTTGCTTTTGTCGCTTTTCTAGGTTGTATCGTGTTCTTTGGTTAAATGCTATTTTTTGGTGAATCTTGGTCATTTGGTAAGAAATAGGAGCTTTCATAGTTGGTTCAACTTTGTTGTACTTTGAGACTGCTTGATGCTTTTATATTGTCTATTAGAAGTTCAATCTGAATATCTAATTTTTTTTCATATATGTTTAACTAACATGTGTTGCAAATTGTTTTTGAAGCACAAGCACTAACCAAAAGGAGGTAACACGATGCATTGCATATTGTTTTGGTTGAAAATACTATGCAGAACTGTTGTGGGGAATATCTGTCTAATGCTTCATTGTTTTTGAAGAAATTTAGTTATCATCAGTCAGTTTATAATGAAGCCTGCTAAAAATACTATGTTTATTGCAGAGAGTAATTTCTGAGAAGATCTGATTTTTCCTTTATTCTTGAAAAATATTGTAGATGTGCAGCAAGATAGTTTTGGGTGCTGCTATACTTAGGCAGACTTAATCTGGCTACTTGTGTGTACCCTGTCTGAAGAGAAGAGAACTTCAGAAAGCAAAATCACCTGCTGCTCCTTTTCAGCAGATTGAGAAAGACTTTAAAGCTCATCTGTGTGCCCCATCAAATGTAGCAGCTGTACCAGAAAATAAGGTCATTGGTGATCATTGTGGTATAGATTATAATTACTCGTTCCTTAATGGGATTGCTTGTTACAGTGTTGCTTGTCTGTTATAGACCTTGGGGTTATTTGTCTTTTAAAACATATTCACTTTTGTTTTCCTGTTTCTTCTTGGATGAATGTAATTTCAATTGTCCTAAAAAAAAAGGTTACTTACGCACCCCCTCTCCCCTCAACCCACCCACACGCATTGTTTAAGTATTCATCTTAAATAAACTTTAGTTGTGTTATTGCGTGTATCATGCTTCAATCAGCAGCTGATCCTTTAACAAAGTTTGACCGTCACTTCTCTATAAATTTTCTCCTTTGGGTGGGAGTATGTAAGAATGGAAGGGTGAAAGAAGTGCAGAATATTGAGCAAGAAGCTATATACACATACAGTATCTTGAGTACTATGAAAATTTGTTTTGCCATTGGATGATTTATGGGACCGAGTTGATCTAAGAAAAATTAGAGTTCTTATACCAGACCAACAGCATAACTCCAGTCTCACTACACGTTCCAAACAGGTTAATGGTTTAATAATGGAAGCCCATAAAAAGTTCAAAATAGATTGCTTGCCACAACCTTTTGCTTGGCATTTGTTTCAGAAGAAGGTTGGAAATGATACTCTCAACCTGCATCCAGATGTTCCTAAGCTCGCAAAAATTATGGCCAAAGAGCGTGCCGGTTTGCCACTAGCCCTTATCACCATTGGTCGGGCCATCGCCTGCAAGAAGACATCAAACGAATGGATTCATGCAATTGAGGTTTTAAAGAAATGTGTCTCAGAATTTTCAGGTCTGGGTTTGATAGAGCATGCTATACATCCTGAGTGATTGGTAGAAGACACAAGCATTTCCTATAGGCAGTTATTCACTCCAAACTCCTGTCTGTGATTAGTGCTAGCTCAGAACTTGCTGTCATTAAAAAGATGTTAGATAAATGAAAGTTGAACTCACAAGGTGCTTCAAAGACAAATTTTGGGTGACATTTTGTACAATGAACTGATCATATCCAACCAATAAACTGCATAAAAATCTTAGAACAATTGAATAAGAAGCCTAGGTTCTACAACAAGCTGAATGTTCCAAGGCTTCTCTTTCTTGATATATTTACTACATCAAAAGGGCACTTAACCTCACTAATAATTTTCGCTGTAGTTTCTGTTCTTTTATGCTTTCTTAATCAACACAAATAATACAGAACAATATGGGGATCATTTTCACTACATATTCCCCAAGAATGATAATAAGAAAACCTATAATGTCGGTATATGCATCCAAAACATTACTTGGAAAATAGAAATCATATATAATATTATATTACAAAATAAATAAATATTTGATAAAATTTATTATGTAGATATTTATATAAATAACTTATATTTTTGACACGTAAGATAATTTATAAAATCAAACAATTCAAAAAATTCAAAAAAAATATCAAAATTTTAATTTAAAATTTGAAAATACTTAAATTTAAACTATCCTAAATTATTCAAATTTCAAGATAAATTTGATAATTATACTTGAATTTTGAATTAGAATTAAAATTAAATTGTAATAACAATTAAAACCGAGAGAATTGCAAAGTAAATCGATAAATGAGATGTGAACCAAGACAGTTTTGGGTGCTGCTATCCTCAGGCATACTTGATCTGGCTACTTGTACTATTTCTGAAGAGAAGAGAAAGAACCCTCAGAAAGCAAAATCACCTGCTGCTCCTTTTTATTTAGTAGATTGAGAGAGACTTTAAAGCTCGTTTGTGTGCTGCTGAACTAAAAAATAAGGTCATTGGTGATCATTGTGGTATGGATTTTAATTACTCGTTTCAGATTGCTTGTGACAGTGTTGGTTTCTGGTGTAGAACTTGGGATTATTTGTCTTTAAAACAGATTTACTTTTGTTTTCCTGTTTCTTCTCGGATGAATGTACTTTCAATTGTCCTAACAAAAAAGTTACTTACCCACCCCCTCCCCCCTCAACCCACCCACACACATTGTTTAAGTACTCATCGTGCACAAACTTTTTAGTTGTGTTATTTTGTGTATCATGCTTCAATCAGCAATTGATCCTTTAACAAAGTTTGATCGTCACTTCTCCATAAATTTTCTCTTTTGGTGGGAGTATGTTAGAATGGAAGGGTAAAACAAGTGCAGAATATTGAGCAAAAGGCTGTAGACACATACAGAATCTTAAGTACTATGAAATCTTGTTTTGCCATTGGATGATTTATGGGACCGAGTTGATCTAACAAAAATTAGAGTTCCTATTCCAGACCAACAGCATAACTCCCATTTAGTCTTCACTACACGTTCCAAACAGGTTTGTGGTCCAATGGAAGTGTCACGCCCCAAAATATTACCTTGAAATAAAATCTCAAAGTAATATGAAGCTTAATCCATAACCATTAAAAATTTCTCAAATAAAATAAGATTATCATTAAGTAAAATACCTAGATAATAAGTTTTTAAAAGTTCAATGTTGAGTATTACAATTAAAAAAAATAATATTTCATAAAAACCTCTTCTCTAAGTAATTTTTTCGTGCTCAGATTCTTCTAGCTCCTTATAAGACTAATTATACTTATCGTTTATATCATCTATAAAAGAAAAAAACATGGGAAATGAGCAAACCATATCTTAATAAGTATAAACCCACACACCTTATCGAATCAAACATTGTTTTCATATGTATGATATAGATCATTCTAAAAATATTCATCAACTTATAATATCAAAAATAATTCAAAAATCAGCATTCTGTCAAACATTCATATATCATAAATCAATATCAAACATGTCATCAAATCATTGATCAATTTGTAAAAAAAAAAATTATTCATCACAAATCATCATTATCATTCATTTATTGTTAGTTATAGTTACTGCTATAACCTGTGACATTGGCCGTATCGACAATTTCATTCTTTTGATCATTGTTAATTATTATAACCCGCTAGCCAAGATCTTACATTAACTACTATAATCTGTTTACAAGGCCATATAATCATGTCTATGCTAACTACTACTACCTATTAGCTAGGGCCATAGAACTAGTTTTAGTATCAATGATCTCACTTCTTAGATATGTAAAAACGTAGCTATCATTAAATAATTCTTTAAACATAAATCATTTTTTCATTTTATTTATAAGCATAATCCATCATTTATATAAAGAAACGCCAAATAATCGTATGCTTGATCCTATTTTCATACATCAAAAATAATAAAATAAAACATTTTTTCACTTAGAAACATACATATATATTTGAAAACAAGTAGATTGTAAGAGATTCTACTTACCTCTTTTTTATTCCACCATCTAGTTTTTCTTCTCAAATAATTAACAGCCTATTCAAGATAATTTTAACATAATAGTAATTAATCAACCTATTTGAGACTACTTATATCAAAACAATTAAGTTAAACAAGAATTAACTCAAGTAACTAATTCTAACAACTTGCACTACTTTAACTAAAATGATCATATCTCAAGATATCCAACTCGAAATTAAAATATTTTTAATGCGTTAAAAACTACACTCTTTAAGCTTTCTAATCATATATAGCCCATCTTGTGATTCATTGTGGATTAATTATAACAATTTTTGTAATTTATATCATATGCTGCTGTCAAACAGCATGTATATATTCTCATAAAAATTATGTATTTATTCATATGAAACTTTAAATTCAATTATGCTTATTTTATTGAAAAATTGACTCAATAAGCTTTCTAAATATATATGATTTAATCTGTAAATCCTTATATAAAAATTAAGAAGAATTTCGTAATTCTTTCATGCTGCTGCTACTAGGTAATCTATACATCCTTAAATAAAAATTAGATAACTTTTCATAAAAAAACTCGAATTCGACTCCAGTTTGTTTCATTATAAAGTAGATTCAACACGTTTTCCAACGATATATAATAATCATAGCAATATTTAATCTTTTATTATAGAATATAACATTAATTTATCACTACAAACACAAGATTTATGTTAAGGTTTATACGAAATAAAAATTTTCCTTTCTATTCCCATCAAATTTCTGCTTCAATAATAAAATCACATTACTAACTTTCTCAACACTTAATTAGACCCTAATTAAAGTCTAAATTATTTGCTCAAACTAATTTTGAAGAGGGATAATGGAAATCTTAAAATTTTAAGATTTTTCGATTACAAATTATATCTCAATATTTAAAAATTAATACTCCAAAATTGAAAGAAATTATTTATTCACTTTTGAGAGACAATTCTTCTTGCAGATTTTATTGTTACCCTTCACTTGGAATCTTTCGATTTATCTTTTCTGTATAAGAAACAGATAGAAATAAATTTGTATTTTTCTTTCCATTAGTCATCGATTGAAAACTAAATAAATTAACCCTATTAAAAAATTTTAGATTATTTATCAATAGATCCTCTGCATTTTTCATACTTTATTAAAGAGTCTCTACTTATAAAAATACTTAAAATAATCTTTTTTTTTTTTTACTGGTATTACACGAAGCTCATAAAAAGTTCAAAGAATAGTGCTTGCCACCACCTGAGTGATTGGTAGAAGACATAAGCATTTCCTATAGGCAGTTTTTCACTCCCAACTCCGGTCTATGATTAGTGTTAGCTTAGAACTTGCTGCAAAGATGTTAGATAAACGAAAGTTGAACTCACAAGGTACTTCAAAGACAAATTTTGGGTGACATTTTGTACAATGAACTGATCATATCCAACCAATAAACTACATAAAAATTTTAGAACAATTGAATAAGAAGTCTTGTTTATACAACAAGCAGAATGGTCCAAGGCTTCTCTTTCTTGATATTTTGCTAGACCAAAAGGGCACTTCGCCTCACTAGTAATTTTCTCTGTAGTTTCTGTTCTTTTTTGCTTTCTTAATTGACACAAATAATACAGAACGATATGGGGATCATTTTCAGTAAATATTCCCCAAGAATGATAATAAGAAAGCCTATAATAAAAAAAAAAAAATCACTAAACAACGCATTCAACTACTAATTTAGCAGCCTTCTCCCACAGCTTGTTGTCCCCACTTGACAGTTGACCTCGCCAAGGCGTTCATTGGGTCAATGCATTTCTTAGGAGGACGACCATCCCGAGACAAGAGGTCACGCATGTCATCAGACGCCAGGATTATAGTATTGGCTGCCCTCACCATGAGAACCTGGAGTGCAATTCTCTGCAGATTTCGTGCCCCTTCCATGTCTTTTCTCTTTAAAGCATCAATTAAAGGGATTACAATGTGTTCCATGTGTTGCTTTATCTGGCAGCACAACTTCAAAACCCTACATGCATATATTGAAGTAATGAATGAGTGCTCACAATTTCCAAATCAGTAGCATGATCGTACTGAAACTGGTATCATATAGGTTTAATATATATTTTTTTTAGTTACAAAAAACTTATGGAATTTAAAGCTCTCCATAACAAGTAAAATTTGAATTTAAGATAAAACAAATCAAAGACAAAAAAGGATTTAAAAAGAAACTATTTCTAAGGAGGTCATAACCTTAAATGTCAATAACATAGGTACCCTCAAATTTGGGAACTTTATATGCTTATCTATCCAACATATGTACAGAAAAATATCCAAGAAGTCTACTCACTTGACTTCCACAGTTCTATTTTGAATGATTTGTAAATTTTGATAATTTTGAAAAGTTAGATTCCATTGCCACTGACTAAGAAATTAAGATTTAATTACTCAGATATGGTGCTCTTTACACCTGTTGTTGACTTTGATTCAAGCTTCTTATTGTTCTTTCTCCCTCTCGTTGTTGAACACTCGTCTTCTTCTCTGGTCATTAGAATTTTTCTTGTTTTTTCTTGGGAAATTTAATCATTTTCTTGGAATTATAATCTAGTGGAAAACTATGGGGAACTTTTTCTCGATTTCATTGTCGTGTGATACCATAATTTCCCGCTGCTTGGATTGTGTTGCTGGACAAGTAATCTACACATGCCATCTTCAAGAAAACCTTACTGACTTGAACACAGCTTTGGTCAAATTAAAGGAGCGAAGGAATGATGTGGAAAGGAAAGTCAACATCGCTGTGCAACAAAATTTGAGGCCGCTGCATGAAGTTCGAGGATGGCTTTCAAGGGCAGAAACTATGATAAATGAAGTTGATGCACTTCTTATTGATGGTCCTGAAGAAATCAAGAATTTATGCTTGGGAGGCTGTTGTTCCAAGAATTGCAAGTCTACCCTTGATTTCAGCAAAATAGTGGCCAAAAGACTACGTGATGTCAAGGATCTAAAGAGAAACGGAGCTTTTGCAGTGCTAACTACGGAGTCACCTGCAGCTCCGGTGGTTGAAAGACCGAGTGACTCTGTCGTAGGCTTGGAATCCATGTTCAATAAGGTCTGGAATAGCTTTGAAGAAAAACATGTTGGAATCATTGGCTTATATGGCGTTGGGGGAGTTGGGAAGCCTAGGCTCTTGACTGAAATCAATAACAAGATTGGTGTTTCATCCGGTGGATTTGATATGGTTATTTAGGTTGTGTTGTCTAAAGGATTTTATATTGGAAAGGTCCAAGATGATATTGCAAAGAGGATTGGCCTTTTTAATGGAATTTGGAGTGATAAAGCTCCCGAAGAGAAAGCTATAGACATCTTCAGGATTTTGAGAGAAAAGAAATTTGTATTGTTGTAAGATGATATATGGGAAAGAGTTGACCTGTTCAAGGTAGGGATACCTGTCCCGACTCAAGAAAATGGTTCCAAACTGATTTTTACAACTCGTTCTACAGAGGTGTGTGGCCAAATGAGTGCTCATAAGAAGATTGAAGTGCAATGTTTGCCCGAAGAAGAGTCCTGGAAATTGTTTGAGGAACATGTTGGTAAAGATGTGTTTGATAGTCATCCAAATATTCGTGGGCTAGCTCAAGAAGTAGCCAAAGAATGTGGAGGACTACCTCTTGCACTCATCACTATTGGTCGTGCCATGGCTTGCAAGAACACACCCGAAGAATGGAAAAACACAATTGAAGACTTGAAGAAATCAGCCAATTTTGTTTTTCCAAACATAGGTGAAGAGGTATATCCACTTCTAAAATGCACTTATGATATATTGCCAAATGACATGGTTCGATCTTGCCTCTTATATTGTAGTTTGTTCTCGGAAGATTATGAAATTGATAAAGAATGACTGATAGATTTCTGGATAGGGGAAGGACTTTTGGATGAACATGACACCATAAGGGAATCTCGAAACCACGGCCACCACATCATTTGTTCTCTCATTAATGCATGCTTATTGGAAGAAGTAAATGATTGGGAAATAAAAATGCATGATGTAATTCGTGACATGAGTTTATAGATAGCATGTACGTGTGAAGCAGAGAAATGGAAGTTTATTGTGCAAGCTGGTTATCATTTGACTCAAATGCCAGACGCTGGAAGATGGAAAGGTACGCGAAGAATGTCATTGATGAAAAACAAGATTGAAAATCTAACAGAAGCACCTAACTGTCCCGATCTTCAAAATTTGTTTCTCAACAATAATTATCAGTTGAAGGTGATTCACAATGATTTCTTCCAATTTATGTGTGGCTTAAAAGTTCTAAGCCTTAGTGGAAGTTATGGTATAACAGAATGGCCGGTGCGGATTGCAAAATTGGTATCTCTCGAATATCTCGACCTATCATTTACAAGTATAAGAGTGCTACCAATTGAATTGAAGGCTTTACAAAAGTTGAAGTGTTTGAACTTATGTTACATATACCGTCGCATCACAATCCCAAGAGGGTTGATGTCTGGTTTCTCAAAGCTGCGAATATTGAGAATGCGTGACTCTTATCCTTTCGATGAGGCAGTAAAAAAAAAATTAATGAACACTTGTTAGAAGAATTGCAGTGCTTGAATCACTTGAATATATTGTCCTTGTCTGTAACAAGTGCTTTTGCTCTTGATAGATATTTGAATGCAGAAAGGTTACACAACTACACTGAATATATTGGGCTTGAGATTTTGAAGGACTCAAATCAATTGAATATTTTATCTTTAGCGACTATCAAGTCTCTACATACTATAGCAGTTAAAGAGTGTGAAAGTTTGGAAGAAGTGAAGATGGAGTGGGCAGGGGAAGGCAGAATGATAAAAGCACAGAACCACACTAAAACCTCTGTGATTGAAACCCATCATTGCTTCCAAAGCCTCCACAAGGTATTCATATCCCATTGCTCAAAATTGAGGGACATAACATGGCTTGTTCTCGCTCCAAATCTGACGGATGTTTTTGTAAGCGAATGCGATAAAATGGAAGAAATAATCAATGAGATAAAACTGAGGTAGGTGGCAGAGTTTGTAGGAACTTTAACCCCATTTGTAACACTCAAATACCTTACTTTAGAGCAACTACCAGAATTGGAGAGCATTTACTGGAATGCACTACCCTTCTCTTGTATCAAGGAAATTTTTGTTCAAAATTGCCCAAAGCTGAGGAGACTTCCACTCAACTCTAACAGTGCAAAAGGAAACAAAATCAGCATTGAAGGAGAGGAAAAATGGTGGAAAGAGCCGCAATGGGAGGACGAATCTACTAGAAATACTTTTCTTCCTTGTTTCATTGCAGTTTAAAGAAAGGCATGAAATTGCCAGTAAGTAATCTTACATTTACCTTTCTCCATCTCTGTTACTGTTGTCTTGAACTTGTTGTGTCATATGTGTCGCTTTTCTAGGTTGTATCATGTTCTTCGGTTAACTGCAAGTTTCTGGTGAATCTTGGTCATTTGGTAAAAAGTAGAAACTTTCATGGTTGGTTCAACTTTGTTGTACTTTGAGACTGCTTGATGTTTTTATATTGTCTATTAGAAGTTCAATCTGAATATCTAATTTATTTTGTCTATGTTTATCTAACATGTCTTGCAAATTGTTTTTGAAGCAAAAGCACCAATCAAAAGGAGGTAATGATGATGCATGGCATATTGTTTTGATTGAAAATACTATGCAGAAGTGTTGTGGGGAATATCTATGTCCAATGCTTCACTGTTTTTGAAGAAATTTAGTTATCATCAGTCAATTTATCTGAAGCTTGCTAAAAATACTATGTTTCTGCAGAGAGTAATTTTAGAGAAGATATGATTTTTCCTTTATTCCTGAAAAATATTGTAGATGGGCAGCAAGACAGTTTTGGTGCTGCTATCCTCAGGCCTACTTGATCTGGCCACTCGTGCCCTGTCTGAAGAGAAGAGAAAAACCCTCAGAAAGCAAAATCACCTGCTACTCCTTTTTAGCAGATTGAGAAAGACTTTAAAGCTTGTCTGTGTGCCCATCAAACGTAGCTGCTGAACCATAAAATAAGGTTATTGGTGATCATTGTGGTATAGATTATAATTACTCGTTCCTTAATCGGATTGCTTGTTACAGTGTTGCTTTTCTGTTGTAGACCTTGGGATTATTTGTCTTTAAAACAGATTTACTTCTGTTTTCCTTTGGATAAATGTACTTTCACTTGTCCTAAAAAAAAAGTTACTTACCCACCCGCACACTTCGTTCAAGTATTCGTCTTACATAAACTTTTTAGTTGTGTTATTGTGCTTTATGTTTCAATCAGCAACTGATCCTTTAACGAAGTTTAGTTGTCACATATCCATATATTCTCTTTTGGTGGGAGTAGGTTAGAACGGAAGGGTGAAAGAAGTACAGAATTTCGAGCGAAAAGCTAGACACATTCAGAATCTCGAGTACTAGTTTTGCCGTTAAATGATTTATGGGACAGAGTTGATCTAACAAAAATTAGAGTTCCTACACCAGACCAACAGCATAACTCCAACTTCACTACACGTTCCAAACAGGTTTGTCGCCTAATGGAAGCCCATAAAAAGTTCTTGATATTTTACCAGACCTAATAGGCACTTCGCCTCACTTACAACTTTCGCTCTAGTTTCTGTTCTTTTATGCTTTCTTAATTGACACAAATAATACAGAACAATACGGGGATCATTTTCAGGACTTATTCCCCAAGAATGATAATAAGAAACCCTATAATAATAATAATAATAATAATAATAAATCACAAAAGAATGCATACAACTACTAATTTAGCAGCCTTTATTGCCGTCCCTAACAGCTTGTTGTGCCCACTTGACAGTTGACCTCGCCAATGCGTGCATTGGATCAACACATTTCTTAAGAAGAGGATCACCCTGAGGCAAGAGGTCACGCATATCATCAGATGCAAGGATTACAGTGTTAACTGCCCTCACAAGGAGAACCTGGAGTGCAATTCTCAGCAGATTTCGTGCCCCTTCCATGTCTTTTCTTTTTAAAGCATCAATTGCAGGGATTACAGTGTGTTCCACGGTTGCTTTATCTGGCAGCACAACTTGAAAACCCTACATGCATATATTGAAGTAATGAACCAGAGCTCACAATTTCCAAATCAGTAGCATGATTGTACTGAAACTAGTTTAGCTACAAAAACCTTGTGGAATTTAAAGCTCCATAACAAGTGAATTTTGAATTTAAGATAAAACAAATCAAAGACAGAAAAGGATTTAAGAAGAAATCATTTCAAGGAGGTCATAACCTTGAAGGCCAATAACATAGGTACCATCAAATTTGGGGAACATTATATCCCTATCTATCCAACATATCTACAGAAAAATTCCCAAGAAGTGAAATATGATGGTGAAATTGCAATTCAGACATAAAAATGAAATAATCGGTCCATCATCTCAACCCCTTTTTTCACACCAACAAATTAACTTCTTAGTAAGAACTTGAATTTATGATCAAATTATCAAACTGACAATCTCCAATTCTCCATGGAAGTTGAAGAGAACAACTTGCACAGGTTTAAAAACAGATACATTGGACCTTTCTGCAAGATGATTTATGATCAAATACAATGTGCTCATATCATGCCAAACATATAATTTAAACAAGCTGAGACCTAAGAGGTGACCTAGAAGCTGTGAAAGATTATGAGCTGTATGCTCTTTATCTCTAAGAACTTGGCTACTACCCCTCCTCTCCCACTGTCCTGGCCACCAACTTGCCTCAGTCATGACCATAAAAAAGAAGATAAAACTAGTCTGTTTAAAACCTTTTAGATTGGATGCAGATCTCCACATAACACCTTCAAAACCATTCAAATCACATGAAGGATCCTCTTACCTCACTGAAATATCTTCATTTTCTTTTGAATAATTATTATCAATTTAACTGTTTATTACTTAGAACACAAACTCTCCTACTAATACAATCATTTTTCTCAAAAAGGACAAGAACATAAACTTTTACAAACAACAAATTTTTCCTAATTTTATTTTGAAACTAACTTGGTATCAAGGGTTTTTTTTTTCATTTTTTTTTATTTTTACATAATTGATAAATATTTTTGTTTACATTTTTTTGTCAGATCCACTTTTTATCAACAATTTACAACATGTCAAGTCATTTTTTTTCTATTTACTATGTTTTATATTTTGACTTTTTTAATATGGGTCACTTGATATTATTATTAAAAATATATGTTTATTTTTTATTTTTTTTTAATTTGATCATTTTTTAAAAAAATTATATTAGTGGATGTGTTGGCTTCGCATCTGATTTTTTTTGGATTTTTTTAGTTTTATTTTTTAATTCATAATATAAAATTTTTATACAAACTATCATTACTTATGTGAGGTGCAACTCAATTTTCTTTTTTTTTTTTGTTAATTTTTCATTTTTTCCCTTTTTTTTAAAGGTTTTTTATTATTTCTTTTAATAAAAAACCGAATATATATACGTGGTACCTAATTTTATTTTTCTTTTTGTCTTTTTTTTGTTTTTAATTTTTTTAATTAGAAATATTTCTCAATAAAAGAAATTGGTCAATCAATTTTTAAAGAAAAATATCAATGTAAGTGTATATGACAAAAATCTTGTTTTTGATGTATTTCGGTTCATCTAGATTTGATATATTTATTTTTTTAAAAAAAATTGAGATTGAATTAAGGTGTTTTATCTTATCCGAATATATAAATATATTTTTAATTATTCATTTGATTTATATTTTATTTATATATCAATATTAATATTTTAATTTAATGAATCTTTTTGTTATTTTTACAAATTTAATATTAATCAATATTATAGCAAATTGTGTCGATTGATACAAATGTCATAATAATTTATATTTGACAAATTTGATCCATCTCGATTAGATAAAAAATCAAATTATTTTAGATCATGATCAAATTGAAACGTGTTGCTTTTTTTAAAAGAAAAAGAGATGAGGGTGGAAACATTTTTAAGGTGTTATGTCCAACCAATTTTGAAATTTATACAAAAGTATATATTTTATTATTAATTTTATTTTTTATATATTATATTAATAAAATGATTATTTGATACTTTAATTTAAGGAGTTGATATTTTAAGTTTAATATATCCATGGCATCATCTATGAGATCATTTTTTATTTTTTATGTTTTATTTTTCTTTTCATTTTTTTTATCTTTTTAAAAATTAAATAACTTTAAAAAAAAAAAAGGCAACCGAAATAAAAGCATGTTATCTTTATTTTTTGTTACTTTTCACTTTTTTTAAATTATATAAATTTTATTATAAAAAATTAATTAATTAGATATGACACAATAATTTTTTTTTATTCATGTTAATGAGCGGATTTTTTGCTAGTTACTTTAAAAAATAGAAAAGAAATTTGAGATGAAAAAAAATATCATTTCTGCATATGCTTTCAAAAAATATATAAAAATATTAAACAATAAAAGAAAAGGTGATAAGCATCCGATACATGTTTTTTATATCATATTTTATATTAAAATTATATGTTATAATTTGTGTTAATACAAAAACTCAAAATACATTTTATTGACTTTGTCAAATTCATATATAAATTATGTAATACTCTTAGTTTTTTTTTTATCATTTTCTTTATAATTTAATTAAATTTCTAACAATTCTATATAGTTTAATGAAATCATAATTAAATTTTCTAATCAAATGATAAGCAATTGATTCATTGAAAAAATATAGTTGAATCTTAAACATAAAAAACATTTAAACTACTAATCATGTTTTTTTTAAGGCATCAAGAAACTTCAATATTTGAATTAAGATTTATTAAGTTTTTAGTTGGTAATCAGTAATCTTATACCCTATTATATTAAACAGATACATATATATATGATAAATGATATCAAAAAGTATTATATTAAAATATATTTTTGAGAATTTATAATATTAAAATGTATCTTAATAACTTTTTTTTGCATGCATTCTTGCACGTATATAAAATATTTTTTAAAATTAATTTTCCCTCTATATTATATTGTTGTCGAACATATATTAATTAAAATCGGCATTTAGTTGTTTATATCTTTTTACCTTTTTTTTTTTTTCTTTTGGTTGAGGTTTTTAATTAATGTCTACTATTATAAATATGATGTTAGACAATCAATTTTTTACTTATTAAAAAAATAGCTCAATAGAAAATTCAAATCATGCCATGATCGAAACACTTAGGCTTCAAGTTTATAAACTTTTAAAACCAAATTACGCTTACAAAAGAATTAAAACTCAACTATATTTCATAAAGTGATAATTATAAATTAATTATAATTCATATTTTTAAAATTATTAATTTAAATCTTTATCTAATTAATAATAATTTTTAGTTCCAATAAATTTTAAAATCCCTAAAGAATAATTAATATTATTACAAAAATTTTTAAATAAAAAATAATGATACATGCTATTTGATTTATCAATTGAGTTGAAACTTTTAAATTAAAAACTAAAAACGAAATTTTATATATGAATATTGTAAATTTAGAGCAAGGAGTGCTACTTGTTATGAGACCTCTGACAGCCTCTTGATTTTTTTTTATAATTTTTTGTGGTCAGTCTCGCTCTTTTTTATTTTTTTATTTTTTTATTTTTTAAAAAAGAGTGTGAGGTTCAAATTTTCCCTAAGTACTGGGATCCATTTTTTTCGACTCATTCCTAATTCCTTCGGCTTTTTGTTTTTCAATTGATTGAGCCACATGCTTTTTAAAATTTTTAAAAAGGTACGGGCTCACATATTTTAAATTTATCTTTTGATTTTAGTTTTTACTCATTTTAACTTCTTTTTTATTATATTCAATATTTTAAAGATATATATTAAAAAAGTTTTTAAAACTCACTTATACTAATTATTTTGAATTTTTTTCTATTTATTTTTAGTTTTTCCATAAAAATTATTTTTTAAAATTTTATTTTAAAATTCACTTTCAAGGGTTTATTTTTTTCTTAATTTTTCTCCTTTTATTTTTACGTAAATGATAAATATTTTTTGTTTAAATATTTTGCCAGACCCACTTCATATCGGCTTTTTGTTTTTCAATTGATTGAGCCACATGCTTTTTAAAATTTTTTAAAAGGTACGGACTCACATATTTTAAATTTATCTTTTGATTTTAGTTTTTCACCCATTTTAACTTCTTTTTTATTATATTCAATATTTTAAAGATATTTATTAAAAAAGTTTTTAAAACTCACTTATACTAATTGTTTTGACTTTTTTTCTATTTTTTTTAGTTTTTTCATAAAAATTATTTTTTAAAATTTTATTTTAAAATTCACTTTCAAGGGTTTATTTTTTTCTTAATTTTTCTCCTTTTATTTTTAAGTAAATGATAAATATTTTTTGTTTAAATATTTTGCCAGACCCACTTCATATCAACGACATACAATATGTCAAGTCATTTATTTTTTATTCATTTTTTATTAATTTTTTTAAATATTTAATAATTTTTTATATTTTAACTTTTTTTAACATGAACCACTCGATATTATTATTAAAAAAGTATGTTTCATTTTTTAAATTTAATAATTTTTTAAATATATATATATTAGTGGATGCGTTGGCTTTGCATCCTTTTTTTTTATTTTTTAGTTTTATTTTTTAATTTATAATGTTAAATTTACGATAAAAAATCATCATTGCTGATGTAGGATGTGAACTCAATTTTTTTTTTAACCTTTCTTCTTTCTTCAATTTTTTTTTTGTAAATTAGATTATTTTTTAATAAAAAAAATCAATGTGTATACGTGTAACCTAATTTTATTTTTCTTTTTGCTTTTCATTTTTTTTCAAATTTTTTTAATTAGAAACATTTCTCAACAAAAAAAAATTGGTCAATCACATTTTAAAGAAAAATATCAATATATAATTGAATCGAGTTTTTTTTTTTAATTTGAATTAAATCAAAAATGATTTTAAGGTATTTTATTTTACCAAATATATAAATATATTTTTAATTATTCAATTGATTTTATATTTTTATTTATATATGAATAAAATTATTGTTTAATATTTTAATTTAATGAATCTTTATATCATTTTTGCAAATTTTTTATTAATCACTTTTATAATAAATTGTATTGATCGATATAAATGTCATAACAATTTATATTCAATAAATTTGATCAATTTTGATTAAATAAGGAGTAGAAATTTTTTATATCAAAATGTGTCATTATTTTTAAAAGAAATAAGAGATTGAGGTGAAAATATCTTTAAAGTATTTTATCTTGATTAATTTTAAAGTATATATTTTATTATTAATTTTATTTTATATATTATATTAATAAATTAATTATTTAATATTTTAAGTTTAATAAAAGTATTCCACATCTTTTATGAGATTTTTTTAATTTTTTGTTTTTTAAAAATTAGATAACTTTTGAAAAAAATAAAGTCCATCAAAATAAAGACACGATTTGTGTTTTTTGTTATCTTTCAGTTATTTTTAAAATTTATATGAATTTTATTATAAAAAACTAATTATTTAAATATCATAAAATAAAATAAAAAATTTTGATCCGCCACAATGCGTGATCTTTTGCTACGTCCTTAAAAAAAAAAAAAAAACGAAATTTGAGATGAAAACCAAAAAAAAAAAAAAAAAGTGATCATGTGGGCATATGCTTCCAAAAAATATATAAAAATATCAAATGAGAAAAGGAAAGGTTATAAGCATCCGAGGAAAAAAAAATAAAAAGGGATCATGTCGGCATATGCTTCCAAAAATACATATAAAAATTTTAAAGGAGAGGAGGAAAAGTGAAAAGCATCCAATGGCTATGAGTTTTGGGTCCTGCTGCTTTTATTGACTGATTTGAAGATTCCGAGCAAATTCTTGGGAAGCGCCTAATATTGATAAAAAAGATATTGGAAACAAAAATATTCTACTTTTCTACACTGTCATTTACGGGAAATTAATGCAAATACAAAGGTTTTTTTAACCCTTTTTCTAATTTTTTTTACATGCAAAATTTTTTATTATTGAACATTAAGAAAATTTTAAGTAAAAAATTATATTTTTTGTAACCTATGACTTTGAGTTTTGATTGATTGCCATAACCTTCAATTATGCGCATTTCAAAGTTTCTGTTGTTACGAAGTTATAACCAAATTTTAAAAAATTTCAATATAATTTTATAAAAAAGTTTTAATCTTTATTTGATAATTTTTTTCTTATTTATTTATGTTTAAATATTAAAAATTTTATGCTAATTATTTTTGTTTCCCAATATTTTAAAATTAGAAATGAAAAAGAGAAACATAATATAAATAATAAATTGGAATAATAATGCAGATGGAAAACATAAAAGTTTAATTTTAATATTTAGTTCTAAAACAATATTAATCTTCTTTGTGAATTTTTTCAAATCAAGTTTCAATTATTAAAACTCCGGTTTTTGTTATTAGAAACTTGCAATTATAAGTTTATAACAATTGGAAATTTGGATGGTAGCAAGTGACGTCAACTCAATAAGATATAAGTAATTATAAAAAATTAAATTAAATTATTATTAAAAAATAAAATCAATGATGCATATTTCTTCCCATTAAAAAAAACAAAACAAAACAAAACGACCCAAATTTTTTATCTATTATTCTCTTCCAACAATTTATCTTTTCAAAATATTATTTTTTTCTACCAATTCTAGTATCAACTATTAGAGAGTGAAATATCTGATATGTATGTTGAATAAAATCATTTTAAATATTTTAAATGCATTGTTCTCAATTGTAAAAATAAAATATTTTAAAATTAAAATTCATTGATAAGTGACAAAGTGCCATCATAGGCAGACCAGAGGAAGCCTCCTCACTTGCCTTCCACAGTTCCACTTTGAATGAATGTAAATTTTAATAATTTTGAAAAGTTAGATTCCCATTCCACTAACTAAGAAATTAATATTTAATTACTCAGGTATGGTGCTCTTTGCACCTGTTGTCGCCTTTGAATCAAGCTTCTTATTGTTCTTTCTTCCTCTCGTCGTTAAACACTCATCTTCTTCTCTGGTCATTAGAATTTTTCTTGTTTTTCCTGTTGGGAAATTTAATCATTTTCTTGGAATTATAATCTTGTGCAACACTATGGGGAACGTTTTCTCGTTTCAATTGTCGTGTGATACCATAATTTCTCGCTGCTGGGATTGTGTTGCTGGACAAGTAATCTACCCATGCCATCTTGAAGAAAACCTTGCTGACTTGAACACAGCTCTGGACGAATTAAAGGAGAGAAGGAATGATGTGGAGACGGAAGTCAACATCGCTGTACAACAAAAATGGAGGCCGCTGGATGAAGTTCGAGGATGGCTTTCAAGGGCAGAAACTATGATAAATGAAGTTCAACTGCTTATTGATGGTCCTGAAGAAATCAAGAATTTATGCTTGGGAGGCTGTTGTTCCAAGAATTGCAAGCCTACCCTCAATTTCAGCAAAGTAGTGGCCAAAAGACTACGTGATGTTAAGGATCTAAAGGGAAAGGGAGCTTTCAACGTGGTAGCTAAGAAGGCACCTGCAGATCTGGTGGTTGAAAGACCGAGCGACTCTGCCGTAGGCTTGGAATCCATGTTCAATGAGGTCTGGAGTGCCTTTGAACAAAAGGATGTGGGAATTATTGGCTTATATGGCGTTGGCGGAGTTGGCAAGACTAGGCTCTTGACTGAAATCAATAACAAGATTGGTGTTTTATCCGTTGGATTTGATATGGTTATTTGGGTTGTGGTGTCTAGAATATTTTGTATCGGAAAGGTCCAAGATGATATTGCAAAGAGGATTGGCCTTTTTAATGGAATTTGGAGTGATAAAACTCCCGATGAGAAAGCCATAGACATCTTGGGGATTTTGAGAGAAAAGAAATTTGTATTGTTGTTAGATGATATATGGGAAAGAGTTGATCTATCCAAGCTAGGGATACCTGTCCCGACTCAAGAAAATGGTTCCAAACTAATTTTTACAACTCGTTCTGCTGAGGTGTGTGGCCAAATGAGAGCTCGTAAGAAGTTTCAAGTGCAATGTTTGCCCGAAGAAGAGGCTTGGAAATTGTTTGAGGAACATGTTGGTAAAGATGTCTTTGATAGTCATCCAAATATTCGTGGGCTAGCTCAAGAAGTGGCCAAAAAGTGTGCAGGACTACCTCTTGCACTCATCACTATCGGTCGTGCCATGGCTTGCAAGAACACACCTGAAGAATGGAAACACACAATTAAAGTCTTGAAGAAATCAGCCGATTTTGTTTTTCCAATGATGGTTGAAGAGGTATATCCTCTTCTAAAATTCAGTTATAATAGTTTGCCAAATGACATGGTTCGATCTTGCCTCTTATATTGTAGCTTATTCCCAGAAGATTATGTCATTGGTAAAGAAAGGCTGATAGATTTATGGATTGTAGAAGGGTTTTTGGATGAACATGACACCATAAGTCAAGCTCGAAATCAAGGACACTACATCATTAGTTCTCTCATTCATGCATGTTTACTGGAAGAAGTAGTAGGTGATTCATATATAAAAATGCATGATGTGATTCGTGACATGAGTTTATGGATAGCTTGTAAGTGTGAAGCAGAGAAATGGCATTTTTTTGTGCGAGCGGGTTATCATTTGACTCAAATGCCAGAGGGTGAAAGATGGAAAGGTATGCGAAGAATGTGATTGATGAGAAACAGGATTCAAAATCTAACAGAAGCACCTAACTGTCCCGATCTTCAAACTTTGTTTCTCGATGATAATCATCAGTTGAAGGTGATTCACAATGATTTCTTCCAATTTATGCGTGGCCTGAAAGTTCTAAGCTTTGCTGGAAATAAAGGTATAACTGAATTGCCAGTCGGGATTGCAAAATTGGTATCTCTAGAATATCTCGACCTATCATTTACAAGTATAGGAGAGCTACCAATTGAATTGAAGGCTTTAAAAAAGCTGAAGTGTTTGAACTTGAGTTACATACTCAGTCGCATCACAATCCCAAGAGGGTTGATATCTGGTTTCTCAAAGCTGCGAACATTGAGAATGCAAGGCTCTTATCCTTTCGATGAGGCAGTAGAAGAAAGTAATGAACGCTTGTTAGAAGAATTGCAGTGCTTGAATCACTTAAATGCATTATCCTTGTCTGTAACAAGTGCTTTTGCTCTTGATAGATATTTGAATGCAGAAAGATTACACAACTACACTGACGATATTGGGCTCGAGATTTTGGAGGACACAAAGCAATTGAATATTTTATCTGTAGCGAATATCAAGTCTCTCCATACTCTAGCAGTTAGGTGGTGTGAAAGTTTGGAAGAAGTGAAAATGGAGTGGGCAGGGGAAGGCAGAATGATAAAAGCACAGAACCGCATTCAAACCTCTGTGATTGCAACCCAACATCGCTTCCAAAGCCTCCACAGGGTATTCATAATCCAATGCTCAAAATTGAGGGACATAACATGGCTTATTTTCGCTCCAATTCTGAGGAGTATTTCTGTATACCATTGCCATAAAATGGAAGAAATAATCAATGAGATAAAACTGAGTCAGGTGCCAGAGCTTGTAGGAACTTTAACCCCATTTGAAACACTCAAATATCTTTCTTTATTTGACCTGCCAGAATTGGAGAGCATTTGTTGGAAGGCACTACCCTTCTCATGTATCAAGGAAATTCGTGTTCAAAATTGCCCAAAGCTGAGGAGACTTCCACTCAACTCTAACAGTTCAAAAGGAAACAAAATCAGAATTGAAGGAGAGGAAAAATGGTGGAAAGAGCTGCAATGGGAGGATGAATCTACTAGAAATACTTGTCTTCCTTGTTTCGTTGCAGTTTAAAGAAAGGGATGAATTTGCCAGTAAGTAATCTTACATTTACCTTTCTCCATCTCTGTTACTGTTGTCTTGAACTTGTTGTGTCATATGTAGCTTTTGTCGCTTTTCTAGGTTGTATCATGTTCTTTGGTTAACTGCAAGTTTCTGGTGAATCTTGGTCATTTGGTAAGAAGTAGAAGCTTTCATGGTTGGTTCAACTTTGTTGTACTTTGAGACTGCTTGATGTTTTTATATTGTCTATTAGAAGTTCAATCTGAATATCTAATTTATTTTGTCTATGTTTATCTAACATGTCTTGCAAATTGTTTTTGAAGCAAAAGCACCGATCAAAAGGAGGTAATGATGATGCATTGCATATTGTTTTGATTGAAAATACTATGCAGAAGTGTTGTGGGGAATATCTATGTCCAATGCTTCACTGTTTTTGAAGAAATTTAGTTATCATCAGTCAATTTATCTGAAGCTTGCTAAAAATACTATGTTTCTTGCAGAGAGTAATTTTAGAGAAGATATGATTTTTCCTTTATTCTTGAAAAATATTGTAGATGGACAGCAAGACAGTTTTGGTGCTGCTATCCTCAGGCCTACTTGATCTGGCCACTCGTGCCCTGTCTGAAGAGAAGAGAAAAAACCCCCAGAAAGCAAAATCACCTGCTACTCCTTTTTAGCAGATTGAGAAAGACTTTAAAGCTTGTCTGTGTGCCCATCAAACGTAGCTGCTGAACCATAAAATAAGGTTATCGGTGATCATTGTGGTATAGATTATAATTACTCGTTCCTTAATCGGATTGCTTGTTACAGTGTTGCTTTTCTGTTGTAGACCTTGGGATTATTTGTCTTAAAACAGATTTACTTCTGTTTTCCTTTGGATAAATGTACTTTCACTTGTCCTAAAAAAAAAGTTACTTACCCACCCGCACACTTCGTTCAAGTATTCATCTTACATAAACTTTTTAGTTGTGTTATTGTGTTTTATGTTTCAATCAGCAACTGATCCTTTAACAAAGTTTAGTTGTCACATATCCATATATTCTCTTTTGGTGGGAGTAGGTTAGAACGGAAGGGTGAAAGAAGTACAGAATATTGAGCGAAAAGCAAGACACATACAGAATCTCGAGTACTAGTTTTGCCGTTAAATGATTTATGGGACAGGGTTGATCTAAAAAAAATTAGAGTTCCTACACCAGACCAACAGCATAACTCCAACTTCACTACACGTTCCAAACAGGTTTGTCGCCGAATGGAAGCCCATAAAAAGTTCTTGATATTTTACCAGACCTAATAGGCACTTCGCCTCACTTACAATTTTCGCTCTAGTTTCTGTTCTTTTATGCTTTCTTAATTGACACAAATAATACAGAACAATACGGGGATCATTTTCAGGACTTATTCCCCAAGAATGATAATAAGAAACCCTATAACAATAATAATAATAATAAATCACAAAAGAATGCATACAACTACTAATTTAGCAGCCTTTATTGCCGTCCCTAACAGCTTGTTGTGCCCACTTGACAGTTGACCTCGCCAATGCGTCCATTGGATCAACACATTTCTTAAGAAGAGGATCACCCTGAGGCAAGAGGTCACGCATATCATCAGATGCAAGGATTACAGTGTTAACTGCCCTCACAAGGAGAACCTGGAGTGCAATTCTCAGCAGATTTCGTGCCCCTTCCATGTCTTTTCTATTTAAAGCATCAATTGCAGGGATTACAGTGTGTTCCACGGTTGCTTTATCTGGCAGCACAACTTGAAAACCCTACATGCATATATTGAAGTGAAATATGATGGTGAAATTGCAATTCAGATATAAAAATGAAATAATCAGTCCATCATCTCAACCCCTTTTTTCACACCAACAAATTAACTTCTTAGTAAGAACTTGAATTTATGATCAAATTATCAAACTCACAATCTCCAATTCTCCATGGAAGTTGAAGAGAACAACTTGCACAGGTTTAAAAACAGATACATTGGACCTTTCTGCAAGATGATTTATGATCAAATACAATGTGCTCATATCATGCCAAACATATAATTTAAACAAGCTGAGACCTAAGAGGTGACCTAGAAGCTGTGAAAGATTACGAGCTGTATGCTCTTTATCTCTAAGAACTTGGCTACTACCCCTCCTCTCCCACTGTACTGGCCACCAACTTGCCTCAGTCATGACCATAAAAAAGAAGATAAAACTAGTCTGTTTAAAACCTTTTAGATTGGATGCAGATCTCCACATAACACCTTCAAAACCATTTAAATCACATGAAGGATCCTCTTACCTCACTGAAATATCTTCATTTTCTTTTGAATAATTATTATCAATTTAACTGTTTATTACTTAGAACACAAACTCTCCTACTAATACAATCATTTTTCTCAAAAAGGACAAGAACATAAACTTTTACAAACAACAAATTTTTCCTAAATAGATGCACTAAGCTTATTTCTCAGGACAGAACAATTTGGAAGAGACAGACAAAATTTACAGAATGAAATTACCTCATTCTGTAGTTTCTCTTGGTAAAACCCTGCTTCTAAAGTCGCATCAGTGGCAAGTACCCCAATTTGCAAAGGGCTCCCAGCTTCAAGTGGCTTCAACCTGGCTTCCTTGAGCTCCCTGGCAAGACACTCACCCATGTGAAGGGAAGGAACAGAACATTCCTTAAACACTTCATCATGCCATGAGTGTGAAATATGACAAGGCACAACAATGCAGTGAGCTCCTGATTTCTCGAGGAAAACTTTTACTCAGTAGATTTTCAACAATCCGGGTATGATCGAATTGTGAATGTTCATTTCCACAGCAGAGAGAAGAAGAACTCCTCTCCAGGGATAAAAGCTCCCTATTCAAAACTGGATCAGAGCAAAGAACAAAAGGCATGCAATTCTCTTCATTTTCCTTACTCCAATGCACTAGTTTTCTCACGAAATTGAGAGTAGAACCAACAGATACCCCTCCAATTATTCCCACAGTGTTTGGATGACTAAGCAAGGACCCAGCAGAGCAGCTTAAAGAGCTGCACCTGAACTAGAACTTTTCCTAGATTTAGGAAATTTCCCACTTTCACCAGCGTGTAAGATCACTGAGGATGAGGACATAGCTAGAACCGGATTCAACCTTCCCTTACAAAGATTTCTCTGCCTAGTTACACAGACTGATAAGTGAGATGGGCAATTCAGTGACATTTGCAAGCTTCTGTCCAGCATCTCTACATATAAAGTGTCAAATGAAACCCAACAGACAAGTATAAGATCCTAACTTCCACAGGCAAATATCAGCTTCTGGCAGCTGAAACCCAAATCTGAAATCTAATGAATTTTTGCTAGAAATTCATAGTTCACCTAATAAGGCCATACATTAAACCATGAAACTTCTGATATTGACAACAAATTTCCAAGCTTTCAGAAAGTGCTAATCTAAAAACCATTTAAAAGACCACTTATAGTATCTCCTTCTACGATTTCTACCTTCTACGACCAAAACCCACTTACAGAACTAGCCAAAAGTCAAAACTCGATCGATCTTCAGCCTTCAAAAACAGAAACTTTATCATAAACTATACAAACAAAAGCCAAGCTTTTTTTTTTCTAATTTTAGCTCCCAAAAGACAACTGCTCTAAACAAAGCAAAACAATTCCAAACGACAAAACTACTCTAACAAAGCAAACCAATTAGGATTATCCTTCCACATTCCAGACACAAAAGCAAAACCGAATTCCAAACTGAGAAAGGATTTCCTCTCTATGCTGCCAGACTTCA
This sequence comes from Durio zibethinus, assembly GCF_047325235.1. Classification (NCBI taxonomy): domain Eukaryota; kingdom Viridiplantae; phylum Streptophyta; class Magnoliopsida; order Malvales; family Malvaceae; genus Durio; species Durio zibethinus. Next base: position 2,268,692 of record NC_143187.1, on the reverse strand, counting down.
AAAAAGAAACCAAAAAGAAAATCCCAAAATCAACAAAGGCAAAGTGAAGACACAAAAGTTGAGGTTTTCTTGATATGTACCAGTGGTTTAGAAATGGACCAGCAGTTGACAGCAGGTGGGAAAGAATCTTTGTGCTTCGAGTAACTATGGGGATCTTCAATCTCACATATTCTCACTGAACTGTATTGTTAAGTGTTAACTCTGGTTAAATTTTAAGTGGAAAAAAATGAAAAGAGAACAAAGTGATGCAATGATGAGCAGAACTTAAAAAAGACTGTCCGTTACCGTTTGCTTGTAGAATGTGCAACTTGTGGACAGGGAAGAGGAACCAATTCTGCTCTGACATGTCCTTCTCAGTTTTTGTGCTTTTTCCATTTAACTTAATTTAATTATTACTGTTTCTATTTTTACTTTTTTTTTCTTTGTTTTAATTTTCTATCCTCTGCCTTCAACTTTTAACTTTTTTAAAGAGAGGAACAAATTTCACATATACTACTAATACAATTAAATAACATTCACTTCTTCAAAAAACAAATAAATAATATTCACAATTTCAATAAAAAAATAAAGTGATATTTTACTATAATTTTCATTTTAAGAGATTACTTTTGGTACTGTTTTGAAGTTTAGATAACCCTAAACCAATCAAATATTTTGACTGTACTTCAAATATTTTCTTTCTTTAGATCAATATGTAAAATATTCTGTCAATCAAAAAATATTAAAATATTATGAGTGATATTCCAGTCATTTCTAATTTTAAAGTATTTTTGGTATAATAACATATGATTAGTCAGCCAATACTTTCTAATTTATATTTGATTAATATAGAATTAAATCCCTAAGCAAGAAATACTAACCACTAATCTTGGTCAGTCTTATCCAAATTCCTACCCTTGCTACGAGTACACCTAGAAAAAAGTTGTCCACAACGCTTCAACGCTCGAGCAAAGCTAAGAAAATTGTTTTGAAGCCCTTGTCATGGGAGACTCGGGTTTAAACTTTAAAAGTGAAAAACCTAATTAAATGACCATGCCCTGCAAGTGTCAATGCCAAGTCCCTTTATCCATAGTATGTAAATAACCAAATATGATCCATTTAGAACTTTGTCTACATTGCCCAAGTTGTAAACCAATATTCACATGTATCACATTTCCTTTTCCATGAGATTAACACTTCTCACTTTTTATTTTGAAAAATATTCTACCATTTGTGCACTTCCTGTTAAGATAAATGTGTGATTTCATGGCAGGGACACATCATAAAATTTTTTGGTAGTTAAAATTATCTTATTTTAAACTTTTGATCATTGAAATTAAAGATCGCACATAATAAATTTACGTCCAATACTTGTAATAGTCCCTGCGAGATTGAGTCTCATCTTCCCAAAATCCAAAAGAAAAAAAAATTCTGACTTGTAACATTAAGAATAAGACTAGATGCCCTGCCACGCACAACCTAATTCTAATAATAGCTTTTATGTTTTGGTAACTTGCTTATAAAGGTTTAATTTGACATTGAAATGTTAATGAGAATTGGTTGAATTAATAAGAATAGAATATTTTGTTTATAAAGTTTAAGTTCAATTCTTGCTACCAACAATTTTTTACTATAGGTGATTTATAAATTTAATGTAAATTTTTTTTAAAACTTGCAATCTATTCTGACACTGGATAGATAAAGCCTTCCATTACCTTAAACTTTTTCTTAAAAATAAAAAAATAAAAATTTGACGTTGAAGTAAAATCATAGAAGAGGGATTGCAATTTTGTGTAAAACTCCAATTGGTGTTTAGTAGAGTATCGATGAAAATCTGGCAGAGAAATAAAACAACCATTAAGGAATATTATTTTATGCATATAGTATAATTCAACATGTCAAATTATTGAAAGAATAATTCAATAAGTAAAAAATTATTACGTGTTAAATAAAAGAAGGATCTGAAGTGTTTCTCATCCAGTCACGATTTTGATCCATCTTCAGTGATGAATTATCAGCCTTTAGATGCAATTCTTATTGTCTGTAGGTGCCCAAAAGTCATTTCTGTGGATATATTGTCAAGTTCACGGAATGGTTTAGGATTGGGAAACGCAGCCAGATAAAAGTAACCTTTGACACTAATCTTATTTTGATAAACCGTCCCTTTTCTTCATGTTTTCATGTGATTGGTGTTTTGCAGGTACAATGCTGTATTAGCGGTAGTTTTGTAATATATATATATATATATATATATATATATATATATATATGTCAACTGCAACCTTTTGTAATAGACAAATGCTGCATTTCTAGGAACAAAACTTGAGGAAGTTAGATAAATTGAATAATGGGACAATCAGCCATTTCATGTAAATGTCAGAGGGCAAAAACCCATTTCCTCAAAGTTTTTACATAAAGGAAAGAAGCAAAGTTACAAGATAGTGAAATCTACTCCAATAAATTCTAGGTCAACCAAGTGCCTAACCCCTGTCTGATCTCAATGCTGCTCAAGAAATACATATTCTCAATTTAAAATCCAAATTGTTATTGAACCCAAAGGTTCACCCAATCATCTTTAAGATGTGACATCTAGTAATCTTAATACTCAAATCGCAGTACCTATAATCCCTTTTCCTATAACAGGCTGCGGTCTATTTTGTACCCAAAAAAATTGTGATTAAGCTCAATTTCATAAAAATTATGTTGCTTCTTTCCTTTCCGAGATCCCAATGGTGGGCCTAATAGTTAGCTCTTTACACCAGTGGTTTCAATACTGTTACTACCAAGTTTTGCAGTATCAACTAATGTGCAGCTTGCATCTGCCTTCACAAGAATTTGACCCGCCTTGCTTTGGAGGAACTATGGATTAATTTTCTTACATCCCTTCTAACTGACAAAAAAGCACAAACCATAGCAACTATCATTGTTGGGTACATATGAATAGCTTTTGTGGGAACCGTGCTATAAAATTGTCCCAGAATGATTTCTCTGAGAAGGCCCCATATTATAAGCATAGTCCCAAAGAGGCTCATTCTTCCATGCCTTAAGAGACCTACAAAAGCTCCTACCACAGACAAGTAGCTTCCTGAAAGAATCTGGTGTAATGCAAAAAAGGGAATGTGAAATCACTGAATAACCAAAATTTATATCTAATCAGAGATTTGATCAAGCAATATATTAGTCTTTTGCCGTTTAAATTTGAATTAAACCAACCTCTAGGCGTTGAAGATCAGATGCTGCAGGAGCTGTTCTCAAATTGCTGATGTTATATAAATTTAACAATTTGCTATAGCTTGGAAAAGCCCTGTTCTTGATGATAGCATTGGCAATAGCCCCTGGATACAGAAGGACCTTAACTACATAGGTGGGGAAGAGATCACTGGCAATCAACTGAGCGGATGTTACCTCAATAGGTGTTTTGCATATTCCAAATCTACAGGGCACCCTGTAGAGCAGAGTAAATAAATGTCTAAAAGATTGGCAAATATGTTGAGTTCTTTCTAGAATTTAGTGGCTTTCTGAAGGATTTCCAAAAATATTTTATCAGTTGCAGAAGAGTTATGAGGTGATTTCAGATTCTGAATGAGACCAACGCTGAATTAATCCCGGGTCTTTATGCAGCCTACTATGCTATCAAAGAATGAAAATTGGACTAGAAATCAGATTCTACAACATGTGATGGCCAGAACAAGAGGGAAAAGCGATACATGACAAGGATTATTCTGTTCTATGAAATAAAAAAATAAAAAAAAAAGGAATCCCAGAAATATATTATGCTTTTGTCTCTTGTTCCTTGATAAAACTAAAAACTACAAATCCATCATTGTCAACTAAATTGGAAAACAAAATAAAGTGGAGGAGAAATGAATTTACCTGAAAAGAGGGATTTGGAAGATGATAAGAAGGAAATACACAAAAAAAGCAATGGAGGATATGTAGCTTGCCCATTCCTTTGAAGAAGCCATTGGAGAAAGAAATCACCTACGAAATGAAAAAGGAAAAAGAGAAAGTTGCAGAGAGGAAACAGGAGAGAAATAAATAGAAGGAAGAAGTTATTGTGGTAAATAATTTGTGATGGATTGAAACCACGGGGTCATTTTGATCACACGTTTGCATTTGAATACTTCGGTTTAGGACATTGCCTAATTAAGAGTATTAAACTATCTATCAATTTGTTGCATGCAATATTAGTTTACAATGGAAAACTATTTATTAATTAGTAGTAGTAAATATTGGTGTTATTTTTTAACAATTTCAAGCATCAAGCTCCGAAAACAAAATCAGGTTTGTTATGGTAGTTATGAACTTGAGTGCAATAATGGAATCAGCAGCAATCATGAAAGTAAGCACCAATATCCACTGAAAATTTTTATTATGCAGCAGTTTGCATTTGTCCCTCGATAAGGCTGGCAGGGTTAATGAATACTGGTTAAAAAAAATTTAAAATATTACTTTAAATAACGGTTCAAAGAAGACAAAAAATTTTGGTTATCTGAAAACATGAACAAGAAAAATAGGCACAAAAATTTTTAATTTTAAATAAATAAATCTAAACTTTATTTTGAAATAAAATAGAAAAGTACTAACCTATCATTATTAACACATAAGTTTTTAATCTTTTTTATTGGTTTACCAAGTTAGATACAAACTTAATCGTTAGTTTTAAACAAATTACCAAAAAATATTACATAAAAAATGCTTTGCTGAGATTGGGAAAAAGATTGTTAGCCTTAATTAATGCATTTAACAAAAACATATGGAATTTGTGAAAAAAAATTTAAAATAATAATTTTAATTTCAAAAAATATCACTTAATATTTCTTTTTTTAAGTTTTTCCTCTCCAACAATTCCGCATTTCAGACATTGCACGAAATTACAATGATCTCGTAGCCATGTCGGTGACAATACCATGTGACCGTCGAGATATAACAGGAGTTAAGATAAGGATAAGAGCATATCCTTCTGCTCACACCTGCAAATTAAGCCGTAATTTCATTGGTCTGTCACAAACAAATCATTGCCTACCTGTAAATGTTTTACATTTCAGCTACATTCAGTTGACTAGCGAGATTTTATATAAAGGTTGCATTATGCTAAGAATATCTCTTAGTTTGTATACATATATAAGCCTCTTTGGCCTGTCAAAAGCTGACATTTGAAAAGCTGCCGGAGAAGAAGTCATTGTTTGTGTTAAACTTCTCTTCAACTCATCCAAGGTATCTTCTCCTTTTTTTTTAGACGTGCTTGATCTATGTTTCAATTCTCAAGATGCTTCTTATATGTTGGCGTTACAGTTGCTTGGTCTTATTAAGATTTTTTCCATAAGAACTGGGTTTAGATTGTTCTGATAAATTTTAAAGGTACTTGAAGAACTGGGTGTTAATTATGATGGCTAACTTTGAAAAGATTAGTGGGCTTTTTTTTTTCTCTTCTCCTCTTAAGAATCATATACAAATGATATATACCTCATTCTATAGAAACTATGGGTTTTTTCAGCTGCTTTTGAATGTTGATGGTGTCCAAGCATTTGAGTTACTTTGGGTTCTCTTTCTTTCTCTTTTTTTTTTTTTTATTGGTGATCTCTTCATTGTGCTGGTAATCTAAGGACAGATTTTAGATTTGAAATCGATATTCTTAGGAAAGATTTGTATGTGACGTGCTTTTTTTGAAAAATGTTACATTGCTTACTTTGAGAATCTGAGGTTTCTGTTAGGCAGCACAGCTTAGGGAACTTTTGGTTACAATAATTTTCCAATATTTCAGCTGATTTATTTTTCCTTCTAGGATTGACTTGTCTGAGACATTATGGATCTAAAGAAGTGTCCTGATTCTAGATTGTGGGGCACTGCGGAAGACTCATTCTGGCCGCATTCTTGTTCTCTCTGAGCAAAATCAGATTATTGTAATGGCTGGTTGCCTGGTTCAAGGCTAAGTTACTGGTGAGTTTACAGGCCTATATATACTATTTCACTTGGATTATTCCTAGTTGACTGTTCATTACTGTCACGAATTGGTGAAGGAAATCTCTGCTATTTGCTTTGACTGTGGATTATGTACTGGAAGTTCTCATGTAGTCTACTGGAGTTACTTTAATAATAAGTTTCATCATAATTAGGATCCCGGTGAAACTTTGAAAATAAAGCTACCCTGCTGTTTCAAGTGCTCATGGATGCGTTACAGGCTGTTGCTTCTGCAACAGAGATAATATCCAGTATGGTCGGGGCTGTTGGTGCACTAGAACAAGCCTCTGGAAATCTTGATGAAGCTCCAAAGAGAATCCGAAGCCTAGAAGAATTTGTGTGCGATCTTGAGAATTTGACGAAACGAATGAGGCAAAAACATGCCGACAAGCTTCATAATGCCCAGTTAGATTACCAGATTCAAAGTTTGCATGCCCTGATAGAAAGGTTGCGCCCAAATATCAGCAAGGTGAGAACAATTGTATCACAAAGTAAAACTAAGAACTTGGCTAAAGTATTTTGGATTTCGATGGCTGGAGATCCACTTGGAAAACTGACACATTCAATTAAAGATGACTTAAATTGGTGGCTTGAAACCCAAATGTTGGCCCAAAATGTAGAGAAAGTAATAGAATCAACAGCACAAGACATCCCAGTTCGACTGAAAATAAAGACTGATCACGGCTTCCCAATTTCTAGCAAATGTAACTTTGTGAGGAATCTACTTGAACAGGAGGATTCCCATCAAGTCATTCTAATCGTGGGGTTATCCGGTATTGGAAAGTCCTGTTTAGCTCGTCAAGTAGCTTCTGATCCACCAAAAAAATTTGTGGGTGGAGCGGTTGAACTTGGGTTTGGGCAATGGTGTAGTCGAGCTGCTTGCAATGGCAGTAAGGCTGAATATCAGAAGCGTTTGGCAAGGAAAATTAGTAAATTCCTGGTGCAGATTGGATTTTGGAAAAAAATTAAAGAGAACGGTGGAGATCTTGATTACGTTTGTTGCTTGCTTCAAGAAGCCCTGTATGGGAAAAGCATTTTAATCCTTCTTGATGATGTTTGGGAGCAGGACATAGTTCAGCGGTTTGCTAAACTGTACGATAATGATTGTAAGTACTTAGTTACAACAAGAAATGAAGCTGTTTATGAAATTACAGAAGCTGAAAAGGTAGAGCTAAGCAAGGATCAAATAAAAGAGATAAGCAAGAAAATCCTTCTCTACCATAGCCTCCTCAGCGAAGAAGAGCTTCCGGTATGTAAGAAGTTGTCATTTTGCTTTAGGCTTCTTCCTAGATTAATCACAAAACTTATTATTGACTAATTCTTTGCTTTCATACATCAAAGACTTGTGTACAGAAATAGAACCTGAATGGTGCTGTAAATCAACACATCAAAGACATACATGCTTTCTACTAGTCAGGAGCTAATCTGAGAAATTTAGTAACTTTAAATGATCACTGCAGGATAGGGGTATTTTACCTTTGAGATTTAACTGCACCACTCTCCATGGTATCTGTGCTATCATTGCTTGGAAGAAACTAAATGCTCTCCTTTTATCTCCTTTCCTTGCATATCATGAATACCGCACATATACTTGCTCTAAGAAATAGGAGTCAAGGCAAACCTACTTAATCATCACCCACCTTCTGATGCAATCTAGCTACCGTTGCCTAATATTGCCTGAAGCAATAGGCATGCTAATACATTGCTCAATGTGAGTTGAATTTTTTTTTTCTGAGGAAAGTTGCATATCTCATTTATGCAACATAAAACCTCCTACACAGCTTTGTGAAACAACTTTTGTGAATTTTCATGTGGTATTCTCAAAGATCTATATATGCAAATTTTCAGGCATTCTCAAATATCTGATTGCAACAGTAATTAAGGTGTTTTGGTTAACTTGAGTAAATTTTCAAGAACTTTAATAGTTAGCTAGAGTTCAATATAAACTGAAGTTGAAAACCTTAAAAATTTCTAACCTCTCAAAACTGTAATTTTATGTTTATTTAGGGAATGTAATTCGGAAGGGAAAAATGGAAAGAAAACACAGTCTAAAAATTTATCCAAAATGCTGAAATTAAACCTATTACATAATTGTCAATGATTAGTAGTTACTCTTGTTTTCTAATTGCATTTTGTTTTAATAGTTTTATTCAATGAACTTTATTTTCTGTTTTGATTTGCTATCCTAATAGGGCATAGCAGAGAGCTTACTTGAGCGATGTGGCCACCACCCTCTAACTGTTGCTGTTATGGGAAAAGCTCTCAGGAAAGAAGTCAGAGCTGAGAAATGGGAGAAGGCTATAACCAACCTATCAACATTTGCTACGTGTGCACCAGGTCCTGTCTCATATGTGAATGAGAAAGATGCTGAGGACACATTAACCATTTTTGGTTCGTTTGATTTCAGTTTAGAAGCAATGCCTGTAGACTCAAAGAGGCTCTTCATTGCTCTTGCTGCTCTTTCATGGGCAGGACCAGTACCAGAAGCATGTGTAGAGGCTGTATGGGCATTTCTTGGGGAGGAGAGCTTGTTTTCTCTCATTGTCTGCAAGCTTGTCGAAGGGTCTTTATTGATGAAAGTAGACATGGATCCTTTGTACCAAGTACATGACATGGTCTCATTGTACCTTGATAGCAAGACTACCGAATCAACTGAGATGCTACTACATGGATCTACACCTGAAAAAACTGCATTTATTTGCCCTTGGCTTCTTATTTTTGGGAAAGAGAATGTCAAAAGAATTGTTGAAGAGAGTATGAAGCTTTTCTTTGACATTTTAGAAGAAAAGCAAGTGGTTATCACCTTAGAATCCATTATTCAGGCTTTAATGGCAAGCAACTCGATTTCTGAACTTGAAGCAAGCAGGGCAAGCTTTAGTAGGATATTAGGACCCAGAATTGCAGATGTTATCTCAACTAATTCACAGATTCTGATTGCAGTGTCTGCAGAAGCCATCATAAATATATTTAGTAAGAGTGATTACTGCAACTATTTTCCATCCCTTGAAACTGCCAGTGTGGTTGACAAGTTGGCGATTATATTAGAAAATTGTGAGGGTCCTGTAATCCAAATAAACATTTTAACCATCCTTGCCAAGCTTGCAGAATTTGGAAGCCCGGAGATTGTTAATAAGGTGCTTCAGAGTATCCCCTTTAACCAGCTTGCTGACTTGCTCTCTCCCAATGCCCAGGAATGGCATGAGAGCATGTTTACAATATTGATGTCATTGACCAAAGCTGGAAAGTCAAAAGCTGTTGAGAGAATGTTTGCTTTTGAGATTGAGAAGAATCTTATCAAACTTATTGAGAGTGGTTCTGAACTAATGCAACACCATGCCGTTGTCACTTTGAAGGCATTTTATGAGCTGGCAGGCCCTTCTTCAAATAGTTCTCTTCAATCTGCTAATCTAGACCTCTTGCCATGGCAAGTGAGACTTCGTCTAGAAAGATTTGTTATGCCAGACAGGAACATTCCCCTTTTACCAACACCACAAACTTTTGAAGACCTCGTTCACAAGGTGCTAGACAATGACTACAAACAGGTGTTGGAGGCTATGCAGGATCTTATACCAATAATTGAAAAAGCTGGGGATCCAAGTTTCAGAGAAATGATCGTACAAAGTCCCCTTATCAGAAGGTTATCAGAACTTCTGCAATCCGGACATGCAGAACAAAATTCTGTCAGATCTGAATCTGCCTTTTTACTAATGAAGCTTGCTTACTCTGGTGGAGAACCCTGCATTAAGAAGTTTCTGGAGTATGATGTTATTCCTGAACTGATAAAGATGATGCAGTGCCACACTGCAGAGTTGCAGGATTCGGCCTACACGGCTCTGCATCAAATGCTTTTTGGCAATGGTGGAGTTCTTGTTTTGAATAAGATCTTTCAAATGGGTCTAATAGATAAGATAGCTCATGCCCTTGAGAGCAAATCTGTGAAGACTCAAGAGGTCAACGTGCATTTTGTATTGGATATAGTTGAGCTGGGAAATAAGGCCCGCTTAGAGCGGATGTTATCTTTGCAGGTTGTGGAGAAACTCACAAAATTAGAAAAAACTGGTGGGGGCTCTGGTGAAAATGTGGTTGGATTTCTGAAAGCAATGGACAAGTGTAAGCATCTTTCAATGGCAGAGCGGAAGGTGATGAAACAACAGGTGGTTAGAAAGGTGAGGGCCTCCTTGAAAGGCCACAAATCTGAAGCTCGGATTTTAGCAGCTTTAGATGCTTTCCTCTCTGGAGGGTCAAGAGGTGCAAATAGTAGTAGCAGTGGTAGAAGAAGGAAGTGATCTAAAAACGGAAGAGAGTGACCTGTACTGGCTGGCACTATAAAGCCTGTTCTTCTCGCTGCAAAATATGACTGAGATTTACTGTTGAAAGATGAATAAAGTGCTATCTCAATTCTTCATACATAGATATATTAAAACCTTTTTTTTTCTTTTTGACAAGAGATAATTGAACCTTCAAAATGCAGTTTCTGTAACATTCAGATCTCTTAACAGCCAAAGTATGCAGAATTAATGAGAACTAGTAACTTCCATTGAGATCCCCAGCGTAACTGCTCTATCTAGTTGGTATTGACACCAATTACCGTAAAAAACTAGATAATTTCATCAATATCATCTAAAAGGGAAAAAAATGATAATATAACTAAATTTCCTTAATTTTTTTTTTTTCTTCTTTTTCAAGTGACATCTGTCTTGCCCTGACCTAAAATGCACTTATAATGGATGAACAAACAGGTCTGGTATTAGGCTACTGCAATGGCTGCTGAATACATGTTAGTATGAAACATCTTTATCCTAGAGAAGAGGGAGAAGGCATAACAGAAAGACCTCTCTCAGGTTCAGCTTGTCAGCTCCTCCATTAAGCCCTATTGATGCAAGGAAAATATTGAGAAGTCAGTAAGGATTTGGCAGCCCCTTCTCGTGATACAAGTAGAGCCAACCAAATGGAAAAGGCAACTCACCCGTGCAATGTATTGCTCAGCGTCAGTTCGTTTGAGAAAATGCATCGAGTGGAGAGCAAAATTGGCTGATTTATCACTAAGAATTATTCCACTACCCAAATCTTCAAGAACTCTTACCTTGATGTAGGGATCTTTTGGAGGTACTATATCCTGACAAACCAAGAACTTTAGCCATTGCTATCTAGTTGACAGTGACAGATGCTTTGTGAGAGAATAAAATCTGTATCAGAAGACCACCTTTTTCCAGTTTACATGCAATGCAATTACTTGCTCAAATACAGTTGAGATTTATTAGCCTGTTTCCATTATTGGAACGTTATCTTTTAAACCATTTCATTCAGTTCTCTTTAACACTAACAGCTGAATCATAAGGCCTCCGTTTTAAATTTTAATCATAGAAGGTTTGCATTGAGATAGTCCTAGAGTTGGAAGTTCTTACTCGTAAAATGTTTAATTCATATGAGAAGAGAGACATTACCACATTCACGTCAAGGCTCAGTTGTGACACGTATAATTTCAAAGATTTTGAATTATCTATGAAATACTGTTCCTCTGTGTCAGTAAACTTCTCCTGAATTTCACTTGGAAGTCCATGAAGCAACCATACCTTCCATGCCAAATCTCTTATAATTTCTGCTCGGTTATACTTGTATAAAAATTAGCAGGTGATGAAAATAAACCAAATCTTAACATGCAAACTAACAAGAAGCAGCTTCCTAAGGAAATGACAACATAATATGATATGCTTACACATGTGCCATTAGGCAATGCTTGTTGCGAATTAAAGAAAGGTGGTGGATGAGTGCTCCATAGTGGTCTGCATTTCTTGCTGTTTGGACTTCCAGTCCCTCATCTTGCATTTTCCTATTGTAATATGAATCATGTTAATGTGCAGAAGTGATATATATGCAGCTAAAGTTCGCTCCTAAAGTCTAAACCCAACCCCCCACCCCATACCCCAAATTTAGAAAAAATAAAAGGAGGCATTCACCTAGAGTGCATTGTATATTGTGTAGCCAAAATCTTTGGAAAGGATATTTCATTAGTCATTTTTCAACCTCAAGCTCCAGTGCATGCCTATGCACACAGCCTACGGCAATTAGTATCCACAGAAATGAATTAACCTTAAAGGTCCACTTGTTAACACTATCGCTATCTTAAAGTTCTAAACATTAATGGCCAAAAAATGAAAGTTCTAACTTCTAAGCATTACCATCAATTGTTCACATTTGGCATCCAACATTTCTAATTTTAAGAAATTTCCAAAACATGAAGAATTAAATCTCTAGAAGTTGGTAGGACAACTTGGGGCATAGAGGTGAAAGTCAGTTGCTCACCCTTTGACTAAAGAAATCAAAGAGGCAGCACAACCTAATTTCAGCAGAATTAGTTACGGGAAAAGGGGGATAAGGAAGGACAAATAACAAGAAAGAAAAGACGATAGAATCAAAATAGCAAAAATGAATTACCTTATCAATGACTGAAGTGCATTATGATGTTCATTGCATTCTTCAATTACTCGTTCAAAGAGCTCAGTCTGCAAGATCACATCACATACAACAATTTAAACCAGCACAAATCGACTTAAACACAGCTTTGACATCATATATTCATGAATTAAAAATAACAAAAAAACCTCTACCAAAATATAATGAGGTAGGGCTAAAAAATTAATAAAACTGGGGTTGGGGGAATGAAGGTCGGCAAATCAGAAGAAAAAAAAAGGTCAGATGCACTCTAAAAAATGAAATCTTTTCAAAAAACCCTAATCAAAATTGATCAAAACAAGTATTCTCTCATCATTTCACATAGGAAATAAAGGAAATGTGCTCAAAATTTGAGGCTTTTTACGCTGGTAGCATGTTGTTGGCATGCGAAAGATCTTGAATTTATACCGAAAATATAAAGAACACATCTATACCAAATTACTTATAGCCTTAAATATCCAAAACGTGCAAAATCCTCATGGATCTTACAGAGGTAAAGATACTTTAGGAAATAAACAGTCAATCTTCAAAGCTATTATATCTTGAGCAAATACTTATGCATAACCACCCAAATTCAAAGAGAAGAAGCATACCCACCATTACCAAGCAAATTTTCAATTACATCATAGCAAATAGGTTCATTCATTTCTGAAACATTTTTAAATGTGCGAGAAGAATAATTTGTATATAAAAGCAAGCAAGCAAGTAGCCTTACGTTGAAAATCTTGAGATGCCCTTGTTCACCACTGGCAAGCTCTTTCACCAGTTCGTACGCCTTTCTCCCGTGCATCTTCTTAAGGATAAAAACTTTCACTGCCCCTTCAACTCTATTTTACCTTCAAATTTCAATATTTGTTGAGACATTTCATCGAACGCTTTGCATAATTGAAGAAGTATAGATAAAAACAAAAGTGCGATTATGCTTTGAGAACAGTGCAAACAGAGAAGCCTGAAAAAGTTGAGAAAACAGTAAAAGTAGGTTTTAGAGAAAATGAAGCGTAAGCACCTATTTTGGGTGTTTGGAAGAAGAGGAAACGCGAGATTTTGTACCGGGCATGGAGGAGAAACAAGTTTCCTTGGATCTAGTAGTTTTGGCGGGTGATTTATAAAATTTTAAAATTAGCGCCACTGAATGTATAAATTTTTGTATTAGGCTTTTGGGGCTTTAATATGTTATGCAGCCATCATTGATTCATAGATCACTAGCCGCATTATTATGGGTTTTAATATTATTTTTAAAATTAAAAAATTAAAAAAATAAATTTATGTTTGATAATATATTAATTTTATATATGATTAATGGCAATAGTTACCACGTTATAAATTAGAAAATATAAAAGTTTATAAGTCCTTTAAATAAAATTCACAAATTATACTATTTGTTTAGCTAAAAAAATAATTAATAAATTTCTTATTTTATTTTCTATAAAAACTTTTTTTATGCCTAAAAAAATTTTCTTATCTCTGTGAACTCTCCAATCTAGTAAAGATACCCATTAATTTTGCATCCCAAGCACAGAAGTATCATTTTTATTGTTTAAATATTTCCTTGGTGACCCATCATACATTGGGCAACCTGTCAAACCACGCCATTAATCTTCCTCAATGCCTTTTTTTATTATTTTGAAAATATTAATCTTCAAGAAATTTTTTCTTTTTGATAATTGAAAAAAAAAAAAAAAAAAAAAAAAAAAAAAGCTATGAAAGCTGAGTATAATGCAACTAGTATAGTGGTTATCTGTCTTTGGTTGAGAACCCCTTACCTAGAAACTCAGCCTTTCCAACTTTCATATTTATTTTAACTAATTTCTTCAAATTAAAATTTATTAGCTTTTCAACTTTTCTATTTGCTCATTTATGACATAGCAACATATAATTAAATGATAGACTCTTAAAGTATCAAATATCACATAATCACACTTTTAAAAAGATAATTTTAAAATCCTAAAAACAAATACATGCAATCTTAAACATATAATTAATCGTTATGTTAAGATTGAATATTAAATTATATTTTAATTTTATTTAATTTTGGTCAGGACTAAGCTTTTAATTTCTTAATTTTTGAAAAAAATAATGAAATGAAAATATGATGTTAACGCAAATGGTAAAATTGTTTGCTATACTTTACAATTTTGTTGATTTTTCGACAAAAATATTAAATTTTAAATATTGTACGAAATATTCTCTCAATTCAAATAGTAAATTTTCATAAATTTCATTATTTTTTATCAAAAAGTGGACAAAATGAAGAATAAAATAACAAGATTCTACGAAATTGATTACAGTAGCAAAGTATAATATTAACTCACGATGCAATGATAATTTTTTACCTTAATCCCAAGCATAATCCACACCCTCATAAAATAATATATTTTCATCAGATGGTTGGTCCTAATGCATAGTTTTTCTTTCAAACTAATAAATTAATATATCTCACTTATGTTTAAAATTTTAACAAAATTTTAACTATTAAAATAATATAATAATATAAAATGATAATGGTACGAAAATATATTTTAAATATATTTTAAAATTTTGGAAAAAAATATATTTTTTAAAAATACGTATTTAATGTATCTATGTATATAATATTTATAAAAAAAAAAAACCATATCGGCAATAGTATACTTGAGGGGGCCTCTTGAGTTTAGTGCCTGCCGCCGTCAAGAGCGAATACAAATTTTACACGGCATATTGCTAAGAAATAAGTGTTCAACATATAAATGATGAGCTAAAAACACTAATTTTTTTTTTTCAAACCCCATAGAATCTAAATCAAAACAAACTTTCAACGAATCACACAAGCATGTTCCCAATTTCTTAAGTATGACATTTAGCTTCATAGTTGTAAAGGACAAAAAAAAGGTCAAGCTACTTTGTATTGTCATTAGCATTGAGCCCTCCCCTCCCCCCCCCCCCCCTCCCCTAAAAATACGTTTGATTCCTTTCTTTTTTATTATTTGATCAATCATGGCACCGCATAGCTTTAATTTTGTTGTAAAATTTGTTAAAAACAAAGAAATGGGTGTTCAATGATAATGTTGTTGATAATGTGATGATCAAAGATGACAAGGACAATTATGGAGACTAGGGATATTGATGAAGTTTTAGACTTCACATTTTACATTAATCAAATTTCATTACCTTTTTTTTTAATCAAAATTTCAACACCCCAATAATGAATGTAATTAAAAGAGGTGGACCATCAATTTCTTTCTTTTTCCCTTTTGCTTTTTACATGGGTGAGGTTACAAATTTTTGTTAAAAATTATAATATAATACGAATATGATACAAAAATAAAATATAAATATTATATGCTTTAAAATAATAATAATAATTATTATTACATATGAATTTAATAAAATCAAATATATATTTTATATTTTTAAATCAATAAAAATTATAAAACATAATTTTTATATAAAATATAATATAATTACATAAATTTTAATATTTTATATGATATAAATTGTTAAATTGTTAAATCTAACTAAAGGTATCTTTTAAGTTGAACACAAAATTAAATTAAGCTCGGCTGGCCTTTGCAAATTCTTATCAAAGACTCAACTCAATTTGCCTATTTTTACCTTTGTCTAGATATTACATATGCTCATTTTGTCTCAAAATTTGATTATCGCTTAAAAATAAAATGAAAATTCTCATTTCTAAATACATGGTTGCTTGAGAGTTAATCCCACCATAATAGACAACAGTGTTACACATCTTATAAAGATGGTAACTTATTAAATAGCGTTATGCCTTTAACTTTATTTATGGCGAGTATTTGCTTTAAATACATTTCAACTTATTCACAACATATTGAAAGTGCTAATTGATTATAAGCAAAAACCTCGAGAATAATAAATTTAAAATTTAATTGGAATGATTCATCTCTGTTTCAATAAAATTGAAGTTTCATTTTCAATAATTATAATTTATTTTTCCATTCTTTGTAAAAAAAATGTCTTTTAATATAATTTAATTTCCATGGATTATTCAGAACCCAATTATAGTAAATGAAGTGGAAAAACTCCATAAGCAACATTATATTTTTTTCAAAAAGTTGAAAAGATAAAAAAGAAATACCAACTTGCAAACAGTAAAAGAAAACAACCTTGTTAAGCATTAACAATGTGCCAAAAATCATAATCATGACAGAGATATGTCAAGATGGTGCCCAGCTAGCACGTAAGACTTTTGACTAAATGTCTTTCGAGGTAAGTTTCCCTCCTAAGTAATTAGTGAATGTAACATGCCACTTGTCCCATCAATTTTGTCCTAAATATTTTTATTCTCAAAGAATGACATTGATTATTGGATATATTCAAAGGTAAGATCCATCAAAACATGGTTAAGTTTAATGATTACATTTAAACGTCAAAATTATTAACACATTAAGAGGGACAAAGAACAAGTGTGATGGGACAAAAATTAATGGGAAAAATAGTATTTTCCTTATGCATCATGATCAATTGAGTGAAGGGTAAGACCAGATATGCTTTGATAATATAATTTTTTTTTCTTCCTTTTAGTGGTTTTAAAAAACCTTAAAACTAAAAATAAGTCAAGGGTAAGATATGTTTGATTTTATTTTGGTTGAGATTTTTCCAAATTGTTCTATATGATCAAGAATTCCAGATTTTCTCTAAAAAAATAAAATAAAAATCTCTAATATCTACTTCAAATCTATACAAGACTCAATTAAGTAATTAAAGTTAAAGTAGCATCCTTCGTAGAGCTAACTACCCTTTCAAATTATCTTGTATACTTAGGGAGAGAGGTAAATTATAAAGATCATGAATCCATGATATATAATTAAAACATAGTGAATGATGCCAAGCTATAATAATTAATATAATTTTCATGTGTCTTGATTAACAATATTAATGACTATTCATATAATTACCAATTTAACAATTGATCTTACTTTTCCACTAGTATTAATTAGCCAAAAAGCTTTGCAAAATTAATTATTAGCATTAAGTGATAATAAGTTGTCCTTTGCCATTGGTCCTTTGTTTAGAAGGTTTGCGGATTAAGGACAAATCATCAATGTTAGGTATAAAATTTAGATAAAAAAATTTTAATTGAAATTTGTAAATTTTTTTGTTAGATACAATTTAATAAAAATTTTAAACTGATAAATTGATAAAATTTAATAAAAAAATCAGTAATATGGAAAAAAATTAAAAATATAATTTATAATTTAAATTTGATTAGTATTTATTAATAGTAAACATTTTATACAAATTTTATTAAAATATTTATAAAAACATATATAAAATTTTTAATTTTTTTTTATTTTACAATGTAATAAAGCCTTTTAATTTATCAATTTAAATTTTTTATTTAATAATTTTAAATAAAAAAACTCAACTTAAAAAATTTCATACAAATCTTTTTCATATTGTCATAATCAAAATTTACATCCACCTAATTAAATCTTAATTATTATACATCGAAAAAAACAAAATATATTTTTTATAGCAAAGTCAACAAAATATTAAACAATAGTGACTACAATTTTGCATGATTAATTTTATAGTATAAACTTTTACAATTAGATAAATATTTTAATCCAAAATTCACCGAATTCCCTTTTTCTCATCAACGGTAACATTTGACAGAAAAAAAAATTATGAAAAAACTTGGAAATATTGACTAAGTTGCCTTATTATGACTTTTTCTTAACCAAATCTTCAAGATTTCTCTACTCTTGTCCCTCTCCGTATATAAATAAAGGATTATTGGCAAGTGCAACCAGTTGGAATTTACATAAGGAATTAGCCTTTTGTTTCATTAAAGAGAGAAAAGAAAGAAGATCTAGCGAGAGCTGCCCTCTACCATGGATGGTTTGCAAAGATCGGCAGTGTCTTTTAGGAGGCAAGGATCTTCAGGTCTTGTTTGGGATGACAGGTTTTTGTCAGAGGAGTTAAACCAAGTGAAACAAGAACAAGAAGAAGGAGAAACGAAGCAAGATGACCAAGGGCAGCCGCAAGAGAATAACCCAGAAAAATTTGATGTTATCAAGGATGTTAAGCCGACAAGAAACGTTGCTCCAACTCCAATCAATACCATCGAAAGAAGCCAATCCAATGGTGAAAGACGAGGTTACCGTACTGGTAAGGTGTCCCCTGCTATTGACCCGCCTTCTCCGAAGTTTTCAGCTTGTGGTTTATGCAGTGCTTTTGGGAAACATACCAAGAATCATAGGAAAAAGCCTGGTAAGCGTAGATCAAGATGATATGTTTTTGTCTTCAAGTTCAAGTCCATCTCAATGAACTGAGATGTGGGATTTTTAGAAAGAAACAAAACGGCTTATGGATGTCTTTTCTTTAGGTGTTTAAAGCTTTGATCTTTTTTTTTATTATTTTTTTAATTCTGTTAATGTTTCTTGTTTCGGTTTCATTCAGAATTTTGTGGTTTGGGTGGATATATGTAATTAAAATAATCTGTAAATGTTTTAATTTTGGTTCTTGTTGAGACAATTTTCACATGCACAAAAGGCAAAATCTTGTTTCACACTCTTTTCCCTTTCTTTGTTTCTCAAAGCAAGGCATCTCTGGCATCTTGGGTTTGATTTGATCTACTTTTATCTTTGTTATTATTTTTTTCTTTTTGATTCTTTTAAGATTCCTTCCTAATGGAAATATATAACAGGATTTAAATTTGTGGGGTGTTGGGAATCTGTAATTCTCTATCTTAATTTGTAGAAAAAGGGTGAGGTTGCAAGAGAATCTCTCCCCTGTTCTGTTCTGTTTTTCTTTGGCAGAAAATTTCAGGAATTCTAGGGATCATCAAACAGGGGAGAGTGGGACCTTTAACCAGGTTGCCACCAGTTTATTGGTTGATTGATTCTTTTGCACTGTCATTAAAGTTTTACATCTTAGTTTTATTAATTTTCTTTTAATTGAACCAAATTATTAGCATCTCAGAAATGTCCTTCAATGACCACTGGTTAGGAAGGGGATGATCGTTGGGTTAATCTTATGAATTATTAAATACCCTGCTATTTTCCTTTTTGTTGTTCCAAAGCTGAAGAACTTTGTGATTTCATTCTTTAATTGTTTTATTTTATTTTATTTTTACAAAGGAGTTGGTAACACCCATTGAACTACCTAACAAGTTTTGACTAAAATTCGACCTTGAATCTTATCATTAAACTAAAAATTAGTTGAAGCAATTCTTATTAAAGTTCAAAAAATTCTTGAAGTCATTTTCTTTAATTAACTAAATATATTACTTTTTAATCATTAAAATTACAAATTTAACATTCTACTATTTAATTATTAGCAAACTCTTGAAATCTCAATTAGACAAAACATGTTTTAAAAGGGAAAACAATGACTTTCGAGTCTTCTTTAACCGGAGATGTTCATAATCTCTAATGTTTTAGTTGGAAATTATTATTATTATTATTATTGTATCTAAGAATTTTAGATGTTTGATAATTATTTTAAATTTCGATTAATTCAAAATCGAATAAAGTAAAATCTTATAAGAAAGTAAATTTTCAAACCGCTTGTTTTTTCTATTTATAATATTCAAAATCAATGTTTTATTTAAATATAATTAAATTTTTTTAACCATTCGAATCAATAAACAAACGTTGAAAAATTATTACTACTAAAATTTTGATTATACGATACGATAAAATATATTTTTTATTTGAATAATTTTTATTTAATTAAGTGCATGTTTTTATGTCACACTTTTTATTTTATTTTTTTATCGATATGATTATTGTTATGTCATTTTTTTTTTAATAAATTAAAATTTTTTTAAAATTTTAATATTAACTATTCAATCATAAAACACAAAATTTAATGTGATTGAAACATTCAATCGAGCTCTCAAATGAAGCGGAAGCGTATATATGCTTCTCATTTCGTCATGACACGATGTCGACCTCTAATAATTGAATTGATAAAACAAAAGAAACAAGGCGATAAGAGTCGGGATGTTTGCCCAGGACTCCATTGTCTCCTCTCTCACGTGTGTTGAAATCAGGCAATCCTTCTCCAAATTGAAGGAAAAACGCAATCACAAATCAATCCTACTCTGTCCTAAATATGCATAGGTGAGAAATTCTCAGCCATATATCCCCAATAGATGTTAAATGCTAAATGTAAAATGGTAATTTCATTGGAGTTTGCCACTTTTTTCAAAACATTTTATTTACAACCTTAATTAACCTCCCTACTTATTTGTAACAAAGGGTAACTTTACATCTACTGTTTTTTAATCAAATTCATCTAAAAATAACAATACAAACAATTAAAAATAAAAATAAATTCCTAAACTAAATCTACCTAAAGAAGTGCATTTTTAATCCTCTAAAAAATTAAGGGAACTTATCATATTAAAAAAATAAAAAAAAATATTCGATACACAATATTATAATAAAATATGATAAGATAATATTATAAATAAAATAAAATAAAATAATTTTATTTTATATTTGATGTGTATAATAATTAAAATATAATAATTTATTTATTTATCAAAATTATTTTTATAACATGGGAAGTAAGAAATTTAGATGCAGATTTCTGGTTTCTTATTTCTTCTGGCCAGAGAGATTGGGCAGAATAAAGGTCTACATCATCCAGGGTTTGATGTTGCTCTCGTGTCTAGTTGGTTCAACTACTGTGGTGTGAAAATCGACGTTCTACAGTGGCTTAGGGTCCCTGTCAATCTCAATCCAAATAAAATCAGATTATAGCTAGCATTGGCCCATCGACGACATGACATTGTTTTTTACCGAAGAATTGATATAATCATATGGTGATGAGGAGGTGCATGTTGCATGTAAAATGATAGATGGCGAACCAAAGATTGTCGGCCCCAATTCTAAATGTGAACACTTTTACCAATTGATCTTCGAGTCGGAAAGTACTCCGAAGCTTCAAAGCTAATCAGCACATATTTGGTTGCTCTTATCGCTGTTGACAAACAAAGTATATTTGAATTTTTACTTTTTTAATATATATTTAAAATTATTAAGATTCGATTAACAAATGAATATTTATTTTTTATTTTTATTGTTCTTTAGCACTAAATTTTTACTAATATCAATCATAAATTTATTTAATTTATATATTATAAATGAATTTAATCTTACAATTTTAAATAGTTGATCAAATCATATGATAATTAATGCTTTGATCTCAATCGATAATAATCTCTTGAACATTTTTTTGGCTATTAAATTGCATAAAACAAACATTGTATATAAAATTATATAATTTTTATTTTCTTAATCATCTTGTTCCCAATTGTGTAATTGTGAAATTACTGTATGATTTTTTTTTTCTTTGGCTATTTGATGCATTGTGCAAGGCTGCACTGTATCTTAGTCAAAACTTGGGTCTTTGTATCAAAATTTCATTTTCTTAAAAATTTTGAAAGTTTCTATTAGATTTGAGAACCATTTCTTTAAATTTGACTTAAAATAACCAAATTTGAATTTCAATAATTTTCTATTAATGAGTTGATATAAGTAGGAAGCAAGGTGGATTGTTTTTTTTTTTTCTTTTAAGCCATTAAAATCTAAAAAAAATAAAAAAATTATAAATAACGAGTATCGAATTTTAATTTTATAAAGATTTAATCTAAATGAATCATTTAATTTAAATTTTGAAATAGATTTATTTAAAAATTGGATTACTCATTCAGATTAAAAATTTTGTTTAAATTTTAAAAAAATTTAAATAACAAATTAAAAAAATAAATATAATTTTTAAATTCGTTTAAAATTTAAAATGAATATTAAAAAAATTTAAATTCGACGTCGCCCAATGCAATATGAATAAAAAATATATAATTAAAATATTATATAAATATAAATATAAATATAAATATAAATATTTTTATATTTTATCTAAAAAATTAAATTTTTATTATATAAATTAAATTTATCAAATAAATTGAAAATTTATTTCTTTTAATTTAAATCAAGTATAAAAAAATTTTAAATTTAAAAAATCAAATCAAATATAAATAAATATATAAATTATTAATACTAAATATAGATCCAATAAATTTAATCTTAGCCTGACTCTACCCATCACCACCTCTGCTTGAATTTCGATGAGTTCTCGTTTTGTTTGATATATATATTTTTTTTTCAAAAAAAATCCTTTCCGGAGTCTTAGACCGACACCGTTCACCCCCAACCAAGTCAACATTCTCGCAACAACCTTGCCCGAGTCTCAAAACAAAAAAAACAGAAAAAGGAATCTATATTTATAGTAAAGAAACCGCATAACATCCGACATTTTGAAGCTTCCTAGGTTATTCTAAAGCCTCATCATTAAGCAAATCTTTAACAGCTATTCTTTCTTTCTTGTTTTAATGTTCTATTAACAGAACATGAAGAACATGGGCTTCTTGTGTTCATGTTCAACATGTACAATTCTTGTTTTCATTTACATTTCTATGTTAATCTGTTCCAATTTTGTGGTACATGCAAAAGGCTTTCAATTTGACTCACTCTTGCAGCTTCCACGATCTGGGTCACCAAGAATCGGACCCAGAGCTAAAGGGGTTCTCTCTGTTGGTGATTTTGGTGCTAAAGGAGATGGTTACCATGATGACACCAAGGTAACAATTTTATGTCTTCAAAATATCTATTTGTTTTTGAAATGGTGAGTCTTTTAATTAGTAAGTAATCCTATGATGCATCTTGTTTGGTGTAACTGTGAGTTAAATCGTACCCTTTTATTGGAAAGTTTTGAGTAATTGAGAAATTTATTGATCATAGTCAGAAAATTCAGGACAGAGTTATCTCATTTTTGAATAATTTCAGAATGTTTGGGGAATGGAGGTGGATGTAATATCCTTCCAAGCTTTGTTTTTCAGAATAGTATTCATTGATTGGTTAATAATGTAGGTGAAAATTAATTTATTTTGCAATTTGGATAGAATTATTTGGGAAGATTCTCCGATCATGAGAACTTCTTGAATAATTAGGTGCCCTGATTTACTTTATATGGAGCAATTTATGATGTTATAGGGCCAATGGTTTTATTTTGCACACGTTTTAGTTCACCAAATAAAAGCCATTTGTATTTTTTTAGTCTTTAAAATATGTTTATCTGCTTTTCTTCCTGAAGTCTGGTTTATTTAATAAGGGTCATTGATATAGCAATGACCAACATAAAATTCTTTGCTGATATCATAATATTATTCATGTTTTAGGCTTTCGAAATTGCCTGGAAGATAGCATGTTCTTTCCCAGTCCGAACTAGGATTTTAATACCAGCTGGGTTTACTTATCTGGTTCATCCTGTTGAGCTTGGTGGGCCTTGCAAATCAAAGATCACTTTGATGGTAAGCTATCCGAGTGAGATCGTTCAAAGTTATAAGCTACATTTCTTTCCTAATATTTCTCTTCCTTATAGTAGTACTTGACTTCCCATCTGGTCATTGCTTGGAGTTGTGTTTTAATAGATCTATGGTACCATTATTGCTCCCAAAAGTCCTGATGAATGGGATGGTTTGAATCCTCGTAAGTGGCTCTACTTTCAAAAGGTGAACCACCTCCATGTAGTTGGGGGAGGGACTATCAATGGGATGGGACAGGAATGGTGGGCTCATTCGTGCAAAAGAAACAAAACAAATGTACGGATGCTCCGATTTTTTGGATCTATTTTTCTTTCTCAGTTTTTTCTCTGAACTGTCATTAAAGTGGCTTCAATTTCTTTTGTTGCAGCCATGTCGGCATGCTCCAACTGTATGTCCTGCATTCTTATTTGAGAAATGATAGTTAGTTCCGTATATCTTATTTTTTGCTAGTATCTCCCTGAGAATGTTATGTTTTCCGAATTATTTTCAGGTCTTAATGCAGTATTACAAACAAAATGCAGGCTTTGACTTTCCATAAGTGCAAGAATTTGAAAGTCCACAATGTTATGGTTGTCAACAGTCAACAGATGCACATAGCGTTCACTAATTGTCGAAGGGTTACAGTATCCAATCTTAAAGTGATAGCACCAGCAACTAGCCCTAATACTGATGGAATCCACATCAGTGCATCCCGTGGTGTTGAAGTCAAGAATAGCATTGTCAGAACAGGTTGGTTCTGCACTCATTTTTGCTGTAACATTTTGCTCCTAGCAATAATAATTTTCCTTTTCCATCTTTTTATTTTTTTTACAGCTTTTAGATGTATGAACTTTGAAATAGTAGTTGGACTATACTTTATTAGAAATGCCATTGATTTTAATGGTTTCAGCTTATGAAGTACCGTAGAACAAAGTGATTGTGAATCAAAATGTTTGCTACTAATGTGTCTGTATTGAGAACTGATGATTACCTTAAGATGATCATATTTAGAATAACACAAGTGGCACAATAAGGTTAAAGATTAGTACATGATGTTGTCTTCTGATTTTAAGTAGAGGTCTCAGTTTCATTTGTTCTTTCCAGTGTGGTATGTAATTAATCAAGTAAAATATAACACCTTACATCCTCGTTTCATGATTACATCTATTGGAGTTTCTTATGTTGATTTTATACACAAAATATTCTTTTAGGAGATGACTGCATTTCAATAGTTAGCAATTCTTCCCATGTCAAAATCAGAAACATTGCCTGTGGGCCCGGCCATGGTATAAGGTAAAATCATTTTTCACAGTGGTTAAGATTAGGGTTAGCATGAGTAAGTTAATTAACTTTGATGTGCTCCCATTAGCATTGGAAGCTTGGGAAAATCAAACTCATGGGATCAGGTTCATAATGTACTTGTTGATGGAGCATTCATTTCAAACACTGAGAATGGGGTGCGGATCAAAACATGGCAGGTAGCACCAAGTTCTCATAAATGTCTTTGCCTTATGTTCATGTGTGTGGAAAATGGGATTAGTTACTAGGGAATTTATGCTTGATGAATCTGTGTTTTCTTTTATCTTTGCCAGGGAGGTAGCGGTTATGCCTCCAATATGAAGTTCCAGAATGTATATATGGACAATGTATCATATCCTATCATAATTGATCAATATTACTGTGATTCAGACCTGCCATGTGCTAACCAGGTATGAATTCTGTATAATAGTTGAACCCTCTGAAGAATTTAATAATGAATATGCCTAGAAAATAAACTTTACATTTGGTAGATTTTTTTTCTCTTTAATCGAGTTGTTCCCCACCTCTGTTGTCTTCTGTACAAAGATGATCCAGAAAAAAGGTAGTATAAAGTATGAAAGACAAGTTAAAATGTGACTTTTCTCAAATCTTAACTTCTGAATATACTTTGGTTGGAAAAACAAGGATTTGGAGCATAGAAGTCACAGATCAGATCATTGGAATACATACAATGTCTAACAGGCTTACCCTTCCCTGTTTTGTGCTTTGGTGGGGTTAAGATGGGGTAGGGAATGAGTAAGTGAAGAGCTTGTTATAACAATAGAATATAGCATGGAAGAGTGGGTATAGGAGATTTGCTTGGGCAAGGGCGGTGCCAAGCCTCCTTTGGCCTTAAACACAAATCTGTCATTAGAATAAGTGGTTTTCTGAATGCACAATTCTGGTTGGTTTTGATTCAATGAAATGTAAAGTAGTTCTAAAGAATTCATCCCCTCCAAAGTTTTCTTCTTCCTCTTTTTTCCCTGGGGGAAGGGGAGAGAGAACACTCTATATCATCCGAGGGTTTATATTTGTTGCATAGACGCTAACAATAGTTACCATTGCACAAATGAAGTCCTGATCGTAATTCTGGGACACTTTACAACAGATTCTTTTGGAAGTATTCATTGTCAATGTTACTACCCTAAGAATTTTCTTGATGGAGGTTTGAGGTCTTAGATTCATGTAATGGTAATTGTGTCAACAATTAATCTGAATGCAGACACTGGCTGTTAAAGTGGACAATATATCCTTTGTGCACATTAAAGGAACTTCAGCTACAGAAGAAGCAATAAGATTTGCTTGCAGTGACAGCTTGCCATGTGAAGGATTATATTTGGAAGATACCCAACTTGTATCATACACTGGGGGCGTAACTAAATCTTTTTGTTGGGAAGCTTATGGCTCAATTTCTGGTCTAGTGCAGCCTGCTTCATGCCTGAAATGCGCTGACAGCTTCATTAAGCAGAAAGTTCCTTCTGTCCTGGCTGTTGATTCCTTTTGAGCAGAGATCATAATACATTTTTCCAACCATGTTGGAGTCAGCAAGGACAGAATCTCTAGAGCTTTGCTGCAGGGCTTTATTTTCTTAAACTCTGAAAACACCGTTTGGATGTTCAGCAAGTTTCTCTCGACAACCCACCTAATAGAAAAAAGAGCATTTAAGAGCTGCTACGAGAATTACACAGGGACATTACCACATAAAAAAATATATATATATCGCAGCAAAATAGCAAATTATAGTCCCTTAAGATGCAGTTGATCTAAGATTGTAATCATTCTATGAGTAAAGATGACAATGTAATTCTCCTCTACTGCACCAAGTGGGAATATTCTTGTATAATAGTTTCTGAATTTTTGAATGTTTATATTTATCTTCTAGGCAATTAAGTGCATCAACAAATCGATTGCTCATAATTACCTATATTTGGTTTCAAGAAATTGACATTGTTTATGAAAGCTGTATTTTAATAAACAAGTGGACAACTTTTGAACCTCTTAAATGGGATCACTTTGCAAAGCAAAATATTTAGCATATTGCTTTCATGAAAATGAAATAGTAAGGGATTGAGTGGTAGTTATTTGGCTGGATTCAAGTGGTAAGCATGAGACAGGGATTGAGTATAAATCTAGAGTTTGAAAATCTCCTTGTACAGAAGAAAAGTACAACCCTGAATTCAGAGGAAAGAGCATTCAACACTAAACGGATACTTTCTTTGAATTAGTCTGCAGTGCATGAACAACTCAAACCCAAATATTTAAAATGCCGTGAAATGAATAGACTCTGCATTCCATTCAAGGAACTCCTTGAACACTGACTTCCAATGCTGTCAACTTGAATGAGAGGTGTAACCAGAAACCATATCTATTACTTTGAAGCCTCATAAACTAGCTTTAAGCCTTCATTTCTCGTGCGTCTTTGGACTGGATGCTAGCGGGTACCAAGCTGTGGACACCCCTCAGCAAGAGGCAGGTCCAAATTTTGAACAGTTCTGAATGTTCTTGGGACCATCTTATCTACATAGAGTGTTCCATCCAAATGATCACATTCATGCTGCAAAATGCGAGCCTGCCAGCCTGAAGCATCGACTTTGATAGGCTGGCCATCACGACCCAAACCTGTGACTTCAACATCAAGTTGTCGCTCCACAACTGCTCTGAATCCATCAACACTGCAATATGACAGTAAGGTAATAGATACAAGATTACAACCAGAGATAATTTAAAGCTCTGTAAGCATCATGTCAAGGTTCGCATTGAAATTTTAAATTGTCACCTACTCTTTTATGCACCTTATAATTGGTAATTATCAAGTTGGTTCAAACGGTGCAACCATCCTAAATAATTTTATACTACTAGTAAAACTATTCTGAGATCATCAAGCATTTGATAGTTTCAGATTTTCAGCATTGTTTTCTCACATGAGAACATACAAGAAAGTAGAAAGTAGAAAGTGGCATTGTTAGAAGTCAAATTCAGCTGCATTTTGGTAAAATTTCAGGTTAGAATCATGTAAATTTGACTAGTTAACTAATTCAATGTCTTAAGGAAACCAACAAAGCACATTTCAAACCTACACTACTAACACAACTATGTCACTCTGATACAGACTGTCCTAACTATAATAAAATAATATTAAATTAAATTAAGCAAGAAAATGACATTGAGGAGAACTTAAATACTCCCATTGTGTTGGCAGAGTTTATAATTTCAAAATCCCCTAGTGACTCTTCAGTGTGCATGAAATGTCCATATCCAGAACGGATTAATAGTTTAGCTTGCCTATGAGAAAGGACTCTAAGCTTCTTTATTTTCAGCTCAAGGATAAGCTGGACCGAAACCATGAGTTTGAATAAATGATTATTCAAGATACCAGCTAAGCAGTCAAGAATAATATTTCTTTAATCCCAGGTTTGTTGTCCAAAGTTTCCTTATATATATATATATATATCAGTAAAGCCCATTATCCAAGGACTAAGATGGATTTAATGAGGAAACAGCTACGTTCATAAATGACACCATAAAGTTTATGGTATGATCTCATGAAACGATATTCTACTAGCTTGATTATGTCATTCTCATTTAAAGTTCAATGTATTCAAAGTCATCCTAGCACACATCAAGACCATCTTCATTAATATCATGATCTTTTTTTTTTTTTGGCCATATGCTAAGACGACCTTGGAGTCACAAGTTCTTTTTTGCTTTGAGAACATAACAAGAGGACAAAGAAGAAAAAAAGGAGTGGGGGTTGGGTGGGAGGGATGCTAACTCTCCTACTCCTTGTCCCACCATTAAGTAGTTATGGAAAATCATCCAAAGAATTGTCCTTAAAAAAATTAAATTTTTTACAAAAAGAACAACGTAATAAATGTCAAAGATTATTAAGATACTATGTATTAGTAACAGACAAGTCGGAAGAAGCAAAAGTAATACTAAAAAATTGTGGACTTTTGGAATTCACTATTACAATCTTACCTCAAACAACCTTCAAAAAATAGTGCAGTCCTATTGCTCTTCTTTTTAAGCTTTGGATTTATGATAACCTGACTCAAAAGAACTAATAAATCTTAATAGTAAAGTGAAAAACTTTTGGATCAGTAGCACTTCAGATATCATTTCAATTTTCACATGTTCTCTATTCTCACATAAATTAACATACCAGAAGATCAAAAGGGCGTCTATCCTGCGCTTTAATCTCTTCCTTGGGCGCACAATTAATATATTCTGTTGTATCCTCTAAGACTATGATCTGCAAAATATATAACAAAGTTATAGCAACTTCATTTTTATGAAGCACTGCTTGGTAAGGTATAATTTAACTTAAGCTACAACATATAATAACAACAATTCCATTAATCAAGGCTTTGTGTACAAAGTATGCGGTAACCCGGAGATAAGGGAAGGGATTGCATCATTGCTTTTCTCACTTTCTTTTTTAATTCCTCAAAATGTTAGACTAAAATGTAACATTACTCATTCTATATATAAATAAAATCATGTATTTTGTTAAGCTCAAAAAGTCACATCTTTAATTTATTTTGCCTTTTTTTTTTCTTTTGAAAGCAAAATGAAAGTAAAACCAATGATCAAACAAAGCCTAAACTTTGAACCAAAACAAAAAATAAAAAACAGAGCTTAAGCAATTATTAACAAATATGTCATAATTTGTTAAAAGAAGAACAATAAGAATGATATTAATAAAAACCCAAAAATGGAAAGTTTCAAAAACTAACTCTCAATGGGATTCCAATTTGCGGAGCTGCAAGACCAACACCAGGAGGCATCCTCATAACCCGAACCATATCATCAATTATCTTCTGCATCCGCTCCGACCCAATTTCAGCCGGGTCAACCTCCCTGGCCGGTTCATGCAAAACCGGGTCACCCGTTTTAACTATCTCGGGCAAGCTCGTTTTCTTCTTTTCTCCAAGACCCAGAAACCAACCTGCTTTGGCAACCGCTGAGGAAGAAAGAGGTTTCGGGGTAATCAAGCGTGGGGCCAGGTTGGGAAATGTGGGTCTCAAAACGGGTGTTCTGGTCGAAAGATAAAGCGGGGCTGATTTGGCGGGGTTCAGGCTAAAAGTTGCCGGTAAGAGACGAAGTGAGAATTTGTGAAATACTTCCATGGTCACCTGTGGGCGTAATTTCACGGTTCAAGAGGAGGTTTTTTTTGAGCTAAAGGGTTTAAGGGCAATGGCCGAATGGCAATTGTTCGTTCATTACTATTGGATTCTAAGATTGGGCCTCAATTTCAGCTTGACTTGAATTTGTCTTGGTCTTGGGTTTCTTTTTCAACTTTTCTTTTGGGATCAGTTTGGTTAATTCTGAATTTGGGCTTCCGATGGGCCTAGAAAACCTACTCTTTTTTTTTTTTTACAAAATATAAGAAAAGATCTTTTTCTCTATTTAAAAAATAGTGAAAGTTTCTACTATTTTATATAAGAGTTAATAATATATCTTCATCTAAATTTATAGTTGAAATTTAATTATTTTAATAAAATACAAAAATAATTAAAAATCAATTAAAAAAATAAAAATGATTCAAATAATATTAACCATAGATTTAGAGGAAAATGTGCATTATAGATCCTTAAATAAAGTAGTGAAACTTTCACTACTTTTGAAATAGTGAAGAAAACCTTTTCTCAAAAAATATTGGAAAGTCACATTACAAATCATTTTGGACTTTTGAAATCATAAATATATATTATATCTAGATCTATTTATTTTTAAATAATTTTAAAAATACATTTTATCGTATTAATTTGACGTATTTAAAATTTTATTACGGAAAGATTAAATTGTACCAAGCAAAGAAAATGAACTTCTCTTTCCCACTAGACAATCCTTTATCATAATAAGTTGGAAGCCAAAAATAAATCCCTTTTTTTTCCTTTTAGGTTGAAATATTCCTTTCTTTGAAATTGTGCAAGAGTTTGACTTGAGGAAGTTGCTTCTAAATATGGATTTGAGGAAGGATGTAAAAAGGATGAAAGGATGTATTAGTGTTAAGTAAAAGGATGAAAGGTTAGGCATTTCTTTGAAGGTGGATTTGGTAGAGATTTGTGTGAACTTCTTATGTTTTTAATGGAAAGTAAAGTTGTGCTAATTGATGATTTAACAA
This sequence comes from Durio zibethinus, assembly GCF_047325235.1. Lineage (NCBI taxonomy): Eukaryota > Viridiplantae > Streptophyta > Magnoliopsida > Malvales > Malvaceae > Durio > Durio zibethinus. Next base: position 2,237,541 of record NC_143187.1, on the reverse strand, counting down.
GGATGTCTTTGTATTTCATAAAAAAAAAAAAAGGGGTCATATTTCACAAGAAGCAGGATCTTCTTCTACGTGAATGAATTCTTAAAGCGAAGGTTTAAACTATCCGAAATTAAATTAATCGAAGCTGTCAAAATTTGTATTAAAATATTCGAATGCCATACAAAGAATATTTAGGTGTTCCTTTGTATTTTCGTTCTAGAATACTTTTTTAGACACGACATTCGAATGCTTTGGTGTGTAAGCCAAAGGGGGAAAATCTGTCGAGCTTCAATGCCAGTACAATTTTGGTAATTGGAAACTTGAGGAGAATTAATTTGGATGATCACGACATTTGTAATTGTATCAATCTTAAATACGCACCTCCCTTTAAATTTTATACAATTTCTTTTGCTAAAGCAGGTATCTTCGGATCATGCTCAAACTCACTCCTAGAATGTTCAAGTGTTAATCTGAAAATCTAATGCAGATTTAGTTGCTTCTTGGTTGCTAGCTCTAGTCCTCATAAAACAAATGAAGATCACCAATTATATAAAACTTAATTGATCCTTCCATTAGCATGAATGGGTTTGGGATAAGGTATACTTTATATAAAAATTAATGCATTAGGTATTTATTAGTTAAAATTTCATTCAAAAATCTCTCTTCTAATTTATTTTGTTTGGAAAATGAAATGAATCATCTGAGCATTTGATTCACTAATCTTTTATTTTCTAATTACATGGAATAAAATAACATCACCACCAAACCTAATATTTAGCCATACCCTATCTTTAAGGGCGCCCATATGGGTGACAGCTTGTTATACCCCATAATTTAAACTTAAAAACATGTGCAATATTAATATGGCCACACCACTTTTATTTCAATTCTTCAAAAGTGAACATTTTTATTTTTATTTTTTATTATTTTTTTACATACAATGAATATTCTACAAGTCAAACAAGTAGGCAGTTAGGCATAGATGCCCGTACTCCCCTTTATTTATATCTCTTGAAACTCCTAATAATTTTTAAAAATAATAATACAATTATCATTATGCCCACATATGTATGTGACTTGTGATTGTCAATTAATCTATGGGAATGCAAGTTCATGTTTTGTCCTTAAATCGCCAACAATGGCACCTTGAATGGATACCGTTCGGCCTCAAGCAGCCGAGTCCTTTCTTAAGCCGTAATTTTCTTTTGAATTGTCTACTTAAATGCGTGCGAGAAAATTATGAGTTAGGTCTTTCTTCAAAGTCAAAAAAGATTGCCAGAGTAGGTAGTAATAGTTTCCCCATGTTTTTTGATTGTTTTATTTTTAAATTACGATTTAAGTAAAATTTTAAAATTTTTAATTCTAAAATCGACTCTAATATTATTGAAATAACAGTGTGATAGTTTCATTCTATTATTATCCAAATCTTTTTACTAAAACTCATTAGTCTCTAGTAAATTTTTTTGGTTATTACTAACAAGTTACTCAATCACTTTCTTTTAAGAAAGAGATTATCAAATTATATATATGATTCTTCTAATTTTACTAATAATTTTGAGAAATTTAAAATTTTATTAATGTTTTACGGTATTAATTTACATAATAATAGTGTAAAAAAAAAACACAATAATGTTCATATGAGTTCTTGTGACATTTATATCCCTAATTCTATCATTAGATAGTGAATATGAATAAGGAATCTTGTTTGCCTAAAAATGGGAAAATGTTGAGCTGTATGATGGTTTTCCAAAACATGTTACTTAGTTAGTCCTTTGCCAATATGTAAATTTAGGCCTTTACCATTTGAATTTTTATCTAAAGTATCTAATCCAATTAATTAACATAGAAACAATAGTATTGGAATGGAGGAAGGGCATCATTTTTTTAGTACAATGGGATATACATATAAAGGGAAGTGAGGATTCTAATTGCAGATCTCGACCCTTTTAACAGGAGATATAAGAATTGTTAGATGAAATTTAAATTATTAAATATAATTTTTTAAAATAAAAAAATTATAAATATTAAAATTTATATTCCGAACTTATTTAAGATGATTGAAAAAATAATCGGATTCAAAGAATATATACTTTTTCAGCTCAGGATATCACGTCCCAAAAAGTTTCCATCTGGCTTGACTTGTTGATATCTTGTATTTGAAAATTCTACTAAGGCGTGCTCCTGCATAGAAAATGTAAGATGGAATCGCAGCCTATTAAAATAACCTATTTTTCAATTGACTTCCTCTCTATAAATATGGAGAAACCTCACCATCACCTTAACAAGAAAGAGAGATCTGCAAGAAAAAACAAGAGAAAAAACTATCTTACAATTACAATGAAGAACAGCTCCAAAATCCCAGAACCCAATGTTCATAACTTCAAAGATAATAGAGCCTCGGGGTCCAATGTCACAGAGAAAAAGCCAGCTGCAGCCTCAAATAAGCTAGAGAAAAAGCCATCTGTCGACATAAACGACAGTGCCGAGGCATTCATCCAGAAATTCAGGCACCAACTTCTCCTCCAGAGGATTGAATCTATTGAAAATTATGAGCAAATGTTGGCTAGAGGGCTCTGATCGTGTTGCCCTTCTTTTATCTCCAAGAACCTGCACTGGTATTCCCCTCTTCATGCTAGCTTCTTCCAATTGTTTCATTTGTTTCTTTAGCTTGAATTTTCTCTATTATGAATGGATACATATGGATGATATGAAGGGTTGAAATTATGTAAAACAATAATTCTTCATATTATTATATAATTATAAATTCAAGCTTTTTGTTTTGTAATACGTTCTATATTTCATGATGATTGCTTGTCCTTTTTTCCCCTGTAATTCCCATCTCTGTCTTTCATGTCTAAACTGGAAAGCTTGATAGATGAAAAGTAGTTCTAAAGAATGCCATATACGAGTCCTTAATTGGATTTTATGTTTGTCCGTAATGCAAAAAAAAAAGTGATCAGAAAGAAGAGATTTTGTTTAACTTGAGCATCTTAGTTTTTAATAAATACTAGTAATAGTATGAACATGAGATACATAAGGCATCAAACGTAAATCAAAAGCCAAATCAATGATCAATTTTAAGAACATGGCAGTGCCTTAATTTTTAAACAATTTAACAGAGGAACAAAATTTCAAGTTTAGTGGATGGAGGTTAATTGAATTTGTAAGAATTTGAATATTTCGTTTGATTTCGTAAGTTTTTTCTATAACTTGAGCAATCTATAATTTCAATATAAATTTTCATTAAAATTTGCGACATACTCTTATCTTAAAATGGTGGCCTCTCTCATCTAAATTCTTATTAATAAAAAAAATTCAAGTTTCAACTTTCGAGGGAACTATGCTAACTTCCGTCAAAATCCTGGAATTTGGATGGGGCTTTGATTTTGTGGGCTTCAAAACCCCATCAACAACTCTCAACAACTCTTAAACATCTCAACGTGAATATGAATAAAATTACCCAAACTCTTAGACATTCTCTCTCTCTCTTTAACTCTTCTCTGCCTATCATAATACTTTTTCAAATCATTAATCAAATCAACCCTGATGATTATAATCAAAACCCTAGCAAAAATCAGGCACTTTCTAAATATTGTACCCTGTTTCTTCTTCAATGAGAGGTCTTTTCTATGTCAAATTAAACGTATTCACATCAAAATACTTTGGACAATAATTTGATGGGTAAATAAATTGAAAATATCAGAAGTTCCTGTCTCATTCCAAATAACATGGTTTCCAAAAAACTGATTCTAACTCACATGGATGGTTGTTTACGCTGTATATCAATTAATAATAGCTAGCGGTGAATCATAATTTTCTTTTAGTTTACTTATAATGTATATAAGTACGATAAATTTATCAATTTTATGAAGAAAAAAAAAGTCTCTAAGCTAATATTTTCATTCTTTTTTTTTTTTTCAATCTTTAAAAGTGTCCATAAACACTTTGGAACATACATAATTACTACATAAAGAAAACTTTGGAGAATAGAGTCCATTTCTTAATTAATTAAAATAAGCTCACAAAATGATCACTTCTGCCTTGTCTTTATTGCAAAATTAATAAAAGTAGTACTTGCACATAGAATATACATAGATAAAAGCATGACAAAAACAAAGCATATGGTTGTCAAATGACTCAGCTCTGCTGCTGCAGGTGTGCTCTTACTGCTGGACCACTTGCTGTATCTGTTGATTCTGCAGCAATTGCAGATTCACTCGGGAGCATGATCGAGCCATCTCACCTGCCAGTGGGATCACTGGTAGCTTTTCACAGTTGCAGATCTCAATCATGAACCCATCTGGGTCGTGGAAGAACAGTTGTTCAACATAGATCCCACCTTCTTCCACGATTGCCCGCACGTATTCCAGGTCCATCTCCTTCAGCTTCTTCTCCACTGCCCCCACGCTCTCACACTAAACACGAAAACACAATCAATAGGTTAGTCAATTCCATGATCAGCACAAACAAATTCAATAATCGACATGGCCGGCCATGCATACAATTAACCTTTCAAGTTTTACTATTTATATAATTCTTCCCTACCTACTAATAATCCAACATGATTACTCTTGAGAAAAAAAGGTTGAAAAAGAGGTAGGTGATGAACAGTGGTTTGTGGTTTTAGTATCAGAAAGGATCAAATACTAGAAAGACAACAAGGTATCTTGATTTCTTTGACTTGGTGCTATCAGAATTCAAATCCTTAGCAGTTGCATTTGCATTATTACTAAATAACAAGTAGACAACATCTATTATGATTATCTACCGATACAGATATTGAAATTGAAACCAATTTTTCATGAAAGAAGAAATTGTAACCTAATTCTGGTCACTCATTCCTTCAGTGAACCTTCAAGAATAATTAAAGTGAAACAGAGTAAGATGCTTTCTTTTTTCTTTCAAGACCTCCAAGATGGAGTCCAATTAAACTATAACCAATGAAGTGTCCCCTTGGTTAAGGACTCCAAAAGAAGGATGTTTTCCTTTTCAGAAGAGCATCAAAATGTTGTCATTTTGTCATGCAAACGTCCAAGACTCACTCAACCAAAATAAATCTTAAAAATTTTCAGTTTCGATCTTCAATCTATAAAAAGAGATCGGTATTACACTTGTACTTTGCTAACTGGTCTTTTTTTGCAGTGCCTTATTCTCAAACGGAACAGATTGAAATAAAAAAAAAAAAGAAAGAAAGAAATTGACCTGGAAAGAAATGTGGTTGTCCTTGGGATTGATTTTCTTTTTCTTTGGCATGTTCTCTGGATCATCTGATTGTAGAAGATGTATCCCAATCCCATATCCAAACAACCTGCATAACAAAAATACCCACACAAATAAAATCATAACCTGAAAAATGAAGATCAACCCAAGGTTTCTTTCCCTTTTCATCACAATATTAGAGAGGAAATTTCTTCAAACAAATAATTAAGATTGACAAGATGATCATTTTTTTTTTTTTGCATTACCATGCCCCATTAAAGTCAAATGATCCAGGCCTCCTGATGGGAACAAACCCAAGAATTTTCTGGTAGAATTCAATGGATTCCTCAACTGATCTACACACAAGGGAGATATGGTTCAAAGATTTCAGGTGAAGAGGGTTTTCCACACTTTCCTTCATCTTTATTTTTTCCAAGAAAAAAATTTCAACCAAGACAAACACCCCGGGAAAGAGCAGATAAAGATTTCTCGAGAGAAAATGAGTAAGAAAAACAGATAGATGTGAGAACCAGAAATTTTATAATTAGCAAAACCAAACAAAACAAACGAGTTTAGAAGTGAAGAAACAAAGAGAAAGCCACGGCACTCCACTAACAGAAGCAAAATAATTGGGCATTATATACAGAGGGAAAGAGGCAATGGAGACCTCTACATGCATGCCACGTGTCTTTAATAGGAATATTTTGACACGTAGACACCACTGCTGACTAGGAGTGCAACAAAGAACCAAACAGAAAGATTCTGGTCAGCGATTGATTTTTTTACGGCTTCTTGTCGGACTCGGCGGGTAAGTTTGTCAAATGTCTTTTCTTTATTATTACTATTTGTTATCAAGTGTCGGTTTCTGCACAATACTTGTTGGGCCCCTTTCTTAATAAAAAATTTCAGATTTATGATTGTGGATTGATGCGGTAATTTTTTGTATTCTTTTTATTTGAAAAAAAAAAAAAATTCTAACTCTTTTTTGATGAATAAATATATAAATTTTATCTTTTTGGACCAAATGTACGGACTACATTTAGCATTTTTTGTTAGTTTTATTTTAACTGAAATTAGAAAAAATAAAAAAAAATAAGAAAAATTTGCAATTAAAAATAATAAATGGTAATCTAATCCGTAAATGAAGAGTTTTTTTCCGTCAATTGGAGTTTTAAGAAAATATTTAAAAAAAAAATTTTGAATATAACATATTGATGTGAGAAAATATATTCTTAAAATCTTATAAAAAATTAGATTCAAGCAAATCCTAAAGATAATCTTAATTATAAGTCACATTCATTCTCCAAATTATCTCAAATAAATTTCCAAAAAAAAAAAAAAAAGCTAACAAATTGTCTAAAAAAATTTCACCATTATTACATCAAAACATATCAAACCAAACTCAATGGTTCTTAAGTTAAAAAATAAAAAGGAAACGTTTACCCTTCAAATTTACAAATCAAGTAAAGATAAAGATAATGAAACAAAGAAAAAGAGAGAGAAAGACTCATCCATGCACATACATTAAAAAGAAAAAAAAAAAAACCAAATATGATTTCTTCTCTTTTGGCTCGTGCGATAGGTTAGGTAATGGTGCTTGTTTTGTTAGAAGTCATACTGACATGCACGATATATAAAATTATCAAAAATTGATTTGAAGCATTAAAATAGAAATCAGTAACAAGATATTCAAATTGATTTTTGAGTAAAAAAAATATACATTTATTATTGAATCATATATTCAAAGTATAGTGCTTTTTTTTTTAATAGTTATATGTTCACTTTGTACTTCCAAATAAAATAAAAATTTTTCTAAGAACCAAAGAAATTAGACTTTATATAAAAGAGAAAAGAATAAAATCATTTGTATTCCTAAGCTAGCCCTCGTCTACAACTTAAACCTTCCAATTTGGTTTTTTTTTTTTTTTTTTTTTTAGTTATTAGTGATGTACTCATCATCGAATTGATAAAGTAAAAAATTTGAGTTTAAATTTAAATTTAATTCAAAATTTATTATTTGAAGTGTAGTATTTTAATTTTTAAAATTTAAACTCAATTCGAAGTAAAAATTAAATTATTAAATTTTGCTCAATTAGACTTATTTAATAAAAAATGATCTCAATTTTAATATTTAATTTTAAATTCAATTATATGCTTAAATTCATTTCAAGTTTGAATTAGTATTTATATATATAAGGATAAATAATTTTTTAAATTAAAATAATAAAAATATATTAAAATTTAAAATTTTAATTAAACTTACGAGTTATTTAAATTAAATATTAAAATGTTTGAATTTGACTTTTTTGATAAATTAAATTATTTGAATTCAAACTCAATTTATTAAAATCGAGTCAAATAAAAATTTTATTCAAACCAAATCCAAATAATTTACAAATATTAATATATTATTTACTACCCTATTAATTACAAATTCAGGTATCTTTATATAAGGATATATAGTTAAATGATATTTAAATTAGGATAGTCCAGTTAGGATCCTTTTGTCATGTGGTCTGTGACAAACTGGCAGACAATATAATTAGGAGTTAAATAGGATATAATCACTGTGGTTAGAGAAAAGATATTCTCCCATACTAAAAAAGTTAGTGGACACTTGCAATTTTTTTATCTAAAGATTTAAAATGCACATTTAAATAAATTTATGGCTAAAATTTAATAAATTTAAATTAAATAAAAAGATAAACGAAATTAGCTAAAAAAAGAAAAATTATTTAAATAAATACTAATCATAAATTTATTTGAATGTGCATTTTAAAAGTAATGATCAGTAAATAGTAATGGAGATAAATTTGTTATTGCTTTTGTCAGTAATTTTTTAGTGTGGGTCTCGTGCTATGTGGTCGAGAAATTAGGTTGTGATATTATTGTTTTTTCTGTTCTATTTTTTTTAATTGAAAAATATATTTTGTGTAATTAAACAAAAAATAATAATTATATTCAACCAAAATTACCAAAAGATTGTTTAAACGAAACCCATTCAAATTAATTTGAAGCTAAAATGACCCAATTGATAATACTATAAATAACAATCACTCAAGCAATTTACATATTATAATCTATAAATAAGAATTAATAAACGATTAGTGTAATAATCAATAGTAAAAAATCTCATAAAAGAAACCCAATTAGAAAAAAAAAAAATCACCTTTTTTATTTCACTCCTCCTTGTTATTGTCTTCACCTTCGTTCTCCCTTTAAGATCTTTCCAGACCCAAAATCAAAACAAAACACAAGCTTTTTTTTTTTTTTAATTAAGTTGAAGAGTGGGATCCAAGTGATAATTGTCTTTTACTTACAAGCATTAGCAAGCAAAGATAATTGCTTCCACTAACAAAGCTTGCTGTGTCCAATTTCAAAGTAGGTATCCTCTATTCCTGGTACAAACAATTGTCAACTTGCTTCCACTAACACAGCTTGCTCTGTTCAAATTCTTTGCTATTTGCAATAAAGCGATTGAGAATGACATCGAATAAAAACAAAGTGGGGGGGGGGGGGGGATGTTAATGAATCTTCAATCAAATTTATGAGAAGAGCCAGTAAAACTGAGGTAGACTGTGCAGTTATGGTGATTTTGTCGACTGTGAAGCCTGCTTGGCAGTTTTTTTATGGATTATTATGTAATTTGATCTTTGAATTATATTATTTTTAATATAATTTGGTATATAGAAAAAATTCATGATTAGGTATTCCAATTTTGTTTCTTCAAAGTTAAAATAATAAAAAAGTTCTCAAATTTTATAAGTTTATTTAAATAAGTTTTTATATTTTTGTTACATTCAAATAAAATTGTACTATTTAATTTGCACAAAAATAAAATCATTAACCGTTAATTTATTTTTAAATAAACCTTTAAAACCATTTTTTTTTTTATAAAATGTATCGTAAGAAGTTATATAACTCAAAAAATAAATCACATATTAACTTTTTTTATTTAGAGAAAGAGGATTCACAAGCAAATATCAAGCATCAACTCTATTAGAAAAATCATGCATTAATTACTTAGATAAATGCTTGGATGCATAATTAAAAAGATTTTCCAACTAAAAAAACCCTACATTTTACTTTGAGCATTTGCATTTTATAAAATTGTGACTAGCACATAATGTGCCAAACGAAATCTGTGACTGATTCGTGAATGTTAATTTTTAGGCTAAAAAAAATGTAAATAGCACTAGACAAGTAGACTGAAATCGAATTTGTGTGCTAGCTTTCAAGAAATCTCAAGAAAAAGTAAAAAAAAAAAAGGACAAGAGAATGGAAAAGAAAAAAAAAGGTTGAAGAAGACACATGCAAGGAGACATGATACATTATAATAATAATAATGATTAGAGATAAATTTACAAATGACAACTGATGGATCAAGCAGGCAGCTTTCATATTATATGCATAAGAATTAGAAAGCATATATTTTTTTAACCATTTCTCACATATTAGAGATGATATAGGAAATGTTTATTTACTTATTGTAGTGGATGAGGGGTCAAATTATTGGTACAATATTATACATCAATGGTTCTGTCTCGAGCTCCAGAATAGAAACCAAAGCTGGAAATGTGTTGCAAATCTGGTGAAGGTGAAACCAAAACTGGAAATGTGTTACAAATATGGTGAAGGTATATATATAAATATATATTATATAATATTCTTGTTCCCGGACTAGAAAAAGAAGAAAAAATAAATGATGATGTCTCATATATATATATATATAATTTTAGAGACATCATCATTTAGCTTTTTTTTTTTTTTTTTAAAGACAGAACCACTTGTTAAAATTTTGTTAATTTTAATAAAAGTAAAATTCTTTTCTTAAAAGAACCTAAAATTCTATATAATTAATTCTCACACTAACTGTCTTGGGAGAACTTGCCATCTTGCAGCTAACTGTGTATTTTAAGCTCAAATTATAATAAATACTTATATAAAGAGAATTGAATTACTCATAGATTATAAAAACAAGGCTTAAATATATTAAAAAAAAAGCCCTTATATTCAAAACAAAAAAATCTTTAAACAAAAATTAAATAATTATTTAAGTCTTTATCCTTTTACTATAATCAATTAAGTTCACGACCATTTATTTTCATCTAATATTTGAATATTTAAAAATTTATTTTACTCCAATTAAATCTTTAAATATTAATTTTCATCTATTAAACTATTAATTAAATGAAAATGAATGTTGGAGATTAATTAATTTTTATCTAATAAAAAATTAATAAAAATAAATGTTTGGGAACTCAATTAATTATAATAAAATTGAATGATTATTTAATTTTAATTTAAATAAATTTTTATATTATACCTGAAAACAACATTTTACTAGCACTCTGAATTTGACTACCTTTGTGTTAGTATTTGGTGGGATGGAAAGTGAAGGAAGAAAATAAAAAAAAAATGAGTGGATTCCCTTGCACATTTTTCTTCTTTTTGAATTTAATTTTACAAAAAGTGAAAGAAAATGTTATCATTGTCAATTTGCTACAACATCTCGAGCTTTCCACGTTTATCCTTGTCAGCATGCACAATCTAAACATGTTAATTATAGAATATGATGTGATTACATCACTTACAGATTAACAACTTTCGTGACAAGTACTTTTATTTTATTATTTTTAAATTTAATCCTAATCGACCAACTATTACTAATTAATTAAAGACTCTTTTACTTTAAATTATCAATATTTAAATTTTAATCATTAAAATAAAAAATTAATATTTTATTACTCGGCGGTTGATAATTAATTAAAATTCGTAATGAAATTAATAAAGAATTAAAAAGTAGGAGAGCTACAACTCAAAAGGTTTTGCTAAAGATAATAGCATGCATGATTAATTCTTCTATGCTTAACAAGTGATGCTTTTCAGCTTCCTTTTTAAATTTATTATTGTGACCTAATTGTATTTGTGATACGTTAATGATTTTTGTACTTGTTTATATTAATTTTGTTTTTTTTTCAAAATCTCAACATACAAATGGAGAGAAAGGGAAGGGATTATTGCCAATGCCACTGTATAGCTACATAATCACTTCAGATTCCTTGTGTTCTGTTCAAATCATACATTTCAATCCTTGTAGTATTTCTTTTCCATTCATGGTTTTCAAATATTATCTTAATAGTAGGATTTTTACGTATTTATATTGAAGCATTTAAGAGAATAAATTAGTAGATTAATTGTTTGATTATGTCAATATATTAATGGATATATTTGATTATTATAGTGTTTGGTTGATGAAATATTCATCAAATAATCATGGTAAGACGACAAATTTTCTAAAATAATCATGGCAATAATTAAGGGTTTGGTTTAGAAAAGATGGTCATTTGGTCCTTGCCTTTAACCTAACTTTAAATTACAAATGACTTCGAAGGACTTCATCTGTTTAGGTTTTGCTAAAATTTAAAAACCATCAACCAAGGATCATTGTCCCCACGGCCCATAAGCATGGTAATATATCTACAAACCCAGGCAAACCAGGACAAATCCAATGTCCACTGTCCAATCCTGATTGTTCGGACAAGGATGTGCGTCCGCGGGAAGGATTTAAACCAAGCCCACATTAGTTGTGTGATTGTGTCAATGTCAAGGCAGCAAGATGGACTTTGATTACACCTAATTGAGTTTGGACAGGGCCGGTAATCGATCAGATTGGGAAGGATATTTATTACGAATTGATTTGATTTTATATTTATAATATTTAAATTTAATTGAATAAAATTTTATTTTTTATATTTGAATTTAATTTGAATTAATATTGTATGAAATTCTATTTGAAATAATAAAATATTATTTTTAATATAAATATAAAATTAAATAAATAATTAAAAAATAAAATTTTAAATGTATATTAGATTGGATCAAGAGTTTACTTAAAATTCGATCCTAAATTGGCTCTAAAAAGTCGAATTAAATCGGATCCCCAAATTCATCGGAGACGGATCGGGCTGCCTGCCCTTTAAGTTTGGAGGACAGAGAAGGAATCGTGTTCCGAATTGGTTCTTACTCCTCAGCAAAGGTTTAATAGGCATTTTAATAATCGAGGTTCGCTTCCCATATCTTTAGTTTCTAGCTATGTTTCAGCACCTTGTCTAGAATGGCTATTGCATCTCTCTCCAAAGCACGTCCCTTTCACTATCTCCTTTGCTCATTCCACAACTTCAAACCCTTTTTCTTCTTCTCTTCTCTCACCCAACAGCAGCCTGTATCTCCGCCGTTAGCAAACCTCGTAAATGAAATCTGTCGCGTACTAAGCGACCACAGGAGTCCTCACCATGACTTAGACCCCTCTCTCACCGGCTTCTCTTCTCATATATCCACTCAACTCGTCGAGCAAGTCCTAAAACGCTGCAAAAATCTCGGCTTTTCTGCCCACAGATTCTTTCTTTGGGCTGAAAAAATTCCGGGTTTTCAACACAGTGATACAAGCTACCATATTTTGGTTGATGTATTAGGAAGTAGCAAACAGTTTGCTATTTTATGGGATTTCTTGGTAGAAATTAGAGATAGCAAACAGTTTGAGATAACCCCAGAAATTTTCTGGATTATTTTTAGAGCTTATTGTGGAGCAAATTTGCCTGGTGATGCTATCAGGGCATTTGATAGAATGGTGGAGTTTGGAATTAAGCCTAGTGTTCATGATGTTGATAAACTTTTGTTTGTGTTATGTAAAAGGAAGCATGTGAAACAAGCCCAAGGGTTTTTTGATGGAGTTAAGCATGAGTTTGAGCTTAGTGCAAAAAGTTATAGCATTTTGGTGAGGGGTTGGGGGGATGTCGGTGAAACTTACCATGCACGTAAGATGTTTGACGAAATGGTCCATCGAGGTTGTTCCATCGATGTTTTTGCTTATAATAGCTTGTTGGAAGCCTTGTGCAAAGGTGGTAACGTGGAGGAAGCTTATAAGATGTTTGGAGAAATGGATTCGAGTGGGATTGAGCCAGATGCTTGCAGTTACTCTGTTTTCATTCGTGCATATTGTGAGGCCAATGATATTCATGCGGCATTTAGGGTGCTTGATAGAATGAGAAGATACAATCTTGTCCCTAATTTGTTCACTTACAATTGCATTATCAAAAAGCTTTGCAACAATGATAATGTTGATGAGGCTTACCAGCTTTTAACCGAGATGTTTGAGAGGGGAATTACTCCGGATACATGGAGTTTCAATGCCATCCTGGCTTATCATTGTGAACATTCTGAGGTTAATAGGGCTCTTAGATTGATTTCCAGAATGGAGAAAAATAAATGTCTACCAGACAGGCACACTTACAACATGGCACTCAAGTTACTAATTCGCATAGGAAGATTTGATAGGGCAACAGAGCTGTGGGAGAGTACGGCAGATAAAGGATTTTATCCTTCTGTATCAACTTATGCTGTCATGGTTCATGGTTTATGTAAAAAAAGAGGTAAGTTAGAGGAGGCTTGCAAATATTTTGAGATGATGATTGATGAGGGTATACCTCCATATTTTTCAACTGTTGAGTTAGTGAGGAATCGGTTGTTGGGGTTTGGATTCTTGGACAATGTTGAGATACTCGCAAACAAGATGGCACGAAGCACTTCTTGCTCAATACAAGAGTTAGCAAATGCAATGAGAGGTAAAACAGCCTACAGGAGAACAAGAAGTGAAGAAACAGAGCTTGAAAGTGAGTAAAACGACCTTGCTTTCAGTTTCATGCTTCTCAAATACAAAATCAATCTCAAGTTCATCCTTAAATAAGGTTATGTACAAGTCTTTTATTTGTTACCTAAGAGCACACAGAGAGATGGTAAAATAGGTTGAGTCTTTGAGTTTAAACCAAGGAATTTTGGCTTTTATTTTAAATTAAAGAGCTTGAGTTAAGGTTACGATGGTTTATAATCTGTGCAATTAGGGAAAAATAATTGCAATATTTATATAGAAATTCAATAGGTTCAGCATCATTGTCGAGAAAAATCTTCCCATGGAATTCAATGTTTTTCTTTATCTAAGTGTTGGTTTTTTTTTCCTTCGCGTTTTGCTTCCTAAAGCAAAGGCAAAAGGCAATAGTTTTATTGATAATTAAATAGAATTCATACCATACAACTTAAATATGTGCTTAATATTTAAGCCTTTGCCGCTAAAAAAAATTCATATAAAGTAAATGGAAATTTGGTGTTTGGATTTTATAGTTTGATAAAGTTTGTGTATGTTGTCTTTAAATTTTTATAAAATTTACTTCAAGAGATTCAAGACAAGCAAAAAACAAGGAGAACAAAATAACAAACAATACTTTGCAATCTTCATTATCTTCTGCTTCTCAAGATAAATGTATGGACCATTGAGAGGAAATTGACAATTTTTTATTCTACCACTTTTCCACCTACTCCAAATGCTGATTTTATTGTGAATGTTAGCTATTTCACAAAACAAGCTAAATTGTCCAAGCACCAGAGGATCATGTTGCTCCTTGGCCAGATTCTCCTCTTCTAAGCACCTGTTCAACGAGTTTGTGGAAAAAGAAAGCAAATAAGAAGACAACGAGATTAATATTTTTTTGAGAATTGGTGTAGCCTAGACTGAGACATTCCAGGCAAGGCAATTTCATAGGTTTCATACATACTGAAGAAAGATTAGTCACTGAAATCCAAAACCGAAGTATTGAAAAAAGATTCACATTATGATAGTCTTTACATAATTATTGTAAAGCAGAAAGGAATTTTAACCTTAAAACAATGGAAAAGATGAAAGGAAACATCCTTTGCCAATTTCAAAACATTTTGAAGTCTTTTCAGTTGTCTTCATTCAGACATGTTTGAAATATGGAAGAAAAACATTTCGAGTGGCCTCATTCTCCCATTCAAGCGCTTCCCACCACTTTTTCTGTCCATGGATGATGAAATTTTCTTTCTTTGCACTGTCAGACTTCAGTGGCTTTGGACAGTAAAGCACTAATACATGGATCAGATGCTGGAAGGGTAAAGCATCCCAATAAACGCTCTTCAATTGTGGTAGGTATCTTAAGTAAAGGTGTTCCAGCACAGGAAATGGATTCGGTTTCTCAACCACCTCACTGATTACTTTTTCCACCTTTTTGCAGTCCATTACATCGAGAGTCCTCAGATTGGGAACAGGAATAAGCCATGTCAGTTCCCTGACTTCGGGGCAGTCACTCAACACCACATATCGAAGGCTGTTAAAGCATGCATTACGTGCAATCCACGAGGTTTGTATCTTGATCTCTAGACTTTTACAGTACCAGAACTGTAGCTTCTCTAGACGCTCCATATCTTCTAAATGCAAAATCTCTGATGTAGTTAACACAAGCAACAGTTCTTGAATGCAGCCCTTCAACTTGGGAAAGCATAAAAGTGATTTAAAAGCTAAATCATATTTTATCCCCATACTCAGCATATCCAAATGTTGCAAGCCCCCCAATTCCTCTATTAAACTATCATTATCACCAGAAGATAACACATTATCTTCCACTATTTCTATGAAAGTCTCAGTGGGTGAATTCATCATGAAGGCTTGCAGCATTGAAAAACTAGATATCAGTTTCTGTGGGATTCTTCTGAGATTTAAACGATTCAGGCCCAAATATTTTAAGTTCACCAAGGCCTTTAGCTGCATTGGCAACTATTTTACAGCGGTCCCTGATAGGTCGAGGCATTCTAGTGAAATCAATCCTGAAATATCCTTTGGCAATTCTTTTAGATTGATATTCCCTGATAAGTTTAGAACTGTTAGATTGGACATAGAGTGGAAGAAGCCATCATCGATCACCTTCAACACATTCTGGTTGAGAAACGGAGTTTTGAGAGCAGAACACTCGGGTTTTCCAACAAGTTTTCGAATTTTATTTTGCATCAATGACATTCTTTCGACACCTTTCCATTCCCCAAATTCTGGTGCTTCAGTTAACTGAGCCCCTGCTCGCACAAAAAATTTAGTGTTTTGTGCTTCTCTAGTATTCGCTATCCATAAAGCCATGTCACGAACCACATCATGCATCTTCACATGTTCGTTTCCTTCTTTTTCTAATAGAGAAGCACTAACAAGAGAATCTATAATGTCATATCCTTCATATTGAGCTGAACTTAGGTTGCGAAACTCACCCAAAAACCCCTCAAAAATACAATGATTGATCAAGTCAGATTTGAGAATCATATAATCCTCAGGATATAGACTGCAATACAAGAGGCATGATCTAGTTTTGTCATTATCCAAGCTATCATAACTGAATTTTAAAAGATGATATACCCTTTCCATTTTCTCATGTGCTGATTGCTGCAATTTAGCAATTGCATTTCTCCATGATTGTGGGCTCCTCTTGTAAGCCATGGCACGCCCGATTGTAACTAGAGCAAGAGGCAGTCCATCACACTCGGCAACCACCATTTTAGCTAGCTTCGGAATCTCTGGATCACTGGCAAGGGTCTCATGTCCAACCTTTTCTTCAAACAATTTCAAAGCTTCATCTGATCCTAGACATTTCACTTCAATTATTCTCTGAGCTTCCATTTCACCACATATGGAAAGTTTCCGAGTAGTGAAAACCAGTTTAGAACCATTTTTGCTCGGTACTGGTACCCAATTTTCATCAAATCCACCCCCTCCGATACATCATCCAACAATATCACGAACTTCTTTCTTGACAAAACTTCAAAGATATCATTACATTTTTCATATGAGCTTTTATTAACCCACAACTGATTATCAGAAAGACCTATCTTCTCCCCAATCTTATCCTGAACTTTCTCGATTGTGTAATCTTTCGACACCACCACCCAAATTACAACGTCAAAGCCATCTGGTATACTGTCGAAGTTGTTATTGATTTGGGTCAAGAGTGTTGTCTTTCCAACTCCTCCTAAGCCATGTAAACCAATAAGTCCCACATCCTTTTCTATGAGGCAGCTCCAAACTTCATCAAATGTTGATTCCTGGCCAACTGTGGGCTGAAAAGGCATTACTTCCACTTGAGCCGGGGGCCGTCCAAGAGCAACCTTGTCGAAAACTCCTTGACTCTTTAAAATCGCTATTTCTTTACATTTTCTAGCGACCTTTTTACCAAGCTTATAGCTAGACTTGCAATTCGTGGAACAACAGCTTGCAAAACATGCTTCATCTGTTTCTTGAGAACCAAAGTCTATCAATTCTTCAACCTCTGTTATCAAAGTTTCTGCCCTTGAAAGCCAGAGTTGAACTTCGTTGAGTTGCTTTAATAGTTTTTGTTCAGCAAGCTCGACCTCCAACTTCAGGTCATTCCTTTGTGCTCTCAGTTCTTCTACAGCATCCTTCAATTCTTTAAGATTTTCGTCAAGCTTACAAGTGTAAGTTGCCTGTCTAACAGTGAAATCCCAGCAGCAACGGATGGTGTCATCTATTGAGCATGAGATTGAGAACATATTGCCCATGATGTGCTAAAACTTTTGATCCAGATAGAAGGTGTGACTTCCAATATCAATGAAAGACTTTTTGTGTTGGTTGTAAGATAAGCTTCCAAGAAACGTGGAAACTTTTGAGAACGTAGCAATCTAGGCGAAGGCTGAAGGACCAAAGGAGAAATTGATTAAAACAAAGATTATTGTTTGATATGGACAAATGATGAAATATGAAACAGGTAGGCTTCATATATATGTGAGTGATTTTCATTGCTAAAACTCTTTATGTTTTAACGGGGTTTTTTCAAATAGCTGGGGAAACGTGTAATGAAATGTAGTTTAATTTATGTATGTGATCACTTTTAATAAATATTAATTGATAAATTTAAAATTTAAATTTTAATACTTATAATTATTTTTCTTATCGTTTAAAATTTAAATTATTTTAAATGTTATAATCCTATAGTAAAATTATACTTTAATAAGATAATATTAAGCTTAACATTTACTAATATAATATTGACATTCTATGATATCCATTAAAAGGAAAAAAAAAATCGGTGTCGTAGATCTCCGGTTCAACCCGAACCATTAAATGGCAATCTGTCCGCACGACATGACTTACTAATCCAGCCCAGCACTCAATATTCATGTATACACGTATTTTTCTGTAAAACTTCTAAAAACCCATGCTTTTTCTTTGTTTTTTTTTTTTAGCCCAAAAGTCGAAATCACATTTAAAAGAAGGAACAAATCCAATCGAATCTGATCTAAAACTCATAATAAAAAAAATTTGCATGAAATGAGGGTGAAGCTATTGTTCGTAATAATATCGACACTTTCCTTATTCTTGGCCGTCGTTTTGCTCTCTCCTTCGACGCCGGTTTGGAAGCCTTCACACTCGTTGAACTCTCCCAACAGGTTACCGATTCATTCTCAATTTCACTTTATACATATGTGTGATAAATTTTTTTGTGAATCTTTGTTGATTTGGTAAAATTACAGTTCTAAATCGGATATATGGAGTGTAACGAGAATCGTAGAATGGAGACCTTGCAATTGGTGGCTTCAATCCCACTTAACTCGTTAGTATTTACTGTATTCCTTTGTTTTTTGTTTTTATTTTTATATACATATATAGTTATTATTGCGTTATCTTTATTGCCTTATTTTTGAGATTTTGGGGGAAATTCAATGATGTATTTGGAGTTAAGATTATTTCTTTGTGGTATATGTGGGTGTACATATTATATATATATATATATATATTATAGATATTATGATTAGCTGCCAATGGAGAAAGAAAAGGAGCAAATTTTAGAATTTGGGAACTGGGTTTTTCAAGTTTTTCATGTAAAAGATAGGGAAACATTGTTTTAGTCAGTGTCAAAAGTAATATTTGGATTATACTAATATTATATGGTTTAATGACTTAGGTTCATCGATTTGATTGATGTAGATTTGGGACGAGTATATGGAAAAGGGGTACATTTTGGGAAGTTGTGTTATAGTTTTAAAGGAGTGAGAAGTGTTGTTTGGGTTAGGTTAAAGCCTTCTGTTTGGATTTTGATATTCTGAGTCAATTTTTTTTAATTGGTTATCGTTGCAGACATTTGCATTGGTTTTTTTGTTGAAATCCTGCAGCTCTACCAGCCAAGAGTAATGGGTATATCCGTGTGGATTGCTATGGTGGTCTCAATCAGATGAGAAGAGATGTGAGTGCATATCTATTGTAATTTTTCTTTTTTAATCTTTCTAAAATAAACTTAATTTGCACTAAAAATCATTTATTTTTCATGGTGAGGGAAGTTCTGTGATGGTGTTGGTATTGCACGTTTGCTAAATGCTACTTTGGTGTTGCCAAAGTTTGAGGTGGCTGCATATTGGAATGAATCGAGGTAATGTATGCCTCTTGGAATTCTCATCGATATTTACTATTTGTCATAACTCAACGTACGGATAGGTATTTTTTGGCATTGCTAATGTTGATTGTAGAAATGAAGTGACTAGGATATCTTGTTTTGAGGGGGCCTGTAATTTCTGAATTGTTATTGAACAATTTTAAACATGTTAAGACAGTTGAGATCTAGACAGTAGTGAATGCAGGTGGTGATCTAATTCTAATAATTATGAACCTACTTATTGAAGTTAGGATTACAACAAAAATTGAGTGTAAAATGAAAACCAATGCAATACCTGATTAACTATAGTATGGTAGTCGTGGGGATTAGTGTTGCTAATAATGTCTTCCAGACACCAACACTTGCCCTATGCTATTGTTGTACTTTCCTTTTCCTTTATCAAATTGATGTTTGTGGTTAGGTTGATAAATGCTTGTGCTATTCTCTTTTGAAAATTTTGCTGATAGTTGTCAAGGGATGAACTTCATAGCATTGCACATGTTGCTTGAATTTAAGTTACTGAAGTTATGAACTATTAAAATGGGGGAGAATTTAGTGAAGGCTTTATTAATTGAAGCTGGGGAGGATAAATTTTCTGGTTCAAGCAACCGAGTTTCTTTTTAGGAAATTGAACCTGTACGTAACTGTCCTGTCATAAATTCATATTGTGAATGATTCAAGTGCTACTAGAGCTTTATTGTTTCTTCATAGAGGTACCCATCGGCTTTTTTTTTTTTCCTGTTTAAATATTCAAATTATAAATAATTATCGGTAGAAATTTCTTATTGAGTGCTTGAAATTTGGTCATAGTTATTTCAATTGTGATTGTAGTTGTTGTTAATGGCTTCTTTTGTTGTAGTATTACACATAATTTATTGTCAGATGAGTAAAGCCAAAGTTTTTCCTATGGTAGAGTGCCTAATGATATCCAAATGTGTTATGTTACCATTTTATGTTTTTATTAAAATCTTTATAATGCTTTCCTTTCACCACAGTGGCTTTGCAGATGTATTTGATGTCAATTACTTCATAAAACGGATGAATGGTTTTGTCAAAGTTGTTCGAGAATTGCCACCAGAGATATCATCAAAAGAACCCCATCGAGTAGATTGTAGTAAACGGAAAGGTCAATTTGATTACATCGAAAGTGTTCTTCCATCCTTGTTGAAATATCATTACATCTCTATCACACCAGCGATGAGCCAAAGAAGGGATAGGTATTGCTTTTTCTGTTTTAGAAAATTTCACACTTTAGTTAGATAGAATTATGGCATTGATGAAGAGCACATTTCTGTTTTTTGCTATGACATCTTGTAGGTACCCTCACTATGCAAAAGCGGCCCTTTGTCAAGCCTGTTACAGTGCATTAAGGCTGACCAAATCCTTGGAGAAGAAGGCTACTGAGCTTCTAGAAGCCATACCCAAGCCTTTCCTCTCCCTTCATCTTCGGTTTGAACCAGACATGGTAGCTTATAGCCAATGTCAATACTCAGGCCTTTCTCCTACCTCGATGAAAGCCATTGAAGCTGCACGCGGAGATGATAGAATGCCGTGGACTGGAGAAGCAGCTCGAATTTGGAGGAATAGGGGAAAGTGCCCTCTTACTTCTAATGAGACTGCCTTTATACTTCAAGCACTTTCTATACCCACGAACACAAATATTTATCTTGCAGCTGGGGATGGACTGATGGAGTTTGAAGGTTTAACCTCTACTTTTACCAATATATTTACAAAGTCTGCCCTTCTTAGCAGTGAGGATTTCAAAAGCATGCATGGGAACACAAAAGCTGCGTTGGATTATTATATATCTATAAACAGTGATTCTTACGTGGCTACATACTTTGGAAACATGGATAAGATGGTGGCAGCAATGCGAGCTTTTAAAGGATTGTACAAAACTCTTTTCTTAAGCAGAAGAGCTTTTGCCGAGTTTACTTCCAAAGGGTTGGAAGGAAAACAGTTGATGGAAGCGTTATGGAAGGCTCACAATGATGATTTTACCATGGGGCGAGGGTCTGCTTTGCCAGACTGCTTTTGTGAATTCAAATTGTAGTTTCAAGATAAGTTTTTCATTTTTCCTTTTTGTGACGATTCATTGTTAATTTTTTTAGGTATTCTTTTGGTATGAAATCCTATGGGATAGTTAAAACCCTTTTAACTCGGGTTCTTGAGATTTGAAACATACTGTGTAATTAGCTTAAATGCAAAACACTTTCTGGCTAGTTAGCCACTCCAATGTAATATGTTTCTAATTTTTCTACTTTTGCCTGGCAAAAGAAGCAGGTCTTGATATTGTAGAACCGGGCTCGTCTTTTGGTACATTGGTCTAAGTAAGATTTGACGATTAGGCATGGTTGGGTATGTAGTTTTAAAAAAAAAATGATGTTACAGTGAAGGGGAATTTATCAGAGGCTGTGCTTAGCACGGGAGAGTTGATGCTACAGGGTTCTCCTTTCTAGAAATGGGTTCTTTCCTTTGATCCTCAAAAACGTTTTATTGAAGCCATGATGAGGAGTTCAAGGGGGAATGGACTGGTCTAGTGCCGTGTCCCATGTCCAATGTCCATGGCAAACTGATTTCCTGATGGATTGATGAGTTTTTACTTCAGCATCTAGAATTTTTTTTTCCTGACCAAAAGCATCAAGAAATTGGATAGGACCACGAACAGTTGGCTGGCTATTGGTCAAAGTCCTCCATTTTCAGAACCAAAACCTGTTGACTTACTTACCAGGCTATCATAGAATGTGCTGATTGGCTTGCCAATCAGCACATTCTTCTACGTCATCCAACAAACAAATCCTTTTCATATTCATCGAACCTTTTCCATATTCATCTACGTCATACCATCAGCAAAAATTTTCTTATGGTTTACCTTTGTGATAGAAAATTTCCATCTTCATCTACGTCATATCATCGAGAAAAAATTTTCTTGTGTTTTACTTCTATGATAGAAAATTTCTCTTTCTATTGGTTTAAAAAAATTTTTGTTCTGTTGAATTAACTTCACTTGATGAATAATGCTTTCTTTCTCCGATATCTATTATTGCATGAAAGTAGATAGAAACACCATCATGTAAAATTGCATCCAAAAATATAAAGTGGGCATTCGAATCTGAAAACAACCAAGAAATTGGCATGCTTTGTAAGCAAAGCAAACAACAACCACAAGTTGGTGGGTGGCTATCCAATCTGTAACCGATGGTGAACATAAACATAAGCAACAAGCAATGAAATAGACCACTTTTGTTAATTACTTAAAGATTTTGTAGTTAACATACATGGTACTAGGCTAACCTTGTGCCTTTCACTAGTGAAAAATGTAAGCTAGAAGAAATAACAGAATCATAAGGGATCTTATACTTGTTATTTTTTTACTATGTATGTCTTTTTGTTTTACTAAATTCTATTATAAAAAACACAACCTTGTTATATAAAAAATAAAAAAATATACTTGATAATTTTAAATATGATACAATAACAAGTTACGAAAATGTAAACATGATTTAAAATTTTTGTAAATATCGTATATAAGTTTAACAAAAATATAAAATGTATTTTGCATTTAATGCATTAACATGAATTGTTATTTGATAATTTTCGTGTTTTATATGTTTTTAACATGAAACAAATATAATACAAATACATAAATTATCAAATCTACTAAAAATTAATACCAATAGTTTATGATTTTAGCTATATACCTCAAGCTAAATGCACCTTCTAGAAGCAAGCAAGTCTTTTTTAATTTTTAAAAATCTTTTTCTGCTTTTTCCCTGCATACAACTAGTAAAGATAGCAACAAAAGCCACAAATCAAGCCAAAAACAAGACTTATAAATTAAAAAAAAAAAAGGAGAAGAAAGAAACAAAACCTTAGGTGGAAATTACCAACTCTAAAATTGACTCTAGTTATAGGTTAGCGTTAGTCTTGACGAATGTGATCTTGTCTCAAGCTAACCAAAGCTGTCAAGCAATTTATACTTAACAAGTTTGGTGATCTTAAAGGTGTTTTAGGTCATCTACAATGTTTCCTTGACAACATCACATCAAATATCACTCCTGAAGAAAGTTTCCTACTATGATAGATAAGAGAAATATACTCCTTCCAACTTGGGCATGGTTAGAAAACTTATTTTTCAGGAGTAAAAAGGGGAAGAAGAGTGAAACTAACCCGCACATAGATTTGCACAAGGCATCATTGAAAACATAGTTTATATAGTTCTTTGCTTCAGGTAATGGCACTCGTGGTCCTGGCAATTGTGATTGCTGCAGTGATAAGCAAAGAAGCCTGCTTCGTCCATGGTGATATTGGCACTGCATCATTTTATAGCCCTCCGTACATACGTGAGTATCTTTACTTTCTTCTCCTTTTTTACGTTTTTCTCTTTGCAGAACTTCCTTCAAACGCCTCTCCTGTTGGAATAGCAGTTCAGAACGTGAATTATAAACAATTCGTCTTTATTAAACCTTTGGATCATTCATTCTTTTGCAGCAACAAAATGTGACGGTAATAAAGAAGAACAGTTTCCACCTGGGAATCTGTTTGTTGCTGTTAGCGAGGGATTATGGGACAATGGTGCTGCTTGTGGGAGGCGCTACAGATTAAGATGCCTAAGCGGACCCAAGAGACCTTGTAAGCGTAGAACCATTGATGTCAAAGTGGTGGATTTCTGCCCCGTCACACCATGCCCCTCTACAATTATGCTGTCCAAGGATGCTTTTGCAACTATTTCTCATCGACGTGGAAGGAAAATCAATATCGAATATATCCAGTAAATACCTCTTTATCTTCATTTTTCTCAATTGAAAACAGAGCAGACCAAGCTATATGGAATTTTTGTCTCTGAATTTAACTATGATGAGTGATGACATGTTGCAGGATTTGAGAGAGTAGCTAGCATGGGTACAATCAGATCAAAGTACCAGCTTCTGCCTGTGTAAGAAGAAATTGCAAATAGTGAACATATTAGAAGTGTGATAAAAATGTTAATACGAAGTCCAAATTCTTTCACTGATTGAAAGAATTGTCAGTAACTTTAGCTTATGTTTGGATTGAAGTTTGTAAATGAAAGGAAAGGAAAAGAAAGGTTTTGAAAGCGAAAGAAATGATAGTTCATTCTCTTATTTGGATAACTAAAATGACTGAAGAAAAGGAAAGAAATGAATTGATCACAACCTTTACTTGGTTAAGTTGTGAAAAGGAAAAAAAAATATTATATTATTTAGCTGTAATTATACCCTTTTAAAATAAAATATTTTTTCTATCATGTGAATAATCTTGATATTAATTATTTTAAATAATTTTAAAAATTATTAAAAATAATTTCAGTTAAAATATTATTAATAATTAATTCATAAAAAATTTATGTTTGGAATTATTTTTATACTATAAAATTTTTTTTGACATTAATCCAGAAATGAGAAACTTAAAAACTTAAAAATATATTATTAAGATAAAATTAACCATAAGTTTATTTAAGTACTAATATTTTCCAAGTTATACATGTTTTATCGTGTTCTTTTATTTTTATTATTTAAAATTTGTGAAGTGATAACAAAATGAAAAAAAAAAAAAACCTATGTATAAATTAAAAATATATAGAATTCAAAGTTATTGATAAAAAAAAGTCAAAAAATGAGTTGCAAAATATTTAAATGCATCATCAATTGTTAGCATCAATAGTTAAATTTGAATATTATAATAATATTTTTTGAAAAATAATAAAATATAATAAAGATATAAAAATTATTTTATATTTAAAAAATTTTAATCCTTTACTTTTCTTTTGTTTACTCCAATGTGGGATAGTTAAAAATTGAAATTTTTGAAGGAAAGGAAGGCATGTTCAATTTAGTTTCTTTTCCTTTCTTTTATTAAAAGGTAAATGATAAACCAAACAAAAAAAAAAGTTTTTTTTATTTCCTCTGCTTTCCTTTCCTTTCCCTCACCTTCCCTCAATCGAATCATAGCCTTAGCAACAACTATTTGTGGCTGTTGCATAAACGGACAGATCACATTGGAGATCACATTCAGTTACCTTTGTTATATAAAACAACATTGAAGTTATATGCTCTAAGATGCATGATGGATTATTTTCTAGGATACTTGTACAAGAAGGAATTAATGTTGCATTTTTCAGATCATTTTTAACCTAAAATTTGATCCTTGGATTGGATGTGATTTAGGACACTGATAATAGCTTTTATACTAGCAAATGATACTTTTTTTTTTTTTTCAGATTTTTGATATCTACAAATAAAAAATCCTTACATCTTCAGATATTTGATAACCAAGAACAAAAGCCATTGGTTAACGAAGAACACGGCCCGGGGGGAGGGGGGGGACCTAGCCAAATCAAACTCTATACCCAGCTATGAAACCAGCTATGAAACCATTTGTTAGGTTCAAAGTTCTGCCCGAGAGCCTTCTCTTCATGAGGTCCCACCACAAGATCCAGCCAAGCTTATAGTTTGATAGCAAATTAATATGTTTTAACACTTGAAAAAGAAGAGGAGGCATCTTCTTGACTTGCAATTCCCAAAATCAAAACTATAAAAAAAATGACCTGGAATTTGTTGAATTCCGTCACATACAGCCCAATGCACGGTTATATATACGTAAATCACCTTTCATCACATACTGCCCAATGCAGAGTTATCGTTTATATATAAATCACTTGCCACGAGCAATCTTGACAATCAGACAATAAAGCTTGTTTATGTATCGGGTGATATACAGCCAATATGTTTATCCAAAAATAAAGGAAAAAAATGTAGCCATATATTGCAAATTTGCAATCACAGACACAAGTTGTAATGTCAGGCAGCCAATAAAGGTTATGCATATTATAGTAGTATAATCAGGTAAGAATTTTCTTATCCTATATATCAGATAAAAACATTTTTGCCCCCTATAATAAAATAATCAAATCAATTAATAACAAATTTAACTAAGAATATAAAATCTAAATCAGGTTATCTCATAATCAAAATTCCAGATGATATCAAGATATTAATTTAGAATGTATGCACAATAAATTAGATTCATATTTTACTTAGCTGTCAGCTCATTAACTACTTCAGAAGTTCAATTTCAATTATGTGCTTAAGACTGAATGTAGCAACTCGCCACTAACTGTTTATGCAGTGTAAAAGACTAATTATAGACACTTTCAAGATTACACTCATATTAAGAGTCAAATAATGGAATCCTGTTAAATACCTCCAAGTCAATTCTGCTCCCGAATCTCTCGCTGGACATAATTGCTTTGATAGAATGCAAGTATAGTTCACCCACCTGCACAAGCACCATTAGTGAGATTAGCCCATAATTGTTGATATCCATCCTAAGCTTCCAACAAGATAGAAACTGAAGAAGACTGTATACTACCTGATTTACACCATGTCATTATTTGTTGCTTTGGAGCTAAAATGATTCTCAAGGTCAGCCGAAAAAATGTTCTCCATATACTCATTGAGTGATCAGGTGAAAGTGGCAGTTAACCACCCACCTCTACCTCATTTAGGACCAGCAATTCACCTTCAAAGCCAACTAACTATTATTTTCATTTCCATATGTCGTTCTAGTAAACCCAGAGGAGGTGTTTTACTTGGGACTTTTCCTCCTCTATGTTATAGAGACTTTGAGATCTTCCTTTTGGTTTTCTTAGCTGCAGTTTCTAATCAAGTTCTGCAAAATAAGTGATGCCTCACAAGTTATTCCATAAGGTAGATATTGGTTCAAAAGTTGTGAGTACTTCAAAGCAGTTTGAAGCTCCTGTTCATTTAAATCATTGGAGATTATGTTCCTCCATTCCTTTGATTTTCCCTCCAAGCAAATGCCATGTAGAAAGGCAGCAAAAGAAACAGGGTCAGGAATGAAGCCCTTATTCAACATCTTCTCCTTTAATTGCAAAGCAGTTCTAGTCATTCCATTTTGGCTAAGGCAGAGGAGGATAGAGTTATAAACAGCAGCTCCTCGAGCAGATCCATCAGATATCATCATATTAAAAGATTCAAGAAAAAGAGATTTATTCTCCAAAGACTGACTAGCCAGAATTGCACTTGGATTATTTGTGAAGCCATTTACAAGATAATGGAAAGTAACATCACTTGGCATGCACTTGTTAGACAGCATCAATTCAAAATAGAAGACTGCTTTTGCAAGTTTACCTTCCTTGCAAAAGCTCCCAATAAGTATAGTGTATGTGACTACATTAGGCACCAAACCACAAGATTGCATTGTGATAAAAGCTTGTTCAGCCGTATTGAAATCTCCACTTCGACAAAATCCATTGATCAGAGAGGTGTATGTCACCACATTGGTCTTGCATTTTCTTTTCACCATCTGTCCAAAAATCTTTAATGCACCACCCATGTCATGCTGCTTTATGTAACCATCTAAAACTGTAGAGTAAGTGAACTCATCTGGGGTGACATGTGCTTCTGTCATTCTACTGACACATGCCAGTGCTTCCTTCATCCTTCCAAATTTGCAGAAACCCTTAATCATGGCATTGTATCCCACAACACCAGGATGCATGCCTTTTTCAATCATGGTTTCAAAGAGTTTCTTTGCGTCATGAAGGTCGCCATTCCTGATGAACCCATCGACCAGAGTGGCATAAACAAAAGCATCAGGGGGTACATTTTGGTCAAGCATCTCGACGAGGAGGACTTTAGCAGCAGAAAATTTTCCTTTCTTACAAAGTCCATTCATCAAAACATTATATATACCAGCATCAGGCACAACTCCCCTTTCAACCATCCTGTGTCTAATTGTTAATGCAGCATCCACCTCTCCCGTTGCAACAAGTCCATGGACAAGAGCTACAAAAGCAACTAAATCAGGTTTATATCCTCTCTCTGACATTTCAATAAGCAAATCCTGTGCCACCAAATATTCCCCTACTCTGCAATAGCCTTGTATCAAAGGGGTATAACTAATCGTATTCAGTATCAATCCCCTCTTCTTTGCCTGTTCCAGAAGCTGACCAGCTTCCCAAACCTTCCCATCCTTACATAAACCACAAATCAAAGTGTTATACGTAACAATATCAGGTTCACATCCACTCTCAATCATCTGCTTTATAGCGTCTGTCACTTTAACCTCAAAACCATGCTTATATTTAGCATCAATAATAGTATTATGAACTTGAGTATTAACAGGCACACCCATCCCTTTCATTTCTTGCAAAAGCCTATCAACTGCCTTGAAATCCCCTTTCTTACAAAACCCATTTATCATAGTTCCATAAGTCATTAATGTAGGCAAAAACCCCTTCATTTTCAACTTCTTAAAAAGCTCATTAGCTCTTTCAACATCACCTTTAGTGGAATACCCATTAATTAATGTATTATAAAAGACAACATCCGGAACACACCTTTTTCCCCACCTATCCTCAATCAATTTTTCACCTTCCTCAACCTTCCCTATGTTACATAAACCCTTCACCATTATACCGACACTATAATTATCCACACAGCCATCTCCTACAACCATTTCATCAAACACTTTGCGGGCCATCTCAACTTTCTTTAACTTCACAAGTGAATTAAGCAACGAATTACAAGCAAAAAGACTAGGAACAGCGTTATAAATCTTAACCACAGAATAAAATAGTTCAAGAGCTTTATCAACAAGGCTACAATCCGAGTAAACGCGAATAATAAAGCTTAAAGCCTCATGGGTAGGCTTTATTTCTTCAATTTTCATGTTCTCCAGCACGGTTTCAACCTCGGAAAACAGTTTAAACCTCGCTAGGAGCTTTAAAAATGAAGAATAAGCCAACCCATTGAGGGGAAAATGCTGGGGTTCTTGTTTAGAGACCCAATAAAAAAACTTTATACCTAATTCTACGTCGTGTATTCGATCAAACACGTAATGGGCAATCTCCGAAACGCGGGTTTCTTCGTCGTAGAAACGGGTTTCCAGGGAATCTGGCCATTGTGGGTGGGTTTTGAGGATTTGGATGGTTTCATTGATGAGGTTTTTGAGGTGGAGAGGGACGCGAAACGGTGAAGGAGGAGTTCGTTTAGGGGTGTGGAGAGGTTTGATGCGAGAGAGAAGGGTTTTAGACATAAGATGATGAACGAGTAGAAGGTAAAGAAAAGAGTAACGGATTTTGGGTAGGTTTTATGGGCTTTAATCATTTGGGGAGTTGACAATTTTAAACTTCCAAATGTTAAACGTCCCCTGCAGTTGCTGTTCCAGGAATGCCGGAAAACCGTCCGCTTGAAAATCACTCCGCTTGATTGGCCAAAGAAATAAGCTTGGATTAGTGTTGTAGTGGCATTGCAATCGATCCAATCTCAGGTTATCATACCACGACTTAAAAGCTTAGAGTGGATCTTAAGTTTTCCCAATACTCTGAAGCATCCAAGTTTTGCTTACCCTTTTCTTTTAATATCAATTTCTGCCATGTTAGTCGTGAAAGAAACCTTGTTATGGATTGGATGGCTAAAAAGACAATTCTCACTGTCCGTTTGATTGGATTTTTCTGCGTCCGAATTTCAGCACCTTAGCTACTTGAATTCTTAATTTTGGTTGTTCGATGATGTTTGTCAAAAAAAAAAAAAGGTTCGTAGCTAAGATCAGATCAATCTTTAATTCGGTCAGAGACAAGGTAGCGGTAGCTAAAAATCCCATCTATAAATAGAAAGTAAAACCAGAGTTGCTGATGCCTGCTTCACTACAATTCTTTCTGGCCTTAAATTATCAAATCATAACCAAGTATTCCGTTCTCAGTATACAAAAGCCAGGAATGACCAATACAAAGGAGAGGGTAGAAGCAGTTGGCAATTTTAGTCTTATAGAAGGATCTGCTTGGAGTTTGGCCAAACCTTGAATTTGCTTCAGCTGTCAGTCTTTGGAAGTTATAACAAGCAATCCCAATGCCCCGATAAGAATATACTGCAATGAACAAACAAAAAGAAAGTTTGTAAGGAAAAGATGACATATAAGATGATCATTTATGCACCACATGTTATGGAACTTCTAAAATCCGTATCTTTGTAAAACAGGCCACCCCACAACCTCAATGTCTGATATACATGAAACTATAAAAGTGAGACCAAGGCAATATGAATGAAAGGGGGAACTGTTTTCTTGTTGCTGGATATGCAACAGTAATGCAAAGATGCAGAATGCAAAACGGGAAATCCCGAAAAAGGTTACAAGTAAACCTAACATAACTGTAGTCACCAGTTGTGAATATGAGAATTTTCTTTAGCATACTAGGAAATCGCTTGTCGGCTATCTATTACAAGTAATCCCTATTTCTATGCAGCAGACTTGTCTCAGCTTCTTTTGGATTTTGAAATAAAACTTCCAATTATAGAAGAAAAAAAAAAAAGGAGCAAACAGACCTTGATAATTGGCTTTTCAGTCATGACTATAGTCACCCAACCAACATAAGGCAAGAACCTGCAATTAAGGTAAGTAATTAGAAATTTCTTTTTTTTTCTCGATTAAATGATACATCACCCTTTTGCTTAAGATTGATTGAGCAGTTCAAACCAAAACTCAGGCTTGCAAGATCTTTTACATAACTCCCATAAACCGATATAAAGGCACAGCAACAGCAAAACCTTTGGATGAACAAGCCAATTGGTACAAACTTATGTCTGAAACATTGTTCAAGTCTTTCCTGGAGCATAAAACATCATTTTCATGGACTGACATCACTAGTTGTTAACAAGCTTTCCAATCCAAACACTTAAGAGAAATCAAATTCCCACCCCCATTTTTAACTTGCCCCCAAAAGAAAGCCATTTCCCTTAGGATAAATTCTCCTCTAGAATTGACATTCCTCTCCTAAAATTAATAAATTGACTTTCCAGTATCCAATTTCGAGGGTGGTATTGTACGTGGAAACACTAAGATTCAACTTTCAAAGAAAAGTAACAGCAATTAACAAAGATGTCAAAGTCTCCATAACACGCATGTGTGTATGAGTGTAAGTAATTCTTAAGACATGCTATGAATTTTGAAGATGACCACAAAGAATGACCAATCATCCATCAACTGCATGTACACAAAAAAAAAAAAAAAAAAAAAAAAAGGTTGAATGCTAGAGGCTTTACCCCACAGCTCTGCCCATGATATGGTGCCGTTGAAGCCAGAGCTGACCTTGAGCATATAAAAGCCTGTCATCCCCATAATTATTGTCTCCTGAAAATGCAGAGATAAAGGAAAAACATTTAAATACCAAACAATGCAATTCTGGCAATTTCTAACAATTTTAATCTTTATTTAAATAAGCTGTCACCTTTGGTGAGGACATCAACTTCTCCAGTATCTTGCCTTTCATGGACCTACAATAATATCAAATATCAAAATTCAACAGATGCCAGGACCATGTTCATTGATAAATCTGTTCAAATAACAAAATAGGGTTCTTCTTTTCAACTTATATAGATCCAAATTAAAGATAGTATAGAAGCTTTGTAAGACATTTAACAGTTTCAAGAAACTAGAGTCCCAAGAATAGGTCATCTAAATCAAGAATGATCACTGTATTGACCAGCTAGCTCCAATGTGAACATCCACAAGCAAGCATTGAAAATAATTGCAGCAAGCTATAACAGCAAGCACAATCTCCAAACCATACAATTTAGAGAAAACATAATTCAGCAACATAGAAATGTAATTTTAGGAGTGATTGCATCATGATGATAACATAAGAGTTGAGGGAAAAAATAGTATAATCCATGAAGGAAACAAGAAAAAACCAATATACCTCATGAATAGTTCAAAAAGATATGAATCCCAAAGAAATAAACAAAGAAACTGAGAGATGCAAAACACACAAATAACAGTTAAACAAACACAATGAATTCAGATTTGCGTGTGCTGATACAATATGATGATAAAATCATGATGTTTTCAATTATTGACCATCACATTTGCTGCAATTTTACACTTGCATAAAGAATATGTAAGTGCAAATTATTATTATCTTTCTAACACTTTTGCTGCAACTAGAAAGCAGAGAGAAGCTTCATTGCCAATAGTTCCCTGTTGTTAATGTCCTGTTAAATCATTATCCTCAGGCCATATCCTTACCACCAAAAAATCAGTCATCCAGCATCTATAACAAATAAATTGATTGGTCATGTACCAATTGCTTGAGCAAATATATGTTCCTAACACACTGAGTCTTACATGGAAACATTTGTTTATAACCAAATTAGAAAATTAAATCAATTCACTTCGTGCTCCTAAATGGCAAGTGAAAACAATGGTTGCTAATATGCATGAATGCCCAGATGGAGATGGTAATAGCAATGCTTCAAAATCAATTGAAAATCACTTTTTACGGTCATAATACATACAACTCAGCCCAAGATCAATAAAATAAGTGGAAATATTAAAATGTTACCTTAATTACACGATGGACAATTGGGATTTCACGTCCCTGAGAAATTCACAGTTTAAGAAAAGAATTAGCAGAAGAGCATGAAGGCAAAAACAGCCACATCAACAATAAAAAATACAAAAATAAAGAACCAAATAAAAATAAAATGTAAAAACAAAGGCACTTACATCAACATTAAAAACAACAATCTCCCCAGCGCGGATAGGATCTTTACTCATGTGCAAGAACAAAATATCCCCCTGCGTATGATATAATCCTCAATTCATTAATTAAGCAACATCTACACACATGGGCAAATGAACAACAATGATTCAACATGTCAAGTAGGTTTATGGAAGTGAATATATAACAAAATAACTTTCATTAGGATCTTTTTACACATCCAAAGCAAGTTATTCATTAAATGAAATGACACGAACTTGATTATTGGCAGATTGCTAACAATAACTAGTAAAGTGCAGTTGCCACCAACCAAGTACTTTAGTTTGCCTGAATTTCATGTCAGATAAAAGCAGTATGCGGACAGACATTGACATGATAATGACGAATGAAGTATAGGTAAAAACTGATATCAGTTTCCAGAAAAACAGCTCTAAGTAAACAGAAGTGATGCAAGTTATTAGTTAAAGCTTTAAGTTACATAACATATACAGCTCATATAGTATATTCTAAAAAAAGCACTTTTATAAGATGTAAGATGGCAGAGTTGGCAATCTCTCTATCCTTTATTTGTAAAGTTAGAACTTCAAAACCATAAAATCTTCATTTTCAAACTCTCTAATGTTTCTTTCTAAAATAACAGAGTATAATTTGAACTTCTCCAAATGACAAGATAACAACTCTCAAGAGGAACAACGGCGATGCTAATCTGAAGGAAATATTTCCTCCTGATTGAGTGCACCATAAAGAAGAATGTCATGGGTGCAAACTCTCAGTGGCTTAACTTCAAAAGTCACAAGAAAGAAAACAGAGCTTTGAAAAGAACCAATCCTAGGACATGGAAAAATATAACATCAATTGTAGTTTAAAAAAAGGTTGTCTGTTCAAGACAGAGGCAGAAATGAGGATTCCTATATTCTATTTTCAAATATCCTGGAGGACCATTCGCATCCCATTTGCTTGAGAAGAAGAAAGGTGCACAATGGTAGAAGGTTACACCTAAGATTGCTGGACACACCAAAATCATCAAAGCATTCACTTCTTAAGTTGACTTACCCTCTTGAAGCCAGGTTCCATACTTCCTGAAAGAACAACAACAACAGGAGATTCACTGCCAGTGATACACATCAATGCCTTCCATATTATAAGGGCCGATGTAACAATCATACCTGAAACAGTACCGCTTTCTATATGATCAAAATTTCACAGGGTGAATAATTGATGACTGACAACCTTTCAAAATAAATTTGTTTATTTGAAAACCCATGCATGCCCTAACATGATCCTACAACAAGCTTGCAATTTAAAGCTTCTATGAAACATTGAAAGGAACTCAAAAGACATGCATAGATATATCATACACTTTTGCAGAGTTTATTTCAGCCGCAATCAAAATAAACTAATTACACGATAGCTATGCTCATATCTTCAATCAAATTCAAAACATTTGGGATCAACATGAGTCAAAAGGAAGAAAAGGACATTCTTTTTCTTGTCTTACCATTGAAAGTCAATAGGAGTCAACTTCAAGTAAATTTCTAGACAACCCGAATGATCCACTAAACAAACCCATAAACAAAATAAATACTCTACTCCGGATCTATCCGAAACAAAGATCAAAACTATGTTCTTAAATTCTAAAAAGGGGTAACACAATTTCGCTTGGGTTTCCCAAAAGATTAAAAATTTGTCTCATTTCGAACTGAACCAATTTGACAGCTTTTTAGTTAGAGTTAAAAGGCATGGAGATCTGTGACATTCCTGCAACATATACTAGAGAAGCCATTTACATACCGAGACTAACGGCCTGGGTGAGGAGCTGGCGGATCTGGATTGATTTGATGGAGTCTACGGTGTCTCCGATCCAACCCATTTTCTTTTCTTCGATCTCTTTATGTTTCTCTGGCTGCTCCGCTTTGTTTTTCTTCTTCCGATTGGTACAAATTATGAGACACAAAATCCCCAGTCCCCCTAGTACGGTGCTACCTAATTCCCCGCTTCACTTAGTCCTTTTGCCCTAAGATTTTTTTCTTAATTTATTAAAATAAAAGAAATGTCTTGTATTTATTATTAATATAATAATATTACTCCTAAATAATTTTTTTATTAAAAGGTAAAAAATATATCTTGAACTATAATTTAATAATTATTTAAAATTTTAATATTATTGCAATCAATTAAATTTTTTAATTTTTTATTTTGATTTAATCTAATATGTGATAAAATTTAATTAATTAATTCTTGATATATAATTAATTAAATCCATAAAAAATCTTAGAAAGAAAAATAAAGAAAATAAGAAAAATTATTTAATTTAATTTTTACATATATTAATTATATCACATAATAAATTTTCATCTATTTTATTTATATTATATGAAATTTTATCTTAATTGATTAAAAAATTAATAATATTAATTTTTTATTCAGATAAAAACTTAATTAAATATAATGATATCAAAAAAACTAATTAATTATAATAAAAAATAAAAAATTTAAAATTTTTTTAATTATAATTTAAAAAATTTTATATCCTTTAATTTAATTATTTTAAAATTAAGGTCCCATTTGAATCTAACAGCACTCGATTCAATGGGATAGTTTTTGGATCCAATGGTATAGAAGGGGCGTTTGGATCCCATTGGTATGCTACAATTGGTTTATTCTAATCTTATCATTTTTTTTCATTAGAAAAAAAAAATCCAATGATTCATTGGTCTTATAGATTATTGATAGATGTTCGACTGTTTT
The DNA here is from genome assembly GCF_047325235.1 of Durio zibethinus. NCBI lineage: Eukaryota > Viridiplantae > Streptophyta > Magnoliopsida > Malvales > Malvaceae > Durio > Durio zibethinus. The sequence continues at coordinate 2,201,802 of NC_143187.1, read as the reverse complement.
GAAATTAAAATTAAAAAGTATATTTTTAATTATGACAATTCATTCTTTAATTTTTTTTATCAAAAATTTATTTTTTATTAAATCCATTTGATTCTTTCTTTTTTAAGATAATTGTTATTTCTTTTTATCAAAATAATCGATGTCATATCCAATTTTACGGTGATGGATACATTTGCATTTAAACACATTTCACCGTTATTAATTTTAATTTACAGATGCATTCTTTAATCTCACGGTAATCATTGTTTTCAACTTCACCATAATGTCAACCCTTGATTAAATTACAAGTTGGACACGCGCTTGATTCATTTTAGGTCTTATATGGTATCCAAAATTCCGCGTGGAGCCAGATAAATCTCCACTGAACCATTTTTTAAACCCAAAAAAAAAAAAAAGGAACTGAAGCTTTCAGCCGCTGCTCTTTGCCATGGCGCTTCCTCTTTCCAGCGGGTGCGCACGATTAACCTTCTCACCTCCTGCGAAATTCAGAAACCGTTCAACCGTTTTTGCTACTCTGTCCCCACCTCGGCCTGATACTGTGAACTGGGTCGAAGCCACTTCCAGCTTTTTCGACCAAGACACGAGGCCTATCATGTTGTTTGATGGTCAACACTAACAGCTCTTTTTTATTATTTATTACAGCATTTTTACTGTTTAGTTTTAACTAAGTTCAGACATGTTCACTTGAAATTTTTTTAATTTTGTTTTGTTTGGACAGGAGTTTGTAACTTGTGTAATGGAGGCGTGAGGTTTGTTCGTGATGTTGATCGGAACAGGTCAGTAAATGAAATTTGGGAGGAAAAGTGAAATCCCCTATGAAGAAACTGTTGTTTCGTTTGGACGAAGATGTCATTTTTACATTTTTACAAGTATGGGTTGCTTAATTAACTATGTTTTGTGGATTGATTTTTTTTTTCCTTGTTTCTGTCAATGTTAGTAGGAGAATTAGGTTCGAGGCTCTTCAGAGTGAAGCAGGGAAGAAGCTGTTGAGGAGGTCCGGAAGAGCTCCTGACGATATTTCTAGTGTTGTTCTTGTTGAAAAGGATAGGTAATGTTCTTTCCTAATTATGATTATTGGCTTGATTTTAGCCGCTGGGCTTTTTTTTTCAGTTTTCCCTGATACTCTGTTTTGTATGAACTTCGAAGAAATAACAAGAATATAAGAGAAGAGAATCTAACAAGAGTTTGGCAAACTGTAAACTTTCAAGCCAAACTTTTTAGAAAAAACTAGCGTGTCTAATTTAAGAAATGTCTGATGATCTAGAGATTTGATGGTGGATTTCAGATCATATATTAAGTCAGAAGCAGTGCTGAAGATCATGGAATACCTAGACTTGCCTTTCCCTCAGCTTGCATTCTTTCTACAGTTTGTACCCTCGTAAGTTATGCGTTACTCCCTTAGCTTATGGAGGTAGTGAATTGGGATCTCTGTCATGAATTTTTTTGTTTCCTTTTTTTGGTTGCAGGTTCGTAAGGGATTATATGTATGACAACATTGCAAACAACCGATATGCAATTTTCGGTTATTCAGACTCATGTGAGATATGAAGGAATATAGTCGGTCAGTACACTTTTTCAAAGAAATTTTTATAGGGAAGTGGAAATGGAGGGATCTTAATCTGTTCAACCGATATTTGCTTCACAGAACAGAATAACTTGAGATACTAAGTATGAATCGAGAATTCTTAGTCTCAATTTGATATGCCTTACTGTATATGAATCCTGATGTTTTCATTGGCTATAGAACTTCTCTTTCAAGTTGCAGTGGCATAATCTAATTTTTTATAGCCTTGTTTCCTTAGAGATACTTTCTGATGTCATTACTCTAACAGAATATAAGCACATTAAGATTCTATGCTTTAAGCTTATTGTTCAAATTATGGCCTGTTTAATGCTAAAACGGGATTTTTCCTTGTCCATTTTTCTTGTTGTCAAGTTTCTGAATTTTGATTATTTATGTGACTTGTGATGGACATAGAGCTTGCCTTGAGAAAGCACAATTTAAACTAGTGATCAGCCACGGTAAAACTTTTTGCGATGCGGAGGGCAGTTTCAGAGGCTTACTTCTTTAATACGACCATTTAATATGGTTCACTTATGCTGTTGCCTGACAGTCACAGCCTTTAGTGATATTCCTCTTTTTTTTTTTGTTTTTGCTTTCTCTTCATCTTAATTTATCTTCTTTCCTCCACTCTGCTTTCTTAAAGCATGATGTTGAAGCTTGATTCTTTGAATTGTTATGAAGTGGTATGAAATTGAAGTCCAAAATGTAGCTAGTTTTCTTATTGATCATCTTCTTTCCTGTCCTCTCAATATTTTTACAAGTTCTAACGGCACGTTGAAACAAAAATTTGAAATATAAAATTTGGAGATCGAGCACCTTATGTACACTTGCAGCAACCTTTCTTCTCAACATTTCGCTTCTGTCAAGTTCTTGATGAGTTGCTTACATTTCCTGGATGGTAATGAAGAACCCCTTATTATTAAAAGGTTGAAACTTCGTGACAGTTTGGCTGAAGATGTACTAGAAAGAAATGACGGTGCTTGAATCAGCTATGATTCTTGTTAGATTGCTTCTGTATCAATCCTATCATATTCATTTTTCAACTGCCGACTGCCCGAACAAATGGGGACTACAAAGATCACAGGCCAAGGAACATAAAGTTTTCCAGTCAAATGGTTTACTGATTTGAATGTCTAATTAATTGTACACTAGATTTGAAGTGAGATAGTGCTTTACAACTTTCTCGTCATTTATTTTGGAAAAAATAGCTTCTTGTAATTTAATTCATGCAAAAGTATCCTAGAAGAAAATCATGTTTAAAAGGTTACCTAAACATGAGCGGGGATGAGTTTGAAGTTTAATCAACTGTTATTAGAACAAACCCTGTGATGTATCTGAGTATTGAGAATTTTGGAATCATTAGGTAGAATTCATGAATTTTTTTTGTCCTCTTTAGCTTCCCACCGCTCAACTACTTTAGGCAATTGGGTTAGGATTTGCTGGAAATGTATTGCAAAGATTTTAAAAAATGTGGAAAAGATTTCGAACTTCATCCTTTCCATGCAAAGAATTATACAAGTAAGTTCCTGATCTCTAATTCAATATGTACATCAATCTTTCCTTTAGAATTAATGAAACAGTGAATAATGAGTAAATTATACATCATTGTAATCTAATTTTGATTCTTCACAATACAACAAAGAGTCATCACGCATGTGTTTCGTTTATATACTATTAATCCAGCTATATTAAGTTTAAAAAGCATTATAGAGGCTTCTGCTATGGTTTTTCTTTGACCTCCTGCTACATGGATCCACCGGGAAGATAGTAGCCTGAAAGTAATGTTCAAACAACAAGCATTGAAGATTTGTGCATCAACATGAACATAAGAATGTACCGTTGTTCACATTCAAACTGCCCTTTAAAACAGATGAAAGGAGAGTTTCTGGTATCATACCTGTGCTGTTTGAAAAGAAGGCAATGGAGCTGATACAAAAATGGTCTCTTTGTCCATGAGAGGTTTGCTTTAAAACGTTTGACCTGCAAATAGCCTATTTAAGCCAATTGCATATCTGCCAAAATGCCAGAAAAGTTAGCTGAAAGTTGGATTACTTTCAATGTCAAAATCTTCAGTAGATCTTTTAGTAATTTACCCGACAATTAACAGGACTAAGGCGATAACAAAAAACAGATACTGGTAGCATTTGTGCCTTGGAATTTTATGTTTCATCTCATATCCAGGTGGAATGTGCTTGCTGCTTACATATCCAAACTGTGGTCGCATTAGAAGTATAAATCCGGCAAAAAATCCCGAGATAAATCCTCCTATATGAGCTGAATTGTCCACATGAGGTAAAAATCCGACTGCTAGATTCAGGGTAATAATCAACAACATGGTCGACAGAGCTTCACACTGAATAGACAAGAGTCAGAACCCTCTGTTAGCTCAATCTCTCAAAATAGTCTTTAGAGATTTTTATTTTGCTTAAACAAGTTAAAATCTTGTGAAGCATACAGTGTTTACCTTGTTTTTATAGCTTGTCCAGTTTGTAATGAGCTCTGAAAGCATGGCTCCCAACAGCCCGAAAAGTGCACCTGATGCACCTACAGATATGGTTTCTCTCCGACCAGGAGTTAAAGCAGACCTCAAACTCCCACCAAAGCCAGAAATCATATATAAGAGTCCAATTCTCACTGCAATGTTCAAGTAACTGAGAATTAGTTACCTTATGAAAACTCAGTAGTTATATTTACAGATTAAGTTCTTACAGAATCCAAATTCTTGCTCGAGTCGGATTCCCATGAATAAAAGGCTCATCATGTTAGCTACTAAATGGATTACTCCAGCATGAAGCCACATGCAGGATATAAGGCGCCATGCTTGATTGCCCTCTACTACTAGCTTCCAATCAAGAGCTCCTAGTTTCTTCAGCCTGTGAAAACCAAAATTACATGCAAGAGGTTACTTGAATTTTAATTTTAGACTCCATTGGTGCAGGACAAGAGATAATTGGATTTATCTCAAATTTCATGGTTAGCAGAAGAACGCAAAGAGAGAATCAAACCAAAGAATTTTAAGGACAATGTTAATTCGTTCAAAAAAAAATTTATGAAGACATAAAAGGGTTATCACCAGGATTAATGTGCGACACAAAAAAAAAAAAAAATGAGAGAAGCAAATTCTTACGTGATTAATGAAGGGCCAAGAAGAGGGTTATCCTCAAAAGGTTGGAACGAAAACCTTCCTAGATAATCATAGAAAAGACAGTTCTCTGACCCGGTTGTGGCTGGACAATCATTGATGTACAAGGTGACACCAAACATTGCGATGTTAGCCACAAATACGAGAGGCATGAGCCAAGCAAGCCATGGTTCCGGGGCCGGAGGTGAAAACTTCGGTGGAGGAGGTGGTCGTTTCCTATGATGTCGCTTGTAGGTTCCGGTCTCGATATCGAAGGATGGAGGTGGTGATGGAAGCCCCTTCCCCATGGCTGTTGAGGAAGAGACGTCGACGAAAAAGCGGTCAACACCAACGTTAGATAGGGTGGTGGGAGGTGGTATTATGCACCCAAGAAAAGGAGAGACAAGGAGGAAATGAAGAGGATTTGGGTGGCAAGGAATGAGTTTTGCTAGGTTGGTAGTTGGCTAAAAAGTTTTGCAACCTTATTCTAGTAAAGGAATTTGATGTGTATTTTGGATTGTATGGTTGTTGGTACATGCCAAATCATAGAGGCTGATGGCTCTTAAGTCTTGCCAAATATTGTTACCTCATTCGCTTGAAATTTTTTGTTGTCTATTGCTATCTTTCTGATATTTTGTTTTGTCTATTAATGTTTCTGGTTTTTCCCACTGTTTTCTATTTTTTAGAGATAATTGTAGTAATATTTAACAAACTAAACTATACAAATAGGAATACAAAAATGGGGAAGATATGGTCCTTTGTATGGAGAATATCATTCATCTATATAAAAATTTGGTTCTTGAGTTGTTCTCCTTAATTATCACATGCATGTTGCACCAATGACATGCATGCATATATAGCTATATTTGTGACAATTTAAGTATAGGGTTAAATATATATTTTTGATCAATTTTAAGGGAAGCATGTGTAATTTATAATATTAATCAAGAAGGAATCTAGTTATACCAATATAAAAGTAAAACATTTCATATTAATATAAGTGGATCTCTAATACATATAACATTAAATCCTAAATCCCAAATCATATAATATATATATGTATATGGGCTTAATTTGACAAGCAATCAACACTAGGAACAGAATTAGAAGATGTTCCACGAGCATTGAGGCAAGAGGCAAATATAGTCTTGTTTCCAACAGCTGACGTTACGTTCAAATTTTGTACCAAAATATTAGTGCAAGGGATGCTCTCACTGCACATAAATTTGATGGCCTCATCACTGCTTGATGTCCCATTAATCCCGATGAATGAAATTTCACTTATTGCAACAGCCTTGCTCTTCGATCAAAAAAAAATTTTTTTTTGTAAGAAAAATTACAAATAAAAACGTGTTAGTAACACAATTTACTTTTGTTTAGGAGAATGCATGTTGATCAGATCGTCAAATTTGAATTCCAATGAATTGGGTTTACCTGATTCTTGCATCCATCGGTAGGACAGTAAAACTGATCAATTATGATTGGGTTGCGAGATGAATTGAGTTGGATGTTCTCAAATGTGATCTTCCTAGCATAGCCAACCCCACCCTGCACAACATTAGCATCCTTGAATAAAATTAAATATACTTATGAAACAACTTTTTTATAAAATAATTGTTCACGAAAATTTTTTTTTCAAAGAATAGTACTAACATCTTTATCAAAAAGTGAAAATAATCCTAAAATACGAAAACCCTTTATAATATATGAAAAGAAGTACACGATTTGAGCTTTGTTTTTGCACCTGCCATGTTTTAATCCTGGCTCCGTTATCAGTTCCGTTGAGAATACAATCTTTTATATGTATTTCTTCAACGGTTGCATTCTCTACATCTTTTCCTAAGCTTCCAATGCTGTGAGGAATGCTTCCATTTCAATATTAATAAAAACATACCTCCCAAAAAAATTTTGTTTTTTGAGGGCCATTCCCAAAGAGAAAGTTAACAACAGACCTTATGCCATGGCCAGGGCCACAAGCTATCCCAGAAATGTTGATAAAAGAGCTGCCTGAGATTATTGCAATGCAATCATCCCCTGTTGATTATGAACCAAAAAAGAGCTTAGTTTTGGAGTGAAAAGGAGGAAATTGGTTATCAATAAGCATTTGAAGTAAAAAGAACTCACCGGTTCCAATTGTGCTGTCGAAAACTTGAACGTTGGTAGAGCTACCAATTTTAATGCCATCGGTGTTAGGGCTATCATCAGGGGCAGATAACTTGAGGTTGGAGAGGACTACATTTTCACAGCCTCCTATGGTTAAATGATTTTGTGCACTATTGATCGATTTCAGTCCATCCACCGTCAGGTTGCTACAGCCAAGGAATGCCAATGCCTAACCATAATTAATACGATTATTTCATATGAACATTTTAATCACAAGCCTTAAACAATTATACATCAATATCAGTCAAAGAGACAAGGAATTCGAGTCTTCAACTTATAATTTTTTTGCTCTAAACCATGATCGAATAAAGCTACCCATGGTGTGGAAAAAATATATTATCTTCGTAGAACTTGGTTCGAATCTTTCTTTCAAAAATTGAAAAAAATGCAAAAATATTTGTATATACCGGTATACATAGAGAGAGTTATACATGAACGGTAACATAGACAAGATATTAGGAAGAAAAAAAATTTCCTCTTACCGTGGGTCTCATGCAGCCATTCATCTGCAAAAAAAATCAAAGAGAGATGTGTTACCCATGTAAAATTTGAATTGAATTGTTACAAAATAAAAATAATCATTCATTTTGTTATCGATATAAAAATTAAAATTTTCATTTTTAATTCTTCGATAATATTGTTTACTTTTTACATCCAAATTAGACGTGCAGAAATTTCCTTCTGAGAATCTAAAGCAAACCAAAAAAATTTTAAAAAAAAAGGATCGAGGAAATAAAATTAATGTAAATGTAACAACTTAATTACAATTGGGCAAGACTTCCACCAAGTTTCCCCTCGGCCATCAAGTTGTCCATTCCCGAATGCATGAAGCCCATTGACACCTGCAAAAGTGAGCCACATTTTTGCATCTTCACCATTCCAAGCTGATGCATCGGCAGGCCCGATAATTTGACCCATTATCTGTGCTTGATCAAGATAGATACATGATATATTCGAATATTTGATTTAATGAAAATATATAACAGTTTATAAAACGTTGATCACTGACCTGAACTCGAACTTGAGACTTACAAGGACCTTCAAACCTTATGGGGTTTAAAAAGAATGTTTTTTGGTTTGGGATGTAGAGAGTAGGACCTGTCGATGTAGCTCCACAAGCCTCTTGCCATGCCATCATGAAAGCCTTTACATTTGAGATTAATAAATTAATTTTTAAAAAAATTAATAATCAATCTCCAACCATTTAACACACAATAAATGTTAATTATCTAGTATGAATTCTTATCTTCATTTATTTTTAATTTCACAAAAAACTTTGGTACATGATTTTTATATTTCTAAATTAAAATTATAAGAACATTTACTATACTAAATATTAAATACATTAATTTTTAATTAATGAAAGGATATTTAAAAAAAAACTGAATATATAGTCATAAAACATAATATAATGAATTTTCTGAGATTATGATATTAAAATAGCAAGAAAGGGTTCCTTAAACAATGTAAATTCTTTGAAAAATAGTACTATATTTAAGAAGAGATTTGTTAGTTTCTCTTTTAATGAAATGACATGATACATAATTATGTAGTATATAATATAGATAATAATTATATTACAGGTAACTGGGAAAGAAAAGGGTATGTACTTGGGAATCATCTGTGATACCATCTCCAACAGCTCCATAACTGGTTACATCAAAATTAGTTTGAGAATAACCCAAAGTAGCCATGCATAAGCATAACATGGACAAGATTGTGAAAAAATCCTGCATCAACAACTTGATTTTAATTACTATAATTAATTCAAAGAAAAAGGAATTAAGAAAAGATTCACAGTTTCTCACCATTTTAGCTGATAATTAGAACCAAATTTCTCTCTCTCTCTCTCTCTCTCTCTCTCTCTCTCTCTCTTTATATATATTTTGAATATCACAGAAAGCTATTAGCCAAGTTTGACTCAGTAGGGGAGCTTGTCTTTTTTATATATATATATATATATTAAAATTCCAATTTCGGAATGATTATTATATATATAGTAATAATCATTTCGAAATGATTAATACTATATATATAATAATAATAATCATTTCGAAATTGGAAGTTTACTTTTTGAAATTGCTTCTGGAATCCTACTATTGATTCTCTCAATTCAACATCTATTGTTTCTTATCAATAAAAAATTGCAGGTGAATCAGGGGGGAATATCTTTCTATATTACTTACTTTTTTCTATTTTTTTGTCTATGATTTTTTTTTTTGCACAAAAGGAGGGATGATTTTTACTACTGAATCTTTATCACAAAGAAAAAGTTAACTGCCAAAAATGAGACTTCGGCTTAATGCATGGCAAGAGGAGCCTTTGCAACCATAGGCGGAGATAAGGCCTCTCCACAGAAACAAAACAATTTTGCAATTATGCCTGTTTAAAATAAAGCTCAAAGATATTTCATTGATCCAATTTATTTTTTGTTAAAATTAGTACTGATTTTATTAGTCCTCTCTGTCATAGGAAAGAAAACATTTTTAGTAATAAACATTTTGAAAATTTGTTTACATAATCAAAAGAAATATCAACATTTAAACAATAATTTATTTGTGTATATTAAAAATATGTGTTTACAAGTATTGATAACGAACTTATTGTATAACATTTTCAAATTATGAAACCTGGTGAACTGTAGTTGTAAAATTTTACAATTATTATTGAATATAAAAATTTTAGATGTTTTAGTATTGTTATGTTGTTATTTTTGTTTTTTTATATAACTTAGTATATTTAACATAATCTCACTAAAAAAATTTTAGACTCTGTTATTATTTGAAATCTCGAAGTCTTAAATTTAAATCTCTTTGTAATATGTGAATTTAATTTAATTTTATTATTAATATAAACAAATAATATAATTAGAATTACATCATACCATGATAGATTATTATCACGCCATGATCCAAAATTTTTGGTTAGCCAAACCAATTCTGTATCTGTTTTCAATTTCCCCTCGTCTCTTCTCTCTTCATTGCATTAATTCCGTATCACATGATTAAGTCCATGAAAGTAGCATTTTAACTACAAGGCTAAGGCCTAAAGGCTGCAGGCCATTACAATAGGTCTGGTATGGGTGCAAATTTCGAAACTTATCATGAAATTAAATTGTAGATCTCAAAATCGAGCTTTAAGCCGACTTAATAAAATTTAACTATGAATTAGAAAAATCAAATATAATTTTGAAATCTAAATTAAAATTAAATAAAATTAAACTTATTAAATAAATTGGTCAAGTAATTCAACTCAAATTATTTAAAAAATAATTCAAAAGATTCCAAACAAAATGGATATCTATTATTAATATTCATAAGAAAAACAAAAACATTCATTGTTCCATTTCTAACACATTTTTATGGTTCATGTCAGAGTCATCTTAGAAGTAGACGGGCAATAATACAATAGAAAACTGTTTCAGGGTGACAAACAATATACTTTGGGGATGGAATCAATGTCTCTGCCATGAGCATTGATGCAAGAGGAATGAACAATCTTGCCCCTAACAGCTGAGGTTATGTTGATGTGATCTAATAAAATGTTGGTGCAACCAACGCTCTTACTGCAACTTAGATTGATTGCATCGTCGCTTAAGGATGTCCCACGAAACCCCATGAATGAAATGCCACTTAGCTTAACAGCCGATTTCTACAACAATGCAGAGAATCAAAACCAATCTTAATTAGAGAAAACACAATAGAAGAAAGAGGTGGATAGCTAGTACTTCATACCTGACTTTGGCAGGTTTTACCGGATAAACAATAGTACTGGTCAATGATGATGGGGTTATAAGCATTGATGACAGTTATATTTGCGAACACGATCTTCCTGGCAAATCCAGACCCTCCCTGGACACAGCCAAGTGCATGGTCGAAGAAAATGAGATGTGAATTGAATTGAATTATGTAAAAGGAAAAATCTGAGCTTAATCTTTAATTACCTGCCATGTTTTGATCCTTGCTCCATTTTGGGTTCCATTGAAAGTACAGTGTTCTACACGTATGTCTTCCACTTCTGCCTGTGCCCCGTCTTTTCCTAAGCTTCCAACACTGAGAAGAAGTCCTTACTGAATTTATTGATTTTTTCATTTAGCAAATGATGTTTGAGATTTTACCTCCCAAGGCAGCTTTAAGAGTTACTAGTTTTTTCTTTTTTTTAAGAAAATTTCATTCAATTGATAAATTACAAACACGGCTAAAAATCCTTAAGAAACTTTTTTATAATTACTATTGCTATATCAAAACAAAAAATTATTTTATCCATAGTCAATGAAAGTTAATCTGTAACGTATATCTCATAAGATTTACAATGAAATATATTTGTCTTTATCTTGTGAAGTTATAAAAAAAAATTTCACCCAAAAACAAACAAAAAAAATCAAACAAATAAAATATTTTAAGAGGGTTAATTAATTAGTAACAAACCTTATACCATGGCCTGGGCCACAGACCACGCCAGTAATGCTGATATTATTGCAGCCCGAGTTAATTGCAATACAATCATCACCTAAAATCACGCAACGAAAGTTTAAATCCAAATTTAAAAGAGAAAAAAAGGGAGGAAACAAAAAAACAAGTATTTACAGGATTAATTTGAGAATAAAAATTTCCACCATTTCATTTTCTTTATTCATATTTATTAATGATTCAAAACTATCTTTTTTTTTTTTAACACCTAATACTCTCATATTTTCTATATTTCAAAATTGTTTTCATGATTTTTTTTTTTTACTTTTTAAAATTAACAATCATGAAACATCAATTTTTTTAAAAAATTAAAATTTTAATATAGTAAACCCAAGAAATAAAAAATTTTTTTTTCCCTCAACACCATTGAAAGTACAATTTATTAAGGACAAAAAAAATTGGAGGAAAGTAGAAAATAGAAATATTCATTCAAATTAAAAAAAAAAAAGTTAAGATCATAAGGATTTAGGGAAATTTAAACAAGAATGTACCTGTTCCAATGTAGCAATCTTGAATTTGAACATTGGATGAAGAAGAGATGTCAATGCCATCAGTATTATGACTTGTTTCCGGGGCGATTATACGAAGATTTGTGATGGTTACCTTTGTGCATGAATTTATTGCGATATGACTTCTAGGGCTGTTGATTAATGTTAATCCACTGAGTTTAAGGTTATTGCATGAGGAAAATCCAACTGCCTGGTATCATCAGATTCATCACCAAAAATCATTGTGCATCAAAATCTTTTGAACATATATGTATAGAAAAATTCAACGTATAAACTTTGTAATGAATCAGTCCATTTAATGGTCCATTTAACCTTCCAAATGTTTCATGCTTTTAGTTCTTTTACTAACATTAAGGAAAATATACACATATTCATTTAATACACATATTTCATACACTCACATAAAATTTTGTTTCCCAAATTCTATTATAAATCCATAAAATTTTTTATATTTTTCACTTAAATCGCCGGAATAAAACATAAAAATATTACTGTTTTTTAATCAATTTACTACAACTCTACCTGAAAGTAATAAAATTAGTAATATGATATTATTGTATTTTAATCAAACACAACTTCAGGCATATTATGAGTTTAAATTATATATTAGAATCATTCTAAAAAGTGAGTTTTAAGGCATCATCTATTTCTTAAAATGTGCATATTTATTAATGACAGAAAGATGCAACTTACCAAAGGTCTTGCTTTCGCATCTCCCACAGACTTCCACCAAATAGCTCCTTGGCCGTTAATTAGGCCATCTCCATCAACAGTTAGTCCATTTACATCTCGAAAGGAGAGCCACCTCGAAACGTCATGGCCTCTCCAATCTGATAGTTTCTTTGGACCAACAATTTCTCCTCCAACCTGAAATCCATTACTAACACTTTAACAAAATTTGATTCAATTGCATTAAATGTAGGATTCAAAGAGGCTATATAGTTCATGTTAACATCTGCATGACCTATTAATAAAGTGTTAAATTTTTAATTTTAATGATTAAAATTTAAATCCGGACAATCTTGAATGCCAAACAAAGGATATAATTCACTGTTAAATATTATAAATGATTTATACCAGGAAATGGACGTTAGGTGAGTTGCATGGACCTCCAAATTGGGAGGGCTTGAGCAAGAACTTCTTCCCTCTTGGCACATAGAGGACAGCCATGTTCGATCTCGCTCTACAAACTGCCATCCATGCCTTCATAAAAGCCTTCGCACATTTTGCAACAATCCGAATAAGATGTTAATCAAATACATGTACTTGATATACCAAAGATTCATATGACTTTTATAAAACCCAATGATGAGTATACCATTTGAAGAGAAAAACATTGGTTTTTCTTTTTAAAATAGAAAAACAATGTTTTAAAATAAGTTTATCAACAATTAAGTAACTTTAGGTATATAATATTACATAAGACATAGGTAGAATAAAATAATAAATAAATTACCAACAAAAAAAATTAAGTTGGATTAAACTTGAAAAATCTTCTTCATCCTTTCCTTTGTATCTATTATTTAAACATCCTTTAGGAATTGAGGAAGTTTACTCACGTTCTCAAAACCTTCACACATTCCTCTTTCTTCCCACTATTTTCCTTCCTTCTTATCAGATATAGTTTTGTTTAGGACTTGCGTGTTTATGGTGGAGGCTTTAGAGCGCTAAAGTTTAAATAACCTTTTTTTCTTCTAAATTGTTACTCTATTTGTCCCAATTAGATTGTCACACTTGAGTTTTATTGTTAAAATTATCTAAGTTTGACTTCTATTATTTTAATATTTTAATTAATTAAATTTTACAAAAATTATATATTTAAAATCACTTTATTCGAAGTTTTTAAAATATAATTTTTTATAATTTATTAATAGTTAATATAAAATAATAAAAGGTCAAAATATTTACCAATAAAAGTCAAAATATGACAATTTTATTGAGATGAAAGGAGTAGTAAGCTTTCCTCTTCAATTTAGGACAGAGAAAATAAGTCTATGTTTGGAAAATGTAAATTACTTTTTTGCCATTAGATTTGTTTGTTTAAGAGGCTAATCAAAATAAAAAAAAAAACATAAAAAAATTTGTAAGTCGATTAAGACTATTTATGATTTTTATAGTGAAAACAAAATTTAGAGTCCATCTCTAAGTTAGAACTTATTGAAAAAAATTTTAAAAATGAAAATTTAATATTTGATTAATTTATATGTAATGTAGGACTTGTGGAAGTAGCTCCACACACCTCTTGCCACGCCATCTTGAAAGCCTTTGCATTGGAAATTAATAAATTAATTTTAAAAAAGAAGCTTAGTAATCAATCACAAACCATTTAACACACAAGAAATGTTAATTATCTAGTATGAATTTTTATCTTCATTTTTGTTAATTGCACAAAAAAAAAAAAAACTTTTCTAGATGATTTTTACATTTCTTTTTTTTTTAAATTACATCAATTTTGTATTTCTAAATTAACATTATAGGAACATTTAATATAATAAATATTAAATACATTAATTTTTAATTAATGAAAGGATATTAAAAAAACTGAATATATAATACAAACAAAATTCTATGAGCAAAATCCCATGTTGTGAATGAATTTTCTGAGATTATGATATTAAAATAGCCAAGAAAGGGTTCCTTAATTAAAAAATGAAAATTCTTTGAAACATAGTACTATATTTAAGAAGAGATTTGTCAGTTTCTCTTTTAATTAAATGACATAATACATAATTTATCTAATATATAATATTGATAATAATTATATTAAAGATAGTTGGGAAAGAAAAGGGTATGTACTTGGGAATCATCTGTGATACCATCTCCAACAGCTCCATAACTGGTTACATCAAAATTAGTTTGAGAATAACCCAAAGTAGCCATGCATAAGCATAACATGGACAAGATTGTGAAAAAATCCTGCATCAACAACTTGATTTTAATTACTAAAATTAACTCAAAGAAAAAGGAATTAAGAAAAGATTCACAGTTTCTCACCATTTTAGCTGATAATTAGAACCAAATTTCTCTCTTTCTCTATATATATATATATATATTTGAATATCATAGAAAGCTATTAGCAAAGTTTGACTCTGTAGGGGAGCTTGTCTTATATATATATATATATATATATATATACACACATACATATACAGTAATCATCATTTCGAAATTGGAAAGTTGCTTCTGTAATCTAACCCTTGATTTTTTTTTCTCAGACAAAATCATTTTATTAATTATAAAATCTAACTCCTGATTCTCTCAATTCAATTTCCATTTTTTCTTATCTACAAAAAAAAAATTGCAGTTGAATCTGGGGCGAATTTCTTTCCATCATTCCATATTACTTACTTTTTTTTCCCTATTTTTTTGTCTATGTTTTTTTTTTGGCACAAAAGGAAGGATAGTTTTTACCACTGAATATTTACAACAAAGGAAAAGTTAACTGCCAAAAATGAGATTTTGTCTTAATGCATGGTGAGAGGAGCCTTTGGATCCATAGGCGGACCAATGCTCACATGGGGCCTCCCACAAAGTCAAAAAAATTTTGCAATTATGCGTGTTTTAAATAAAGCCCAAAGATTTTCCACTGATGTAATTCATTTGTTGTTAAAATTAGTATTGATTCTATCACATTTTCACTGTCATTTGGCCACAGCTCAAATTAATGACCTTGTCTGTGATTGATGTTCCAACAATCAACCTGTATGATACATCGCTGATTTTGATTGCTGATGTCTACAAATTTGGATGGAAAACCAATTGTCAGCGTATATATATGGGTGCAATATATAGCATAATTATATTCATTAAAATAAACACAACAGATTATTTCTATCGTGAAAGATTTCATAGGCAGCCTTCTATCAAACAAGCAAGAACATGGTACGAATTTTTAAAATTTCCGAATTAACGACTACATTTTGGACAAGTTTAGACACGAATGATCGAGCACAAGGTTTTATTGTAGCAGGCCAATTACCTGATTTAGACTTTTTCTGACCCTGACATAAACCAAAAAAAAAAAAAAGACGTTTTGTTGTTTGTACGAATTCATTAATCATTTAGGCCTATACGTTACTAAGATTAAAGATGAGTGTCTATCTAAATGCATTCAATTTTTTTCTATTTTATATATATTTAGAGGATTCAGATATATATATATATATATATCCATAACCATTGGATATATATATTAGATATGGGTGCCTTAAAGAAAATGAATAGGAGTTAGAGCAACTAGATTTTTCATTTTCATTCGAGTTTATTCATCTCATTTTACAATTCACTCTACTGGGACAATAATACTCATCGATAATAGGGCTATTAGCTTGGATGAATCTAGTTTTCTCGAATGAGATCTTCCTCTCATGTCCAACACAACACCTCCCTAATTTGGTTCAAGTTTTATTGGACATTTTTTTTTACTTGGATTCAAAGTCCAATTATGAATTCAAAAATAAAATTAAAACCCAATTAACAAATCTCGACGCTTGAAAGTAAATTTCGAAACTCATGAAACTAAATTATAGATCCCAAAATTGAACTTTAAGCCGAATTAATAAAATTTGGCTATGCATTACAAAAATCAAATATAATTTTGAAATTCAAATTAAAATGAAATAAAATTAAACTCATTAAAGGAATCGATCTAGTAATTTAACTCAAATTATTTAAAAATAATTCAAAAGATACCGAAGAAAATGGGTATCTAAGATGATATCCATAAGAAAAGCAACAACATTAACTGTTCCATTTCTAACATATTTTTGTGTTTCATATCAGAAACATCTTAAAAGTAGATGGGCAATAATATAATAGCAACCAGTTTCAGGGTGATAAACAATCTACTTTGTGGATTGAATCAATGTATCTGCCATGAGCATTGATGCAAGAGGAATGAACAATCTTGCCCCTAACAGCTGAGGTTATGTTGATGTGATCTAATAAAATCTTGGTGCAACCAACGCTCTTACTGCAACTTAGATTGATTGCGTCGTCGCTTAAGGATGTCCCACGAAACCCCATGAATGAAATACCACTTAGCTTAACAGCCGATTTCTATAACAATGCAGAGAATCAAAACCAATCTAAATTAGAGAAAACCAAATAGAAGAAGGAGGTGGATAGCTAGTACTTCATACCTGATTTTGGCAGGTTTTACCAGGTAAACAATAGTACTGGTCAATGATGATGGGGTTATAATCATTGATGAGAGTTATATTTCTGAACACGATCTTCCTGGCAAATCCAGACCCTTCCTGGACACAACCAAGTGCATGGTCGAAGAACATGAGATGTGAATTGAATTGAATTATGGAAAAGGAATGAGCTTAATCTTCAATTACCTGCCATGTTTTGATCCTTGCTCCATTTAGGGTACCATTGAAAGTACAGTGTTCTACACGTATATCTTCCACTCCTGCCTTTGCCCCGCCTTTTCCTAAGCTTCCAACACTAAGAAGAAATCCTTATTGGAATTTATTGATTTTTTCATTTAGCAAGGCGTGTTTGAAATTTTTAATCGAATTAGCTTATAAACTTCAAAACTTGAAACCATCTATACAAACTAAAAATTAAAAACTTATATACTACTTGATCTGCTTGAATTAATAAATATAATAGATATAATTAAACATAATCTTTTTTCATTTTCAAAAAAAAAAAAAATCTTTTCAGTTTTCAATCTTATAATTTGAAGCATACATATGTTAAAAGGCAATTTTAAGAGTTCCTAGTTTTTATTTTTTAAAAAAGAAAATTTCATTCAATTAATAAATTACAAACAAGGCTAAAATCCCTTAAGAAACTTTTTATAAATATTATTATTATATCAAAATAAAAAATTATCTTATTCATAGTCAACAAAAGTTAATCGGTAATGCATATCGCATAAGATTTATTAAAATTATAACTAAAAAGGAATATAATAAAAAATATTTATCTTTAACTCGTGAAATAAAAAAAAAAAACTTCACCCAAAAACAAGCTAAAAAAAAAAATAAAACAAATAAATATTTTAAGAGGGTTAATTAATTAATGACAAACCTTATACCATGGCCTGGCCCACAGTCCACGCCAGCAATGCTGATATTATTGCAGCCCGAGTTAATTGCAATACAATCATCACCTAAAATCATGCAATGAAAGTTTAAATCCAAATTAAAAAAAAATACATTTACATGATTAATTTGAAAAGAAAATTATTATTTCCTCCATTTCATTTTCATTATTCATATTTATTAATGATTCAAAACTATCTTTTCTTAACACCTAATACTCTCTTATTTTCTATATTTCAAAATTCTTTTCGTGATTTTTTTTTAAATTTTCAAATTAAAAATCATGAAACATCAAATTATTTAAAAAATTAAAATTTTAATATAGTAAAGCGAAAAGCAAAATAAATAAAATTTCCGTCAACACCATTAAAAGTACTATTAATTAAGGACAAAAAAAAAAAAAAGGAGGAAAGTAGAAAATAGAAATATTCATTCAAATTAAGAAAAGAGAAAAGAAACATAGAAAGGTTAAGATTATAAGGATTTAGGCAAATTTAAAAAAGAATGTACCTGTTCCAATGTAGCAATCTTGAATTCGAACATTGGATGAAGAAGAGATGTCAATGCCATCAGTATTATAGCTTGTTTCTGGGGCAATTATACGAAGATTTGTGATGGTTACATTTGTGCATGAATTTATTGAGATATGACTTCTAGGGCTGTTGATGTGTGTTAATCCACTGAGTTTAAGGTTATTGCATGAGGAAAATCCCAATGCCTGGTATCATCAGATTCATCACCAAAAATCATTGTACATCAAAATCTATTGAACATATATGAGTATAGAAAAATTGAACGTATAAACTTTGCAATGAATCAGTCCATTTAACCTTCACAAATGTTTCATGCTTTTAGTTCTTTTATTAACATCAAGGAAAATGTATACATATTCATTTAATACACATATTTCACACAGTCACATAAAATTTTATTTCCAAAATTCTATTATAATCCTTAAAAATTTTTATATTTTTCACTTAAATCACCAGAATAAAACATAAAAGTATTACTGTTTTTTAATCAATTAGCTACAACTCTACCTGAAATTAATAAAATTAGTAATATAATTTATTGTTTTTTAATCAAACACAACTTCAGGCATATTATGAGTTTAAATTATATATTAGAATAATTCTAAAAAGTTAGTTTTAAGGCATCTTCTATTTCTTAAAATGAGCATATTTATTAATGAGAGAAAGATGCAACTTACCAAAGGTCTTGGTTTCGCATCTCCAGCATACTTCCACCAAATAGCTCCTTGGCCGTCAATTAGGCCATTTCCATCAACAGTTAGTCCATTTACATCTCGAAAGGAAAGCCACCTCGAAACGTGACAGCCTCTCCAATCTGATAGTTTGCTTGGACCAACAATTTCTCCTCCAACCTGAAATCCATTACCAACGTTTTGACAAAGTTTTTGATTCAATTGAATTAAATGTAGGATTAAAATTAAAATTATGATAATTTTGAATAAAAAAAGATATAATTCACTGTTAAATATTATAAATGATTTATACTCGGAAATGGACGTTAGGTGAGTTGCATGGACATCCAAATTGGGAGGGCTTAAGCGAGAACTTCTTCCCTCTTGGTACATTGAGGACAGCCATGCTCGATCTCGCTCTACAAACTGCAATCCATGCCTTCATAAAAGCCTTCGCACATTTTACAACAATCCGAATAAAATGTTAGTTAAATACATGTACTTGATTTACCGAAGATTGAAATGACTTTTATAAAACCCATTGATGAGTATACCATTTGAACAGAAAAACATTGGTTTTTTTTTTTTTGTTTTTTTGAAAATAGAAACAATGTTTTTAAACAAGTTTATACAACAATTAAATAACTTTGGGTATATAATATTACATAAGACATAGGTAGAAGAAAATAGTAAATAAATTATCCAACAAAAAAAATTTTTAAGTTGGATTGAACTATAAAATTTTTCTTCATCATTTCCTTTGTATCTATTATTTAAACATCCTTTTGGAATTGTAGAAATTTACTCCCGTTCTCAAAACCTTCGTACATATCAAATATAGTCTTGTTTGGAACTTGCGAATTTATGGTGGAGGCTTTAGAGCGCTAAAGTTTAAATAACTTTTTTTTCCTTCGAAATTATTACTCTGTTTGTCCCAAATTGTCACATTTGAGTTTTTTGTTAAAATTATCTAAATTTGGCTTCTATTATTTTAATATTTTAATTAATTAAATTTTACAATATATATTTAAAAATCACTTTTTTCAAAGTCTTTAAATTATAATTTTTCATAATTTATTAATAATTAATATAAAGTATTAAAAGGTCAAAATTGAAAAAAATTTACCAATAAAAGTCTCAATGTCTCATTTTTATTGAGACGGAAGGAGTAGTAAACTTTCTTCTTCAATTTAGGACAGAGAAAATAATATAGATAATAATTATATTACGGCTAATTGGGAAATTAAAGGGTATGTACTTGGGAATCATCTGTGGTACCATCTCCAACAGCTCCATAACTGGTTACATCAAAATTAGTTTGAGAATAACCCAAGGTAGCCATGCATAAGCATAACATTTGACAAGATTGTGAAAAAATCCTGCATCAACAACTTCATTTTAATTACTATAATTAACTCAAAGAAAAAGGAAATAGAAAAGATTCACAGTTTCTCACCATTTTAGCTGATAATTAGAACCAAATTTCTCTCTTACTCTCTCTCTCTCTCTCTCTCTCTCTATATATATATATATATATATATATAAGATAAGCTCCCCTACAGAGTCAAACTTTGCTAATAGCTTTCTGTGATATTCAAAACATATATATATATATATATAGAGAGAGAGAGAGAGAGAGAGAGAGAGAGAGAGAGTAAGAGAGAAATTTGGTTCTAATTATCAGCTAAAATGGTGAGAAACTGTGAATCTTTTACTCTGTAGTGGAGCTTGTCTTTTATATAAATATATATATATATATATATAAAGTAATCATCATTTCGAAATTGGAAAGTTGCTTCTGTAATCTAACTCTTGATTTTTTTTTTCTCAGCCAAACTCATTGTATTAATTATAAAATCTAACCCTTGATTCTCTCAATTCAATTTCCATTGTTTCTTATCTATAAAAGAAATTGTAGGTAAATCTGGGGCGAATATCTTTCCATATTTCTTACTTTTTTCTTCTATTTTTTTGTCGATGAATTTTTTTTTCTTTTGCACAAAGGGAAGGATAATTTTTATTACTGAATATTTACAACAAAAAAAAAGTCAACTGCCAAAAATGAGACTTTGTCTTAATGCATGGTAAGAGAAGCCTTTGGAACCATAGGCGGGGAGCCATAGCCCCACATGGGGCCTCCCCACAGAGAAAAAAAAAAAATTGTAATAAAGCGTGTTTTAAATAAAGCCCAAAGATTTTTTGTTGATCCTATTTATTTATTGCTAAATTAGTATTGATTCTATCACATTGTCAGTCATTTGGCCACAGCTCAAATTGATGACTTTTTTGTGATTGATGTTACAACAATCAACCTGTATGATACGACGCTGATTTTGATTGCTGATGTCTGCAAATTTGGATGGAAAACCAACTGTCAGCGTACATATATGGTTGCAATATATAGCATAATTATATTCATTAAAATAAACACAACAGGATATTTCAATCGCGAAAGATTTCATCGGCAGCCTTCTATCAAAGAATCAAGAATATGATACGAATTGTTAAATTTTCCGGATTAATGACCAACATGCTTGATCGAGCACAAGGTATGTTGGTATTGTAATAGTCCAATGACCTGATTTAGACTTGGTCTGACTCTGATAGGAAAAAAAATAATAATAATAAACATCTTCGTGTTTTGTATGAATTTATTAATTATTTATGTCTATATGTTACTAAATCTAGATACGAGTGTCAATTCAGAAGCATTCAATTTTTTTTTAAAATTTCATATATTTAGAGGATTCAGATCCATATTTATATCCATTTTATACATATATATTGTCATAACGTCTAGATCCGGGGATCTATCGCTAGACATTAACTTTAGGGAGTCGCCACCAATCTTTTTTATCTAGGTGCGATTGGCCACCTAAAGAATCTGTCCTTTCAGGGAACACCTAAGCTTGAGAGTCCCTAAAAGAATAGGTTCAGGTCTGCTAACCAGAACAAAGTTCGGGAGTTCGGTTACGTGTGAGGAAGGTTGTAGCACCCTCACAACGCCCATCAAAAGATGGTACCAGCTTAAATTTGTGTTATCCAAAAGCCTTAAAATTTTACCAAGTAATTAGTTGTTGGAAATTATTCTCAATTGACTCTAATACTTTTAGCAGAAAATTGAGAAAATTCCCTCACCTCAGGAGTATGCAAGAAAAACTACTGTTTCACTTGCAGGGGCTCCGTCGTCGGATTTATTAAAGAAAAAACAAAATCATCCAATTAATTATTGGAAATTATTCTCAATTAACTCTAATACTTTTAGCAGAAAATTGAGAAAATTCCCTCACCTCAAGAGTATGCAAGAAAAACTACTGTTTCACTTGTAGAGGCTCCGTCGTCGGATTAATTAAAGAAAAAAGAAAAAAAAAATCAAGATCAAAATCAAAGTCAAAAAAAAAAAATAAAAAAATAAAAAAAAAACCTGGAGCGGCACGGATTGCGGCTCGGCTCGGCTCGGCTCAAGGAAGAGAAAACGGCTCGGAGAAGCGGCTCGGGAAGAACGGCTCGGCTCGGCTCGGCTCGGAGGGGGGCTGGGCACGCGCGGGTCAGAATCGGGTCGACGCTCGGGTCGGGTCGGGTTCGGCAAAACGCGCGGATCCTCTGATTAACTTAAAGCCAAAACGACGTCGTTTTGGGAGGGTATAAAAGGCACCTTCCTCCGTTTTTCGGCAGAACGCTCCTCTCCCCTCTCTCTCTTCCTTCCCTTTTCTCTCCCTTCTCTCTAAAAAACCGAAGAACTCCGGTGGAAGATTCACCGGATTCTGGAAATTTTCGCCGGAATCTGGGTTTTTTCGCAGGAAGTTGGCCGGAAATTCACCGGTTTCTGGGATTCTTTGCCGGTTTCTGGGATTCTTCGCCGGAAACTGGGCAGTTCGCCGGAAACTTCAATGTTGGCCGGAATTTTAGCCGGAAACTTCAAGTTTGGCCGGAAAATTCAACCGGAAACTGGAATTTTCCAGAAACTCCCAGAAAAAAAAAATTTCGAAAAATCCCCAAAAAAATTTCTGATAATTTCTGGAACTCTCCTAAACCTTTTCCTAGCCTTCTATACTCTTCCCTACGCCTTTGCTTCTCAAATCAGTAGCTCTAGCTGACTGTTTTCTGTGTGTTTTCCAACTGTTCCAGGAGGTGCTTTATATAGGGATTGATCAGGAGTTTCTGATCAATCCCAACTCCTCCTTGGACGGGGATTCAGTCTTTGAATCCAATTGGACTCTTTAGATTGAATCCCCACTCCCAGTAGGATTCTTCAGCTTCAATCTCAACCTTCCAAAAAAAATCAAATAAATATAAAAAAATAATAGATAATTAGAACAGATAAATAAAAAGATATTATAGTAAAAAAAATATCTGATAATCAGGAAAAAATCAGAACAGATAATTTAAAAAAATAATAATAATAAAATAAGATAAACCCAAAAATATCTTACAAAAATAATAATAATAATAATAATAATAATAATAATAATAATAAATATATAACTATATAAATAATATACATATAAATCTAATCTAAATAAAAATAAATAAACAAAGATATACATAATAATAATAATAATAAAATACATAAAATACAACAGAAAAAAACATAGGATTGAAATGGGCCTTACCCATTTGGGCCAGGCCCAATTGATCTGGGCCCGGACCCAATTGGGTGTCTACAGCTGCCCCTCTTTGCACATTTTCTGTGAAACAGAAATTGCGCAAAGACGTAGACACCCAATCAAGACTCAACTCAACATTTTTTTGATTTTTTTTTATTTTTTGATTTTTTTTATTTTTGATTTTTGATTTTTTTTGATTTTTTTTTTGATTTTTTTGTTTTTTTGTTTTTTTGTTTTTTTTGTTTTTTTGTTTTTTGTTTTTTTTTTTTTTGCCGAAGCTCCTCTAAACAGAGACTCAACGACTTTTGAAAGTAAATTGCTCCTCTAAACAGAGGCAACGGACTTTGGAAAGTAAATTGCTCCTCTCAACAGAGGCACCACGACTTTGAAAAGTAAATTGCTCCTCTCAACAGAGGTACCACGACTTTGGAAAAATAAATTGCTCCTCTCAACAGAGGCACCACGACTTTGAAAAATAAATTGCTCCTCTCAACAGAGGCACCACGACTTCGAAAAGTAAATTGCTCCTCTAAACAGAGGTACCACGACTTTGAAAAAATAAATTGCTCCTCTCAACAGAGGCACCACGACTTTGAAAAGTAAATTGCTCCTCTAAACAGAGGTACCACGACTTTGAAAAAATAAATTGCTCCTCTCAACAGAGGCACCACGAGTTTGAAAAGTAAATTGCTCCTCTCAACAGAGGCACCACGACTTTGGAAAAATAAATTACTCCTTGACAATCATGTCCAAAGGAGTTGAAAGTTGTGTTTGAAGGGATTTCAGGAGATTATGCTCAAAGGTCTTACAAATCAACCCTGATACCAGAAGACATCCCATTTCAAGGATTAGGGACTTACCTGACAAGCTTTTTCTTTTTCAATTTTGCAAAATATCTTCATATCTGTCTTCTCCATGTGGGATGTTGGAACACCCCTGCTTCTTGAATTTATACACTATACTTTTCTGAAAGTAGTGTATCCTGTGCAAATGCATATGAATGTCAATGCATGCTATGCAAATGTTGGCCAATCAATTCATGTTCAATGTATGGTACTCAAATTTCTCAAGCTCTTTTCTTAGGCATCAAGCCCTTTGGTTCTTCAGAGATCTAATTACACTGCTCTTCTAAGATCGAACCAGTGTAGCTCTCAATTTGTCTTTTCCACTCACATTCTCCCTTGTTCAGTTTCTCAATACTCTGGAATAAGCTTCATCAATCGATCATCCCTTGACCATCATTCAATGAATTTTTCAACACTGACAAATTTCAAAACAAGTTTCATCCACCATCACTGGGTCATTGTCTCAGCATTAACCATTCCCAAAACAGACTTTCTCCACTGATTGTTCTCATCATTCAATCATCACTTGCAAGTCATATCGATCAATTCATCACTTTTCAAGATTTGCCCCATTATATCATATACCTTTTCAAATCATCTCTTTTAGGTTTCTACCATTTCTTCATCATCTTAGATTTCTTTTCAAATGAATGCAAGACTCCTTTAATCACATATTCATTCATTTATTATCATTTTAATTTTTGACAAATACAATGCAACCAAGCATTTTCTCAATTCATTCTAGGGGTGAAACAATAAGAGAACGCAAGGTGAATTATGGTAAAGATAATCAATGAAGATCTGTTTTGGTACAAAGCAAATGGGAAAGGAAATGAATTGGATACATGTCATTGGGATGGATGGTATGTCCAAAATGATGAATATTCAGACAATTCTCAACATTAATCTAGGATTCATTTTCAAAAACTTATTCCATTTACAGTTGAAGTCATCTTGAGCTTGGCGAACTTTGCCCCAGTCTTTGAGGGATCTTCAAATGTCTTTGATCTTCCATTCATGTGAGCCATTTGCCCTGGATCTTTTTTTTTTTTTTTTACCAAGATCACCCTTTCAGGTTTTCAATTTGAATCTCTTTCTTCATTTTCTCATTTTTTTTCTTTTTTTTTTTCTTTTTTTTTGTTTTTTTTTTTCATCATCTTCTTTTTTTTCTCATTTTTCATCCATTGTTGATATCTTTCATATATCCAACTTTAGAGCAATGTAGCATGATTCCATTGCTTCATCATGAGTATACCTTCGTTCAACATATGATCATTCAAGTTGAGTATTCACACTTGATCCAAATGGACTTTTCAAGGTTGTAATGTAGGCCAAGGTGAGGGGTCATAAAAGAAATGGATATAATAGGCTCAAAACATATATTAAAAAGGTTCAAAACCAAAGGATCATTTGATACAACTTGACATTTTGCCCCACATTATTTCACTGCTTTTTCTTTCCTCACACAAAGGATCTCATTACTTTACCCCAAATCATGTGTGGCATTTATTTTTCTTTTGCTTTTCTTTCTCTTTTGATCTTTGAGACCTTTTGTGGTGCTTTTTTCTTTTTCTTTTTTTTTTTTTTCAAAATTACCCTCCAGTGTAGAGGGTGATCCTTGGTTGGGGTTCTTCAAGAAAGAAAAAAAAAATCATGATAGGCTCAAAGGGGTAGCAATAAATGGTTTTTCCAATGGTAAAAGAAAGATGGCCATTTTTCATCTCAATTGTGAATACCTTTCTTGAACATCATCTATTAAACAAAGCTCATGATCCTGTATAAAAGATTACACACCTTCAAGACATATCTATTTCACCTTCAGTAACAGCTTACTTTTTGCTCAAATCATCTCCTCACATTGACGTGGATGAGTTCTCAAAATTAAATCTCAGAATTATTGTTATCATTGTCTAAATATTCATCATCTGAACTCTAAGAAAGGGAGTATAAAGTTATGAAAGGTAACAAAGCATGGAGTAATGGTCAAGTGAAAGAGAAAAATGTAATGAAATGCATTGACTTGCCTTTATTAAAATGATAACAAGTGAAGTCATATTGCAAAAAAAATCCAACAATCACTCGAAAAGAAATCTTAAAATGACAAAAAACCTTCAACCCGCCTTATCTCCATTAAAAATTAGCTCCCTATATGATCAGGTGAAGAAATCCCCATTGACATCTTGCCCCTCAATTCATTGTGACTCTCCAGATCCTTTCTGTTCTTGACTTTCACTCAGTACGCTAACATGAGGTGTTGTTGTTTTTCCCTGATCAAAACTTACCATTCCATCATTGATCAACCGTTGCACCTTATACTTTAAAGCAGTGCAATTTTCAGTAGAATGGCCAGTAATTCCATAATGATAGTCACAACGGGCTGTAGGATCATACCACTTTGGATAGGGTGGTTTAAGTGGTTCCACATGGCTGGGGGCAATCAAGTGGCTATTATAGAGTTCTCGATATAACTCTGTATAAGTCATAGGGATTGGATCAAATACAGGTTTTTCTCGAGTAGTCCGTTGTTCTCGCGAGCCACTGGCTGGGTTAGTAGGGCGGATTTGGGTTCTTACAGGAGCTTGAATGTTAAGGCGATAAGTGGACGAATAAGATGGTTGGGGAGCTAGCTGGTATGGGTAGGATGAGGCATTATTCACAGCGGGATAGTATGGAGAGTAACCTTGAGATGGATAGGGTTGATAACCGTCGAATTGTTGTCTATCAGAGCTCACAGCTTGAGCTTCAGCTTCTTTCTTTTCTGATGTCTTCTTGGTTTCTCCTCCTCTCAACTTGCCATTTTTTATGGCACTTTCAATAATTTCTCCAGAGATTACCATGTCAGCAAAATTCTTTGTTGCATTCCCTATCATCTTTTCATAATAGAGAGGTTTTAAAGTGCTAACAAACAGCACTGTGGTCTCTTTCTCTGTCAGTGGAGGTTGTACCTGTGAAGCTATATCTCTCCATCTTTGGGCGTACTCTTTAAAAGACTCGTTTGACTTCTTCTCCAGATTCTGCAAAGACAAACGATCAGGAGCCAAATCGATAATGTGTCGATATTGACTGATGAAGTCATGTGCCATATCACTCCAAGAACGAATACGAGTCCTATCCAACTGAACATACCATCTGGCGGCAGAGCCAGTAAGACTGTCCTGAAAAACATGCATCAAGAGTTTTTCATCATGTGCATGAGCTGCCATCTTTCTGCAATACATGGTGATGTGGGTTTTGGGACACTTTATACCGTCATATTTTTCAAACTTCGGTACTTTGAACTTATAGGGGATAACCACATCAGGGACTAGGCAGAGCCCAGCAGCATCTACTGACCCATAACAGCTAAATCCTTCCACAGCCCTTAGCCTCTGCTCTAGCATGCTAATCTTGGAACTTTCTTCAGCCTCTACTCTCATCTTTTCCTTCTCCTTCTCTTTTAAATCATCTAGATCAGGAATTGGTTCTGCTACCTTTTCAGTGAAGACAGGATTTATATAGCTGTTATACTGTCCTGGGTTGAAAGCTGATGGCATTCCAAGATAAGCGAAATGTTGTGGCGGGACCTCTTGGGCAGACTGGGCTTGAGGTGGGCCAAAACCTGGAGGGTACAATGGGTCAGCCACTTCTTGCTGGCTTGTACTTCCTTCAACTCCTTTTCCTTTATTCATATTATTGAGAGCCTCCAGAATTTTGCTAAGTTCATTTTCAATCTTCTCCTGAGCTTTTTCTAGCTTTTCAAATCTATGAGAACTTTCCTCCTCCATTTGCCTTGCTCTGGATCTTGTGTTGTATGGATGAGCAAGGTTTTCGCTAGATGGAGCTATCCTCGGACCTTGAGTACCATACTCATGATTAGAAATGTTATGTTGTGCCTTATGTATGATGCTTTGATACACAAATGAAATGTACATTTTTTTTGAATGAAATCTAGCATGAAATGAATGCAAATGATTGTGTTGAAACATGATCATGAAAAGAATACAGATGCATACAATCAGACAAACAACATAGTTAGTTTCATGAATGAAATGAAAGTAATGCTGATGCATAACATTACAAAAAATAATACACAAAGTTAAGCAATCAAAATGATTAGATAAACACCTTTTTTGTGTCCTAATTTCAGGGTATATCTATCATTGGGTAGAAAGGACTCTATCCTAGGGTTAGGCACTCTTAAGGTTCACTACATGTGGTTTTAAAGTCAGAGTCTAAAGGTCCTCAAATTGTTCCTTACATCCTTGTCCATCACAGACTAGTAAGGCACCCTAATCCTCACCCATTACAGGCTACAAGCGGAAAAGGTTCAATTTGAGTGGGAGTATTTCGCTAGCCACTACGGAGGCATTAGACCTCACGAAAGCAATAGGTACTTTACTCCCTCCTAGAGGGACGGAGCTCGGGTATGGAGCTCGGGTATAGAGCTCATGTTATGCACATGCACATGAATGACATAATTAACAAGGTAAATAAACATGAATGAATAATAACACATATATACAAGAAGGGTTCAATTTTATTTAGCTTTTGGATAACACAAATTATTTGCTGGCCTGACTCTCAAAGTCCCCAGTGGAGTCGCCAAGCTGTCATAACGTCTAGATCCGGGGATCTATCGCTAGACATTAACTTTAGGGAGTCGCCACCAATCTTTTTTATCTAGGTGCGATTGGCCACCTAAAGAATCTGTCCTTTCAGGGAACACCTAAGCTTGAGGGTCCCTAAAAGAATAGGTTCAGGTCTGCTAACCAGAACAAAGTTCGGGAGTTCGGTTACGTGTGAGGAAGGTTGTAGCACCCTCACAACGCCCATCAAAAGATGGTACCAGCTTAAATTTGTGTTATCCAAAAGCCTTAAAATTTTACCAAGTAATTAGTTGTTGGAAATTATTCTCAATTGACTCTAATACTTTTAGCAGAAAATTGAGAAAATTCCCTCACCTCAGGAGTATGCAAGAAAAACTACTGTTTCACTTGCAGGGGCTCCGTCGTCGGATTTATTAAAGAAAAAACAAAATCATCCAATTAATTATTGGAAATTATTCTCAATTAACTCTAATACTTTTAGCAGAAAATTGAGAAAATTCCCTCACCTCAAGAGTATGCAAGAAAAACTACTGTTTCACTTGTAGAGGCTCCGTCGTCGGATTAATTAAAGAAAAAAGAAAAAAAAAATCAAGATCAAAATCAAAGTAAAAAAAAAAAAAAAAAAAAAAAAAAAAAACCTGGAGCGGCACGGATTGCGGCTCGGCTCGGCTCGGCTCAAGGAAGAGAAAACGGCTCGGAGAAGCGGCTCGGGAAGAACGGCTCGGCTCGGCTCGGCTCGGAGGGGGGCTGGGCACGCGCGGGTCAGAATCGGGTCGACGCTCGGGTCGGGTCGGGTTCGGCAAAACGCGCGGATCCTCTGATTAACTTAAAGCCAAAACGACGTCGTTTTGGGAGGGTATAAAAGGCACCTTCTTCCGTTTTTCGGCAGAACGCTCCTCTCCCCTCTCTCTCTTCCTTCCCTTTTCTCTCCCTTCTCTCTAAAAAACCGAAGAACTCCGGTGGAAGATTCACCGGATTCTAGAAATTTTCGCCGGAATCTGGGTTTTTTCGCCGGAAGTTGGCCGGAAATTCACCGGTTTCTGGGATTCTTTGCCGGTTTCTGGGATTCTTCGTCGGAAACTGGGCAGTTCGCCGGAAACTTCAATGTTGGCCGGAATTTTAGCCGGAAACTTCAAGTTTGGCCGGAAAATTCAACCGGAAACTGGAATTTTCCAGAAACTCCCAGAAAAAAAAAATTTCGAAAAATCCCCAAAAAAATTTCTGATAATTTCTGGAACTCTCCTAAACCTTTTCCTAGCCTTCTATACTCTTCCCTACGCCTTTGCTTCTCAAATCAGTAGCTCTAGCTGACTGTTTTCTGTGTGTTTTCCAACTGTTCCAGGAGGTGCTTTATATAGGGATTGATCAGGAGTTTCTGATCAATCCCAACTCCTCCTTGGACGGGGATTCAGTCTTTGAATCCAATTGGACTCTTTAGATTGAATCCCCACTCCCAGTAGGATTCTTCAGCTTCAATCTCAACCTTCCAAAAAAAATCAAATAAATATAAAAAAATAATAGATAATTAGAACAGATAAATAAAAAGATATTATAGTAAAAAAAATATCTGATAATCAGGAAAAAATCAGAACAGATAATTTAAAAAAATAATAATAATAAAATAAGATAAACCCAAAAATATCTTACAAAAATAATAATAATAATAATAATAATAATAATAATAAATATATAACTATATAAATAATATACATATAAATCTAATCTAAATAAAAATAAATAAACAAAGATATACATAATAATAATAATAATAAAATACATAAAATACAACAAAAAAAAACATAGGATTGAAATGGGCCTTACCCATTTGGGCCAGGCCCAATTGATCTGGGCCCGGACCCAATTGGGTGTCTACATATATATATATATATATATATATATTAGATATGAAGACCTCAAGGAAAATGATTAGGAGTTAGAGCAACTAGATTTTTCATTTTGATTCGAGTTTACTCACCTCGTTTTTACAATTCACTCTACTGGGATAACAATACTGGTCGATAATAATAGGGCTACCAGGTCGGATGAACCTAGTTTTCTCGAATGAGATCTTCCTCTTATATCCAACACCTCCCTAATTTGGTTTAAGTTTTCTCGGGCATTTTTTTTTACTTGGATTCAAAGTCCAATTATGAATTGAAAAACAAAATTAACACCCAATTAATAATTAAATGATCCAAAAGTGCATCTCAACGTTCAAAAGCAAATTCTAAGCTTGAAAGTAAAGCTCGAAACTTACGAAATTAAATTTTAGATTTCAAAATTGAGTTTTAAGCCGATTTAATAAAATTTGACTATGAGTTATGAAAATCAAATATAATTTTAAAATCCAAATTAAAATTAAATAAAA
The DNA here is from genome assembly GCF_047325235.1 of Durio zibethinus. Lineage (NCBI taxonomy): Eukaryota > Viridiplantae > Streptophyta > Magnoliopsida > Malvales > Malvaceae > Durio > Durio zibethinus. The sequence goes on along the minus strand of NC_143187.1, from coordinate 2,170,307 downwards.
TTAAGCTCATTAAAAGAATTGATCTAATAATTCAACTTAAATTATTTAAAAAATAATTCAGAAGATCTCGGACAAAATGGGTATCTAATATAATATCCATAAGAAAAGCAATAACAACATTCACTGTTCCGTTTCTAACCATCTTAAAAGCAGATGAGCAATAATATAATAAAAAACAGTTTCAGGGTAGCAAACAATCTACTTTGGGGATGGAATCAATGCATCTGCCATGAGCATTGATGCAAGAGGAATAAACAATCTCGCCGGGAACAGCTGAGGTTATGTTGATGTGATCTAATAAAATGTTGGTGCAACCAACGCTCTTACTGCAACTTAGATTGATTGCGTCGTCGCTCAAAGATGTTCCTCGAAACCCCATGAATGAAATATCACTTAGCTTAACAGCCGATTCCTTTAACAACGCAGAGAATCAAAACCAATCTTATTAGAGAAAACACAATAGAAGAAAGAGGTGGATAGCTAGTACTTCGTACCTGATTTTGGCAGGTTTTACCAGGCGAACAATAGTACTGGTCAATGATGATGGGATTATAAGCATTGATGAGAGTTATATTTGTGAAGACGATTTTCCTGGCAAATCCAGACCCTCCCTGGACACAACCAAGTGCATGGTCGAAGAAAATGAGATGTGAATTGAATTGAATTATGGAAAAGGAATGAGCTTAATCTTCAATTACCTGCCATGTTTTGATCCTTGCTCCATTTTGGGTACCATTGAAAGTACAGTTTTCTACACGTATATCTTCCACTTCCGCCATTGCCCCGCCTTCTCCTAAGCTTCCAACACTAAGAAGAAATCCTTATTGGAATTTATTGATTTTTTCATTTAGCAAAGCGTGTTTGAGATTTTTAATTGAATTAGCTTATAAACTTCAAAACTAGAAACCATCTATACAAATTAAAAATTAAAAACATATAGACTACTTGATCTGCTTGAATTAATAAATATAATAGATATAATTAAACATAATCTTTTTTCATTTAAAAAAAAAATCTTTTCAGTTTTCAATCTTATAATTTGAGGCATATATATGTTAAAAGGCAATTTTAAGAGTTCCTAGTTTTTATTTTTTAAAAAGAAAATTTCATTCAATTAATAAATTACAAACACGGCAAAATCCCTTAAGAAACTTTTTATAAATATTATTATTATATCAAAATAAAAAAGTATCTTATTCACAGTCAATAAAAGTTAATCGGTAATGCATATCTCATGAGATTTATTAAAATTAAAATTATAATTAAAAAGGAATACAATAAAAAAATATTTATCTTTAACTTGTGAAGTTAAAAAAAAAAAAATCCACCTAAAACCGACCTCTAAGAAAATATTAAACAAATAAATATTTTAAAAGGGTTAATTAATTAATGACAAACCTTATACCATGGCCTGGCCCACAGTCCACGCCAGAAATGTTGATATTATTGCAGCCCGAGTTAATTGCAATACAATCATCACCTAAAATCATACAACGAAAGTTTGAATCCAAATTTAAAAAAAAAAAAGGAGAAAACCAAAAAACAAGAATTTACATGATTAATTTGAGAAGAAAAATATTATTTCCTCCATTTCATTTTCTTTATTCATATTTATTAATGATTCAAAACTATCTTTTTTTAAGCACTTAATATTCTCATATTTTCTATATTTCAATAATTTTTTCATATTTTTTTTACTTTTTAAAATTAAAAATCATGAAATGTCAATTTTTTTTAAAAAAATAAAATTTTAATATAATAAACCCAACAACAAAATAACAAATCTCCCTAAACACCATTGAAGCTAATAATGAAGGACAAAAATAGAGAAGAAAAGTACAAAATAGAAATATTCGTTCAAATTAAGAACAAAAGAAAAGAAACATAGAAAAAGGTTAAAATCATAAGAATTTAGGCAAATTTAAAAAAGAATGTACCTGTTCCAATATAACAATCTTGAATTTGAACATTGGATGAAGAAGAGATGTCAAGGCCATCAGTATTAGGGCTTGTTTTTGGAGCGATTATGTGAAGATTTGTGATGGTTATATTTGTGCATGAATCTATTGAGATATGGCTTCTAGGACTGTTGATGTGTGTTAATCCACTGAGTTTAAGATTATTGCACGAGGAAAATCCCAATGCCTGGTATCATTAGATTCATCAACAAAAATCATTATACGTCAAAATCTATTAAACATATACGAGTATAGAAAAATTGAACATATAAACTTTATAATGAATCAGTCCATTTAATAGTCCATTTAATTCAAAAGTCAAAAAACAAAAGATGGTAATTTAATTTGCTACAACCCTACCTGAAAGTAATATAATTAGTAATATAATATTACTGGTTTTTAATCAAACACGACTTCAGGCATATTATGAGTTTAAATTGTACATTAGAATGATTCTAAAAAGAGTTTTAAGGCATCATCTATTTATTTAAATGTGCAAATTTAATAATGAGAGAAAGATGCAACGTACCAGAGGTCTTGGTTTCCCTTCTTCAGCAGACTTCCACCAAATAGCTCCTTGGCCGTCAATTAGACCATTTCCATCAACAATTAGTCCGTTTACATTTCGAAAGGAAAGCCATCTCGAAATATCATGGCCTCTCCAATCTGATAGTTTACTTGGACCAACAATTGTTCCTCCAACCTGAAATCCATTACCAACACTTTTGACAAAGTTTTGATTCAATTGCATTAAATATAGGTTTCGAAGAGGTTATATAGTTCACGTTAACAGCCATATGATTTATTAATAAAATATTAAATTCTTAATTTTAATAATTAAAATTCAAATCCTAATAATCTCGAATACACAAAAGAGAATATAATTTATTGTTAAATATTATAAAAGATTTATACCTGGAAATGGACATTAGGTGAGTTGCATGGACCTCCAAATTGGGAGGGCTTGAGCAAGAACTTCCTCCCTGTTGGTACATTGAGGACAGGCATGCTCGATCTCGCTCCACAAACTACAATCCATGCCTTCATAAAAGCCTTCGCACATTTTGCAACAATCCGAATAAAATGTTAATTAAATACATGCACACAAAAATAATTAAACTTTGCACACAAAAATATAAAGGGTTAATATAAATGTACTTGGGAATCATCTGTCATTCCATCTCCAACAGCTCCATAATCCATGACGTTAATAAGCTGAGAAAATACCCTGCTTGATCTCAAAATCAGCAACCATAAAACCAGCCGGAATGAGTGATTCCAATCCTGCAAAAATATTAACAAACAAAAACAAATTCTATTGTAATATTGCAACAGCATTACGTTAGTAGATTAGTGCTGAATTATGCACTGTTAGAAGGCTAACCTACTTTCTGTGTCACAAGAAAAATATGGAAGAGTTCTTATCTCAGAAAGACTCAGAATTCTTACCATTTCACAAAGCAACAAATTGAAGTTTTGCACTGTCCCTTACTATATACCCTTTATAAACATGCATGTTGTCTTTCATTTATTTTCTCAGGAATAATCAAATATAATCAATAAATTATAACATACAGATTGGAGAGTTCAATGACTTTCCAAATGTAACTTCATTTCTTCTGGATGCTGTCTGTAGTAATAAATGAAACCATGTTGAAGTCCTTTTTAATATATATTTTTCTGTTTGAGGAGAATTCCTTGGGAGGAATATAACTTTGCTATTTGAGCAAAGAGATCATGGATCAATCATTGCGTCAAATGTTAGAATACTCATTTTTTTAGTATTCTTGATTAATAAAATCGATCTGATTATAAGTTTCAAGGACAGTTTCCCTTCCATTCAATTTTAATCATCACTCACAAGTATGACTTTTACCATTTTTAGGTGAATTTTATACATTTGAATGGTGATGATGAATGTGTTAACAAATAATGAACAAAACAAGGGGCTGAAGCCAAACCCAAGTTTCAAATGGCAAAATGATCCTTTCCTTCCGCAGAATTCCTCATGAAGTGTTGCTTAGCTTAATTTAGTATAATTTGAAGTATTTAATGCAATGTATTCTCGAGTTTGTCTGATGTGGAATTACTATCTGTTTCATTAAAAGCATATTAATTTGTTCGTTTCTCGAAAAGGAATCCTAATCAGTTTTAAAAACTTGGAGTTGGATATTATCAAACACAAGTTCCTGCAGAGAGGTTGTTCTTACCTAGAATTTATTTAATGATGAAAACATTGTTGAAGCAATGTGTTCGTATAAATCTAATATGATAACTCAATTTTTGTCTTTCCAAACAAGATCGATGAGTGAAATCTCAAGTTGCCTTAATTTCCCATCCCACCATCACGTCGTTTCGAGATTGAATTACTAAACATCTAGTCTCAAAATGATGCAAGGACACGGTGAAAATCCTTCCTATCCACCATCTACATGAAGCCTTAACAAAAGAAGTTAAGTTGCAGAGAAAAGCCAAAAATTTAATTATCAAAGCATTGTCCCAATTGATTTTCCAATGTTTTCCAAGGTTTAAGTAATGATACAATATTACGTTATTTGAATGATGATGTATCTGGCTTGCTGTTATATATAAACCACAGTGTCCCTCAAATTATATTCTGGAGACAGGATTTTGGCTCCATAATTCATCTATTCTGTCCAAAGGCGTTGTTGCAGTTAGAAATCAATTGGCTTTCTCGACTTACCGATGCCAACTGAATGTTGTCTAAGGCTTACAACCTGATAAAAACAGGTTGTAATCTTACAAGCTCCATACATGTAATAATTTTAATTGATCAAAAGGCTTCTTCTGTGCCTTAATTACCGTTTTCCTACGTGAATTTGGAAGATCACGGTAGAATTTATCAATGATAATAATAACAATAATAATAATAATAATTTTCTTAGTGATTTTTCCTTTTTGGTGAAAATTGTTTACTTCTGTGTTAATTGTTTTATTTTTGCGGCTTTGATTGTTGTGTGATTGCTTGCTGATTATGGCTGTTTTTTATAAGGTTCATAGTCCAAAAAATCTTAGGGTTTAATTGAAACAGAGGATTGGAGAAATCGGATAAGCCAACACAGATATGATTATGATTTTCTCTTTCCTTTTTATTTTTACTTTGCCTTTAAGCTTTTTTCTAAAATTGTTTGGTTTCCTTCTTGCTTCTCAAACTTTGACCTTTCCAAATTTAATCTGATCGTTCCTTTTATTAGATTTCAGTTCGGATTTTTTTTATTTTCGTTAATTTTCTGATTTTTTCTTGATTAAAATTAAAACGAATGAAACTCAAAGGGATTGCTCTAGTAATTCAACACAAATTATTTTAAAAAATAATTCAAAAGATCCGAATAAAATGGGTTACTATAATATCCATAAGAAAGCATCAACTTTCTCTGTTCCATTTCCAACAGATTTATTTGTTTCTTAAAAGTAAATGCACAATAAAATAGAAACAGTTTCAGGGTAACAAACAATCTACTTTGGGGAATGAATCCATGTATCTGCCATGAGCATTGATGCAAGAGGAATAAACAGTCGTGCCCCTAACAGCTGATTTTATGTTGATGTGATCTAATAAAATGTTGGTGCAACCAACGCTCTTACTGCAACTTAGCTTGATTGCGTCGTTGCTCAAGGATGTCCCACGAAACCCCATGAATGAAATACCGCTTAGGTTAACAGCCGATTTCTTTAACAATGCAGAAAATCAAAACCATGATTAGTGAAAACCCAATAGTAGAAAAAAGTGGATAGCTAGCACTTCCTACCTGATTTTGGCAGGTTGTACCAGGTAAACAATAGTACTGGTCAATGATGATGGGGTTATAGCCATTGATGAGAGTTATGTTTCTGAACATGATCTTCCTGGCAAATCCATGCCCTCCCTGGACGCAGCCAAGTACATGGTCGAAGAAAATGAGATTTGTATTGAATTGAAAAAAAAAAAAAACGTAAGCTTAATTACCTGCCACGTTTTGATCCTTGCTCCATTTAGGGTTCCATTGAAAATACAGTGTTCTACACGTATATCTTGCACTTGTGCATCCGCCCCGCCCTTACCTAGGCTTCCAACACTGAGAAGAAATTCTTCTGGGAATTAATTGATTTTTTCACTTAGCAAAGGACAAATATATGTATGTTGTTTAATTTCATTACAACTAGCTTTTCCAACAACTCCTAGGAAAATTCAGTGTTTGAGATTTTACTTTCCCAGGCAAAATTAAAACGGCAAAATCTATAGACTACTTTATTTGCTTAATTAAACCTAATCTTTTCAGTTTTCAATCTTATTATCGGAAGCATATATGTTAAACTAAAGGGCAACTTTAAGAGTCCCTAGATTTTATTTTTTGGGTTAATATCTCAACGGTTTTTGAACTATAAAGAAATATTCTATTTAATCTCTCAACTTTAAAATATGATATCTAAACTATAAATCTATTAATTATAATATGATATTTGTAAGATTGCTTCTCAACTATGTGTTATCATTTAGAGTTAGTCATCGTTATGTGTTAAAATATTCATAATTCATGCACTAAATTAGAGATTTTTAAAAATTAAAAATCATATTAAATATTTCATTATAGTTTATGGACTATTTAATATATTAATCTTTTTTTTTTAAATTCATTCATCATAGAACTAATAAATTACAAAAAACAAGCTAAAATACTTAAGAAATTTTCTTAAAATTATTATTGCTATATTTAAAAATTTTATCTTAGTCATTGTTAATAAAAATTAATAAAGTAACACATATTTCATAGAGCATATTAAAATTATAATTAAAAAATTAATATAAAAAATACTTATCGATATCTTAATTTCACTTATAAAATTAAAAAACTCCAACAGTTATATTAACAAATAAACTTAAAAATTATATCACCCAAATAAAAATTTTAAGAGGGTTAATTAATTAATTAATTAATGACGAACCTTATACCATGGCCTGGCCCACAGACCACCCCAGAAATGCTGATATTACTGCAGCCTGAGTTAATTGCAATGCAATCATCACCTGAAATCATGCAGCAAAAGTTTATATCCAAATTAAGAAAAAAAAAAAAAGGAGAAAAGTAATAAAAAAAAAAGCATTGACATGATTAATTCGGAAGAAAAATATTCTAATTCCTCCATTTCATTTTCTTTATTCATATTTTGTCTCAAAACTTTTTTTTAAAACACCTAATACTCTCATATTTTATATATTTCAAACTTGTTTTCATGATTTTTTTAACTCTTAGAATTAATTAAACATCATGAAACATCAATTTTTAAAAAATCAAAAATTTAATATAGTAAACCAAAATAAATAATAAAAAATCCCTAAACCCTGTTGAAGTTATTAATTAAGGACAATAAAAATAGGTGAACAGTAAAAAATAAAAATTTCGTTCAAATCAAGAAGAGAGAAAAGAAACATAAAGAAAATTTAAGATTATAAGGATTCAGGCGAAATTAAAAAAGAAAATTTACCTGTTCCAATAAAACAATTGCGAATTTGAACATGGGATGAAGAAGAAATGTCGATGCCATCAGTATTATGACTAGTTTCTGGGGCGATTATATGTAGATTTGAGATGGCTGCATTTGTGCATGAATTTATTGAGATATGACTTCTAGGGCTGTTGATATGTGTTAATCCACTGAGTTTAAGGTTATCGCATGAGGAAAATGCCAATGCCTATTATCATCAGATCCATCATCAACATGTTAAAATTTATTGAACATATACGAGAATAGAAAAATTCAACGTATATTCTATATAATGAATCAGTCCATTTAATGGAAGGGGATATATATATTTTTTTCTACTAGTTTCTTTTTTTTGTGCAATTTGCACGTGTGACAAGCATTATATATTTAAAAATATTGGATATAACATTTAGATTTTTAACCTTTAAACAACAATATATATATATACACTTAAATTTATTATTGAGTTACCAATAACCATATAATCCGTTAATAAAATGTTGAATTTTTTTAATAATTTAGAATTAATTCTTGATAGTTTCAAATATTATCTATTAAATCAAATACTTAAGTTTTCATTTTAGTAGAAAAAAGAAATTATAAGGCAAGAAAGATGCAACTTACCGTAGGTATTCCAGTCGCATCTTTGGCAGACTTCCACCAAATAACACCTCGACCGTCAATTGTGCCATTTCCATCAACAATAAGTCCGTTTATATTTCGAAAGGAAAGCCACCTCGAAATGTCATGGCCTCTCCAATCTGATAGTTTCCTTGGTGCAATAATTTTTCCTCCAATCTGAAATCCATTACCAACATTTTTTACAAAGTTTTGATTCGGTTGCATTAAATATAGGATTCGAAGAGGCTATATAATTCATGTTAATAGTTACATAATCTATTGATAAAATGTTAAACTCTTAATTTTAATAATTAAAATTCTAATTCTAACAATTTTATACCCGAAAATGGACGTTCGGTGAGTTGCATGGACCTCCAAATTGCAAGGGCTTGAGCAAGAACTTCCTCCCTTTTGGTACATTGAGGACAGGCATGCTCGATCTCTCTCCACAAACTACCTCCCATGCCTTAATAAAAGCCTTTCGCACATTTTTCACCAATCCAAATAAAATGTTAATTAATTTGCGCAGCTATAATTTGGATGAAGACAAATTATCGGTGATTTGCTTTTGAAGTTAATGAAAATTTGAAAGCAAAAACTATAATGTAGATATTATATTGAACGTGATCTTACTTGTTGGTCCATAGGAGACTATTATATATTTATGACTCTTTATTACAATCCTTGATTAGCCAATAGAACTGTTTATGGGTCAGGTTCGGGTTGAGTTGAGCATGATATTTCAGTATTTTATATAAATTTAAGTCCAACTTGATCTTTTGGACCCTATTTTCTGCTCAAGTTCATTTATGTAATAATAAAGCTTAAGTTTGCTCAAAGCATTAGTATTAAAATTTTAAAAATAAGTTTTTCATTTTTTTAGTAAATTATTAATTTAATTAATTTTAATTGAATATATGAATAATTTGGACTTGGATCTAATTTAATTTTGTTGAATACAATTTTAAATTAGATAATTTTTTTAAAAATATTTTGCATAAAAAAATTGGATTTTATCTTATATTATAAGTAATAAAGTAAATAGGCTTTGTCCATCATAAAAAAAAAAAACCAAATAGACCTTATTTCATTATAATAAAAATATTTTTTTATTTTCGAGTTGGGTAGGATTGAGCATAAACCTTAAATAATGAAACTCAAGCTTGACCTTATTTTTTATTAGATTTTATTTATTTGTCCACACTCTTTTAATGGACTTAATATTCAAATTCAAGTCTAACCTTATTTTTTTATCAGATTTTATTTATTTGTTTAGATCTTTTTAACGGATTTAATATTTTGTCCAAACCTTTTAAAATTTTAAACAAGTTTTCAGATTCAGGCGAACCACTCGACCCATGAGCAGGTCCATTAGCCAATATCTACTATTTAAAATTGTGAATTTTACATCATTTTTTGTGAATTTTACAAATACTAAATTACAATTGATTAATTTTTACCACAATAATTGTAGATAATTATAAGTAATATGTTCTTCTAAACAATATACTCTCTTTATTCCATTTATAAAATAAGATGTATATTTTGTAACTTTAAAATATTTTAATAAATATTTCGTAAAAAAATTACATTTTTTACATTTGAACAATTAGTTCAGTGATTAATGCCTGATTCCATATTTAAAACATTATATAAGGTCCAAATCTTCTTTTCTCAAATGACAAATTGATATAAATTAAAATAAATTTAATTCTCACTAAGTAATTAGAAACGGTAGAAAGATGTAGGCAAATCAAAACGTAAGTTACATAACAAAGGATTTTCTCAATTTAGTGATTTCTCATGATTTGGCATACTATAATGCTCCGAATTCCAAGCCTAGCATGATTTGATACTTATATAATTATTTCATAATGTTCTTTTAGACAACAAAAATGTTTTGGTACAAAGAATAACTAAGATAGTTGTTTCTTTTTTTTTTTTTTTTATTGACTTTATGGCTTATTTGTGATTTTTTTATTGTTTGCTGCCTTTTTCTTTGTCAGTTTCAACTTCTCAAGTTTAGTATTATTGATTATGTTTTTAATTATCCCTTTTTTTATTTTATAACTTTTTATCACTTACTTTTTTATATTACAATAATAAGATAATATAACCCCGTGGTCCTAAATAGTATGATATAATAGGATATCTACTAATTTGATATGATGATATTATGTATATAATACCACGAGTCTTTGAAAGTGTGGATTACATTTTTTTGTGATTGATTAATGATTTTGGTTTTATCAAATATAATGAATATTAAATAAAAATTAAAAATATTGAGGTAACTGTCAATGTAATAATAAATTAAATTTATAAATAACCACGAAAATACTGATTACATGTTATTAACTTCACTAATATTTAAAATTTTTATAATATTAATTCTAATAAATTATTTTAAAATATTTACATAAATTATTATATAATAAATTTGAAGTTTAGTTTAATTGGTTCAAATAAACCATTGTTAAGAACTAACATATAATAAGTTTAGAGTTTAAATTTCAACAACTGTAATATTTTTTCCTATTCCAAGCTACAAATTTAATTTTTAATAAAGTTGATGTTTCGTGATTTTTAATATAAATAATTGAAAAATAATGAAAAATAATTTTAGAATATAAAAACATAAGAATTTAGGTGTTAAAAAATATAGTTTTGAGACATTTCAATAAAAAAATGAAAAAAAAAGGGACGGAAGCAGTAAATAAATTATCCAAAAAATTAAAAACAAAAAGCTCGTGTGTGTGAATATATTTCAAGGAAATGTACTTGGGAATCATCAGTCAGTCCATCTCCAACAGCTCCATATTTCATAACGTTAATAAGCTGAGAAAATACACTGCTTGATCTCAAAATCAGCAACCACAAAACCAGCTGAAATGTGTGATTCCAATCCTGCAAAAATATTGTTGACATAATGCAACAGTAGGTAAAGGAGTACTGAAGAAATATGCAGTAATGTTGGAAGGCTACCCTACTTTTTCATGCCACAAGAAAAATATGGAAGAGTTCTGAAACCAGGAAGACACAGAATTCTTACCATTTCATAAAGCAACAAATTGAAGTTTTGCACGGTCCGTTACTATATACCCATTATAAACCAAGCATGTTATCTTTCTTTTATATTCTCAGGAAAGCTCAAATATAAGGTAATTTCTTTGTGCTTATTAATTAACATACAGGGACAGATAATGTTCTTTGGTGGAGGGTTCATTGACTTTCCAAAAATTTCCAAACATCTCTTCTAGAAGGTATAAACCAATTAATAGATGAAAATGTTTGGGTTCACTCTTTTTTAGTATATGACCAATAAAATTTGATTATAAGTTTCAAGGACATAAGGGCTCATGAAGTGCTGCTTAGTTTAATATGGTACATTTTGAAGAATTTAATGCAAATAGATTCTTGAGCTTGTCTGAACTGGAATTAGAATGTGCTTATCTGTTTCATTAAAAGCATATTAATTTGTTTGTTTCCCGAAAAGGAATCCTAATCCGTTTTAGGAGCATAAGTTTCTGAAGAAAGATTCTTATTAACTAGTATTTATTTTTGTGCAGAAAATCTCCTGCTTTACACCATGGCCAGGCCCGCAAATTTACTTTTTTTTTTTAATGTTTTAATTGTAATCTTCAGTATAGAGATAGTATCATCACCTGTTATTCGATGATGAAAAAATTGTTGAAGCAATATGTCCGTGCAAATTCAAAAGGATGCCCCAAATTTTGTCTTTCCGAACAACATTGGCGAGTGAAATCTCAAATTAGCTTAATTTCACATCCCAGTAACTTATGTTTCTTTTGTAGATGGGAAGGGATTCCTAGCCCATCATCACATTGTTTTGACACTGAACTCCTAAATATCCGGTCTCAAAACAACGTGATTGTGCGATGAGAATCCTTCTCACTTACCATCCAAATGAAGAGTTAATAGAAGAAGATGCAGAGAAAAGCCAAAAATTTAATTACCAAAGCATTGCCCCAATCGATATTCCAATGTTTTCAAAGGCTTAAGTCGATGAATGAAACAAAATTATTGTCAGAACGATTTTTCGACCAAGGGAACTTGATCGTTAGACTTGATGAAAATTTTTGGAGTCGCCACCAATCTTTTTATAAGATGTGATTGGCAACAAAAAATATTATTTTTTAGTAAAAAAATTTTAAAATTAATTAAAATTTACTAAAAAAAGTTTAGGTCTAACTAATCAGGACTAGGTCTAGGAATACGGTTACAAGTGAAGAATGTATTAGCACCTTCACATTGTCCGTTCAAAGAACGGTATCATTTAAACATGCGTAATCCTATAATTTTGATAACATGGTCTTTTTTATTTAAGTTTAATTTCTTAAAATTTATTTTAAAATATTTTTCTCTATTACGAAATTAACATTATTATTATTATTCCGTATTCTATAAATTCTCCAACGCTTTGGTGGAATTTATAGAAAATCATTATTTAGAAAATATTTCAAGAAAATTGACTATTCACAAAATTCTCAAAATTTCATCATAAGATTTTAATTATTTTTTTTTAAAATTTTAAAAACATCCCAACTCTTTGGTAAGTTCCCAAAATTTATTAAACAAATTTTAAGATTACCCGACTCTTCGGTGAAATCCTAACAAATTTTGAACAAGTTTTAAGATTATCTTAATTTTGGTAAGATCCTAAATAAAATCATTTTTTTTATAATTAAAGGAATTAATTAATTAATCTTTATTATGATTATTTTTAAAAATTTTATTATTTATTCTTTAATTATATTTTTTTTATAAAAAAAATTTAGATTATCCTCACTCACCGGTGAAATCTAAATATTAATATATTGTTTAAAGAAAATCGAACTCTTTTAATTATATATATATATTTTTAAAAAATTCAAGATATCAATTATTATTAATTTTATTTTTTATTATTGTTTTACATTGTTTAAATCAATCTTTATTTTAGTGAAAATAATTTTGGATTATCCCAATTCTATGGTGAAATTCAAAAAATTATTTTTACATTGCAATAATTAAAGAAAACTAAACTCTTTTAGCTTTCTCTAAAAATTACATTTAAAAGATTCATTTAAACAATTTATTTTTTGTTTAACAATTTTTATTTATTTTTTAGCAAAAATTATAATTTTAAATTATCCCAACACTTTAGTGAAATTTAAATAATATTTTTGCTTGTAATAAAATTTATTTCCTTTAAATAGTTATTATTATTAAATTTTTTATTTATATTTTTTTAGGTCTTTATTTTATTTCAATTTTATTTTTTATTCTATTTATTTATTTGTTTTTTTTAAATTATTACCAATAATAATATAAAATAATAATAATAATAATAATAATAATAATAATAATAATAATAACATCATAAAAAATAACATAAAAATCAAAACAAAAAATAAAAAGAAAAAGAAAAGAAAAAACCTACGAAACGGGTCGGGTCGACGCGCGAATCCTGCGTGGGTCGAGTTTGATCCAGACGTCCAAAACGACCTCGTTTTGAAGGGCCTATAAAAGGCCTGTTTCTAGTTTTTTTTTTCTTTATTTTCTCATTTCCCTTTTCTCTCTCTACCCATAGCTCCTATCTCTAAAAAATTCAACTCCTATGCCGGTCGCCGTGGAGCCCAATTTTCGATCGATTTCACCGTGCACTGATGGCCAAAAACTTCAATGGCGCTGAAAAATTCAAAGATCTCCAAATTTCGGTGACAAAAAAATTCAACGGTCACCGAAAAATTCAAACATTTCTAGATTTTGGTGCCGAAAAATTCAAAATTTTCCATGTTCTGGCGACCTAAAAAAATCCAAAAAAATTTCAAAAATTCCCTAATGATCTTTTTCTCTTTTTAAACACCTTTCCAATTCCAAAATTTTCAAAAACAAATCTACAACTTCCTAGATCAAGAATTTCATTCTCAAAAACTTTTTTTTATGTGTTTGCTGTTGATTTTTTTTTATTGTGTGTGTTCCCTCTTATTGCTCTTCTTTTTGTTATGCATTCCTTGTAGAGATTAGCTCTATTTATAGAGCTTCTGAGATTCAAGATCTTAGATCTTTTAGGATCATTTTGTGGAAATTTTGGGTGTTTATTCGGTGACTTTTGGTCATCAGATTTCATGCTATCATGTTAGGTAGTGTCAGGAAAAAATTTGAACCACTCTAGCAGCTTGATTTCGGCTGTCAAAGTTGAAATCAAAGACTTTTTTTAAAACTTTTTTTCCTTTTGTTTTAAAGAATAATAATAATAATAATTATAATTATAATTATAATTATAATTATAATAATATAATTATAATTATAATAATATAATTATAATAAACAAAATTAAATAATAATAAAAAAAGAATAAAATTGGTGCCTATAGCTATCTTTCTTTGTTTATTTATGAGAATTAGGAATAAAGCAAAGATAAAAAGACACCAATTTGTTCAGGTAAACACATACAAAAAATGAAATATTGAACATAAAGTTTTTTTGTTTTTGAAAAAAAATTTGAAAGGCTCATCTAAATAGAGGCTATAAAACTTTAAATTCAAAAAGCTCCTCTCACCAGAGGCAACGAACTTTAAATTCTAAAAGCTCCTTTAACTAAAGGCAACAAACTTTAAATTTAAAAGGCTCTTTTCATTAGAGGCAACAAACTTTAAATTTCAAAAGCTCTTTCAACCAAAGGCAACAAAATTTTAATGTTAAAAAGCTCCTCTGACCAGAGGTAACAAACTTTAAATGGCTTATTTAACTAAAGGCTACAAACTTTAAATTAAAGCTCTGAGAGGACTTATAGATTATGCCACTTGGTTTTACAAATCATGCCTAATTTTGATAGAGTCCTCTGACCAGAGGCTTTTGAAATTAAAAAAAAAAACTCCTATGACCAAAGGCAACAAACTTTAAATTCAAAAAGCTCATTTCACTAGAGGTAACAAACTTTAAATTTAAAAAGTTTCTCTCACTAGAAGCAACAAACTTTAAATCTAAAAGCTCCTTTAACCAATGGCAACAAACTATAAATGTTAAAAGACTCTTCTGACCAGAGGCAATGAACTTTAAATGGCTCTTTTAATCAAAGGTAACAAACTTTAAATTAAAGATCTGAGAGGACTTATAGATTATGCTACTTGATCTTACAAATCATGCTTAATTTTGATAGAGTCCTCTAACCAAAGGCTCTTAAAATTAAAAAAAAACTCCTCTGACTAGAGGCAACAAACTTTAAATATTAAAAAGCTACTTTTACCAAAGGCAATAAACTTTAAATTAAAATCTGAGAGGAAATGGTATTTGAAAGATTTCTCTAAATAGAGGGTTCACATTTTTTCTACTTTTGACTTTTTCTTTTGTTGGTCTTGGATTGTCCTAGACCCATACATTTGTCGTGTCACATGAATGTGTGAATAACATTTTCATGTTTTTGCAATGCCATGCAATAAATGATGATCATGATGCGAATGCACTTATTATGCAAATGAAAAGACCCTATTTTTTCTCTTTTTTTTTAATTGTCATTTTTCTTTAATTCTCAAAATTTCTCAAAGTTTGTTTGTTTTTTTCTTTTCTTGAATCTTACGCATTCCAGTAGTTGATTAAGTTCAGATGAAAAAGATTTCTCTTCATATCCCATGTTCCATGTCAACCATTTTATGACTTATAAGCCACTATTCTCATTGACCTTTGCTCTTTAATATTTTGCATATCATTTTAAATCTCTTTTAAAATAATGTGTGTGTCTTTTATGGTCATTGTTATTCTTTCATCATCTTTTGAATTTATGAAAATTATAATACATTGTACATTTATCTTTTTAACGAGAGGGACAAAAGAAAAGATAAATAAAAAGGTATTTTATTCGAAAAAAGGGATAAGTGTTTTATGCATTATCAAAAGGGATATAACAAGGACAATAAGTAATCACATAACAAATATTCAGATCATCATGAACTAATTCATCATGAATTTTTTTATGAAAACTCTTGATTGGTGCTATTGACTTTGCAAAAATGTAGCAAACCAAACTAGTCCAAAACCATTGAGATCTTTTGGCACATATTGAGGATTGATCCACTCCATTCATTATCCCTTTTTTTTTTTTATTTAGGTTGTCATTTCAGGTTTTCAACTTAGATATCTTTTCAATTTATTTTGTTTTTTTAAAATTTTTTTAAGCATAATACTTTTTTACTATATTGGCATTGACTGGATTTGGCAGATAATCTCCATCCATTCTTGCCAAGATTAGTGCTCCACCAGAAAAGCTTTTTTCACAACATATGAGCCTTCTAAATTAGAATTTCATTTTTTTCGAGGGTACTATTGGTTAGGAAAAATCTTTTTCAATACTAATTCTCCATCGTGAAATTATCGTGGGTGAACTTTCTTATCATGAGCTCACATCATTCTTCTTTGATATAGTTGGTCATGGCAAAGTACAGCTAATCTGTTTTCTTCAATGAGATTCAATTGTTCATATCGAGTGCGAACCTACTCAGATTCTTCTAACTCAACCTCTATGAGAAAGTGCAAGGAAGGAATTTTAACTTCAATGGGCAACACTGCCTCCATCCTATATACCAATGAAAATGGTATAGCTCCCGTAGATGTACGAATCAAAGTTCAATAAGCATGTAATGGAAATGGTAGCTTTTCATGCCAATCTTTATACACATCTGTTATCTTTTTAATAATTCTCTTTATATTCTTATTGGTTGTTTTAACTGCCCCATTCATCTTTGGATGATAAGGTGTTGATTTATGGTGTTTGATTTTAAACTGAGCACAGACTTCAGTCATCATTTTATTATTCAAATTAAGAGCATTATTCGAAATGATCCTTTTTAAAAAGCCATATCGACATATGATCTCTTTTTTGATGAACTTACAAACCACCATTCTTGTCACATTGGCATATGAAATTGCATCTACCCACTTGGTGAAGTAATCAATTACCACTAAAATGAATCAATGTCCATTTTAGGTTTTTTGTGTAATAGGCCCTATCACATCCATTCCTTACATAAAGAAAGGCCAAGGTGTTGACATAACATGCAGGGACGTTAGAAGAACTTGAATCTTGTCTGCATGAATTTGATATTTATGGCATTTTCTAGCATACTTAATGCAATCTTTTTTCATTGTCAACCAATAGTATCCTGCTCTTATTTATTTGTTTAGTCATTATGTGACCATTTGCATAAGTTTCATAAACACCTCCATGAATTTCTTCTAGTAACTTTTTGGCTTCAACAGCATTCATACATCTCAATAGTGTTTGGTCTCAACTTTTCTTATATAAAATTTTTCCATCTAGAAAAAAACTCATTGTCAACCTTCTCAACATTCTCTTATCATTCTTTAATATGTGCTCTGTGTACTGTTGATATTTAACATATTGTAATATGTCAAAATACCATGGTTTTCCATTAATTCCTTCTTCAACATTTGAACAGTGAGTTGGTTTCTTTCGTAAGGTGTATTTGATGGGTTAAATTTCAGTATTTTCATTTAATTTGAATATTGTTGCCAATGTAGCCATTGCATTAGCTATTTGATTCTCTTCTCGAGGTAAATGATGAAATCAAATATTCTTAAATTCTTTAATCAATTTTGATATGTTCTTTTGGTATAAAATCAATTTTAAGTCTCTGGTTTCCCATTCTCCTTGCAATTGGTATATGATCAAGGCAAAGTCTCCATAAACTTTTAAAGCATGAGCTTTTTTTTCAAGAGCAGCTTAAAGACCCAAAACACATACTTCATATTCTGTCATATTATTGGTGCAATCAAAATTTAGTTTCGTAATGATTGGGTAGTAATCCCCTTCTGGAGATATCAAAACTACTCCAATACCATGCCCCAAAACATTTGATGCTCCATTAAAATACATCTTCCATATATCTTTATTATGCTCTTCTTTATCTATGTGCAGTATAGACATTAAGTCTTTATTTGAAAAATCAAATGTCACAAGCACATAATCTTCATAAGTGCATTTTGTAAAAAATTCAGCAATAAAACTTCCTTTGATTACCTTTTGGGACACATATATAATGTCATATTCAAAAAGTAAAACTTGCCATATTGCTATTCTTTCTGACAATGAAGGTTTTTCAAAGATGTATTTGATTGGATCTAATTTTACAATGAGCCAAGTAGTATGATACAACATGTATTGTCTGAGTTGATGAGCCGTCCAAGCTAATGCACAACATATATTTTCCAATGGTGAATACTTTGACTCGTAATCAATAAAATTTTTGCTCAAGTAATAAATGGCCTGTTCTTTCTTTCATGTTTCATCATGTTGCCTTAAAATACATCCCATTGATTTTTCATGCACCGTCAAATATAGGATAAGAGGTCTTCCAGGGACAGACGGTATTAATACTGATGGGTTTGATAAGTATTCTTTAACTTTTTTAAATGCCATTTGATAATCTTTATACTATTCTCCTGCCCATGTTTTTAAAAAATCTTAAATATGGGATCACATTTGACTGTAAGTTAGAAAATGAAATAAGCAATATAATTTAATCTCCCTAAAAATCTTCTTACTTCTTGTTATGTACGTAGAGGTGGTAGCTCTTGGATGACACATATCTTATTTGGATCCACCTCTATTCCTCTTTTATTGACAATAAATCCCAATAATTTTTTTGAGGTTACACCAAAAGTGCATTTAGCTGGATTAAGCTTGAGCTGAAACTTTATTAACCTCTTAAATAGCTTTTTGAGATTAGTTACATGATTTTCTTTTTCACAAGATTTGGCAATCATGTCATCTACATACATTTCTATTTCTTTGTGTATCATATCATGAAATAGAGTTACCATGGCTCTTTGATAAGTTACCCCAGCATTTTCAAACTAAAAGGCATAACTTTATAGGAAAATGTTTCTCATACTGTCACAAAAGTAGTCTTTTTAATATCTTTTTGTGCTATTTTAATTTGATTATAGCCTGAAAATCCATCCATGAATGAAAATAGAGAGTGCCTAGCAGTATTGTCACTAAAGTATCAATATGAGGCAATGAAAAATTATCTTTTGGACTTGCTCTATTCAGATCCTTATAATCAACAAACATTCTCACTTTGCCATTTTTCTTGGGCACTAGGACTATATTTGTCACCCATTCGAGATATTTGGCCACTTTTAAGAATCCCACATCAAATTGCTTTTTCATTTTTTTTCAACAACATTTCAGGTTTCATCTTTCTTAGCTTTTGTTTAATTGGTTTGCACTCAGGCTTCAATGGTAGCTTATGCACTACAATTTTAGTATCCAACCCCGACATATCTTGATACAACCAAGCAAACACATCTACATATTCATGTAGTAATTTTATCGACTCCTATTTTATTGGTGATGACATTGAAGTATCAATCTTAACCTCTTTTTTAGTTTTTTCATCCTCAAAATTAACAACTTCAGTAGTTTCTTGATGAGGCATAATTTGCTTCTCTTCTTATTTCACTAATCTCAATAATTCTGGGGATATGGCATAGTCTTCCACATTTTCTTCATCATCGAGTTCACTAATATAAACAGAATTTTCAAAATTAAATCATGAAATATTGTCATGATGATCTTTATATTCATTATTTAAATACTTGAAAATAAGTGAAATGGACGAAATGTAGAAGGATGTATAGTATTGCAAGGAACTGCAATGAAAGAGGCAAAAGAAATGGACAAATGTGCTACACTTGTCATTTATTCAATTAAAAATGAGAAAACAAACACACATAAGATATTTAGTGCTTTTAACAAAAGCATTTAGATTAGGTTCGACACATTACTTTGGAAAAAATTTAAAAACTACAGGTAGCTCCTCAACATACCAATTTTTTAATTTTGTACCAATGTTGTAACGATTTTAGGACCGCTAGATGTCAAGAATTTTAAAATCAAGAAAATAAAAGGGGAGTCGTCACCAATCTGTTTTAGGGTATAATTGGTCACCCAAAAGCTTATCTTTTTAATAAAACTATAAAAGCGGATTTAAAGTTTATTAAAAAGATAAATTTTTGTCTAAGAAAAACTAGGTTAGGCTCGAGAGTCGATTACATGTAGGGAAAGATTAGCACTCTCACAACGCCCATAAATTGGTACCATTTAATTATGCACTATTTTCAGTGTTGGATAAAATGGTTTTAATTTGAATTTAATAATAATCCCTTTCATTTGAAAAAATAAAATTTTTTTGCTAAAGCTCTTTATTTAGGAATATTAAGAAAGTCTTTGAGTTAAAGAATTATCTTTAAATTCTTCAACATCTAGGCAGAATTTAAAATAACTTTTTTCGCTTAAGATCTATCACAACAATCCTTAAAATGAAATAACACTCTTTATAGAAGATAATTATTGGTAACTCTCCAACATTTAGATAGAGTACCAAGAATTATTTTCTTCGAAATGTTATTTTTATTTTATTTTAAATACCACAAATGAAATTTATTGTCCTTTTTTCATTATAAAATATTTTATCATCAAATAGTAAATAAAAATTAAAGACAAAAGAATGCAGACAATTACCAATGATAACACGCTAACGTATGTATGCTAATGAATGTCATGTAAGATGAAATGCAATTTAAAAATTTGGCTCTTAAGTAGAATGAGACCACTTTGACTCTCCAACATCTAGGTAGAGTTTAGTGCGACTGTTTATATTTAAGATCCTATTTTATTACTATACTTTTTATTTAATAATCCCATTATTAATGCAAATTAAGAATTCATGTGAAAAAGACTTAATGAAATAAAGTTTCCTAAATACCCCATCATCTAGGCGGCATTCGAAAACAAGTCATTTCATGTGAGATTTTTACACGTATCCTTAAAGTTTCAAAAAATATTTAGGGTATAGGTTTATGTTGAGGTTTCAAGGCCTATATAATTTTTAGGTAATGATTAGGAATTGTGTGCTAAATTTAAGGTTTTTAAAAAATTTTAATTTAGGATTTTGGATTTTAGGGCTTGGGATTTGGATTTTAGGGTTAGAGTATTAAGTTTTCAATTTTGGGGTTTAGGTTTTTGAATTAGGGGTTTGAGGCTTGGTGTTTTGGTTTTAGGATTTAATTTCGGGGTTTATGGAGGTTTTAAGGTTTAGTTTTAGGGTTTGAAGGGTTTAGGGTTTCAATTTCGGGGTCTGTTTTATTATTATTATTATTATTTAAAAAAAAACACGAACATCTCTAAAAATCCCTAACATCTAGGTGAACTTTCAGACCAAGTTCGATTTTTATGATTTTTTAAAAAAATTAATTTAAAGACATATATTTTCCTTTTTTATTTTTATATAAAAAACTGTTTTAAAAAATTATTTTTGTGAAAACTTATTATTAAAATATCATTAACTTATTTATCATTTTTTATAATAATAATTTTTCAACATCTAGGCGGAATTATTATTATTTAGAACATGATTAAGTTCCCTCTAACATCTAGGCAGGGAAAAACTTGTTTTATTATTTTTATAATCAATTTATATATTTATTATTATTATTTATTTGTATTTAATATTTGTGTTAAAAAAATTTAAAAGGAATTAAAAGTTTTTTTTTTAAGAAAATCTTTTTTTTTTTTATTAATATTATCATCATTATTATTAATTATAGACAACATATACTTATTCTAATAAAATCTAATAGTATTAAAACATGCATAAATAACAATAATAATAAAGTTAAAATGATAAAAAAATAATTTAAAAAATTGGAAAAAATGTAAAAAAAAATTTACCTGAACCAGATCGGTCAACGGTCCGATCAAAGTCGATTCAATCCGGTCTGATGGTTTGGAGTAGAGGGTTAGCAGGTCGGTTGCACGGATCTCGAGTCGAGTTATGGGCACGTGCAGATCTTGCCCCTACTAAACGGTGTCTTTTTGTTCTTTTGTTTTCTATATAAAAGTCACCTTTTTTTTAGCTCATTTTTCCTTCTTCTAAAAAAAAATCATTTAGCCTTCAAAAAAATCCTTTGGCCTTTGTCGAAATCTGGTGCCGTACCACCAAGTTGATCGTCACTGAGGTCACCATCGGTGGTAATTTTCGGTGGTCATTGATGTTTAAAAAATAAAAAAAAAAACTCCAGAAACTCTTTTTAGTTTGCTCTTTTTAAATCCGATATCCTTTTTGTCGAAAATAGCCTTGATGTGAATAAATCGAGGTTTGAAGATTCTGTTCTCCTTTTGTTTTTCTTTTTTTTTTTTCTTTTAAAACAAACTGACACTCTTTTTTTTTTATTGTAGGAGAGCTTTGGCACTGAGGTTCCTTCATACGGGGAGGACTGTGTTGTTGTTCTATTTTTATGGATCTATTTTGGTTTTTTTATTTTCTGATAAGTGAGGATAGGGGGAGTGTTTGGGTTTCTGGGAATAGTGTTAAGCTTTTGGGTGTGGGAGTTTTGTGCTTTTGAGAATGTAAGTGTGTCCAAAAGAGGCTGAAAAGGGGAAAGGTTAGGGGTTTTATAGGGCTGGGAATGATGGTAGCCAGTAGAGCATACGTCTGACGAGGTATAGGTGTGATGGTAGGGTAAGGTTGATGGTTTCAAGTAGTGGGGCAAATGAGGAGCAGGGACTCCGATGGGATTGGGGATGGTGGTGATAGGGCGTGTGAACAGGTCGGTGTTGTCCCAATCTCAACCTTTCCTTTCCATTTTTTTAATTAATTCTTTTTTTATATAAAAAAAATTAATAAATTTAATAATAATTCTTTTTAATTAATTAAATCAATATTATTATTACTAACATTAAAATTATTATTATTACTATTGTACAAAAAAAATGGTAGACCCCGACAAAATTCGGTGTCTACAGTTACCTTTCTTTGCATATTACTAAAAATTAGTAATAGAGCAAAGATAAAGACAACGATTTTGTCCGAAGCTAACTAAATAAAAGCGACTGGGATTAAACCGTAAGTCAGGAATATAAGAATGACCGAGATTAAACCATGAGCTAGAGATTAATGACAACTGAGACTAAATCGTAAGTCAAAAAATAAAAGTGACTAGGATTAAACCACGAGTTATAGATTAACGACAATTGGGACTAAACTGCAAGTTAGAAAAATAAAAGCGATTGGGATTAAACCGCAAGTCAGGAAGCTATAGAAATTATTGGGATTAAACCACGAGTCAAAGATTAATGATGACTAAGATTGAACCGTAAATCGAAAAAATAAAACGACTAAGATTAAACCATGAGTTAGAGATTAACGACAACTGGAACTAAACTGCAAGTCAAAAAAATAAAAGTGACCTAGATTAAACCACGAGTAAGAGATTAACGACAACTGGGACTGAATCGCAAGTCAAAAAAATAAAAGCGATTGGGATTAAACCGTAAGTCAGGAAGCTATAAAAATGATCAGGATTAAACCACGAGTCAAAGATTAACGGTGACTGAGACTGAACCGCAAGTCAAAAAAATAAAAGTGACTGGGATTAAACCGTAAGTCAAGAAAAGGAATGATCGAAATTAAACCACGAGTCAGAGATTAACAACAACTAGGACTGAACTACAAGTCAGAGAAATAAAAATGACTAGGATTAAACTGCGAGTTAGGAACATAGGAATGATCGGGATTAAACCATGAGTCAGAGATTAACAACAACTGGGACTGAACCATAAGTTAGAGAAATAAAAGTGTCTGAGATTAAACCGTAAGTCAGGAATATAAGAATGACTGGGATTAAACCATGAGTCAAAGATTAACGACAACTGGGATTGAACCATAAGTCAGAAAAATAAAAGCGACTGGAATTAAATCGTAAGTCAGGAATATAAGAATGATCGAGATTAAACCACGAGTAAGAGATTAACGACAATTGGGATTGAACTACAAGTCAGAGAAATAAAAGTGACTAGAATTAAATCGTAAGTCAAGAACATATAAATGACAGGGATTAGACCTCAAGTCAAGATGAATGATGACTGGGCTACGAGTTGAAGAAGTAGAGGATTAAGTACTCCACAAATTGATAGTCTTGATTTTAAGAATCGTGCTAGAGATAAGATATCGTCTTTAAAGCCATCATCTTTGTTTTGAAATAAAAATGCTAATTTTTCTTGATGTCTCATAAAAACCTTCAATGTAGCTTATCAAGAGATACACGATGCATGCAATGATTGTGATAAAGATAAAGATGCAATCGATGAATCATATCATGCGTTTTCATTCATGTTAATTTAATTTTTGGTTCAATTATGTCAGACTTTGAAAGCTGCTTCTTGAGTTCTCATCTTTCTGAATCTTTTGACTTTCATCTAGTTGTTCTTTTTTCCTCTTATTTCAGAATCTTCAACTTTTGATGGACCCATTTGGCTTTTAGTCACTCTAAACTCTTCTTTGAATCCTTTCTTTATCTTTTTTATTTTGTTTTCAGTGATCAATCAATTTCATTTCATTCTTTTTGACCTCGTATTGTTATTTCGATCATTCTTATATTGCATTCTCCTTTTGAGCGATGCACTGGTCTATTGTGGACTTTATTAATCATTATCTTAATTTTAAATGACAAATCAATGATTTTAAGTTCAAGGTTGGGCATGAAACATGATCAGTAATGAGATATTTTGGGTTTAAAAAAATAAAGATAAGTTTTTTAAGACTTAAAGAATAATTAACTCAGAAGCATTTCAAGAATCGCATATCAATTTTCTAGATAATGAACATCTAACCAACCTTGACCTATTCAGACAAGGTCTTTTCCTAAAAACTCATTACATTTGCGATCTTGTCGCGTTTGATTTTATATAGCCAATCTTTGCCCTACATTTGCAACTAATGAAAACTTGCCCCTAAAAATCACCTCTCTTAATTCTGGCACCGATTCATCCAATTGGTGCCACTCTTTTATTCTTTGAAGGGTTTTCTCTTAGTTCCACCTTCATTCAAGCCACCTTTTCAAGTTTTCAGCTCAAATGACCCCCTTTTGGTTCAAAGTGCCCTTTTTAGATTTTCAGTCTGAATCATCTCTCTTTTTTTTTATATTTTTTATATTTTTTTAAGCAAAATATTTCTTAACAATGTCTGAATTCATAGGATTTGGTAATTCATCATCATCTATTTCTATAAGGATCAGTACTCCACTAGAGAATGCTTTTTTTACCATATATGGACATTCTTAATTGGGCGTCCATTTTCCTCTATTATCATGTTGATATGGTAAAATTCTTTTCAAAACCAATTCACCTTCACGAAAAGCATCGAGGTTGTATCTTCTTGTCATGCGCTTGCATAATTCTTCTTTGGTACATTTGCCTATGACTGAGTGTCAAGGGCCTTTTCTCTTTAATAAGATTTAGTTGTTCAAAATGATCTCAAACCTATTCTGCTTCATCCAATTTTGCCTTCATCAAAACTCTCAGGGAAGGAATTTTCACTTTAATCGGTAGTACGACTTCCATGCCATACACTAGTGAAAATAGGGTGACCTCCATGAAGGTTCGAATTGATGTTCTATAGGCAAGTAGGGCAAAAGATAATTTTTCATGCCAGTCTCTATATGTATCAGTCATTTTCTCTAATATTCTCTTGATATTTTTATTTACAACTTTCACTGCACCATTCATTTTTTAATGATATGGTACTGAATGGTGATGTTTTATCTTGAACTGTGCACATAATTCTTTCATCATTTTATTGTTCAAGTTGCTAGCATGCATCTGAGATGATCCTTTTTGAGAGCCCACACCTGTATATATATATTTTTTTATAAATCTACACACCACTGATCTTGTAATACTGGCATACAAAGTTGTTTCTACCTATTTTATGAAGTAATCGATTATCACAAAGATAAATCGATGCCCATTTGAAGCTTTTGAGGTTATAGGTCTAATCACATCCATTCCCCACATAGAGAAAAGTCATGGTGATGCCAAGACATGCAGCGAGACTAGAGGAGAATGAATTTTATCTGCATAAATTTTGCATTTATGGCACTTTTTAGCATAGCTGATGTAATTGTTTTCCATTGTAGACCAGTAGTAACCAGTTTTCATAATCTGTTTGGCCATCTTATGCCCATTAGCATGTGTTCCAAAAATTTCTTCATGTACTTTTTCAAGTATCTTTCTTGCTTCCACAGCATCAATGCATCTTGGCAAAATCTGGTCTCAACTTTTCTTATATAAGATTTCACCATCAAGCATAGACCTCATTGCTAATCTTTGGATAATCTTTTTATCATTTTTTGAGGCTTGCTCTGGGTAATTTTGACACTTGATATACTGCATAATGTCATAGTACCATGGTTGTCGATCTACCTCTTTTTTTATGTTCGAATAGTGGGCTGGTGAATCTTTCATTTGTATTTGATGGGTTAGATTCGTATACTATCATTTAACTTGAACATTACTGCTAAAGTAGCCAAGGCATTAGCAATTTGGTTTTCTTTTAGGGAAACATGATGAAATTGGATCTCTCTAAAATGTATCATCAAACCGGTTATGTGCTTTTGATATAACATTAGTTTAGGGTCCTTGATCTTCCATTTACCTTTTAGTTGATAATTACCAAGGTTAAATCTTCATATACTTCTAGTGTTTCAATCTTTTTTTCAATGGCCATCTATAATCCCATGACACATGCTTCATATTCAGTAACGTTGTTTGTGCAATTGAAATCTAACATTGCAGTACAGGGGTTATAATTTCCTTCTGGAGATTTTAACACTGTCCCAATGCCATGCCCCATTATATTGGATGCCCCATCAAAAAACATCTTTCATATTTTTCTTACAAGCTCTTCGTCTTCATCCTGCAAGATTGTCATCAAGTTTTCATCTGAAAATTTAAACTTCATAGGTTCGTAATCTTTTATAGCTCAATCCATAAGAAAATCAGCTATTGCACTTTTTTTTATAGATTTTTGTGTCACATACACAATATCATATTTTGAGAGCATGACCTGTCATTTCACTATTCTGTCTGATAGAGATGATTTCTCAAAAATGTACTTGAAAAGATCTAGTTTTGATATCAGCCAAGTTGTATGATAGAGTATGTACTATCTGAGTCTACGAGTAGCCCAAGCTAGGGCACAACATATTTTTTCTATTTGAGAATACTTGGCCTCATACTCTGTAAATTTTTTACTCAAATAGTAGATGTCACGCTCTTTCTTATCAATTTCATCTTTTTGCCCCAATACACATCCTATTGATTTTTTTTAACCGTTAGATATAAAATCAACGGCCTTCCTGTAACTAGTGGTACTAACACTGGTGCGCTTGTCAAATACTTTTAATTTTTTCAAATGCATTTTGGCATTTTTCATCCCATTCACTAAGATTATTTTTATGAAGTAACCTGAAGATTAGATCGTATTTCGAGGTAAGTTGAGATATAAAGCTAGAAATATAATTTAATCACCCTAAAAAGCCTCTCACTTCCTTTTGCGTGCATGGTGCTGACAACTCTTGAATGGCTTGAATTTTATCAGGGTCTAATTCTATACCTCTTTCACTAACTATAAACCTTAAAAGTTTTTTAGATTTAACACCAAAGGTACATTTGACTAGATTCAACTTGAGCTGGTATCTCCATAATCTTTCAAAGAGCTTTATGAGATTAACAACACGAGCTTCACTTTCTTGAGACTTAGCTATCATATCGTCAATATATACCTCTATCTCTTTATGCATCATATCATGAAAGAGAGTGACCATCACCCTTTGATATGTGGCACCAGCATTCTTTAGCCTAAAGGTCATAACTTTATAGTAAAATGTGCCTCATATTCTCATGAATATAGTTTTTTCCATATCTTCACGAGCCATTTTGATTTGATCCATTTTGATATGATTATAGCCGAAAAACCCATCCATGAATGAAAAAGTGGAATGCTTAGTAGTGTTATCCACAAGGATATTAATAAATGGCAATGAAAAATTATCCTTTGGGCTAGCCCTATTTAAATCTCGATAGTTCACACACATCCTAACTTTTTCATCTTTCTTAAGAATTGAGACTATATTGGCTACCCATTCAGAGTACTTGCTACTTCTAAGAAACTAACATCAAATTGCTTCTTTACTTCCTCTTTTATCTTCAATAACATTTTCGACTTCATGCGTGTCAACTTTTGCTATATTGATCGACACTTTTATTTTAAAGGCAATTTATGCTCAACCATATCTATGCTAAGTCTTGGCATATCCTGATAGGACCATGCAAATATATCCATATATTTTTGTAACAAATTCATGAATTTTTGTTTCTCGATCAATGATAATGAAGTACCAATCTTAACTTCTTTTTTATTCTCACAATCTCTCAAATTTAACAAGTCAATTGATTCCTAATATGGTTCTATAATTTTCTCCTCTTATTCTATCCATTTTAACAAATCCTGAGGTAAATCATAATCTTCTGAATCAACATCATTATCAAGCTCGTTAATGTGAATCGAATTTTCAAAATCAAACCCGATGCTATTGTCTTGGTTATCTATAATGTTCATTATTAGAAAACCTGAAAATAGGTATAATCATAAAGAAATGTATATACTGATCTTGGCAAGGGTAAAGAGGATAGCAATGAAAAAGGAAAAAAATGAAAAATAGAGAACACGGTATACGTGAAATGCATTGCATCCATCATTTTATTAAGGCAATGAAATAAGCCCATACATTCAACCTTCGTATGCTTTTGGGTAGAAGCAATTGAGATTTTTGAGTTAAAAGGTTTAAGGATAACAAAACGGTACATCATTTCGGGTCTCTTAACCTAGAAAAAAAAAATCTCTTTATCCTGCATCACTTCTTCATTTGCATCAACTTGAAATTGAAAGAAAGCTTTATCTAATCCTATTACCGGTTCCCTTTGTTTAGCCTCCGTTGACTTAGGATAGACATGCCCAACTGAACGAAAGGTTTCATACAAATAAGGGAACACCATTTTTCTATCAATCGAATCTTACCCTTTGAGGCATGCCATTCTCTTTTTTTTCTCCAGCATTACGTTCTTTCTATCAGTAGTCGTAGGCCTATAACCTAACTCTCATATTTTTTTTATTTTCAACTGAGCATGGTGCTCTTACGATTTCTTGTAGAGCTTTTCCTAAACCCTGCCCGGCTCATCAACCTTTGCTAGCAATCTGTTTGATCATCATATTTATAGCTTTTGACAATTGAAGGATCGGTATCTTTGACCCTTCTCTGACGTAAGTAGCATTTACTATTTTAAAAGCTCTGAATGAACATTAGATCGCTTCTTCTACCGCCTTAACGTATGGAATAGTTAAGGTCTTTGTTACCAATAAATCTTTGTCACCATCCACATAGACTTGTTTTCCTTTTACGATGAATTTTATCTTTTGGTGTAGAGATGAAGGTATAGCTCCGATCGTGTGAATCCAAGGTCTTCCCAGTAGACAACTATATACAAAAGTTATGTCCATTACTTGAAATATGACATTGAAGGTACAAAGATCGATCTGTAATAGGATCTCTATATCACCAATTATCTCTCTTCATGTTTCGTCAAACGCTCTTATAATCATATGACTATTTCATATGTAAGAGGGGTCTACCAAAAACTTTGACAATATCATCAGAACATAACATTAATAGATGATCCATTGTCAATCAGCACTTTGGCCATAATGTGGGACTTGCACTTGACAGTAATATGCAAAGCCTTAACACTACCTCATCTTTCTGAAGGTATTTCATCATCATTGAAGGTGATGAAATTCAGGACTATAATATTCCTAACTATGTGATCTACCTTTTCAACATAAGTGTTATGCTTGACATAAGCTTGGTTGAGTACTTTTAGCAAAGCATTTTTATGTGGCTCAAAATTCAACAGTAGTGACAGTAAAGAAATACTAACTGACAATTTGTTTAGCTGATCAACCATACTGTACTTACTATGCTTAATGATATTTAAAAACTCACAAGCTTCTTTTTCTGACATCTGTTTGTTAATCTGTACTTTTGAGTTTACCACCAATTGAAAATCTTGGCTTTCCCTTGTGTCTTCTTCTTCTATCTTACCTTTTCTTTTTTTAACCCTTTCTGACATTTCGAGAGTGTAAATTCGATCACTTTGAGTCATTTTTCCTATTCTCGCTATATTAGCAGTATTCTCTATACTTAGATTATTCGAGGTCACATCAAGCTTTCGCATCATCATATCATAATCATATCTCTATGGGACTATTTTGTTAGTTCGATAAAGGAATGGACTAGAGATATAAATGGTCATTGGTGTCCTATAAGAGGGGATAGCTTTCTTAGTTATGGGCTTTAATTTCTTATCATAGTAGACAGTGAGAGGTTTGGGGATAAAAGACTTGCCAAGATACTTGTTAGCCACTATATTCACACTACTTCCATCACATTCATCATAAAACTTAATGATGGCCTCATCCATTAAGCTTTGCAATATTCGTTTAAAGACTTTACAACATTGGATCGAATGTCCAACCTATCTTCTGTGGTACTTATAAAAATGGTTGAGGTTTTCATGACTTCTATTGCTATTCAAAGATATCGATTAAATCATGCCTGTCTCATATAAATAGTCATACACCCATTCAAAAGGGGTCTTTACTTTTTTCACAAATTTTTTAATCCTCATATCTTTTCCCTTACCCACCATATTAATTTTTCCTTCGATGTAATCTGGCAAAGGGTTTCCACTGACACTTGGCTTGAATTTGGTGTCAAAAGTTAAGAGCTCATCATTTATCAAACCTTGCATTTTATATTTAAATGTCGTGTAATTTTCAGTAAAGTATTCTGTAACTCCATAATGATAATCGCATTTGACGTTAGGGTCATACCAACTTGGATAAAGTGGTTTTAATGGTTTCATGTATGAAAGAGTGATAAGATGGCCTCTTACCAATTAAAGGTACAAATCGATGTAAAATATGAAAATTGGATCAAAATGAGGTCTTTCTCAATTGTTATTATTTTGTGGGTTTCTTTGATTGTTATTTTGGTGGGTTGGTTGGGTGAATGGTCGAGTTGGAGGTACGAAAGTGTAATTAGATGACTAAGGGCTAAAGCTTGGTCTGGACAGTGTTTGTTAGGGTGCTTAGTAATGATATGGTTGTTGAAAATTTTGGTTGGTGGTAGGGTAGTAAGGAAGGTATGGAGGGTTTGGATTATATGGGATGAAAGGATAGTGTAAGGGATTTCTATGAGTGACAGCATGTGTTTCCTACTCTTTCTTTTTTGAATTTGTTGTTTTCTTTTTGAGCCCTTCAATTTTGTCACTTTTGATAGCGTTCTCTATCATCTCTCCTGAGATTATCATGTCAGAAAAGTTTTTCGTGGCATTCCCCACCAACCTGTCATAGCATAGGGCTTTCAGCGTATTGACAAATAACACTGTTGTCTCTTTTTCACTCAATGGTGGCTGGACTTGGGCCGTTGCATCTTTTCACCGATGTGTATATTCATTGAAGGTTTCTGTTGATTTTTTTCTATATTTTGTAATGACAGCCTATCAGGGGCTGTATTAAAGATATGCTTATACTGAGCAATAAAAGTTTTGGTCAAGTCTTTTCACGTATGGATTTTACTTCGGTCTAACTGTACGTACCATTTTATTATCAAACTAGTTAAACTATCTTCGAAACAGTGTATCGGGAGTTTGTCATTATAGGTATGACCTGTCATCTTTCTACAGAACATGGTAATATGAGTAGAAAGACATTTTGTTCCATCGTATTTTTTAAAATTCGAGATTTTGAATTTTGATGGGATAACCAAGTCAGACACCAGGCTTAGCTCATTAGTGTCAATAACCCCATAGATGTCATTTTCTTCTACTGTTTTGAGCCTCTTTTCAAGTTAATCATACTTGTTTCATATTTTTGAGTTTATAACAGGCTCTAACATCTCATGAGACTTTTCTTGTTCAATCTGATCATCAAGATTTGTACCATGGCGAGATCAACTGGGATAAGTCTCAAGTTAGTATTTAAATGGGTCAATTGTTGACTTGTTGAATGATTGATATAGGGGTATGTTACACACTTGGTGGCCATATGTGTATACCCCGAGGAGCTTGAACTTGAGCTTGAGGCGGGGTAAATCTCGGAAGGTATAATGGTTCCTCCATATTAACTTTTTCCCCAGTCCTTGAAACGTCAGCGACTCCTTTTCCTTTTAATGAACCAGACAACAGTTATCTTAACTTAGCCATTTATGCTTCGATACTTTGTTGAATCTCCATCACTCTTTCTCATATCTTTTATTGTGTTTTTTTGACCTTTTCAAATATGGCTGCATTTTTTTCCTCTATAACTTGAGTCTGAGAATGAGTATTATATCTATGCGAAATTGACTGACTTAGATTCCTCGACTTTGCTATCTTTGAACCTTAGTTTATTAATCCTGAATTAGATTGCATGATATAACATCATTGTTATTGTTGTTTGTATTTGCCTTTATTAAAATGCATGCATGAAATGAATGTAATGCAAATTGGGGTATTGTTTTGGATCAATAGGAATAAAAAGAAACTTTCATTAACCATGGGAGTCTTTATACATCATCCGATCATCCTTGCATTAAAACCATAAAAACATTTAATTTGAGCATATTGCTCCCTAGCTTCACACAAGAAATTCAATAATCTCTGACTATGGCCTTAGGTCGGTACAATCTCTCATTCTAGTTCTTCCACTTTTTCGAACAACTTTATAAATTTGAGTAGTCAAATGTTTGATGTATTGCTGTCTCCCTAAATTTTCTGCTCTCCACATCTCTCAAGCACCCACTTTCACATTACAAGTATGGGTCCAATAATCCTCCCTCTCTTACCATTCATTCAAAATCTTATCTATGTGGCTTTGATTTTTGGTCAACTGAAGCTCCAGACTCATTAATTCTTGCTCTAAAGCTTTTTTCTCACTCTGTAAATCCGAATTCCTATTTTGTTCTTTCCTTAGTTCAGCCCTTAGCTTCTCACTTTCTTTTTGGCACCTTGCTACCTTTTCAGAAGTTCTTAAAAATTTTTCTTTTCATTCATGCTATTATTTGGTAAGTGCAGAGATCACTTTCTTATTTTCTCGAGCTTTGTTCTTCCAATACTCCACCATTTCTCTTAATTCTTCCATGTCTTTTTTGGATCCCTTTGAAGGTCTATTGTCCAACCTCAATTTCTTATTTTCTTGATGCAAATTTTATAGATCTTCTTTCAATACCTTTTGTTTCTTGGTCAACTTTTGTACTGCATCATCTTTTATCATCAAATCATATCTCAGTTGGTTAGCCTGATCCATCATAGCCATATTCTCTTTTTCTAACTTTTTTCTTTTAATCTCAAACTCTTATTGGGCAATCTCAAAAGTAGACAATACTGAAACTGAAATAAGAGTTAGCAACTTTTCTAAAACATCGGTTGGTAGAGGCCTAATTTCATTAACCCTTTTCATCCTTCATGCAAGGTAACCTTTTGTAACATTATCTGCAAATCTAGCTAGGCTCATTTGGTTGACCTATTTCTATGCTTTGATGATTTCACGAACCTCTTTCACCTAACCAAGTGTCCCATAATCAAACTCGAGTAAACTGAGTCTATAAGTCATAGGGATGAACTATTGTGAGTCATATTTTCTTTGAACCATAAGAGGTACATAACTCACTACCCCCCACATTCCTAACAAAGGTACCCATGACTCATCTCCACAACTATACAAGATGGCTATAGAAAGCATCCATGGTGCCCTCCATGTTACATCCTCACTAGTGAGCTCTAAAAAGAATGACATCCACTGACCTTTTTTCTAATCTCTCATCCATTCTTTAGCAACAAACTCCTTGATGGGAACAAAATGAACAGAGAATGGTCGAAACGATGTCTTTTCTTTTTCCCAAAAATGACTTCTAAGCTAAACAAAAAGTACTTGAACACACCCTATAAATCACTCATCACCTTTCCTTCGACAAAAATTAAGTGATCTAACAGTTTTTGCCAAAATAGTTGGTAAAGGGTTTATACTTTTATCCAATTGCTCAAAAAATTTCAACCACTGATGCTTCTATATGTCCTAACACCTTAGGAAATAGCAACAATCCGTACACGACCAAATCAAACATATCCAACCCTTGATCAATATCAATATATTTTTTTATATACTCAAATAGAAAAACTGATGAAATAGTCTCAACCCCATTCTTTTCCTTCTTGTGCTTGTTTATCTCCTCAACCCTTACTTGCATGATCTTGGCTAACTTCTTTCTATATCCGATAATCTTATGCTCCTTCCAATAAATCTTATCTTGATTTGTAGACTCTATCCAGAGTAAAAATGAATATTTTGCAATCGTGGGAGTTAAGTTTTCTTGGTTGAACACAAAGCATCGATAAAATGGATCCCAAAATTGTATTACGGCTTTCATAAGCTGTTCATCAATCTTTACCGACATAAGTAATGCCATATCCCCGTATTTTTTAGAAAAAGATTCTTTTCTCTCTGTTTCCCACTATTTTCAAATAGCCTTCAATTTTGATGTGTCATTTTAACTGAGATCCATTTACACTAACTATGGCAGCATTGATATATGACCATCTACTAAACAGTCTCATTCTTTCTCTTGAGTATTTTTTGATTGGCTCTTAACCTCTAAATAGCTTTTGCATAATGATGACATCCCTGAGTTTTCTTGAGAGTTTTTCTTGTTGAAAATTGATCCAAAACAATACCCTTTTAAGAAATGTGATACCTATACGATGCATGTAACAAAATTGAAAGAAATAAAAGAATGAAACAAGTCAATATTTTAAATAAAATAATTAAATAAATAATAAACAAGCATAGTATATGACAAAATAGAATATACATAGTGTCCTAGTTTTAGGTAATTCTCTAAAGAAGGACATCATGGCTCTATCCAAAGGCTAGGCTTTATGGCTCGCTATATGCCAGGTTAGGATTTATGCATCTAAAGGTTCCCAGACTATTCCTCACATCATTGTCTTTTATAGACTAGTAAAGTTCCCCGATCCTTACCTACTATAGGTTACTGACAGAAAGGGTTCAATTTAAGTAAAAATGTTTCGCTAGCAAATGTGGAGATTATCATTTCACAAGAACGTAGTTACTTCGCTTCCTCTTAAAAGGAATAGAGCTTGGGTCTAGAGCTCATGTATGTAAGTGTATATGCTAAAGTACGTAAAGTTACATATTAATAAGAATATCATAAACATAAAATCAAAAACAAGATAACAACTAACATACAATTTATCCTATTCATTAACGTGTACATATGTAATTTTTTTTAAATGGGATGAAATTAAATGTCAAATAAAACCGATTAAATTCAACAATTCTTAATAGCGCATAATTAAAAATTTTAGCTTAACTCTAAAAAAATCTCCAGTTGAGTCACCAAGCTGTCGTAACGGTTTTAAGACCGCTAGAGGTAACAAATTTTAAAATCAAGAAAATAAAAGAGAGGTCACCACCAATCTATTTTAGGGTGTAATTGGTCACCCAAAAGCTTATCTTTTTAATAAAACTATAAAAGTGGGTTTAAAGTTTATCAAAAAAATAAATTTCAGTTTACGAAAAACTAGGTTAGGCTTGAAAGTCGGTTACGTGTGGGGAAGGATTAGCACCCCCACAATGTCCATAAATTGGTACCATTTAGTTATGCATTATTTTCAATGTTGGATAAAATGGTTTCAATTTGAATTTAATAATAATCCCTTTCATTTGAAAAAATAAAATTTTTTTACTAAAGCTCTTTATTTAGGAATATTAAGAAAATCTTTAAGTTAAAGAATTATCTTCAAATTCTTTAACATCTAGGCAGAATTTAAAATAACTTTTTCGTTTAAGATCTAACACAACAATCCTTAAAATGAAATAACATTCTTTATATAAGATAATTGTTAGTAACTCTCCAACATCTAGGCAGAGTACCAAGAATTATTTCCTTCAGAATGTTATTTTTATTTTACAAATGAAATTTATTGTCCTTTTTTATTATAAAATGTTTTATCATCAAATAGTAAATAAAAATTAAAGATAGAAGAATGCAGACAATTACCGATGATAACACGCTAACGTATGTATACTAATGAATGTCATGTAAGATGAAATGCAATTTAAAAATTTGGCTCTTAAGTATAATGAGACCACCCCAACTCTTCAACATCTAGGCAGAGCTTAGGTGCGAGTCTTTATATTTAAGATCCCATTTTATTACTATACTTTGTATTTAATAATCCCATTATTAATGCAAATTAAGAATTCGTGTGAAAAAGACTTAATGAAACAAAGTTTCCTAAATACCCCATCATCTAAGTGACATTTAGGAACAAGTCATTTCATGTGAGATTTTCACACGTATCCTTAAAGTTTCAAAAAAGATTTAGGGTATAGGTTTATGTTGAGGTTTCAAGGCCTATATAATTTTTAGGTAATGATTAGGGATTGTGTGCTAAATTTAAGGTTTTTTAGAAATTTAAATTTTAAGATTTTGGATTTTAGGGCTTGGGATTTGGATTTTAGGGTTAGAGTTTCAAAGTTTTTGATTTTGGGGTTTAGGTTTTTGAATTAGGGGTTTGAGGCTCGGTGTTTTGGTTTTAGGATTTAATTTCGAGGTTTATAGGGGTTTTAAGGTTTAGTTTTAGGGTTTTGAGGGTTTAGGGTTTCAATTTCGGGGTGTATTTTATTATTATTTTAAAAAAATGAACATCTCTAAAAATCTCCAACATCTAGGCGGACTTTCGGACTAAGTTCGATTTTTATGATTTTTTTTAAAATTATTTTAAAGACATATTTTTTTTATTTTTATATAAAAAAACTGTTTAAAAAAAGTCTTTTTGTGAAAACTTATTATTAAAATATCATTAACTTATTTAGCATTTTTTATAATAATAATTCCTCAACATCTAGGTGAAATTATTATTATTTAGAACACGATTAAGTTTCCTCCAACATCTAGGTAGGAAAAAACTTGTTTTATTGTTTTTATAATCAATTTATATATTTTTTATTATTATTTATTTTATTTAATATTTGTGTTAAAAAAATATGTTAACGAATTCAAAGGATCTAAAAGAACATTCTGGAGCTTTCTTAATTGTTTCAACATATAATACGGTAGAAGGTTTAGTCACCAATAAATCTTCTTCACTAGCAATAATGATCACCTTTTCATCAATTATGAATTTCACTTTCTGATACAAAGTGGAAGGAACAGCTCTTGCCATGTGAATCTATGATCTTTCTAAAAGACAGCTATAGGAATGAGTGATATCCATGACTTGAAAGACTATATCAAAAGTACATGGTCCAATTTGGATTAGCAGCTCGATGTCGCCTACCACTTCGCGACAAGTCCCATCAAAAGCCCTCACTATCATATGACTTGTCTTCATGTAAGACATGTTAGTTAACTAGCAATCTAGATAGTGTAGTCATAGGCATGACATTCAAAAAAGATCTATTATCAATCAGCACATTTGCCAGTGTATGGTCCTTGTATCTTGTGGAGATATGTAAGGCCTTAGCATCACCTCTGCCACCAGGTGGAATTTCATCATCACTAAATAATATATAATTTGCCTCAGTGATATTTCTCATTATGCGATCAAGTTTCTCCATAGTTATATTATGAGCTACATAAGCCTCGTTGAATACTTTGAGCAAAGCATTTCTATGAGGCTTAAAATTTAACAATAATGAGAGCATAAAAATTCAAACTGATAAGCGATTCAATTGTTCCACCACACTATATTCATTGTGCTTAATAAGTTTCAAGAACTCATAAGTCTCTTTTTTTGTAACAAAATTTTTACATTCTCGACCTAAGACTAGGGCTGGGTGAGTCTCTTGATCGTTGGACAATTTATTTTTTTTTCTAAGCTTATTTTTTTTTGTTTTTTCTTTTCGTGCTCTCTCAAGTGCTTCTGGAGTATAGCATCACCTACTTTGAGTTATACCTGCTACGTCAGTTATGTTTGCTATGCTTGCATCACATGAACTATATTGAAGAGAATCACTATCCGAACCTTGTGATATGATATTACAATCATATTTCCAAGGGACTGCCTTATATGATTTGTACGAGAATGGGCTAGGGACCTCAATTGTTACCTTTAGCATAGTTGTACAAATTGGTTCACTAATTTTAACACTCAATTTTTCATTATAAAAGATCGTGACAGGCTCAAAATTCATATGAACTAGCTTATTAACCTTAACACTCAATTTTTCTTCATAGAAGATGGTAACAGGCTCAAAATTCATTCGATACCCTACTTTTGGATGAGTTTTTTGTCACAACATTCATTGAACTTTCTTCATGTTCTTCATAAAATTCAACCAAGAAAGAATCCATCATTCTTTGTAACTCCTATCGAAATGCTTTACAATCTTGAAGTGAATGACCAACTATCCCCATATGGAATTCACAAGTGTGATTTGAATTATATGAGAAATTTTCATCATCTGAGTTTTCAAGTATTGGATGAATCATATTTACTTTCGCGAGGGTATCAAATATTTCATCCATAAGGGTTCTGATCTCGCTTACTTTTCTTTTAATATTTTAAGTTGTTTCATTATTTAAAGCATTTATTAATCTTCCACTATGATTAGGTAATGGATTGGCCTCCACACTTAGTCTGGCCTTAGTTATGAAATTTAAAATTTTGTTATCAATCAAGCTTTGTACCCTATGTTTGAAAGTCATACAATTTTTCAGGGAGTGACCCTGAATTCCATAATGATAGTCACAGGAAGCTTCAGGATCATACCACTTTGAATATAAAGGTTTCAAAGGCTCTATGGGTTGTCAGGCCACCAAGTGTTTCTAGAATAACTGAAAGACTAATTCTATGTATGTCATAGGAATTGGATCAAATCATTGTTGCTCTCGACTATTTTAAGGTTTTTTTCAATTAAAATCTATGGTATTTGACTGAGGGGAAGGTCGTGGTGAATGTTCTCAAAGATGAACATTGGCTTGAAAAGTAAGTGTCTGGGTTTGCATTAGTTGGTAATGGTATGGATTTAGGGAAATGTTAGAAATGGTTGGGTAAGAAAATTGGTATACAGGATATGAATGGTATGGGATAAAAGAGTCTTGGTTTTGATTTTTCATTAGTGATAGCTTGCAC
The DNA here is from genome assembly GCF_047325235.1 of Durio zibethinus. Classification (NCBI taxonomy): domain Eukaryota; kingdom Viridiplantae; phylum Streptophyta; class Magnoliopsida; order Malvales; family Malvaceae; genus Durio; species Durio zibethinus. The sequence continues at coordinate 2,131,124 of NC_143187.1, read as the reverse complement.
TTCTGCTTTTTTCTTCTTGGATGGTCCTCTTTTCTTTGATCCAAAAACATCACTTTCATCAATCTTTCCATTTTTAATGGCATTTTCTATTATCTCTCTCATAATCACCATATTTGTAAAGTTTTTCATGGCATGACCAATGAGCCTATCATAGTATGGTGCTTGAAGAGTATCGATGAATAAAATAGTTGTTTCTTTCTCGATGAAATGAGGTTAAACCTAAGCGACAACATTTCGTCATTTCTAGGCATATTTTTTAAAATTTTCATTAGCTTTTTTTTCTATGTTTTGCAAGGACAATCTATCTGGAGCCAAGTCTATGACATGCTTGTATTGAGTAATAAATTGTTTGGCTAGATCTTTTCATGAATGAATAAGACTCCTGTCTAATTGAATATACCATATGGTAGCAGATCTAGTAAGACTATCCTGAAAATAATGGATAAGCGACTTATCATTATTTGTATGCCTAGTTATTTTTCGACAGAACATAGTGATATATGCTTGAGGGCATTTGGTTCCATCATATTTTTCAAATTTTGTACTTTAAACTTTGGTGGGATTACCAAATCTTGAACCAAGCTGAGTTCACTGGCATCAATTGTATAAAAAATATTTACACCTTTCACAGCTTGTAGCTTTTCTTCCAAGAAATCTAACTTTTGCTGTGCTTTTGTATTCTCAGATTGTTCGGGCATGCCTTTCTTTAGTTTCTCCTGTTATTTTAGGTCATCTAAATTTGGGACCATAATGGGTTCAATATGACTTGCCCCAATATTTAAACCAACATGTCCTTGACTACGTGGTTGAACCGTGAAAGGAGGTAAATTAAATTGAGCTTGTGGCTGCCTTTTAGGCTATGTCATTTATGGATGCATTTAATAAGAGGTTTGAGCATAGGGTGGAGTAAACCCTGGTGGATATAACGGATCTTTCCTATCACTGGTATTTTTTTGGGCTTGAGGCTCTTTATTAGTGGTCACTTCTTCAACTACCCCTTTTTCTTTAATCATTTTCCTCATCATGTCCATCATTACAGCCATTTCTTTACGAGTCTCTTCTTGAGTTCTAGTCATTTGTTCTATCAGCTCTTGTTGAGACCTAATCATTTGCTCTTGCATATCAAATTGAGCTTTTTCTATCTTTTCTATTCTAGATGCTTGCTCACTTTTCATGATTTTAACTTGTGAGTGAGTGTTGTAACGACGAGTGGTCTGATTTATGTTCTCTTGATGGCCTAACTATCCTTGCACCTGATTGAGTTAAAAAAAACTCTTTGAGATTTATTATTTTAAGGTCTCTTTCATTTTGTGCATTTTTTTAAAAATGAAACACACATATGATGCATGAATGCATGAATGCAAATGATGTGCTTATTATACATCCAATATTTGTAAAAGATTTTAAGCCTGAACTTGAACCACCATATCATAACTTCACATTATCTTTACTAAATACTTTTTTCATTACAATGTTAAAATTTTCAAAAGAAGCACCCTATATGCTTAAACTGCTCATAAGCATTCTATAAAAAATTGGTCAAGCATTGGCTATACTGTCCTAGGTAAACCTCTTCTTTCATTATTTAGCTTCTTGGGCCATGTCTCTTGCTTTGAAGCTGACTTCTCTTATCTGTTCTACTAGGTGAGTGGCTTAAAATTCTTTCAACTGATATTTTTCCTTTCAATACTATGCTCTATGTTCAAATTGATCTTATTCCTCTCTCAAAACTTGAATGGCTTTACGTCAATAATGTATTTGCTGTTTCAAGTCATCTATAAGACCTTATAGTACCTTTTTTTCTTCCACAGATTGACTGAGCTCTTCTTCCTTAGATAATAAATTAGACCGAAGCTATTCTACATTGTTTTTGGATTTTTCAAGCTCTGTAGTTTTTGTGGCGATGGACTTATGCCAGTTTTTAAAGATCTTTTCTTGTTCTTTTTCAAGCTTTTGAGATTTTGCTTTACTCTTATCAATCATGTCTTTCTACTTATTAATCTCATGCTGAAATTTCTTTTTTTCAAGCTCTCATATTTTTTTTTTCTGCTTCAAATTTACACTTCATAATTTTCATATCCTTAGGAATCTTTTCACAATAGGTGTTTTTTCGATGGCATAGTCTGTTTTCTTTAAGACTAACTTTGCTTATGACCCATTGACTTCTTTATATCAGATATTCATATGTGGCTTTATCTGTATATCCCCTACGATCTACTTTTCGAGTCTACTTCCACTCTCTGATAATCTTTTTTATCTTTTCTAAAAATCATGATTCCTTAAAAGAGAATTCCAATTCTTAAAGCCTATAAGTCAATAGGACAAATTACTCTGACCCTAATTGTTGATGAACTAGTGCTAGAGCATAGCTTATACCTCTTCACAGTCCTAAGAGTGGAACCCATGGCTTGTCACCACACCTATATAACATGGCTTCTCGTGACATCCATGGGGCTTTTCATATAACCTGAGCACTAGTGAGATCTTGCAAAATTAATACCCACTCTTACTTGGTTTTTGATTCTGGCCACTCGATATTATAGCATTTTGCAATTGGCTTTTTTTTTATTACTATAAGTAGGATGAAATTTACCCATAGGATGTTGAAAATGACTTTTTACCCAAATGTAGAGTAATTGTACACACCCTATGAACCGTCATCCTTTTTTTTGGTAATAATTCAATGATCTAAAGGTCTCTACTAGTATAGAAGAAACATGATTGATTTTATTGTCCACCTACTCGAGAAAGTCAATCACTGATACCTCACTGTGCCCCAGGACCTTCGAAATGATGATCAAGCAATAAATTACCAAAGTTATCATTCTTATACCTCGTTCATTTTCTAAGTGCTTGATGATGTAATCACGTAAGATTTTTCAAGGGATGCAATCACTTTTACCTTTTGTTTGGATATACGAGTTCACATTCTGAGTGGGGACCTCATCATACAGGCGAGTTTCTTTCGAGACCTAATTTTTGACCTCACCAATAGATTTTGTCTGGGTTGGGAAGATGCAACCATAATAATGTAATATATTCTTTGATCATTGGGGTCATATCTATTTCGTTGAATATGAAACATCTGTATGTAGGATCCCAAAATTGAACTAAAGCTCTTATCAACTGACTTTCCATAGGCACCTCAACCAATGAAGCAAAATGATCGTATTTTTCCTCAAAAGCCATTTTCCTAGAAGTTATTACATAGCGCTAGATGTCGGCCAACTCAGAGATGTCATTTTGTTGAAGTCCCAAATTTCTTCAAGCAAAATTTCTTGTTCAGATTCTTTCAAACAATTTTTCATTCTATTTTAGGCTTCTCATGATAAAGCTATCACCACGTTGGTCTCTTTACATACAGTGAGCTTTGAAGCTAAAAACATCATGATGGTGTTTCTAAAGTAAGACTAAAAATCTTCTTATTGATATTGGCATATTGATAAGCACATCCCATATGCAAGTGTTTATGATGATGCATGATCATGAAACAAAAGGAGATCAAAACAAAATAGGGTTAGTAATCACATTAAAATAAATATTCTCTCATGTTTCCTAATTTAGGGTATAATAAAAAATGATATGGCCCTATCTAAGGTTAGTTTCTTAAGGTTTACTATATGCATGATTTGGTAATTAACATAGGCTAAAAAGGTTCCCAAATTGATCCTCAATGTTGTCCACTCTGGACTAGTAAGGCCCCCAATTCTCACCTATAACGGGTTGCCGATGGAAATGGCTCAAGAACCTCACGAAATCGTAGGTACTCTATTCCCTCCTAAAAAGGAATATATTTGGGAGCCCGAGCATAGAGCTCATGCATGAATGTAAATGTGCACGTGTGTGAGGGAATGTAACAAATAAAATTAACAATATAATTAGCAATAGTATAACATAATAACATATCACAACCAAATGAAAAAAGATTTAATATTCGAAGATAAGATAAGAAATTAAAATTAAATATCTAAAAGACCATGAAATCAAAATTTGGATGATGCATGTTTAATTTTTTGGCTTGACTTTCAGGCATTCCTAATGGAGTCGCTAAGCTGTCGTAACGATTTTTCGTCTAGGGGTACTCGATCACTAAACCTGGTGAAAATTTTTGGAGTCGTCACCAATCTTTTTATAGGGTATGATTAGCCACCAAAAATATTATCTTTTATTAAAAAATTTTAAAATTAATTAAAACTGACTAAAATAAGTTTAGGTTTGCATAATCAGGACTAGGTTTGAAAGAACGATTATGAGTGAGAAAGGTATTAATACCTTTACGTTGCCCATTTGAAGAACTGTACCATTTAAACATGCGTAATCTTATAATTTTGATAACGATTTCTTTTTTTATTTAAGTTTAATTTCTTAAAATTTATTTTAAAACATTTTTTTCTATTATGAAATTAACATTATTATTATTATTCCATATTCTATAAATTCTCCAACGCTTTGGTGGAATTTATAGAAAATCATTATTTAGAAAATATTTCAAGAAAATTGACAATTCACAAATTTTTCAAAACTTCATCATAAGATTTTAATTATTTGTTTTAAAAAAAGATTTTTGAATTATCACGACTCTTTGGTGAGTTTTTAAAATTTATTAAACAAAATTTAAGATTATTCTAACTCTTTGGTGAAATCCTAAAACATTTTAAATAAGTTTTAAAATTATCTCAATTTTAGCCAGATCCTAAATAAAATCATTTTTTTTTATAATTGAAGGAATTAATTAATTAATCTTTATTATGATTATTTTTAAAAAATTTATTATTTATTCTTTAATTATATTTTTTTTATAAAAAGAAATTTAGATTTTTTCGACTCACCGGTGAAATCTAAATATTAATCTCTTGTTTAACGAAAATCAAACTTTTTCAATTTTCTATTTTTTTTTTTGAAAAATTCAAGATATCAATTATTATTAATTTTATTTTTTATTATTGTTTTACATTGTTTAAATCAATCTTTATTTTAGTGAAAATAATTTTGGATTATCCCAACTCTATGGTAAAATCCAAAAAATTATTTTTATATTGCAATAATTAAAGAAAACTAAACTCTTTTTAGCTTTCGCTAAAAATTACATTTAAAAGATTCATTTAAACAATTTATTTTTTATTTGTCAATTTTTATTTATTTTTTAGCAAAAAGTATTGTTTTTAAATTATCCTAACACATTGGTGAAATTTAAATAATATTTTTGCTTGTAATAAAATTTATTTCCTTTAAATAGTTATTATTATTAAATTTTTTATTTATATTTTTTTAGGTCTTTATTTTATTTTAGTTTTATTTTTTATTCTATTTTATTTATTATTTTTTAAAATTTTTACCAATAATAATAATAATAATAATAATAATAATAACATCATAAGAAAATAACATAAAAAATAAAAAAAATAAAAGAAAAAATCTGCGAAATAGGTTGGGTTGACACACGGATTCTGCATGGGTCGGGTTTGGTCCATATGTCCAAAACGACATCGTTTTAAAGGGCCTATAAAAGGCTTGTTTCTGGTTTTTTTTTTATTTTCTCCTTTTCCCTTTCTCTTTCTACCCAAAGCTCCTCTGTTTAGAAAACCCAGCCCCTATGCTAGCCACTGTGGAGCCCAGTTTTCGATCGATTATTGCTATGCACTGATGGCCTGAAACTTCAATGGTGCTGAAAAATTTAAAGATCTCTATATTTTAGTGGCCAAAAAATTCAAATGGTCGTTGAAAAATTCAAATTTTTTCATGTTCCGATGACCTAAAAAAAATTTTAAAAAATTTTAAAAATTCCTCAGTGATCTTTTTCGCTTTTTAAACACCTTTCCAAGCCTAGATTTTTCAAAAAAAAAAAATCTACAACTTCCTAGATCGAGAATTTCATTCTTGGGAAAATTTTTTTTTATTGTTTGCTGTTGGTTTTTTTTTATTGTGTGTGTTCCCTCTTATTGTTCTTCTCTTTGTTATGTGTTTCTTGCAGAGATTAGCTTTATTTATAGAGCTTCTGAGATTTAAGATGCCAAATCTTCTGGGATCCTTTTGTGGAAAATTTAGGTATTTATCTGGTGACTTTTGGTCATTGAATTTTATGCTGCCATGTTAGGCAGTGTCAGGAAGAAATTTGGACTACTCTGGCAGCTTGATTTCGACTGCCAGAGTTGAAATCAAAGACTTTTTTTTTTACTTTTTTTCCTTTTTGTTTTAAAGATTAATAATAATAATAATAATAATAAACAAAATTATATAATAATAATAAAAAAAAGAACAAAATTGGTGCCTACAATTATGTTATTTAAATGACGATGAATCAGACTTGCTATTATATATAAACCACAGTGTCCCTTAAGTTATATTCTGGAGATAGGATTTTGGCTTTATAATTCATCTATTCAATCCAAAGGCATTGTTGCAAATAAAAATCATTTGGCTTTCTCGACTCACCGATGCCATCTGAATGTTGTCTAAGGCTTACAATCTTGTAAAAATAGGTTGTAATCTTACAAGCTCCATATACGTAATAATTTTAATTGATGAAAAGGCTTTTGTGTCTTAATCACAGTAGAATTGAACAATGATAATCAGAAGTTTACTCGCCTCATATCATTGCCTAGGCTTCCAATATGATCAGAATTAACATATTTTGTAATTGTAAGGTCATAAATTGAAAATATTTAACTAGAAGATCATGGATGTTCTCCTTTGTTTATTAATTTATGCAACAAATTCCTTTTCCCTTCAATCTTCTTTTGTAGAATTTAAATAATAAACCATATTGTCATCATCTTCAACCTATTGCTCCTAATTCTGTCTACCTTATTTTGCTCTCCTTTGTTGTTAATGTCCCGTACATCAAGTGTGAAACATCTTGCTACTTTTGTTATATTGTCTCTTATGATACTTCAGTGACAGGTGAAACTGTTCCATAAATAGAAACATCCTGTAGTCTACAACAATTGATCAGTTTTGAATAAGTTACAAGAAATCAAAACAGCAGATCCATTTCCTACATTGTTCATGCGGATGCAAAAGCCCCCATTACAAATATTAAAGCTATACTAAATCCCTTAAAGAATAGAAGTCTTGTAATAAAATGTGACAGACTTAGGATAATTAATAGCCATAAACACTCACCTTTTTTGCTTTCTAACCATTATTGCCACTTCTGTAAAGGTACAGATATAAAACTTGATGCATACACCTAATCATTCAACACAACTTTATAGATTTCCAATTTCATGATTCTCTAAAAAAGGGTTTAAGTGAAAAACATTTGAGTAGTTGCAATGGAATTGTTAAATCTAAATCATTCATGGAAAATGTGGAAAATTTTGTTGGGCTTGAAGCAATAAATAAAATAACACAAAAGTAATATACCACTATAAACCTATAATAATAGACAAAAATCAACAATGCAAGAAAAATAAAGCACACCAAGATTTATGTGAAAAACCTTCCAGTGTAGAGGAAAAAAATCATGGACCACCAAAAAAATCTCTACTATCAAATAATGAATACACAAAGTTCTTCTCTAGGTAAAACTAGAGCTAATCAACAACTAAAGAGACAATTGGAGAATTTTCACCAAAATAGATGACTTAACAAATACACCCCAAATTTGTTCCTAGAGAGCTTCAAACCCGATCTTCACTGTTCAGAATGTATAACTCTAAATCATAAACCTGTTGATAAAATTTTAGCTCAATCATATCACAAATCGACTTTCGTTTAACCAATTCTCTTTTTTCTTTTTTATTTTTCTTAGTTTTTCTTCTTTCTCTTGGTTTTGGGTGCTAACACATTCTTTTTCTCTATTACATAGCCCATCTTTTTTTGTTTAAGCCTTTATATAAGTAGGGCTCTCTTAGGTAAAAAAAAAAAAAAAAAACTTTAGACCTCTTAATTGGCCAAAACCAATGGGGCTGGACTTCACATTTCCTAACAATTTCTGCTTTTAGCCCCATTAGGAAGAGATTCATCACCATAACAGTTTCATTTAAAACTTATCTTAGCCAACAAACACATTCATACCAAGTTACTATAAAGCTCAAGCTTTTTTCTAAGAAGTATTTTAGTCAACGTATCTGCTATATTTTTATTAGTATGAACTTTTTTTAACAGCATTTGTTGTTCCTTAATTACTGAACATAACCAATGATATCTAACATCAATGTGCTTCATTCTAGCATGGTATATGGCATTCTTACTTAAATCTAAAGTATTCTAGCTATCATAAAATACCACATACTTTTTTGATTCAAACTTAATTTAAAAAGAAAACATTTTATCCAAAGCATTTCTTTACCTATTTTGATTGCTGCAATATACTTAGCCTCTGTAGTTGACAAGGCAACACACTTCTATAATTTAGACTGCCAAGAAATAGCTTTTCTTGCAAAAATAAACAAAAATCTTGAAATAGATTTTCTGCTATCAAAATCACCTGCTATATCAACATCAGTAAACTTTTCTAGAACTAATTATGAAATTTCATAACTCAAGCATATTTTTAGGTGCTCCTTAAATATCTGAAAATCTATTTCACTACTTTTCAGTGAACTTTTTTTAAATTAGAAAGAAATCTGCTTACTACACCAATTGTATACGTAATGTCAAGTTGTGTACAAATCATAAGATACATTAAAGAATCGATTACAGAAGAATAAGAAATACTAGACATAGCTAGTTGTTCTTCCTTAGTCACCAAATAATATTTCTTATTCAGATGAAAATGGTTGACAAGTGAACTGCTAATTGATTTGGCATGTTGCATGTTAAATATACTAAACACCCATTGAACATATTTTTCCCATGATAATCATAGCTTTTTAGTTCTTTTATCTCGGATAATATTCATACCGAGATTCTACTTTATTAGACCTAAATACTTCATGTCAAATGGCTTAAACAATTGTTCTTTCAACTTATGAACCATACCAGCATCTTGTTCCATAATCAACATATCATCAATATATAATAAAGAATTATGAAGTTACTATTAAAAATTTTTTTGACATACACATAACTATCTGTTGTCACTCTTTTATAGTTGTGGCTTACCATAAAAGAATTAAATTTTTTGTACCACTATCGTGAGCTTGTTTCAAGTCGTACAAGCTTTTTTTTAGTTTGCAAACTAAGTGTTCTTTCTCTTTTACTTTAAAACCCTCAAGTTGATCCATATAAATGTCTTCCTACAAGTCACTATACAAGAATGTAGTCTTGATATCAAGTTGCTTAAACTCAAGATTCAACCTAGTTGTTAATCTCAGTACTGCTCGAATGGAACTCATCTTCACAACTGGAGAGAATATCTCATCAAAATTAATGTCTGATTCTGAAAAAAATCTTTCACCATCAAACGAGTTTTGTACCTAACTAGTTTGTCGTCATCTTTTTTCAACTTAAACACTCATTTATTCTTTAATGCCCTTCTCCCTTTCGAAAGTTTAATAAATCATATGTATAATTTTTTCACAATGACTTCATCTTTTCTTGCTTTACTTTTAACCAATGCTCTTTGTTCAGAGTAGTTTGTACATCTTGAAAGCTCTTTAACTCTCTCTCACTGATAACTAAAATAAAATTTAAACTTGGATACCTAATAGATGGCTTGTGTTCTCTAATAGATCTCTTAGGTTGAGATTTTACATCACTTGATGTTGAAGGTAGCTTCCACTATTCAACACTCTCTGGTGAAGAAGACGATTCACCTTGCTCAACACTTTCAGGTAGAGATGATTGCTCTTTCTTTTTAAATTTGATTGCATCTGACTTATCACTAACTATGGCTGGCTTATTCATATCCACAAGTTCTGTTTCTTACTCATTTTCACTATTTATGACTATTTCCTATGGAATCTCTATCGGTGTTAAAATATCACACTCAATAATAACTTGTGTAGTCTTATCATTTTTTTCGAGGTTTGTTATGATTTTTTTTATGAAAGTCTACATCTCTGCTTCTGACTGTCTTTCTCTTCACTAGATCTCATACCATATAATCAAATTTTTCATCTCCATATCCTACAAACACACACTGCATGGTTTTACAGTTAAGTTTTAACCTCTGTTCTTTCGATACATACATGAATACTTTACACCTAAAAACTTTCAAGTGAGAGTATGAAGTATTTTTTTCTGTCCACACTCTTTCTAAAATGTCAAAGACCAAAGGAACTGATAGTGATCTATTAAGTAAATAATGAGCTGTGTTGATTGCTTCATCCCATAATGGTTTGGTAATTTTGTCATCCTCAACATACATCTGACTTTTTTCATAATGGTACAGTTCATTCTTTTAGCTAGACCTTTATGCTGCGGTGTTTTAGGTTTTATCATCTCATGCCTAATCTCATGTTTTGAACAGTATTCTTCAAAGTTTTTAGATGTGTATTCCCTACTATTATCAATTTGAATATACTTCAAAGGCAGTCCTGTCATCCTTTTCACCATGGCATAAAATTTTTGAAAATACTATAATACCTGACTTTTATTTTTCAACATATACACCTAAGTCTTACATAAATCATCATCAATAAAAGTAACAAAATACCTGCTACAACCCAATGACTTAACCTCAGTGAGATCACATACGTCAAAATAAATCAATTTCAATCTATTTTATTTTTTTTTTAGAACTTTTATGAAAAGAAACTCTATGATGCTTGTTAATAAACAATGATCACATGAATTGAGAGACATACATTTGGTCAAGGAATGAGAAACTGCCTTACCAAAACCTGTAACTCTTTCTCACTCATGTGTGCCAGCATCTTATACTACAAGTTTGCTGAAACATCATCCTCAACAACATTTATCTAGTTGCCGTTTAATTGCATCCATGTCTTATACATTGTGCAACATAATTTTTTTTTTGCAACTATCATAGATCCTTTAAGCATCTTTCACTACCCATTTTTGTATCTACTTTCATATCTTTTCTTGTCAAGAACATTAATAGTAAGCAAGTTCATTCTCATTTCTAAAATGTGTCTGACATCCCTTAAAGTTAACATGTAGCTTGTACTAGTTTATATAATAATATCACCAATCCCAACAATATGTGACACACTGTTGTTTTCGATCTTAGTGCAACCAAAGTCTTTTACTTTGTAAGTTGTAAACAACTCTCTCTTAGGAATACAATGATAGACTGCTTCTGTATCAACTATTCACTTAATGCCAGTATCACCAACATGATTACAATCACTATATGTACAAATCAAAATAATTGAATCACTATATGAATTCATTGTTGTAACATTATCATCATTTGAATTCTTATCTTTCTCATTTTTTCGCTCTTGCTTTAAGATTTTGTAGTATCATTTCATATGACATGCTTGACGATAATTGAAGCATTTTATTTTATCTTTGGATTTAGATCTATATTTAGACTTACTATAACCTTTTGAGTTCTTACCTCTATCAATGTTTCTACCTCTATTCTCTGTGACCAGAGCTTGATACCCAGAATCTAAATCTTTTCACTTTGCTTTTTCATTAAAATATTATCTTTTACTATCTCCAATGTCACTTTGTAATCAGAAGGTGAATTAAAAACAATCATAACTATAGTATTTCAGCTATCTGGCAATGAACACAAAAGAAACAACATCTTCATGTCATTATTCATGTTAAGCTCTATAGTAGTCAACCGATTAAATATATCTTAAAAATTACTCAAATACTCTATAATTGATCATCCATCTTTATACTGTAAATTTACAAACTTTTTAACATCTATAACTTTATTCATACCTGATTTTCTCTTATACAATGTTGTCACTTTTTTTCAAACAATGTGAGCATTTGTTTTATATGCTACATGATGGAACATACTAATATCAATTTATTTTCTGATTGTAGCCAACGTCTTTTTGCCTAACTTCTTCCAACTTTTGTCTTTAATATCTACTGGTTTAACTGAATTATCCAATATCGACTCATACAAATCTTTGTATTATAAATGATCTTCTATCATAGGCTTTCAAATTGAATAATTTGATGCTATCAATTTTATCATGGAACCTATATCACCTTTAATAATCTCAAACAGAATTTATTTTTGTTTTGGGCTGCTTCTGTATCAATATCCCAAAATAACCATTGCTCTTATATCACTTGTTGGGCCTGAAGTAATTAACACAATAACACAGAAGTAATATATCGCAATAAACCTACAGTAATAAACAACAATAAACAAATAATAATGCAGAAAAAAAATAAAACACATTAAGATTTACGTGAAAAATCCTCTAGTGTAGAGGAAAAAAATCACAGACCATCAGAAAAATCTTCACTATCAAATAATAGATATACAAAGTTCTTTTCTAGCTAAAACTAAAGCTAATCAACAACTAGAGAGACAATTGAAAAAATCTCACCAAATAAATAACTCAACAAATACACCCTTGATTTGTTCTTAAAGAGTTTTAAACCCGATCTTCATTGTTCAGAATGTAAAACTCTAAATCATAAACCTACTAATAAAATTTCAGCTCAATCGGATCATAAATCAACTTTCATTTAACTGACTCTTTCTTTTCCCTTTTCTTTTTTATTTTTCCTAACTTTTCTTTTTTCTCTTGGTTTTGATGCCACCACCTTCTTTTTTACTTTTATACAGCTCATTTTTATTGTTTAAGGCTTTATATAAGTAAGGCTCTCTTAAGTAAAAAAAAAAAAAAAACTTTAGACCTTTTAATTGGTCAAAACCAATGGGACTAGACCCACTCTTCCAAACAAACTTGACCTTCACAAGTTCACAACATACCCATTAATCCATTTTTTCTGTTAAAAAAAAATTGAAACAAAGGAAATACATACTCGTGCAATTCAACAGCATTTTATACCAAAAAAGCATAGCATATTAAAATGTTCATTTACAAAACTACACATATGAAGTGAAAGGACTAACTTCTTGGCAGAATCAGCAGCCTTAGCGGACACGGAGTGAGGGCCCTTTTCATCTTCTTCTTCGTACGTCCTTTACCTCACCCATCCTATTGTGTCTTTGTGGAGAGATGAGATAATATTATAAAATGAGGAAAATAAATTGGGCTCACTATCTCACCGTACTTGACTATGGAGGAAGGGTCCTTGAGGGTAATTATGAAGACATTTCATCATTCAAACTGAGATGTTCATATCCAAATTTCAAAATTTAACCACTATGGTACTGTTTTGAGAACAAAAACATTACGTTTTTCCATTAGTTTCATCTATGATCAATCACCCTCTGAACACCAATAGTGAATGATATATGCACTCAAGAAAAAACGTTTAATTGAGGCCATTTAGTTTAAATTTATGCCCAAATGTATGAAACGGAAAGTGAGCATAGTTCCAGACCTCCTCTTCACCGCGCATTTGACATTATCAGAGTTGATTTGGATACATGGAGAACTGTCACTGTGTCGTACATGTTGTTTTATTCACTGAATTTCTAGATGTCCAGTCATAAAACGGATAGACATTCAATTCATCACCTTTTTCAGTCTAAAAAGACGTCCATTTTTGTCCACAGACAGGCTGTAAGCACTTGAAGCAATAATGTCATTCACCTGTTTCTACATGAATGTCAATTAGCTCTGTACATGGCTTATATAGAATTTAGCCTCCTTTTTTGGACAAAAAGGAGTCATTAACAAGAATTTTATTTATCCAATCCCTGAAAAAGGTTACAACAAATCAAACAGATCCAAAAACTGATTTTCACTTCAGCTAGAACCCCATTTCCTACATTGTTCATGCGGATGCAGAAGCCCCCCCATTACAAAGATTAAAGCCATACCAAATCCCATTAGGAATAAAAGTGTTGTAATAAAATGTGACAGACTTGGTATAATAGCCATAGACACTCACACTTTCTGGTTTCCAACCATCATAGCCACTCCTGTAGAGGTACAGATAACAAACTTGGTATGTGCAGGGACCCTTTATTTGAAATGTATCAGTTGAACACCTCTCAAATGTCCTTGAGTATGGATCATCCAGCCTTGGTGCATACACCTAATTATTCAACACAACACCCTTTAACAATTTCATGATTCTCTGAAAAACGGTCTAAGTGAAAACGTTCATGGAAAACATTGAACAAAGGAGGCTAAGAATTAATAGTCAGAACAACAGTCAGGGCAATCTTTAGCAGCCCTCTTTTCCTACTGATTTTGTTTTGAATCATTGAAGGGCAATTAATGTATAGATCTGCGTTCCTTTAACGATTAATGATCATAGACAAACATACCTGATTTCCATAAGCATCACCAAATGCAAGACTAATCTGATCTCGTGTATAGGAAGTTGAAGAACAGCTTGTCCTTATGGAAACGGTGTAAGAGCAGCTCCCCACATTCTATGAATGAAGCATTGTAAAAGACTTATTTTAGACGTTCAAGGTAAAAAAATTCAGAAAAAAAACTGACACCTATTTGTCTTTTCCCTCACATACTTTGATCTGGGAAGATTTCCTGGAATTTCATAAACAGGCAAATTTATGACATCGAATTCCTACCAAGATTTGCTCAAAGAAACTCTAACTAAACAAAACAATCTAATACTCGAAGATGTTTTAAGGCATGGGTGGATGTTAATTACTTGTGAAAAGATATGTGAAAGTGGAAATCAATTGTACCTTGGTAGCATTGACCTTGAAGGATATGAGAGGCTCAGGCAGTGGAAGGATTCTATTGGCATCTGATAAGGTGAAGAAGAGGAAAGTCAAGGGTAGAAAAAAGATCACAGTTCTCATCATCTCCCCAAAGACAAATTTTTGTGAGAAAGAGAATCTAATATCTAAGAAGACAAGACGTCCTAATGGATATATTTATACTACGATTGATTTGAGCTTTCTAGCAATGAAGGGTAGATAAGTCTTTTTGGTAAAAGAATAATTATCACAACTTGCTATTCTTAACTTTTAATTGACTTTTTCATCCAATAATCCACCCAAAGTCTCCTTTTTGCCCTCCATTGTCTTCCACCTTTGCCACGTAACTCGCCCAGTTGGAAGGTTATTAATTAATAAGTTCCAAAATAGACAATGACAAATAATCCTATCTCATTCATGTGCCCAAAACAGAGTTTCACAAATTTTCTTCATTTTTGTCTGATAAATCTACCTACCATACTTGTGTTCACTGCCAGCTGTATGGGTGTGCTTTTCCCAATGGAATCAAGTCATTTTTTTTTTCCATCCCATTTTCTTTTTTTTTTTCCCTCTTCAGGGTGCTAAGATTTAAGATTACTTCTTAATATCTCGATCAAAATCCCTTAATACAGCTCAGAAATTCAATTTTTTACTCAAATATCACCCCACTCTTACCAATTAAGTTAAACCCAAGTTGCATGAGTAAATATTATCGTAATAATTTTGAAATCGTCAGGTATAAAATGTTTTAAATTTGATAAAAATAAAATAAAGTCGTTATTAATTTTTATTAGAGTGTGATTAATCACCTAAAAATTTATTTTTTTAATAAAATTATAAAAACGAGTTTAAAGTTTATCAAAAAGATAAATTTCAATCTTCGAAAAATTAGATTAGGTTCGAGAGTCGGTTACGTGTAGGAAAGGATTAGCACCTCCACAACACCCATAAATTAGTACAATTTAATTACGCGCTATTTTTTGTGTAGAATAAAAATAGTTTTAATTTGAAATTTAACATTAATTTCTTTTATTTGAAAAAGTAAAATTTTGTTAAAGCTCTTTATTTAGAAATATTGAGAAAATTTTAAAGTTAAATAATTATTTAAAAATTTTTCAACATCTAAGCATAATTTTAAAATAATTCTTTTCACTTAAGATTTAACATGATAATCCTTAAAATGAAATAACAATCTTTATAGAAGATAATTATTAGTGACTCTCCAACATCTAGGCAAAGTACCAAGAATTATTTCTTTCGGATTGTTATTTCTATTTTACTTTATAATATCACAAAAAATTTTTTTAAAAAGTATTGTTCTTTTTTATTATGAAATATTTTATCATCAAATAGTAAATTAAGAGAGAATAATACCGACAATTATCGATGATAACACGCTAACGTATGTATGCTAATGAATGTCATGTAAAATGAAATGCAATTTAAAAGTTGGGTTCGTAAGTATAATGAGACTACCCTGACTCTCCAACATCTAGGCAGAGCGTAGGTGCAACTATTTATATTTAAGATCCCAATTTACTATTATACTTTTTGTTTATTAATCTTATTATTAATATAAATTAAGAACTCATGTGAAAAACTTAATGAAATAGAGTTTCTTAAATACCCCATCATTTAGGCAGCATTCGGGAACAAACCATTTCATATGAGATTTTCACACGTATCCTTAAGGTTTTGAAATAGATTTAGGGTAAATGTTTAAGGTTTAAGTTTGGGATTTAATTAAAACGCGAATATCTCTAAAAATCCCTAATATCTTGGCGGACTTTCGGTGCAAGTTCAATTTCTATAATTTTTTAGAAATTAATTTAAGAAACATAATTTTTTTATAAAAATGATTTTTAAAAAAATTTATTTTTCTATGAAAACTTAATATCAAAAATATTATTAACTTATTTAGTATTTTTTATAATAATAATTCTCCAACATTTAGGCAGGAAAAATAAAAAAAATAAATTATATTATTATTATTTAAGTATTTTTAATATTTTTTAGTTATTATCCTATATTGTTCTCATTTTATTATTATTAAAAATAATTAGATATTTATCCTAATAAATTTAAACATTTTATCATGCATAAATATAAAAACTTAAAATAACAAAAATAATAATATATATTAAAAAATTAAAAAAAAAATTTTTACTTGAATCGGACCGGTCAACGTTAGTCTGGACTAGTCTGACCGGTTCGGCAGTTCGATCAGCGGTTTGGGTGATCCAGCGGTTCGGACCGGTTCGATCGGTTCACTAGCAGTTCGTCTGAATCGGCTTAAGGTTGGCTGAGGTGGGTCGGTTTGTAAGGATCTCGGATCAAGTTCGATCCACGCACGGATCCTCTTATGTTTGAAACGGCGTCATTCTGGTCCTATGCTCAAAACGACATGTTTTTGCTTCTATGTTTTCTATAAAAGTCAGCCCTTTTTTTTTCGGTTTATTCTTTTTTATTTCAGGAAAAAAAATGAGAGAGCTCTGGGGAAGAGCTCTGGGGTTCTTGTTGTCTGACTGTCGGAGCGCCGCGCCTGCCGTCGCTTGGTTCACCGTTGGTGGTGGTCACTAGTGGTTGTCGGTGGTCGAAAACTTCAAAACTGACCAGGAGGTTTTGTTCAACCTCCTGAGCTCAGATCTGATGCCCATTTCACCGAAAGTAACCTCGATTCACGTAAATCTGGTTTTAAAATTTTTGGTATTTTTTTTTCTTTTTTTTTTTGAAAACTAATTGATACCCTTCTTTTTTGGTCAGGTGACTCGGCGCTGGTTCATCCCTGCATAGAGGATTGTGTTTTATTTTTTTATTTTTTTTTATATTTTCATAGATCTGTTTATTTTTTTGTTTGGGTATTTGGGGGGGTTGTTTGCGTTTTTTTTTATTTGAGAGATTTTTGATAGGGGTGGAATGAACGTATTTTTGGTGTTCTCGAGTGAAAAAATGTTCGAGAGTTTCGGAGAGACTTAAAAGGAGGGAGATCGAGTATTTTATATGGTTGGAAAAGGTGGCAGCATGTGTTGATGAAGCCATAAGGTCTTAGTGAAGGGACTGGACGAGGGAGGTGGTATGATGGCTAGGTAGTGGCATGATGGCTAGGTCGGCTTGGTAGGGTATGGGTAGCCAGCGGTGTCGTGTATGACACCTGCTGGCACCAGCCCTTTCCTTTTTGTTTCTTCTTCTATTTGGACTTTTTTGTTTGTCTCTCTTTCTCTTTTTTTATATTTATTTTTAATTTAAATAGTTTTTTTAATTAATTTTTTTTAATTATGATTAAACCAATATTATTATTATTAAAAAAATTATTATTAAAAAATGTAAACCCGAACAAAATCTAATGTCTACAACTATCTCTCTTTACATATTACTGAAAATCAGTAATAGAACAAAGATAAAGACAACGATTTTTTTTAAGCTAACTAAACAAAAGCGATTGGGATTAAATCATAAGTCAGGAACATATGAATGATCGGGATTAAATCATGAGTCAAAAATTAATGACAACTGGACTGAATCGTAAGTCAGAGAAATAAAAACGACTGGGATTAAACCGTAAGTTAGAAAGTAAAAGCGATCGAGATTAAATCGTAAGTCAATAAGTAAATAATCGATCGAAACAACACCGTGAGTCGAGAAGTAAAGATCGATCGGGACAATACCACAAGTCAAGAAATAAAAAATCAATCGGGACAACATCGTGAATCGAAATTATGTCAAGAAGTCTTAGAAATCATGCTCGGAGGTCTTACAAAAATCATGCCCAAAGGTTTTACAAAATCGACTGGGATAACATAGCAAGTCGAAATTAAAGAATCGATCGAGATAATATCATGAATCAAAATTATGCCCAAAGGTCTTAGAAATCATGCCCGAAGGTCTTAAAAATCATGTCCGAAGGTCTTACAAAAATCATGCCCAAAGGTCTTACAGAATCGACTGGGATAACACCGCAAGTCAAAATTAAAAAATCGATTGGGATAACATCGCGAATAAAAATTATGCCCGGAGGTCTTACAAAATTGATCGAAACAACACCGTAAGTCAAAATTAAAGAATCGATCGGGATAATACCATGAATCAAGGAATAACAAAATTGGGATTAAACTTGGATTAAATCACCAATCAAAAATGAGAAGAGCGGGATTAAATCACGAGTAAGAGAAATACTAAGGATCGGGATTAAATCACGAATCAGAGAATAAAAAAATTGAGATTAAATCATGAATCAGAGAATAAAGAGATCGAAATTAAGTCGCGAATCAAAAAATGATGTTAACTTGGATTGAATCACAAGTCAAAAAATAAGAAGATCGAAAATAAACAATGAGTCAGAGGTTAACAACAACAATCAAGATTAAATTGTGATTTTAAATTAAAGCAATCGGGATTGAACCGTAAATTAGAGAATAAAGAGACCAGGATTAAACCACGAATAAAAAAAATGACGATAACTTGGATTGAATCACAAGTCAAAAAATAAAAAGACCGAGAATAAACCATGAGTCAAAGGTTAACTATAATCGAGATTAAATTGTGATTTTAAATTAAAAAGATCGGGATTGAACCATGAATTGGAGAATAAAGAGATCGAGATTAAACTGCGAGTCAGAAAATGACGTTAACTTGGATTGAATCACAAGTCAGAAAATAAAAAGATCGAGAATAAACCACGAGTCAGAGGTTAACAACAATTGAGATTAAACTACAATTTTAAATTAAAGAGATCGGGATTGAACCATGAATTAGAGAATAAAGATATCAGAATTAAACCACGAGTCAGAAAATGACGTTAACATTAGAGAATAAAGAGATCAGAATTAAACCACGAGTCAGAAAATGACGTTAACTTGGATTGAATCACAAGTCAGAAAATAAAAAGATCGAGAATAAACCATGAGTTAGAGGTTAACAACAATCGAGATTAAACTACAATTTTAAATTAAAGAGATCGAGATTGAACCGCGAATCGAAGGATAAAAAGATCAGAATTAAATCGCGAGTCAAAAACTGAAATGATCGAGATTAAACTACGAGTTAAATATTGATGACGACTGGGATTGAACCGCAAGTTAGAGAGATAAAAAAGACTGGGATTAAACCGCAAGTCAAAAAATAAAGAAATGACTGAGATTAAACCATGAGCCAAATATTAAAAATGATTGGGATTGAACCGCAAGCCAAGGGACTATATAAGATTGAGTTATGAATTGAAGGGGATTAGGTACCCTATAGATCGACAGTTTCGATTCTAGGGAATGTGCTAACATACCATTTTCAAAGCCATCATCTTTGTTTTGAAAAAGAAACATATTGATTCTTCCTGATGTCTCATAAAGAAACCTTCTATGCAACTTATCAAGAGGTATGTAATGCGTGTAATGATTATGATGAATGAAAAAATAAAGATGCCGTCAACGAATTATATCCTGCATTTTTATCCAAGTTAATTCAATTTTTGGTTCAATTTTTTCAAACTTTAAAAGCAGCTTCCAGTAATCTCGTCTTTTTAAATTTTTTAATTTTCGACCAAAAATCTCTATCTCATGATGGACCCATTTGGCTTTTAATAGCTCAAAAATATATTTTTTTATTCTTTATCCCCTTTCTTTTCTTTGTCTTTAGTAATCAATCAATTTTATTTCATTCTTTCTGCCCCCATATTACTATTTTTGTCATCCTTATATTGCATTCTCTTTTTGAATGGTGCATTGGTCTATTGTGAACTTTATCAATCACTATCTTAATTCTAAATAACAAATGCAATGATTTCAAGTTCAAAATTGGGTGTGAAACAAAGTCAGTAATGAGGTATTTTGGGTTTAGGAAGATAAAGATAAACCTTTAGGGACACAAAGAATAGTTAACTCAAAAGTATTTTAAGAACCAAATTATCAATTCTCTAGATAATGAACATTTGAATGACCTTGGCCTACTCAGACCACGTCTTTTTTGAAAACTCGTTACATTTACGATCTTGTCATCTGTGATTTCATATAGCCAATCCTTACCCCATATCTGTGACTAATGAGAACTTACCCCATAAAAGTTATCTCTTTTAATTCTGGTGACAATTCGTCCATTCGGTGCCACTCTTTCGTTCTTTGAAAGACTTTCTCTGAGTTCCACCTTCATTCAAGCCGCCTTTATAAGTTTTCAGCTTAAATGACCCTTTTTGACTTAAATCGCCCTTTTTGGGTTTTCAATCTGAATCACTTCCTTTCTTTTTTTTTTGTGTTTATTTTTTTATATTTTTTATATTTTTATGTATTTTTTATGTTTTTAAGCAAAATATTTTTTTGACAATGTTTGAATTTACAAGATTTGGTAATTTATCTCCGTCCATCTCTGTAAGGATCAGAACTCCACCAAAAAAAGCTTTTTTTACCACATATGAACATTTCCAATTGGGCATCCATTTTCCTCTATTGTCATGCTGACACGGCAAAATCTTTTTCAAAACCAATTCGCCCTCGTGAAAGCATTGGGATCGTATTTTTTTATCATATGCTTGCATGATTCTTTTTTGATACATTTGTCCATAACTGAGTGCTGAGAGCCTTTTTTCTTCAATAAGATTCAGTTGCTTGAAACAATCTTGAGCCCATTCTGTCTCATCCAATTTTGTCTCCATCAACACCCTCAGAGAAAGAATTTCCACTTTAATTGACAATACAGCTTCTATCCCATATATTAGTAAAAACAGGGTGGCCCCTGTAGAGGTTCAGATTGATGTTCTATAGGCAAGCAAAGCAAAAGGTAACTTTTCAGACCAATCTTTATATGTGTCAATCATTTTTTCCAATATTCTCTTGATGTTTTTATTCGTAGCTTTCACTGTACCATTCATTTTTGGACGATATGGTGCTGAATGATGATGCTTGATCTTAAACTGTATACATAATTTTTTTCATCATTTTATTGTTTAAATTGCTAGCATTATCTGAGATGATCCTTTTTGAAAGACCATATCGACATATTATCTCTCTTTTTATAAATCTACACACTACTGATCATGTAATACTAGCTTATGAAGCTGCTTCTACCCACTTTGTAAAGTAATCGATTATCATAAAGATAAAAGGATGCCCATTTGAAGCTTTTGGAGCTATGGGTCCGATCACATCCATTCTTTACATGGAGAAAAGCCATGATGGTGCCAAGACGTGTAGCAAGACTGGAGGGGAATGAATTTTATCTGCATAAATTTGATATTTGTGACACTTTCTAGCATAATTGATGCAATTATTTTCCATTGTAAACCAGTAGTAACCAGCTCTTATAATCTGTTTGGCCATCATATGCCCGTTAGCATGTATTCCATAAATTCCTTCATGTACTTCTTCAAGTATCCTTTTTGTTTCTACAGCATCAACGCATTTTAGCAAAATTTGATCTCGACTCTTTTTATACAGGATTTTTCCATCAAGCACAAAACTTACTGCTAATCTTTAAATGATCCTCTTATCATTTTTTAAAGCCAGCTCTGGGTAGTTTTGATACTTGATATATTGTACAATGTCATAATACCACGATTGTTGATCTACCTTTTCTTCCACATTTAAATAGTGCGCTAGTGAAATTTTCATTTGTACTCTAATAGGCTGGATTCCCATACTATTATTTAACTTAAACATTACTGTCAAAGTAGCTAAGGCATCAGCAATCTGGTTTTTTTCTTGAGAAACATGTGAAATTGAATCTCTTTAAAATGTTTTATCAAGCCAGCTATGTGCCTTTAGTATAACACTAGTTTTGAGTTCCTGGTCTCCTATTCATCTTTTAGTTGATAGATTACTAAGGCTGAATCCTTATATACTTCTAGTGTTTCAATTTTCTTTTTAATGGCCATTTGTAACCCCATGACACATGCCTCATATTCAGTAACATTGTCTGTGTAATTAAAATCTAACCTTACGATACATGAGTAATAATTTCCTTCTGGGGATATTAGCACTGCCCAAATGCCATGCCCCATTATATTAGATACCTCGTCAAAAAATATTTTTCACATTTTTCCTATAGGCTCTTCATCTTCATCCTGTAAGATTGCCATCAAATCTTTATCTGAAAATTCAAACTTCATAGGTTTGTAATCTTTTGTAGTTCGATCAGTAAGAAAATCAATAATTACACTTTTTTATGGACTTTTGTGTCACATACACAATATCATATTCTGAAAGCATGACCTGTCATCTCATTATCCTACCTGACAAAGATGATTTCTCAAAAATGTACTTGAGGGGATCCAATTTCGATATTAGCCAAGTTGTATGGTAGAACATGTATTGTCTGAGTCTACGAGTAGTCCAAGCTGGGACACAATATATTTTTTTTATTTAGGGGTACTTGGCCTCGTACTCCGTAAATTTTTTACTCAAAAAGTAGATAGTATGCTCTTTCTTGCCAGTTTCATCCCTTTGCCCCAATACACATGTCATTGATCTTTCTTGAACTGTTAGATATAAAATCAACGACCTTTCTGTAACTAATGGTACCAACATTGATGAGCTTGTCAAATATTCTTTAATCTTTTCAAAGGCATTTTGGCATTTTTCATTCCATTCACCAGGATTATTTTTACGAAGCAACCTGAAGATTGGATCATATTTCGAGGTAAGTTAGGATATGAAACGAGAAATATAATTCAATTATCCCAAAAAGCCTCTCATTTCCCTTTACATGCATGGTACTGACAACTCTTGAACGACTTAAATTTTGTTAGGGTCTATTTCTATACCTCTTTCACTGACTATAAACCCTAACAATTTTTTAGATTTAACACTAAAGGTGCATTTGGCTGGATTCAACTTGAGCTGATATCTCCGTAATCTTTCAAAGAGCTTTCTAAGATTAATAACATGATCTTCACTTTCTTGAGACTTAGCTATCATATCATCAACATATACCTCTATTTTCTTATGCATCATATCATGAAAGAGAGTGACCATCACCCTTTGATATGTGACACCAACATTTTTTAGCCTAAAGGGCATAACTTATAGCAAAATATACCCCATATTATCACAAATGTAGTTTTCTCCATATCTTCGTAAGCCATTTTGATCTGATTATAGTCGAAGAACCCATCCATAAATGAAAAAGTGGAGTGCTTAGCAGTGTTATCTACAAGGTTATCAATATGTGGCAATGAAAAATTATCCTTCGGGCTAGCCCTATTTAAATCTCGATAGTCCATACACATTCTAACTTTTTCATCTTTTTTGAGGACTGGGACTATATCGGCTACCCATTCAAGGTACTTGGCTACTTCTAGAAAACCAGCGTCAAATTACTTTTTTACTTCTTCTTTATCTTCAGAAACATTTATGGCTTCATGCGTTTTAATTTCTACTGTACTGGTCGATATTCTAGTTTTAAAGGTAACCTATGCTCAACCACTTCTGTGCTAAGTCTGACATATCCTGGTAAGACCATACAAATACATCAATGTACTCTTACAACAGATTTACCAACTTTTGCTTCTCAATCAATGATAGTAAAGTATCGATCCTAACTTATTTTTTATTGTCACTATCTCTCAAATTTAATGGGTCAACTGATTCCTGGTAGGGTTCTATAATTTTTTTCTCTTGTTTCATCAATTTCAATAGATCATGAGGTAAATCATAGTCTCCTGAATCAACATCGTTATCAAGCTCGCTAATATGAGTCAAATTTTCAAAATCAAACCCGGTGTTATTGCCTTGGTCATCCATAATGTTCATTATTAGAAAACCTAAAAATGGGTATAATCACAAAGAAATATATATTGATCTTGGCAAGGGCAAAGAGAATGGTAATGAAAGAAAAAAAATGAAAAATAAAGAACATGGTATAAGTGAAATGCATTGCATTCATCATTTTATTAAGACAATGAAAATAAGCCCATACACTTAACCTCCGCATGCTCTTGGGTAGAAGCAACTAGAATTTTTGAGTTAAAAGGTTCAAGGATAACAAAAATGATACACCATTCTTCGAGTCTCTTAAAAAAGAAAAAAGACCTCTTCATCTTGCATGACTCATTCATCTGTTTTAACTTGAAATCACGAGAAAGCTTCTTCTAATCCCATTATCAGTCCCTCTTATTCAACTTCTGCGACCCATGATAGACATGCTCGACTGAACGAAAAATTTCATACAAATAAGGGAACACCATTTTTCCATCAATCGAATTTTACCCTTTGAGGCGTGCCATTCTCTTTTCTTTTTTCTCTAGCATTACATTCTTTTTATCAGCAACTGTAGGCTTATAGCCTAACCCCCCATCTTTCTTTATTTTCAATCGAGCATGATGCTCTTATGATTCTTTGTAGAGCTTTTCTTAAGCCTTGTCTAACTTGCCAATCCTTGTCAGTAGTCTGCTTGATCACCATATTCATAACTTTTGGTAATTGAGGGATCGATAACCTTGACCCTTCTTTTATGTAAGTAACGTTTGCTACTTCAAAAGCTATGAAAGAATATTTGATCGCTTCTTCTGCTACCTCAATGTAGGAAGTTGTTAAAGTTTTTGTTACCAATAAGTCCTTCTCACCATCCACACAGACTTATTTTCCTTCCATGATGAATTTTACCTTCTGATGTAAAAATGAAGGTATAGCTACGATCGTGTGAATCTAAGATTTTTCAAGTAGATAACTATATGCAGGAGTTATGTCCATTACTTGATATATAATGTTGAAGGTACAAAGACCGATCTGTAATGAGATTTTTATATTACCAATTACCTCTTTTCGTGCCCCGTCAAACGTTCTTACAATTATATGGTTATTTCGCATGTGAGAGGGATCCACTAAAAGCTTTGACAATATTATCAGAAGCATAACATTAATAGATGATCTATTGTCAATCAGTATTTTGGCCATAGTGTAGGATTTGCACTTTATAGTAACATGTAAAGCCTTAATACTACCACATCTTTTCGGAGGTATCTCATCATTATTGAATGTGATAAAATTTGAGGCTATAATATTCCCAACCATGTGATCTACTTTCTCAACAAAAATGTTATGCTTGACATAAGCTTGGTTGAGCACCTTCAGCAAAGCATTCCTATGCGACTTAAAATTTAATAGTAGTGATAGTAAGAAAATACAAGCTGATAGTTTATTTAACTGGTCAACCATACTGTACTTACTATATTTAATGATATTTAGAAACTCATAAGCTTTTTTTTTCTGACATCGATTTGTTAACTTGTACTTTTGAGCTTCCCACCGATTGAAAATCTTGACTTTCCCTTGTGTCTTCTTCTCTTATCTTGCATTTTCCTTTCTTAGCCCTTTCTGACATTTCAGGAGTGTAAATTCGATCACTTCAGGTCATTCTTCTTATTCTCGCTATGTTAGCAGTATTCTTCATACTTGGATTATTCAAGGTCATATTAAGCCCTCGTATCACTACATCATAATCTTATCTCTATGGGACTACCTTTTCGGTCTGATAAGAGAATGAACTAGGGACATAAATGGTCAATAATGTCTTGAAAGATAAGATGGTTTTCTCAGTTAGGAGCTCTGATTTCTCATCATAGTAGACAGTAAGAGATTTAGGGATAAAAGACTTATCAGGACGCTCGTCATCCACTGTATTCACACTATTTTTATCACATTCATCATAGAACTCAATGATGGCCTCATCCATCAAACTTTATAATATTCGCTTAAAGACCTCATAACTTTGGATCGAATGTCTAATTGTTTTCTCATGGTATTTACAAAAACGGTTAGGGTCTTCATGACTTTGTTGTCATCTAAAAATAATGGTTGAATCATGCTCATGTCATACAAACAGTCGTACACCCGTTCAAAAGGGGTCTTCACTTCATCCATGTATCTTTTGATCTTTACATATTTTTTCTTGCCCACCATATTGATTTTCCCTTCAGTGTGATCCAACAAAGGGTTTCCACTGACACTTGGCTTGAATTTGGTATCAAAAGACAAAAGCTCGTCATTTATCAAACCTTGTACCTTGTGTTTAAGTGCTATGCAATTTTCAATAGAGTGTCCTGTAACTCCGTAATGGTAATTGCATTTGACGTTAGGGTCATACCAACTTAGGTAAGGTAGTTTTAATGGTTTTGTATAAAAAAGAGTGATAAGGTGGCCTCTCACTAACTGAGGGTATAAATTGATGTAAGCATAAGAATTGGGTCAAAATGAGGTCTTTTTCGATTATTATTATTCTATAAGTTTCTTTGATTATTGTTTGGGTAGTTGGTTGGGTAAATGGTCAAGTTGGAGGTGCAGAAGTGTAATTGAATGGTTGAGGGCTAAAGCTTGGTATGGGTTACGGTTGTTGGGTGTTTGGTAATGATATGGTTGTTGAGAAATTTGGTTTGTGGTATGGTAGTAAGGGGGTATGGATTATATGGGACAAAAAGATGGTATGAGGGATTTCTATGAGTGACAGCATGTGTCTCATACTCTTTCTTCTTTAAAGTTATTTTTTTCTTTTCGAGCCCTTCAATTTTACCACTTTTGATAGCGTTCTCTATCATCTCTCCTGAGATTATCATGTCAGAAAAGTTTTTCATGGCATTCCCCATCAATCTGTCATAGTACGAGGCTTTTAGCATGTTGACAAATAGTCTAGTTATCTCATTTTCAGTCAGTGGTGGTTGGACTTGGGCTGCCGTATCTCTCCATCGATACGCATATTCCTTGAACGTTTTCGTTAATTTTTTCTCCATATTTTATAATGACAGCTTATTTGGGGCTATATCCAAGACATGCTTATACTGAGCAAAAAAAATTTTGGCCAAATCTTTCTATAAATGGATCTTGTTTTAATCTAACTGTACGTATCATTTTGCTGTTGAACCAGTCAAACTATCTTGAAAATAGTGTATCAATAGTTTGTCATTATGAGTATGACCCATCATCTTTCTATAAAACATGATAATATGAGCGGAAGGACATTTTGTTTCATCGTATTTTTCAAAATCTGGGGTCTTGAATTTTGATGGGATAACCAAGTCAGGCACCAAGCTCAGCTCATTGGCATCAACAACCCCATAAATATCATTACCTTCAACCGCTTTGAGCCTCTCCTTAAGTTGGTCATACTTGTCTCAAATTTTTGAATTTATAACAAGTTCTAACATTTCGTGAGACTTCTTTTGTTCAATAGGGTCATCAAGATTCAGTATCATGATAGGATCAACTAGGATGGGTTCCAAATTAGTATTCAAGTGGGTCAGTTGTTGACTTGTAGAATGATTGACATACGGGTATGACTGTGTACTTAGTGGTTGTATGTGTATACCCCGAGGAACTTGAACCTAAACTTGAGGTAGAGTGAATCTAGAAGGGTATAATGGCTCTTTCACGTTGACCTCATCCCCTGTCCTTGACATGCCAGCAACCATTTTTCCTTTTATTGAACCAAGCAATAGTTATCTTAATTCAGCCATTTGTGTTCGATGCTTTGTTGTATTTTCATCACTCTTTCTCATATCTCTTTTTGTGCCCTTTCGACCCTTTTAAATCTAGCTGTATTCTCTTCTTCCATGGCTTGAGTCTGAGAATGAGTATTATATCTATACAAAATTGACTGATTTTGATTCATCAACTTTGCTAGCCTTGAACCTTAGTTTATTAACCATGAATTAGATCGCATGATATAATGTCGTTGATATTGTTGTTAGTATTTACATTTATTAAAATGCATGCATGAAATGAATGAAATGCAAATTGGGGCATTGTCTTGGATCGATCAAAACAAAAAGAGACTTTCATTAACCATGGGAGTTTTTATACATCATCCGATCATTCTTGCATTAAAACTATAAAAACATTTAATTTGAGCATATTACTCTCTAGCTTCATACAAAAAATGTAATAATCTTTGACTATGGCCTTGGGTTGGTACAATCTCCCCTTCCAGTGCTTTCGTCTTTTCAACCATGTTGCTTGCTTTTCAACAGACTTGTAGATTTGAGCAGTTAGATGTTCGATATATTACTGCCTCCCTAAACTTTTTACTCTCCACATCTCTCTAGCATCCACCTTCATATTGCAAGTGCGAGCCCAATCCTCTTTCTCTTATCACTCAGTCAAAATCTTATCTATGTGACTCTAATTGCTTGTCAATTGAAGCTTCAAGCTCATTAATTCATGCTCTAAGGCTTTTTTCTCACTTTGCAAATCAGAGTTCCTGTTTTGTTCCCTCCTTAGTTCAACTTTTAGCTTTTCACTTTCTCTTTGGTGTCTTGCTACCTTTTCAAAAGGTCCTGAAAGTTTTTCTTTCCATTCATGTTGTTCTTTAGTGAGTGCAAAGATTATTTCTTTGTTCTCTCAAGCTCTATTTTTCTAATATTTTATCATATCTCGTAGTTTTTCCACATACTTCTTAAATCTCTTTAAAAGTTTATTGTCTAACCTCAGTTTCTTTTTTTTTTTATACAGATTTTACAGATCTTCTTTCAATACTTTTCGTTCTTTGGTTAATTTCTGTGCTGCATCATCTCTCATCATTAAATCATATCTCAATTGGTTAACCTGATCCATCATAGTTATCTTCTCTTCCTCTAACTTTTTTTTTTCAATCTCAAACTTTCATTTGGCGATCTCAAAAGTCGACAATATCGGCACTAAAATAGGAGCTGGTAACTTTTCTAAAACATTGACTGATAGAGGCCTAATTTCATTAACCTTTTTTCATCTTTCAAGTAAGGTAACCTTCTGTAACATTATCTGTAAATCTAGCTAGACTCATTCGGTTGACTTTTTTCCATATTTTGATGATTTCATGAACCCTTTTCACGTAATCGGGTGTCCTATAATCGAGCTCAAGTGAACTGAGTCCATGAGTCATAAGGATAAACTGTCGTGAGTCATATTATCTTTGAACCATAAAGGGCATATAACTCACTGCCCTTATATTCCTAACAAAGGTACCAATGACTCATCTCCACAACTATACAAGATGGCCATCGAAAGCATCCATAGTGCCCTTCATGTTACATCCTCGCTAGTGAGCTTTAGAAAAAATTCCAACCGCTGATCTTTTATCTAATCTTTTTTCCATTTTTTAGCCACAAACTCCTTGATAGGACTGAAATGAACGAAAAATGGTCGAAATGATGTCTTTTTTTCTCAAAAATGACTTTTGAGCCAGATAAAAAGCAATTAAGCACACCCTATAAATCATTCTTCACCTTTTTTTCGATAAAAATTAAGTGATCTAATAGTCTCTGCCAAAATAGTTGGTGAAATATTTATTCCTTTATCTAATTGCTCAAAAAAGTCAATCACTAATGCTTCTATATGTCCTAACACTTTAGAAAATATCATCAATCCATACACAACCAAAGTAAACACATCCAATCCCTGATCAGTTTTAATATACTTCTTTATGTACTCGAGCAAAAAAGCTGATGGAATGATCTCAACCTCGTTCTTTTCCTTCTTATGCTTATCTATCTTTTCAACCTTTACTTACATGATCTTGGCTAACTTCTTTCTATATCCGATAGTCTTATGCTATTTCCAATATATCTTATCTTGATTGGTAGACTCTATCCGAAGTAAAAAAGAATATTTTTTGATCGTGGGGGCTAAGTCTTCTTGGTTAAACACAAAGTATCGATAAGATGAATCCTAGAATTGTATTGTAGCTCTCATCAACTATTCATCAACCTTCACTGACATAAGCAGTGCCACATCCTCGTATTTCTTAAAAAAAGATTCTTTTCTCTCTGTTCTCCACTGTTTCCAAATAGCTTCCAATTTTGATATATTATTTTGACTAAGATCCATATGCACTAACTGTGGTAGCACCGATATGTGACCATTTACTAAGCAATCTCTTTATTTTCCCTAAGTATTTTTTGAATGGCTCTTGACCTCTAAGTAGCTCTTACACATGGATGACATCCTTTAGGTTTTCTGAAAGTTTTTCTTGCTAAAGATTGGTCCAAAACAATACCCTTTAGAAATATGGTACTTATATGATGCATGCAACAAAATTAAAGATAACAAAAGAATTAAACAATCAATAATGTAAATAAAACAAATAAATAAAAATGAGTAAATGAATGAACAAGTATAACATGCGTCATAACAGAATATACATAGTGTCTTAATTTAGGTAATTTTCTCACAAAAAGGACAGCATGGCTCTATCCTAAAGTTGGACCTTACGGGTCACTATATGTCGAGTTAAGATTTACATCTCTAAAGGTTCTCAAATTATTCCTCATCATCGTTCGTTATAGACTAGTAAGGCTCTCCAATCCTTACCCATTATAGGCCGAAATAGGTTCAATCTGAGTGGAAGTGTTTCGCTAGTAAATTATCATAATGATTTTGGACCGGCAGACGTAAATGAGTTTTAAAATCGAGAGAAATAAAAGAGAGTCACCATCAATCTTTGTTATGGTGTGATTGGTCACCTAAAAGTTTATCTTTCTAATAAAACTTATAAACACAGGTTTAAAGTTTATCAAAAAGATAAATTTTGGCATATGAAAAATCAGATTGGGTTCGAGAGTCGGTTACATGTGGGAAAGGATTAGCACCCCCACAATGCCCATAAATTGGTACCATTGAATTATGCGTTATTTTCAGTATTAGATAAAAATGGTTTTGACTTAAAATTTAATACTAATTCCCTTCGTTTAAAAAAAATATTTTTGTAAAATTTTTATTTAGAAATATTGAGAAAATCTTTAAGTTAAAAAAATTATCTTAAAATTCTTCAACATCTAGGCAGAATTTAAAATAACTCTTTTCGCTTAAGATTTAACACAACAATCCTTAAAATGAAATAATACTCTTTGTAGAAAATTGTTGGTGACTCTCCAACATCTAGGCAGAGTACCAAGAATTATTTTTTTTGAAATGTTATTTTTATTTTATTTTGTAATATCATAATTTTTTAAAAACGTATTATTCTTTTTTATTATAAAATATTTTATCACCAAGTAGTAAATAAAAATTAAAGATAGAATAGTACAAATAATTACTGATAATAACATGCTAACGTATGTATGTCAATAAATGTTATGTAGGATGAGATGCAATTTAAAAGTTGGATTCTTAAGTATAATGAGGTCACCCTGACTCTCTAACATCTAGGCAGAGCTTAGGTGCGACTGTTTATATTTAAGATTCTAATTTACTGTTATACTTTTTATTTATTAATCTTATTATTAATACAAATTAAGAAATCATGTGAAAAGACTTAACGAAGTAAAATTTCCTAAACACCCCATCATCTAGGCGGTATTTGGGAACAAATTACTTCAAATGAAATTTTCACATGTGTCCTTAAGATTTTTAGGAGGTTTTGAGGAAGAGCTTAAGTAAAGATTTTGATGGTTTGGTTTTAAGGTTTAGAGGGTTTAAAAGCTTGAATTTTATGATATGGAAGGTTTAGGGTTTTGATTTTAGAGTTTGGAGATTTTAGGGTTTGGGTTTTTAGGTTTGGGGTTTTGATTTAAACATTTGGATTTTAAGGATTTTGGATTTTGGGGTTTGGATTTAAGAGTTTAAAGGTTTTGGATTTCGCATTTTGGGGGGTTTTGGATTTTAAGGGTTTCAGATTTTATGGGGTTTGAATTTAAGGGATTTTAGATTTTTAGGGGTTTCAGATTTTAGATTTTGGATTTTAGGAGTTTTAGAAACCTAGGATTTTGAAAATTAAGAATTAGTGTTTAAGGTTTCGTTTTTAAGAAAATATGAACATCTCTAAAAATCATTTTCGAAACAGGTTCGATTTTAATAATTTTTTAAAATTAATTTAAAAATTTTTTATATTTATTTTTTATGAAAATTTATTAATAATAATTCCCCAATATCTAGGCGAAATTATCTTTTTAGAAAAATATTTTTTATTCCCTCCAAAATCTAGGCAGAAAAAATAATAATAATAATAAATTTTTTTTTTAGCATTTTTAATATATATTTTTAATTATTACTTGTTTTCAATTTTATTATTATTAAAACAATTAAACATTTATTCTAACAAATTTAAAAATTTATCATGCAAGAATATAAAAAAAAAAAAAACTCAAAATAACAAAAATAATAATATAAAAAAATTTAGAAAATTAAAAAAAAAATTTTACCTAAATCGGATCGATCAACGATCCAGTCAACGTTGGTCTGGATCGGTCAGATCAGTTTGGCGATTCAATATACGGTTCGGGTAGTCCAGCAGTTCAAACGGGTTCGACTGGTTCACTGGAGGTTCGATACCGATTCAAATGGATCGATTTTGAGCTGAGGTAAAAAAAGGTCGCGGGTCGGGTTGTTCGGATCTCGGGTCAGATCCGGTTATACACGCAGATCTTCTCCTTAAGCAAAATGATGTCATTTTGCTGCTTTGGCTTTTATATAAAAGTTATTTTTTTTGTTTCATTTCATCATTTCTGCCAAGAAAAATTTTTTTAGAGCTCAAGAAGAGCTCTATGGACTCTACCGGCATTCGATCGTCGGCACTCTTACTGTCGCACCAGCCACCGCTTTGACCACAGCTGGTGGTTGTCGTCGGTCAATGAAAAACACCAAAAAGACTCCCAGTCGTTCACTTCTATGCTCTTTTTTCAGATCCAACGTCTGTTTTACCAGAAACAGCCCCGATCAACATAGATCGGGGCTTAAAGCTTTCGGTCTCCTTTCTCTTTTTTTTTTTTAAAAAAAAATAATGATTTCTTTGCTTTTCCAGGGAGCTCGACGCTAAGGTTCCTCCCTATGGGGAGGACTGTTTGTCTTTGTTTTTGTTTCTGTTTTTACGTTTCTATTTGGGTATAGGTTTGGTGTGGTGTTTGGGGTTGTTGAAAATGTTTTAAGGGGGATAGTTCATCTGAGCTTGGTGATTTCTAGTAAGGGTGAAATGAATGGGCTCCTGGGCATTCGAGAAAGCTTTCGAAAATGGGGGTCCGAGAGAGCCGAGGGGAAGAAGTTAGGGGTTTTTAAGGAGTTCAAAAAGGGAACAGGTGGTGGTTGTAGGGTAGCTGTAGGCTGGTGAGCATGGGCAGCTAGTGGTGGCTGCTGCCAGGCATCAGTCGCCCTGCTTTCTACCATTTTTTGTTTCTCTTTTTTAATTTTTTTTGTTTTTTTATATAATTAATAATTATTTTTAAATATATTTATTTTTTTTATTAATTTTAATAGTAGACCCAGACAAAATCGGTGTCTACACAAATGCGGAGGTTATCAACTCACGAGAGCGTAGCTACTTTGCTTTCTCCTAAAAAGGATAGAGTCCGAGTCTAAAGCTCATGCATGAATATGCAAAGTGTGTGCAAAATAATGTATTAATCAAAATACCATAAACACAAAATAAAAATAAAAAAACAACTAACATACAATTTATCTTATTCATTAACGCATATTTTTTGAAAAATCAAAATAAAGGAGATTAAATGAAATGTCAAATAAAATCAATTAAATCCAACAATTCTTAATAGTGCGTAATTAAAAGTTTTGGCTTGAATCTCAAATTAATGTCTCCAGTGGAGTCGTCAAGCTGTCGTAACGGTTTTGGGACTGCCAAACGTAAAATGTTTTAAACTCGAGGAAAATATAAAGGGAGTCGCCACCAATCTTTGTTAGGGTGTGATTGGCCACCCAAAAGTTTATCTTTTTAATAAAACTATAAAAGCTAGTTTAAAGTTTATCAAAAAGATAAATTTTGATCTTTGAAAAATCAGGTTAGGTCCGGGAGTTGGTTACATGTGAGGAAAGATTAACACCCCCACAATGCCCATAAATTACACGTTATTTTAGGTGTTGGATAAAAATAGTTTCAATTTGAAATTTAACACTAATTCCTTTCATTTGGAAAAGTAAAATTTTCCTAAAGCTCTTTATTTAAGAATATTGAGAAAATCTTAAAGTTAAAGAATTATTTTAAAATTCTCCAACATCTAGGCAAAATTTTAAAATAATTCTTTTCACTTAAGATTTAACACGATAATCCTTAAAATAAAATAACAATCTTTATAGAAGATAATTGTTAGTCACTCTCCAACATCTAGGCAGAGTACCAAAAATTATTTCCTTCGGACTATTTTTTTTATTTTATTTTATAATATCACAATTTTTTAAAAAAAAAAGTATTATTTTTTTATTATAAAATATTTTATCATCAAACAGTAAATTAAAGAGAGAATAATGCCGACAATTATCGATGATAATACACTAACGTATGTATGCTAATGAATGTCATGTAAAATGAAATGCAATTTAAAAGTTGGGTTCTTAAGTATAATGAGACCACCCCGACTCTCCAACATCTAGGCAGAGTTTATGTGTGACTATTTATATTTAAGATCTCAATTTACTATTATACTTTTTATTTATTAATCTTATTATTAATGTGAATTAAGAACTCATGTGAAAAACTTAATGAAATGGAGTTTCCTAAATACCCCATCATTTAGGTAGCATTCGGGAACAAACCATTTCATGTGAGATTTTCACATGTATCCTTAAGGTTTTGAAATAGATTTAGGGTAAAGGTTTAGGGTTTAAGTTTGGGGGGGTTTAATTAAAACGTGAACATCTCTAAAAACCTCCAACATCTAGGCAGACTTTCGAAGCAAGTTCAATTTCTATAAGTTTTTAGAAATTAATTTAAAAAACATAATTTTTTTATAAAAATATTTTTAAAAAAATTCCTTTTTTTATGAAAACTTAATATCAAAAATATTATTAACTTATTTAGTATTTTTTATAATAATAATTCTCCAACATCTAGACGAAATTATTATTTTTGAAACATGATTTAATTTCCTCCAAAATCTAAACAGGAAAAATAAAAAAAATATATTATTATTATTATTTAAGCATTTTTAATATTTTTTAGTTATTATCCTATATTGTTCTCATTTTATTATTATTAAAAATAATTAGATATTTATCTTAATAAATTTAAATATTTTATCATGCATAAATATAAAAACTTAAAATAACAAAAATAATAATATATATAAAAAAATTAAAAAATTAAAAAAAAAATTTTACCTGAATCAGACCAGTCAACGGTCCGGTCAACGCTGGTTTGGATCGGTCTGACCGATTCGGTGGTTCAATCAGCTGTTTGGGCGATCCAGCGGTTCGGATCGGTTCGACCGGTTCGTCTGAACTGACTGAAGGTTGGCTGAGATGGGTCGATGGGTCAGTTTGCACGGATCTCGGGATGAATTTGGTCCATGCGCAGATCCTCTTATGTTTGAAACGACGTCGTTTTGGTTTTATGCTCAAAACGACGACGTTTTGCTTCTATGTTTTCTATAAAAAGTCAGCCCTTTTTTTTTAGTTCATTTTTTTTTTGTTTCAGGAAAAAAAAAAGGGAAAGTGCTTTGGAGAAGAGTTCCAGGGCTTTCGCCGTCCAGCGCCAGAGTGTCGTGTCAGTCATCGCCTGGTTCACCATTGGTGGTGGTCACCAATGGTCAAAAACTTCAAAACTAACCAAGAGGTTCCGTTCAACCTCCTAAGCTTAGATCTGGTGCCCCTTTCACTGGAAATAGCCTCGATTCGCGTAGATCTGGTTTTGAAGTTTTCGGTATTCTTTTCTTTCTTTTTTTTTTTTTCAAAAACTAACTGATACCCTTCTTTTTTAGTGCAGGTGACTCGGCGCTGGGTTCCTCCCTGCGGGGAGGACTGTGTTTTATTTTTTTTGTTTTTTCTTTTACATTTTCGTAGATCTGTTTGTTTTTCTGTTTGGATATTTGGAGGGGTTGTTTGCATTTTTTTTTATGTCTAAGAGGTTTTTTATAGGAGTGGAATGCGCGTATTTCTGGTGTTCTTGAGCGAGGGGATGTCCGAGAGTTCCAGAAAGACTTGAAAGGAGGAAGATCGAGTGTTTTATGTGATTAAAAATTGTGGTAACGTGTGCTGATGGAACCATAGGGTCTTAGTGAAGGGATTGGATGAAAGGGGGTGGTATGATGGTTAGGGTAGTGGCATGATGGCTAGGCTGGCCTAGCAGGTTATGGGTGGCCAACGATGCCATGTACGACACCCATTGGCACCAACCCTTTCCTTTTTGTTTCTTCTTCTGTTTGGATTTTTTTATTTGTCTCTCTTTCTCTCTTTTTTTATATTTATTTTTAATTTAATTAGTTTTTTTAATTAATTTTTTTAATTATTATTAAACAAATATTATTATTATTATTAAAAAATATAGATCCAGAAAAAATCCAGTGTCTACAAGTATGAACTAAAATGGCTTTCTTTTTACTATCCTTTTTATCATGTGGGATGTGTGGCTGTAATTGTTAGTCTTTTTAAGTAGTTGATTGATTTCTTGTGTCATTTGCAGAGGAACTAAGATAAGCTGAGCTAGACAAATACAACAATGCAGAACCAAAAATGGTTCAATGCATAGAAAACAAAGAGTAAAAGAGAAAACCAATTTGATCTTTCAAAGTGTAAGCTAGTCTATTATAAAATCCCTAAAAATACAGCTTTGTTGACTCACTTCTTGTTACTCACTTCTTGTTAACTAACAAGTCATTATTTTTCTGCCAGTCACTAGCCAGTAACATTCGTTACCCAGTGTTTTTTCCTTCTTGAAAAACCAAAGGTAGAGACTGAGAGGCAGGGGTTATATTTCCTTCTTCATTGCCACCTGCTTACCATCCATCTAACATCACCAGGAGTTCTACCTCTAAAACTCCCAAATTTTTATTAACTGAATTCGAAAAAAGTACAATCAAACCCATAACATGATTTAACTTAGCAAAGTTTCTTGGCCAGTTAACTTCTTACCATGATGGAGGAATGCAATGCAATCAGCCTCTTATGAACCAAAGGCTAATTCAAGAAAATGGAAGGGACAAGAGAAGTATACCAGAAATATTCTTTCCATGGTTAGCATGTCCTTATATGATTCTATCTATCCACCAGAAGCCATGAATCATATATATAGCACCAATGAAACTTTTGAAGTTTGATGACCTAAAACACAGAACCAGGCTAGAAACTCCTAAATAGTACAGTAGTAAGCATATTCCTATCCATCAAAAGACTATCAATCATGTATTCTCTGATATTACTTATTTATGAATTATGATGAGAGAAATCACACAAACATTTATAGAAGAAAAAGATTGAGGTGAAAATTTCATAATTTATAAGTAAAAAACATACAATTCAATGATCAAATAGGAAGATGTGTAGAGCATTAATGGAGCAACCATTTTTATTATGTCCTCTCTTACAATTGTATTAAGTCACAGATGCCAAAAGCCGTACCATGCATACATACATACATACATACATACATATATATATATATATATGCGTCAAAACCCAAACCAATTTTACATTGGCAACTTGTAATACATCATTAAAAAGTGTATAAAAAAGAGGAGCTTTCAACTACTAAACAAAATTTTCTTCCTTTGATGATTGTCTTCAATGCTTCAACCAGATTGGCCTTAAGGAACATTGGGGGGGAGAGAGACGGTCGAGTATTCCTTCACAACCCCTGATAAGATCGTTAAGGGAATCAGTAGAGAAGAATGGCTGTTGCAGATCCCTTGGCATGTAGGATGAGTAGACAGAATAAGCACCTGTCCGCCTCTTGTGCTTCTTCACAATCTTGATCAACCCTGTTACAGTTTATTGTAGTGAAAAATCAGCCTAGGTGCATTTTAAACAGTTAATTTTATTCAGTATTTCTACAGATATACATGATTAGAAAGTGTATATGCCTGCTAAGTTAATGACACTATAATGGCGTAGCATCACCATCTCTGAATGAAGATCCAAAATTTCCTTCCGTAATTCCAACATTTCTTCATTAACATTTATGTTTTCAGCCCTGGTTTCCAGCTCCTGAAATACCCGAAAGACAGCAATTTCTTTCAATCAGAATGAATTTCTGGCACAAACAATTACCAAAACTAAGTTTTGGTTAATTCTTTTCAAGGGAAAAACGATCAAAGACTTAATATTATTACCTTGAATCTGATGATATAATCATCCTCTTTGTCGATGTAAAATGTATTGATCTTGTCGAGTTCCCATTCTAATAACAGGGTGAAGCCCATGTCTTCTGTTGCTAAATTCCACTCATATCTTCCACCATCTGAAAATTTTCCTCTGCCTGATCTTGAACTTTTCTTTCCATTTGAATGGGGTTTTATCAGTTTCACTTTCTTCTTTAATGCCTTGTAAGACATAAACTTTTGCTCCCATTCAGGTAAGCTTTTTTTCTATCTCAGCTCAATGTTTTTTTTCCATGTTTCATTTCTTCCTGTCAAAGTTTCAATGATTGGTCAAGAGGGTGGGCAGAAAGAATTACATATAAGAAGCGTGAACACGAGTACGACAGGATGACGAATGCGGTGACACCATAAGTTTTAAAAATTAAGGACATGAATAATGTAGGACATTGTAATAAAACAATATTTTTTATATATTATAATCATCCTCTAAGAATATAAAATAAATACTAGGTTAATTTTTAAAAAATAATTAACCTTGTAAAAAAAAAAAAAACTAATGATAAAGACAATAATATAAGGACATATAATATCATTATCCACATAAGAATTTTTTTTTTTTACGTATTTCCACGTTTCACAAGCAAAAAGTTCAAAAGGGATTATGCTTTCATATATATATTAAAAAAAAGCATTATATTCTTTAGAATCATAGGCAGATATTCGCATCACCACAATACTGTTTTCGACAATTAAGACCTCTCCGTGAATTATCTTTAAAAGGGACTGTTTGGCTGGAAGCTTGGAACCATGAAGGTTATTACGAGGTAGATTGTAGAATATCCCATGACGCCATTGAAAAACTTGTATATTCCATTATGCTAAAGCAGAATTTGAATATACCACAATGTTGCTGCCAATATTTTGTTATCGTTCTTATTTTATTATTCAATTAAAACTCTACATCACGTCTTCTTCAAATCCATCAAAAAACCATAAGACTCTTGTTAGGTATAAATGTTTTCTTTGTCTTAATCTGACAAACTAGAATGTTTTTCTTATTATTTGGAAGGTTTTCTTTATCTTGCATCAGTGAAAAGGTTATCACCAATGTAACCTTTCCATGCAATGTGTCTTGAAGGTTTTCTATGTTTCCGACATCTGAAAATTTTACTGTAAGAATACTGGTTTTGCACTTTGTGAAAGGTTTTTCATACCATAGGAAATTAAGAAAGCTGGAAAACCAAAAAAACCTAGTACTTGGGTGTTCTTTCTGTGTTAACTTTTCTTTTATGTCATAACTTGTCCGGCGAGTTGGTCCCCGGCAGCCCAGGACAGTGGCAGTACTTATGCAAGCTACCAATGTTTCACGAAACCATAGATACTGAAAACCCATACCCAGAAAGATGTTCAAAATCCCAATCGTAATATTTCATAAGCACTTCATTGAGATATAGAATGATGTCATCGATTCCATTTAAGAGAATGTAACAAATTATTAACATGTCTTACAGGAAAGGCACAATACAAAAATTTCTTAGGCGGTTATATATATATATATCCAGTTATTACGATAAAGAAAATAATAATAAAAAATTAATGTTTCCAAATTGATCATAACTTCAAATCTATAACAGTTTATGGATTTCCTAACAATGTGAGAATATCGATCCAACAGTTCCATAAGCGCCAACCAAAATAATGAAAAATATCTGTATTTCAGATAAGGAAGCATGATATTACAGTCACTAGAATGGCAAATTCATACCACAACATAGGATATACAGTGCCTTTCTATGGAGAACAAGACACTGAATTTACTGTCGAGAAATGGGCAGTGACGGCAAGGCACACCCAGCTCAAAACTCAGTAGGAGGTTTCAAACGTACTAATCTCCTGATCGTGTCTTTATCAGTATGCTCCAGATATCCCTTGAGAAATTAAAAAAAAAAAAAAGAATCGGGGGGGGGGGGGGGGGGGGGGGGGGGGGGAGGAGTTAGTAGCAGTATCAACAAGTAAAATGCAACAAGATGCTAATTAACAGCCAGGGGAAAAGGCAGTTTCTTGGCACAGAGATATAATGGGTGCTTAGGCGTCATAAGAAAGTGAGATGGCACATGCTACATGAATTCAAGCTTTTCAATAATCATGGGCAGTGACAAATCATAATTACTTTTCTTAAGCCTCACTCAAGCTGTGCATGTTCCAATAAGAAACAAATTGTCCAGCTTCTGATCAATCAGAAACAAAAATTCTATGAAATTTTTATCCTCTTATAATGATAATCAAACTCATACTTAACCAACAGTTGACACCTTAAGAGGAAGAAATGCCAAAACTATTGATAGCAATACCAATTTGTCACCTCACCTTCCAAACAATTTCATCCAAGGACAAGCATATCTTTCCATACTTATCAAGGAAAAGGCGCTCTGTTGGTGGCTTCCCACATACATCCTTCACGGCTGAGGTTATAACAAAGATCACCTCTGCCACTAGAGCAAAAACATTCAGGAGATAAATTAGTAATAAATTCAAGCATGTAGAACGATGAACCTCTTGAGTTGATATATTATTTGATACACTTTTAAATGCACTACAATCATCAAAGTGTTAACTTTCTTTTTTCTTTTTTTTTTCCCTTTTATTTGCAAAGTGTTTCTTTCATTTTCAATCATAAAAAAAAAAAAAAACAATATACATTTTAAATTACAGACTATAATAATGGGTCACTCTATGGGCCAAAATGCTTGCGTGCTAAGACAACTAAAAAGCTTATCCAACTAAGAAGAGGATAGAGATATAAGAACGTCAAGATGGGGGAAAACCATTGCTTTTTAATTGCACATCATTCAAGAAGATTATTTCAGGGAACCTATGACCCATAGATAAAGCCCTCTCACCTCAAACAGACCGTAAACCACATATTTTTTAATCAAGGAGTTTGTAGCTTCTTCACCTTTCACAACTTAGGTTGTATATGTAAAGAATGTAAGATAAACTTACATGCAAGTTCATCATATTCATCCTTGCCAACAACATAAACACTGACATCTCCAAGCACCGTATAAACAATGTAAACAGACCTGATAAAAGAACAAACTGGTCAGTTCTGTAAAATGATATCACTTAGTCAAAAAGTAATGCTCTTATCAAATGGATATTAGAACTCCATATAATAAACTTCTAAGCCACAAATATTACGATAAGCAAGCTAAGCTCTAACTTAACAGACAAACTAATCATAGCTATGATCTTGTGGTATGGCATTGCCGCAAATTATACGCCCAATTGCAGAAGTTGAAGAAAATCTAGCCCTAACATTAAAGCTGCGAAAAAGATGATAAATATTATTATTTTATTCTATAAGTTCTAAATGCATTTGGACAGATTATGAAATTATCACAATATGCTAGGCCTTGGAGATTAAATATTTTCTCGGAATATGCTCAAGCAATAACTGTGAATTACAGACCATGAACAACAATCTATATTTCAAATAGTGAATAATAGAAGTAAACTGTTGGATTTTCTTTTGTAAGTC
Organism: Durio zibethinus; assembly: GCF_047325235.1. Taxonomy (NCBI): domain Eukaryota; kingdom Viridiplantae; phylum Streptophyta; class Magnoliopsida; order Malvales; family Malvaceae; genus Durio; species Durio zibethinus. The sequence continues at coordinate 2,089,022 of NC_143187.1, read as the reverse complement.
TTTGTTACAAGGTGAATTCTATCACTTTAATCAAGTGTGTGATTTGGACATTGGTTCATTCCACATTCAACAAAGCCAAGAACCCTGTGCCCCCGTTCAATTAATTCCCACGATTAACTTAATTTCAGGTTAAAAAACCTAAAAGATGTAAGAAGAAAAAGATTAAAGCTACTGCTTGAGGAAGGTATTTTGATTTAGAAGGATTCATTTCCCAGTCGGCAAATGTCCTAAGTAGCCTTTTATGCTGAAAAAGGGTTTCCTCTTACTTATTAAAGTTATCAGACCTCAGGGACAAAGGTGGAATTTTGGAAAATAAGTCCAGTAAATAAGGCATGTAGATTAATTGGTTATGCTATCTACTACTTGATAAACTTTATCTACATGTTTAATGCATTTGCATCAGACCTAGAACAAAAAAGATGTATTCATTGCTGGCTACATACTTGTCTATTGGCAAGCTTATTAAATCATAGCCATCCATGTCCTTAACAGTTGACTGTCAATTCTGAGCTAGTTGCAGATGCATGTGTTTCACATAGTTCAATCAAGTTTCAGTTTGTAGAAAAAATTTTTTAAAAAGAGATGGGCTGGTATAAAATTTAACTGATTTATAGCAGATTTAGTCCTTCCAACTAATCCTCATAGAATAATTCTAAAGGCAATTTAGGAATGGAAAACAAGCAGTATAGCTACAAGATAGATACTAAAATCTAAAGTAAAAGAAGGATGGTCATACTTGTGAGAAGCAACAAGTAGCTCTTCATTTTTGACACCTTTAAGATTATCCGCTCCCAGTTTCACTAGGAAAGATCTCCAATGCAGCCGTTCCTCAGCTGGAATTCCATTAAAGCTGCAACAAAACATAATCCCTGAGGTAATGCTCGAGAATCTTATGAAGAAGAGATAAAATATCAAGCTCAACAATCATTTAAAAGCAATTGAGACTGCATGTTCCTCAAAGGACAGACCAATATTAAAGAGAGACAAAGAGAAATAGTAATTTATAAGGACAAACTACTTCGCTCTGATAGAGACTGAGACTACTGTTCGTGGTAATTATAGGAGTCTTGGGATTGACAAACAGAAAATCATGGATAAACTCCTAAGAGCAGCTACTTGATGAAGAAATATGATCAATAGCTTCTTTTTCTGTCAGCCTTTCTCCATAATACCTTTACAGAAACATAACTGGGTAATGAACCTTTGGCTACTTCTTAAGCACACACCTCTCCTAGTGACATATGGATGACAAGAAAAGCAAGACATTTGAAACTATGGTCCTTGTTTGATCTTGGTTTGATTTAGGACCTCAGTTGAACTTAGAATAGGCAGTATTGTCTTATTATGTTTCTTAAGTTAAATCTCACAGGTTAATTTAGGTTTAAAGTCTCAAGTCTATAAGATTAAAGGCAGTGAGACAACATACTTGCAATTCATTGGCAATGGGTGGAATGATCAACTATAAGGCAACACCCATTGGTCCCAATATATCTCATTTCCTCTTCATTCATGTTTCAACCTCTAAAGCAAGCATCATGCAACAAAATCATGTGTTTTTCAAACCCCACCCATTTCAAATTTCTACCAAAAACCAAATCAACCCAATTCAAATCCCATCCAGAAAGTAAAATGAAATCATTCAATTCCCAGAAGAAAACCAATGACCCATTAAAGATCTACCTCTATATAAAACAGATTCAAGCATGATAACTGATTCAACAAACAAAAAACCATAAAGAGCAAACCCAAAACAATCAACAAGAGAATTCAACGCAAAAACGATATGGGTATGATCAGAGAAAATGGATGGGGCAAAGATCTATTTCCGTACCGTTCAACTAAGATGTTCCCTTCAGAGTTTGAGAATAACACTGCGAGTATCATCTCGATCTATCTCCCTCTCTCAACTACTTTCTTTTCTCTTCTTTTCTGTGTTACGCAGAGAGATACGAGACATTGCTTTGTCGTCAATCGTTAGTTGGCCTTTCTGTTCGGGTCGGTGTCGGTTCTGCTGTCGGGTCGGATAAATTTTATCTGGTCAACTTTGACCCTTTAAAAAAAAAGTGCAAATATCGCAACATTTTATTGGTTTAATTATAAAATTTTATTGTTCAAAATAAAACTCTAAACACTTGATTTATATAAATGAATTAATTTCCATAAATTTTTAAGCTTTTGGTTAAATTTGTAATGATAAATTGTGGTCAAATTAAGTGGGATAAAAGTACTTGGAAAATAGCATTATTGACAATATAAATACTAATCAATTTCAAGCCAAAAACAAATTTGGGTGGATTTTGGATCAAATTGGTATCCTTAATTTGTCATCAATTTAGAAGGGATGGATCTAGATCGTGGAGAAACAAAATATACTCTCACTTTTCACCCTTGTTATTATTTTTATATTACAGTTTGAGTTTATTTTTATCTGTTATTAGTATAATTTTTAAATTTTATAAATAAAATTAATAAACAAAAAAATATATCATTTTTTTAATTAAAAATGTTTGTTAAAAAAAAGCTATAATAAAAAAAAATGACTCAAAGTCCATTTGAAGTTTATCATAATTTTAATGTGATACAATTGAACTCATCACAAATACTAACTCCAATAATATTTATTTAATATAAAATTTTCATCCAAAATTTTTTTAATAGCAATTATAATAATTTCTTTTAATAACAATTACAATAATTTTTATTACATATTTCATTCTCATCATAATTAATTTCATTGTTTATCCAAATAAAACATAATATATCGTTTGAATAACAAAAGAATGGTGCGGTAGAGCCACTTTCAACATATTGTACCTACTATTTGTAATTGGAGTTGTAAGGTCCAATAGGAAAATTTTGTTTCTATTGGAGCATCTCTTCCCCCTTGTACCCTTGTTTTCTTTTTTCAAAAATTTTTATAAAGATTTTCAATTATTTATAATGATTTTTTTTCTAATAACAATTCACTTCATTATTATTGTTATTTTTGTATTCAAATATATATATAGTCACTAATTTTAATTTTATTATTATAATATTTAATTTTATCATTATAATAATTAATTTTACATCTATCATTATTTTTAATTATTATTTTTAATTTCATTAAAATTAATCTCATCACCCCTCCAAATAAATCTTTAAAGTCTGAAATTTTAGGATACTATTTGAACAAAGAAAGTAATTTTCCCTCCTAACCTTGAATCTAAGATCAAATCCTATTTTTGACTATCTCATTTTAATTTGTTTAAAGATTTGTTTACTCGTTTAAGCTTGAAAATTTACTTAAATTAAAAAGATTTGGACATAAATTTTACGCTTATTAAATGAACTTGAGCTCAAATTTTGGATAAAAGTTTAAGGTTCGAGCCAAACCAAAACCAAACTATTATTATATATTTTTTATTTATATTTATATTACATAAAAATAATTAATTAATTAATGTATATTAATATCCTATGTTTATATATTAATCACATTCAAATACTTAATTAAATTAACAAAATATATTTTAAGTTTTATTTTGATTATTTATTTTTATCATAATTAATATCTAATATTAAAATTATTTTTATTTTTATTTAAAAAAGAATTAAAATATGGGTGGATCTTGAACAAATTTGGATAAAATCTTTTAAAAAATGATTGATCTGGACAGTAAAATAAGATCACTATTTCGATTCGAATTGAACCTTAGTAAATTTGAAGTTTATACTATATATAAACCCACTCAGAATTCGATCGGGCCGACCCATGAGAAGTTCTACCTTAAACTCACGTGGCTTATATTTGCCAATCATTATAGGTTAGCCCAAGGATCAGATTATTCCTTCTCCTCCGATAAAATCATGGATCAGTTTCCAAAATCAAGCCTACATAAAATTCAAGTTTGCAGAAAGACTTGCTTTTACTTTCTTTTCCAATGTGGTAATTTTCATTTCATGCATCAGTGTTACCACAACAGTGACAAACAACTATACTTTTTTTATATATTGCATAAAATGAAAATAATATATATATATAAGCCTTCATGAAGAAAAGTATACCTTTTTTTTTTTTAAATCCCATTTCGAAGTCACATAACTTCAGGAATATAATATTCTCCCTCTAATTTAACCATTCTTTTGGAACTACATAAACTTGAGTTTCAAGAGAACCGAGATACCATGATCAAGTTGGCAGCAGTTTGAAGAGCATGTGGATATAATAATGGGACACACTACAAAAAAACTATTCTATATTGGCGCTCGAAAAATAGTCAATAAAATTTAAAAATCTATTGGTATAGCATAATAAATCTTATAATAACGGTCAAAATATTTATTCTGATGAATTTATTGTCATCAGTAAATCCCTTGTTGGTATAGACCCATATTAACGGTTTTTAAGTTGTCGAAATATGTAATAGAGATATACTGACAGTTTTAATCCATCATTATATGTATAGCTGTTGGTATAGCAATTATTATGTTTTTTTCATTATACCTTTTACCGATGGTTATTCCCGTCAATATAGACTCATATTTTAATTTTTTCAATTTATACTGACGGTGTCTTTGTTAATATATTTTTTACCAATAGTCAATACTCGTCAGTGTAGCCTTATATGTTTTAACTTTTATCGACCGTCCATAATGACTGTCAGTATAACTTAAAATATTTTAATAGTAAAATGCATTGATATAAATTTTAAGACATTGATAAAAAAAAAATTTTTGAATTCTATTTTCAATTATTAATATTAATTTATTTATAATCAAAATAAGATATGCTTTCATGTAAAATAAAAATACACAAAAAAGTAAAAATATTTAATAATATTTGAAATAAAACAACAACCAAATTGTTTTATAATCTACAAATTTAAAATAAGTCAAGAACTATAATCATTGTAAAAATCTAAAAAAAAAAAAGAACGTTAATATCTATGATTGGATGTCTACAAACATGATGCTTAAAGTAAATAAACAACTCCCTACAATAAGATGATGCCATCCCAAGTTAGTCCAAATACATGTTTAATTAGTAAAACCCAATAAAAAATTTCATGTCAAATTAAGCTTTTACTAGTCAATTAACATAGGAAATGTTCCCAAGGTCAAGTCAAGCATATCAAAAACTATAAACAAATGAATCGCTGATAAGATTTTATCCCTTGTTATAGGCTCCCCCTGTTTCACCAACCTAAGCAATTGTTGAAGTTGTTGAATTTTTAAAAATTGTTTGAAAGTTTCTAAAAAGTTGTTGCCCGCCATCTAGATAAGATGGATCTAGAATTTTATTTATAAGCTAATTATCATTACCTACATACAAGGAAAATATGTAATTTAATAACTAAATTTTAGGAAATTTTTTTTAACAATGCAATTTACTATTTTCTTGTACCTGCACCAAGATTGTAAATGTGTTGAGTCATTACTTGCAAAGATTTAGGTGTTTTTTTATACAAATTGTGTGAACCCCAAACATTCAATCATCTTAAACTATTATTTCTTCATAAAACATTTAATCATCAAAGCCAATGCTAATAGAAGGACAAAAAAAATAGGCATGCTTGATTAAACTAAATTGAAATGCAAAAAATGAAAAATACCTTTGAAAAATAACAAGAGTCTTAATGCTTCAACTTTGATTCAGCTCTAAATCAAAATGGGTGCCGATGGGTTTAAGTTTGTAGGGTCAGTAAAAAGTAGAAAGAGTTGGTGGGAGATGGAGATTAGGTTATGGGTATCGATGGGTGGAGAGAATTTGTGAGAGGTGGAGATTAAGTATATAAAGTCGGCGTTAGGTGGAGGGAAAAAAAATAATTTAAACATTTTAGGTATTGTTCAATACGTTTTTGGTTAGAAACACCTTATATAATCTTATTCCATTTTTTGTAAAAGATTATTTAATGTATTTTTTTACCAAAAACGCCTTGAATGATCCCCTCTATGAGTGAATTATTCTTAGTTCAAATAACACATTTTAATTATAAAAAATTAGAGTAGCTCAATTGGTTAGAATATACAACTATTAACCATAAGATCATAGGTGCCAAAAATGTCTTAAATAATCTCCTCTTGGAAGGGATTATTCTTAGTTTAAATAATACCTTTTCATTATTTAAACACTAGAGTAGTTTAATTGGTTAGAGTATACAGCTATTAATCATAAAATTGTAAGTCCGATCTCTCTCTTTAACATTTTTTAGGTTTGGTAAAGGATTATTTAAAGAGTTTTTGGTTATGTCCCCTAATTTTTTTCCTAAATAAAAGCCAATAGTTTTTTTTTTTTTAATTATTTTGAGTCTATACTAATTGTTACATTAATAACCGTCAGTATATAACATATTTATACTTTCAGAAAAAGTTTATTTATATCGACAGTTAAATAAAGTGTTAGTATAAATATAGTATATTCTGACGATATTAAAAATTCGTTAGTAAAAATCTATTTTACTGATACAATTTGATCATCAATATAACCTGGTGTCAATATATAGAAATTTTTTGTAGTGACAACAACTGCTGCATTGCATCAGCTAACGAACCTATGAGCAATTTGATGGATAAGTTAAGCATTTGGCCTCAAGTTAACATATAATTCCTGGTGGCCTCCGCTACTTTTAGCTGCTTTGTCGTTATCTCTGGAATAAATTGAAAGGGCCATTGACATTAGCAAGTCTTAAGAGCTGTTCTATAACTATCATCCTTTTTCTGACTAAACAATTCATATCAGTGCCAAAGTGCAATAGAAAAATAATTGATGCATTTGTTAGAATAAAAGATTTACTCTAGCAAAGTGAAAATATAAAAGGTCTAGAAAGATCTAGAGCTAAAAATTCATAAAAACCTCACATGAAATTATAGACAAATTGCATGCCAAGCAAGCCTAATTTTTTAAACTATGTAATTATGAAAGCTAATTATATTACTAAAATTAAATTTGTAGCAGCAGAAAAGAGTCAAATCAAACAACTCTAATTAAGAAGTGTGGTTTATCATGAATTTAAATGAGCTACAGCAGATTGAGCGAGTTGACAGATGTTAAACATGGCTTTAAGCCACAGGATGGCGAACACCATGAGCTGAGCGGAGCCATGTACATGACCAGTTTTCATTCCTATGAACTACTTAAATACTCGTCACATTTTCTCCTCAATTTTTGTTCGAAATTAGCATATTTCATCTTAGCTAATAAATGAAATCTTCAACCACTTTAGACGATATATACATGCCCCATCAATCAATACAATTAGTGTGATTGTGAAACATATGATAGCTGTTATGGTTTGCTTCTAGCCAATAGGAAAACATGAAAGATAATGATACCAAACCCCTAAAGCTATAATTTAATCACCATAAAAAGTTGCTTTTTTTCTCTTTCAAACCTAACAAACAATCAAATAAAACACCAGCCTGTAATGATCTTACAATGCAAAGGACTAATGAATAAAACACCTCAGACTTGAATTTACATAGAATTTCCATCATATCAGAAGCTCCAAAAATCAGCAAGTTGTATTGAAAGTTGCTTTAAATTTGCTCAAAAAATTACAGTTTGATTGAATTTTCTTAAATTCCTGAGCTTAATATGATGTCAGGTTCAGTATGTCATTGAAAATCTATGGTTTGAAAGTGAGTTGGGTTGTCATCAGCCTAATCAGGGTTGTTGGCTAAGAATAAATTTGACAACATTAATGCGAATCTTTAAGTCATGAAAACTCTTTTTTTTTTCCTTAATTTGCCTTCATTATAAAAAATAATGTTAGTTTTTTTAATGTAAAGGACCGTATGGCTGTTAGGTTATAAAACATATAACAATCAAATCACAACCTTTTAAGTGTACTTGACCCCAAATCAAAATGTCCAAAACTCTAATTATTGAGTTACTTTGTTTTTGATGGTTTCCACATGACAAATTACAAAACGACTTGTCTTATCAGCAAAATTAGCAATCTTTCTATTATGTCGACCTTAAACATTTATCCGTAGGATTATGTTTACGAGAATATCCTGGCCCATGCAATTTGATAAAAAAAAAAAAATGCAGGACCACTTTTTTTTGGTTACATGGATATCTAATTATTTGAACGCACCTAACTTTGCCGCCAAAACATTCATATAAATTCACATGATATTTAAAGATATTAATTTTATCTATATTTAATAAAAAATTTAATTTTTTATCTGATTAAATATAAAAATAAATATTATATTATTAATATGAGGATAAGGATGAATAAAATTTTAAATTTTTATTAAATATAAAAATGAAAACGTGTAATAATTTATTTATCTTGTATCAGTATTCGTACTTTACGTATATATTTATATATATTTAGTATATAAATTTTTATTAAATAATATAAATTATTATTTTAAATTAATTAGAATTAATATATTATTATTGAAAAAATATGTATATATATATAAATTATCTAATTATACAAGATAAAAATAAAAAATTACAAAATAAATTTTATTTATTATTTCTTTTAAAAGCTATAGGTATGAAATTACTCGCATCGATTAAATACTTGAAGTAATAAAGATAAATTTAAAATATTTACTTGATATAAGTATGATGATGAATATAATATAAAAATTCGAAGATAATAATAAAAAATGCTTTACTCTATTCATATATTATCCATTAACATCTCTAATAACATTGAAATATTTATGAAATGATAATACATTAAATATAAATTTAATAATTATATAAGATTATATAATTTAAGAGTACTGTGTACGATGAAAATTGTTGTATGGCTACAAATCAAGAAACTAACGGAGCTAGAGACGTGTATATTTCTCCTTCCATATACTGGATGTATGTTGGCACATAGAGACATTGATATCTCGCAATTGCAACTTAGAGTACTAACTTGTTTACAATGTAGCCGGAAGCTGTACCCAACTTAAAAAAAAAAAAAAAAAAAAAAGGTTTTAATAAAAGAAATTATGAGATAGATATTCTTAACACGTTAGTCATAATTCATTATGGGTGATAATGGATTGAATCTTATCAAATTTTAATTGATTATTTAGGCTAATACATTGTATTTTAAATTTTTAAAATTTTGATAAGAATTTGAATTCTTTTTAAATTTAATTGATTCGAATCAAATTTTATTAATTAAATATTAAAATAATGTGACAAAATTATAATTAGTACTATTATCATCAACTATTGAAACTTTTCTAAAAAAGAAAAATTGTGGATACTTTCTTGTTTAGATAACAATTTTATAACGGCGAGATATTGTAATATGGGAAAACATAATGGAGAAGTCACAAACACAAAAAAAAAAAAAAAAAAAATGTGATTTGATCATGCTGGTCTATATTTATGAGAGAAAATTTTAAAAGAGTACGTTGTTCATATGTAAATGAAATATAAATGACATAAACAAATAAAGACAAATAATTAGAGAAATATTACAAATTAAACTTATCCATAGCTTAGGTTTGCTGGCTAAACTTGACTCAAATTAAGTTTTATCAAAATTTTTAAACTCAGACTATATCTAGCCTGACTCTAAATATTATTTTTATTTTAAAATAATTTTAAAATATTGTAGATACTGAATTTGTTCAAATTTTGATTTAAATTTTTTTATTCTAACGAGTTCGTAGGTTGAAACTCTATTTCTTGTCTAGGCCTGATTCCATTGTTTTTGTTTCATTTTTTACTTTTATTTTAATATTAATCAGATAGTATTAATAATGATGATAATATTAATTAATTAATCAACAAAAAAAAGAGAAGAAGACAAGGGTGGTAGTGGTGCCTTGCATGACACCACTAGCCACCCATACCCTGCACCACTTGCTCCCACCCTGTGCACCTAACACTACATCCTAATTACTCCAACTCATTTCCCTATGCACCAATCTCCCCTTTATTAATACCAGTAGAGCTCCAGCAATAAAGGGGCCAAAAAAAAAAAATCTTGCACCCGAGCACTTGACCCCCTTCTGCCTCCACATATGCCCATATCTTCCCTTGACTACATCTTCATACTCCAGTAGCACCATTCAGCTTAGCCCTTAGAGCCTCATTCCCTTACCCATGCCAAGCACCCACTCACATAGCCCTTCAGTGCCCATAGACCCATGCCTGAAACCACCACACCAGCACCCAACGAGCCCTCGACCATTAGCCCCCCACAATACCCATTAGAAAGCCAAAAAAATCAAGAAAACCCAAACCTAAAATAAAAACAAAAAACAAAAAAATCCATAATCCTCTTCTTTTGGGGAGGAATCCAATGCCAAGAGCCGTTTGTAAAAAAAATTAATCTTAGAAAAAAATAAAATAAAATAAAGGGTTTTTACTGAAGCTTCAACACTCAATCTATGTCAGTTGAAGCTAATTTAAAAAAAAAAAAAGAGCTTAGATCCGAGCTCAAAGGGTAAAGGGAAGTTTTTTAACGCTTTTTTTATTTTTCAACCATTGAAAGTGATTGTTAGCCAAGGATTTTTATTTTAGAAATAGAAGCTCTCTCTCTCTCTTACCCAGAAAAGATGAACAAAAAAAAATTAGGGTATTTATAGTGTTTTAAAAAAAACCAAAATAAAAACGACGTTGTTTCACACTAGGGAAGATCCACGCATGGACTCGGATCTGACTTGGGGTCCACACATCTGAGCTGTGACTTGCACCCTACTAACTGGTCCAACTGAACCAGTTTGGACGACCTCTGCTCTAGACGAACTGACAGTAAATCATATTTGAATTGGTCTGAACTGGTTAGAACCCCGTGAACCACCTCAGATCGCCATAAACTTGCCCAAACCGGGTGAATCGATCAAAACCGTTGACCGGTCCGATTCAGGTAAAAAAATTTTTTTTCATTTGTTATTTTTGATTTATTTATTTGTTTTTTTATATATATTATTTTTAGTTAAGCATTTTTTTTGTTAGAATAAATGTTTAGTTTTTTTTAATACTAATAATAACAATAAATAACAATAATAATAATAAATAAAATCTAAATGTTGTTCTTTTTAAATTTCATTATAAAAAACCTAAAATAAATCTTATAAAATTATAAAATAATAATAATTAAGTGATAATAACAATAATAAGAATGAAAAATGATTTCAATTTTCTTTTTTAAAATAATAATAAAATAAAATAATATAATATACTAATAATAAAATATTTAAAAATAAATAACAAAAAAATGCTAAAAAAATGCTTAAAAAAATTTTAAAAATGATAATAAGAATAAAATGATAAAAATTTTTTCCATGTCTAGATGATAGAGGGAATTCTTTTAAAAATAATTTGACTTAAATGTTGGAGAATTATAAAAAAATATAAAAAAGATAATAAATAATAAAACAATAATAAAAATAAACAGATATTAATAATAATACATTTTCATAAAATATATATGAAAATTTTTAATTAATTTTTGAAAATCATAAAAACTAAATTTGCATCAAAAGTTTACTCAAATGTTGAAGATTTTTAGAGATGTTCACGTTTTCTTTAAACCCTAAAACCTGAAACCTTAAAATCAAAACCCTAAACCTCAGAATCCTAAAATCAAAATTCTAAACTTCCAAACCCTCAAATCCAAAACCCTAAAATCCAAACTCCAAAACCTAAACTAAAATTTTCAAAATCCTAAAATCCAAAACCTTAAAAATCCAAAATCCAAAAAACTTCCAAACCCTCAAATCCAAAACCCTAAATTTAACCTAAACCAAAAATTTCAAAACCTTAAAAATTCAAAATCCAAAAATCTCAAAACCTTCAAAACCAAAACCCTAAATCAAAAATTGACCAAGACCCTTAATTTAACCTAAATCCCAAATTTGGTACACAACCTCGAATCATCACCAAAAAATCATTTAAACTTTAAAATCTCGACCTAAGCTTTACCTAAGACCATTCCAAAATCTTAAAGATACATGTAAAAATCTCACTTAAAATAATTTGTTATCAAATATCTCCTAGACGACGGGATATTTAAGAAACTTTATTTCATTAAGTTTTTCATACAAGTCTTTAATTCACTTTAACAATGGGATTAAAACTAATAAAAAATATGTATAAAATAGAATCTTAAACATAAATAGTCGCACATAAATTCTACCTAAATATTAGGGAGTCAAGGTGGTCTTATTATATTTCAAAATTCAATTTCAAAATTACATTTCATCATCGCATATAATATTTATTAATGCACTATTTATTGTTGATTGCACTCAATTCGCATGTTCATGCCTTTAATTATTGTTTGTTGTTTAATAATACCATCGTTGGCATTTTCACAGAAAAAATGTGTTTAATTTAAAAATGTAGAATAAAACAAAAATAAAATTTCGAGGGGAATAATTTTTGATATTCTGCCAAGATATTGAAGAGTTACTAACAATTGTCTTCCCTAAAGAATATTATTTTCATTTTCAATGAATGTTATGGTAAATATCAGTCAAAAGAGTTGTCTTTAAAGTTCTACCTAAATGTTAGAGAATTTTAAGATAATTTTTTAACTTAAAGATTTTCTCGATAATCCTAAATAAAGAATTTTGATCAAATTAAGTTTCTTTTTTTAAATAATAAAAGAGAGTTATTATTAAATTTCAAATTAAAACCATTTCATCCTACACCAAAAATAACGCATGATTAATTGGTACTAATTTATGGGCACTATGGGAGTGCTAATCCTTCCCCACATGTAACAAACTCTTGGACCGAACCTGGTTTTCGTATATTAAAATTTATCTTTTTGATAAATTTTAAACTCGTTTTTCTAGTTTTATTAAAAAAATAAATTTTTGGGTAGCTAATCACTGGCCAATCACACCCTAAAAAATATTGGTGGTGACCCCCTCATTTTTCTCGATTTTATAATTTTTTATGTCTAGTGATCTCAAAATTGTTATAACAGTTTGACAACTTTGCTGGAGAATTTTGAGAGTCAGGCAAAAAAATTTTAATTATGCGTTATTAATAATTATTGGATTAAATTGGTTTTATTTGATATTTAATTTAATTCTCTTTATTTTAATTTTTCAAAAAATATATATACAAGTTAATAAATAAAATAAATTATATGTTAGTTATTATTTTGTTTTGATTTTGTGCTTATGATTTATTTATGATATTTTGATTAATATGTCATTTGCACACACATTGCATATTTACTCGCATGTATGAGCTCTAAACTCGGGCCTTATTCCTTTTAGGAAGAGGTAAATCTTGTGAAGTAATAATCTCCGCATTTGCTAGCGAAATACTTTCACTCAGATTGAATCATTTTCGTTAGTAGCTTGTAATAGGTGAGGATTGGGGAACCTTGCTAATCTATGATAGATGATGATGTAAAGAATAGTTTGAAAACCTTTAGATGTATAAATCATAACTCAGCATATCGTGAGTCATAGAAAGCCTACCTAGAGTAGAGCCCTACCAACCTTTTTATAAAAATAACCTAAATATGTATTAAAATTTGAAAAAAAATGGATAATAAAAGAAATGCATTTTCTTGAAAAAATAAATTTTTCTCTTAACATGTAGTTCATTCACTTTCTAGTTATCCAAAATTTGCATTTTCAAAAAAAATATATTTTAAAATAAAATGAAAAATTTTTTTAGCATTATCCAATGAAAAAAAACAAATTTTTCAAAAAAAAAAAGGTTTTTCTTAAATTCTTCGTTTATTAGCCAAATAAAAATTAATGAAAAAATAAAAATCTTCGAATCCTAGTTATTCTATGTTAAAAAAATGTGCGTTCTTGAATTTTTCCTTTTCCTAAAAAAAGAAAAAATTAAATTGTAAATTTGAATGTTGTTTCATCTTTCACATTGTTATTTGGTCTTTTACATACGTTTTTATCATGTTTTAAAAAAATAAAAATAAGGTAATATGTACGCCCCATCCTATGTATCTTAATAGATATGACATGTATCACATTTCAGGCATAATAATAAAATGATACATGCATTTCATGCATAATTTAATAGGTAGTGTGCGCACTCCATTTCATTATATATTTTAAGACAGTATCAATTTCATTAGATTGACATAATACAAGTATTGCATTCCATATAAACATATCTCGTGCACTTGATAGGTCCATGCATTCTATACAAGTATGTTACATTGTCATAGGAATATATCTCATCACTTATATAAGTATGTTATTACATTTCATGCATAAAGATTCATGAATGGTAGGGTTTACGAAACTTGCACTGTATTTCATATCCTATTATATCTGCAACATAATATTGCACTCCTTGCACATAAATTTAGGTATAAAATTTTTGTCATTTAGGGCCTATACATGTAAAAATCCATTTGTTTTAGGCATATTTGCATTTCATGATTTTTTTTACAGTATCATCATATTCATGTATTCATAAACATGATTCTATGTGTCATATAAGTCAAAAAATTATTTTCGTGGCATTTGTTTAATATGGATAATAAAATTTTTGGCCTAAGTCCTGAAATAAAGTGTTTGTTTTAGTGGATATTAGAATCACAAAAATTGAAAATCAATTGAAAGTAAGGACTAGTACTTTAAAGTTAAATAAAAAGAAATTTTGGCTAAAGCTTCGGGAGATAAAACAACATATTGCTCATTGATAGAAATAGTTAAAGGTAGTGGTATGGCTTAGTTTGTTGCTCTTCAAGGATCATTGTCACTTTCAATGCCATCAAATCAAAATCAATTGGCTCTTATTGGTTTCAACACTTTTTTCGAGCATACTAAGGTAATGGATAATTTGAACAGTGACAAAAGTTTGGGTGAGCCCAAAGCAAGAATGGATGAATTGGCCAAATAAATGATTGAAATCAAAAGTTCGATTTCTAAGATGGAGTCACCCGGCTTCAAACAACATTTACCAAATATCTCTGAGTCTAAATCCACACTTAAATTTTTCTCATGACTATTTTCGATCTTCTTTCCAAGCACCTAGGATTAGGCCCTCAAATTTCATGCAACTTCTGAAAATTTCACACTTGAATTCATTTTTACCACCTCACATTTCACAACCAGTTGTTCAACATGCTATCTCATCACCACCCTTTGAACCCAATTCTTAACCCAGAGTTTCTCAATTCACTTCAAGATCAACATACCACCATTTTTTAGTAAAGCAAACTAACCATAGAACAAAAAAAACTCTCATGACTATTTTCGATCTTCTTTCCAAGCACCTAGGATTAGGCCCTCAAATTTCATGCAACTTCTGAAAATTTCACACTTGAATTCATTTTTACCACCTCACATTTCACAACCAGTTGTTCAACATGCTATCTCATCACCACCCTTTGAACCCAATTCTCAACCCAGAGTTTCTCAATTCACTTCAAGATCAACATACCACCATTTTTTAGTAAAGCAAACCAACCATAGAACAAAAAAAACTCTCACAACCTAAAAGAAAAAACCTTATTGATCCAATACCTATTTCTTACACAGAGTTATACCTATTGGTCTTAAAAAACTACCTCATTGCCCTTGTCCTTGCTGAACCCCGTAAACCACCCTTTTTTAAATGGTATAAGCCTGATGTCCGATGTGAATACCATTTTAGCATCGCAAGCCATTCTCTGGAAAATTATACAGTTTTGAAACATAAGGTACAAAGATTGATAAAAATCAGATATTTAGATTTTGACACCAAAATGAAACCAGTTATTTATAGAAATCCTTCACTGATTCATGTTGAAATAGCAAGTAATGTTGTAGGCGATAGTCAAATTGGCCATAATGGTGAATAAAAAAAAAAGCCTTAGGCAAAAGGTTATTCTTACCGGCAGTTATAGTCCACTTATTTTGGATTTCTTAGGCGAGACAAGGGAGAGTAAGAGCTATTCTAGCACTTTTTGGCCTTTGTCCTAAGATTGTTATTGATGTATAAATTTGAAACTTTTGGGAATGAAAGAAAACTTTTGAATTTTCTATGAAGGGACGTCTCTATTTATGTTTTTTTTTAAATAATGATGTGTCTAAAGAGTTTGTGAGAAAGAACGATGATTGCAAATACGTTTTCACCACACTTTTAAGGCGGGAGAAATGTTTTTAAATAACCTGACTTGAATATATAAGAGAATTTGAGCTTATCCTCAATAATAATAAATTTTAACTTGCATATCATGCATCATTTGTTTGAATTCATTATTTTTCATGCCAACTAAAGACAAGAAGTAGTGTTTGTGTATATACTTTGTTAAACTTTTAAAGCAAAAAGATATTTTTGAAAGTTTTAATAATAGAATTCATGTTATGTATTTTTTTACATTTGAAAATTAATAAAAGATTCAAGGATAACACATCTTAAGAAATAAGATCAGTTAAATTTACACACTTATAACCCTCGAGCTTTACCAGAATCATGAAAAATGAAAACGCAAGTCGAATGGACAGAATGGAAAGGGCCCAATGAGAGATCAGGGAAACAATTACAGGAATGCAATAAAATATGGATAGACAGTTGGCAAAATTAAGATAGATGTTAACTGATTGGACAAAAAGAAAAAGAATTACTAAAACTTATAGGACAATGGAGGAAATAGTTGTTGAAGCACCATTGTGTCCACCTAGGTTCACACATCCATATATTCTAGACTCTCATATGTCATAAGCATCTCTAGTAACTCATCAACCTAATATGGATACTTCTATCAAGTTACCTCCAATTCAGATAAATATCGACTCTAAGCCTACTTTTTATGACTCAATTGATGTGCCTAATTTGGATGATCTAAAAGAATGGGAACAACTAAAAAAGGTGTTTAATCCATCAAGAGATACGATAATAAAAGATAAATATGATTTATTGAAAAAGAGATTGAACACATCTGAAGGCCATGATATATATGAGAGTGTTGATGCCAACGAGCTTAGTCTAGTGCCTAATCTTGTCATTTCATCAAAGTTTAAAGCTCTAGATTTCAATAAGTATGATGAAACAAAATATCCTTCAACACACATCACCATGTGCTATTAAGTTATTGATCCATTACTTTTAAGATAGTCTCACCGAGCTTGCAACAGAGTGGTATACTCAGCTAGATTAAAGTAAGATTTACTCTTGAATGATTTGGTTAGGGCTTTCCTAGCACAATACAAGTATGTTAAAAACATGGCATCAGATAGGTTATCCCTATAGAATATGAAGAAAATGGTAACAAAAACTTTCAAAGAATATGCACATAGATGAAGAGACATGGTAACCCTAGTACAATCACCTCTGTCAAAGAAAGAAATTCCTATTCTATTTGTCAATTCCTTGAATACTCCCTATTACGAAAGAATGATTAGGAATATCTCCAAATACTTTTGTTAGCTTTAAATTGATCCTTATTTTGAAATAACAAAACATTAAGTTAAATAAACTTGATCAAGATTTTAAAAAAGATTTATTTAGTACATGTTCTTAAGTTTTATATTTTGGTAATAAATAAATAATATAATTTTTAAAGTTTAAACAAACATTTCTTGGCTTTATATTTCTCAAATCAAATCTATTTTTAAATATTATTTATTTGAGCTTAAATGAAAGTCCAATTGTCATTTTTAAAGTGAATTTATTCATTTTGGACTTAATACAATTTTAATAATATTGGTTTTGAGAAATAAATTAACTTAAGAAAGTTGTTTTACAATAACAAAGTTTTCTAACATAGAACTTGTTTTATTTTTTTGCATTAATTCACAAAGTTTTAATATTTGAATTTTATATGGCTGAAAAGCTCTTTGAGTCTACTTTCTAATGGATCAAACAAAATCAAAATCTAAATTTTTTAAAAAAAGATTTTAAACTTTTACTAGACACTTTATAATTGTCTAAAAATTGTACAAGTAGTAGTTTTGAAAATTCACTATAATTTGTACACAATGAATTAGTGATGAGATAGAAAGCCTTTTAATCTAGTTTCTAAATCTTCAAATGGTTTGTGATTTTGATTTGTATAACTCAAGATATAATCAAATTAGTGAGAACAGTGCAAAATAGGAGACAACCATCCAACCATGAAAAGGATCAATCCCCTCAGAGAAGGGGTCGATTGTATTTTTACCTAAAAAGCAGCGTTGTGCTCTTGATTGAAGAAAAGATTAATCACCTTATGAAGGGGATCGATCACCTCCTTGAACCAATTGATCCCTACACTTAAGGGATCAATCAAGAGGCATTTTCAAAGGCATAATTGGTTCCAAAACATGAACCAATGGATCCCTTCATGGAAGAGATCGATCAAGTCATGATTTTCAAAGGCGTAAATGGCACTAAACATGAACCAATCGATCCTCTCATGGAAAGAATCAATCGAGTATGCCTTGAAACAACTCTAACGACTAGTTTTTCATGCTTTCAATGGCTATTTTTTTCTACCAAGCATTCCCAATGGCTAGCTCTTCAATTTCTCTATATATTGGCCACTCTAACACACCAAGAAGGTTGATGAATCAAGAGAGTAAGATCAAACAAATCATATATTCATTCTCTCAAAGAAATCAAAAGTTTTAAAACTTTAAAGTCTATATCTTTGTATTTGTTGTATCCAAATCATTATTATTGTTCATTCATCAAATTTCTTTGTACTTCATTAGATAAACACTTAGCCTTTGAGAAGTGTTTTTAGTTTGCATTTTTATTAAGTAATTTTGTAATCAAGAGGTGAGGTATCCTCTTAAATTCGTGGGATTAAAAGGTTGCTACTTAGCCTAAAAAGTATAAAGTATAAAGTTTCTAAGTATAAAGTACAAAGTTTCTATCTTAAACCTTAGAAAGAAAAAGATAGGGTTATAATTTCAATTTAAGAATAGTGCATTAAAGCCCTGATATGGACAACCAAGAAAAGAAAACACAGATACCTTGTAGAGAAAGACCAAACCTCTATAAATATTTGTGTTTAATTTTTTTATCTCTATCTTATCTTTTACTTTGTATTTGGTTTAAGATTATCAATTTATTGTTATTTGCATCATATTTTGATATTATTTTTAATTTTTCATTCAATCACTTTGAAATCATTATTTGAAAAGAATTTGGAGAAATCCAATTCACCCCCTCTTGGATCATCATCTCACTTATAAAGTTAACAATTAGTATTAGATTTTTGGTCCCTTTTTGTAGGTTTAACCACGTTAAGTAAAGATCCTATGGCTTAACTTAGGTTTCAAGATGGTGAGAAAGTTCTCAAAGCTCTTATGTTTGATAAATTTGAATTTTTTAAAAGGAGAAAGAGGATGAAGATGTTTATAATGGCCCAAGATTTTAAAGCTTGATATTTGATAGAGAAAGGGCTTGAAATTCTTTCAAATAATGCAAACTATATGAAGCAAGTGATGGATGATGCAAGGCCAAATGCATTCTTTATGGAACTCTTAACACTTACAATTTTAACTTGATCTTAAATTGCTCCACTTCAAATGAAATATGAAGGAAGTTGGATAAGCTACATGAAAGATAAACTTCCAACCAAAATACATCATGTCTCACGACTCTTGAAGAGCCTAAGGTAACCTTTAACTTAATTGTTTCAAATTTATATACTTTTAATGAATTACAAGATGCTTTTGATGAGTTAGTTATGGAATTTGAGTCAACGAAAATGAAATATAAGAAAATGACTTCGAAATTGAATGTTGAAAGTGATTTTTTGATAAATGCAAAACATATTTTAGAAAAAAATGAAAATTTGAAAATAGATTTTGAAATCTCTCAAAATAGAAATAAATTTTTAGAAAAAGAAAATATTGTTTTGAAAAAAATTTTGACGAATTGATGAATGAAAAACAAAAGCTTTTAAAGAGTTTATTAAGTACTAAAATGATTAAATGTAATTTTTATAATTTTCATGGTCATACTATACATCCATATCCTATTAAAAGAAAAGTCCTATTTAGAATTAGATAACTATAGGTTCTAAAAAGAACTAGAGACTTGATCATTAACTCTTAAATACCCTAAGCAAATTTGGCACCAAAAATAAAATGAAATTGTCTTTTGTAGGTGTGCTAGAGCAAGGAGCTATAATATAATATTGAAAATTGAATACTCTAGACAGACAATGGAGATAGGTAACATCTAAACTTTTATTTTAAGTGAATATAAAATTGGTTGCCTATTCTTGTTAAACATTGAGTGCTTAATGGATATTGGTATATGCTTTATTGATATTCTTGAATATACTAATTTTATTTGATATTTGTCAGCTTGAATTGAGTATGCATTTTTTTAATGTAAAATTTTAATATATTTCACATGCTTATTGATATTGTGTTTAATACTTATTTGCTTGATATATATTTTTAAGAGAATTTATAGGATTACATGTGAATGCTCTTAATATTGAGATTGTATGAATGATCTTGATATTTTGATATTATTTTTGAAATTGACATTTTTGAGAACTTTTGCTTATGCATGATTGTCATAACGTCTAGATCCGGGGATCTATCGCTAGACATTGACTTTTAGGGAGTCGTCACCAATCTTTTTTATCTAGGTGCGATTGGCCACCTAAAGAATCTGTTCTTTCGGGGAACACCTAAGTTTAAGGGCCCCTAAAAGAATAGGTTTGGGTCTACAAACCAGTACAGGGTTCGAGAGTTCGGTTACGTGTGAGAAAGGTTATAGCACCCTCACAACGCCCATCAAAAGATGGTACCAGCTAAAATTTATGTTATCCAATGAGCCTTAAAATTTTACCAAGTAATTAATTATTGGAAATTTTTCTCAATTGACTCTAATACTTTTAGCAAAAAATTGAGAAAATTCCCTCACCTCAAGAGTATGCAAGAAAAACTACTGTTTCACTTGCAGAGGCTCCGTCGTCAGATTATTTAAAGAAAAAAAAATCAAAATCAAAATCAAAATAAAAGAGAAGGAAAGAATGATTGTTCTTGTGTAGGAAAAATTGATACTTTCAACTTTTCTCTAAAAATATTTTTTGGAAATTTATTTTTAAGGAAAATTGATACTTTCAACTTTTCCCCGAAAATATTTTTTTGGAAATTTTGATTTTTAAGGAAAATTGATACTTTCAACTTTTCCCTAAAAATATTTTTTTGGAAATTTTGATTTTTAAGGAAAATTGATACTTTCAACTTTTCCTCAAAAACCCTTTTTGAAATTTATTTTTAAGAAAAATTGATACTTTCAAGTTTTCCCTAAAAATATTTTTTTTTGAAATTTTTTATTTTTATTTAAAGAAAATAGAATAATAAAAAAATAAATAAAAATAAAATAAAAAAAATAAAGAAAAGTAAAAAAATAAAAATAAAATAAAGATAAAAAGAATATTAAATAAACCTAATCTAATAAATAAAAAAAACAAATAAACAAAGAAATTCAAAAAATTCAAAAAATTCAAAAAAAAAAAAAAAACCTGGAGCGGCTCGGATCGCGGCTCGGCTCAAGGAAAAAAAAACAGCTCGGAGAAGCGGCTTGGGAGCTCAGCTCGGCTCAGCTTGGCTTGGAGGGGGGAAGGCACGCGCGGGTCAGGAAGCGGGTCGACGCTCGGGTCGGGTCGGATCTCGACAAAATACGCGGATCCTCTAGGTTACTTAAGGCGAAAATGATGTCGTTTTGAGAGGGTATAAAAGGCACTTCCCTCTGTTTTTCAGCAGAAACCTTCTCGCCCCTCTCTCTCTTCCTTTCTTTTTCTCTCCCTTCTCTCTAAAAGATCGAAGAACTCCGGTTGAAGATTCACCGAATTCTGAAAATTTTCGTCGAAATCTGGGTTTTTTCCCCGGAAGTTCGTCGAAAGGTGGCCGGAAAGTTGGTCGATTTTTGGATCTTCGTCGAAAACTGGGCAGCTCGCCGAAAACTTCAAAATTTGTCAAAATTTTTGCCGAAAAATTCAACCCTCGCCGAAAAATTCACCGAAATCTGGAAATTTTCCAGAAATTTCCAGAAATATTTTTCGCCAAAATTTTCTAAAAAATTATTTTCGATCCCTACAGCTATCCTAACACTTCTCAACCTTCTTTAGCCTTCGAAAACTCTTCTATACACCACTTTTCTCTCAAATTCAATAGCTTTGCTCGATGTTTTCTCTGTGTTCTTCATCTGTTCCAGGAGGTGCCTTTTATAAGGGTTAATCAGGAGTTTCTGATCAATCACAATTCCTCCTTAGACGGGGATTCAATCTTTGAATCCAATTGGACTCTTCTGATTGAATTTCCCTCCACAGTGGGATTCTTCAACTTTTAATCCCAGTCATCCAAAAAAGAAAACAATAATAATAATAATAATAATAATAATAATAATAATAATAATAATAATGATAATAAAAAAAATCAGATACGGATCAAGAAAAGAGAAAAAAAAGATTATTAACAGATAATTAGGGATACAATAAGATAAACCAAAAAAAAATTAGAAGAAAAATAGAAAAAAAAATTATTATAATATAATAATAAATATATAACAACATAAATATATTACATATAGATATTAACAGAGAAAGAAAATAAATAAATAAATAAATAAATAAAGATATACATATATTAATATATAATAATAATAATGAATAATAAAATACGTAAAATACAAAAGAGGAAAAAAAAAAAGAAAGAAAAAAAAATAACACAAGATAAGAATTAGATTGGGCTTACCCATTTGGGCCAGGCCCAATTGGTCTGGGCCTGGACCCAATTGGGTGTCTATAGCTGCCTCTCTTTGCACATTTTCTGTGAAACAGAAATTGCGCAAAGACGTAGACACCCAATCAAGACTCAACTCAACATTGTCATTTTTTGTTTTTTTTTTTTTTTTGTTTTTTGTTTTTTTTTTTACAAAAGCTCCTCTAAACAGAGGCTCAACGACTTTGCGAAACATAAATTGCTC
Organism: Durio zibethinus; assembly: GCF_047325235.1. Classification (NCBI taxonomy): domain Eukaryota; kingdom Viridiplantae; phylum Streptophyta; class Magnoliopsida; order Malvales; family Malvaceae; genus Durio; species Durio zibethinus. Next base: position 2,066,200 of record NC_143187.1, on the reverse strand, counting down.
CTCTAAACAGAGGCACCACAACTTTGAAAATAAATTGCTCCTCTAAACAGAGGCACCACGACTTTGGAAAAGTAAATTGCTCCTCTAAACAGAGGCACCACGACTTTGAAAAATAAATTGCTCCTCTAAAAAGAGGCACCACGACTTTGAAAAAGTAAATTGCTCCTCTAAACAGAGGCACCACGACTTTGGAATGTAAATTGCTCCTCTAAATAGAGGCAACGGACTTTGGAAAGTAAATTGCTCCTTGACAATCATGTCCAAAGGAGTTGAAAGTTGTGTTTGAAGGAATTTCAGGAGATTATGCCTAAAGGTCTTATAAATCAACCCTGATACCAAAAGACATCCTATTTCAAGGATTAGGAACTTACCTGACAAGCTTTTTCTTTTTCAAATTTTGCAAAATATCTTCATATCTATCTTCTCTATGTGGGATGTTGAAGCACCCCTGCTTCTTGAATTTATACACCATACTTTCCTGAAAGTAGTGTATGCTATGCAAATGCATATGAATTTCAATGCATGCCATGCAAATGTTGGCCAATTAATTCCTGTTCAATGTATGGTACTCAAGTTTCTCAAGCTTTTTCTTGGGCATCAAGCCCTTTGAATCTTCAGAGATCCAGTTACACTACTCTTCTAAGATTGAACCAGAGCTCTCAATTATCTTTTTCACTCACATTCTTTTTTGTTCAATTTCTCAATACTTTGGAATAAGCTTCATCAATCGATCATCACTTGACCATCATTCAATGAATTTCTCAGCACTAACAAATTTCAAAACAAGTTTCATCCATCATCACTGGGTCATTACTCATAGATGTCCCAGCATTAATCATTTCAAAACAAACTCTGTCTATTGATTGTCTTCATCATTCAATCATAACTTGCAAGTCATATCGATCAATTCATCACTTTTCAAGATTTGCCCCATTATATCATATACCTTTTCAAATCATCTCTTTTAGGTTTCTACCATTTCTTCATTTTGTCACCACCATCATCTTAGATTTTTTTTCAAATGAATAGAAGACTCTTTTAAGCACATATTCATTCATTCATTCATTATCATTTCAAATCTTGACAAATACAATGTAATCAAGCATTTTCTCAATTCATTCTAGGGGTGAAACAATAAGAGAACACAAGGTGAATCAATGAAAATCTATTTTGGTACAGAACAAATGGGAAAGGAAATAAATTGGATACATGTCAATGGGATGAATGGTATGTCCAAATGATGAATATTCAGACAATTCTCAACATTAATTTAGGATTCTTTTTCAAAAACTCATTCTATTTACTGCTGAAGTCAACTTGAGCTTGGTGAACTTTGCCCCAGTCTTTGAGGGATCTTCAGAGCCATTTGACCTGGATCTTTTTCTATCAACCTTTCAGGTTTTCAATTTGAATCTCCTTTTTTCATTTTTTCATTTCTTTCTTTTTCTTTTTTTTTATTTTTCATCTATTGTTGATATCTTTCATACATCAAACTTTAGAGCAATGTAGCATAATTCTATTGCTTCATCATGAGCATGTCTTTGCTCAACATATGACCATTCAAGTTGAGTATTCACACTTGATCCAAATGAACTTTTCAAGGTTGTAACGTAGGCCAAGGTGAAGGGTCATAAAAAAATGGATATAATAGGCTCAAAACACATATTAAAAAGGTTCAAAACCAAAGGATCATTTGATACAACTTGGCATTTTACCCCACATCATTTCACTATTTTTTTCTTTCCTCACACAAAAGATTCTCATTACTTTGCCCCAAATCATGTGTGGCATTTTTTTTTCTTTTTTTTTTCATCTTTAAGACCTTTTGTGGTGTTTTTTTTTTTAAAAAAAAAAAATTACCCTCCAGTATAAAGGGTGATCCTTGGTTGGGGTTCTTCTGGAAAGGAAATCATAATAGGCTCAAAGGGGTAGCAATAAATGGTTTTTCAAATGGTAAAAAAAAATATGGTCATTTTTCATCTCAATTGTGAATACCTTTTTTGAACATCATCAAAGCTCATGAATCTATATAAAAGATTACACATCTTCAAGACATATCTATTTCCCCTTTGATAACAGCCTATTTTTGCTTAAATCATCTTCTCATATTAATATGGATGAATTTTTAAAATTAAATCTCAGAATTATTGTTATCATTGTCTAAATATTCGTCATCTGAAATTTAAGAATGGGAATGTAAAGTTATGAAAGGTAACGGAGCCTGGAGTAATGGTCAAGTGAAAGAGAAAAATGTAATGAAATGCATTGACTTACCTTTATTAAAATGATAACAAGTGAAGTCATATTGCAAAAAGAAATCTAATATTATTTGAAAAAAAATTCAAAAATGACAGAAGAAACCTTCAACCAGCCTTATCTCTATTTTTTAAAATTGTCCCCCTATACGATCAGGTGAAGAATCTCTATTAACATCTTACCCCTCAATTCATTGTGACTCTCCAGCCCCTTTCTGTTCTTGACTTTCACTCAGGGTACTAACATTAGGTGTTGTTGCTTTTCCTTGATCAAAACTTACCATTCCATCATTGATCAACCGTTGCACCTTATACTTTAAAGCAGTGCAATTTTCAGTAAAATGGCCAGTAATTCCATAGTGATAGTCGCAGTGGGCTGTAGGATCATACCACTTTAGGTAGGGTGATTTAAGCGGCTCCACATGGCTGAGGGCAATCAAATGGCTATTATAGAGTTCTCGATATAACTCTGTATAAGTCATAGGGATTGGATCAGATACAGGTTTTTCTCGAGTAGTTCGTTGTTCTCGTGAACCACTTGTTGGGTTAATAGGGCGAATTTGGGTTCTTGTAGGAGCTTGAATGTTGAGGTTGTATGTAAGATCTTGAGGGCTATAAATTGATCGGTATGTGGATGAATAAGGTGGTTGTGGAGTCAGCTGGTATGGGTAGGATGAGACATTATTCACAGTAGGATAATATGGAGAGTAACCTTGAGATGAATAAGGTTGATAACCCCTGAATTGTTGTCTATCAAAGCTCACAGCTTGAGCTTGAGCTTCTTTCTTTTCTAATGCCTTCTTAGTTTCTCTTCCTTTCAACTTACCATTTTTTATGGCACTTTCAATAATTTCTCCAGAGATCACCATGTCAACAAAATTTTTTTATTGCATTCCCTATCATCTTTTCATAATAGAGAGGTTTTAAAGTACTAACAAACAGTACTGTGGTCTCTTACTCCGTCAGTGGAGGTTGTACTTGTGAGGCTATATCTCTCCATCTCTGGGCGTATTCTTTAAAAGACTCATTTGCCTTTTTCTCTAGATTCTGTAAAGATAAACGATCAGAAGCCAAATCGATAATGTGTCGATATTGACTGATGAAGTCATGAGCCATATCGCTCCAAGAGCGAATGTGGGTCCTATCCAACTGAACATACCACCTGGCCGCAGAGCCAGTAAGGCTATCTTGGAAAACATGCATCAAGAGTTTTTCATCATGAGCATGAGCTGCCATCTTCTTGCAATACATGGTGATGTGGATTTTGGGGCATTTTGTACCGTCATATTTTTCAAATTTCGATACTTTGAACTTATGGGGGATAACCACATCAGGAACTAGGCAGAGCCCAGCAGCATCAACTGACCCATAAAAGCTAAATCCTTCCACAGCCCGTAGCCTCTGCTCTAACATGCTAATTTTAGAGCTTTCCTCAGCTTCTACCCTTATCTTTTTCTTCTCCTTCTCTTTTAAATCATCTAGATCAAGAATTGGTTCTGCTGCATTTTCAGTGAAGACAGGATTTATATAGCTATTATACTGCCCTGGGTTGAAAGCTGATGGCATTCCAAGACATGTTGGATATGCAAAATGTTGTGGTGGGACCTCTTGGGCAGATTGGGCTTGAGGTGGGCCAAAACCTGGAGGGTACAAAGGGTCAGCCACTTCTTGCTGGCTTGTACTTCCTTCAACTCTTTTTCCTTTATTCATGTTATTAAGGGCCTCCAGAATCTTGCTTAATTCACTTTCAATCTTCTCCTGAGCTTTTTCTAGCTTTTCAAATCTATGAGAACTTTTTTCTTCCATTTACCTTACTTTGGATCTTGTGTTGTATGGATGAGCAGGGTTTTCGTTAGATAGAGCTATCCTCGGACCTTGAGTACCATACTTATGATTAGAAATGTTATGCTGTGCCTTATGTATGATGCTTTGATACACAAATGAAATTTACATTTTTTTGAAAAAAATCTAGTATAAAATGAATGCAAATGATTGTGTTAAAACATGATCATGAAAATAATGTAGATGCATACAATCAGACAAACAACATAGTTAGTTCCATGAATAAAATGAAAGTGATGCTGGTGCATAATGTTACATATGATAAAAATAATACACAAAATTAAACAATCAAAATGATTAGACAAACACCCTTTTTGTGTCCTAATTTCAGGGTATATCTATCATTGGGTAGAAAGGACAATATCTTAGGTGTAGGCACTTTTAAGGTTCATTACATGCGGGTTTAGGGGTCAAAGTCTAAAGGTCTTCAAACTGCTCCTTACATCCTTGTCCATCACAGACTAGTAAGGCACCCTAATCCTCACCCATTACAGGCTACAAGCGAAAAAGGTTCAATTTGAGTGGGAGTATTTCGCTAGCCACTGCGGAGGCATTAGACCTCACGAAAGCAATAGGTACTTTACTCCCTATTAGAGGGATGGAGCTCGGGTGTAGAGCTCATGTTATGCACATGCACATGAATGACATAATTAACAAGCAAATAAACATGAATGAATAATAACACATATATACAGAAGGGTTTAATTTTATTCGGCTTTTGGATAACACAAATTATTTGCTGGCCTGACTCTCAAGGTCCCCAGTGGAGTCACAAGCTGTCATAACGTCTAGATTCGAAGATCTATCGCTAGACATTGACTTTTAGGGAGTCGCCACCAATCTTTTTTATCTAGGTGCGATTGACCACCTAAAGAATCTGTTCTTTCGGGGAACACCTAAATTTAAGGGCCCCTAAAAGAATAGGTTCGGGTCTACAAACCAGAACAGGGTTCGAGAGTTTAGTTACGTGTGAGGAAGGTTATAGCACCCTCACAACGCCCATCAAAAGATGGTACCAGCTGAAATTTGTGTTATCCAATGAGCCTTAAAATTTTATCAAGTAATTAATTATTGGAAATTTTTCTCAATTAACTCTAATACTTTTAGCAAAAAATTGAGAAAATTCCCTCACCTCAAGAGTATGCAAGAAAAACTAATGTTTCACTTGCAGAGGCTCCGTCGTCGGATTATTTAAAGAAAAAAAAATCAAAATCAAAATCAAAATAAAAGGGAAGGAAAGAATGATTGTTCTTGTGTAAGGAAAATTGATACTTTCAACTTTTCCCTAAAAATATTTTTTGGAAATTTATTTTTAAGGAAAATTGATACTTTCAACTTTTCCCCGAAAATATTTTTTTGGAAATTTTGATTTTTAAGGAAAATTGATACTTTTAACTTTTCCTCAAAAACCCTTTTTGAAATTTATTTTTAAGGAAAATTGATACTTTCAACTTTTTCCTAAAAATATTTTTTTGGAAATTTTGATTTTTAAAGAAAATTGATACTTTCAACTTTTTCTCAAAAACTCTTTTTGAAATTTATTTTTAAGAAAAATTGATACTTTCAACTTTTCCCTAAAAATTTTTTTTTTTAGAATTTTTTATTTTTATTTAAAGAAAATAGAATAATAAAAAAATAAATAAAATTAAAATTAAAAAAATAAAGAAAAATAAAAATAAAATAAAAATAAAATAAAGATAAAAAGAATATTAAATAAACCTAATCTAATAAATAAAAATAAACAAATAAACAAAGAAATGAAAAAAATTCAAAGAAAAAAAAAAAAAAACCTGGAGCTGCTCGGATCGAGTCTCGGCTCGACTCGGCTCAAGGAAGAAAAAACAGCTCGGAGAAGTGGCTTGGGAGCTCGGCTCGGCTCGGCTTGGCTCGGAGGGGGGAAGGCACGCGCAGGTCGAATCTCGATAAAACGCGCGGATCCTCTGGGTTACTTAAGGCCAAAACGACGTCTTTTTGAGAGGGTATAAAAGGCACTTTCCTCTATTTTTCGACAGAAACCTTTTCGCCCCTCTCTCTCTTCTTTTTTTTTCTCTCTCTTCTCTCTAAAAGACCGAAGAACTCCGGTTGAAGATTCACCGGATTCTGGAAATTTTCACCGGAATCTGGGTTTTTTCGTCGAAAGTTCGCCGAAAGGTGGCCGAAAAGTTTATCAGTTTCTGGATCCTCGTCGAAAACTGGGCAGCTCACCGGAAACTTCAAAATTTGTCGAAATTTTTGTCAAAAAATTCAACCCTCGTCGGAAAATTCATCGGAATCTGGAAATTTCCCAGAAATTTCCAAAAAAATTTTTCGTCAAAAATTTCTAAAAAATTATTTTTGATCCCTACAGCTATCCTAACACTTCTAACCTTCTTTAGCCTTCGAAAACTCTTCTATACACCTCTTTTCTCTCAAATTCAGTAGCTTTGCTCGATGTTTTCTCTGTGTTCTTCATCTGTTCCAGGAGGTGCCTTTTATAGGGGTTGATCAGGAGTTCTTGATCAATCCCAATTCCTCCTTGGACGGGGATTAAATCTTTGAATCCAATTGGACTCTTCTGATTGAATTCTCCTCCACAGTGGGATTCTTCAACTTTTAATCCCAACCATCCAAAAAAGAAAACAAAAAAAAAAATAATAATAATAATAATAATAATAATAATAATAATGATAATAAAAAAAATCAGATACGGATCAAGAAAAGAGAAAAAAAAGATTATTAACAGATAATTAGGGATACAATAAGATAAACCAAAAAAAAATTACAAGAAAAAGAGAAAAAAAATTATTATAATATAATAATAAATATATAACAACATAAATATATTACATATAGATATTAACAGAGAAAGAAAAAATAAATAAATAAATAAATAAAGATATATATATATTAATATATAATAATAATAATAATAATGAAAAATAAAATAAGTAAAATACAAAAGAGGAAAAAAGAAAAAGAAAGAAAAAAAAAACACAAGATAAGAATTGGATTGGGCTTACCCATTTGGGCCAGGCTCAATTGGTCTGGGCCTGGACCCAACTAGGTGTCTACAATGATTATGTATACAAATGTTGATATTGATGATATCATGCATGCTTTGTGAAATTGTTATTGGTGCTTGATGTGATAAATTGTATGCTAAATTGTTTTTATATTTATGCACAAACTTATGGGGAGCATTCAAAGCTTAATGATTTTGAGAATTTATGTTTTACTTTGAAAATAATTTTTACTAGAGTCAAGCCTTAAAATGAATTTGAATATCTTGAATTCAATAATTTAAACTTGCTCAAATAAAGAAAACTTGAGAACTTGCATTGGTTTTAATTTTTCATAGTGTTAGATACAAGTTTCAAAGAATTTTGAAGCTCAAAAGGTCAAATTATATTTTTTAATAATTATGGGCATAAAAACCATTTGGACTTTTTTAAAGTGTGATATAAAATTTTTCTAAACAATTTGAAGAGCTTAAATGTGTGTTTAAACATATTTGCCCATCTTAATAACCTTTTTTAAAGAAATATGGGGATTAAGAGTTAACTTTTTGATTTCCTTGTTTCTAATGCCAAAGGACCACTTGAACAACTTTGTTTTATGATTTAAAACTTGTTGAAATGGTTCAAGATGGTTAAAAATGAGCTTGATTAGGTATGAGATTTATTAAGATCTTTTTCAAGCAAAAATGAGCTTCAAAATATCAAAAATAAAAATCTTAAAAATATTAAGCTTTAAATGATTTATCCTATAGTATTTTGCATAAATATATTTATTTGAATGATTTTAGCATGATGAAAATGATTTTTTGAATTTTTATAAATATTAATTTGTGATTGTTGAACATACATACATGACCATGTTGTTTAAAATTACTCTACTTGTTGGTAATACATGGATCTTGTGAAATATTATTAAAACTTGATTATTTTATTCTCAATTGTTTTAACTATTGATTTGTGATTTTGGAAATTGATTATCATTTTGTGCTACTAATGTTTGATTGTTTATCTTTTGATTTCTTATGAAATAGTCTTGAAATATGTTTTAATTCCTTATCCTTATTAATTCAAAATTTATTTCTTCTCTTATGTTGATGAATTAATGAACTTTATGTGTTTAAGTAATATATATTGATTCATTGTTCATCTATGTTTTTGGTTAAGATATGTGCTCATATGATTATTAATTCAACTTGACCTTAATACTTGTGATTTGAAAATGTTTAAATTGTTTATTTCTTAATTTGTGAAATACCTTTGTGATATGCTTGCTCTTATGTTTAAATGTTTTATCTCTTGATTTGTGTTTTTAAATTGATGAACTACTTATTTTTTAAAATGATATGTGTTGTTGGTTCATCTATTATTCTGTTAAGTGTGTACTTATATGAATATGATTGAACTTTACCTGACATGCTTGTAATATGACTTAAGTGAGTGATTTTCTTATTATGCCTATTTTTAGCTTAAGTCATTATTGATTATGATGTATAATTTGTGCAGAATATTTATGTTTTTGTGCTAAAATTCTCTTGAATATGTTTTTTATGATAAATATGTCTTCCTTGAGTTTTTTGTTTTCATATGGCTTAATATTTGTTTTAACATATTTTTTAGTGATTTCTTGAATATACATGAATATTAAATATGTCTATTTTGAATTCATGAATGATCTAAAAGGTTTGATTTTTGCACATTACACGAGAACTTTTGCTTCAGTGACATTCATGTGCTATTTTATGTTTAAATTGATATATAGCCTCTAACTTAAGTATATATCTCTTTCGCTATTAGCAACTTGTGTTTAATGACCAAATTTGTTTTTTGTCTATAATGACTTAGAAAATAGAATTCATTTTCTAACAATTAGTATAATTTTTATTCTTGATGTTATTAATGAACATTTCTTTATCAAGAATATTTTTTAAATCAGTGCTAGGAGAACTTAAAATAAGCATGAATAAGCCTTTTTTTTTTTTTTAATTTCAAGTATAGCAAAGCATGTCATCCTCATCAATCAAGCCCAAGTACATAAAAAACTAGCTCAAATGATGTGGAATGAAGGATTCAAAGCCTCACTCAGCTACAATGAGTATAACAACATAGCTTGCTAAGGATGGAGGTAATTGTATTGAATCTATATTGTGTGCCTATGATTTATAATGTTTAATGCATGATTTAATAAATATTTGCTTTGATATGTGCAAAAATGAGATATTATGTTTGAATTTGTGAACATTTTGCACAAATTAATCATCGAGCCACTTGGTAGATATTGTTCTAATATGTTTGAAAGCTTGGATTGATTAACTCACTTTCATTGATATTCATGCTTAGTTCTTGATTGCTTTGATTAATAGTTTTTATTGCATGAATATTTATTTAAGATGAATCTTTGAACATAGCTATGAGTTGGATATGTTGATTTCTTGATCTTGAAATTGATTTGACTCATAGATTATGAATTATAAATTTGAAATTTATATATATGTTCATTGATTGAGATCACTGATATGGCATATACAAAATTATGCCTAAATGCTTGTATATTTTTTTAATTAGGAATATTACTTATGCATTTTGCATATGTTTGTATGATTTTGATTGAAATATATGATTGAGTACTTACATATATTTGAGTTAAGTACTTCGTTATGCATTAAAATAATTTAGATTATAATTGAATAATTATACTTTCATTATTTTTTTGCTATAGCATATGTGTTAATCATGTTTGGAAAATCATGATTATATAATCTTTGTTAGGACATGATGATTGAACTCATTGTTTATTAGTACTTACTATTTATTATATACATATGAGCTTTTGGTTGTTGTTTGGATATGATAGCTTATGAAAAATTACTATTATCATTTATATATGTATTGAATGAATCTTTCATATGCTTGAAGTATGTGTGCTCTATAAAAATTGTTGAATAAAATTGCTAATGATTGGTAACAATTGGTATCAAAATTGCTAAAGATTTTTTTAAAACTTTCATAGATACTTATTTATGTGCCTATCCTTAATATAGCTTGTACTTTTCATGCAAAATTGTCTGTGCCTTAAATTCATTAATCCTTATTTTGAAAATGAGGAGAAATCTTATAATACAATTTTGCTTGATTTGTTTTGTGATAAAAATTGGTATGCTTCTTGATGACATATCTTTAACAATTGATATCCATAACAATTGGTATGAGCTTGTATACATGTGCTTAAATTTATGCTTAATTGTTATTAATTTTTTAGGTTCTAAGCACATATTATGATAACATGATGTATGAGTAGGTTGCACATCATTTATTATCCTTTTGATCATAAATTTCATATGGTTAGGTTGAATGAATGATTTTATGTTATAACATTTTAACTGGATACACTTATACTTTTGTGCTTGAATATATGTATGTGAACTTCATTGTGCATATTACACTTGATTACATGCATTTAAAAATACTCTTGATATTATTGATATCATGCATTTTGTTTCATGCCTTATATTAATCTTTCTTTCTTTTGAAAAAGAGAGAGAGAGTTAAGAGATATTTCTTCTTGCATACTTATAACAATTGATATAAGAGCTTTAACATTTGGTATAAAAAGCATAAACAAAAAAAAAGAAAAATATTTCATGAATATATTTGTTAATGATGCCTCTTCGTGTTTATTTGCTCATTAATATGCTCATGCCTTTTTACTATGATAAAAGTGAGAGAAATATCATATGGACAAATTTGTTTATACTTGACATGCATACTTTGATTGTGCTTATTTCATATATTTGACTAATATATGTTTGTTAAGTTGTGTTGGATTATGATACATTAATTAAGGGAAAGTTTTGCCTTGCATTGCTTAAGGGAGAGTTTGTCAAAATATTTTTCAAAATCTTAAATGTCTTAAAGAAAGCTTTTTTTATCAAGCAAATTTATCTTTAAGTTTTATCATATAAAAAAAGGAGAGATTGTTATCCTTAAATTGATCTTTATTTTGAAATGATAAAACATTAAGCTAAAAAAGCTTGATTAAGATTTTGAAAAAGATTTATTTAGTATATGTTCTTAAGTTTTATATTTTGGTACTAAATAAATAATATAATTTTCAAAGTTTAAACAAACCTTTACCAGTTTCATATTTCTTAAACCAAATCTATCTTTAAAGATTATTTATTTGAGCTTAAATGATAGTCCAATTATAGTTTTTAAAGTGAATTTATTTATTTTGGATTTAATACAATTTTAATAATATTGGTTTTGAGAAATAGATTAACTTAAGAAAGTTGTTTTACAAGAACAAAATTTTTCAATATTGAACTTGTTTTATTTTTCTGTATTAATTCACAAAGTTTTAATATTTGAATTTTATATAATTGGAAAGCTCTTTGAGTCTACTTTATAATAGATCAAACAAAATCAAAATCCAAATTTTGTAAGAAAAGATTTTAAACTTTTTACTAGACACTTTGCAATTGTCTAAAAACTACACAATAGGTAAATATGAAAATTTCACTATAATTTGTACACAATGAATTATGTGATGAAATTTTATATGGATAGAAAGCCTTTTAAGTCTAATTTCTAAATCTTCAAATAGTTTATGATTTGGATTTGTATAACTCAAGATATGATCAAATTAATGAGTATAGTGCAAAACAAGAGATAATCACCCAGCCATGGACAGGATTGATCCCCTCAGGGAAGGGATCGATTGTATTTTTACCCTGAAAGCAACATTGTGCTCTTGGTTGAAGAAGGGATCAATCACCCTGTGGAAACGATCGATCACCCTTTTGAACCAATCAATCTTCTCACTTCATGGATCGATCAGGTAGGCATTTTCAAAGGCATAACTAGTTCCAAAACATGAACCAATTGATCCCCTCATGGAAGGGATCGATTAGGTTATGATTTTCAAAGGTGTAAATGGCACTAAACATGAACCAATCGATCCCTTCATGGAAGACATCAATCGAGTATGCCTTGGAACAACTCCAATGGCTAGTTTCTTATGCTTTCAACAGCTATTTTCTTCTTCCAAGCATCCCTAAGGGCTAGCTCTTCAATTTCTCTATATATTGGCCACTCCAACACACCAAGAAGGTTAATGAATTAAGAGAGTAAGATCAAACAAGTCACATATTCATTCTTTCAAAAAAAATCAAGAGCTTTAGAGCTTTAAAGTATATATCTTTATATTTGTTGTATCCAAATCATTGTTGTTGTTCATTCATCAAATTTTTTTGTACTTCATTAAGCAAACACTTAGCTTTTGAGAGGTGTTTTTAGTTTATATTTTTATTAAGTGATTTTGTAATCAAGAAGTGAGATATCTTTTTGAATTTATGAGATTAAGAGGCTACTACTTAACCTAAAAAGTAAAAAATATAAGGTTTCTATCTTACGCCTTAGAAAGAAAAAGATAGGGTTCTAATTTCAATTTAAAAATAGTGGATTGAAACCTTGGTGTGGATAACCTAGAAGAGAAGATGTAGGTGCCTTGTGAAAAAAGATCGAACCTCTATAAATTATTATATTTAATTTCTTTATCTCTATCTCTATCTCTTTAACTTACATTTGGTTAAAGATTATCAATTTATTGTTATTTGCATCATATTTTGATATTATTTTTAATTTTTCATTCAATTACTTTGAAATCATTGGTTGAAAAAAATTTGAAGAAATATAATTCACCTCTCTCTTGGATCACCATATTACCTATAAAGCTAACAACTTTGCCAACATGGTGATTACTAGGGAAATGATAGAAAATGCAGTCAAAAATAGAAGGATTAAATTGAATTATGCAACTAATGTTGAAAATGGAAATGCATCAAAAAAGAATGAAGGGAAGGTGCAAGCAGTCACACCTGAAGGGCATATACCCAAGAACTTTATCCCATACAGTTTGTATCCTTTTCATCAACCTAATTTTCAATCATAAGCAATATCTCTCAAACCCTATATCTATGCCAACCAAGCTAGTATCCAAGTTTTCTAGCAAGTCCCCATCCACAAATGACCATTTACAATCTTGTCCCTATATTTGAGCCTACCACTTGACAAAAAAAAATCAAAAAAGAAAGAGAAATCATCAAGAGAAACTTTTAATCCCTATTTTTTTACCTTTTTCATTTACTAATAGAAGGTCGATAGCTCACTCCTGTGCCTCTAAAAATAACATCTAATCCATCGGTAAGGAGTTATGATCCTAATAGCAAGTGCGATTATCATCTTGGGACAATTGGCAATTCAACTAAAAAATGTAGACAACTAATAGAAAAGGTTGAAGATCTTATTAGGAATGGTATTTTGACTCCAAAACTGATGGAACAATAGAAGTCAATTCCATCCAATTAAGTTGAAATGTGGAAAAAGGTTTCGAGTGTTGAAAGATCAAGATAGGACAGTTTTCTTTTGAACTTTTAATCTTTTGTGTATGACATGTGCATGGTATCCTTAGGAGTTATTTAAATTAATCTTGTTAAACTTTATTTTGAAAGAAATGAATGCTTTTTGATTTTTCTATACATTTGTTTAAATAAAAATTCTCCATAATTAATTTCCAGAGTCATAAAATGAAAAGCACTTTGCCAAAAAACAAAGAAAAAGCAAAAAAATGATTCGCAATAAAGTCTCATATAAGTGTTTTTTTAGATCCTCAAAATTTTTTTTACAAAAATAATAAGCCTTTCCAAAGGGAAATATACGTTTTCTAAATGGCAAGAATCTTGAAGTAATTGGTGATTACTATTAAAGAATAAACTCATTCAATACCTTCACACCTTTTCTTGACAATTTCTATGTTTCAACCTTTTAAATAATTTCATTCATCAATCATAATCCTTTAAAGGAGCATGAATTTCAACTTACGAACCTTGTCATCATTTGATATATTGAGATTATAACCTTTTATTAGGCAATGAACAAAAGAGATAAATTTTGAAAATTCATTTTGAATTTTGAAAACCAAACAAAATACTCTTTTAAGTTTTTAATTGGCAATTCAATGTATGTCAAATTTTACCAATATGATCGAACCATCCAAATTTTTTTTATGATTATAGACACCATAAATGCCTGAACCTTTTTTCATGTAGCCTTTGTTTCATGTCTTAAGGCACATTGACCAAAAGAAGCAATTTTTTTTCCTACTTAAGATAATTTGTTTCATGTATTAATACATTTTCTTTCATTTTACCAAAATGCCAGACAGTTTGGAACCAAAATGAGCCTTATTGTGAATTGTGTGATCAAATTAAAATATCTCATACAACTCAAATTTCACTGTCATAAGAACTTGGAATAAAAAAATCAAAATAAGGCATCAGTCACTCAAAAATAATTGATGGCAATAACACAAAAATAAAGAAAAAACATAAAAAAAAAACCTTTCATTTGTTTTTTTCAAATAACTTGCTCTTCTAACTAAGTGATCATGTTTGAAATGATGAATGACAATCTTTCTCCATCCTTCGCATATAGAAAAATTATCCATTTACTACCCATTTGAGCCTATTAAACTTTTATTCCAAAATAAACCCTGGCTAAGGATCGTCTTTTACACTATGAGGTAAAATAAGGATATCTTCAAGAAATCAACTTCAAAGAAAATGTTTGATATCGAAAGCATCTAACATACACCTCGGAGATGAAAGCCTAAGGCAAAAAACGAATGAAGTTTTAGTTAGAATCTCAAGAATTCAAGAAAAAAAAGAATGATGAAGTTAAAGTTAGATGTTTTCAAAAAAATTTTAAAAAATAAAACAAAAAAAAAAGTAAAGAATGCTCCTCAAAGATAAGAGCTTGAAAAAAAGAAAAGAAAAGCAAATGAAGTAACAATTAGAATCCCAAAGAAAAAAAGGACAGAATTCAAGAAAGAAGATTGCTAAAATTGAAATAAAATATTTTCAAAAAAAAAGGAGTAAAGAAAGAAAAACACATGGCTTTTCGTTTAAAGAATGTTCCATAAGATCATTGGCCTAATTATCTTGAATAATATATTTTTAAGTCTATTTATCCATTCTTTCATAACCTTAAATCTTGGCCTACATTACATATCTTGAAAAATCCATTCTGATCAAATGTGGACACTTAAGTTGACGAGCTATGTCATTGAAAATTTGTATATACCTATTATTTTGGTAAGATTTTGTCAAGTTCTTTATTGTTAAAAAATATAGCTCTAAGGTGAAAACCCAAAAATGGTTGTTTAGAGCTAGAGCCATTCTTAAGGCCCTAAAAATTTTAGAGTTCCAAGGCTATCCAGAATAGAAAGTCACTATACAGAACTTTTTAAAAATTTTGCATTTCATCAAAGAGTGAAAATAAAAACCAGCCTTTTCTCCTTCTTAAATCTTTTTTGAAACATAATGGTTAGTTTTTATGCATATTGAAGTATCATGGTTTCAATGAAAGAAAAGTATTTTAGAAAAATTATCTCTTTTATGAGCCCAAGAATAATCCTTGTTACTCTTGCCAAGCTTTTCTTGAAATATGACCACTAGTGAAAAAATTAAATTATCAATCATCCCATCCATAAGCATTTCAAATAGTAATTATCAATTTTCAAGATATTCAAAAGTCATGATTTTTTTTACTTTTCTTATTAATTGCGAAGATACTTTATGTGGGGCAATTTTACTATTACTTTTAAAAACTTTATAGATTATATAAGCATTTTATACAGAATACTGAGATCATTATGGTGAAGAGTAAACATTAAAAATTTGAACAAAGATTCTTCAAAAAAGAAAAAAAACAAAAAAAGTCTTTGCATTGGCATCACTTGCGGTCACATTTGTATCATGAGAAGGTTATTTAATATGCATACTATAAAACATAAAAATAAAAAAAAGACATTCACATCTGCATTATTCACATTTGCATTTGCATGTGCATCATGAGAAAGATAATTGCGTTCACAACTGCATTACAAAAAAAGACATTTGCATTTGCATCACTTGCATTTGCACTTACATGTGCATCATAAGAAAGACATTTGCATTCATATCTACATCACAAAAAAAATATTTGCATTTACATCGCTTACATCTGCATCACAAAGAAAAACATTCATATTTGTATCACTTGCATTTGCATTTGTATAAGACATTTACATTCGCACCATAAGAAAAATTTGCATTTGCATCATGGTAGCTGCATCCTAAGAAAAGGTATTTGTAAAGGCATTTACATGAAAGGAACATTATCATTTACATTATGAAAAAGTCAAATGTATTTGCATCAAGCATTCGCATTCTTGCATTTGCATTGACATTTGATTTCACATCGATATATATTTCCATTAGCATCATTTGATGAGAATAGACATTCGTATCATGATTGCATTTATCAACTTTGTAAATATTAGAAAAAAAATTTTAAAAAAAGAGAGAAAAAAAAAGAAAAACAAGATTTTAAAGCTTTAAAACATGCGTTTAAGGGGAACAATTTTCAAACAAGATTTTGAAATCTCTATTTAATAAGAGCCTTTTTCAAATAAGACCTTTAGAGTTTCAAAAATATTTGATTAGAGGAAAGCCATTTTCAACACCATTTTAAATTTTTAAAGTTTCAAAGCCTTTATTACGAAAAGCATTCAAAGATTTTTTAGATTTGTAAGACCTCAAGGCATAATTTTCAATACCTCTAGGCAAAACATTTTAAATTTTTAAAGTTTCAATGTCTCTACTACAAGGAGCATTCAAAGATTTTTTTAATTTATAAGATCTCTGAGCATAATCTTTAAGACATCTGTGCATAATTTTCAAGACCTTCGGGCAAAATATTTTTAATTTTTAAAGTTTTAATGCCTCTACTACAATGAGCATTCAAAGATATTGAAATTTGTAAAACCTTCAGACATAATCTCTAAGACCTCTAGGTATAATTTTTAAGACCTTCGAGCACTATTTTTTTAAAACCTTCAGGCAAAATATTTTTAATTTTCAAACTTTCAACGCCTCTACTACATGAAGAGCATTCAAAGACGTTGAGTTTTGTAAACCTTTGAGCATAATCTTTAAAACTTCTAGGCATAATTTCTAAGACCTCTAGGCATAAGCTTTAAGTCTTTCGAATATGATTCATAAGTCTCTCAAGCTGAATCTATTTTAGTTTCGAGATTTGTAAGACCTCATGGTATAATCTCTTATTTTATTTCTAAAAGTTATTGAATTTTTATTTAAATTTGTTTTCAAATGGTCAAGTTTAGTAACTTATAAAAAACAAGAAAAAAAATGTAAACAAACAAATAAAAAAAAAAAAGAATTAGGGGAACAAGGTTTCTCTCTCTTACTCAAAAGCATCATTCAGACAAAGTTGTTGTCCCAATTGTTTTCTTATTTTTTGACATGCGATATTGTCATGGTTGTTCTTTATTTTTCAATCTGTGATATTATTCCAATCGATTCTTTATTTCTTGACTTACGATGTTATCTTGATCATTTTTTATTCCTTAACTTATGGTGATTGACCCGATTGACTCTTTGTTTTTTGACTCACAGTGTCATCCTGATTGTTTTTTATCACTTGACTTGTGGTTCAATCCTAAAAAAAAATAATAATAAAAACTTTTTAAAAAATCTTCAATTTGCTTCCGAAAAAATTTGTCTTTGTTTTTACCCTATTCCTGATTCTCAGTAATGCACAAAAATGACCAACTATAGACACCAAATTTATTTGCGTTTCGATTTAAATTTTTTTATTCTAACAAGTTCACGGGTTAAAGCTCTATTTCCTGTCTAGCCTGATCTTACTATTTTTGTTTCATTTTTTGTTTTTGTTTTAATATTAATCGGATAGTATTAATAATGATGATAATATTAATTAATTAATTAATAAAAAAAAAGATGACAAGATTGGCAGTGGTGCCTTGCATGGCACCACTTGTCACTCACCCTATTGGCCACTCATACTCTACACCACCTGCTCTTTTACCCTGTGCACCTAACACTGCATCCTAATTATTCTAACCCATTCTTCTGTGCACCAATCTCCCTTTATCAATACCAACAGAGCTCCAGCAACAGAAAGGCCAAAAATAAAAAATCCTACACCCAGAGCACTTGACACCCTTCTGTCTCTATACACGCCCATCACTTCCATTGACTACACCCTTATACTCTAGCAGCACCATCTGGCCTAGCCCTTAGAGCCTCTCATCCTTCGTCCGTGCCTAGCACCCACTCGCATAGGCCCTCAGTACTCATAGACCCACACCCGAAACCCCACACCAACAGTCAATGAGCCCCCGACCTTTAGCTTCCCACAACACCCATTAAAAAGCTAAAAAAAAAACCCAAACCCACAATAAAAAATAAACCAAACAAAAAATCTACGGTCCTCCCCTTTTAGGAAGAAACCTAGTGTTGAAAGCCACCTGCAAAAAAAAAAAATAAAAGGTTTTTATCGAAGCTTCAACATTTGATCTATGTTAATTGAAGCTGTTTTACAAAAAAAAAAAAAAGACTAGATCTAAGCTCAGAGGGCAAAGGGATGTCTTTTAACCTTTTTTCAATTTTTTTACCACCAAAGGTGACAGTCGACGGCAACGCAAAGGCGGCCGGCCAAGGATTTCTGTTTTAAAGAAAAAACCTATCTCTCTTAATGAGAGAAAGCCCAAAAAAAATGAACAAAAAAAAATTTAGGTTATTTATAGTATTTTTAAAAAAATCAAAATCAAAACAACGTCGTTTTGAGTAAGGGAAGATTCGCACGTGAATTCGAATCTGACCCAGGGTCTAAGCATCTAAGCCGTGACTTTCACCCTATTAACCGGTCCAACTAAACTAGTTTGGACTGCCTTTACTCTAGATGAACTGCCAGTGAACCAATTTCGAATCAGTTTGAATTGGCCAAAACCCCATGAACCACCTCATACCGCCATAAAACCTCCCAAATCAAGTGAATCAATCAAAATCGTTGACTTGTCTAGTTCATGTAAATTTTTTTTTCATTTTTCATTTATTTATTTGTTTCTTCATATATATTATTTTTAGTTAAGCATTTTTTTGTTAGAATAAATGTTTAGTTTTTTTAATATTAATAATAACAATAAATAACAATAATAATAATAAATAAAATCTAAATATTGATCTTTTTAAATTTTATTAAAAAAAAACCTAAAATAAATCTTATAAAATTATAAAATAATAATAATTAAGTAATAATAACAATAATAAGAATGAAAAATGATTTCAATTTTCCTTTTTTAAAATAATAATAAAATAAATTAAAATAATAAAAAATATTAAAAATAAATAAAAGAGAATAACAACAAAAAAAATCTTTAAAAAATGATAATAATGATAATAAGAATAAAATGATAAAAAAAAAAATTTCTTGCCTAGATGATGAAGGAAATTTTTTAAAAAATAATTTCGCTTAGATGTTGAAAAATTATAAAAAAATATAAAAAGATAATAAATAATAAAACAATAATAAAAATAAATAGATATTATTAATATTAAATTTTCATAAAATATATATATGAAAATATTTAATTAATTTTTAAAAATCATAAAAATCGAACTTGCTTAAAAAGTCCACCTAAATATTAGAGATTTTTAGAGGTATTTGTGTTTTCTTTAAACCCTAAAACCTAAAATCCTAAAATCAAAACTCTAAACTTCCAAATCCTTAAATCCAAACCCTAAATTTAATCTAAACCAAAAATTTCAAAACCCTAAAATTAAAAATCTTAAAAATTTAAAATCCTAAAAATATCAAAACCTTCAAAGCCAAAACCCTAAATCAAAAATTGACTAAGACCCTAAATTTAACCTAAACCTCAAATTTGGCACGCAACCTCGAATCATCTCCTAAAAATCATTCAAACTTTAAAACCTCGACCTAAGCTTTAGTCAAGACCATTTCAAAATCTTAAGGATATGTGTGAAAAACTCATTTGAAATAATTTATTCTTGAATGCCACCTAGATGATAAGATATTTAAGAAACTTTATTTCATTAAGTTTTTCATGTGAGTCATTAATTCTCTTTAACAACAAGATTAAAACTAATAAAAAAATATGTATAAAATAATATCTTAAATATAAATAGTCGCACCTAAATTCTATCTAGATGTTTGAGAGTCAAGGCGGTCTCATTATATTTAAGAATCCAATTTCAAAATTACATTTTGTCATCATGCATAACATCTATTAATGCATCTATTTATTGTTGATTGCACTCAATTTCCATGTTTATGCCTTTAATTAGTGTTTGTTGTTGGATAATATCATCACTGGCATTTTCGCATAAAAAAATGTATTTAATTTAAAAATGTGGAATAAAACAAAAAAAAAATTCCCAAAGGAAATAATTTTTGGTATCTTACTTAAATGTTGAAGAGTCATCAACAATTATCTTCCTCAAAGAATGTTATTTTCATTTTCAATGAAGGTCGTGATAAATATCAGTCAAAAGAATTGTCTTTAAAATTTTGTCTAAATATTGAAAAATTTTAAGATAATTCTTTAACTTAAAAATTTCTTCGATACTCTTAAATAAATAATTTTGATAAAATTAATTTTTTTAATAACAAAAGGGGATTATTATTAAATTTTAAATTGAAATAATTTCATCTGACACTAAAAATAATGCATGATTAATTGGTACCAATTGATGGACGATGTAGGGGTGCTTATTCTTCCCACACATAATCGACTCTCAGACCCAACTTGATTTTCGTAAATCAAAATTTATCTTTTTGATAAATTTTAAATCCAATTTTATAATTTTATTAAAAAAATAAATTTTTACATGATCAATCACACCCTAAAAAATTTAGTGGTGACTATTTTTTTCAATTTGAAAATTTTTTTCTTATCTGAAAACCGTCACGGCAAATATATTTAGAATGTTATAATTAAATAATTTTTTACATTTTAAATATTATTTTATATTGGAACACAAATAGGCGTATAGAGCCCAACCTCGTATAAGGCTTTAAAAGTATCAGCCGGATTTGACTTGACCAATTATATTTTTATGACTGATAGATAGATAAAAGTTGTTCATGCAATATTTTCTCAACAAGATCTTTAAATGTCTAATGCTGATCGGTAGCAATAGTTTATTGATTAAATTTCTCCCTAAAACTTGGGTGAGAATATGCTTACTCGTAACCCATTACATAATCATTTTCGGACGACTTTTTTTTGGCCATCCATTTTCTTAGGATTTGAAAGCAAAATAACAAGCACAAGGAATTAACATGTGCATATGGAAGATCAAGGTCCCCGATTATGGTGAAACCTGATGTCGATACCAGGTCAATTCCTGTTGAGAAATTCTTCTATCATCTGCAATGCTGCCTTCTGTTCCGCATCTAACCCATTATTACCAACTTCCTGTCTCACCATTTCGCTCGGTTCCTCTGAAACTGGCATTTTGTTAGTCTCAGGTACTTCCCCATTTTTCTTTCCTAGCTCAACTGTCATAACCCAACTTGAACCAGATCGAGGGCCTGCTCTCTTTTGCCACACTCCAATGTGAGAATTCTCAGTGTCAAGCCTCAGACAGGTTAGAGATGGAGATGGGATTTTGCAACATTTGCGAAGCTTTTCGCTAAGGGTTGAAGAAAGCGCACTAGTACTGCTGCTAGAAGTCGTCGAATTTTCATTGCCTGTTTGGTTTTTGGCCACTGGAAAGTTTGTTTTGGCGTTACGTCCACTCATCAAAATGGCTGCCTCATCATATGCTCGAGCTGCCTCTTCGGCTGTTTCAAATGTCCCGAGCCAGACCCTTCTTTTCCTGTCGCAACTTATACAAAGATCAAGATCCAGTTTTATACTTATATATATAGAAGAACTAAACTCTTGTACACACCAAAAACAACCCTTTATCATGGAGATTAGGTTGACTTAAAAATGAAGTCAATTACATGGACAGAAAATGAGATTTTATCCCAAAATGGAGGAGTTAACAGCGAAAGATATGTTTATCTACAAGTCAAACAAAACTAACCCAAATTGAAGAACAAGGAAAACGAAATAATCATTAAATTGGAAATGCTGCACAAAAGTGGAGATATGCAGAAACAAGAAACATCCTAAAAGGAGATAAACAGAGGCTGAAAAAATAGATAAAATCGTTGGGCATATAAATATAAATATAGGCGCAAGATAGTTTGTTGAGAATACAGTAAAGGGTGACGAATCTCAGAGACCCAAGAGCCCCAGTGGCGCTGCCTGACACCTCTGAACTTCTTTGATTGTACCATATTGTTGTCCAATGAACCGAGTAATGATTTTTTTGGTGTTTGCTGCTGTTGTGAGAGAAAGACAGAAGCTGAGGAAGTGTATTTAAAATGTGCAAGTTGTGGGAGACTGTACGTAAATGATGTAAAGGGCGCCTTACCTCAGCATGGGTGCATTCTGTTTGGTAACATTTAATTATCTAAAGAAAACCAATTGGGTATGTAAAAATGCTTCATAATTCATAAGATAAGTTACACATATTTAATGTATCGTACTCTATTACCCTTACATTTAACATGCTCATTCACTTTGGATTCTGATGATATTTTAATGCGTGGTGATAAATGTAAAAAAAAAATGTGTTAATTATTGTAAAAATATAAATTATGATAGAATACAAGTGTAATTATAGCTTAATTGTAAGATTCGATTTTAAGATCGAAGATCTCGATTTTAAATTTTAATAATAACCCAACTAAAAAAAATTCAAGTGAAATTTACTTGATTCATATTCACAGCCTGATGTGTAGCAAAAGATCAATTAAACCGTGGCCCATTTTGGAAATGGAATATTGTATACGTAAACCCTCGGTGCCAGAAGGTTACATGGGGGTCAACCTCTTTTTGGCTTAGGTAGGTTACATATACCATTATTGAGTCTATTTGTGGCTATGATTCTGCAATTCTAACTTTGGCACCATAATGAAGAGATAAATAAGAAAATATTCATCCCATAATGGAATATTTAGCAACGATGATAAGATCCGGAACCTACGCGTCCATTGTACCCTCCATCTTACAGAAAGTAAAGATGGAGAAATTAAAATGGTTTCACTGACGAAATGGAAAAGTACTTGGTACAAAAAAGAAGCATGTGTCTACCAAAAATTTCCAAGTTATAATTGCACTCTTGTCCTGCGCCGGTGGTAAGCAGGGCCGGGGGGACTTGGCCTCACCAAGATTTTTGAAAAATTTTCTTTTATTTTATGTATATTTGTATTAAATAAATTTAAATTGAAATTTTTTAATTTAGACTTTTTAAATTAAAAAGATAAATTTTTTTAATATTTATTTATTTATTTTAATTCCTAATCACAATTGACAAACATTTAAAATTGATTAACTTATGACAAATATTAAGTTATAATTCATTTGAATTTTAAAAAAAATTAATTTAACATTTTAAATTCTAACTTATATTGAGTAAGATAAATTAGATTTGAAATTTCAATTGAAACATTTTGAGTGTAACATGCATAATAATATGAAATATCAAAATTTATTTTTTGGT
Source organism: Durio zibethinus (assembly GCF_047325235.1). Lineage (NCBI taxonomy): Eukaryota > Viridiplantae > Streptophyta > Magnoliopsida > Malvales > Malvaceae > Durio > Durio zibethinus. Next base: position 2,042,608 of record NC_143187.1, on the reverse strand, counting down.
CATAATTATGTCTTATTTTGATAGAAATTGAAAATTAAAAATTATTGTATCTCATTAATATATTGATCAAATTTAATTTAATTCTTTTCGATATCTAAATAATTAGTTGATTGAGCGAACATTTTTAGCTATAAAAATCATCAAAATAAAACTATAAAATAAGATGAAATATGAGTTTTGTATGATTAATTTGGTTGTCAATATAGAAAAAAAATATTTAATTCAGATTCAATTATTGAAGATTTTATTTAAAAAAAAAAAAAAAAGAACATTGCTCATAATTTTAAATAAAATTTTTTATTTGTTTTATTTTATTTTTTATACTTTTATTTTAAATTAATAAAATTTAAGATTTTATAAATTTATTATTTTTTAATATTTTATTACATATATGTTTTATGTTAATAAAAATATATAGCAATATAACTTAAATAAAAAATATATATAATTTTAAATTTTTAATTGATCCTCTCAAAATCAAACAATAAGATCCATCACTGAATATTGTACTTGTATTTCTAACTGGTTACTAGTTCCATCGAGGCTCAGACACGAGCTCATCTTCGAAAGCTGCTTGGACTCTTTTCCAAATGGTATAGACTTTGACATCTTGCATCAATTTGGTATGATTCAACTTATTAAAGTAAAAATTACCGTTATTATTTGGTTTAATATTAAATATCCATGTTCTTATACTTAAAGAGTTGAATACAAAAATTTTTTTCTTTTAAATTAGATTAATTTAATGATAAATGCGTGTATGTTGTCGTACTCCAAGTGTTGGATTGCTTCCATGGTAATTAAGTGCATATTTTATGCATTGGAAGAGTTATATTGGAATCCTACCTTAATTCTCCCAAATTGTACTTGTTCGTAATGATCGGGTTTGTAATGAATTATAAGCAACCAACAGAAATAAAAAAAATTATAATAATTAGACAAATTTAACATAGAGTTGAAATAAACCAACATTACTCACTTGCCACAGTAGATTTTCTATACTCTTGAGTTATGCCTTCTTTCATCATTAATAAATAACTTCCGCCTTTTTTTTTTTTATTCAAAGGAGGACATAGCTCTTATAAGAGGAAGAGATCTTGACTCAGAATCAAGATTTCTATGTCTTCATAAAGCTTCCTTAACCACAAACCAAGAGGTAAAGGACAATTAATTCTGCTTTTAAAAAGATGATTATTAGACTCATCAAAAACTAATAAAATTAATTAATGAGAAAATTTATATAATTACACATCAACTGTAAGGCGAATTTATAGAAATTACAAATCAATATTCCATGTATCTTCATATAAGAATTCTTCTTCATTTATGATATTCCATGTGATGTAGTTATAACTTGAAAATGATTATTTACTACTACAACGTGTTACAATTTCAATAAAAATAATAATGTAATAATTAATGAGATATTTTAACCCGTTTAATTAATTAATATATATTGATTCTTATATTAAGTGGATATATATATATAGATAGATAAATTGACATTTAAAGAGTATGTGGCATTATTAATTATATCAATCATGATAGTTCCTATAGTGTTTAATGTTAATGATGGCATTTTGCCATTTTCCATCTACCTAAATAAATAAAACTGTAAAAGGACCTTAAAAAAGAGCCATTTCTTTTAGCATTTTTTCAATTTTTTTATTATTATGAAATGATCTGTCACTTTTTTTTTGTTACATCTATACAAAATTGTTTAATTTTATATTTTTATAATTTCATGTATGATTAATATTTTAATAACCCAATTGTTGATTTAATAATTTAATCATAATCATCATGTACGTAAAGTTTTAAATAAATCTGATAGCTTTATTATATTGATCGAGAATACTACATTATATATATATATATATATCTTTTAATGAGTGAAATTTTTTATTAAAGTAAAAATTTACTTAAATTAGTGTAATTCTTATATTTTGTTTTATTTTTAAATTAAAATTAAATCAATTGCTAATTTGGCAAAATATTGTTTTTAATTTTAGCTATTTTGATCCAAAAGTTTTTTTTAAAATATAATATTTATAATAATGTAAATGATCCTTCCTCAAATTTTTACATTAAACAGTAGTTAAAAATTTTTAATTAACTAAAAATTTGACATATATGATCTATATAAATAGAACATGAAATACAATAATCAGATTAAGCAAATGTAAATCATATAAAAATTCTGAAATTTACAATATTGGTATAAAATATATATATATAAAGAAAATAAAAGAACAAACTTGCTCTAATATTGTTATCATATATCCAAATGTAATAACAAAAAAGCAATATGCGAAAATATTTTAATAGCATTATTTTTTCATCATTTCAAAATTTGTTATAAATATTTCTAGTAATATTTAAAAATAATAAATTACTCCTACATTTAGCTCGAAGGACCCTACGATTAAATCATTGATTCAATGATTCAAGACTACTTCTAACAGATCGCTGTCTAGTCCGATCATAATAACTACGAGCATAAATGTATAATAGTGTATAGGATCTCCACAATTAACAATCTTTGGCGAGAGAGCATTTAAGGGGTGGAAAGGCAAATATGAAAAGGATGAGTTATAACAAACAAGCAAGAAGTTTAAAACAATGTGATACGTATTACATATAGAACGAAATAACATTGATGTGAATGATTGTTTCCATTGGCAAAAGTAAGAAAAGCTTTATCCCCCTAAAACAAATACGTATTACAGCGATCATATGCGAATGCTAAGGGGTCAGAAGAGAAGGAGTCGAAGGCAGATCTTTAGGGTTTGAGGATGGAGGAAAAGTTTAAGGTGAAATTTGGAGTGATTCGAACGAGATATTGGATGATCTACTCTAAGTAAGTAAAAGAAGTTGAATCAAAGATTGTCGAAATGGTAAAAATAATATTATTTTGAACTCAATTGAATTATGTAATCACTATAACATTTAATAAATTTAAATTTTAGATTTTAATATTTGTAATTTTTTTAATTTTCAAACTATAACCTTTTTATATAAAAGGAAAACAATATTGCTACTTAGCAGTCTTGGCTTATTCCTTCACACATTTGTTTTGGAAACATTATTACGTGGAAAAGATATATAGTAAAATATTAGCAAACACAAGAAGTATTAGCCTCATGAAAGTAAATGTTGGTTTTTAGGATGATCATCTAACAATGATAGATCTTAAATTCTTAATGATGGATCTTAAATTCTTAATGGCTGATCTCAAACAATGATGGATCTTAGTGGCTGGATCTTAATCATATTAACCCTTTAAAGATTATAATTTTATCAAATAAAATAATACAAATATCACTTTTAAGTTATATATATAATACAATAAACTATTAAATATTTTAATATTTATTTTAAATTTCTTTAAAAAAATGACTTGGGATTAGAATTTTCCATTCCCATTAAATCATCATGGGATCGTAGGATAAAGATTTCTTAGTTCTCATGAAACGGGGCCTCCCTATGCCAACAAACCTCGTCCCTCGTTACATAATTTGGCCTTCAGCACTCTGACACGATCCAAAAGAAAACTGTAGCAGCTAGAGCACTAATCTTTGGCTTTTTCGTTAGGTATAGCCGAAAGGGGTCTACACAAAAAGTTCTGGAATGTTAGTACTTTTAATTAATGCAATTGACAGTAGATTGTTAGAATCCTTAATTGCTTGGGTTTCTATTTGTTGGGATAAACTGCACATCACTTGAATGCAATATGTTCACTTTTTTAGCTGCATTTCTCCGGGTCCCATAATTTAATTTCTCCCTTACTCTTTTATGTTTAGCAGCTGGATTACCCGAAAGTTTGTCTGTGCCCGAAATTAAGATTTTAAAGGGCAAGTAAAGTTTGTCTTTACTTTAAAATTTAAAAAAAAAAAAAAAGAGTATATAGCACAGTATCTCAGTTAACTGTCCATTTTTCCTTGTTCCATTTTTCCTTGTTGGGCCTTTTTTTTTTCTTCTACAATTCGGCAGGTCCTAGAGGGGAGAAAGGTTTTAAATATGGGAATTTTTTAATTTCTTCAAAGGGTGAAAATAATCCTTTCTACTATTTTAAAAATAATAGAAGTTTTTATAACTTTACTTAAAGATGTTAAATACGTTTTCAATTAAATCTAAAATTAATTCAAATGATTTAAAAATATTAAACTTTAAGTATAAATTTAGTTGAAAGTGTATTTAACACATTAAAAAAAAGTAATGAAAAAAATTTTTTTATGCAATAAACTTTCACTATTTTTCAAGTAATGGAAAAAAAAATTCCCCCCTCAACGAGATGGGTATTGGATAATACTTAGTAATAAATTATCTAAATGCTGATTCCATAAGTTATCAACACAAATATGCAAATCCTCCAAGGAAATTAATATAATTTGCACCCAATAATCTATTCTGTCAATTTTTTACGGCCTACAGTAAAAAGTCATGCTCGGTGAAACTTTGTCTTAATGGATAAAGAGACTTCATTGTTTCAACAAAGTTTCTTTTTTAATAATAAAAAAAGAAAAAACTGATACATTTATTCATTTGAATCATGAAACTTAGCCATATATCTATTATGCCAGAAAATTCTTAGTTGTTTCCCATAGAAGGCAGGAATGCAGTTGAAGTACTAAATATCAGAGAGCTTGTTAATTAAGCAAAGTAGGATATCCTTGATGTCATTTGACACCAAATTAATTGCTTGCATTAGTGAAAGTTATAACTCAGCTGGATGGAATATAGACTATAATGGATGAGAGGAACAGGAGGCCTAGCTTCGTAATTGCATTTAAGCAAGGACAACCGGAAAACTGAGAAAGCAAGCTATACGTGCTCGGGAGCTATACCGTTCAGATTTAAAGTTGTAAAGCAATGGCCGCATTTGCACATGATGACTATTAATAAGAAGAATTAATTAGACTATGATCCAAGTAATGGAAATTTATTCTAAAGTTTGGCATCTATATAATTGTGCTTGGTCTGGCCAAGATCAGACAATTGAGGAGATTCGTATTTATTCAAACCATGCCTAACGGATAATAAATTTTTTTCATTTTTTACCAAAAAAAGTTATAATTTAAGGATAAAAGATAATATGAAAGTATGAAAATTTAAATTTAAACCTATGAAAAATGTTATTTTTTAAAAATTATTATATAAATTAACCGATTTAAGTTTCAAAATCCGACGTAAAAGAGTTTGGGTATGATATTATCTCTTCTCAAAATATCTACCTCAAATTCTTTGTTTTTCTGCTTCACGTTTGGGAGAAATTTGTTCCGCCGGGTATCAGCTGGTTTCCAATTTCCAATAGAAAGTTTGTATGATGCCATAATACAATCTTCTTTTGGAGCAAGGTAGCTAGGCAATTAGTGATAGTATTGCTTAAATCAAAATTAAAATCTAATGATCTCTTAATCTACTGGTTAAGAAGATTTTATAAAGATATAAAAAATTTTGATTTCTGAGTCACGAATTTTTTCTCTTTCTCTTTTATAAGAGTTATGTCTTTCCCTCAAAAAAAAAATTGCAAAATCCAATGCTGAAACATTAAAATTCAGCTTTATAAGCACTATTAAAATTCCCTTTATAGAGTTATTTCGGTAACAAAAATTGTGACCAATTCAATAAATGGCACTAATTTTGGTGTTAATTGCTTGAAAAAAAAAAAAACTTTAGAATTTATTGTTGATTTGAACATATAGAAATCAATTATAATTATATATGCTTCAAAAAAAAAAAGAATTCGAATTACATAACCCATCTTCTAAGCTAGTCATTACTATTTATAGGCATTTAATGTTAGCGTATATCCCAACGGATAATTTATGGTTTTAGATTCAACTATTTAAATTTATATTTTGTTGACAATGATAATCGATGTAAGAAAGTAAAACACATACACAACAATGATGATACGACGAAACCATAACACATACACAACAATGATGATACGACGAAACCATAATTTAATTCAATTCGGTTAATTTAATTCAATTCGGTTATGTAATTATATTTAAAAAATAATATTTAATAATTTTAAATTTTAAATTTTGATGCTTGCAACTTTTATGTTATCTCATATTACAATTTTTTTGTCAAAAAAATTATGATGGGACTATAATTTTATAATATGGGCTAAGCTTCCAAGTCAAATTGGACTCACTTTAGTTTGACGACTCGTTTGTATCCAAAGCTCATGTGGATTGGACCTCATTGAGATCAGCCCAATTTCTCAAAGCCGAAAATTCTATTAAATCCTAACCAGGCCTGCTATGCTTAATTTTATGGTTATTATACCAGAAGTAAATGGTTAGATTCAAAATTCGACTGTCCTTCCTCTTCACTTTCTCTTTTTATTTTATTTTTTAGTAAAAGAAGGAAATCAAAGCCTAATAATAATAAAAAGGGAAGAATTAAGTTACACAAAAAAAAAAATTTTAATTTTTTTATTATTGATTTTAATAAATTAAATAGATAAGAAAGACAAATCAAATAAATTTTGATTTCATCTCCTGAATTTATTGATCAATGAATAAAAAATATATAATTAAAAATTTTTGTACTGATGTAAATTAATTTTTTTAATAAAAAATTTAAAAAATTAGTTCAGAATATGTGCTTTTGTAATCGGATAGCCATGAATGTGTATTTTCAGCTTCGTGTATTTCGTGGATTGGTTAACAGTTTCCTTGAATTGATGTAATTTTAGTACCTGCGCCGATGTTTATAACACAAGACACCCGTCATGTTTTGAATTCAAAATATATCATAAAAATAAAAATAAACAATCAATTAAAATAGTATTTGTTATTGTGGTAGCTGGTCACCGACCTATCGGATTAGATGATAATGTATGTCTGATAATCTGCTGCTGCCACGAGTACAGAAATAAATAAGCTTTAATTAGTAAATCCAATCATGAGTTACTAGACTTCAGCCATGTACTAGGGAAAAGATTGATGGACATGTGGCATTATTGGAAAAGCTGGCACTTGATGTAGCCTTTTTGTCCTAATCCACGCCATGATGTGACTGCTGTTTTCATAGAACCGTTGGATCTCAGAACTTTTGTCGGCAATCAACCAAGAAGTCAGAACTTCCGTCGGCAATCTTCTTTTTGCTGGTTTTGTGCACGTGTCATGATTGACTTTTCCTACAAGTAACTTTTTTTCCCCAAATTAAATGAATTCTTTCTTTTCCTTTTTTTTCTTATTTTTATTTTTTTAAAAAAATCTAGTCACACTAAACATATATTTATAAATAGTATTATATAATTAGTTGCAAAATTGCTAATTTATTCAAAATATAATAGGGTAACCACATATGCAACAAATAAATATATTTACCCAAATCACCAAAATTAATAAAATCTTTACAATTATAATTTACTTGCACAATTATAAGTGTATATCTTTTACTTGCAAAATTATATTTGTACTTTTGTTTTTTTCATGTTTATGCAAATATATTATTTTTTTAAAGGATTTTTACATGTCAATTTTCAATTAGCAAGTCAATTTTTTTAATAAAAAAGAGTGGACTTTAATTATAGCTTTTAGGTTAGTCTTCTTTGACTAAATTACATATAATTTTTTTTCTTTTTTTATAAGATAATAAAAAAAATAAAAGATTATGATCTCAAAAAATTAAAGAAGACTGGTATTTTGAAACAGTTCCAATCTTCCTTTTCTAGTAAAAAAAAAATTCCCATTATGTCATTTATGGGCATCAACTAGCATGCTCAAATTTTTCTTTTTCGAAAATTTTGATTTGATTTTCGATTCATTTATTGTGAGTGATTTTTTATCTTTGTATTTTAGATTGTTTTTCAAAATTTTTAATTTTTTTATAAAAAATTATTTTTTGGATGGAAAGTGATTGCGTTTCTCGAGGGTCGTTGGTTTTGTTTGGGAGGCTGCAGAGGCATGGCCTCCCTTGGCTTCTTAAAATTTCATTCATCCTTAATCTTCAACACCTACAGAAAATGAAAATAGTATTTTGGCCGTTTCTCACTGGTAAATTTTTAAAAGTTGTTAATATTTTTATTTTTTAGATTTATATTCTTAATTTATTTAAATTGAAATGTAAAATTTTTTAATTTCTTAAAATTTTTATATTTATTTCAGTCAAAACATGTTGACATTTATTATTATTACTTTAATCAAAATAATTTCAGCTCATGTTAATATTAGGGGAATCTTGACACAACAATAAGATTACTGTAATGTGATTTGAAATCATGAGTTTAAGTTATAAAATAATTTAAAAATATAAAATAAGATTGCATATATTTTATTTAATGGGTTCGTTCTTTTTCTCAGATTTCGTGCGTAACAAGAGCTCGGACTATCCCTTCAATATATTAAAAAATATATATTATCATGTTAATCTTAATTGAATAATTTTTCCGGTCCTGCTTTTGTCACGGTTTGGAATTTGAATGCAACATATTATTAGTCAATAAATAGAATCATGGGGCTCAACAGATAAAGTAGGGACCCCTTTAATGAACTTTGTTAGGCCCATTAGTCAATCAAGTAACCAAAGAGCTTGGCTATGGTGGCTTCACGTGCGCCAATGTTAGCCGCTTACTTACTAAATAGCCAAAGAAGAAACCTTTCAGTGATTTACCTCTCTACCCTCTAATTTTTCTTTCTTTCTTATTATTTCTTCACTTTTTTAAGTTTCAACACTTATTAAATGTTGATTTTTAAAAAATGTTTTTTATTTTGATTCTTAGGATATAAATTTAGAGCGAAATTATAAAAATTACAGTTTATATATGCTAAATTATAAAAACAAAATATCTATTAATTCAATAATGATATTTTAAAATTAATCCACATAAATCAAATTTAAAACAGTATTTACTATGCATAGACATTATTTTTTTATTTTTTATGAAAAAAATTTAACTCTAACTTTCTCTCTAACAATTGATCCTCTTTGATTACCGACCCATACCCTTTTCTCATAATTACAACTTTATTTGTTGACAATAAAAGTTTGAGATAAAAGAAATGGAAAAACAAGTTGCCAATTAACTTTTCAACTAATAGAAATAATGCTAATATTTGACACAAGTTATAAAGGAACCTTGCAACTTTTTTTGGAATATAAAGTCCACGAGTGGACAAAATGGGTTAATAGTTATATACTTATATTAAAGAAATCAAAACCAAGCTAAATCCATTTGTTTCAAAAGCATACTTCTAGATTATAGGCTATTTGAATACTATTTTAAAAGCTAATTATAAAAACCTTATTTTGTTCAAATTTTTTTTGAAATTTATTGGGTTTTGATTTTTTATTTTGATTATGCAATTGGGTTTAATTGAAAATATGAATTTTTTATTCAAAAATTAAGCCCTAAATTTTATTTGTATTTTAATTTTTTTAGTTTAATTTTTATTTTTTAATCAAATGAGTGAAAATCAATTGGTAAAAAAAATAAAAAAAGAGTAAAAAATAAAAAAAAAGAAAAATATGAGATTTTGCATGAAAAATCTTGAATTCAATTCATTTATTGGATTTTATCTTAGATTTCAACTTTAATAGTTTAATAATTTTAGATAGATTTGAGGCTCAATTTATTGAAAAATGAAAGATTGCACAAAAAATAAAATCTGAAGAGAAATCTTAAATTTGATTGAATTAATTTATTCTAAACAGAAAATAATTCAATTCTTATATAAGGACCTTGAATTTAACATAAAAAGGGGGCCTTACAGCAATTGATTTTAAAATCAAACAGAAATTATTGAAAAAAGAGAAAATTTTAGTAAAATTTTGAACCAACAAGGAAGAAGCAATCAAATAAAAGTTTGCAAATAGACCCAATTGAAATTTTTTGAAGGAATGTTAAGATTTATAATAAGAAACATCAGTTTTTTAAAGGTGAGAAATTGTTGAAAACTATGATCCATTGAAATAATGCTTGCTTTCTTTTTTTTTTCTGATTTTTGCATAACTTTTATAATATTTAATCGCTTACTTTTATTTTTATATTTATTACATAGTATTTATTTTTGCATGAATTTGCATGACTAATATTATATTTGCATGATAATTTATTTGCCTAATATTTTATTTACATGATTAATATATTTGTGTGATTTATTAATATATTTGCATGACTATTAACATGTTTGCATGATTATTAATTTATTTGCATGATTATCAATTTATTTATTTGTGTGATTACATGATTATTATTATATATTTAATTGCATGTTTATTTGCATGATTTATATTATTATTTGTATTATTATATATTTAATTGCATTTTTAATTGCATGATTATTAATTTATTTATTTGTGTGATTGCATGATTGTATATTTAATTGCATATTTATTTGCATGGTTTATATTGTTAATTGCATTATTATATATTTATTTGCATGATTTATATTTTTAATTGCATTATTAGATATTAATTACATGTTTTACATTGTTAATTGTGCAATTATATATTTAATTGTATGTCTATTTGCATGATTATTAATTTATTTATTTGTGTGATTGCATGATTAATAATAAATCTATCGCATGGTTATTTATTCATTATTATTATTGCATGATTTTACAATTATTACATGATATGATATTATATTAAATTTGAATGATATTTAATTGCATGTTTTTATATTTATTGTGTGCATAACTGCATGATTATATTACTAATATATTTGTGTGATTATATTTGATTTCATGATTATATATTTGCATGGTATTTTATATTGTTGCATGGCATTTTATGTTATAATATATTTGCATGACATTATATATATATTTATATGATTATTATTATTGCATAATTATATATAATTACATGAATGATTTTTATGATATGATTGCATGATATAATTTTATAATATATTTGTATGATAATTTTTGCATTGTATGATTTAATATTTATTGCATGATTGCATAATTACTTGATATTTTATAGAATTTTTGTATCACCATATTTTGTAAATAATTAAAAAGAATGGAATTGATTTAGTTGCATGATAAAATCATCTTTGATAAGGCTTAGGCTTAGGTAAGGTAACACATAATTAATTTGGTACCGATTTTGGAAATAAAGGGATGCTAATACCTTCCCTGCACATACCGACTCTTGAACCTTAGTTCGATGATATAGACCAGAACCTATTTTTTTTAGAAATCCTTAGTTTATACCTAGGATAACCTTAAAAAGGAGATATTTACATATGTGACCAATCACACCTAGGTAAAAAAAATTAATGACGACCGTAATTTTTTGTGTCTAATGGGTATGTTTACCAACTTAGACGTTATGATAGTTTGATGACTCCACTGGAGACATTAGAGAATCAACCAAGTCATGTGTTATCTTAAACCTTACTTTGCTGGTTTTATTATGTAATTATTTATGATTTTTATATTACTAACTTATTTGTTATTATTTTCTTGTTTTGTAGACTTTAATTTTTTTATGTGCATTAATTTATTTGATTATTTGATATGTCTCTTTACACACACCATATTTGCATTCATGCATAAGCTTTATACCCATGCTTTATCATTTATTATGAGGGAGCAAGTACCTATACTTTTGTGAGGTGATAACCTCCATGTGAGCTAGTAAAAACTCTCACTCAAATTGAACATTTTTCTTTTGAGCTTATAATGGTGGGCAAGGATTAGAGTGCCCTATTAGTCTATAATGAACAATGATATAGGGAACAATTTGGGAGCTTTTAGATTGTCAAGTTTTTGAACCCAACATATACATCAACCCTATGAATTCAAATCTAGGTTAGAGCCCTACCCTCCCTTTATTAGAAAAGACCTAAATAGGATACATGATGAGACAATTATTATTCTTGTAAATTTATGTTATTCCTTATATATATATATATATATATTTTTGCATACTAACCTTTTATATTATTCATTGTATATATTCTGTTATTCCTTGTATATGTTAACTAACATTTTTGGATTCTTTATTTTGTATGCATGCATCATTAGATTTACATTACATTCATGAAAAGCCTATCAAAGTTTCCTAAGCCTGAGAATGTAGTCTGAGAAAGCTTAGCTAAAATAAGGTGATTGTTTGCCAGTCAATTATATAACTACTCTGCTTACCAAAATCCATCTCAACCTCAAACAAAATAATCTTAGCGATTTAGTTAATATTTGGAACCAAAAGAGTATCACCACCAAAGAGACTTTCCAAAAGAAGTTTAAGGACCTTGCATTACTCATTTTCAGTCCCTACTGATAATCAGCTTATTAGGGCCATAGTTTAGTTTTGGGACCCTTCATATCACTGTTTTGTGTTCAATGAGGTTGGCATGGTGCCAACTATTGAATAATATTCAACTCTCCTTCACTTGGATCTCCTTAATCCTGACAAGGTGTATTGAAAAAATAAAAAGACTGGTTACCATAAAAAGCTTGCTAAAATAATGGCCGTAAATGTCCAAACTATTGATAATTGGGTAAAAGAAAAAAGTGAAAATGTTGGTATTCCTTGGTTTATTATTCGTGACTTTATATACAAATATTTTGATACTGAAAGAAGAATTGATTTGATGGCATTGGCTTTATATGGGATGATGGTATATCCGAAAGTAATGGGTTTATATTGATGTTGTAGTGGTGAATTTCTTTAATCAACTTGGTTACTAAATCAACTCTATTCTTGCAAATTTAGCTAAGACCATTAGATCTTTAAATCATTATCATTGGAATAAAGAGGGTCATTTTACTAAATGTGCTTAATTATTTACTATTTGGATGAAAAGTCATATAAAAAATAATAGTGGTCAAGTTCACAAGCCCTATTTCACTACAAGCATTCCCATCAAAAAATTTTGTGAAAATGAATTACCTATATAAAAGTCCAAAGAAGCATGAATCTTACTTCTAGGCAAGCACACTAGTTAATATATGATATGGAGAGCTCTTTGGATGTCTTATAGACCAATGTTGTATAATAGTGAAGATAAGCTTTGAGTTTCTCTCTTAAACCTTTGGGGTGTAATGGGTGATTCTTCCATCATGTTGTAAAAACAATATGGCTATAAACAGTTTATCTCAACTACTTTTGGACTTAGTAAAATAGAATTCTCATATATTGAAATTGATGCCTCCATAAAGATAGCCAAAGCTCTGTAAGCTTGGAATTTACCTCAATGAGAAAAAAAGAAAAGACACTTAAATAAGGTTACCCCCTAAGTACTTTGTGTGACACATTAGGTGAAGTAAAGACATTAAAGTCTCTGAAGAAATAACTCTAAATGGCCTAATGAAATCACCACATCTTAATCTTTTATTGGTAGTGAAAACCACTAAAAGAAAGCTCTATGTTGAAAAAGATGAATTGAAGTTTGAAAACAATAGGCTAAAAAGAAAGTTGAGGGAAAAATGGATAAAAAGGTTCAAGCATTTAGATAAAAAATGGATGAATGGAAGAATCTTTTTTTTACTCTCAACATCACACGATCATTTATCAATCATGAGTTAGCCTAACTTTTGAAAGAAAATAGACAATTGCAAACAAAAATGCAAGAAAAAGACAAAGCATTCATAAAAGCACAAAAGCACATCCAAATGCTCAATGGGGTAATGGTCAAAATTGAAACACAAATGGGTGTTGTGAATAAAAAATATAAACAAGCCAACGAAGCATATGTAAGAAAGCATAATCGATTAGAATGCCTATTTGACCAAATCACTATAGCTACCTATAAAGCCAATGACACAGGAGAAAAAATTGAAGAATGGAAGACAAAGGTAACACTAGTGGAACACATGACCAAGAGCTGCTAGCTTTCTTTAATGAAGTGCAAGGTCAATATTGACAAATTATAGATTTCTTTCCATAATTAGCTTTAGACTTTTTTTTAAATGTAATATTAGATTTGGTTAGAAATAACTTTTAATTGAACAAAGATTTTTTTTGTTAACAATTGTTATGTGGTAAATCTTTTTTATTGCATTCATGTATCTATGCATTTATACATAAATATCTCTCTAAAGTGCACGATAATAAGTCATCTTAATTCTTAAAAATTATGAAAAATCAAGATTCAATGATAGTTCAATCTTTAAATAATTTAAAGCACTACAACACTAGATATCAAGCAAGGATCATGGATGAAAAAACACTATTCACCTTCAAAAGCTAGAAAAAACATAAGAAGAATTAAATGGGCAGTTAGAAACTATTATTAAGTTGCTAAAGAACATGAACAAAGGAAAGAAATTGATGGAATAGGTGGTGATACAAAATAAGATTGATCCATTATATCCTCTTTGGTTTTAGCCCATATTCAGCATATACATCTTAAGAGACTCAACACCAAATGTCATTCACTGTAAACTATCCCTATGTGTAGATTGACATGCCAATAACTATTGCTCCTACTCTCATTACCCCTGCTCTTGACATCAAAATGTTTAATTCTATATAAGTTTCAAATCTTGATCATCTCAAAAAGTAAGAAAAGCTAAATATTGGCCTTGTTGAAACTAAAAAAAGCTCTGATACAAAAAAAAATGGATATCATTAAAGAAAGGTCTAGAGCTATCAAGGGGATAGATTTTTATAAGTCCATGGATGCTAATAAATTATGCTTGGTTCCTGATGTCGTGATTCCACCAAAGTTTAAAGTGTCTGAGTTCAAAAAACTTAATTGAACCAAATGCCCTATCACATATGTTACAATGTATTATCGCAAGTAAAAAGTTACTTATTCATATTTTTCAAGACAATCTTACTAGTTTAGCTGTTAAGTGGTATATGTAATTGGATAGATCTCATATTCATAGATGGAGAGAATTTACAAAGGCTTTCATTGCATAATACAAACACATTATAGATCTGATATCATATCGTATATCTCTACAAAGTATGCAAAATAAGGATACTAAAAATTTTAAAAAATGTACCCAGAGATGGAGAAATATTGCTGCCTAAGTTCAACCACAACTCATAAAAAAAAATCACAATCTTGTTTGTCAATATTCTCAAGGCTCTTTGTTATAAAATAATGATTGAAAATGAGACTAAAAATTTCAATGATATGCTAATTTCTAAAGAGATCATCGAAAATACCATCAAGAATGAAAAGTTTAAAGGTGGTAATACAGAAAAAGAGACTATGTTAAAAAAAAAAAAAAAAGAGATGCTCAAGCGTAATTCATGAAAGGCAATAGGTTGGAAGCTTCACCTTATAATCTCTTTATTTGATGTACCAACCTTACTACCCAACCATCAATAATGTCTCTTTAAGTTTTTATGCTCATCAACCAGTCATACAGTCACCCAACTCTAGACTAGTTGCTCAACCTAAAAATCCAGTAAAAAGAAAAAAAGCTCTTATAAATCTAATTTCTATGACATACACTAAGCTACTCTTTTAACTCATTGAGAACTATTTGGTTATATTAATTTATTCAAAACCTATTAAGCCTTCCTACTCCAAGTGGTATGATACTAATACTATTTGTGACTACCATCTTAGAATTGCTGGTCATTCTACAAAAAATTATATAGCATTGAAGTATAAAATGCAAAGTTTGGTCAAAAGTAAACTAGTGAATTTTAATCAAAAAGTATGGACATGTGTCATCAAAAACCTTTTGCTCAATCACATTGGAGTATAATTTTAAAAAAAATTTTATAAATGTCTATCACCTTAAAAACTTTAAAAAATAATGCAATTTTGAAACATTCAAGTCTTTTATGTTAGTCTTTTATTTATCTTTCATCATTTTAATAAAGTGACAGATGCATTTTCCTTATAGTTCTTCGTTTGTTCTATTTCTTTTATATACATGCCTTTCATATTTCACCCACTCCCATGTTCTAAATAATGAATATTCAGATAATTATGATAATAATTCAGGATTCAATTTTGAAAACATCATTTGTTAGCCTTGAATTGATCCTTATTTTGAAATGATAAAACATTAAGATAAATAAACTTGATCAAAATTTTGAAAAAGATTTATTTAGTACATGTTCTTAAGTTTTATATTTTGGTACTAAATAAATAATATGATTTTCAAAGTTTAAACTAACCTTTCTTGGTTTCATATTTTTCAAACCAAATCTATTTTTAAAGATTATTTATTTGAACTTAAATGAATGTCCAATTGTTATTTTTAAAGTGAATTTATTTATTTTGGACTTAATACCAATTTGATAATATTGGTTTTGAGAAAAAGATTAACTTAAAAAAGCTGTTTTACAATAACAAAGTTTTCTAACATTGAATTTATTTTATTTTTCTATATTAATTCACAAAGTTTTAATATTTGAATTTTATATGGTTGGAAAGCTCTTTGAGTCTACTTTATAATGGATCAAACAAAATCAAAATTCAAATTAAAAAAAAAAAAAAACACTCTGTAATTGTCAAAAAAATTACCCAATAGGTAACTTTGAAAATTCACTATAATTCTTACTCAATGAATTAGGTGATGAAGTTTATATGAATAGAAATCCTTTTAAGTCTAGTTTTTAAATATTAAACGGTTTGTGATTTGGATTTATATAACTTAAGATATGATCAAATTAGTGAGTAGAGTACAAAACAGGAGACAACCACCCAGTCAGTGACAGGATCGATCCCCTCATGGAAGGGATTATCGGGTCATTTTTTAAGCATGAAATGACATAAAACATGAACCAATCAATCTCCTCAAGGAAGGGATCGATTGGGTCTAGGCGGAATCACACAAACGACTATTTTTTTCATGCATTCAACGGTACTTTCACTTCCCAAGCTTCCCCAACAGCTACTTCTTCAATTTTTCTATAAATTGGGCACTCCAACACACCAAGAGAATTGATGAATCAAGAGAGCAAGAGCCAACAAGCTATATTTTCATTCTCTAAAAAAAATTAAGAGTTTTTAGAGCTTCAAAGTCTATATCTTTGTATTTATTGTATCCAATTTTTATTTATTGCCCATTCATCATTTTTTTTGTACTTGAACTTAGCAAACACTTAGCCTTAGAGAGGTTGTTCTATTATTTATAAAATTACCTTTAATATACAAGAGTGAAAGAGAATAAGAAGTGAGGTATCCTCTTGAGAGCTTTGTAGTGAAATTGAGTAGAATACTACAAAGGATAAATGTTTCTATCTTAAGCCTTAGAAAGAAAAAGATAGATTGTATTTTCAATTCAAGAATAATGGATTGAAGCCTTGGGTGGATAACCAAAAAGAAAGGATGTAGGTATCTTATGGAAAATGATCGAACATCTATAAATTATTATGTTTGATTTCTCTATCCCTATCTTCTTATAATTTATTATTGTTTATATTTGATTTTAATTCATTAATTATTAATGTTTGCACTATATTTTCATCAAAAGTGCTTATTGTTTTAATTTTCATTCAACTATATTGAAATCATTATTTAGGAAGAATTTGGAGAAATCCAATTCACCCTCCTTTTTGGATCACCATTTTACCTAAAAAACTAACAATTGGTATCAAAGCTTTGATCTTTTTTTTTAGGTTTAACCACCTTGAGTAAAGATCCTATGGCTCAATTTTGATTCTAAGATGGTAAGAAAGTCCTCAAAGCTCTTATATTTGATAAATTTAAATTTTATGAATGAAAAAAAAAATGAGGATGTTCATTATGGCTCAAGATTTTATAGCATGGAATGTGATAGGAAAATAGCTTAATACTCCTTCCAAAGATACAAAATATATGAAGCAAATAATAGATGATGCAAAAGCCAAGTGCATTCTCTATGGAGCTTTAGATGATTACAACTTCAACTTGATCTCAAAATGCTCAACCTCAAATGAGATATGGAGAAAGTTGGGTGAGCTATATGAAAGATAAATTTTCAACCAACATCCATCATGTCTCATGGCTATTAAAAAATCAAAGGTAACCTCTAACTCTTGTGATTCAAACTCTTATACTTTTGATGAGTTACAAGATACTTACAATGATTTAGTAATTGAGTTTAAAAATATGCATTTAAAACATAAGAAAATGATTTCAAAATTAAAAGTTGAAAATGATCTTTTGATGAATGCAAAAAATATTTTAGAAAAAGAAAATGAAAAGTTGAAAATAGATTTAAAAACTTCTCAAAGTAGAAATGAATTTTTAGAAAAAAAAAATTTAATTTGAAAAAGAAATTTGATGAATTGATGAATGAAAAACAAAAGCTTTTAAAGAGTTCATTAAGTAATAAAATGATTAAATATAATTTTGTAATTTTCATGATCATACTATACATACTTGTCCTATTAGAAGAAAGGTCCCATTTAAAATTAGACAAGTATGGGTTTCAAAAAGAGCAAGAGACTTGATGACTAACTTTCAAGGATCCAAAGTAATTTGGATACCATTATCTCTTGTAGGTGTACTAGAGCAAGAAACTAATAATGTGATATTGAAGAATGAATACTCCAGACACACAATAGAGATTGGTAACCTCTAAACTTTTATTTGAAGAAAATTTGAATTTGGTTACCTATTCTTGATGAAATTTGAATGCTTGATTGATTATGTAAAATTTAGTTGGACATAGAATGCTTAATGGATATTGATATATGCTTTATTAATCTATATTGAATATACCGATTTTACTTGAGAAAATATGAGCTTGAATTAAACATGCATTTATTTTGCATAAATATTTTTGCTTAAATGATTTTAGCATAATGAAAATAATTTTGTGATTTTTATACATATTGATTTGTGATTATTGAATATGTCTATATGACCATGTTGATTAAAATTACTCAATTTGTTCTTAATGCTTGGATAATGTGAAATTTTTTTTAAAAAAAACTTGATTGTTATATTCTAAATTGTTTTAACTCTTGATTTGTGATTTTAAAAATTGATGATCATCTTGTGCTTAAATCATACATATTGACGTTTGATTGTTCATCTCTTGACTTCTTATGAAATAATCTTGAAATATGATTTAATTCTTTATCTTTATTAATTCAAGATTTATTTTTTCTCTTGTGTTGATGAATTGATGAACTTTATGTGCAGAAAAGATATATATTGATTCTTGTTCATCTATGTCTTTGGTCAATATATGTACTCATATGATGATTGATTCAATTTGACTTTAATGCTTGTAGTTTAAAATGTTTGAATTGTTTATCTCTTGATTGTGAAAGATATTTTGTGAAATATGTTTATTTTTATGCTTAAATATTTTATTAATTTTGTGAAATATTTTGGATCTTGTGCTCAATTGATATATCTCTTGATTTGTGATTTTGCATATGATGAACTACTTGCTTGTAAATGATGTGTTATTGGTTTATCTATTATTCTTGTCAAATGTGTGTATATATGATAAATGTGTTTTTTTTTCTTCTTGACTTGACATGATTGTAACATGACTTAAGTAAACGAATTTCTTATGATGCTTATTTTTAGCTTAAGTCATTGCTAATTATGACCTATAATTTGTGTAGACATATTTATGCTTTTGTGCTAAAATTTTCTTGAATATTTTTTTTATGATAAATATGTCTTCTTTGAGTTTAGTTTTTATATGGCCTAAAAGTTATTTTGACATATTCTTTGGTGATTTCTTGAACATACATGAATATTGAATATGTCTATTTTGTGTTCATAAATGATCCAAATTTTTTTTTTTATTTTTGCACATTACATGAGAACTTTTGCTTTAGTGCCATTCTTGTTCTATTTAATGTTTAAATTTATATATGGCCTCTAGCTTAAGTATATATCTCTCTTGCAATTGACAACTTGAGCTTAGTGAATAAATTTTCTTTCGCCTATTATGACTTATAATATGGAATTTTTTTTCTAACAATTGATATAATTTTTATCAATTGATTTTCTTAGTGCTTCTAATGAAAATCCTTTGTCAAGAAATTTTTTTAAGTATATGTTAGGAAAACTTGAAACGAGCATGAATGAGCTTACATTTTTGAAATTTTAAGTATAGTAAGTAAAGATATCATCTTCATCAATCAAGCCTAGTTTTGCTTAAATGAAATGGATTGAAGAATTCAAAGTCAAATGAGCACAACAACAAAACTTGACATGGATGGAGGTAAATGTATCAACTTTATGATATGATGTATGAGTTTGAATACATATACATGCTTGCTTTAATGTGTGCAAATATATGATTTTGTGGTTGAATATATGAACACATAGCACAAATTAATCACCAAGCCACTTGGTAGATATTGTTCTAATATATATATATATATATATATATATTAAGCTTGAATTGATTAACTCACCTTCATTGATATTCATGCCTAGTTCTTAATTGCTTTGATGAGATTGATAGTTTTAATGCATGAATATTTGGTCAATGCATGAATCTTTGAACTTGGATATGAGTTAAAGTGATTGATTTCTTTATACATGTTCATTGATTGAGTCCATTGAAATAGCATATACCACATTATGTCTAAATATTTGTATCTTTATTGGTATATTGCTATATGTGATTTGAAATGTTTTTGCATATACTTGTATGATTTTGATTGAAATATATATTTAGATACTTGCATATGTTTAGATTAAGTTCATTGCTATGCATTGAAATAATTTGAAATATATTTGAATAATTATACTTTTATTATTTCTTTACTATAGCATATGTGTTCATCATGTTTGAAAATTGCTTGAATAATCTTTGTTATGATATGATGATAATTGAACCTTATTACTCATCAGTATTCATGCTTTATTAAATCCATATGAGCTTTTAGGTTCTTGTTTAGATATGATAGCTTATGAAAGATTACTATTATCATTTATGCATGTATTGAATGAATTTTTCATATGCTTGAAGTATGTGTGCTCTACGAAAGTTGTTGAATAAAATTGCTAACAATTAGTAACAATTGGTATCAAAACTCTAAAGAATTTTTTTTTTAACTTTCATAAATGCTTATTTATGTGCCTATCCTTGATATAGCTTATACCTTTCATACAAAATTGTGTGTGCCTTAAATTGATTAATTCTTATTTTGAAAAGGAGAAAAAATTTTAGAATACAATTTTGTTTGATTTATTTTGTGATAACAATTGGTATACTTTATCACAATATATCTTTAACAATTGGTATCCATAACAATTGGTATAAGCTTGTATGCATGTATTTGAATTTATGGTTAATTGCTATTGATCTTTTAGGTTCTAAGCACATCTTATGATAGCATGATTTATGAGTAAATTGCATATCATTCATTATCTTTTGCTCATAAATTTCATGTAATACATTTGATGACTTGTGCTAAAATGCTAAATTTGGATACACTTATGCTTTTGTGCTTGGATACATGTATGTGAACTTTATTGTGCATATTACACTTGATTACATGTATTCAAAATACTCTTGATATTATTAGTATCAAGCATTTTATCCCATGCCTTGAATTGATCTCTCTTTCTTTTGAAATGACAAAAAAAGAGAGAGAGTTTAAATATATTTCTTCTTATTGCAATTGATATAGGAGCTTAAATATTTGGTGCAAAAAGCATAAACAAAAAGGAGGAGAAATGTTTTATGAATATATTTGTTAATGATGCCTCTTTGTGTTTATTTACTCATTAATTTGCTCATGCCTTTTTGCTATGACAAAAAAAGGGAGAAATATCATATGGACAAATTTGCTTATGCTTGACATGCATATGTTTGACTGTGCTTGTTCGATATATATGCTCTAACATATGTTTGGTGAATTGTGTTGAATTAAGATGCATAAATTAAGGGGGAGTTTTGCCATGCATTGTTTAAGGGAGAGTTTTCCAAAATGTCTTTCAAAATCTTAAATGTTTCAAAGAAAGTTTTTCATCAAGCAAATTTATCTTTAAGTTTTGTTATATCAAAAAAGGAGAGATTGTTAGCCTTGAATTGATCCTTATTTTGAAATGAAAAAACAATAAAGATAAATAAACTTGATCAAAATTTTGAAAAAGGTTTATTTAGTACATGTTCTTAAGTTTTATATTTTGGTACTAAATAAATCATATGATTTTCAAAGTTTAAATATACCTTTCTTAGTTCATATTTCTCAAACCAAATCTATCTTTAAAGATTATTTATTTGAGCTTAAATGAAAGTCCAATTATTGTTTTTAAAGTGAATTTATTTATTTTATACTTAATACAAATTTGATAATATTGATTTTGAGAAAAAGATTAACTTAAGAAAGCTGTTTTACAAAAATAAAGTTTTCCAACATTGAACTTATTTTATTTTTCTGTATTAATTCACAAAGTTTTAATATTTGAATTTTATATGATTGGAAAGCTCTTTGAGTCTACTTTTTAATGGATTAAACAAAATCAAAATCCAAATTTTCTAAGAAAAGCTTTTGAATTTTTACTAGACACTCTGCAGTTGTCAAAAAAACTGCACAATGGGTAATTTTGAAAATTCACTATAATTCATACTCAATGAATTAGGTGATGAATTTTATATGGATAAAAATCTCTTTAAGTCTATTTTCTAAATCTTAAACAGTTTGTGATTTGGATTTATATAACTCAAGATATTATCAAATTAGTGAGTAGAGTACAAAACATGATACAACCACCCAGCCATTGATAGGATCGATCCCTTCATGGAAGAGATCGATCAGGTGTTGTTTTCTAAGCATGAAATGGCATAAAACTTGAACCAATTGATCCCCTCAAGGAAAAAATTGATCGGGTCTAGGCAGAATCACACCAACGGCTATTTTTTTCATGCATTTAACGGCTACTTTCACTTCTCAAGCTTCCCCAATGGCTACTTTTTTAATTTCTCTATAAATTAGGCACTCCAACACACCAAGAGGATTGATGAATCAAGAGAGCAAGAACCAACAAGCTATATTTTCTTTTTCTAAAAAAAATCAAGAGTTTTTGGAGCTTCAAAGTCCATATCTTTGTATTTATTGTATCCAATTTTTATTTGTTGTTCATTCATCATTTTGTTATACTTAAACTTAGCAAACACTTAGCCTTAGAGAGGTTGTTCTATTATTTGCAAAATTACCTTTGATATGCAATGGTGAAAGAGAACAAGAGGTAAGGTATCATCTTGAGAGCTTTGTAGTGAGATTGGGTAAAATACTATAAAAGGTAGAGATTTTTATCTTAAGCCTTAGAAAGAAAAAGATAAGTTGTATTTTCAATTCAAGAATAGTATATTGAAACCTTGGTGTGGATAACTAAGAAGAGAGAACGTAGCTGCTTTATGGAGAAGAACCGAACCTCTATAAATCATTGTGTTTGATTTCTCTATCCCTATCTTCTTACAATTTATTGTTGTTTATATTTGATTTTAGTTCATTAATTGTTATTGTTTGCATTATATTTTCATTAAAAGTGCTTATTGTTTTAATTTTTATTCAACTATATTGAAATTATTGTTTGAAAATAATTTGAAAAAATTTAATTCACTCCCCCTCTTGGATCACCATCTCACCTAAAAAGCTAACATCATTAATCTTGATGGAATTGATAAGTTGAGGCTCTTAATTTGTTAAGATCATTGAAGTAAAAAAGGATAGGTTTCATAAAATGAAACTTACATAGGATTTTACTCATTCATAGACAGAAGTGATGTAGTGTGTTTTTTTTTTTTTGTGATGGTTCAATTACAAGTTTACCCTTAGTCAATAAATGTTTTTCATTTAAAGTATTTATATTTGAAATGAAAAATAATCATCTTTCTTCTATCCTTCACATAAGGAGTAAAACTATCCATTTGTTATCGTATTTGAGCCCATTACATTTTTTTTGAACAAAACCCTAACTAAAGATTACCCTCCATACTAGGGGTAAAGTTTGAAAAAGGCTTGATCACAAAAGAAAAACAAAGAAAAAAAAAAGTAAAAGTCCATAATGACTTTGAGAACAAAAGAAAAAAAAAAAACCTCTTTGGTGTTCAGATCTTTCCTAAAAAATGATGAAAAGTGCAAATAAAAAAAAGTGAAGAAAAAAAGAAAAAAAAAAGAGAATTGATGAAGAATGGGGTAAAAAACCAAGCTATTCCATATAATAATAAATGATCCTTAAGTTTATAACCCTTAGAATTAATTTTGAGCCTACTTTATCTATTTTTTGTTAACCCCCTCACTCTAACTTACGTTACATCATTTAAAAGTTTATTTTGATTGAATATGAATGTCCAAAGTAAAGAATCATGAATTGAACTAAAACAAACTTGTAATGAGAATATTGAAAAGTTTATTTTGATTGAATGTGAATGTCCAAAGTAAAGAATCATGAATTGAAGTAAAACAAACTTGTAATGAAAATATTGAAAAGTTTGATCGAAATATCACTGATGAATTAAGGGAAAAGAGAAAATAAGAAGGAAAAGATGTGAAAGAGATGTGCAAAAAAATAAGCAAAAAAAAAAAAAAAAACTTAAACTGAAAATTTGAAAGGACGGTTTAGGTAATAAAAAGGAAACTTTAAAAAATAGCCTTGATGAGGTTTTCTAAGAAATAGGGATACTGTTTGAATTGATGAAAAATCAATAATATCAATGAAATAAGCTTTTGGAAAAGAATTCAAAATTAATTTATCTAGAATTGTTTAAATATTCATTATCTTAGATGTTGCATACCCTTCTCAACATTTTTCTTGATGATTCATCATGAAATGATTTCTTTGCCTATTTATTCTTTACTAGACTTGTTCTTATAATGAATACTCTTTCTTTGATTTTTTTTATTTTTCACCATTTATTCTTCTCATGATGAATTAAAGAAATATAATGGATTACATTTGGCATTGAATTGAAATAATGATGAATGAATAAATGACTATTATGAAAGATCCTTACATTATTTCAAAAAAAGTTGGAAGTGATTGAGGCATATGTGAAAAATGAATGAAGTTTAAAATGATGTTGATCCTTATGGCTTACAAATAAAAAAAATTCCAAATGTTAATATCAAATGGTGAAGCTAATGAAGAAGAGTTTTAGATCATAAATCAGTTGGTACATTTACTGGTCAATTCCAAAGAAGTTAAAAAAAAATGATAAGAAGTTGAAAAGAAGACATGAAGAAGAGTCTTAAGATCCCATTGAAAAAAGTAAACTTTGGATTTAGATTATATAATAGATGAGACTACTTGATGATGCAGGATAACTCTTGTTGAAAATCAAAAATATTGAAGAGTTAAAAAAAGTGAGAAGATAAATCAAGAGTTTTAAGAACCCTTTGATTTACCACAATTGAAATGATAAATGAATTGTATAGCATACATTGCATTCTCCACGTACATTACATAAATGCATCATATTGAGAATATTGCACTCATTCACAGCATTCATCATGTATATTTGAAAAAGAAAAGAAAGTTTAAAGCTCAAAATTGGGTAAGAATTTTGCATTCATGCATTTTATTCACTGTATTCATTACATGTTGCATATATCATTGCATTTATTGCACTCATGCACTTCATGTTTGGAAAAGAAGGATCAAAGTTTAAGTTGTGAAATTAGGATAAAATTTTGAAAAAGCTTTGGCTCATGCATTCATTGTATGCATACATTGTGTTCATTATATTCATCCCATGCACTATGCATATTTGAAAGGAAGAAAAATTAAAGTTTGAATCTTGAAATTGAATTTGAGAATTGTGAAAAATCTTTTTATTCATTGCATGCATTCATTGCATATGTTTGGTAAGCATAAAGGAAAAAGTATATGAGAAAATAATTTTCAAAAAAAAATTAGAAGGCAATCAATGATGATTCAAATGAAATGCAGAAACTTAATTTACGGTAAGATTTTTTAAAGTTTCAACACCTCTATTAGGGAGGAGCTTTTTTTAAGGTAAGAATGATTTCATTTTATTTTCCAAAAGTTTCAAAACCTCGACTGTGGAAGAGCATTTTACTTTTTCAAAGTTTCAAAGCCTCAATTGTGAGGGAGCATTTCATTTTCAAAGTTTTAAAACCATAGTTATGGGGGAGCATTTTATTTTTGAAAAGTTTCAATGCCTCAGTTGTAGGGGAGTATTTTATTTTTTAAAAGTTCCAAAGCCTTAGTTGTGGAAGAGCATTTTATTTTCAAAAGTTTCAAAGCCTTAATTATAGGGGAGCATTTTATTTTTCAAAGTTTCAAAGCCTCAATTATAAAGGAGCATTTTATTTTCAAAAGTTTCAAAACCTCAGTTGTTGGGGAACATTTTATTTTTCAAAATTTCAAGGCCTCAGTTATGGGGGATCATTTTATTTTTCAAAAGTTCCAAAGCCTTAGTTGTAAGGGAGCATTTTATTTTCAAAAGTTCCTAAACCTCAGTTGTTGATGAGCATTTTATTTTTCAAAAATTTCAAAGCCTTAGTTGTGGGAAAGCTTTTTTCAAAAAAAAAAAAAGTTTCAAACCTCTAAGGAGGAGCCTTTGCAATTTTCTTTTTCTATTTTTCTTAATCCACACAAAATGGATGACTTTCATCTTTAAACAATTTCTATTTCACAAAAAATGCACAAAGAATGGTAACTATAAACACCCTATTTTGTCCAGGGATTTTTTGAAATTCATTGGGTTTCGATTTTTTATATTTATTTTGATTGTGTATTTGGGTTTAATCGAAAAAGTGAATTTTGAACATAAAGATTAAGCCTTAAATTTTATTTGTATTTTAATTTTCTAGTTTAACTTTTGTTTTTTTCAATCAATAAAGTCAAAGTCAATTAGTAAAAAAAATCAAAAAAGGAGTAAAAAATAAAAAAATAAAAAATGTGGGATTTTGCATGAAAAATCTTGGATTTAATTCAACTCTTGGATATCTCAGATTTCAAGTTTAATGGTTAAATAATTTTGGAAAGACTTGGGGCTTAATCTATTGAAAAAGGGAAGATTGCACAAAAAATAAAGTTTGAAGAGAAATATTAGATTCGATTAAATTAATTTCTTCCAAATTGAAAGGAATTCAATCCCTATATAAGGACCTTGAATTTAAAATCAAAATGAGAGGCCTCATAACAACTGATTTCAAGAACAAACAGAGGTTATTAAAAAGAGAAAATTTTTGGGTAAAGTTTTGAATCAACAAGAAAAAGCAATCAAACAAAAAATTTGCAAGAAAATCCAATTTTAGTTTTTGGGAGGAAAGTTAAAATTTACAATAGGAAGCATCAAATTTTGAAAGGTGAAAAATTGTTGAAACCTATGATCCATTGAGATAATATTTGCTTTCATTTTTTTGTAATTTTTGCATAATTTTTATAATATTTAATTGCTTACTTTTATTTTTATATTTATTACTTGGTATTTATTTTTGCATGGATTTGTATGACTAATATTATATTTGCATGATTAATATTATATTTGCATGATAATCTATTCACCTAATATTTTGTTTACATGATTAATATATTTGTGTGATTTATTAATATATTTGCATGACTATTAACATGTTTGCATGATTATTAATTTATTTACATGATTATCAATTTATTTATTTGTGTGATTGCATGATTATTATTATTATATATTTAATTACATGTTTATTTGTATGATTATATATTTAATTGCATGTCTAATTGTATGATTATTAATTTATTTATTTGTTTGATTGCATGATTATATATTTAATTACATATTTATTTGCATGGTTTATAGTGTTAATTGCACGATTATATATTTAATTACATAATTTATATTGTTAATTGCATGATTATACATTTCTTTGCATATTTTACGTTGTTAATTACATGATTAGATATTTAATTACATGTTTTACATTGTTAATTGTGTGATTATATATTTAATTGCATCTCTATTTGCATTATTATTAATTCATTTATTTGTGTGATTGCATGGTTAATAATATCTATATTTGCATGGTTATTTATTCATTATTATTATTACATGATATGATATTATATTAATTTTGAATAGTATCTAATTGCATGTTTTTATATTTATTGTGTGCATAATTGCATGATTATATTACTAATATATTTGTGTAATTATATTTGATTTCATGATTATATATTTGCGTGGCATTTTATATTGTTGAATGGCATTTTATATTATAATATATTTGCACGACATTATATATATTTATATAATTATTATTGCATAATTATGTATAATTATATTAATGATTTTTATGATATGATTGCATGATATAATTTTATAATATATTTACATGATGATATTTGTATGATATAATTTAATAGTTATTACATGATTGCATGATTGCTTGATATTTTATAGAATTTCTACATCCCCATGTTTTGTAAATAAATAAAAAGATTGAAATTGGTTTAGTTACATGATGAAATCATCTTTGATAAAGCTTAAGTAAAGAAACACATAATTAATTTGGTACAAATTTTAGACGTAAAGGGGTGTTAATATATTTTTTACATATAACCGATTCTCGAATCTTAATTTTGATGATGTAGATCAAAATCTATTCTTTTTAGAGATATTTAATTTTTATCTGACATAACCTTAAAAATGATAGATTCACATATGTGATCAATCACATTTAGATAAAAAAATTTGATGATAACTCATAATCTTTTGTGTTTAATGGATAGGTTTTACAACCTAGTCGTTATGACACTAATTGTTGAGATCATATTGGACTAACCTTGCGTTTTAAAGTTTGAAGGTAAAATAAAGAGTTGGAATAATATGCTAGAGAAAATGCACAATGATTAACATAAACAATTTTATTATATATGGAGTAAGGTCCATTTAAGAATATTAGTGTAAGTCCTACATTTTCTTTATCATTAAATCAAAATTAATTTTATAATTAATTTGAATCAAAATAATTTTTTTTTAAGAGTAATTTACTTTCACAATATCTAAATTTTAAGAAGAATACATTTTTATCCCAAAACTTAAAAAAGTAACATACTGGATTCCTATACTTGCTTGATACAGTTATAATAATAAATATTTACTAAAAATATTAATAATTTTGATAATTATATAAAAATAAAATTACTCTTTTCCTTTAATTTTATTAATAAAATTTTTTTGGATACAATTTTAGAATAGAAAAATAAGTCTATATCTTGAAAATCAAGATTGCCAATATTTTTTCAAATTTATCTATCATTGGTTTAAAACATTCAATTAGACCGTATATCATCATAAAATATTTTATCATGTATTTGTCATTTATTTTTCAATAATTCATCGTCATAAAATATTTCTCCAAAAGTTACATTTTTTTTTAGTTATAAAATATAAGTATAAAATTTTTAATAAAATATTATAAACTTCACATTATCACTTATTAATAAAAAATAATAAATTTAAATATTTAATTACAACTAAAAATTTTTATTAACTACTATGTACTGATATCAAAACATAAATGGTACGCCCATCGATGTGATACTAATTACTTTTAATTGTCTTCGACTCCAAAATCATCTTTATTTATGTAAATTAAATATATGTAAATTAAAAAAAAAAAGTTTTGATTCTTTTGAATGGTTTTCCGGAAATTCGACTCACTTCCAACCGTTCTACCTTCTTTTATCTGTGAAAGAAGAATCCATATTTATTGCTAGATAAAAAAAAATTACATAGGTTAAATTGATAAAATAATCAACAAATAATTGGTTTAATCGATTAAAATTCATCATTTTCGATAAAAAAAATCTTAAATTCGAATTTTACCGATGATCATTTGTTTGAATTATCTCAAATGCATGACTTGCAATCATCTTGACTTAAGAGACTGAATAATTTATTTACCCTTAAATTTTTTTATAAAAAAAAAAAGGAAAAAACTTGATAAAATGAATATATGGTTATTTCCAATCATCTTAAAGGAATTTTATATTGATCTCATTTCTAGTATTTAATTCTCATATCTTTTAAAATATAATAAGTATAATAATTCTTCCCTTATTCTTAAAAAAAATCCTTCCCTTAAATATTTTCAGTAATTTTTTTGCCAAACAATAAATAGAAAATTTTTTAATTTTAATGAGACATCCATATTTCAACAACATAGATTTTTTTCCCCAATATGAGGTCATTAAAAATTATTTTTAAAATAAAATACTTTTATTTTTATTCTTAATAAATTTTAAAAATTATATTTACTGAAAAAAATATGTGAATTTATTAATATGTCTCGTGATATTTAATTCAATAGGTACTTGTCGTTAGTAATTTCATTAATAACCAATCAAAATATTATTCAAGTCAACGAATGCATTGATATATTTAGAGGAGAAATTTTAATCGAATTAACTATTTGATTAATATTACCTAATCAATTTTATGCAAAAATTTAATTTTTATGAATTATATTAAAAATAAATCTCATTTGAATATAAAATTAATTGTTTAATTTGACTTTTTCTTAATCTGACTCTTCTTTCTATTTCCTATTTTTCATTTGATTTTATAATTTTAATCTACTAACTCCTTACCTTTATAAATACAAAGATCGAAAAAAATGATTCAAATAATTTTTTTTTTTTAATTTGTAACCTTCAAACGAGAATTTCAATTATATACCTATAGATTTAAAGATCGGTCGATCTCTCTTTATTTTTTTATTCACTTGTCTTTTAGTTAATTATTGTTGCACAGGTGTAAAGTATTCCTCAGTGCTTGTCAAAATCCGCCGGCGCTTATGCTATTAAAATACTAGCGTGAAATTGGAAATAGCACATGGCTTGAGCTTCAACCGCCGTTAATCATGAGCTCAACTGCAGGAAAAATGTGGCATAAAGTTAGGATTCGTGTAGGTCACGAAAATATGATACGATAATATTATATAAAAATAATATAATTTAAAATTTTAATTAAAATAATAAATAAATTTAATAAAATAAAAAATATATATTTTATAATTTTATTAAATTATAATATTTTATTTTCATATAAAATATTACATAAACATATAAATTATTATTATTTTACACAATTTAATTACCGGACCTAGTTATAGCTGTTTAACTGATTCTAATTTTGCCCTCTAGTGAGATAATAAAATTGTAAATTATAAAAAAAAATAGAACAAAATGCAAATGCGTGTGTTCTGGATTTCGCCTTGAAAATCGTGCGCGTCAAATTAATAATGATTCATCTCCGAAATATTTCAACATTTTGTTAGAAAAATCCCATTGCCTTCGCAATTTTCTATTTTACCCCCCTCAACTTTTAAAAATACCATTTCTGCCTTGTGATTATGTAAATTAGATATTTTCGACATTTTCTTTGTTCATACACCAAGAGGCAATCCTCTTTCATCACATAAATTTGCTTTACCCATTTTATGATCTCAACTTGAAAACTTTAAAATGGAGTTTCAATTTTTAACCATTAGAACGTTTCTTTGAAGACATTTGCAACAATTTTTCATGTCCTATGATTTTCCAAGTTTCCAACAAACTTCAAAATAAACTTGTTGGCATCAAAATCTGAGTTTGATTCAAGTCATTAAAAGGTTTCCATGACTCAACATGTTTGGTTGCAAGTATATACATCACACGACGCAATATGTAAAAAAAAAAAAAATTGTAGAAATAATCATTGGTAAGGGGTTTTTTATTTTTATAGAAGATATCATTCTTCATATTATCAAAATTTTTAATATTTTTTTACAAAAAAAATACAATTTAAAAATAAAAAAATTATAGATATTAAAATTTAAAATTTAAAATTATTGAATATTATTATTTTTTAAAAATGACTGACAAAATGATTGAATAAAATCTTGAATTCAATATAATTAACAATTTATTTGGATCACATAATGTACCATTATTTTTAGTTAAAAAACAAATATCTAAACCCCTTTCATAGCTTCATTCATGCACTTCAAGCTCAAACATTTCATAGCCATCATCAATCAAACATGCTTAATGCGATATGCTTTTTTCTTTGTTTTTGTCCTTACATATCTTGGTGTTTAGCCAAAATACATGTCCCATCAATATCAAAAAGGACACAATAGCAAAATTCTTCTTCTTATTCATTGCCATAGTGAAATTCTAGGAAACATCAAACCCATTTATATAAATTACAAATATTAAAATAAAATGTAATAAAAATCTATTTCATTGTCTGCTATTTCGTGTCCTCCACCGCTAAGCCCTTTACGATCAGTTTTTTCGGATCTCTCTCTCTTTCCTTCTTCCTTTTATTATTATTTTTTTCCTTTTCTCTATCCTTCACATTCCATCCAAGTTCCACCCATATATAAATGCAAACCCGGTAAACATCAGCTCAGATCCCACAGAAAAGAAAAGGAGAAATCTTTACACTGTGCTGCATCAAATTCTCTGAACAAGATCTTTTCAGATCAAAGTTGGTATTTTTGAAGCTACCTGTTTCGTTTCACAATTGATCACTCTGTTTTTCAAGTCTTCATTTTCTTAAATTGATCATATCTGTTTCCACTGTTTTTTGGAGTGATCTTAATTTTTTTTTCCTTCTTTTTCGAGTATTGATAAGGTGGATATGTAATATCTTGATTGGGTTGCCTGAATTTTCTTTTTTTCTTTGTCTTTTAGGTGAGAAATGGCGCAGATATTGCTTCACGGGACTTTACATGCTACGATCTATGAAGCTAATCAGCTTCATAGCGGTGGAGGTGGTCACTTCTTCCGCAAGGTATAATTTGTTTTTAATGATAGATCAGGATTTTTTTTTTTTTCGACTTCTTTTCTGATATTATTGTTTTAGGTACTTATATTTTGGCATTTTTGGTTGACTAATGATTTCTTTTGGTTTTTTAATTGCAATCCATTTTGTGGGTTTTTTGGAATTAAACATAGAAATCAGTAGTGGGGCATTTTTTTTTAGTTACAAAAGATAAGATCTTGAAAACATAGTAGAGTTTTTTTTTCCTTTTCCTTTTGGATAATCTGAATTCTGAATTATTTTCAGAAGAGGGAGTATTAGATGAGATTTAGACGTTGTATTGTGGGACCTATGAGTGGGGCCTAGCGCATGCTCTGAAAATATTCCATTCAGTAATTCCAGCATTGAAGACTAATCGTAGTAAAAATGAGTGCGTTTGCAGATGGTTTCACTGTTGAACAGTGACACAACAGACCTTTTAAAATATAGGAGACAATTTGGGTGATTCTATAGAATGAAAATGCTTTTAGATTCTTGTAGCAAGCATTGCTTTCCAAGACTATTTAGTTTTTCAGGAACCAAGGATGCAGAAATATCTTTGTTTTTTTTTTTTTTTGTTGGATTGTTGTACTAGGATATCCATGAGGTCTTGATAGTTATATGGGGGAACATGTATGCATTTAGCATCTATATTTGCAGAACCGTTGTTAGTGCAAGTGGCAAAGGAAGGTGCGGGTGGAATTGTATATATGTTTGCTTGTCTATGCGTGTGTATGCATACTAATGGGATACTCTTGTGATCAAATTATATAAATTCATTTTCTTGATTTTGAAATATATCTGACATGTTTCTTGGAAGACATATGTGAGGGCTTATGAGATAAGTGAATATTTGTCTTTGAAAATGCATTTGGTACCTATTTTTGGTACTTTGGCCTTTGAAGCAAACATGTCATGGATAGCTTTTGACCTCTGAGCTGGTAGTAATTAGACACTGATCAGTACACTTAAAGACTTGGAATATTAAGACCTTACTTAACTTCCCCGTCTTTTTTGGAGTGGGAATCAGCATGATGAATAACCCATTTTACCTGTGTCATTAACATTGTTCTCTTATACCTGAATTGATGCTGGCAATATTTTTTACTATTTTGTATTATTTGAATATGATTTTCTATACCATTATTGTTATTCGCCTTAGATAAGCATATAGTTGACTATATTTCTTGAAGATTATAGGAAGATTTTTTTATCTTTTTATTAGAATTGTCTTTTGTTCATTCTTCCTGTAGAAATAGATTTTCTCTTTTTCTTTTGGCAACTCTTTATGTTAGGTCCATGTCTTGTTTACTTTTCCTTGTTCTGCAATATAAGCCTGTTTCACAATGTAAGGTTTCGAAGCTGAATTTTTGCATTCCTGACTTTAAGAGGGTGTCTTAATGATGACTTTTTCTGTTCTAACTTGCCTTCTCATTCTTTGAATTGTTAACACATATCACCTGTTTTCTATTCTTTAATTATCTTATGGATGAAATTATTCTTGCAGCTTATGGCAAATGTTGAAGAGACGATTGGTTTTGGAAAAGGAGTTTCCAAGATTTATGCAACTATCGATCTTGAAAAGGCTAGAGTTGGCAGAACTAGAATATTAGAAAAGGAAGTTTCCAACCCTAGGTGGTACGAGTCTTTTCACATTTACTGTGCCCATACAGCTTCCAATGTAATATTCACTGTCAAGGATGACAATCCAATTGGAGCCACTCTGATTGGAAGAGCTTATGTACCTGTTGAAGATCTCTTAACAGGAGAAGAAGTGGATAGGTGGGTTGAAATCCTGGATGAACACAAGAATCCCTTAGAAAGTGGTGCTAAAATCCATGTGAAGCTTCAATATTTTGATGTGACAAGGGACCGCAACTGGGATCGCGGTATCATAAGTCAGAAATTTCCTGGAGTTCCATATACATTTTATCCACAGAGACAAGGATGTAAAGTTTCTTTATACCAGGATGCTCATATCCCAGATGGATTTGTTCCTAAAATTCCCCTTGCTGGAGGCAAGTATTATGAGCCACATAGATGTTGGGAAGATATTTTTGATGCTATCACCAATGCTAAACACTTGATCTACATTACTGGTTGGTCTGTTTATACTGAGATCCCTTTGGTGAGAGACTCAAGAAGGCCAAAGCCAGGGGGAGACATCACTATTGGTGAACTGCTTAAAAAGAAAGCAAGTGAAGGTGTCAGGGTTAATATGCTTGTTTGGGATGACAGAACATCTGTTGGTTTGCTGAAGAAGGATGGGCTAATGGCCACCCATGATGAGGAAACTGAAAATTTCTTCAAGGAAACTGATGTAAACTGTGTCTTATGCCCTCGTAATCCAGATGATGGTGGAAGTTTTGTCCAGGATTTACAAATATCTACCATGTTCACTCACCACCAGAAGATTTTTGTGGTGGATGCTGCGATGCCTAATGGAGATACAGAGAGAAGAAGAATTGTGAGCTTTGTTGGAGGTATTGATCTTTGTGATGGGAGATATGACACACCTTTCCATTCCCTTTTCAGGACCTTGGACACAGCTCATCATGATGATTTCCATCAGCCAAACTTTACTGGTGCTTCAATCAGCAAAGGTGGCCCGAGGGAACCTTGGCATGATATCCACTCTCGACTTGAAGGGCCAATTGCTTGGGATGTCTTGTTCAATTTTGAGCAAAGATGGAGACGACAAGGTGGTAAAGATGTGCTTGTTCAGCTGAGGGAACTTGAAGATATCATCATTCCTCCATCTCCAGTTACATTCCCTGATGACCATGAGACTTGGAATGTGCAGTTATTTAGATCAATTGATGGTGGGGCTGCTTTTGGTTTCCCTGAGACACCAGAGGATGCTGCCAGGGCTGGGCTTGTCAGCGGAAAGGATAATATCATTGACCGAAGTATTCAGGATGCCTATATTAATGCTATCCGACGAGCAAAGAATTATATCTATATTGAAAATCAGTATTTCCTTGGAAGCTGCTTTGGATGGAGTCCCGATGGCATTAAGCCTGAGGATATTAATGCTTTGCATCTGATTCCAAAAGAGCTTTCACTTAAGATTGTTAGCAAGATTGAGGCAGGAGAGAGGTTTACAGTTTATGTTGTCGTCCCTATGTGGCCAGAAGGAATCCCGGAGAGTGCATCAGTTCAGGCAATATTAGATTGGCAGAGAAGGACATTGGACATGATGTATAGAGATGTCATTCAGGCTCTCAGAGCAAAGGGTAGTGATGACGATCCTCGAAACTATTTAACATTCTTCTGCCTTGGGAACCGGGAGGTGAAGAAGAGTGGAGAATATGAACCTTCTGAAAAACCGGAGCCTGATACAGATTATGCCAGAGCCCAGGAGGCACGTCGTTTCATGATATATGTTCATGCCAAAATGATGATTGGTAGGTGATGAAAACCTTAAACGCAATGCACACACCTCACGTATTACTGTTTATTAAATTTTAGTTTTGATTTTGGGGGGAATTTATATTTCTGGTACTAGATGATGTGGTAGGAGGTCCTTAACTGTTAAAACCACTAGTGGGAGAAAGAAACTGAAAGTTGAAACTTTTTTATGAAATTATACAAGCCTTCGCTGAATATATCCCTTACAGTTTTATTCATGACAAAAATTTCCTTTGAATTAGGTTGGCATAAGGAGCTATGATCATGTAACTTATAGAACATAACCATGCAGAAAATAATGAAGAAAAAAGGCTTTTTCATTTGAATCTCATTTGAGCACTAAGCTCCTTTCATTCTTTATTATGTTACTCTTTATTTCCTGCATTTAACTTTTCTTTGTTTTCTGCAGTTGATGATGAATACATAATAATTGGATCAGCTAACATCAACCAACGATCAATGGATGGCGCTAGAGACACTGAGATAGCCATGGGAGCCTATCAACCATATCATTTATCAGTTAGGCAACCAGCCCGAGGTCAGGTCCATGGATTCCGTTTGGCATTGTGGTATGAGCACCTTGGCATGCTTCATGACTCCTTCCTCTCTCCAGAGAGTGAGGAGTGTGTCAGGAAGGTGAACCAGGTTGCTGACAAATATTGGGATCTGTATTCAAGTGAGTCACTTGAACGAGACTTGCCTGGACACCTGCTCCACTATCCCATTGGCGTTTCTAGTGATGGAACAGTCACTGAACTGCCAGGCTTTGAGTTCTTCCCTGACACAAAGGCTCGTGTTCTTGGTGCCAAATCTGATTATCTCCCACCTATCCTCACTACGTAGGGATATTCCTCGTTCTCAAGTGATAATACCTTCTTACCTCATCTAGTTCTGTGGTACTAGCAATAAATCTTGTTTTGTGATTGTGTTGTAACCTGTTGAGCAGCAGCGTTGCTATTATTTCTCTGTCAGGGTGTTCATATCTGAATCTAAATAACTGCGATGCTATGGTGTGATTCTGATTCTGACTGGCATAAAACTTATAGCCTGTGTTTACCTGATCCTTGTATGTTTTCTGTGGTTATTGTTAATTATTAGTATCAGTTGTTTTCTACTGTGTGTGCGAAGAAGCAGTTCTATAGCAGTTTGTTTGAATTTCTCATCGGTGATTCTTGTGTTAGACTTTTCATTATCTGCTGAAAGTTTATGGTAATGGAGCTCAACTAGGTGGCTGGTAGTCAAGCAAAGATGATTATCATATTGAGAGTCCAAATAAACATGCTGTTTATTTTGTAGCTTACTCCTGCATTAGGAAACAAGTAACTGGTTTTCTGCTGCCGTTGCAAAACATGGCATTGAACCTTTCATTATAATAACAAAAAAAAAAAAAGAAAGAATTCTAGTTTGAGATTGGGATGGTTCATCCTGTCCGTGCAATTTCCGTTTGACTGGATAACTCTGAGCATTCTTATGTGTTTCCCTCTCAAATCTTCTGGTTCTGTTATTTTCAATTGAAACTAGAAAAATTACCCGGTCACGCGGGGGTTGTAAACTTTTTTTATTTTGATGAAATAATAATTTTTTTAATTTAATAATAAATTAAAATTTATTTTTTAGTATTTTGTGGGTTTTTTATTTTTAGAAAATATAATCTTTTATAAAAATTTAAAAAAAAATTGATACTCTAATTGTGTAACTCAATTATAATTAGATGGATGTTGGCTTTTATTTTAAATAAGAGAGATTATTTTTAAAAATTATATAGATTAAATTCAAATCTAATAATATATACATGACAATCTAATTTATTGATATAATATTTATTTATTATCAAATTCAAACTCATTTATACATGAAATCAAGCTTACTAATATTATCACCCATTCAACTTAAATTTTTTAAAGAAAAAATTAATAATTTTATTATGTTAAAAAGGGTATTATAATAATTTTGATCAATAATAAATTGAACGATATTATAATAATTTTGATCATCTATGATATTGAAGTATTTCAATAATTATAATAAAAAAGATATTATAGTAATTTTAATTAATTATAAGAGAGATATTACAATAAATTTAAATACGTGCATTTAATTATCAAGCAATTAAAAGGATATTATAATTATTTCCAATGAAATTTTGGTTGATTCGGAAAACAAGGGCATCATATTAAATTTTTACATGTGTCGAGCAATAAGCAAATAATTGGAAGGGCATTTGTCATTTTCAAATGGGTTTATTTTCATTATATAGTTATAAGTTTCAAATAAAATGACATACGTCTACTTGTAATGAACTAATTATAAGGATATTTTTATAATTATAATAAAAAATATTATAATTATTTTGATCAATTATAATAGAATAGTATTTTTGTAATTATAATAAAAATATATTATAATAATTTTGATCAATCATGATAATAGATAATTTTCATAATTATAGTTAAAGAAATATTATAATAATTTTAGCTTAATACGATATGAGATATATCTTTGTAACTATGACATAATGATATTATAATAATTTTATATTTATAAAAGTGATTTTTATCATTTAAGAATAAAAGGATATTATAGTAATTTGCCATTTAAGAAATGAGAAGTTATCGTAATTTACATTCAAAATAAGGGTATTTTTGTCAATATGTGGGAGGGTATTATCATCTTTTTGACACATGTCAAGCTATTAACCAAAAATTGAAAGGGTAAATTTGTCATTTCTATGGTAGGTTACTTTAAATAAAGGTGTAGATATGATTGAGTGACTAATTCTCTGATTTCATCCATAACTTTCCCAAGGTGACAAATATATATAATTCTTGTGATGCTCACGAGATAAAATATCTAGGCCTTCTGAAATCATTCATAACAATTAGAAACTAATATTTTACAGGGATTGTTGAATTTACTGTTGTAATCCTTGGTCTACTGAAACAAAAATTTTTGTTCTTTCCCTTTTCATTTGAAAATTTTTTTTCCCCATCATGATGAGTTATCAATCTAATCAACTAACTCAAGTTGTTCTTCAGAATTTAGTGTTGTTGAAATCAAATGTAAGATTTTGTCAGTTTCATGGGTTGGCATGGGCCTTCTGATTTGGATGGATCACTTCCCACCTGTCCATGAATTCAACAATAAAATCAAATTTCGTTGGAAAAAGTAATGACAATATAAAGAAGTTGATATAAATAAAAATTTTTGTTTTGAAGTTTTTAAATTCTACCAGTGTTAGATTGGTATTAAATGCTCATAAAAAAAATGTGACAATCGTTTAATTTTATTGGTAAAAATCATGAAAGCTGTTTTATCTTAAAATTGCATAAATAAATATTAATGTTTTCAAAAATACAATAGTTTATTTAAGGGTGATAATTATTTTGATCGAATTTTTTGATTAATTCGATTAATATTTAATATTATAAATTTTTTAAATTTGATTTAAGTTCAAATCGATTTCTCTTAAAAATCAAATTGATTCGAATCGAATTTCACTTGTTTTATTTGGTTTATTGATTTTAGAAATCAATTGTTATTATTATTTTTATATTATTTTAAATTCATTTTAATAGATTTAGATATAAAATAATTATTTTATTTTGTTAAAATTTAAAATATATAGATATAATAAAAATATATATAATTTGGTTGAATTTATATTTTTTATTTTTTCATTTGTCAATTTTAAATTTGAATAGAATCAAATTAAAATTTAAAAATTTAAAATTTAAATCGAATCAAATAAAAAAAATTTAAATATTATAATTTAAAATAGATTTTTTTAAAAATTTTTTCTCATCCCTAAAAATATTATGGAAGAGAATATTTTGTACTAGCCATTTTCATATCCTTAATAAAACAGGGACCAATCGAAAATTACTTGAAAATGATTATCTCCTGAAACATTTTTTGTTCACAAACAGAAAATTTTGAGTCATAAACTTAAAGAACTTGAAAATCATTTTAATAATGATAAGTGTCTATTAGCCATTTGGCAAAATCACAGCTACATCATGAAAGGACAACTTTAGTAGCTTTTGATTGTTCACGTTTTTTGCATGAAAACAAAAACCAAATTGAAATTGGATTATTTGCACAAACTTGGAACACATGACCCAAACAAATTTCAATTTCATAAAAATATCATCAGGCGAATTACATAAATGAAAATAATTTATTGAAGAATGTATCTTAGAGCTTTAAAACTTAAAATTATTGCAATTTTAACTATTAAAATTGATAAAAAAATTTAAAAATATAAAAATATTGATACTGTATTTATTTTATATGAAATATATATAAATTTTTAAATTACAATTAGTGTAAAAATCAAATATGAAATATATTTTTTATTTTTATTTATTTTATTTATTTTTTAATAAAATTTTAAATTATATTATTTTTATATTTATCATTATATCTTATTTAAAATCATTGACATACCTTAAAATTGACTGCAAATAAGTTAAAGGACAAAGATTGTTGGATTCCAAAGAAAGGAAGGTTTCTACAGCCGGACACGTGTACAGTGTCAAAATCATGTATGTAAGCGTCCGGATTTCACATGATTGATGTTGGACACGTGGTGCTCAAATGTTATTTGGCGGTGGCCATCTTCTATCCGTACACGTGTAACATCTTTGACTTTTCTCGATATGAGATTTTATCCACTACAGCTATAATTTTTTTTTTGGCAAGTTTGGTGACCGGTGAGTTATAAAAAAAATAATACGCTTTACCCTTTCCCATTCTCTACAATGTTCAATGTTGGTTGGTTCATGTAATTTCATTAATGTAATTTCTTTTTTTAATTTGAGAATGAAATGCTTATCCCTAACATTGAGTTATTGAT
The DNA here is from genome assembly GCF_047325235.1 of Durio zibethinus. Taxonomy (NCBI): domain Eukaryota; kingdom Viridiplantae; phylum Streptophyta; class Magnoliopsida; order Malvales; family Malvaceae; genus Durio; species Durio zibethinus. The sequence continues at coordinate 2,001,738 of NC_143187.1, read as the reverse complement.
TGATTTAAAAACTTTAGCAATCATGGTCATAATATATATATATATATGTTTTTGATGACTTTAAAGTAAAGCTTATAAAATAAAAATTTTTAATCACTTAAAATATACTTAATTTTATATTCACCTTTCTCTATATCCTAATAACAATTTCGTTTTAAAAATTTGTATGCATATATAAATTGTTTATTAGGCTTAAAACGCTCAATTATAAGGGTGACAAAAATAAAAAAATTAATTCAATATTGTAATGTGGTTTTAGTTTAAATTAATTTTTTTTATTTGATTCAAATTAAATTCGAATATTAAATATATATATTATATTCGTATTAAATTTTGAATTGAAAAAAAATAAACAGAACCAATTTGTATACTTTTATTAATTTATATATATTCTAAATTTTATAAAATAAAATAATTATTTCACATCTAAAATTATTTAAATATATTAAAAATCATATTAAAATAATATATTAAAATAAAAAATAAAAATTAATGAATTAAGTTGAATCAATAAAATTCAATTCAAATTAAATCATATAAAAATATGAATCAAATTCATATTAAATTTTAAAAAATTTATAATTTTATACGTTATCTAAAAAATTAAATCAAATTCAATTCAATCCAAATTTTTTTCATTCTTACTCAATTGTTACATTTGATTCATATTGATAAGATTGTACCATGACTTGTGTAGAAAAAAAATTTTAATTAATGATAGTACATAAAAAATAAAAAAAAAGCAAGCTTTATGGATAAGGGTAAGCCTAGTAGCTAAAACTGTGAGTCTCTGATAAAATCAGTATCATCAAAGCATAATAGATATAACCAACCCATTTTGTGAGTAAAAAAAAGTTTCATTTTTTATTGTCAAATCAAGGTTTGATTTTTGTGAGGAATAATAAATACATAAGATCAATATAAAGAAATGTGCACTTCGAGAGTTAAATTTTGAATGATTAATTTCAAAAACATGTGAATTTGGGGTCGTATATATATATATATAAATTTTTCTTTGATTTTAATTTGGGATCAAATTTGTCAACCCAAAAATCAAAGTAAACAAAAAAGAACAAAGTAAAACCTAAATAGTATAACTATATATATACAATTTAGGAGTAGAAGTCAATTCTATAATACTATCCTTTCTAGGATATTTTATATATCATCCATAAGAATGTGAATATGAACGTGAATGTGAAATCAAATTTGTCTTTCACAAATTGTGGGAGTTAAATTAATAAAAAATTATAAAGTAATCATATTTGATCCAAAGAAAATAATTACTTGTAATTAGTAAAACCTAAGAATAATCTTAATTTTTTCTTTTTAAATGCTTAATGCATACACAATATACAAATCATAATTATATAGAGAAAATCCCAACCCAATTCAAAGTATAAAAAAAAAAGTTAAATAAAAATTTATTAAATTCAAAATTTAATCTAATTTATTCAATTATCTTTAAAAATAATATTCAATAGATTTGTATTCAAAACTTAACACATTCCTTGGTAAATAAAATAAAACAAAAACATCGGAATGATATAGGCTTAAACCTAGACCTCCGAATTTCTGTCCCGTGTCCAACAATGGATCCACACCCACAAATCTTCACTACTTTCCACACCTAATACACATTCGCAATATTTTTTTGTTAAAGAAAAAAATAAAAAACTTTTGACCCTTAACTTGTTCTAGAAGTCCATAAAGCCTGTTGACCCATGACCTCTTCCAAATGTTCCTTCCTCCTATCTTTCCTTTCCTTTCCTTTCCTTTCCTTTCACTTTGCCTTGTCCGTGTGGTGCACTGATTTTACAAAATACCGAATCCCAAACCAAACCAGAGAACTCCAGATTCTCACGCCTATTTCTTTCTTTCTTTCTTTCTTTCTTTCAATTTCAACTTTTTTTTTTTTAATTTTATTTTAATCTATATTTTAATCTATATATTCACACCTACGTACCCCTATTATTTCCTACCCCTCTTTTGTACCTATTTGTACAAAGACAACAGGCTAGTTTTAACTCCCATCTTTCTTCGGTTGTGTCTTTACAGTTTCCTGTCAGGTCCTGCTACTATGACGTCTGGAATATGTTCACAGGGTTTGGTCTTAGCTACAGCCATGGTTGTTTCCAGCACTTTGATTTTCCTTACTTTTTCCAGGCAAAAAGCTTTGCCTCCTCCTAAACAAACCCTTCGTTCTTGCTTGTCTTCAGGTATGAACCGATGGGGTTCTTTTTTTTTTCTTCATAAATTATGATTTTTTTGGTTGAATTTTTTTGTTTATTTTTGTAGAGGGAAAGAAAAGGGATAAAAAGAAGAAGAAAGTGAAGTTTGCTGAGAATGTGAAGGAAACAAGCGGCAATGGAGAAGAGTATAGAAAAGAGCAACAGAAGAAGTTAATTGCGGCAACAGTAACAGCAGGAACATCAACAAAAGTTGATAGATTTTGCAGAAATGAAATGCCGGCAAATAGGGTTGCTTTGTACAATGGAATTCTCAGGGACCGTGTTCATAGAACGGAGTGTTCATATTGATTACTGCGCTGTCAAGTCCAAGCTTGATTCCCTCTTATCTTTGTTTTTTCACTCACTTTTCCTTTTACCTTTTGCAGACACTGAAATTGTGGGCTTTTGTTTTTCTTTTACCCCTTTGTTTAAATTGTAAATAATAAAAATTTGTCCAAATTATGGGTCTTTAGTGAGAATTTTAGGCAAAGGTTGTAAATTTCAGCCTTCTGATTTTAGCTTTTCTTCATTATTACATTGCTATGTTCTTGACAAGAAAATTTGCGATTGAAATCAGAAATTTCTGGGAAGGGGTCCAATAACATGGTCATATTCGCTTTTAATTCAATTTGGCTGAAATGAAAAAATCGTCAAACTTTATGCTGCAGCTGGTTACGGTCAAAAAATTTTGTGATTTTAATATATGGGTGCGGTGACGGCTTAAGATCTCAAAGAAATCTTCTTCTCAATTCCATTAACAATTAGATTATTTTTATTAAGATAATTTTAAATATGATATATGATATGAAAGTAATATTTTTAAAAATATTTAAATTATTAATATAAAATTTGATATTTAATGAAATTACTGATGAACAATTCAATTACAAATTGGCATAACAAATCTTGTGGGGTACCTAAGTTACTTAGACGACTCATTTCAACCCACAAGATTTTATTGATTTTATCAACAATCACATGATGGGTGTTTTACTTAGGAGGTTGTGGACCAAGCAAAAAAAAAAAAAAAATGGACCACATTAAACATCTACTTGTATTTAGTATGGTACTATAATTTTTGGTAATTTGGCAAAGGTTGACTGCCATTTCGCCTGCCTGGAGGCTTGAGCCAGGGAGGAAATTCTTCAATTTCTTTCAATTATTGATAGTTGTATCATAGAAGAAATCAAATAAGCCCAACTAATTTGACCAACTGGTCCATACTACCATTTCCTTTTAATTTTCTATTTTTTTGGGTCTTTTATTGATTATTGACTTTAGAGTTTTGCCAACTAATAGTATAAAGACATTCTTTAAAATTAATTATTAAGATATTATTTATAGTAATATTTTATATTGAATACAATAATTTATAGTTAACATATATTTTCAATGGACTGGAAAAAAATTATTGTAAAAAGTTTTCCTCATAAAATTCTTAATTTTATCAAAATTAATTATTTAAGATGGGAAAATTAATTTAATGGTGGACAAGTGGTTGGCCTGGCTCCATTCAAACATTATGGTCATGAATTTATTATTTTTATGAATTATGGTCATCTATTTAATAGCTAAACAATTGGATCTTAACCCTTTTCTATTTGTATTGCTTAAAGTTAACAACTTAATTCGTCTTGATAAATTTTAATTCAAATTGATTCATAAGATTAATTTTTTATATCAAATTTAAGATTGAGTCGAGTTGGATAATATTAAAAAAAAAATAGATTGGGGTTCAATATATATATAAGTTATTTTTAATTAATTATTTAATTATATATATAATTTTATATTTATATTAAAAAAATATTTTATTAATTTTATGTTGGATCGAGTCGAATATGATTTATATAATATTGGATCGGATTGGATTCGAATATGAAAAAAAAAAAAAAATTGAGTTTGGTCAGATTCAAATTTTATGAATATAAAGTCGAGTTAAATTAGGGATGAACAAAAATTCATCTTGTCCCGACCCATTATCATCTCTAGTATTGACAAATTCACTTAACTAATTACAAATTTATATGAAATAAAAATTATTAAATTCAATTGATTTATATAATTATTTTTAATAAATAATATTTATTAATTTTAAAATTAAATCTTAATACTTATAATTTTTATCATTAAATTAGGTTCTCATTTATTAAAAAAAAAAAAACTTATATAATATGAACAAATACGTTATTTATATAAGTGTCAACTTTAAATTGATAACCAACCATAAATCATTAGTATTAGCCATTAGCTACTTCACCCTTTTTTTTATGCAAATATTATATTGCAAGTCGGTGTCTATTATGCATTCCACTTCTTTATATGCATATATGTTGCATGTTTGGAATTTAATATGAGCAAATATATATATATATATATTGTTTTTCTAGTTTTTAATAACTGTAATATAGTTTATGTTGACTTGATCACCTACTTTGGTCTTAAAACTTTACCTCGAAACTTGGGTGATTGTTCTGAGAATATTACATGCTTTGAATTTTGGATTTGGGTATATGCAAGCATGCAAATGTTGAAAATTCTTTATTCTCCTTCTTTAGAAACTCTTTCTTGAAATAATGCCTCTACAAAAATGTTGGGTGCATTTCATCTGCCTTTATTTAATGTTAGTTAAAATCGCAATAGGTGTATTTTTAAATATCTGATTATGATTTTGCTGGTATTTTTATTTAGTACAATTGATTTTTATGCATTTAAAAGTTTGAAATTAATTTATATTTGGTTAAAAAAATGATAAACAAGTTGAAGTTGAAGATTTCATCAAGTAAAATAAAATTTTATTTACTAACAATCATGCGATGTGTTGATAAAATGTTAAATTTTTATTTTTAAGTTTAGTTCATAAAATAAATAGAAAAGTAATAAAATGGTTATTTTGTTGGAAGAGTGAAAGATAGTTATCTTGTTGGAAAATAATAGAAAAAGAATAACTGTTTTATAATTTGGTTGTTGAAATTGAACGGTATAGGAATATTATTTCGATGATTAAAATTAAAAATAGAATACATAAAGAATAAATAAAAAAAGCACCATTTTCTTTTATAATAAAAAATTAATATTTTTAAATAAATGTAATTTTATTTTTGAATAAAGATAAATATAATTTTTATTTATTGATCAATAAATTTATTTAATTTTTATAATCTTTCATTTTATGAAGTTTTTTTTTTTTTCCCTTTTCTTATGTTTTTCCTCTCCCCAAACTTGATTATCAGCTACAGATAAACCCCTCTCCAACAACCAGATTTGACCAACATTGTGACAATCCGGCCTTTTGCTAACAATCGACTATCGTCGCCATGAGAAGACCACTGCCATGGTCAGATTTGCTTGATAGAATATCTTGTTCATGCAAACAACGGTCAAATGTGGTTATCAGTGCTCCAAGAAGGCTACTACATTGATGGTTGGTTGCAGTTTTCGTTGATGTTTGGGCACCGGATTGGTGTGGAAAATATATTCCAATGTCTGTCTCTCTCTTGATGCTTGTGTATTTGTCAAAATTTTAAAAAGTAATAACAATGATCTTATTCCTGAACTAGAAGAGACTAATCCAATCACTGGAATGGCTATTCCGGATCCAAAGGGAATACGAATTGAATGGTTATTCCATGAAATATTGAAATAGCGGCGGAATGAATCCAATCAAAGGTAATGTTAGTTCTAACGACATAATTCAATCCTTAACAATTTTAAATAAAAAATAATAATATATATATTTTTGTCTCCGTGCAAGTCAAGAGTTGGTATTAATAATTCTTAAAAGGCAGTAATTTGATTTAATTGTAAATATATTTTTAAAAATTATGTAAATAAAAAAAAAAAGAAATACAGTCCATTTTAATCTTTTTAATTTTAAAAAGAGCCACCAAAATAAAAATACACATATTTATATTCTATTTATTCACTTATTGGACACAAAGTTGGTGCTGGATAACCAAGAAGGAACACCTCAGGGAAGATGAAGCTAAGAACTCTCTAATCTATAGCATTTTTCTCAACTTTTTCTTTTTTCTTTTCGTCTTTTTTTCTTCTTCCTTCAATTAGCTAAAATTACTAAAAAAGAAGATTGAGAAGAAGAGGAAAAAATTTAAAATAAAAAGAGAAAATAAAAGACTCCAAAAGGCCAAAACCACGTCTGAAAGACATAATCGGGGAAGGGGCAATTTTCAAGATTTGATTTCAGGGAAGGGAAAGGTATAGACACCAAATAAAACAAAGGAAACCCAATTTGATAGGTAAATTTGTTTTCTTTTTCCCAGAATAATTAATCGATTTTTGTTGCTATGTCTGTATTGGATTTTTGTTTCATTCTCGTAAATTCCATCACTGTTTTTTGGTTCATCGAGGGTTATCTTGATCTTTCATTTCAGGAAATCAGATTCCCATTGATTTGCAGATCTGTTTTAGCTTCTGGTCGTTCTTGTTTTGTATATATGGGGTAAGTTTTCTGGGTTTTTTTTTCTCTTACGATTTTGTTATTTCATGGGGCTTTTCATTGTCAAGTTTGAATTATTTATTTATTTTTATTTTGCTGGTTGGATATATTTGTATATTGCAATCCTCTTTGGTTGGTTTAATGTGGGTTTTGAGTAAATGGAACACTTATTTTTATAAGTTGCCTGGACAATAGAGGAAAAGAATTGTATATTCCACATTTTAAGTCTTGAGTTTAACATTCACTTGTGAACATTTACGTGAAAAGAACTGAAACCCAATTTGAATATTTGTTTTCATCCTGCCTCTTTTTTTATTCTTAAGGAATTGGCATGCTCAGCTTGGTTCTTTAATAATATGATTTTGTAGGATTTACTATGTTGATTGTTAATTTGTGTCGTATCTAGTGTCTTTGCAACCACTATGGTTGTGTTTGGGAAAGGAAAACCAAAAGTTGATTTAGGTTTTGATGGATTTAAGTTTTCTCACCTTCCAAATAATCATGATTACGAGTTACTGGTTTTGGTATGTTTGATATAGTCATGGAGTTTTATGTGCTGCTTATTAGTGTTAGTAATTGTGGATTTTTCTGATGTTGTCTAGGGGTTCTGCTGTAATAGATAACTTTTTGTATTAAGTTATCATCGTTGATTTTTATTAAGATTGATAATATATGGCCTACCAATGTTTCATTTTCTAATTTGTTATATGTGTTGAGCCCATTATTGAGGGATATTTTTCTTAGTATTCCAGCCACAATGCTGGGCGTTATTGTTCAAGGTCAATGCATGGTTTCAGTCATAGATTTGATTGGTTGAGTTTTCAGATAAAATTGCCAGAACAGTCCCTTGAAGGGAAGCTTACTTCTTTAGAGGGGCCTTTCTGTAGGTTTTATACAGAATTAGCTTTATTCCAACAAGTTGAAGCTTGGGTTCAAGTTTAAGAATGTTGCATTTTTATGAATAGTTCTGCTTAGTAATAGGCTGTAATAGATGAACCTAATAGGTATATCAGAAGTACTGTATCTTGATGTATGCTTTTTGTTGGTAATATGGCTCTGCTGGATGAGACTAAAATTAGCACATGCTTGAGTTCTATAGGCAAACATTAGAACAAAAGGTTTTCGATTAAGTAGGTCTGAGATAGAGTACATGGAATGTGAGTTCAGAAAAGAAGGAATGTTAATGGAGCAACAATAAAAAATGGAGAACAAATCCTATTGCAAATTGAACAGATTCTGTAGTTTTGCTCAATCATGTAGAATGAGGTGGCACTGATGGAAATGTTACTCACAGGAGCCACAAGTAAAGTGGCTAAAATGGAGAAGCGCTTTAGAAGTTGTGTGGGCAAAGTACCTCTTAAGCTCAAGTGAAATTTCTAGAGGACAGCTTGAAAACCAGTGTTGCTTTATGATAGCTAATGTTGGGTTTTTAAGTATCAAAGTAAACAAAAAATTAGTGTGTCTGAAATGAGGATACTCCAAATGGACATATGGATATGCAAACAGTTAGGACTAGAAGATGGCTGCAGTTAAGAAATGGGGTTGCTAGTGCCAATTGAAGATAAAATGAGACATATGTTTAAACTGGTTTGGACATGTGAGAAAAAGGCTTGTCAATGCTTTTTGTTAGATTCTGTGATTTAATGGAGAATGCTTGTACTAAAAAAGGGGAGACAGAAACCAAAGAAGACATGGGAGGAAATTATCGGAAAGTACTTTGCTGTGAATGATTTTACTTAGGATATGGTCCCGAATAGAATACAATGGCGAAATTTAGCTTACTGGATGCTGTGGGAAAAGGCTTTGTTGTTGTTATTGTACTATGTACTTTTGGCTATTTTGGGTGGTGGCTTGTTTCCTATGCCCTCTTAGCAAGTTATGTTATTTTGAAACTGACGTCTTCTTGTGCTGTTTATTATACTTTACATAACTTTCTTGTGGCCTTCTGAATTTATGTAATTATCATTTGTATCTTCCTGATGAACTTATAATCAGGGTATTAAGCCCAGCTTTAATAGTTTTTGGTGGCTGGTACTAATCATTTATACGATCATGTGTGATTTGTAACAGAGCAGTGGTTTTCTAGGATGCTATAAGAGGCCCACTTTCAATCACTCGGTGAATGAATCATCAAAAGGATTAAAAGTTCAAGAACAGAGAGTGAGGAAAAACAATATATCAGAAGATTTCTGGACCACTAGCACTTGTGATATGGATAACAGTGCAATGCTGTCACAGGGAAGCATCTCATCAATCAGTACAAGCAACCAGACACTTGATCTCCATGGCAGTGCTGCAAATGCTAATGCCCACTCGGAATTTGTAAATCATGGCAAGTTCTCATTTCTTAAACTACTTTGGTTGGATTAGACAGCTCTATGAACACTTAAACTTCATTAGGATTACCTTCCTATTTGGATAGTCCTGTTTGGACCCCCTCTGGCACTAAAACAAAATGAGACTGTATTTGAACCATCTTATAACTGCTCTTGGTTGCAGGCCTTCTTCTCTGGAATCAGACTAGGCAGCGCTGGGTAGGAAAAAAGAAATCTGAAAATCAGCCGCAACGGGTTCAAGAACCCAAACTAAAGTGAGTTCTTCTCAGAATATATTTAATTAGTGTTTCTATTATTCTCATGACTTTAAGATCTCAAGTACTATTCTTCCTATGAACTCTCATCCACTTGGAAAATGATCTTTGTCCAGATTTGTGTAGTTGCAGTTTAGAAAAAAAAATATATTGGGTGTTAAAATTTTTTATTTTTATTTTTTTATATATATTGTTTACATTCTAGAATGCCTCTAAGCGAGCATTTTGTTTGGAATTACAAGACATGAATCAATTTCCACTTAGCTAAGTTCAAGTGGTGACCTTTGTTTTATCATCATTTTTCATTTCTTTTAAGAGAATAAATCCTTATTTCTACAAATTCAATTTTCAGCTTCGAATCTTGTGGGGAAGGGAGCAGATTTAATTGTTCCTACTTTTTGGCAGGCTTTAACATGGAAAGGTTGATTTGTGCTACTAAACTTTAAAATTTGTTTAAAGAATAAATACAATAATGACAATAACCTTTCCTATGTGCTATTGACTGTATGAATCATATCTTTTCACAGTGCTTTACTATCATATCCTCTATTAGCTATGTAAAAGTAAGGTTCGTTTTTATGGTTACTATCTATGACTTCTTTGGTCTTTCACTTCACCCATTGACATTGACTTTCTCCATTAAGTCACATCTTTCTTCTTTGCGAATATTGATATTTAGTTTCCCAGCATTCATTGCTGTAGCTCGTAAGATTTGAAGATTAAAAAGAATCATATCTTTCCACTGTGCTTTATTAACTACCATATCCTGTATTGGCTCAGTAGAGTAAGGTTCATTTTTAAGGTTACTGTCTATGACTTCTTTGGTCTTTCATTCCACCTGTTGACATTGGCTTTCTCTGTTAAGTCACATCTTTCTTCTATGGCTATGTTGACATTTGGTTTCCCAGCATTCATTGCAGTAGCTCATAAGATTTTAAGATTAAAAAGAAGCAAAAGGGAAAAGGTTAATGTTTGTATGTTCACAAACACGAGTGATACCTGCAATAATGCTTAGTACTTGCATAATTTTTCGGGTACCTTGAGAGTTGTATCAAGTATCCTGATTTTAGCAAATAGAACCTGTATTTTAGGTAGTAAACTTCGAAATGGAATTTTGGGTGTGCTGAGGTAAACCATTTCTGGGACATAACCCCTTGATCATTTATGAACTTTTTCCTTTATCTTGTCAGCACTCATTGTTTGTGCCTGGTTAAACAATTCTGGCTTTGCAGTTGGAATGCAACTTACGAAAGTTTACTTGGAAGCAACAAGCCGTTCCCTCAGCCTATTCCTCTTGCTGTAAGTCCCAGTGCCAGCATGCTCATAGAATCATAAACTGCCTGCTTACCCGATTTGTGTTGTCATGAAATTTGACAGGAAATGATAGATTTTCTTGTGGACGTCTGGGAGGAGGAAGGATTATATGATTGATCAACAGTATAACAAGTTCTTTTGAAAGATGGTTAGATATTAATATTGATCTTATTGTTGTAACATTTTAATTGCTCCAATAGGGAAAAGGCATTAGAGCGTAGTCTGGCTTGTGTGTCAACTGTAACAATTTCAGGGTCTTGCCTGTCTGCCTGTGGCTTCCTATTTTCTATTTTGTCATTTTTCTCCCTCAACTCAAGGGGCCTTTGGGACATGCCATTGTATTGGATTGGAGCTAATCCAAAAAATTACTGGCTGCCTCAGGTGTTTAAGGCAGCAATTTTTTTTGCAAATTTTCTTGCATAGGTTATCAGTAACCATACAATCCCATTGGAAAGTATCAGGTTGCTTTCATTAATTTTAACATGTACTGACAGAATAAGTGTGATGATGAAATGTCCAACATGTTTAGTATGTCCCATAGGATCTTACCTTTCTGAGACTGTTTCTCATTTTGATATAATTATGATAGCGAGCAAGGACCAATTACTCTGGTTTCCATTAGTTGTGCAATTAAGATGAAATAACAGGGAGGTTTTCCCCCTCTATATGCCTACAAATCTGCCTTTGGGAAACGGGATATGTTGCTAGAGTCTGGGCGGGATTATATGCAAGAAATAGAAGGTACTTGCTAGGGAATTCGGCATTGATATGTGATGGTTTCTTATTAATACCCAAAGGATCGTAGGGAGAAATTGTAGAGAGGATTATGCTTTTTATCTAATTTTACTTTTAGAATGAGTCTTAATATGAAAGTTTTAGACTAAAAAAAAACTTTTAATTATTTTATTTTTTAAAAAAAATTATATTTTTATTGTGTTCATTTAAATTTAAATTTTTTAATTTGTATTTAGATAAATTTTTATTTTAAATCAAAGATTGATTTATGTTAAAGATTTATTTGGATGTAAATTTAAAATTTAGAGTTATTTAGATAAAATGATAAAGTTTAAGGAATTTTTAGTTATTTTAGGCATTTAGTTAATTTTTTATATGAAAAAATTGATTCTAATGAAATTGGAACTTTATTTTTTATTTTCCAATTTTAAAATAAATAGAGATTAAAAATCAACATATATTACTTGCCCAAGATAAAGAAAAAGATGAAAATAATCTTAATAATTTGAAATATAATAAGATAATATAATACGAAATGATATGAATAAAAATATAAAAATAATATAATTTAAATTTTAAAAAAATCATAAATAAATTTAAAAATATATATTATATTTTTATATTGATATAAATTAAAATATATATTTTTTATATAATTTATAATATAAATATAATATTTTGTACGACGATATGAATTCTTAGGGTCATATGAAAATAAAAGATCCCTTGTAAAGTGAGAAAAAGACACAGCATCAGCTTCAGATTCCATTCCCTCCAGGTCACTCCTCAATAGTAATAATTTGTAATGTTTGAGAAGGTCCAAGAACTATCTTTCGACAACTGTCTCTCAATACGCTGATATGGGTGTGACTTTTTCGATGTGTCTCCACCGGCTCCTAGAAGCTCGCAGAAGACTCCGCCAATCGTCCAAAATCCAAAACCCAACAAGCCAACACTGCCTTAAATTTCCTCCTGACACTTCGATGGCAACAACAACAAACATAAACGTAAACAGAAACAAACAAAAGTGCCACCACTGTCTCAGTCTGAACTTAATTTCCAACACTTGGGAACATAACATATCATTAACTCTTCACGACAATGGCACTGGTTCGTTTGGCTTTGAGAAATTTGCAACAAAGGGTTTCTTCTCCTTCATCATCATCTTTTTTGGGTCATAACCTAGGATAGAGGAGTGTTGATGGGGTGCAAACGCAACGTTGGAATGGTGAGATTTTGAAGAGGTTTATGGCAACAGCTAGCGGAAAGGTCTCTGATGATAAAAAAAAAGGCAAAGAAGTATCTGTTTCTGGAGGTGAAAAAAAATTCAGGCTTTTCCCAAGGAGGAAAAACAAGAGGAGTCTATGGAATTGGAGGAATAAACAACATGACTATGCTCCTGAAGTTTATGGTATATCATCTCTTTAGTCCTTGATTTCCTTTCCTTGTTCTTTTTAATTACAAATTAAGAATAAATCAACGGATTCTTTTTCCTTTTCTTAGAATTCTTCCCATCGGGCCTTGGGAATGCACTCTTGCAAGCTACTGAAAACATAAACAGGTTGTTCGACAACCTGAACTTGACACCTTCGCAGCTGATGAGGAGAGTAAAAGAGCAAGATGACTGCTACAAATTGCGGTACGACGTGCCAGGGCTGACCAAAGAGGATGTTAAGATCACCATTGATGATGGGGTTCTAACCATAAAGGGAGAGCATAAGGAGGAAGAAGAAGAAGGATCGGACGATTAGCACTGGTCTGTCAGGAGCTATGGATACTATAACACAAGCCTTGTGCTGCCTGATGATGCAAAAGTTGATGAAATTAAGGCTGAGTTGAAGGATGGTGTGCTTTCTATTATCATTCCAAGAACCGAACAACCCGAAAGGGATGTGAAGGAAGTTCAAATCCAATGACGGGTTCATGTATGAACTTGATTGTACAGTTACTGTTTCTGATGGTGTTTTCTTGTGTTGTGTGTCATGATGAATGAGTTTGTGTGAATTGAAAATGAGAAATAAAAAGTTTGAAAGTGTTGAAAAAGGAAATTACATTATACATAGTATAAAAAGGGACAGCAAGTAAAAATTTAAAATTTCAACTTTTCTCTCAAAGAAAAAAGATATAATCTTAGAATAGAACACAAATATTAAAAGTCAGTACTTCTTTCGTTCAATGTAAAAAAGAACGACAGATAAAACTTGAATCCCAGTTTCGATCAATTATCATAGCAGCTAACCTCATGCAAAGAAAATTGAAAATGAAGTTACTACTGTATCTCTCAATGGTAAGTAGTTGAACTGATCGTCCTCAGCAGATAAGAACATTTGTTTCTTTCTGGTGTGTAAGAAGGAACTTGTTGGCCTTACTGGCTGTTCGCTAGTAGCTGTACGGCGATCCAGCTGGTCAATTCGTTTGTCTTTGTCTGATCCGTGGGTCAGACCTTGTTTGGCCATGTGACGTTTATGCCGTGAAGTCACGTAGACTTCTCTTAGATTGCAGGTTTCATGGGCTTGATTTTATTCTGGGCCTTGGCCGTTGGAGAATAATGGCAAAACACAACTCAACCAGTAAGTACTATATATGTCGACTATATGAGAATATCTTGCAGGAAACATTATTGATCACATTCATCATGTATTCAAATTTATATTACATTTAATGGTTTTTATTTTTATTAGTTATTTTTTGTACTTATTTAATTTTTTGAAGGAAAGTAAAATCACGCAATTGATTAAGAATAAGTAAATTTATTAAAATTGGAATGTCATTGGAATGTCATCTATAATAATAAAGTTATTTAGATTATATTGAAAAGAATAAAATCCAAAAACATATATAATAAATGACATTTATAATTTTAATAAATTTTAAATTAATTATTTTTTATTAAATTAAAATATCCACTAATAGAGCAATGCAAGCAAGAGAGAAAAAATAAAATATTAAAAATATAGAAATAATATAATGATTTTCGACCTTAAACATTTTTTTTTTACTTAAAAAATATATGGTGCGAAGTTTTTTGGTTTAAATTTGAAAACCAAAATTTTAGACTGAAAACGTAGAACCTATTTCAACCGCAATGCTAAATTAGATTTAAATTCATGCGAATTAAGGTCAGATTTAATGGTTATGAGATAAGAAGGGTCAGTTCTTGCTAAGAAGATGAAAACCCATGTTGAGTTTTCATATTTATCAAAATTAAGAACAAACCTAAAACCAAACAATGTGCTAAGTCCGTCCATATATTATAATAGAAAAACGAAATAAGAATTTTGATCAAGGAAGTAATTGTGCTGCTTCCAGGAAGCAGTTCGATTTTCCTTCTGAAACCAGGACACTGAACCTGATAAGGGTAACCTAGCTAACATATATATAGCCCTTTGTACCTACAGGCCACACATGTATTTTTTTTCCTTGCTGTTAACCATGCCTGCAAAGGTTGGCGTAGCTTGAAAATTCAGTCTGCTTCTCAGTCCCCCCTAGAGATACTCACTGCATGGTTTTAACAACATATGCCAATTCCCCAAATACATGTTGTAAAGCTGATTTTACTTAATTTTTTTTTGCAATCAGGAAACTGATCATATGAGGGAAGAAAAGGATCATCCGTCTTGTCTTCATTTTATTTCATTTCGGGTGTACATTTTGATTATACATGCTAGTACTAGTGTAGTACTTTTTTTTTTACATTCTACGAGTACAATACTTAAGTTTTTAATATACGAATGTGGGGTACCATTTACCTGAGAGAAAAGGAAAGGTGAAAAAAAATGAGTAGTACTTGAAAAGCTTCAGAGATGAAGCACAGTTTTCAAAAGGCGATTAGGTCAATGCTGATTTCTAGTACAAACAGGAGATTTCTGAGGACCTGAGAAACTTCGATATTGCTATATCACTCTAACAGTATATTAAAGGCAATTTCCCAGATTAAAGCAGCTTCCCGTTGGGTTGCTTTCACAGGGAAAAAAAGTGTTACGGGTGTGTATGGAACATTTTGCTGTCTGTGCACGATAATACAATTACTCTCATCTGCCATTACTTATTACTCTGCAATTTTTAAATTGAAAATAAAAAAGTAGCATATGAAAATGAGGTGAGAAACTGTGTAATTTGGTACAGAATTGAACAATGAAACCCTGAAATTTTGGTTGAATTAAGCCGGCTACCATTATTATTATTTTTTTTAATAAAAAAAACCGCAACTTGAAGATATGCGAAAGAATTGTAAATATTGAAAATTAAACTTTAAATCTACTAAATATCATCTATTAAAACTGATTACATGATCCAGTTAAATTAAGTTTCGGTCCAGCCAGCTACCATTATCGAGTAATATAATTCCATAAAATAACAAAATTTTGTGTTTATTAATCTTCACACTTTTTTTTGGGATTCTTTTACCTTCTTCTGTTGCCAGTTAGGTGACAGGGTGAGATAATGGATGGTCAAAAATGATCTGTAAGTCGTTCAAGTGTTTAAAGTCAAGTGAACCAGTTTCCCAAAAAGACCAACAAAACCATTTTTTTTTTGCTTTTTTCAACAAAGAAACGCTTTTAATTGGTGAACAAACCATTTGCACCGCAGACATGTCTCCTTTTCTACAGGCAACAGCCCTTCAAATTGTTTCAAACACAGTATATAAATTCATGGGAAAGCTCGTCAATTCTACTCCCTGTATCAATCACCCAGTCCCACATCCTCTTCAAAACATCTCCACTCTTTCTCCCTCTGTCTCAACATATATATCCCTGTCCTCACAACAACCAACTTTGTCACGTTACAATTAAGCAACCAGTATATTATCACACCAAAGTTCTCCAAATAGTGATGGCTCCATCAAGAATCTACTCCAATGACCTTAAAGTTGCAGTCACCGTGGCTTTCGTTTTCTATATTTCATTTCTGCTTCCATCAGCAGGTAATTAAATCCTAAAACTATTGAGATTCTGTTTCAGCAATTATATATTTTTCCTTTGGGTTCTTTCTTCGGTTTCAGGGTTTGAGTATTATTGTTATCTCTTTTGTAGTTGGGGCACTAAACCCAGGTCACAGTGAGAGCTCGTCGCAGCAAAGTAATATGGTGTTGGGGTCAAAGCCTCCTGGTTGTGTGAACAAGTGCTTGAGTTGCAGGCCTTGCATGGCTACTCTAGTCATTGTTTCCCACCAATGGAAGAATTTCAGAGCAACATATCATGGTGATGAAGATGAAAGCTATTATCTCCTCTCATGGAAATGCAAATGTGGGGATAAGCTCTTTCAACCTTGATCATATGACCCACAACACACCATTTCTTTCAGCATCCAGCTCTTCCAAGTTATAAATATATTAAACCCTGCTATTTATATGTATAAACAGTACTACTACTATAGATACCAGGTTAATCTTCTTATTGCTAGCCATTTGAGAAGATGGTATGGCAATTTTCAGTTTCCTACTGTATATATGGAAAATCTAGATGTTTGCAGTCCCTCTATTCATTTTCAGATTCCTAGCGTGTTCCAATTATCCAATTCCATGCAAATCTGTCGCATGAAACGACTGATCATCTCTGCCTTTCAACTCAACTATAAAGATGGATACATGAAGCTTTCCTTGATCAGATGCTAGTTACTGAAAACAATTATTTGTACCTCTGTCGATTCTCGATGTTTCTTCATAGATAATAGTGACACTGGCATTGCAGCAGGAACAAGACAAACAGGAACCTCCACTATCTGTCTTGTCTGCCATGAGTAGCTTGATATATATTATCCTACCGGTAAAACATGTGTTTGGTAAAATCTTGCTTTTTTAGGCAAGTTAAACAGGTTAAGACCTAACCTAGGCCAGTGAGGATTAAGTGAACATGTATAGTCATTTTTTTAATACATGCCTAGGAATTCACATAGATCAACCAAATAAAATTTAAAATACGAAATTTAATTAAACTAACTTCTGCAATCACCTTTAACTTACAATCTCTTCTATCCCCGAAAGGTCACTTTCTTTTAAATAAAAATAGATTTTACTTTTGCTTGAGCCATAAACCCCTTCAGTTGGCAGGAACAACATGGAAAATGGGATTAAATTTCATGGCTCAGGTATTAACTAATTTTAAGCCTGTGTGATGCACGGATAGCAATTATATATATATATATATATAACTCAATTATATATAATATAATTAATAAATTTTATATAAAAAATAAAAAATTTCAATGTAAAATAATGAAAAAATAAAAATATTATAGAACAATATGTACTTACATAATATAAAGAAAAAGGCTTTGCATTGTATCTTATTTAATAGTGATATTTATATAAAATTAAATAATGTTTGACTCCAAATGATAGAAATTTATTTCACTTAAAATCAATTTTTCATATAAACTTTTGCTCGGTGTTTCCCCTTGCTTTGGTGCAAGACATCTAGAACTCGCAATAAGAATAGCAAACTTTTAGATAGATGGTGTTCATCCTTTCATTGTATTCACAAAGGTCAAAGTAGTACAAATTAAATTTGCATTCTTTAACAAATAGAATTGGAACCATATATTATATATTAAACATGAATAAAACTATAAATGAAAAGTAAATAAGAGAGTAAAAGCTTGTGCCAAATTCTAATAAACTCCAAATTTAACTAAAAAATTTTAACTTGTTTACATCTATTATTAGTGTTGGGAATATTGACTCAAATCTCATAAGAGATTTGTTAGAGATTTGTCAAATATTGCTTGATGGACAAGAAGACTAGCAAAAGAAGAATTTCAAGAGAAAGAAGATTTTTAATAGGTAAGTTTGACTTGTAAGAGAAGAATTCTAAAAGGAAAGGGATTCTTAATAGGCAAGTTTGACTTACATAAGAAGAATTCTAAGAGGAGAGGGATTCTTAATGGGCAGGTTTGTATGGTTATAAATAGGTGAAGTCTCTACAGGGTTAGGTATGAGAAAAAGATGTAAGAGAGTTGTAGGGTTTTGTGGGATAGACACCTCATAGGAGTATTGGGGCTCTACGTCTTATGGGCGTGTATGTTTGTTTGTGAGTAGACTAGAAGAGATTGAGAGGGTCCACATAGGTATGGTGTATGAGAGCATATGAGTATGTGTTTGGTTATGTTGAAATGGTGCACAAGGGTTTGAGTTTGTGTTTGTTTAGGTTGAGAATACTCCATAAGACTAGAGGAGATTGAGAGTGTCTTATGAGTATTGATTGTTGAGTGAGGTTGATGATTTGATGTATGTTTGTAATTCTCTACAACTAGTGGATCTTGTTTCTCATCCGTGGATGTAGGTCAGTTGGATCGAACCACGTTAAATTATTGTCTCTTGTCTGTTTGATTTATTGTTTGATTTCGCTTCCGCTAGTGTGATTGGATTTGAGGCTTTTAGCCCAACAAATGGTATCAGAGCTGTGGTATTCCCCAACAATTAGTAATGAAAAAAAATTAGATAAAATCTCTAACAACTAAAAACTAAAAAGAGATAAAATGTATAAAATTATCTCATTCAAAAGTAAAAAAAAAAAAAGCTAATATTAAAAATTAATAGATAAATGGAGTATGAACATGCATAAAAAAGTGAATAAAAAAGAAATAAAATCAATCCACAAACATGACAAAGAAAAATGTTTATCAACATAAAAAGATATGTAATTTGGTGATCAAAATTTTTTTGATCATAATGAAATCAATACATTTGGAGGCTTTTAAAGACTAACCTCCTAGTACTCCTAGCATACAAAATTCTCTATTTATAATAAGAATTCGAGAGATTTTTATAAATTGAGAGTAATTTATGCAAAAAATTATAATGGATTATTAAATTTTTATGTAATATATCTTTTATTTTGAAAAATTTACACAATATTTTAAAAAAATTTTGTAAGATAATAAATTATACCAATTGTAATTAATACTTTTATAGAAAGAAATATAAAAATATGTTTCCAACTAATTAGACTTCTATTTTAGGTTTGAATTTTTGACATTATATGCTTTATATATTCATTTAAATTAATAAATATATAAATTATTTTTTAATTAAATACTAAAATCGCAATCATTAAATATTCAATGCTTTTAATGACCGTAATTATACTATTTATTAATTCTATGAATTGTTAAGAAATTTTTTATTATAATGTATCATTGTTTTAGTTTTGATTTATTACTGAAGATATTTTATTGGAAATAAAAAATAAGTCAATTGAAAAATTTTAAAAAATATAATTAATGCATTAAAATATTTTAAAATTTTTATGAAGTCAAATCAATTTGTATAATTTTAAAGATAAATAAATAAATATGAATAAATATAATTAATATAGGACATGTAGCGATTAATAAAAATTGTTCACATGTTAATATTATAAATCATTCACATTATATTTTTTTTTATTAAAAATTTTAACTTTTATATATTTATATAAGATTTGATCATTAATTTAATAATTAATTAGAATTTTGGGTGTATGAGAAATTACTACCATGGCATGCAAATCAATGACTTCTAAAAATTCGACTTTGCCTTCAAAATTTCAAATCAACAGTAACTATTTTTATCCAAAAAAAAAAAAACAGTTTAACAAGTTATGAAAGCTAACAAATACCGATTGAGCTACAACTCTTGTTAAATGATTATATGTTTCGGTACTTATTAACTTTGGTCATTAAGTAACTATTCTTTAATCACCAAAAAAAATAAAAATAATTAGTCATCAAAAAGGGTTTCGTTTTGAAAAATGTAGGCCCAATTTCAAAATAGAAAAAATATTAATTATGGGGCCCAAAAACAAATGGGCAGCTTAATCTAAGCCCATCACCATAAAAAGTAATTTACATTTCTCGGTTTCTATAATTTTGGTGGAATAGATGCCAGACATGGAAATGGCCACCATTTTTTCTGCTTCGTCTTCTTTACACCACCACAAATTTTCAACTTGTTCAAAATCCAAATGTTTCAATTCAGATCCACTTCAACCGTTGATTGTTTGCCCTAAGTTTCATGTCCACCGTCCCTCACTCCCCGTACGCATTTGTTCCCATTCTAATACGCGCCTCCCACATTGTCTCTCGGCCGGCCCCGATCCACCTTCTCCGCCTGACTCCGACCCTCCTCAGCCCCCAGGTATCCACTATCTTTTTATTTTTTGGTAATTATATATGCGTTTTGACTTGGATTAATTTGTTTTTATGATTAGTTCTGTAAAGTTTAGGCTTTGGATTTTTGTTACTGAGTTTGTCTTTTTTTTTTTTCCTTAAATTCGGTTTTAAAATTTCCCATAATTTTCCTTTGCATATTACTAGTTCAATTGGACTCTTTCTTGTTTGCTTATTGCATTTGAAGTCAAAATTTCATTTGTAATTGCTTTAAAGGCAGCCTGTTCTTGTGTCTTATGATCTTTTTCGTGGAACAGGGCTCACAGGTAAGTTGTCTAGTTTTCAAGATCGTGTTCAGATCTTCTTTGCTGTTCTTTTCTGGATGTCTCTGTTCTTCTGGGCCTCTGCAGGGGATGGGAGGAATTCTGACAGACCAAACAAAGGATCTCGATTTAGAAGATAACCTAGTAAGAATTTGATTCTGTATATATATTATATGTGAGACTTAGATAGAGTCGTACTAGAAATACATGAAAAAAATTCAAATATTGGTCATGAACATTTACTTTGTTTTCTTTCATTTCCAATTGCTTTTGTTATGTTACTGAAACATTTTCGTGTAACATCTTTGTGAATGAATTTCAAAGTCATTTCTTTGACCGTCTAAGAAGAAGATAAAGGTGAGATGCCAAACAGTGGCATTAAAATAGTTAAAGGAGAGTGTAAGTATAGCTTGCTACATTTTTATGGTCCATTCTAGTTGTCGACTAACAGATATGTAAACTGTTTTTTGTGAATCAACATGCACTCAGTGATTTGTCAATGAGAGATAGAAAAATGTTTTTATTTTTTATTTTTTTGTTGACCTGAGTGTTTTCTAGTCGATAGCTTGCAAAACTTGATCCCAAGTTACTCTTTTTTTATCTATACCTAATTAGATATCATAAGAGTAACCTGTTACGTGCTTAAATGCGTAAACTTGTAATTCTTGGCATTCTTTCAAATGGCATTAATTTGATATTCTTTTGTTACTGCCATTACTGAATGATGAATTGCGTTTTTATCACTTATTCTTCCCTTAAGTTCATGGTATAGATCATAATATGATTGAGATTTTGTTTCTTCTAGTTGTTGGATAATTGGCCTACCAGATCATGAATTATGACATAAGGGCATTTCATGACAAGGTTGAGGGTTTCTTTATTATAACAAAGAGGAATAATCTATGTTTTTGTAGTGATCTTCGATTTTGATGATGTATAATCCTCGAGAAATTGTACATGTATAATTAAATTCACACTCTGTCTATGTTAGCTTGATAAATTTCTGACAATCAAGGTCGTGAACTTTGACATTTGAGGCTTTTATGATAGGGTAGATGGGAATCCCATTGTGTAGAAGTAAGACTATCCATCTTCAGTTTAAATTTGGGAAAAGTTTTGTATATTCGCCTTGGGGCTCTCAGGAGATGATAGTGTATAAAGGTTAAATGTCTGTTGTAATGACAGGTATCAGTATTGATTAATGCTCATTAGTCATTAGACAAGTATAGTAGGAGAATGCTGCATATATCTGACCCAGTTTCTTAATACCATAATTTATTGTTCTTCTTGCTTAACATGGCAGTATGGCTGCTAATATGTTGTTGATAATTTTGAGCACCAGCATGGCCCAACTTCTGGAGTTAGAAGAAGGCTAAAGCTGGGCTAACTGCGAGTTTGCAATATATATATATATAATGATAAGTTGATAGGCATAAAATTTTGAATAAACAAAAGAAACTCTTAGTTACTGCAAATAGCATCAACTCTAGCAATAGTTTTCAAAAGGCTACATTTTAACATTACTTTTTAATGCAGCTCTAGTCAGGTCGAACAAGCTATGGCCTTTTCACTAGGAAAATTTTACGTATGCAACTTTTTTGTACATTGTACGAGAAATTCATATGATTAATTAGATTCAATAATTGGGAGATGGGTTGTAGTCGATTTCAGAGAATTGATGTTTGTTTCATGTTCAATCAGTCTTTTTTTTTTTTTTTTTTGGGGGGGGGGGGGGGAGGGTGTTGGAGTTGATTATTATTAGTTGGTCCAGTAGTAACGGAAGATATGCAGCCTTAGTAAAAATAATAACTTTTGCTTCGGTCACACTTTGAAAAGCAAAAAATTAAAAACCATATATGGTTGAGACCTCTGCCTTCCATTTGGTGGTTCAATAAGGCAAGACTGCTTGAATTTGTCTAATTTTTTCCTAAAAAATAGAGAATGAGATCAATTAGGTTTTGCAAAATTTAGTTGCCAATTCAGATGCTTCAGCTGATTGAAAACTAAAGTCAGAAAAAAAAAATGACTAG
Source organism: Durio zibethinus (assembly GCF_047325235.1). Taxonomy (NCBI): domain Eukaryota; kingdom Viridiplantae; phylum Streptophyta; class Magnoliopsida; order Malvales; family Malvaceae; genus Durio; species Durio zibethinus. The sequence goes on along the minus strand of NC_143187.1, from coordinate 1,978,972 downwards.
CTGAACGTCGAAGCAGGCTTGAATTTTCAGCCATTCGACTTGCGATTTAAAGAGCAAGGAGCTTGTAGACCAAGAGATGCTTAGATATTTTTCTAGTCATCAAATTCTACAATTAAAAGTTTGGAAATAAACAGATACAAGATGAAAGAAAAGTGTATACTTTAATCTTCAATTGTCTATTATGAAAAATTGAATTCAACATAAAAATGAAGGTTGGCAGTGAGGAATGGGGATATCACTATCTATAGCTAGACCAATGCATTGCTTGTCTAACTCTAACATGGCAACATTGATGTATAAATTGGAAGGTTGCGTAAAGGCGGATTTGACATAAATCAAACAGTACCTATCTCTTCTTTTTCCCCTTGTTAATCTTGCATCTGACTGCAATAGTTTACGACAATGGGTAGCGATTCCCTTAAAACAAGTTAAAAATGGTGGGCAGTCTCTGTTTCGTTATCTCTCAAAAGCAAAGCACGCGTCAACTCTGGTTTGGAGGAAAATGAAGGCAACCTAAGATAACAATCAATGTGATGCTGACTACGCTGCCAAAATGAATCCAGAACTAGGACCGTCCACTGCTATTAACTGCAAACTGCAATCATTGCCTGACTGTGTCATCATACGACTCAACGTGTCACTGCCTTAGAGGGCCAAAGCTCCTAAGTGTGAAGTACAAACTCTATCTGGGCTTACATGTTGAATCCAACACATCCGAAACTTAATAAGGTGTTGTGATCTTTGTCGTTTATGGCTTAAGAACTCGTGCTTATCCAACGGGTCTGATTCTATCATTTACAACTTTTTTGCTCTTCTTTAATAACTCCCACTTGCCTCTTTGCTCTTCTTAGTAGGGGAGCTTCTGTCTCCTCTGACCAACCTGTCTACAATTGCTTACAAAAAAAGAAAAAATAAAATAAATATCTTTCAATCTGTTACTAACTAAAAAATCTCTTTCTGCCGCAGGAAAGAAGCAATTTTCCTTCTCTAGTTAGTTCGATTTGTGATTGAAAAGAACATAGAAAATGCTGCTGAGAGGCTCATCAACACCAATCTTAAACTCATGGTTACCATATTTAAATGACTGTTCATCACCTGAGCCAGACTTTCCAATTCTCCATAGAACCAAATCAGTGTCCTTTTACTCCCCATCTTCCGTAGATGACCATAAGCAGAAACTAACACAAACCTTAGCTGATATCGGTATCCAAAATGATACACCAGAACCAAGAAAAAAGAAGGGCAAAGCCATAATATCAACACCGCACTATCTTGACAAACAAGCAAAGCAAGAAAGAGATCAAGAAAAAGAGTCAGAACCCAACTCTTGTTCAATCCGAAGACTGCTGTCAAGTTCTGGGTTGGGAGAAACAATCACGGATGGTGAAGATAGTACTGTGATGCAGACACCAGTTATGGGTGGTGGAGCAGGAAATGATAGTGGTAAAATCTGTGGTGGTGCTGGTGGAGGAAGAGGAGGATCAGGCGGTGGAGATGATGGTGTTGGCTCAGGGTTCTTTGAGAGTAATAATCATGGGAGTGATAGCACTGATGTTTACTATCAGAAGATGATTGAAGCAAATCCTGACAATCCGCTTTTGCTTGCAAATTATGCCAAGTTTTTGAAAGAGGTAAGAGATAAATTCTTAAGACAATATAGTTAGTTTGCTATTCAGAGAATTATTGTATTATTTTTGTTATTCCATGTTGGTATAGAAGTGTAGGAGGGAGGGAGGGAAAGGGATGATATTTTCTCTTTGCTGAGGCACTGAAAAATCTACTGCTTCACAATGTTTAAGTTTGCCACTCAATTGAACCTAATGTAATTAAGTAACTATTACTGTTTGCTTCCTCACAATAGGAAACTTTTTTTTTTTTTGGTATTTGAGATTGTCCGAATCGAACATGATCACTAAAACTAAGAGTCTAGTATTCTACCAACAGATTTATTTCCACTATCTGAGTTGAGATTTTAGTTTCACTATATTTTGCATAGATTTTCCTAGTTCCTAGTAGGCATGGAAAACTAATGTGAAGAGGAATGGTCTGATCAATTTGTTTTCTTCTTTGATTTAGTTGGAACATTCACTGATTCATCTTCTATTTGTTCACAGATTAGAGGAGATTTTGCCAGAGCAGAGGAGTACTGCGGCAGAGCAATTCTGGCAAACCCAAATGATGGAAATGTTTTGTCTCTCTACGCTGATCTAATTTGGCAAAACAAAAAAGATGCTCAGGGAGCCAAAAATTACTTTGATCAAGCTGTTAAGACTGCCCCAGATGACTGGTAAAATACCAAGCACCAACTTATCAGACTTGGTTCGTTTCATATGCGAAGGGGATGTTCCTTTCACATCTCATACAGCTATGTTTGTTGCATATAGTTTTCTTCTGTATCAAGCAATCATTTTTTCTTTATGTTGCCTGAAATTTTACTACATTTACAGCTCTTGGTGGATTCCTTGAATAGAGTTTGTTAATCCCTTAATTTTCCCTTTTTATAGAATCAAACGAGTTTTTGGAAACAAAGAACTTTTTGAATCTTTAGCAGCTCTATTTCCATTGTTAGAACTCATAATCACTTATATACAGCTGAAACTCAATATGTGAATTTCAATTTTGTCTACAGTTTTGTTCTGGCTTCATATGCAAAATTTCTTTGGGATGCTGAAGAAGTAGAAGAGGAAGAAGAAGAAGAAGACGAAGAAGAGCATGAAGAGAGTGGACAAGAAAATGAGAACAGCTATATACCTCCTCCACATTTCTTCCTTCTACCTCCTCAACACCCTTCCATAACTGCAGCTTCCTAACTTATGTACTTACAAATGCTTTGGCTTATTAGGTTAGCTAGAGAACGCAGTAGATGAGAATATCTTCTGTTCTTTTCCTGACTGTATCTTGCTAGAACAATTCTGCCTACAAATATAATAAAAGTAAACGTTTGAATTAGTGAATGTTTGGAAGATTACATTTTCTGGAAATATAAGGCTATGAGCTTGTTGAGTATTCCCCATGAGGCACAAGAAATGATCTTTTTTTTCTATGTCTTTTTCCTTATTTTCCTATAAGTTGGACTTGAATGTTGAAAAGGGCATGTTTAATTGAGAAAAGGAAGATTATCAGCCAATGTAAATGTTTAATTGGGACAAGGAAGATGATCAACTAATGTAACTCCTGATGGAGGTTTAGGGTGGCTCGGGTGGTTTTGGTTATCTAATTTCAAATCCAAACTCCTTTTAATTGCTACAATTTATTTGAAAAAAAAAATGAGAAAGGAAAAAGAGAAGGGAGAAAAAGTGCAAAACAAGAAAAAATTGTGTAAATGAGATGGTGATGTCCTCCAAACCAAAAATACGGGAAAGGTGTAATGCTTGATTTGAATGACAAATATTTTGTGCAAAAGTATCTTTATTAGTTTTCTGTCCATTTTATTTCACTATGAATAGATCATAGTCTTAGTAATCGATTTCTAAATTGTAGCTCAAACCGATGATAAATCTAGTTATTTATGTATTTAAATTATGTTTATTTTATATCAAATTTTTATTACAATTCATATCATCACACCAAAGATAAAATACAATTTTTTTTATTTCGACAAATCCATACATGATTCTTGCTAAAATTTCAAATCATGCTCTTATCATATATTTTCTTTATGCTTTTTTTTCTATCACCATGTCGTGTTAAAATTATGAGATCTAACATATTTTCATGAGTAATCTTTCTAGATTTATGTAGTAAGTAATCTCATAAATTCTCTTTAATATCGAACATCTACTTGGTTAAGAGATTTTTTGAACCCATTGTAGCAATAAAAACAGTACATATCTTGAATCGTATACTTGTTTTTTCCTGGATCCGCCTTCTGATAAATGAAGGTTAAAACATACCGTTCTTATTAGTTTAATAGTAAAAGGTTTAGCTTAACGCATGAATTTTGGTATTTGGGTTTGTTCTTCTCACATCTCTTTCCCTATCCCTAAGCTATGATATCTTTTGTAAAAAAAAAAAAACAAAGCAAGCGACAGAAAGACCATGGATTGGGCAATACCACCTACTTTAGGATACATAATCTGTCAAGTCATTCAGCCAAACTATAACATATCACATGCTTGATAAATTGATGACTCTAATATATATCTTCTGAGATGGCTTTCTAATAATTGTACTTGCTAAATGTTTATAGCAACTTGATCAACATCATCATCCCACGTAATATCTAGGAGAAAAAAATTAAGGGAGGTCAGGTAAGTGGGCTCCTATTAAAACTCTTTTGAAATATTCTTGCTTGTGGCTTGTAGTACTATTCTCTTATCTCTTGCCCTTTACATGGATCATCAGCTATCCTTTTCTTTCATAGATAGTAGTGATCAGCTGATAACATATATTAATATATCCATATTTCTTTGATTCCCTTGGTATTGTCTGTAGTTATTATTCGGTATGAAGTAACAGAGGAAATATGTCATCATTGTAAACAATGCCTCATGGTGGTTGTTGCAATGCTTGGAATCATCTAAATTTTGGACCCATTTTATCTTAGCATTTCACACTACTTTTTATCTGTTGTGCAATTGGCTTTTCAGCTTACAAGATTGGCTCCTTTATTGGGACTGGCCATCATGCCTTATCTCTACATGGGAAATTAGATGTTTGTTTTCTTTAACAAAGAACAGTTCAACTGTGCTAGGGGAAAAAAAAAGAACAGCTTAACCTAAACAAGAAAAAAGTTAGGACCCTTTAGTATAAATGGCCATTGTTTAGGTTAACAGAGAGATCACAATATCTTGCAAAACATATATTTATCAGCAATTTTAGATTATTTTTTTTTTTAGTATGTTGTTGGGTTCAGATTAGACCAAATGAAAGAACTATTGCTCTTGCATGCTTGGAGAAACGTATTCCCACTAGAATGCAAATAAGTGATGGAAAAAGGGGTAGATGGTTTATTTGTCAACTATTTTCACTCCCACTTGAATGTGAAACATTGCCATCAAAGGAGAAAAATCTGTCCACCATGACCAAACTGGCCTAGGGTATCAAATTGCTAATGACCGTGGAAATAGTCTTTACCATTGAAAATTATCAACCTTTTCTTGTTCAATTTGTGCTTATCTCTTTCTTTCTCAAAAAAACATGTTGTTGAATATTGGGTCAGTCCAAGTTTGCAGAGGGCTTCCAGAAGAAAGGCCTGAAAGTAACTTTCTAAGACAAAAAATGCTGTTTATTTGTCAATGGGATCGCCTGAAATAGTAAGATTTAAATATTTGACTTGTAAGACTTAAAGTTTGAATTTCATTATTAGTAATCTTCTTTCAAAATGTAACTTGTTAAGATAAAAGATGTTTTTTCGTCATTGTCTGAATTGGTAAAATTCAAATATTTTATTTGTAAAATCTAAGTTTGAATTTCGTTGTTAATAATTTTTTTAATAGATGATTTATAAATCCAATATAAATTTTCTTTCATACTTACTAAATGTGTTGATCCTAAAATAAAAAAGACTTCCATTTCCCTAAACTTTGGTGTACCCAAAAAATGCTATTTTTCTTGGCTTAACATTCGCAAGAAAAGAACAAGTTTTGAAATTAACAAGGTTGAAAGGACAGTTATTACAAGAGTTCGTTGGGATATCACAGTCAGAAAATTATTAGTCCTAAAGGAATATCTACTGCAACGATGCTCTCTCTCTCTCTCTCTCTCTCTCTCTCTCTCTCTCTCTCTCTCGATCAAAAGAGAAAGAAAACATTGCAACGACAAAAGTTCCATAACATTTGTATTAGTACTAGCAATTTTCCATATACAAACAAGCCACAAGGCCAGAGCCTGATTTAAGATTTTCTAATCATACTTGAGCTGAGCACCCAAGTCCGGGAATGAACTAATTGGGGTTAAATCATTTTGAGCAACTCTGGGACTCGTGAGCAAATGGCTCAGAGAAAAGGAGAGGCTCCACTTGAAAAAAACCTGAGTAAGCCCAAGCACCTGGAAGTGAAGAGATTGGGGGCTGAGTTACATCACAGAGACCTTCAAGCATCCGAACTACTTTACTCATTGGTGGTCTTAAACGCATTTCTGCTTGTATGCACCATAGTGCAACTTTTACAGCACTGACAAACCTTTCATCATTTTCATTAATATCTAGCTTAGGATCTATAATTTCTTTCAGATTTCCTTCTTCCAACATCTTGAAGGCAAAAGAAGGTAAATGAGCTTTCTCAGGAATTTCCCCAGGATCATAACTCTTCCTACCCCCGATGATCTCAAGCAACACCATACCATAGCTGTATATATCACTCTTCTCTGATATAGGATTGTTGGTAATCCATTCTGGTGCAAGATATCCCCTTGTACCTCTTAGTGTTGTATGTACCAGGCTTTCTTCACGGCTCAAAAGCTTAGCCAAGCCAAAATCTGATATTTTGGCATTAAAATTATCATCAAGAAGAACATTTTCAGGTTTTATGTCACAGTGCACAATCTTCAATTCACATTCCTCATGGAGATAAGCCAATCCCTTTGCTGTACCCAGTGCAATGTTGAATCTTGTATTCCAATCCAAAATGTTACTTTCTTCATTGTTCTTGAATATCCATTTATCTAGAGATCTTTTGCCCATGAACTCATAAACAAGAAGCCTGTGAACACCCTCGGAGCAGAAGCCTTTTAGCTTGACCAGGTGCACATGATGGATACTTCCAATAATTCTGACTTCAGCTTTGAACTCCTTCTTTCCTTGTCCTACACCCTCCAATTTTTTAACAGCCAATTGGGTGCCATCTGGCATCACACCTTGGTAGACTGAGCCAAATCCTCCTTGGCCAACCTTTTTAGAGAAGTTTTCAGTTGCCTTAGAAAGTTCACCATAAGTATAACGAACAGGCATCCCTGAAAAACCGTCCAGGAAATTATCCTCCTCCAAGTTTTCTTGAGCACATTCCAGCAATCTCTTCTGTTTGCGGTAGTAATAGAATCCCACATAAAGTAGAGCAGCAATAGCCAGAATCGTTGCAACCGCTATTATCACAACAAATATAACGTGCCTAGTTTCATTTTTGCTTCCTTCTTTAGCATGATTTTGCAAACCAGTTTCATTCCTTGAGACCTTCACATACGAAAGGAAACCACTAGAACCCACCTCAGCACGCTTCAGACTTCCTATTTTGTCAAACAAAAAGCAATTCCCGGTACCGTTTTCAAAGAACAGTGCAGAACAAGAGCAGTTTCCAAGGCAAGCTTTCTTGCAAGCATCTATACCAGAGTTCATATGGGGTTTGACAAACTGAAGCACAGAATAATCAAGCTTCTGACCAACATAGAGTAGATCTGCTGAATAGCAGTTGGAGATTATTGGTGGTCTGCAGTCGTTTTGGGCAACAAGAAGTTTGGGGCATTGACACACAGTGTCAAAATAGCACACATTTAATGGGGGACAAGCCTCTGGAATGTTGCAGGGATTTTGTGGTATCTTTGTTGCCTCAGCAATTGTTCTACTTCCCTGATGAAGATTATAGAAGGCAATTGCTCCATCTGATCCTAATTTGGCAGCCCATGTGACATTCACATCAGAATTTTCAGAGAAGTTTAACTTCCATAGCAAGACTTTGTTGTGATCATAAAAGTTCCATGAGTTGGATACTAAACGGGCAGAATAAACCTTGCCGGTGAAATTTTTACTGGTTTTCCGGATTTCGTCTAGCAAGGACCAATAAGTTTGTGGAGTCTGGAACCCTGTGTACAAGACCAAATCCCCAGACTTAAATTCAAGATAATCACTCTTATCCATTCTGGGATAACTTTTAAGCGTCATTCCTTCAACAAACTCTTGGCCAGATAAAACGGTATCAGTGGGATAACTAAAACTCTGCCAAAGAGCCCTTCCATTCTCCCCATGAAGTACCAAGTTACCTGAGTCCAGCAATTCCAGGGATTTGGCCCTTTCTCCGGTTGTGTTTGTGGCCCAAGCAACCTTATCTCCACTTTCCAGATAAACATTTCCACTTTTGTCAAACACAAACTTATCAGAATTGTCAACCAAGCCTCCTCTATTAGCAGTCCAAACAACTTGGCCGGTTTGACGATGAATGATAACCAAGACAAACTTTCGAGCATCCAGGGCAGTAAAGAAGCCAAAACCAAATAATTTACTTTTGGACAAGAGGAACCTGCCATCTTGTTCTACCCATTGCATCTGAGATGCTTGGAATCCTGGATATATTGAACCAACATGTTGATCGACAGCAATACAGATGTTGAAGGCTACAAGTAGATAAAAACAGAAGGTTCTGACTTTGAACAAACACATAATTCCTGTAAATAAATACAAGCTGCTCAGCACCAAGTTTGCTAGCTACTATCCAAATTATTGTGCAAAGATTATCAAAAATTGAAGACTCAAGCTAAATTAAAAATACTAGTTAAAACATAGAAGCAAGAAAATCAGTACACAAAGATTAAGAAAAAAAAAATCTTTGCGTTTTAGGTTATATATCCCACAAAATGGAAGTGTGGGAAAATGGGTTTGCTCTCTGTCTGTTGGCAATGTTGCGGAGCGGGTTGGATTTTTATTTTTTCCGTGACCCGAAACTTCAATAATTTTATTCGATATTTGATCCATCTTTGCTTTAAAGTTTTAGGTGAAAAACTTTAGTACGTTAAAACTCAAAAGTTCTCATAATAAATGATTATGAAATATATAAAATTTAATCAATTAAAATTCAAATATCAAACAAGCATAAATTAATAATTATAATTTAAATATAATATATAAAATAAGATAAATATTAAAGATATTTTGATAAATACACTTAGATCGAATCAAGTCGAGTTTCATATAAATTCGATTTTAATATGAATTTATCATTCAAAAAAATAAAATCAATTCGATATGACTCAACTTAAAATAAAATTTTTTAAAAAATTCAATCTTAAATAATTAAATTAGATCAAAACATGATAGAATCAGGTTGATTTACTGTCCTCACCCACTGGTAACGGCAGGAACCTTTTACATCTACAATTCTGAAAACAGATACAAGAAAATTTGAAGAGAAAATAAGCTCAACTGTATAAATAAAAAAAAAAAGTCAAATCGCAAGGTTGATGTGTGACAATTCAATTCAGTAGAAAACGCTAATGGCAAAAGAAAAAACGAAAGACGGATGTACAAACACTCTTATGATACAAGTAAAGCTAAAAGCAAAAACAAAAGAGCACTAGCATTCCGGAAATAAAAGGAAATGAAAGAGCATTCTAAGTTATTACAACTTACAAGCGGGGTTAGAAATTCATAAGAGCTTTCTAGTAGTCTTTGATGGCTGATGAAGAGGCAAAAGAAAGATGACCAGAACAGGTAATAGACACATTAGCAACCTCGTTTTTTTGGTTCAGTCCAAGAAACAGCTGGTATAGTGGTATAGGTAAGTTGGGACCTTACCTTTGGTTTTCTTGACTTATAAAGGCATAACCTTGAAGTAAGTTGGAAAATAAAACTAAAATCTACTATGGAAAATGAATACTAGACATCTTTCCTGTTTCCCTATGGAACTTGTGGAGGAGAAATAGGAAGAATGAGTCGGTAGGTAAGGACAAGTGGCAATGAGGTTATATATTTTTTAAAATAATTATTTTATTATAAATTTTAACTTAATTTTTATCATTAAATAAATACTAGTCAAAATTGCTACCCAAATTTGACTTATTATGAAGAAAAGCACTGATGTAGACGTAGTATTATTTGTTGCTGTGGAATAAAGGTGGGCGTACGAGAAAAACAATAACATATCAACACAAAGTCAATGGCTCAGAAATTTTCGTTTCTAGAAATTATTCTTGTGAATTTTCTTGAGGGTAAATTTCACATTTGCTATGTAAATTTTTTTTTTAATCCTACTTTAACTTTTGAAGGGTTTTATTTAAATCTGTAATCGTTGTTTAAAATAATTTTATGTTGATCATGATTTTATTTAATTTTTCCTTAAAATTGACATAATGATCATGTTGTGATCATATAGATATTTTCTTGATTTTTCATATGAATATTTTTTTAATTATTAACAGAATAATGTAACGACTCCAAAATGAAAATGACCACTTTAAAGGATTAACTATTCAAATGAAATATTTAGAATATTAAAATTTATGGACGGATCCATGATTTTTGATCAATGGGGCAAGTATTTTAACTCAACTTATAAAACTTTTCTTTGAAAAGCAAATTAACATTTATAACAAATTTTTCTTTAAAATACAATTTTTTATGCCATAAATGCAATATTTGCACAGCTAAAATTAATTACATGGTTATTGATGAATATAACCTAAACACTATTATAGATAAATTATTTTTTGACACATGCACGTATATAAATATGTATATATATTTATTTAATAAAATTTTACTTATTAAATTTTTAAATATGGATATTATATGTGAAAGAATAAAAATCAAAATTTCCAATTTTATTATTTACTTTCATTTTTAATTCATTATAATGTGAAGAATAATAAATACTTATTTTCTCATATATGATGAAAATAATATTTTTTTATATATAATAAAAACAAGAATAAAGACATAATTTTAGGTTAATTAAAGATCGTTTTTTTATTTTTTATTCTAATTAATTATCACTTTATAGGTTATTTATATAAACTCTAAAAGTTCTTTATTTGTTTTTCTTCAAAATTAATGTATATTATAATGAAATTACTTGTCACTATGGAGGCAAATATGATCCTTAATTCAATGGGGGGCTAATATAATAAAAAAATTTAATAGAGGTAAAATTGGAAATTTCTAAAATTTATGAGATTTTTTTATAATAAATCGAAAGAATTTTAGTATTTCAGTGAGGATAACTACCCTCACAATTTCATATATAAATCCATCCCCGTTAAGAATTAAAATAAAATAAAAATAAAAGATTGGAGACTACAAATAGAATTATCTTGTTAGTATTATTGTACTATTTATTTTGTAATTTTTTTCTTGTAAAAGTTAATAAATTTTAAATAAATATATATATAAAATAAAAGGCAAAGAACAAATAACAAAAAATAAATAAGAGTTCAATTTGATATCACATAATAATCTCGCGAAAAAGATCAAAGGGGCACATGTTGAAGCGTATGCTATCTAGATAAATTAACAATCTTGCTGTTAAATAATATTTTTCAAGAGTTGGACATTGATGAAGTCGAAGATCTTTTTCCCATTATTTAAAGTTTCTTAGGTCAAAATTATAATGGTTATAAGAAATTTTAAAATTCAAATCGAAAATGATAGAAAATTATCGCCGGTTTATATATAGGATGGGTTGAAGAATGGGGCATCTGTGCAAGTTTTTTTTTTTAAAGAGAAATTTTAAAAATAAAATTTACGTAGACATTGATATAATACACATAGATTATATAATACATATAAATAGTAAAAAAAAAAACAAATATAATACACAGATTATATTTATATTTTATTATAATATATTTTATTGAAATTGGTATCACAAATTAAGTGACATCAATTTAATTGATAAATTTACGTAATTTCCTTTATAATAACACTAATAAATATAAAGTTAAAGATATATATTATTTTAATTTTTTTTTATAAAACACATTTTTCCAAAAAAAAATTCAACTTCTTAAAAAAATATATATTTTCTTCTTTTAAAACATATATATATATATATATATATAATATTTTCATAACACTCATAAAGGAACGTAGAAAACATTTAGTAATAAAAATGTAAATCCTAAGAATGGTTTGCTCATTGTGCTTCAAGGCCCAAAACCATTTTTCTGCAGGCCAAGCATATGCTTAGTATTTTGATTTATGGACTGGACACTAGTCATGGAGACTGGAGAGGAGAGTCTCGAAAGAGTACTTCAATTTTATTCATCTAAAATCATCCATTTGGCAACATGAATTGAATGTAATAGAAGAGATTTGAATTTTAAAATTAATAAATATTTATTTTTTATATATTTGAAATATATATTAAATTTTAATTAATTTATAAATAGTTTATGCATTTCATCTCACAATTTTATACATTAGACTAAATTCAAATTTATATTCCCAAATGTAACAACGCATTTAAATCCTTCTTTATTTTCAATTTTACTTTTATTATTCTTTCCTCTTTTTTTTTTGAAAATTAATTTAAAGTGCATCGCAATGTTAAGTTCACTTTCAATTTAAACGGAAGCGGCAAATGTAAACGTGCGCACGGAATAAAAAACCGTTACGGTCGGAGTTCGGACCCCAAATTCACATTCCAATTCAGTTAAATATAAAACGTTATGCTCAAGTTTTCACGTCTTTGAAGTCTGGGGCACCCTCCTCTTTGTATGCTATCTTTTCCTCACTTTCATTTTAACGCGTGCAACTACAACACCTTTCCTTAGGTCTTCTTTAATGATTTTCTCTTTTTCTTATAAAAATGATGACATAATAAATAAAATTATGGAATTACTATTAAATAAATTATTAAAAAAACTATCATTACTAAATAAAAAAATGATAAATTACAAAAAAAAAAAACTGTGATACATTCTTTTCTTTTCACTAATAAAGTAAAATATTTCTCAACGTTAGCGTGCAATCCACTCTCCACTACCGCGTGGATCAAATTGACAAATCTAGTGCACGAGGACCGAACAGCACTCTTTGGATATTTTGAAACCCAGAATCCAACTTCGAGAAAAGACACGTGTCAATCTCTAATCAGACGGTTTTTTTTTTTTTCAAACAAAAGCCAAACAACGGAGAATCGAAACGACTAGAAACGAGGCAAAATTCGCTTTAAAAGACCAAGAGGCGCCTTCTCATTGGATACTATTTTAAACTTCCACTAAATTCTCTGTACCTTGTGCTGTAACTTTATCAATACCTTTTTGGATTTTGAATAAAAAAAAAAAACCTAACATAATCCCAAAATCTCAACGGTTTTTGAGTATCTTCTTACCACACAAAACACACAAATTTCAGAAAAAGAGAGAGAACAGAAAATTAAAACAAAGCAAACCCTTTTAGAGAGAAGGGGTTGTTGGTTTTTTTATTTTTGTTTTTTTTTTTAAGAGAAAATTTTGTTGTTTTGCAGGTGAAACAATGGAGAGTAAGGAGGATGTTGTTTCTGTTGAGCTTCCAGCACCTGCTTCTTGGAAGAAAATGGTACCTTTTTTTTTTCCTTTGAAGTTTTAATTTTTATTAATTTAGTTCTGTGATTATGTATTAATTGGCTTGCCCCTTTGAATTTTGCATCTTGCTTTAGTATCTTATATATTTTTTGTCTGTCTTGGAAATTTTGGGTCATTTTTTGTGTTAATTTGGGAATTTACTGATTATTTTATGTTTTATAGGTATTGTGCTGTAAGTTTGTTTGTTTATGGTGGTAATTTTCATCATTAGGGTTACTTTTGAAGGTTCTACCTTTGTGTTGTTGGTAATAGTTGAAGTTAGGGCTTTGTGCTCCCTTTGTGGAAGTTTTAATCTTTTCAACCATGTTTAGGTTTAATTTAGTTATGACATGGTGCATAAAATCCAAAACAGAACCAGGAGAAGAAAATTTTGCTTGGCTTGTTTTTCCCAAAGTATTTTCTCTTTGAAGAAAGGGGGAGTTCTATTTTGCATTATATCATGATTTATGAGCTTCATGAAAGTTCCAGTGGCAATTGTGCTGGTTTCCAGCAGAATTCTGCTGCATTCTTTTTTGTTGTACTTTAAACCTAACACTTTCATTTTGAGTAGTGGTTGAGAAAACTCTATCAAAGTAGTTATGTAATAGTGGATAAAGCTCTAAAATTTGAAACAAATTGATGTTAAACTATTATTAAGAAATTGTCAAATTGATATGGATGTTGTGGGATAAGACTTTTACGAGAATTAACAGCGCAAATAAATGAAGTTCTGATGTCTGGAGTATGATTTATAGATATTTAACTGGGGGTTTTAGCCATCAATGCAGAGCTGGTTATGTTGTTTCTTCTCAGTTATAGTGGGATGTTGTTGGTTGCACCTAATGCCTCTAGGGAAAAATGTTTAAAACTTTTCTATGTCGATTCTTAAGTATCTATCTTTTATAATTTGTAGTATAAGAGTCTTGTTTCAAATGGAGCTGACAGTGGTTATTTGGTTATACTGTGCTTATGCAAAATCTGTTCTCTGAGTCAAGATATGGTATGGTTTGGTGGCCATTAAATGTATTCATAAGCAAGAAAAGGTTTTTCATCATGTTTTTGAGGGTTAGGTTTTGGCTTTTGATGAAGGAATCATCAATCTATCAAAACTTCCTCTCTTGTTCCTTCTCAGTGGGAAGCATGTACTAAGTTCTTTTATTGTAGTTGAATACCTGAGATGACTATGAGTTATCATCGAGATGGGATGAATTTTCTTGTTCATGGGATAGAGGTCTTGAAACAGCTTTGTTTATGAATTGCAATTTTAGTCATTTTTGTACAAAGTGCAATGTGGTTGTAACTGGGATTTTAAGTAGCTGGTTATGTTGTCTATGAACTGATGTGTGTTTCATGTATTAATGGTCCATGAAAATGAAAATTCATTGATTAGTGAAGAATGTGTTCTATTAGCCAATTCATGGGTTACTTTTTATCATATGTCTATCATCTGAGCCATCATGTAGTCGAATTTACTGAAATTGGAGTCAGCCTAGTGGCCACTGCTATAATCTTCTTTACTTGCGCCAATGGCTGATTTTAATTTTTAAAGGCTTTGACTGCTAATCATGGTTTTAAATGGAAATAATTATGTCTAGTGCTGATTCATTTCTTGGTCCATCTTGCTTAGGAGATTTTCCATAGTAGTGAAACAGATAATAATGTAGCCACATGAGGAAAAATCAATATGTTAGGAAGGGAGCCCTTGGAGTTCAATGAAGTATGGAGATCCTCTATATGATCATCTTTTGATCTGTGTCAGCATCCTTTGATTCCGAGTTTTAGTTTGTTCTTTCAAAACCTAAGTTTTGAGCTTTAAGAAAAATTTACAGAATGATAAACAAGCAGTGGCCCTTCACTTGTTGTTTCAGCTCTAAAAGTTACCGTTCAATGTAAATTTATGGTCTAATCAAGAAAAGGGCTCTTTCCCTACAATTATTTTTTTCCTAATACTTTAGAGCCCATTGTTGTTTTAGTTGCAATTTTGTTGATATCCAATCAATATTGATTCATGTTATTGTGCTTCTTATCTTATTTGATTTGATGGCTATAGTGCTACTTGTATAACTTGTCTTGTCTGTTCATTGTTACAGTTTTTCCCCAAGAAAGTTGGTTCACCGAGGAAGACTGAGATCATGTTCGTTTCACCAACTGGGGAGGAGATTAATAACCGAAAACAGTTGGAGCAGTATCTAAAATCAAACCCTGGTAATCCTCCAATAACAGAGTTTGATTGGGGTACAGGTGAGACCCCTAGAAGATCAGCGAGGATCAGTGAAAAGGCCAAGGCTACTCCAACACCAGAAAAGGAACCCCTGAAGAAGCGAGGCAGAAAATCATTGAGTGCAAAGAAGGAAGACAAGGGAACAAAGCCTGTTCCTGAAAAATCTGAGGGTGAAAAAGAAAGTGAAAAGGAAGATGCACAAGCCACAGAGAAGAAAAATGCAGAAGGTAAAAATGAAAAAGGTACTTTCAATCAGGTTGACAATGGATGTAAAACAGAAGCAGCTGACCAGACTGGGCATTCTGATGCCAAGATGGAGGAAGCTGGGAAAGAAGCTGGAAAAGATGTTAAGATACCAGAAACTGCAGAGGATGACAAAAAAGAAGAGGCTGCTGGTGCTGAAGAAACACCAACTCCAATGGAAGTTCAAGAGAAACCTGCAGAAGCTAGTTGTACTGATGGAACTCAAACTGAAAAAGAAGAGGAAGTCCCTATTGAAAAGGTGCCGCAAGCTCAGGCAGAGAAAGAGAATGGTACATGCCAGGAAAAATTAGAAAACCCCAAAACTAATGGGGGAGTAGGGAAAGAGAATCCAAATGGAGCAATCCCTGAGTCCGAGGGAGAGGCCAAAGAGAAAAAAGGTGTACAGGAGGTTGCTGGCAAGTGGAGTTTTCAGTTAGAGGAGAAAGGCAAGGCAGTAGATGCGGAGGTGATTGAAAATGGTAAGGTTAAACCTCCGGGATCTGCTCCTGTAAGCTGCTAAATGTACCATCTGATATCCTAGCTATCCTGTTGTACTGTCTTTTTTTGTATTGCCCGTGTAACCTCTATGATTCCATGGATGACTGTAACATTTATGTTGTTGTTGCTAGATTTGATTGTATGTAGGGAAATCAACCTGTATCCCTGTAAGTAGGTTTTGAAAATTTCAGCTTATGTTATGTTTTGCTGAACTTAGATTGTAGGCACCTGGAACTCATCACTTATGGTTATTGGCTCAAGTTTCAAATTGAAAATAACATGCTATGTGGCATAGATTAACTGCATCGTATATGCTTTGGTATTGTTGTTTAGGCCATTTGCCTATGTTTGGTTTGCAGATTTTAGTATTATTAATATGAAGAATGGAGAAATTTTGACGGAAAGAAGGGCAGTGGCAAGAAGGTGACATCGTCTGTCTCCAACTCTGTGATGAATGGTGGGAATAATTTCATCATTCCTGGTGTGTGGAGTTTAATCTTCTGCACTTGTTTAACATTCAGCTTTTGGACCGTCCCGCTCAAAGCATGTAGATTTATATAAACACAAGTACCCCTCTAGCTTTATTTCTGCTAAGCCCATCTAGATCTTTCTGAAGAGTCAGTAGCACTATTGTTCTAAGGATCTTTTTACATAATTCTTTTGAGTTCAAAGACGACCTTGATAACCCCTTTATCCAGAGCGTCTTCCATATTTGGGATGTTTTATTGCCTGCAGCAAAGAACGTTTTTAGTGCACTTTACAGGTTGGGTTTAAAGGATATTGTTCAGGTTTCAAGTTCACACTCGGAGGCTGTATTTTCCCATTCCTTCCCACCATCAGCCTGCCCTGCATCTTAAGACCTGATGTTCTTCAACTCATGCGGCCACTTCGGCGGTTTCTCTCTCAGATTGGTTCTCCATTTTATATAAATGCATATCCATTTCTAGCCTATCGTATCCTCCAAGTTTATTTGAAAAAAAAAAAAAATGGATCCCCAAATGAGAGGGAAATATGCAAAAACACTTTATATAATTTTATTTTCATAGTTAGTGAAGTCTTGCAATATTTTCTTTTGATTCTATTATCCTATTTTTTATTATAAAAATAAAAAATAATAATTTTCGATCACTAACAATGTATCCAAAAATTGAGTCAAACTAAATTTAAATATGCAAATCTGAAATTTAAAACTTGAGTTACTTTCCAAAAATTGCTGATATATAATTAACAGCTTAACTTTGACCGAAATTATGCGATTACTCCACGGTTGGTACCGACATCTACGTACTTTTTAAATCTTTTTTCTTTTCATCACGGTCAATGAAAATGGTGAAAGTGGAAGGTCAATGACGCAATTACTGTTGTTTAATCGTTATTATATTAAAATGCTACTGACCCTCGGTCGAGATCATGATTAATTAATTAAAAAAGAGATGCATCCTTGAGCCTTTTCATCCCCAGAAAAAAGATTCATATTCTCTTTATTATTTTTTTTTTTTATGTTCCAAGAGAAAGAACCAATATCTTCCCATTTGGTCGCTTAGCACCATGCAATTACTCATTACAAGTATATATATATATATATATATATATGTCATTTTTTTTCCCGTTCTAGTATTTTTTTCGAATAAATTTTGATATTATTATTATTATTTAATTTCAAGAGTACTTTCTAAATTTTAAATATTAATAATGTAATGTTTCTTATTCACTAATCATATATAATATTATATTATAACATATATAAAATATTGATAAGATTTACTTACGTTGATGTTTAGGTAAACAATCTATATTATTGACACGTAAAATATTTTTAAATAACTTCATTAAATCAATTATTTAATTTTTAAAAATTGTAAAGTTTCAAAATTTGCATTTATCAAAATCTTTCCAAATATATAAATTTTATCTTAATTTAAATATAATAAAATATATCTTCTTATATTTCACTCTTATCTAATTCAAATAGTTTTTAAAGATTAAATTTCTAAATCTTAAAAATCATAAAAAATTATATATCGTCTAAATTCATATTCATATAAATTTAAATAAACAAATTTGTGATTGAATCACTGTTACTTACCAAATTTTGTCTTTAATTTTTTATAATTTAAAATAAAAAAGAAAAATATTTTATCTCAATTCAAAATTACACATATATCTAAATTTAAAATTATACTAATTTCTTTTATCTTAATTTAAAATTAAATTGGATAAACTAAAATTTTAAAATTTTAGATTTTTTTAAATTAAATAATTATTAAATATATATTTATGATTTTTTCTCACAATCAATATTTTTTTTTTCCTCATAAAAGTTTGACAAGATAAAATTTTGAACTTAAATATATAAACTTATATTCTTTACAATTAATAGTATAAGAAGAATAATGATCACCAGCATATCTAACCCATAAAAAATACTATCAATTATGTTAAAAATGATTAAAAAAAAATTCAAAAAAAAGTTTTTAAGCATAACATAAAGAATCATTGTTTTCTTTTTATCTAAAAAATAATTTTATTTTGTTGACATATATAAAAATAATTGTTAGCCCAATATATTTGTGTAATAATTATTTGAAGTATGTAAAAAATAAAATCTAATCAAAAGTAAATGGTTATGACTAAATTAATAATTATGATTTGTTTTTCAATCAAATATATATATATATCAAACAAAAAAAAAAAACGGTAGCAAAATTTTTAGTAAAAACAATTATCATATATATATATATATATCAACATTATCATAAAAATAATTATTAATCTTAATTATTTAAATATTGATTCTTAAATTTTTAGCAAACAAGAAAAAAAATAGTAACAAAATTTTTAGTATTTAGCAAATGAATTGAAAAAAATATTTTTTTATGAAAAGAATGATTTTTATAATTCTTCAAAAATTTATAAAAGTTTAGACTTCTTTTAGATTAATCATATCATTTATAATATATTATATATAAATTATCATTTAATTGTAACTTAACATTTATAAATATATGATTATATATTAAAACAATAATTAAAAAATAAATTTAAAATTACGAAAATTTTAATACAAAATCTCACGCATTATACGGATTAAAAAAGTTAGTAATATATATATATATATATATATACATAAAATATAATCCCAAACTATTACAAATTTTTTTCTTAAAATAAATTCCACTTTAAAATATCAATCATGTATGGCTGCAATGATGCTGCTGACGGCAGGATATATAGAAAAATGGTTGAGGGATCCTTTTCAGTGTACGAGCTGGACACTGGAATTGGAATTGGAATGGTGAGTGATGCATTTGGTGGAAGGTTGCACCAGCGACGACCCTTTTGCGACGGATTTTGAAATGAAATGTCGCCCTTATGTATCGAGATCGAGACACTGACTAATTTGTATTTTTCAGTGCAAATGGGGTAGGAAATCTAATCCTCTTTCACATTTTCTGTGGCCATAACCAATGACCCAAAAACGAACACAAAGAAATTTATTTCAATTTTACTCAATGTTCTAAAATTCAAATATAATTTAATTTTTTTAGTATTTCATTTTTATTTGCAAGATTTAAAATTTAAATTTTGTCTAAATATTTTGTTAAAATATTTCAAATTTATTTATTTCCTCAATTATTATTAAAATTTTAACAAAATATATCACTTTCGTAGAATAACCCAACCTAAATAGTCAAATTAATTAATTTTGTTATCACATGACATTCGAGATATTCAAGTTCACCCAATTTTTTCGTATAAACATTTAATTTTAATAATTAAGCGAAACAAATTTTTAATTTCCTTTTTTTCTTACTGATTTTTTAATAATGTCAATTATATGAAAATAACAATAAAAAAAAGGAAAAGATTTTTTGGTCTTCTCGAACGGAAAGTTCTAAATCTTTAAAATGCAATTCTTATTGTTTTTTTAATCATATACAAGCATTTTTTCCAAACCTTGAAAAAACAAAAACAAATCCAAGGCCAATACCAGGAAAATTGGAAAATATCATAACTAACTAATCTTCTGTGGTAGGGATCATCTCAGCCTCATCATTTTCAACATAATCATCACCGTTGATCTGATCAAGAACAAGCACCAATCCCATAGCAAAGGCCCCATCAAAGCCAGGCTTTAAGGAAAGCAAGAAAACGTCCTTACCAAGTACCACGTTGGTGGAAGCATCAACTTTGCGTCTGATCTCAGCCACTGATTCCTTGGCTGCATTGAAGATCGTGCAGCTGCGTTGTCCGAAGCTTCCCTCGATCTGGTACTCCTCTCCTGGATTGTTGAACACTTCAACCATCATCCCACACCGTCCGATTATTGATGATCTTTTAATACTGAAGATTGGTTTCTGACCCTCCGATCTTTCGCCGAGAAAGCCTTCCCACCGGTGATGTAAACTCGGCCTCTGTTTTTAGGCAAAATCAGAGAAAGTTTATCAACTCACTACGTTAACTTAATATGGAAATAAAATAGTTTTCCAATTAAAGAAATAGAAATGGATTGGTAACTATTTATTAAAATGGCAAGTAAACACTAAACAAAATATAATAAACCAAATCTAAATAACATAGTGTTTCCTTCTATAAATGGGAAAATCCAAACACTAACGAGTTGACTCGGTTTAATTAATATTTGGACGAGGAACGAGTACAAAATTGGAATAAGATCAAAACTAAATCTCAGCCCATTAACTGAAATGGGCAATTTAGTACATTTATTATCGAAAAAATGAAAACCAAATATAATAAAGTATCTGGACGAGTTGACTCAGAAGTCAGAAACCTCCATGAACGAGTTACAAAAGTTTCTTAAACATTATGGAAAACAAACCTATACCCATTTATCCAAATCAGATCATTAAAGAACCCAGTAAAACAAATCCAATTCTTTTCCGTGTCACTAAACAGGAATCGACAGACCGAGTCAAATCGTTCAACGAAAAAAAAAAGAAAGAATATACCTTTTTTCTTACAGTGAGTAGACACCTTCCATGAGCATCCATAAGAACAACTTCACCTTTATCACGAGGTTCAGGGCCGTACGAGTCGACTCGGAAGACTAACTGACCTTTACAATCGTAAACAGTGAAGCCATCATTAGCGAAGAAAAGAGAAGTTTTGAGAACAGTGAGATGCTTCTCTTCGTCGTAAATATAATCCCCATCCACAACCAAACCTGATTTCATATTGTTCCCCTTGTCTATATGCTTCTTTAGATTCCAGGAGCCTTTGATTTGGAGCAAAGAAGAACAAAAACTGAAGGCCTTTTAGAGGTGTAATGCGAGGAATGAAAAAGAAAAGTAAACGTTGAGAAACGGGAACCGTTGAAGGGAATATTTATAGTGTTTTTGGAAGAAGATGACACGGTTCAGAACTCGGTGCCCAATTGGGACATGCGGATTGCATTAATTACTACTAATATTAAAATAATTAAGCCATTGTTTTTCTATTAAAATCTGAGAATGGAACCTAACAAAAATGGATTTTTTCAGAACGTGGAAGTCAGAATCAGACTTTGGAATGTGATGTGACCAATTCATCCAATCGCTTTAAAGGGGCAGGTATTTATTTAACATATTTAAAGTTTTTTTTTAATATTTGAAATTATTTGAATTTAAATTTTGATTACAAAAATTGTTAAAATAGTGAAAGGTTTTTGAATTATTTTATATTTAAATAAAATTTTATATATTTGCTATATTTAATAATTTTTTTATTTATATTAAAATAAAATTTTATTTCAAATAAAATACTATTTATGTTAGAAATTTATTTAAATATAAATTAAAAGTTAATTATTTATTTAAATATAAATTAAAGATTAAAAATTTATTTAAATTCAAATTAAATGTGAATGGTTTATTTAGATATAATAATATTATAAAAATTGCTATAAATAAAGTGATAAAATTTATAAATTTTTTATTATTTTAATTTAAAAATTAAAAAATAATTATTTTATTATAATTATTAACAACATATTTAAATTTTAAATTTAAATTTAAATATCTAATATCTTTTCTTTTATTTTCAATTTTTTTAAATGAATCGGAACTGTACGAATCAATTTTTATTTACGGAGTAACTGAGTTTATTGGGCTTATGAGCAATGGTTTTTTTATTTACAAAACAATTAATATTTCGGTGGGCCTGCTAATGATTTATGTTTTTAGTGCATTAGCTTTTTTTTTTTTTTTTTTTTTACTTTTTGGTTGCATTTTATTTTAAGCATATGGTTAACAGTCTTTATAAGCATTGGTTAAAAATAATTAAATTACTATTTTAGGATAAATTTTTTCTTTTAATATATTGTTTTAACTAAATTCAAGAGAAATGGTGCATTAGTTGCTATTTTCCTTTTTGAATTTTACTAAAGCATGTCTTGAGAGCACACTTTAAAGTTATCATATTAGAAAAATATTTTTTTTTCAACGCATTGAAACTATCATAATAATTTTCAATTATTATTTTATTTAATAAAATGAATATTACTATAAATATTATGTTAATAATTTTAAAAAGTATTTTATTGTCACTCGTTAGTAAATTTTTTTTTTTAAATACCACCTTAATGATGTTGTTAGGGTTAATATTTTCTTATTTTAATACAAATTAAAAAAACATGGGATAAAATTAAATAGCTTTTTCGTTTTTGACCAAGAGATAAAATTAAATGGTTTGAGAATTATGATAATAGCATTAAAAAAGAAACAAAAATAATTTTATTATGTTTTAATAGTTTTTTTTTTCCTTTCTATGGTAGCCATGTGGCTTTTAATTTAATATTGAAAATGGTTTGCTTTTAATTTAGAATTGAAAATGTTATGTCAATAAGCCTTTAGCTTAATGATAAGGAAGTGACCAATCTTAAAGTTTTAAATTTAAATCTTATCGCATGTAAGTTTATTACAAATTTATATTGAATTTGCCTAGTAATATTATAATTATAATTTTATTATTTAGTAATTTTTATATATAATTATAATATTTTATTATAATTAAAATTTATACTATATTTGTAATTTCATATAAAAATTTGAAAATGAAATGCTTTGGTTTTATGAGAGCATTGTATTATATGTCAAGCTTTCATGGAACGTGATAGAAAGAAGGAAGACCTCACAAATCAGAAAGGAACAATAGAGAAAAGGACATTGGTAATACCCAATGATATCTTTAATTTTATTTATTTTTTAACTAACACCACTAACTTCATTTGATACTAGTTGGTAGCATGACAATCATTAACCCCATATATTTTGAAGAAGTAAATTCAAAAGTGAGTTGAGTTTTATCCAACTCACACTTCTTATAATCTGTTTGTTTTATTTTTTGTTTTTATTGTTTTTATACAATTATTATTCCATACAACATTGATGATTTGTACAATTTTAAATTCCACAAACAAAATTAATAATTTTTTTATTACTATTTATGATTAATAAATTTATTAATCTTCATAAATAAATGTGTTTTCTGATTCCCATATATAGCAAATTAAAAATATTATGAGTAAATATATTTATCAATTAAACATTTAATTTAAAATCGATCTAATTTGTGTACAAAATTATAAAAATTTTAATATCAATAGTGTGAAATACACTACTTTAATAAATTCTATCACATATAGACAAAAATAAAAATTTATTAAGTGATAAACTTAAAAAGAGTAACTGATAAAAACAATAAACAAAAATAATAAAAAAAAATCTAAATTTGAATATAATATTAAACATCCAAACTAATAAAAAAACATACTTGAATATAAAATAAAAAATATAATATTTAACAAATATAAAATAATGTTACTTAAACAATTCCAAACCGGATTAATTGTTTTAGATTCACCATTGAATCATTGAATTACAAAGTCAATGATAACCCCAGTCAGCCCAGCATTATTCAGATCCCCGACTAATATGAAACCGGCAAGATAATTAGGGTGGCCATGCATGAGGGACATGGGTCCTATTTCCCACGAAAGCCAAAAACATAGATGATATGTCAAATCTTGTAAAAATTCAAAATCATTTGCAGAACGAATAACTGAAAAAATAAACGACAAAGCAGATATCAAACAAAAAAAAAAAAGTCATTCGAGAAATTATAGTGGACTCACCGCCGATTATCAGTACTACAACCTTTTTCTAAAAAAAAAAAAAAAAAAGTAGAGGTTAGAAATTGGTTGAGCTACGTACACCACACAAATAGGACTTGATATATGATACGAATCTATCTTCTAATCTAATTTGTGGCCTATAATTAATTAATTGAAAGGGT
Organism: Durio zibethinus; assembly: GCF_047325235.1. NCBI lineage: Eukaryota > Viridiplantae > Streptophyta > Magnoliopsida > Malvales > Malvaceae > Durio > Durio zibethinus. Next base: position 1,954,533 of record NC_143187.1, on the reverse strand, counting down.
TTCTACCATATTTTTCTTGCTTTGAAATATATTAGATTGTTGCAATTATTATGGTTTCATGCATTTTATAGATTTATGATTCACAAAATTTAATTCTTAACATGTTTATATCTAAAGTTTTAAATACTAAGATTTAATGTTTGATAATTAAAAGGAAAAAGGAAATTCAATTTGTATTAAATGCAACTATGAAACAGAAATACAAATATCAATGATTTAGACTACGTATCCTTCCTATCTTATCTTGCAATTAGTTGGTTGGCCCATCTCCCACATAATTGACTTGGGAGGAATCGTCCAATCCTCCCTAATTGCTGGATTGAATTGATTTCCACCAAGAATTTAATGCCTCGTCCTTTTGAGATTTTTTTTATAAAAAAGGTAAAAAACTATATATGTTCAAATTTAAATTTATTTTTTATGATAATTATATAAATAAATTGAATTAAGTTTTGATTTTATAAATAATTATTTAAAAAATCATTTTCGTTATTTTTATTTTTTTAAATTATTGAATAATGAATATATTTTTTGCTTCAAAATTAAGATTTTAGTCAATTGATGATGCTATAATTATGATTGCCAAAATTTTACTCTATTAGTTTATACATCAAACATCTGTCTGTTCAACTTTTATGTTTATCAACAATCCAACTTTATTTTGGGTCTTTGAGAATTGCACAGACAGTAAGAAATTCTGATCAAATTCCTATTAAATTCTCGATTTTGAACACGTAATCTTTAATAATTTAATTAATTTACATATCATCTGAGTTAATATTTAATTAACACAAAAAACTTACTTTAATTTTTATCAATTAACTTCAAATTTTTATCTTAATTTAACACGCTTCCAGCAGTTATACCCATATTCCATAATCAAATGCAGAAAATTCATCACTATTTTTTTACAGCCAACGAAAAAAAAAAAAAAAAGTCACAAAAGTTTATGTAAAACGCCGTACGTAAAGTTCTTCCCATGCACGTTGTAAAATATATAAGACGTGTGCAAAACATGTGCAAGTGAAAGGCTAGTTTCCATGATCTAATCGATTTTACGGCGTAAGAAGTCACTGTAGCTAAGGCTGCAACCGGCCTTCCTTAAAATCTTAATTGGTTTAAAGGTTTTTTTTTTTTCTTTTTAATCAACGATCTATAGGATAAAACACTAAATTCAAATTTAAGATATTGAAATTATAGGCAACTACAGGCACAGAATCAAACAATCCAACCCCGAATTGCACACTGATGTGTGGTGCTCATGCTGATCATTCATACTGCCCACACAGGCAAATTCTCTATGTGACTATATATATGGTCTGTGGTCCAAAGGGAACATTTGGGAGTTGTCAAAAAGAATGGGCAAGAAAGGAGACAGCCACACACTCAATCGCATAATTTTTCTTCTCATGATAGGGGCTTTTTGTGAAGATATATATATATATATTAATTTAAATGTAAATTTAATTTATAGCCGGGGGAACCACAAAAACGATGTACATGTGTGACAATATTGGTTCCAATATGGCAATATGAACAAACTAATCTAGGTTACATTATTGTATCGTTTCACGGTAATTTTAAACTCTGCTAATCTTATATATGCACACTCGCTACTGGGTAGAAATTTTTTATACTAATATTAAAGATTAAGTGTTTGATAAATTGATGTCATGAGATCAGACACCAATTCAGTCGACGAAATTATTTAAAAAGGGAAAAAAAGTTAGTTTTAAAACATATAGATTCATTTCTCACTCTATTTTAAAGGAAAAGTAAATTACTATTATAATTTTATTAGTAATATATATTTTTTATTTTTTATTTTTTGGTTCAACAAAGTTTAAGTGATGTGAGAGTATTATATTTTAAGATTAAAGCATGTCGTAAGTTTTCGTAAAAATTTATATTACATTTACAAATCGTTTACTAGAATTATCAGCAATAAAAATCGATTTTAAACCTATTATAAGAGAAAATTTTTATCATATTTTTTATTTTATAATTTATCTTTTTCGTTAAATTCCTTAATTGTGTTTGTATTCGTTGACAATATGTAACATCAACCTTAGTAAAAAATTTTAAAATATTATAAATAGATAAAAATTATAATTCATTATCTCATAATTTTTAAATATTTTTTATTAATTAGTAAGTGTTAATTTTGATAATGTATCATTGCAATTGAGAATCCTCTTCTTTAAGGGGAGCAAATTTGGCATTTCTTGCTAATGGAATCGATTTCTTAGCTGAAATTCATATAACTAAAAAAAAGAGATAAATAAAAATCTAACACATTATTATATATATGTTCCTGGCAAGACATCACCTGATATGTATTTTATCATTTCAGTATATAAAATAAATGGTGAAAAATTATATAATTATTTTATGAAGTAATTTTTAATGTACCAAATAAAACAAATTCTATGCATTTATTTTTTGGTAGGAAATGCTATGTATTTTATCTTTTGAAAACAACTTCTAGCTAGTACTCTAATTTCTTTTGAGCAAATTACTTTTTGGTTCCCATTTAATATTAAACCCTTAACTACTGTCATGTGGGATTTGGGCTTCGGAATTGGACTCAAAAGCCACCCAGTCCAAAGGCCTATGAATTGTTGTCGATTTTTTTTATTAGTAATGTAAGGTAGTGCAATCTTGCTGCCAACAGGAATCGGCCATTATGGTTACGACCTTGTGTGATAACCTAAAGGTCGATGGTTCAAGGCTGTAGGCATCGCTGCTGTTGCCAATGATAATGATAATAATGATGATGATCACAATTAAAAAGAGGTATTCTAAAATACCTTTTTTTCTCATGAATTTAGTAATGAATTCCTTCTATAAAAGTTTAAAAGTGTACGGCTTTCTTTGATTTATGAAAATATTTTTGAAAGGAACTATCAAATTTGATTATTGGTATTTAAGATTTTTTAGATGTGCTATATTAGAGAACAGTTTTTCGATAGTAATACCTTTTTGGTGTTTAAAAGTACATTTGATTTTCCATTATAGTTTACATTTTTAGTGCATTTTCTGAATGGTATAAAAAATTTCTAGATACATTTCAAACAAAGTCAAGTTTCCCAGCCATTCAAACTAATTTAAAGATGAAAATTATAGGAGTACTTCATTATAGTACAAAGTATGGTTTCATACTTTCATGTATATAGGAAATAGAAAAAAGATCATGAATACAATGTTTAACGTGTTGAAAAAAGTGAAGAAAATAAGACGAATTTGGCACTAAAATTGAGGCTCAAATCCGACAGACAGGTTAGACATGTGTTAAGACTTTTGTTGCTGAAGAACCCGGGGCTTAACTCATGAAAAAGACTTCATTTGTCAAGCTAGGATTAGGAGAATGTTTTCCAAGAATTCATGAAAAAGCCCATTTGAGAGACTATATTTAGGTGAAGTTTTGTTTGCACTGGGCCATGGTCACAGGCTCATCCCCAATGAACTGTGTGTTTGGGACAATACTTGATCCTTAGCATCTTAATAACACCATATTGTATGTATATTCTTCACATTTATGCTGTGCGCCAATGGCTAATCGAACTGATTTGCAGGACTTGTGCAAGCTGTCAAGCACCAAACTCTGGTCACTGGTTAGATTTTCATTTTCACCTGCCCGAAAAGAAAGCATGTGGATTATATAGCTATGAGAGAAATGGAGAAAAGTCATCCCAAGCAAGGAAATTCATAGCTGCCATGCCAAGTTAAGTGAAATTCAAACCACAATGTTCTGTTTTTCTTTTCTTCTATAGGATATTTGACGTATCTGGAAGTCGATTTATTTTATTTTCAACCAATTGCCAATCCTTGCTTCATACACCACAATTATCTTCTTAGTAAAGTTACGTTTCAACCACTTCCTAAAAGGTCAAAGAAGCAAAACTGTAGACCACACTCTTCCACAAAATTTCTTATAATTTCATTTAAGCTGATAAAGAAACGGGTTACATGATAGATTAAAAGTCAAAACAATTATGATACCAGAAGTCTAAGACAAGCACAAAAAAAAAAAAAAAAAGAACGGTAATAATAGTTTGTAATTTGATGCATCTATTACCTAGGTTTTTTTCTGCCTCTCATTGTCATATAACTCTATACAGACAGGGTGAGAAAACGTTTTGGGTCTTTTCATTCTAAAAGAGAGTCCGAGTTAAGCGGGAGATTCTTCAGTTTTGAGCAGCTGAATACCAGAGAAATGAGAGAAGAGAAAAGGGATAATACCTTGTGATTTGGACTATTTGATGCTTTTGCAATCTCCGTCATTTCATCATTTTGTTTGCTGGACCTACAGTTGAAAATTTCATGTTAAAATAAAAGAAATCTCATCCAAAACACATGTCCCCATACAAAAAAATGATATAACATGGTAGGGAATAGAAATAGATGTTGATAAATCATATGAAAATGAAACAATGTGTTAGAGATAACAGTTTAAACAAATGAAACAAACTGCCACAAAATGTAATTGAAAGTCTTACAGTACTTTTCAAAATATCACACCTTTAATCATGTCTTCAGCTTCATTTCACCATCACTGAGGTTCAAAGAAAGGCAAATATGCATTTTGAGTGGCTTTATCCTTCCATTCTAGTCTTTCCCACCACTCCTTTTCTCCTTGAATGCAGATTTGATTTCCCTTAGCACTTTCGGCGTTGACCGGGAGCTCCCCCAGCTTCGGGCATTCTCTTACAACAATTTCTGTCAAACATGGGAAGGGTAAGGCATCCCAATATATACTCTTAAGCTGTGGTAGAAACTGTAAACCGAGGTTTTGGAGCTTAGAAAATGGGTTTGGTTTCAGATTTATAACCACATTTGCGACTTCACTCAGCTTTTCCTCACTCATTATTTCTTCCATTTTAGCGCAATTAACAACCCAAAGAATCCTTAGATTTGGAACAAGAATAATCCATGTCATGTCCCTTAGGTTGCCGCACTCAAATATTGTCACCTCTCGGAGTGTGGGAAACAGTGAGGTTTGTATCATTCTTCCTTCCCCTAATTCGCTCACCATCTTCATCTCTTCCATGCTTCCACATTCACTGACATCGAGCCTCTCCAGGCGCTCCATATTTGCTAAAGACAAAACATTCAACAGCTTTGTCTCTTTAAAAACACAAAGAGATAGTTCTTGAGTGCAGCATTCTAAGTTGCGGAAGCTCAAAAATCTTTCCAAAGCGAAAGCGCTTCTTATGTGAATACTCAGCATATTCAAATATTGCAGGCACCCCAATTCTTGTACTAGACCTTCATTGCCATCATTCAGGAGATTGTCTTCATCTGTTTCATTTGGATTATGAAAACCATTACTCGGCCTTTTCAAATGTTGTAAGCACTCCAATTCCACTATTGCGTCGTCATTATCACTGTTGAAGTGAATGTCTTGATCCATTTCATTTGCATGATCAACAGGAGCACCAGTACCAGATCGAAACATTCTGAATATTTGCAGTTTTGAAAAGCTAGATATCAGTTTTCGTGGAATTCTTCTAAGCACGTCCGTGTACCTCAAGTCCAAGTATTTCAGTTTTGCCAGACACTTCATCTTAATGGGCAACTCTGTTATACCTGTCCGTGATAGATTAAGACATTCCAGTGAAACCAATTCTGAAATTCCCTCAGGCAATTCACTTAGACCCCTGTTACCTGCCAAGTTCAAAACTCTAAGATTAGGCATGAATTTGAAGAAGCCATCGCTGATCACCTCCAACTCATTATAGTTGAGTAATAACGTTTGAAGATTAGGGCATGTAGGTGTTTCTGTGAGATATTTAATTTTATTTCCGATCAATGATATTCTTCTAACATTTTCCCATTTCCCAGCATCTGGTGTATCAGTTAATTGGAGCCCTGCTTGAACAAAGAAACTCTTTTCAGCTGCTTCAGATTCACATGCTATCCACAAAGTCATGTCACGAATCACATCATGCATCTTAAGATAGTATTCACCCTCTTCTTCTAACAGGCAAGCATTAACAAGAGAATCAATGATACTGTATCCTTGCAATCGAGCTCTACTTACATTGTCAAATTCATCCAAAAGCCCCTCACAGAACCAATACTCAATTAGCTCAGATTTCAAAATAAGAACATCTTCAGGATACAAACAGCAGTATAAGAGGCAAGTTCTCATTGTGTCACAATGCAAGCTATCAAAACTGAATTTTAAAAGAGGATACACCTCTTGCTCCATTCTTGCCAACTTATGGGCAGATTTCTTCAACACCTCAACTGCGTATTCCCATGCTTGGGGTGTCTTCTTGCTAGCCATGGCTCGGCCAATTGTAATTAGTGCCAGAGGCAGTCCACCGCACTTCTCAGCCAACTTTTTAGCCAACTCTGGAATATCCGGATTGCTGTTGAGGGTTTCTTCTCCAACTTTCTCTCGAAACAGTTTCCAAGCTTCATTTGCTCTCAAACAATCCACTTTGATTTTTTGAGCTTGCATTTCATTACATATCTCTAAAAAACGAGTAGTAAAAACTACTTTAGAACCATTATCTTGGCTAGGCAAAGGGATCCCTATTTTGGTTAAATGCACCCGCTCCCACACATCATCCAACAACACAACAAATTTTTTCTTGTTCAAAATTCTGAAGATATCTACAGCTCTCTCATCAGAACTTTTATTCGCCATCAACTCATTTAAAAGGCCTATCCTTTTCCCAATCTTTTCTTGAACATTTTCAACCGTATGATCTTTAGACACCACTACCCAGATTACAAGATCAAAATCGAATCCTGCAGTACTCAACTTGTTGTTAATCTGGGTCAGGAGTGTCGTCTTCCCAACTCCTCCCAGTCCATACAGACCAATCATTCCCACTGATTTGTCTTGGAGTAAGGTCCAAACCTTAGTCAATGTTGATTCCAAGCCCACTGTGGGTTCAGCCGGTCTTACAAGTACTGGAGTCGTGGGTTCGTTCTCAGCTACCTTATCAAAAACTCCTTTCTTCTTTAGCTCAACAATTTCTTTAAGTTTTGTAGCCACTCGTCGACCAAACTTGTAGCTAGACCTGCAATTCTTGGAAAAGTAGCCTGCCATACATAATTTCCCAGTTTCTTTGGAGCCATCCTTTATCAATTCCTCAGCTTCCATTACCACAGTTTCCACTCTTGAAAGCCACATTTGAACTTGGCTAAGCCGCTTGATCATTTGTTGTTGTTCAGCACATTCGACCCTCCGATGCACGTCATCCCTGAGCGCTTTCAGTTCCCCCAATGCAACACTTAGAGCTCTAAGATTTTTTTCAAGCTTACAAGTGTAATTTGCACGTTCTGTAATACAATTCCAACAACGAGAGACTGTGTCCTCTGTTGAGATTGTGATTGAGCACAAATTACCCATTTTTTGATAGAATTAATCTTAATTTTGATTGATAAACAAATTAAAAAGAATCACTGAGATTTTGGCTTTGAGAAGAATCGTTGCTCTTGTGGTCAAGAGGAAGATGTTAGTTTGACCAAAGTGAGTCAACGCCTTTTGCACTACCAACAAATTCTGGCTACACATGTTTCGAAGGGATCCTATAATGTTGAGACTGGAGAAATATTGTTAATTTATTATTATATAATTTCTCTTTGATGAACTTCTGAGAGTACGTATATCTTCCTACTAAATTTTATTGTTTTCTAATTTTTGAAAATATTTTAAAAAGTTATTTTAATATATATATTTTGATTTTTGACGTGTTCCTGCACACCACCGTCCACCCATGGTTATGCGTGTGAACTGGGCACAATTATGGATCCCACAAAGACTAGAGACTCCTACTTTTTTCCTTTTCCGCTCTTTCGGGTTTTGGCCCACCTTGTGGTTGTCATTTTTGTTCATACATATTAATAATATTTTGATAATATTTTAAATTGATTTCCATGTTAATGATATATTTGTAATATTTTAGATTAATTTTAATGATAATATTTTAATAATATTTTAAATTAATTTGATATTAATTTAAAAATATTAACTATTGATTTATTTTATTATTAAAATTAATTTAATCATTATTTTTATTTATTATATTTTTTATTTTATAATATTTTATCTTTGTATAAATAGGTTCTGAACCTCATTGTAAAACATAAATTATTATAATAAAAGTTTTCATCATTTTCTTCTTTATTATGGTATCAAAATAATTTCATTTTTTTATTTTAAAAGTGAATCACCTTGAAATAATTAATATTTGTTTATACTCATCCTTAGTTAATTTTTGTTTCTAATTTCATTTTTACTTTCACACTTCAATTTTTTTGGTTTCTCTTTCTATCTTCAATATTCATATTTTATATCAACACTCATAATTTCTCACGTATCCATTTCATTTTTTTTCAATAAAAAGCTTAATGACAAGTATTCAATGAGAAAATGTACAACTAATTTTAATTATCTTTGATAGAAATAACTATAATTGATGGGCTACGACTATCATAGTTATCTAAAAGGGATGAAATTATGACTTGTTACTAAAGAATGCAAAGTACCATAAAGGAAAGAAAAAAAATCCATTGATAAATTTGTAAATTGATTAGAGGAATGGGAAAGTAAAAATCATCGAATTCTTATATGGTTCACTAACACTACTTTTTCTTCTATTAATATATAGTTTGGATGATTTGAACTTGCTAAATATGTTTGAGGTTTTCTTGCGACTTGATACAATGTTACTACCTTTGCTTCTCAATATCATATTTTAACCACTTTATCTCACCTTTGTTAAGAACCAAGTCAGTTGATAGATGATTTTCATTCTAAAATGTAACATTTATAAGATATGCTTGAGAATTCTAAGCCAAAATTCAAGGACGAAAGTGATGCTAGTAATTTATTATTTATCAAAATCAAATTCATCTTATTCAATTTCTAATAGCATTTTGAGATTAATTTGAGAATACTACGTCTTCACTTTTGTGCCGATATCTTTTATCAACTATGCATAATACCCTTATGGAATTGATATCTAAGGAAACTCGATTAAGTATGAGTCAAACTCATAGTACTACTACTATTGTTGTTGCTACTCTTTAGAAAAATACTAGCTTTACTTTTCACAAGTCTTGTTCACAATGTGGGGGGACTAATCATCCCATTCATAAATGTAGAGTTAAATATCACCATAACATTAGTTTAATTCATGATCTACACATTGACAAGATTATTGTAGCAATAACTACTGAACCAAATATTTTTAAGTTTTCTTCTGAAACCATTACAATCTTTACCATTGATTTTCAAATTTCATTCAATAAAGTATTATCTCAATCTCATATTTTTGCCATGCATGCTGCCACATCAATTAATGTTTGGTTCTTTAATATTGCCTGTAAAAATCATATGACTACTGATCCTTTTTTATTTAAAAGCAAATGACCTGAATCTAATGGTCCAATCATTAAAACAACAAATGGATCTGTCTTAAAAGCTAGCCATAATGTTAATATTGAAACCTCAAAACTATGTATATCTAACATTTATCTTGTTTTTAATAGTGCCTTAAATTTACTTTTTACAGGCCAACTTTGTGACCTTAGTTTTGATTTACATTTTTCATAGCAATATGATTGTATTGTGTAAGATCCTTAAACATGTCAAAAAATGGGATAGGACGTAAGATTAGAATATTGTTTGAGCTTAAGACTTTGAAATTTTCTTAACATTTGATTACTGGTGCTATATTTAGAAAAATCAACTCTTCAATTTTTTTAGATTATGACATTCTACATTAGGGCATGCATCTATTTCTAGAATGAAGTCATTTGTTTTCATTGATTTCTTAGATAATATTTCTCATAATATTTTCGATTGTTTATCTTATCAACTTAGAAAGCAAAGTGCTTTACCATTTAATAAAAATGATTCTATCTCATCTGCCCCTTTTGATTTAATCTATTTTGATAGTTGGGGTCTAGTTCCTATACCAACCTTAGGAGGTTCACTTTACTTTGTTATATTTATTGACGATTTCTCTCATTATACTTAGATATATTTATTTAAACAAAGAATTGAACTTTTATCAATTTAAATTCAATAACATGATACAAACTCAATTTTCTAGAAAAATAAAAATCTTTAGGTCTAACAATGTTACTGAATATATAAAAATTGAGTTTGTAACTTGTTAAAGGATGGTGAAACTTTTCCCTGTAAGTCTTGCCCATATACTTCACAACAAAATGATCGAGATGAAAGAAATAATCATTATATATTTGACATAGTTCATGCCATTCTCATTTCTTCTTCTTTTCCTGAATATTTTTTAGGTAAAACTATTCTTATTGTTGTTTACACTATTAATCGTGCTCTCACAATAGTATTAGGCATATGGTTTCAGTATGAGTGTCATATAATGAGGTACTTGATTACTATTTTCTCAAAGTTTTTAGATGTGCTTGTTTTGTTTTACTTTTTACTCATGAAATGACTAAACTTAAACCTAGAGCTAGATTGTGTTGTTTTTTAAGTTATGGTACAAAATATAAGATTACAGGTGTTATGATCTAATACCTAAATGTCTTCGTATCTCAAGACATATAGTTTTTTAAGAACATTAATAGTACATTTGTGTTCTTATTATATTCAATATGCTCTTCTCCATGTATTTTTATATATTCATTTTTTTATTTTTCTTTAAATGATGAGATTATTATAGGTACTTTTGACTCAAACAATGATCTATCTTCTTTTAATCCTACTATGTTTGATTTGACTGAGGCTCTTGTTGATACAGTTGTTCCCTTACCATATATACTGCCCCCATTTCATTGTTCTACTCGGGTAAGAAAACCTAACAATCAGCTTCATGATTTTCACTGTTATTATGCTTTAGCCACGTTACATGAACCTCATAATTTTTGTGAAGTTATCTTTAATCTTATGTGATAATGTCGTAACAGTTTTGAAATTGTCAGACGTAAATGAGTTTTAAAATCAAAATAAATGAGGAGAGTTACCACCAATCTTTGTTAGAGTGTGATTGACCACCAAAAAATTTATCTTTTTAAGAAAACTATAAAAACGGGTTTAAAATTTGTCAAAAAGATAAATTTTGATCTACGAAAAATCAGGTTGGATCCTAAAGTCGGTTACGTGTGGGAAAAGATTAGCACCCCCACAACGCCCATAAATTGGTATCATTTAATTACACACTATTTTTGGTGTTGGATAAAAATGATTTTAATTTAAAATTTAACATTAATTCCCTTCATTTGGAAAAATAAAATTTTGCTAAATTTTTTATTTAGAAATATTGAAAAAATCTTTAAGTTAAAGAATTATCTTAAAATTCTTTAACATCTAGGTTGAATTTAAAATAACTCTTTTCGCTTAAGATTTAACACAATAATTCTCAAAATGAAATAACAATCTTTATAAAAAATAATTATTAGTGACTCTCCAACATCTAGGTAAAGTACCAAGAATTATTTCTTTCTGAATGTTTATTTTATTTTATTTTATAATATCACAAAATTTTTTTTTAAAAAGTATTATTCTTTTCTATTATAAAATATTTTATCATCAAATAGTGAACAAAAATTAAAGACAGAATAATGCAAATAATTACCAATGATAACATGCAAACGTATGTATGCCGATGAATATTATGTAGGATGAGATGTAATTTTAAAGTTAGATTTTTAAGTATAATGAGATCACCCTGACTCTCCAACATCTAGGCAGAGCTTAGGTATGACTGTTTATATTTAAGATCTCAATTTACTATTGTACTTTCTATTTATTAATCTTATTATTAATGTGAATTAAAAAATCGTGCGAAAAGACTTAACGAAGTAAAGTTTTCTAAATACCCCATCATCTAGGCGATATTCGGGAATAAATTACTTCAAATGAGATTTTCACACGTGTCCTTAAGATTTTTAGGATATTTTGAGTAAGGGCTTGAGTAGAAGTTTTAAAGATTAAGGTTTCAAGATTTTGAGGATTCATATTTTAAGAGTTTGGATTTAAGTTTTGAGGGTTTTAAGGTTTGGTTTTAAGGTATGGAAGGTTTAGGATTTCGGATTTTAGGGGTTTTAGTTGAAAATTAAAAATTAGTGTTTAAGGTTTTGTTTTTAAGAAAATACGAACATTTCTAAAAATCTCCAACATTTAGGCGAATTTTCGAAGCAAGTTCGATTTTAATGATTTTTGAAAATTAATTAAAAATTTTGTATATATATTTTTTGAAAATTTATTAGTAATAATTTTTCAATATTTAGGCGAAATTATTTCTTTTAAAAAATATTTTTTATTCCCTCCAACATCTAGGAAAGAAAAATAATAATAATAATTTTTTGAGCATTTTTAATATATATTTTTAATTATTACTTGTTTTTAATTTTATTATTATTAAAATAATTAAATATTTATTCTAATAAATTTAAGAATTTATCATGCATCAATATAAAAAAAATACTTAAAATAAAAAAAATAATATATAAAAATTTAAAAAATTTAAAAAAAATTTTTTTTTACCTGAACCGGACCGATCAACGGTCTGATTAACGCTTATCTAGATCGAGCTGATCAGTTTGACGATTCAATCAGTGGTTCAGGCAGTCCAGTGGTTCAGATCGATTTGACTGGTTCAAGGTTGGCTGAAGCGGGTTGGTGGGTCAGTTTGCACGGATCTCGGGTAGGATCCGAGTCACGCGTTGATCCTCCTTGGGTAAAACAGTGTCGTTTTGGGTCTTTCCCTAAATGACGTCGTTTTGGGTCTTTCCCTAAACGACGTCGTTTTGGTTTTGCTTTCCTATATATAACTAAAGATTTTTTTTTTGGTTCATTTTTTTCTGTTTCAAAAAAAAAATGAAGAAAGAGAGCTTTAGGGCTCTAGCCGTCCGGTGGCCGAACCACCGCGTCGGCAGTCGTCTGGGTCACCGTCGGTGGTCGCTGCAGGTAATTTTCGATCACCAAAAAATACAAAATTATTCTAGCAGCTCTCTTCAATGCCATCTTTCCAGATCTAGCATTCTTTTCGCTAGAAACAAAAGATCGAAGCTTGAAATTTTTTGCTTTTTTTTTTAGACTAAAATTGATCTATTTTCTTTGTTTTTGTAGAGAGCTCGACGTTGAGCTTTTTCACTATGGGAAGGACTGTTTGTCTTTTTTTTGTTTCTGTTTTTATGTGTCTGTTTGAGTATGGGTTTGGTGAGGGTTGAGGCTCGGATTGGGGTGCTAGTATGGGGATTGAGCTTGTTGAAAGGGGGGTTAGGCAATGATGAAGGGTAAGCTCTTTGTGTGTCCGAGAGAGAGGTTTTAAGGGAAAAAATCTATGAGGCTTTTGAAAAGCTTGAAAAGAGAGCAGATGATGATTATAGGGGTGGCTATAGGGAGTGGTAGGAGGTGGGTTGTAGGGTGGTGAGTAGGTAGTGGAGGTGGGCTGTAAGTGGCTGGTCAGAGGTAGCAGCAGTGCCGTACACCGGCCACCCTACTTTTTATTTTTTTTCCTATTTTCTCCTTTTTTTTAATAATTAATAATTATTTTTTTTAAAATATATATTTATTAGTATTATTATTATTATTAATTTTAATAGTAGACTCGAACAAAATCGATGTCTACAGCGGTTTCTCTTTGCACATTATTGAAAATTAGAAATAGGGCAAAGAAAAAGACAATGATTTTGTCCGGAAGCAAATTGTGAATTTTTTTTTAAAAAATACAAAACGATTAGGATGACACCGTAAATCAAAAAATAAAAAATCGAGATAACATCGTGAATCAAATTTATGCCCGGAGGTCTTTAAAACCATATCTGGAGGTCTTAAGAATCATGCTCAAAAGTCTTACAAAATCGACTAGGATAACATCGCAAGTTAAAAATAATGAATCGATCGAGACAACACCATGAATCGAATTTATGCCCGGAGGTCTTATAAATTATGCTCGGAGGTCTTACAGAATCGACCGGGATAATATCGCAAGTTGAAAAATAAAGAATCAATTGAGATAATACCGTGAATTGAATTTATGCTCGGAGGTCTTAGAAATCATGCCCAAAGGTCTTACAGAATCAATTGAGACAACACCGTAAGTTAAAAAATCAAGAATCGATCGGGATAACACCGTGAATCAAATTTATGCCCGGAGGTCTTAGAAATAATGTCTTGAGGTCTTACAGAATCGATTGGGATAAATCGCAAGTCAAAAGATAAGGAATCATTGTGATAATATCGCGAATCAAAATTATGCTCGGAGGTCTTAAAAATCATGCTTAGAAGTCTTACAAAATCGACTGGGATAACACCGTAAGTTGAAAGATAAAGAATCGATCGGGATAATACCACGAATCGAAATTTTACCTGGAGGTCTTACAGAATTGACTAGGATAACATTGCGAGTCGAAAGATAAGGAATCGATCGGGATAACATCGCGAATCAAAATTATGTTCAGAGGTCTTAGAAATCATGCCCGGAGATTTTACAGAATCGATTGGGATAACATCACGAGTCGAAAGATAAAAAATTGATCGGGATAACATCGCGAATCGAAATTATGCTCGGAGGTTTTACAGAATCGACTGGGATAACACCACTAGTTAAAAAATAAAAAATCGATCGAGATAACAGCACGAATCGAAATTATACCCGAAAGTCTTAGAAACCATGCCCAGAGATCTTACAGAATTGATTGGGATAACACCGCAAGTCGAAAGATAAAGAATCCATCAGGGTAACACTGCGAATCAAAATTATGCCCGGAGGTCTTAGAAATCACATATTTGAATGCTCTTCTAATCCGAGATTTGTGAATTTTGAAATTTTAAAAAATTTTTGCTCGAAAATCTTGAAAGTTATGCCCGAAGGCTTTAGAGATTACGCCTGGAGGTCTTACAAATCTCAAAATCTTTGAACACTTCTCGTAATTAAAGGTAATAAAACTTTTTAAAAATTTTGAGAATCTTTTGCCCGGAGGTCTTGAAAGTTGTGCTTGAAAGTATTAGAGATTATACCTGAAGGTCTTACAAATCTCAAAATCTTTGAATGTTCCTCATAATCAGAGGTAATGAAACTTTAAAAATTTAAAAATCTTTTACCCAAAAATCTTGAAAGTTGTGCCCGAAAGCTTTAGAGATTATGCTCGAAGGTTTTGAAAGTTATGCCCGGAGGTCTTACAAATCTCAAAATCTTTGAATGCTTCTCATAATCAGAGGCAATAAAACTTTAAAAATTTGAAAATATTTTAAAACATGACTTTCGCCTGATTAGAGATTTTTGAGACTCTAAAGTTTTTTTTTTAGGAAGGTTCTCTCTAAACAGAGGCTTTGAAATCTTGATTGAAATTGGTTCCTCTTAAACAGAGGCTTTGAAATCTTGATTAAGAACGGTTCCTCTTAAACATAGACTTTAAAACTTTAAAAACATGCCTTTTTTTTTTCTTTTTTTTTGTTTTTAATACTTACAAAGTTGATAAATGCAAACATAATACAAATGTCTATTCTCATCAAATGATGCTAATGAAAATGTCGATGCAAATGTCAATGCCAACGTAAGAATGCAAATGGTTGATACATTTGACTTTTTCACAATGCAAATGATAATGTCTTTTTCATGTAAATGCCCTATACAAATACATTTTTTTAGGATGCAGATGCCATGATGCAAATGTAAATTCTTCTTATGGTGTGAATGCAAATGTCTTATACAAATGTCAATGCAAGTGATGCAAATACAAATGTCTTTCTTGTAAAAAGATAATTTTTTGTAAAACACTTTTTTTTATTGAAAACGTGATACTTTAATGTAAGTCAAAACTAGCCATTACTTTTTAAACAAGATTTGGGAAGAGGACATGGCTGATTTTTTTTTTTTGTTAAAATGAAAGGTCTTTAGTGGGTATTAATTAGTCTTTCAAAAGGCTTTGCATCGAGATTTTTTTTTTATTTTAGATAGAACCTTGAAACTCTTAAATTTATTTTGAGGCCTTAAAAATAACTTTAGCTCTAAACTACTCTTTTAGGGTTTTCACTTTAAAGCTATATTTTCTATCAATGAAGAATTCAACAAGTATATACAAATTCAAGGATATTGCTTTTCAATCCAAGTGTCAACATTTGATCAAAATAGACTTTTCAAGGTATATAATGTAGGCCAACGTTAGGGGTTTTGAAAGAATGGATAAAAAGGCTCAAAATATGTTGTTCAGGGTAATTAGGCCAAGGATCCTGATGAGCATTCTCTTACTTTCTTTTTTTGCCCTTTTTTTTTAAACATTTGGCTTTAATTTCAACAACTTTATTCACCCTTTTTTTTTCCTGAATTCTCATTTTCAAGGTACATATTTTCTCTTCTTTTTCTCTTACTTTTTTTTTATTCTAACTGAAGCTTCAGGTTCTTGTCTCTAAGGTTTCTTTTCCTTAAAAATGCTTAACTTTATCTTTGACTGTTCACTTTCTTGAATCTTGAAAATCCAATTGAAGCCTTGTTCACTTGTTTGCCTTAAACTTTCACCTCCAAAAGGCATGTTAGATGATTTCAATTATCGAATATTTTTTTTGAAGTTGATCTTGAATATATCCTAATTTTACCCCCCAATGTAGAAAATGATATTGGGCTATGGTTTATTTTAGAAAAGATTTAGTAGGCTCAAATGGGTAGCAAATGGATAATTTTTCTGTATAAGAAGGATAGAGAAAGACGGTCATTCATCATTTCAAACACGATCACTTGGCTAAAAAAGTAAATCATTGAATATATCCTTTTTATTTTTTTCTCCCTTTTTTTTTTTTACTTTTTTTGTTATTTTTTTATGCCCCATCCTTTTTTACTCAAGGTTCTAATGACGATCAAGTTGTATAGGATTGATCGCATAGTTCAAAAAGGCTCTTTAGGCTCTAAAATATTTTTGGTATTTTCGTAGTGAAAGGAAGAGAAAAAGTATAAAAGTATGAAATAAATTATCTTAGGCAGAAAGGGATTCTTTTTTCTTTTTCTCAATGTGCCTTAAGACATGAAACAAAGGTTATTTAAGAAAAAGGCTCAAGCATTTTTGTATTTATGGTCATAGCAAAATTTTGACACACATTGAATTATCAATTGAAAATTTGGAAGAGTATTCAATTTTTGAAATTCAAAACAAACTTTTAAAATTAATCTCTTTTGTTATTTGCCCAAGAAAAGATTATCGACCCTTTAAGGTCTGAACTCAAACTCACATTTCCTGAAAGGTTATGGTTGATGAGTCTAATGATTTAAGTGATGAAAGTATTTAAAAAGGTATGGAAGTATTTGATAAGCTTTTTCCTAATAGTAATCACCATTTCCCTTAAGAATCCTTCAGTCTTTATTGCAAAATAAAACTTCTTTTTCTTTTTTTTTTGTTTTGTTTTTTTTTTTTGAAATCTTGAAAGTTACTTATATGAGACTTTTTATTCAAACAAATGTATAAAGAGAAAATTTTATGAAAAAGATCCAAAACATTTAATTCTTCCAAAATAAGTTAGATAACTCCTAAAGACACAATGCACATGTCATATATACATAGTAAAAAAAAATAAAAAAAATCATCATATCCTGATTTTCAAAACTCGAAACCTCCATTTTCATCTCAACTTCTCACATTTGACAATTGAATGGAGTCAACAACTTTCATTGTTCTATTACCTCCGGAGTCAGAATATCATTCTTGATAAGATCTTCAACCTTTTCTTTCAATTACCTGTATTTTTCAGTTGAGTAGTCAATTGCCCCCATATGGTAATCACACTTGTCATTAGGATTATAACTCCTTACTGATGGATTTGGTGTTGTTTTCAGAGACACAGGAGTGAGATATCGACCTTTTATTAACAAAGGCAAAATGTGAGAAATAGGAATATGTAATTTCTCTTAATCATTCTTTGGTCTCTTTCGATTTTTTGTTGGTTGGGTGGTGGGTTCAAATGTAGGAACAAGATCATGAATGACCATTTGAGGATGGAAATTTATTGGAAAGCTCAAATGCTGGCTTGGTTGGCAAATATATGAGTTTTGAGAGATATGGCTTATGGCATGGTGATGAGGTTGATAAACAGGATAAAGATCGTACGGGATAAAGCTATTAGGTAGATGTCCCTCCATTGTGACTGCTTGTATCTTTTTTTATTATGTTTTAATGTATTTTTTTCTTCAATATCTGTCGTATCTTTTAACTTAATCCTATCACTCTTGATTGTATTTTCTATAATTTCATCAGAAATTATCATGTCCGAAAAGTTTTTAGAGATATTCCTAATCATTCTTTCATAATAGGGAGTGTTCAAAGAATTGACGAACAGAATAGTACTTTTTTTCTCTGACAAGGGTGGTTGTACTTGAGCTGCTATGTCTCTCAATCTATGTGCATATTCTTTGAATATTTCAGTTGATCTTTTCTTCATATTCTGCAAGGACAACCTATCTAGCACCATATCTTTAACATGCTTGTATTGTGCTAGGAAGACCCTAGCCAATTCATTTCAAGAGTAAATCTTACTTCGATCTAACTGAGCATACCATCTTGCTACAGGTTCAGTGAGACTATCTTGAAAGTAATGAATCGATAATTTATCATCATGAGTATAGTATGTCATCTTTCGATAGTACATGATAATGTGTTAAAGAAAATTTCATTCAATCGTACTTTTTAAAACCTGAGACTATGAATTTTGATGAAATAACAAGATCAGGTACTAGACTAAGTTTACTAATGCCAACATTCTCGTACATATCATGGATTTCAATTGCTTTCAATCTCCCTTCCAACAGATCATACTTATCTTTTATCACTATATCTTCTGATGAATCTGGCACCCTTTTTAATTTTTTCAATTCTTTATGATCATCCACATTAGGCACAGTATTGAAGTCATGAGGAGTATGCCCAGGATTGACATTTGTCTGAATTGATGGTAATTTAGAAAAATAACCAATATAAGGTTGATGAGTTGTTGGAGGTGCTTGTGACACATGAAGATCTTGAACATATGTGAACCCATATGGATATAATGATGTCTCGATAACTGTTTTCTCCCTTGTTCTTTGCGTCTCAACAACTCTTTTTCTTTTTGTCAATTCCACTATCATCTGTTTTAGTTTTGCTAGTTGTCTGTTCATGTTTTGTTGTATTCTCGTAATTGTTTCACTGATCTCTCATTGGGCTTTTTCTATTCTGTCCATTCGACTGACATTTTTATTTTCCATGATTTTGGTATTGACTCGAGTGCTATAAGTGTGCAGACTCAACTGACCTCGTTTCCTAGAATAGCTATCCTTGATCCTTTTATTAATTACCAGAAGTCAGAAATGCATGGCATGAATTCTATTATAAAAAAAATTACTTCGCAGGTTTGACGAAAGTATATTTACAATTATCATTCCATGTCCTTAACTGGCATGAAAAGCAATGAATTCAAGCAAATGATACATGATATACAAGTTAAATTTTATTATTAAAGAGAAGAAACTGAGGTTCCATCCTATATTCTGGCTGGGTTATCTAAAGACATTCATTTCTCTTCGAAAGTTTGATGAAAGTATATTTACAACCATCACTCTTTTTCACTAGCTCTAATTATTAAATGTGGATAGAAGCATCAATTCATAGAAAATCTAGGTTAAAAAAAGTTTTCATTCATTCTAAAAGTATCAAGTTTACACATTATAAATCATTCTAGGGCTAGAGCCAAAAAGTGCCAGACCTGTTCCCACTTTCCTTTGTCTCACCTAAAAAATAGTTGACTATGATTACTAGGGAGGACAACTCTTTGCTTAAAAAGCTTTTTATTCATCATCTTGGCCAACCTTACTATTACCTGCAGCACTGCCTACTATCTTGGCATGGATCAAAGAAGGGTTCTCATGAATAACTAGCTTCATCTTGGCATCAAAACTCAAATATTTGACTTTCATCAATCCCTATACCCTATGTTTCAAAACTGTGCAGTCTTTCAGAGAATGGCCCACAATATCAAAATGATATTCACATCGAGAATTTGGGTCATACCATTTGGGGAAAGGTGATTTACGAGGTTCAACAGGGATGGGGGCAATGAGGTAGTTCCCTATGAGCAACGGGTATAACTCTGTGTAGAACATGGGTATTAGATCAAAATAAACTTTTTCTTTGGTGTTACTAGAGTTTTTCTGTCTTATGATTGGTTTGCTTTGCTGAAAAGGTGCTGGTATAGTTGGTCTTGAGGTGAATTGAGAAACTCTAAGTTGAAGATTAGGTTGATAAAGTGGTGATTGGATAGCATGCTAAACAAGCGATTGTGAAATATGAGGTGGGGGACATGAATTCAAGTGTGACATTTTGAGGTTGCATGACACTTGGAAGCTTAATTCTAGATGCTTGGAAAGGAGGTTGGAAGTAGTCATAAGGAGGATTTAGAAACGGGTTAGGACTTGAGATAGTTGATGATGGTTGTTTGAAATCAGGTGACTCTTTATTAGAAATCAAGCTCTTGAGCTCAGTCATGTGCGTGGCTAGTTCACCCATTTCTCTCTTGAGTTCACCCAAACTTCAATTACTATTCAAATCATCCAATGCCTTAATATGCTCTAGAAGAGTGCTAGAACTAAAAGGAGTCGATTGATCTTGACTTGATGGAATCGAAAGTGACAACGATCCTTGAAGAGGAACAAACTCAACTCCATCACCACCTTTAACCATTTCTATCAATTGAGCCATTTGTCATTTCATCTCTTGAAGCTCAAGCCATAATTCCTCTTGATTCAACTCCAAAGCACTAATCCTTGCTTTCAATTGATCTCCCATTTTTACCATTCTAATTTCTACCAAGACAGACATTTTATTTCGGGACTTAGACAAAAAATTCTAAACTATTGCCCTTATTGAATGAATATCACAAAAATAAAGACATACAAAGTATATTTATGAATACATGAATATGAGAATGTCACGAAATGCATATATATTTATGACAATGGATTTTTATATGTACAAAGACCTAAATAAAAATTTTCGTCAACCATGAATGTGTATGCAAAAAATGCAATGTTATGTTGCAAGAATGTGGGATATGAAATGCAATGTATGTTCCATATGCTATTATTCATGAATCTATATGCATGAAATGTAATGACATATTTACGTGAATAATGAGATGTATTTCTATGACTAATGCAGCATACTTGTATGGAATGCATGAACCTATCAAGTGCTCATTATATTTTTATATGAAATGCAATGCTTGTGTTATGTCATCCTAATGAACTGACACTACCTTTAAACATGTAATGAGATGGAATGTGCACACACTTATTAAGACGTATATGGTAGGCACGTATCATTTATCAACAAGTGTATAACATTGGATGCATGCACTGTCCATTGATGTGGATGGGATGGAATGCTCATATTATCTTATCATGATGCGCGTGGGATGGGATACATGTATTATTTCATCATGATGCATGAAATACGAAAGATGAAATAAAATATGAAGAAAAAAAATTTGAAAATGAAAAACAAAAGAACTAGGACTTGAAAATTAATTTTATTCAGTCAATAAATAAAGAATTCTAAAAAAAAAAATCTTTAATTTTTTTGAAAAAATTTTTTTTCGTTTTTTTTGCTTGTTGGATTAATGCTAAAAATAATTCATTCTATTCTAAAATATTTTATGAAAAAGTAAATTTTGGATAACTACCAAAGCAATGAAATACATGTAAAAAAAAAATCTTCAAGAAAATGTTATTCTCTTATTTCTACAAAAAGGCAATGCTCTATCGAAGGTCGGTCCCCTAAGGTTCACTGTATGCTGAGTGAAGATTTGTTCATCTAAAGGTTGCCAAATTGTTTCTCACTTACATTCATACTGGACTAATAAGGAACCTCGATCCTTACCCATTACAGGATACAAACGAAAATGGTTAAATTTGAGTGGAAGTGTTTCGCTAGCAAATGTGGAGGTTATCACCTCATGAGAGCATAGCTACTTCACTTCCTCCAAAAGGGTAGAGCCCGAGTATAGAGCTCATGCATGTAAGCGAATATGTAAAGTGTGTGTAAAGCAATGTATTAATCCAATTAAATAAATCAAAATAACAACTAACATGCAATTTATTCTGTTTATTAACTTGTATATATATTTTTTGAAAAATTAAAACAAAGGGAATTAAACTAAATATTAAATAAAATCAATTAAATCCAACCATTGCTAATAGCGCATAATTGAAATTTTGGCCTGACTTTCAAATGTCCCCAGTGGAGTCCCTAAGCTGTCATAACGATTTTGAAACCACCAAACGTAAATGAGTTTTAAAATCAAAATAAATGAAGGAAGTCACCGCCAATCTTTGTTAGGGTGTGATTGGTCACCCAAAAGTTTATCTTTTTAATAAAACTATAAAAACATGTTTAAAGTTTATCAAAAAGATAAATTTTGATCTACGAAAAATCAGATTGGGTCTGAGAGTCGGTTACGTGTGGGGAAGAATTAGCACCCCCATAACGCCCATAAATTGGTACCATTTAATTACGTGTTATTTTTTGTGTTGGATAAAAATGGTTTTAATTAGAAATTTAACACTAATTCTCTTCATTTGGAAAAATAAAATTTTGCCAAAATTTTTATTTAGAAATATTGAGAAAATCTTTAAGTTAAAGAATTATCTTAAAATTCTCCAACATCTAGGCAGAATTTAAAATAACTCTTTTCGCTTAAGATTTAACACAATAATCCTCAAAATGAAATAACAATCTTTATAGAAAATAATTGTTAGTGACTCTCTAACATCTAGGTAGAGTACCAAGAATTATTTTTTTCGGAATGTTATTTTTATTTTATTTTATAATATCACAAATTTTTTTTTTTAAAGTATTATTCTTTTCTATTATAAAATATTTTATCATCAAATAGTGAACAAAAATTAAAGACAGAATAATGCAAATAATTACTAATGATAATATGCAAACATATGTATGCTGACGAATGTTATGTAGGATGAGATACAATTTTAAAGTTGGATTCTTAAGTATAATGAGATCATCCCGACTCTCCAACATCTAGGCAAAGCTTAGGTACGACTGTTTATATTTAAGATCTCAATTTACTATTGTACTTTTTATTTATTAATCTTATTATTAATGCGAATTAAGAAATCGTGCGAAAAGACTTAACGAAGTAAAGTTTCCTAAATACCCCATCATCTAGGCGACATTCGAGAACAAATTACTTCAAATGAAATTTTTACACGTTCCTTAAGATTTTTAGGATGTTTTGAGTAAGGGCTTGAGTAGAAGTTTTAAAGATTAAGGTTTTTAGATTTTGAAGATTCGAATTTTAAGGGTTTGGATTTAAGTTTTGAGGGTTTTAGGGTTTGGTTTTAAGGTATGGAAGGTTTAGGATTTCAGATTTTAGGGTTTTTAGAAACCTAAGATTTTGAAAATTAAAAATTAGTGTTTAAGGTTTCGTTTTTAAGAAAATACGAACATCTCTAAAAGTCTCCAACATCTAAGTAGATTTTTTAAGCAATTTCGATTTTAATGATTTTTTAAAATTAATTAAAAACTTCTTATCTTTTTGTTAATGAAAATTTATTAATAATAATTCTCCAACATCTAGGCGAAATTATTTTTTTAAAATTTTTTTTTATTCCTTCCAATATCTAGGCAGAAATAATAATAATAATAATAATAATTTTGAGCAGTTTTAATATATATTTTTAATTATTACTTGTTTTTAATTTTATTGTTATTAAAATAATTAAATATTTATTCTAACAAATTTAAGAATTTATCATGCATTAATATAAAAAAATACTTAAAATAACAAAAATAATAATATATATAAAATTAAAAAATTAAAAAAAAAGTTTTTTACTTGAACCGAATCGGTCAACGGTTCGATCAACGCTGGTCTGGATCGGTCTGACAGGTTTTATGGTTCAATCAGTGGTTCGAACAGTCCAATGGTTCAGATTGATTCGATTGGTTCACTGGCGGTTTGTCTGGATAGGTTCAAGATTGACTGAAGCAGGTTGACAGGTTGGTTTGTGCGGATCTCGAGTCGAATTCGGGTCCACGCGCGAATCTTTCTTGGCTAAAACAATGTCGTTTTGAGTTTTGCTTTCCTATATATAACTAAAGATTTCTTTTTTGGTTCATTCTTTTTTGTTTCAAAAAAAAAAATGAAAAAAGAGAGCTTAGGGCTCTAGCCATCCAGTCACCGGACCACCGTGCCGACAGCCACTTAGGTCACTGTTGACGGTCACTGTCGGTGGTTTTTAGTCGTTGAAAAATGTAAAAATTATTCTAGTAGCTCTCTTCAACGCTCTCTTTTCAGATCTGGCTTTTTTTTCGCCAAAAACAGCCCCGATCATTATAAATCGAGGCTTAAAGTTTTTTGCCTTTTTTTTTAGACTAAAATTGACCTATTTTCTTTGTTTTTGCAGGGAGCTCGACACTAAGATTCCTCCATACGGGAAGGACTGTTTGTTTTTGTTTTTATTTTTTGTTTCTATTTTTATGTTTCTATTTGGGTATGAGTTTTGTGAGGGTTGAGGCTCGGATTAGGGTGCTAGTATGGGGACTGAGCTTGTTGAAATGGAGGTTGGGCAGTGATGAAGGGTAAGCTCTTCGTGTGTCTAAGAGAGAGGTTTTAAGGGGAAGAATCTATGAGGCTTTTAAGGAGCTTCAAAGGGGAGCAGATGATGTTTGTAGGGGTGGCTATAGGGAATGGCAGGAGGTGGGTTGTAAGGTGGTGAGTAGGTAGTGGAGGTGGGCTGTAAGGTGGCTGATCGGGGGCGACAGCAGCGCCGTACACCAGCCACCCTACTTTTTATTTTTTCTTTTTCTTATTTTTTTAATAATTAACAATTATTTTTTAAAAAATATATATTTATTAGTATTATTATCATTATTATTAATTTTAATAGTAGATCCGAACAAAATCGATGTCTACAGCTTAGTAAGCAATGTCAGAAGAGCTTCAAGTTCTTAAGAAAACTCATACTTGGGATATTGTTGAACGACCTTTGAATAAATTAGTGATTGATAGTAAGTGAGTCTACAAGATTAAGACTCAATTGATGGGTCAGTGGAATGTTACAAAGCTCATCTTATTGTTCGAGAATTTAGAAAAAAATATGGCATTGAGTATAAAGAGACTTTTGCCTCAATTGTATGTCTCACATTTGTTCATTCGTTATTAGTTATTGCTATAACTAGAAAGTGGTCAACCTATCAAATGAATGCTAAAAATACCTTCTTAAATGGTGATCTTACTTAAAAAGCCTATATGAAGCACTTTTCTATTTCATTTATACCTTTCAACATGGTTTGTCATCTTTGATGCGCTCTATATGGTCTTAAGCAACCCCATAGAGCTTGGTTTTTGAAGTTTAGTACCACTATTGTATAATTTGATTTTATATCTAGTAATCATGATTTTGCTCTTTTTACTCAAACTACTAAAAAGGGTAGTACTCTTCTCTTACTTTATGTGAATGACATGATTATTAATTATACAAATGGTATTTAAGATTTGAAGACTTTTCTTCATTTTAGGTTTGAGATAAAAGATCTTGATCCTTTGAGTTATTTTTTGGTCTTTGAAGTCACTAGTGATTCTACTAACTTACATTTATCTTAAACAAAGTATGCTTATGATCTTATTGCTTGAGTAAGTTTAACTAATAGCTAGATTGCATCATCACACTTGAACAAAATTTAAAGTTTTCTCGTTTTGATGATACACCACTTTCAAACCCTTCTTTGTATCGAACTTTGGTAGAAGTTTTGTATACTTTGATCAGGCCTCTTGAATCTTATATTTACCTACTTATTTCTTTTTTTTTTCTTTGCTTTGATTTGTTATTTATATAGAATGTGGCTTTATTCTTGTTTTCTTTATTTTTAATAAGAATTCTCTTGTTAAGACCCTATGAATCAATTGAAACTTCATATTCATACCAAAACTGCGATGATTCAATAAAACCTTCAAACTAAGTCCAAAGATTCTTTGTGTAAGAATTATTGGATCATCACTTATTCAATGAATAGAATAGATATAATAAATAAAAATACAAAAAAAAAAGAAAGGTTTGTCCTTTGATCAAAATAAGCATAAACTAAATGAGAGTTTGAAAGAAGAAAAAATCTCTCGATTTATAAATAAAAAACCTCTTTCTTTGAAAATTTTTTTTTTGAGTTTGGACAATTATTCGTCCAGATAATGCCTATGCTATTCATTTGGTTAATCAATTTTTGTCTGCTTGGTGTTCTACTCATTTTGCCATTGTTATTCAAATCCTATGATATGGTAAAGGTACTATGTTCCACGGTTTATTTTTTTTTTTCTAATTTTATTTTGGATTTGCATTGTTATTGTGATGCTAATTTCTTGGTATAGACACCCAATCTGTCTGGGGGCCTACAAGATCAACTCTGATAATTAAAAAATAAAAAAATAAAAAAAGATGTTTGAGTTTGCATAAAACTGGGCTAGTAGAGTTTGGATTGGATTCAAAAATTGAATCACAATCACAAAAAAGAATTGAGATTGATTAGAAACTCCTCTGATCAATCCTTATAAATAAACGTAGGAACATCACAGAAGGAGGGGAACACAGGGAAGGAAGATCAGATAGGTAGAAACATAGTGGGAGACAAAATACCACCATTCACAAATACATTGCCAGAACCATAAAGCATACAATCATCCCTCTTCCCCAGCCTAGTTTTCGTCTCAAAATCCGTCAACCAAACTTGCCAGAACCAAAGTCACTCACATTCTCACCTACACTAAAACAATCTCAAAAAACCCCCACAATCGATCTTGATTGAAACCTACAGCACCCAACTGCCAGCAATCCGACCCCAAAGCCATATATAGAAAATAATTCCACCATCATTGTTTAACCACCTTTAATTTCCCTAACCAACCATTCAGCAATCAAAGTCTCAAATTAAATTAATTTTCAGAAAGTGAAACACAATTCCTAGTAGGCCTCAATTATCAACAACAAACCCAACACAAGACATTTTACAATTTCCAACAAAACGATCCACAACCTAGACCCATTCAGTCGTACCCAACACTGTCAATGCTAATTCAAAGAAAAAATGAAGCAAAGTCAGAAAACTAAATGAGATAAAAAATAGAATAGAAAAGATGAGAAAAAAGGGAAAACCCAAAACCTCCTTAGTGGTGGTGGTGGTGGTAACAGGCGACGGTCGGTGTGATCTCTTAAAGATATGAACAGTGAAGACATAGAGCTTGACAAAAGAAATCACATACTGAAAGTTGGTGAAAATCTGATGGTGGGAGAGGTCAAAACAGAAGAAAGAAAAGACCATAACTTAGACGTCAGATCTACGCCTTTAGGGAGCGATTTATGAAAAAACAAGCCTATATTCATGACAATGAAAGTAAAAAGCAACGATAAGGGGAATTTTGGCTTGACCGATTGTCGGACGGTGGCGGAGTATGGTAGCGTCGATAACTGATCACGACGACACCGATGATGGATCACAACGATGTCGGTGACGAAACCTGAAAACCTTTGAAGTTTTTGACCTAGGTTCTTCTATCCTTAGAAAGAGAAAGAGAGAAAACTGAGTGTAGAGAGAGAGAAAGAAACGGTAAAATGAATAGAAAAGCTTAAGAGTAGGCTTTTATAGGATCAATAAAACAGTGTCATTTTAGCCAAGGAAATTGGGTTCCTTTTAACCTGTTTCAAGGATTCGCATGTCATACATTGGGCGATCCGACCTAGTCACTCAGCTCAATCTTCTATTCTAGTCCAGCTTCATGCCATTTGAGCTCCAAATTGAGTCATTTTCTTGTGTAAAGTTGAGCCGCGATGATTTTTTGGAGCCAAACGGTGAATTGTTTTGGGAATTCTTTGTCCATTTTTGTCATTTTGCCCATTATTTGTCAATTTTTTTTAAATGAGTAAAAAATGATAAATGAATAAAGAAAAACATTTCAAAAAAATATATTTTTAAGGAAAAGTTAAAAGTATCAATTTTTTTTAAAAATAAAATTTTAAAAAAAGAAATTTCTTAAGGATAAGTTGGAAGTACCAATTTTTCTTAAAAATAAAATTTTTAAAATCAAAATTTTCAAAAGCATTTTGAGGAAAAATTGGAAGTACTAATTTCCTTTAAAAATAAAAATTATCAAGAAAAACATCTTTAAGGAAAAGTTGAAAGTATCAATTTTTTTTGTATAAAAGCATGAGTTTTTTTTTTTTTAAATATCTATATTAATCATTATGCTTTACTCTTTTTTTTTAAATAACGTTAAATAATCCGATGACGGAGCCTCTACAAGAGAAACAATAGTTTTCTTGTATACTCTTGAGGTGAGAAAATTTTCTTAATTTTTTGCTAAAAGTATTGGAGTTAATTAAGAATAATTTTTAATAATTAATTACTTGATAAAATTTTTAAGGCTTATTGGATAACACGAAATTAAGTTGGTACCATCTTTAATGGGTGTTGTAGGGGTGCTATAACCTTTCCCACATGTAACCGAACTCTAGAACCCTATTTTGGTTTGCAAACCCGAACCTATTCTTTTAAGGACCTTTAGTCAAGCTTAGGACCTCCTTAAAAGGATAAATTCTTTAGGTGGTCAATTGCACTTAAATAAAAAATATTGGTGGCGACTTTTAAAGTCAATGTCTAGTGATAGATCGCCAGATCTATATGTTATGACAGTTTGACAATTTCGCTAGGGACAAGCCGAGAGTCAAGCCTACAAATAAATTTGTGTTATCCAAAAGCCTAATAAAATTAATTTTTTTTGTAAAGATTTTTATGCATTCATTTTGTTTATTTGTTTGATAATTATGTCATTCATATGCATGTGCATGACATGAGTTCTATATCCGAACTCCATCCCTTTATGAGGGAGTAAAGTACCTATGCTTCGTGAGGTTTTAATGCCTCCGTAGTAGCTAGCGAAATACTTTCACTTAAATTGAACATTTTTCGCTTGCAACCTATAATGGGTGAAGATTGGGGTGCCTTATTAGTTTGTGACGAATAATGATTTAAAGAACAATTTGAGAACCTTTAGACTTTAGCCTTGAACTACATATAGTGAACCTTAGAAGTGTCTAACCCTAAGATAGAGTCCTTTCTACCCAATGATAGATATACCTTGAAACTAGGACACAATAAAAAATAAGTTGTGTTGATCTAACCATTTTGATTGTTTGACTTTATGCATTTGCATTATCATATCATGCATCATTTTTATTGTCATATGTAACATTGTGCATCTGTATCATTTTTATATTAGATTTCATCCATGAAAATGTACATTTCATTTGTGCATCAACATGTCATACATAAAACACAGCATGACATTTCTAATTATAATTGTGATACTAAAAGTTCAAAGATAGCTTCATCAAGCAACCTCACCCATCAATACAATACAAGAGCTTGAGCCAAACAAATGAACAAAAAAATTTCAATCGTCTCGAGAGGATAGAGAAAGCTAAAGAGAAGCTAGAATGAGAGTTGAATAAGATTTTGAAAGTTTTGAACAAGTTAAATAAGGGAAAGAGTGTAAAAAAATTATCAGCCAATAAGAGCATCCCTCACAAAAGGAGGATGACCCATTGTACCCTTCTAGTTTTGGGCCACATCAAGCTTAACCCACATAAGGTCCACCACCATAGTAGTTTATATATCCTATAGGGTACACATACCCTGGAATGCCATCAGTTTCAAATCCACCATAGTACCAAAGCTACATAAATCCTATACTTATTGAAAATATAGTAGAACCAATACCAGTCTCTAATTTGAATGATCTAAAAGATAAATAAAAATTGAGACCTAAGGAGAATGAGACTTTAAAAGCTTCAAAAATTGAACAAAAAATGAACCTGTTAGAGGAAAGGCTTCGAGCAGTGGAAGGAGTTAGTTTTTATGGTTCAGTGGATGCAGCTGAGCTCTGTTTAGTCCTGGTTATTGTTATTCCTCTTAAGTTCAAAATGTTAGAGTTTGAAAAATACGATGGTACAAAATGTTCGAAGACCCACATTATCATATACTGTCAAATAATGAGAAGTTATTAATGCATGTGTTTCAAGACAACCTCACGGGCTCTGCTGCTAGGTGGTATGTCCAATTAAACAAGACTCGCATTCATTCTTGGAGCTATATGACCCATGCCTTTATTAATTAGTACCGATATATTATAGACTTAGCCCATGATCATCTTTCTTTATAGAATACGAAAAAGAAAGTAATTGAATCATTCAAAGAATATGCCCAAAGATGAAGGGACATAGCCTCTCAAATGCAACCTCTGTTAACTAAAAAAAAAACTATGGTATTGTTCGTCAGTACTTTAAAATTTCTTTATTATAAAAAGATGATAGGAAATGCCACGAAGAATTTTGTCGAAATGGTAATCTCAGGTGAAATCATTGAGAATGCCATTAAAAATGGTAAGTTAAAATGAAGGGAAACCAAAAAGGTACCAAAGAAAAAAACATTGAAGCTCAAGCCGTGAGCCTTGATAGATAGTTCAGGGGATATCAACCTTATCCACTACAAGGTTACGCCCCATACTATCCTGCTATGAACAATATCTCACTTTATCCTTACCAATCATATTCAGAACCAGCTTACTTACCAACTTACCAATCAGCCTTTCAAGTACTTGTATATGATTCTAGTCATATCATTACATTAGCTTTAAAACCTAACAACAAAGCAAGTAGTTTAAGAAGATCTCGAGATAACCAAGAAAGAGCACAAATTGACCCTATCCCTATGACCTATACTGAGTTGTTCTCAAAACTTGTTAAGAACAACTTGGTTTCTCTAGTTATTCTAGAACCATTGAAGCCACCCTATCCAAAGTGGTATGATGCTAGTGCAACGTATGATTATCACAATGGGAACGTAGGTCATTCTATTGAACCTGCCATACTTTCAAACATAAAGTGTAAAGTTTGATCCAAAAAGGTTTAATGAGCTTCGACGAGTCAGGAGGTAAAATGTCAATAAGAATCTTTCACTTGATTGCACAAGGGCATGATTTTAGAAAAAGATGTCAAGACTGGTTGAAAGCTACTTGTCATTTTAAGATTTCTTTCATATTAATGTTAGGAATTCTTTTTTGCAATATGATTTCACTTGCTATCATTTCAATAAAAGGCAAGTTAATGCATTTTATTATATTTTCTTTTTCATTCAACTATTGTTCCATGCTTTATCACCTTTCATAACTTTATGTTCTTATTCTTGAATTCCAAACGATGAATGTTTAGACAATGATAGCAATAATTTTAGGATTTAATTTTGAGAACTCATTTACATTGATTTAGAGAGATTATTTGAGTAAAAAAAACCAGTTACTAGCAGATATGAAATTAATATGACTTGAAAAGATATAGTATCTTATAAAGATTCATGAGCTTATTTTTGTTCAATAGATGATGTTCAAAGAAAGTATTCACATTTGAGATAAAAAATTACCATCTTTCTTTTACCATTCAAAAAAAACATTTATCGTTATCCCTTTGAGCCTATTATGATTTCTTTTTCCTAAAAGAACCCTGCCCAATGATCACCCTCCACACTAGGAGATAATTTTTGAAAAAAAAAGAGCCCAAAAACCACAAAAAGTCCTAAAAAAATTAAAAAGAAAAAAAAAAGAGAAAAAATGAATGCCACAAAAAAGTAGGGTAAAGCAATGAGAATTCTTTTATTAGGAATAAGATGAAAAAAGGAAAAGTAGTTAAATGATATAAAGTAGGGTAAAATGCCAAGCTGCATCAAGTGATGATCATTTGGTTTTAAACCCTTTAAACACATGTTTTGAGCATATTTTATCTATTTCTTTCATGACCCCTCACCATAGCCTACATTACAACCTTTAAAAGTGCATTTGGATTAAATGTAAATACTCGAATTGAATGATCATATGTTGGGCGAAGGTATGCTCATGATAGAATAATGGAGTCACGATATATTGCTCTAGAGATTAATATATGAAAGATATCAATAATGGATAAAAAAAGATGAAAAAAGGTAAGAGAAAAAAAAAGGGAAAATGGATGAAAAAATAAAAGAAAAAAAAAGAGAAAATGAAAAAAAAGATAAAAAAAATATTCAAATTAAAAATTCTAAAGGGTAATTTGGGTAGATAAACTCTGAGTTAAAAATTGGATGAACAATTCAAATATATGAAAGATCAAGGCATCTAAAAATCCTCCAAAGCTGGGGCAAAGTTGGATGAGCTTAAAATGATTTCGACAATCAATGGAATGAGTTTTTAAAAATGAATCTTGAATTAATGTTCAAAATTGTCTGAATATTCATTTGTCCCAATGACATACATCCAACTTATTTTTTTCCCCATTTGCCTTTGTACCAAAACTCACTCTTCATTGATTGCTTTTCTCTTAGTGCACCTTGTGCTCTTTTAGTCTCACATCCCTAGAATAAATTGAGGAAATGTATGATTGCATTGTGTTTGTCAAGAATTGAAATGATAATGAATGAATGAATATGTGCTTAAAAGGTTATTGCATTCTTTTGAAAAGAAATCCAGAATGATCGGAGGCAAAAATGATGAAGAGGTGGCAGAAACTTGAAAAATGACACATGGGATGGCTAAATGTTAACATGGTGATAGATTGCTAAATAAGATCTAAAAAGATGATATGATCAAGAGATGAATATGGTGATATATTGGTCGACATAATATAATCAAATGATGACGATCAGTGGACGAAATTCATTCTGGAATGGCTAATGCTGATGAGCATATGAGTTAAGTGATGGAAAAGAATGTGGATCAGTTGATGAAATGGCTAATGCTAAGAAGCTTATGAGTGGTGACCCAACGATGAAAGATAAAAACTTGTTTTGAAATTGCTAATGCTAATAAACCTGTGAATGATGATCAAGTGATGAAAATGATGAGAATCAGTTGATGAAACTCGTTTTAAAGTGCTGAGAAGCTCAATGAAAAAATATAAAATAGTGGAGTTTTGAGAACCATATCACCACAATTATTTAAGATTTCATGACATTATTAACATCCGTATTCCATGCATTATGTTAGCATTGTTGTTTGAACAGTACATGTACATAATTTGATGGATTAAAACTTTGTTTGGACATGCATTGTGAGAATCTAGATTGTTGCATTTGCATCATTGATCATGTCATTCAGTACATACAAAATTTTAACTTTGGTAAAAGTTTGAAGCCTATTTAGAAAAGAAACTTTGAATATTTTGATGAAGTCTTAAATTTTCAAATGAGAATCTTTGAGTTTTAAATGAAAATCTTTAAGACATTTTCAAATGATAATCTTTGAGTTTTAAATGAAAATCTTTAAGACATTTTCAAATGATAATCTTTTAGTCTTAAATTAAAATCTGTAAGAGATCTTTAAATAAGAATCTCTGAGTCTTAAATGAGAATCTTTAAGTGTCAAATAAGAATCTTTGAGGTGTGAAACCCAAAATTTATCGAATGTGAATCTTCGAATTCAAATGATAATATTTGAATTTCAAATGAGAATCTTTAAATTTCAAATGAGAATCTTTGAATGTGAAACTCTAAGATTTCTTGGATGTGAATCTCCAAAATTCAAACGAAAAGCTTTGAACTCAAATTTTGGATGCGAATCTCTAAATTTTTTAGTGAGAACATTTAAACTTAGATGTGAAACTCTAAGATTTCTTAGATGTGAATCTCCAAAATTCAAACGAAAAGCTTTGAACTCAACTTTTGAAGGTGAATCTCTAAATTTTTTAGTGAGAACCATTGAACTTAGATGTGAAACTCTAAGATTTCTTGAATGTGAACCTTCAAAATTCAAACGAAAAGCTTTGAACTTAACTTTTGGAGGTGAATCTCTAAATTTTTGAGTGAGAACATTTGAACTTAGATGCAAAACTCTAAGATTTCTTAGATGTGAACTTCTAAAATTCAAACGAAAACTTTGAACTCAACTTTTGGATGCGAATCTCTAAATTTTTTAGTAAGAACCTTTAAACTTAGATGTGAAACTCTAAGATTTTTTGAATGTGAACCTTCAAAATTCAAATGAAAAACTTTAAACGTTTGGGATGTGAATCTCCAAAATTTGAATGAGAAATGTTATATACGAGTCTTGCAATTTGCAAATGCGAATCTTACAAATTTGAATTCTTGCTTACCTAAAATCTTGCAAGTTTGAATTCTTGCGAAACTGAAGTTTTGATAATCAAATTTTAGTGAGTTCTTATGAAGCTAAAAGGTTTTTGCAAATCTGTTCGGACTCAAATTGTGAATCTTTGAGTTTTCATTACAAATTTTATCAAGTATGATCTATGACTCCTGTGGACATGATTGTCGATGAGCAATTTATTTTTTAAAGTTGTGGAGCCTCTGTTTAAAGGAGCATTTATTTTTTTCAAAGTTGTGGAGCTTCTGTTTATAGGAGCATTTTATTTTTCAAAGTTGTTGTGCCTCTGTTTAGAGGAGCTTTGTTATTTTTTTTCAAAAAATAAAAGTGTCAAATTGATTGGGTTGTCTACGTCTTTGTACAATTTTTGTTTCATAAAAAGTGTATAAAAAGGGACAACTATAGATACTCCAATTTGTCTGAGGGTCTACAAGATCAACTCTGATAATTAAAAAATAAAAAAATAAAAAAAATGGAAAAAGGTGTTTAAGTTTGCATAAAACTGGACTAATAGAGTTTGGATTGGATTCAAAGATTGAATCTCAATCATAATAAGAAATTGAGATTGATTAGAAACTCATCTGATCAATCCCTATAAATAAATGCTAGAATAGCACAGAAAAAAGGGAAACACAAGAAGGGAAGATCATATAGGCAGAAACAAAGTGGGAGACAAAATATCACCATTCACAGATACATTGCTAAAACCATAAAACTTACAATCATCCCTTTTTCCCTAGCCTAGTTTTCACCTCAAAATCCTTCAGCCAAACTTGCTAGAACCAAAGTCACTCACATTCCCACTTGCACTAAAACAATCTAAAAAACCCCGCAATCGATCTTGATCGAAACCTACACCACCCAACTGCCAACAATCAGACCCCAAAGCC
The DNA here is from genome assembly GCF_047325235.1 of Durio zibethinus. Classification (NCBI taxonomy): domain Eukaryota; kingdom Viridiplantae; phylum Streptophyta; class Magnoliopsida; order Malvales; family Malvaceae; genus Durio; species Durio zibethinus. The sequence continues at coordinate 1,919,481 of NC_143187.1, read as the reverse complement.
ATATATAGAAAATAATTCCACCATCACTGTTCAACCATTTTTAATTTCCCTAACCAACCATTCAGCAATTAGAGTCCCAAATTAAATCAATTTCCAAAAAGCAAAACACAATTCCCAATAGGCTTCAATTATCAACAACAAACCTAACACAAGACATTTTACAACCCAGACCCATTCAGTCGTACCCAACACTGTCAATGCTAATTCAAAGAAGAAATGAAGCAAAGTCAGAAAACTAAAAGAGATAAAAAATGGAAAAAAATACCTAAAACAATTTGTGGCTTGGCTTCAAAAAATCACTACAGCTCAGCTTTACATAAGAAAATGGCTCAACTGGGAGCTCAAATGACGAGAAGCTAGACTAGAACAGAAGATCAGGTTGAGTGACCAAGTCAGTTCGCCAAATGTATGACACGCGGATCCTTGAAACGAGTCAAAAATAGTAAAAAGGAAACAATTTGTCATTCTACCCATTATTTGTCAATTTTTTTTGAATGAGTAAAAATGGATAAATGAATAAAGAAAAACATTTCAAAAAAAATATATTTTTAAGGAAAAGTTGAAAGTATCAATTTTTCTTAAAAATAAAATTTTCAAAAAAAAAAAACATTTTTTAAGGAAAAGTTGGAAGTACCAATTTTTCTTGAAAATAAAACTTAAAAAAAAATTTTAAAGGAAGAGTTGAAAGTATCAATTTTTCTTAAAAATAAAATTTCTAAAATAAAAATTTTCAAAAGCATTTTGAAGAAAAGTTGAAAATATCAATTTTTCTTAAAATTAAAATTTCAAAAAAAAATATTTTTGAGGAAAAGTTGGAAGTACCAATTTCCCTTAAAAATAAAAATTATCAAGAAAAACATCTTTAAGGAAAAGTTGAAAGTATCAATTTTCCTTGTATAAAAGCATGAGTTTTTTTTGAAAAAAATATATATTAATCATTATGCTTTACTTTTAAAAAAATAATAATGTTAAATAATCTGACGACGGAGCCTTTATAAGAGAAACAATAGTTTTCTTGTATACTCTTGAGATGAAAAAATTTTCTTAATTTTTTGCTAAAAGTATTGGAGTTAATTAAGAATAATTTTTAATAATTAATTACTTAATAAAATTTTTAAGGCTTATTGAATAACACGAAATTAAGCTGGTACCATCTTTCGTTAGGCGTTGTGGGGGTGCTATAACCTTCCCCACATGTAACTGAACTCCCGAACCCTGTTCTGATTTGCAAACCTGAACATATTCTTTTAGGGACCCTTAATCAAGTTTAGGAGCTTCTTAAAAGGATAGATTCCTTATATGGCCAATCGTACCCAAACAAAAAGATTGGTGACGACTTTTAAAGTCAATGTCTAGCGATAGATCTCCAGATTTATATGTTATAACACTTGGTTCTTCTTTTATTTCTTGACGAAATAAGAAACAAACTGTGGTGTCCCACTTTAGCACTGAATGTGAGTATCGAGCTTTTATATATACTATATCAGAACTTCTATTGTTATGATAGCTATTTCAGGATATAGATGTTTCTCATCACTATAGTGCTTTTATATTTTGTGATAATCAAAGTATCATTCAAATAGTTTACAATGATATTTTTCATAAGTGTACTAAACATATTAAAATTGACCGCCACTTTATTCTTTACCATTTGCTCGCTCAAACTCTTCGACTTGTTCCTATTATCAGTACTAATAACAAAGAAGATATCTTCACAAACACATTTGCCTAGTCAATTTTTTGTCCAATTTTCCAAGCTCAAGTTGGCCTCTACATTACCATTTTGAGTTTGCAAAGAGGTGTCAATGGTGTTTTAGTAATATTTTGATAACATTTTAGATTGATTTCAATGATATTATTATAGTAATATTCCAGTAATAATCTAAATTAATTTGATATTGATTTAGATAATAGTATATATTGATTTAACTAATTGTAGGAATTAATTTAATTATTATTTTTATTTATTGTATTTCTTATTTTGTAACATTGTACTTTTGTAAAAATAGGTCTTGAGTTTCATTGTAAAACACAAGTTATTATAATAAAAGTTTTTATCATTTTCTTCTTTATCAATTTTAAATGTTGTAATTAATAATATTTATTTTTAGATATTGTGTAGAGTAAACACAATTAATTAGTTCCTTCGTTTTAAAGTGTTTGTCATGTATTGATTTTCACCAAGTTTAAGAAAAAAATTTATTTTAATGTATTTAATATTAAATTTTAAAATTTTTTTAAAAAATTAAAATTTTATGATTTTTAATGTCAAACAATAAAAAATCATAAAATATAATTTTAAATTATAAAAAATAAAATAGGATAAATTTTGGGATATCCCAAAGGGAAAATATGGATAAAGAAAATGAGACAAATGAAGTATTTTATACATCAGATGTATTTATAAAGAATTTTGCAAACAATTATCTTAAGAACATTCTTTAATGTTAGATTTGTAGTTGATTTGATGAATTCAATTGTTTTAAAAATATATATTATCTAATATATAGTAATCTTAAAAAAAAATTCTTAAAATAATCGTTAACAAAATTCATTTACAAATTATGCTATTTTTCCTAATGGGACTTGATATCATATTAATATAATAAATATATGATAAATATATGTATTTTTTTTATCTTTGTAATATACTTTTTCTATTTTATCAAATTTCTAAACTCTCTTTTAAAAATTCATTTCCTTCTTAAGCTATTTACTTTTTGATATTATGAATTAAACCCTAAACTCAACAAATATGTAATTATTACTTAGTATATTATTATTTCATCCTTTAATTTACTTTTCTTTTTTTACATCTAAATATTTTAAGAATGTTTTGTAGTTTAAAATAAATAAAAAATGTTACAAAAATATAAATAGGTAGAGGGGTTTACTTGAAAAAGAAATTAAAGGGAAAAATAGGATTTCTTTTTCTCATTTTCCCTTTTTTGTGCTTTTTATATTTCCTTTCTTTTTGCCTAAATTGTTACAAAATAGTTTATAATTCCAAATCAATTGAAAAAAATTCATAAAATTTCTCAACAATTTATACATTTCAAAATTTAAAGAAAAAAAGAAAAAGAACTCCCAATGATGTAAAAATTAATTGTGAAAATGCCCTCCATTTTTTTTTTTTTGTTTGTTATCTCCCAATGCCATCATTACTGTTTTTATTTGTAAGAATGTACCGAAAATAGTAAATTAAGAATTTATTGAAGAGCTGTTCACAAAAAAAAAAAAAAAAAAAAGAATTTTTGAAGAGGAGTCAAAGGCTCAGAGCCACCTAACTATATTCTAGTTCAAAGTTAGTTGTAAGGTTGCAAATGCATGAAAGCAAAGGCATTCTAGACAATATAATTATAACTATTGAAAATTTAATTTATTGATTAATGCATGATCTCTATTTTAAAAAACTCAAATTCGCCATTTCCCAACTAAAAATATATATAACTATACAGTATCCCGTTGTTAGATGATCTTAAGATTTCAATCAAAAGTTGTAATTTCAAATATTGAGATAAATGACATAAGTTTTACTAATAAAAAAGAACTAAACTTCTAATCTTGTAGTCAAATATTTTGTTAAAAAAATTATAAAATTTAACTCGATTAATTTATATAATTATCTGATGATAATTTATAAGTTTAGAATTCAAATTTTATCACTTGTGACTTCCTTTTCAATTCTCAAATTATAGTTTCTTTTGTACTTAAAAAATAAATTTTATAAAAAAATAATTATATAAAAAATCCAAGGAAATTTGATAAAATAATGGGCAAAGTGGCAAAGTATGCTATCTAAAGGAGAAATTTCCACATGACTCTCTAGGTGGTCAAAGTCGCCTTCAAGAATTTAATTATCTGGGCCTATATAATATAATTAGAAATTCCAATGTTGAAACAAAACAAGACACATTCAAAGCAAACAAATGCCGTAAGGAAAAAGATAGCAGTGGGCTGGGACCTGAAATAGTGACCAAGTGACATGAAAAATGAAACGATATATAGTTTTTTTTTTTTTTTTTCTGTTAGTAATAACCTTTCAACATTTGAAAAAGGGAAAAGGTCGTTGTCAACCCATTCAATGAGAAAAAAAATCCAAAGAATTCACAACAAAAGCCACTTTCATAAAGTTTATTTGTGTGGTCATTGCTGTAATAGCAATTAAATTCTGATATTGCAATATAAATCAATTTGTCAGACAACGTTAACATCACATTGAAACGAAAGAAAGAAAAGTTTGAGCGCGAAAAAGTTGTGACAATGGCATTGTTGTTAACTAGTACAGTAGATCATGAGATTATTTTCTACAGGTGGCATCCTCAAGATGTATGAATTATCTAATGAAATGTATCATCAGATGGTCCAGTTCAATTTCTAAAGCAACATGAAAAAACATGATAAACGCTCATGACAAGCACTCAAATGCAGCAAGCAGTCATCTGATACATTTTCCTTCTTCATTTTCTGCTCCTCAAGATCGTATAACACCAGAAAATTACGGACCATTGAGTAATTAGAAAGTGTTCTGAGTGGCTTAATCCTCTCATTCCAGCAGCACTCTTAACATCCTTCAATGTTCATCTAAGATGCTTAGATGCACGTAGCCATCATCAAATTCAAACTTACCAACTTGTGCAAACACCAGATTCTGCCCAACGAATAAGAAGACATGCAGATTATAATTATATAACTATGAATCTTCAAGATTTAGTATTTGAAAGGAAATTAAGAACAGAGCATGAACGAAAACAAATCTTCCCAGAACTCATGCCTAGAAGTATTGTAAATTTCACTTCATCTTTTTGGTACGTTAGAGGGGTTAACACTAACAGTAGTCACAGAGCTACACTTGAAACAATTATTGAGGTAGAAATTTACATTACCATCTAAATCTATCAAGGGGCCTGGTTACCTGTTAGGCTTGTGGGTTTTGCCTTAATCTGGGCCTTGAACAGATGCTTTTAGGAGGTTCGGTTTGTCATATTATTTTATTAATAAAGAATTGTTTTTATTTGATATTAGTTTTAAAATATATTCAAAATATAAAAATAAATATAAAATAGTTTTAATATTTTAATAATTTTTGTAATTTAAATGAATAAATTAAGCTCTCGAACTTAAAATTTAGAGATGGCAATCGGATTAAAGATTGAGTAATCGACTACCACTTGTTTCCTATAATCATAGTGATAGAATAGTCTAATAGTTTTGATCCAACATAAGCACTTGAGTTCACTTTCCTTTTTCTTGTTTTCAATTTGGAATATTTGAATTTGGATGACGTATCCTTATATTCAATAAACCGATCATGTCCTTGATTGATTGAGCGTTGGCAGTCAGACATTGAAAGTTCAGACTTCAGAGCTGATTTTGATGATGCTTGCGGCTGGGGCTGGTTATAATGTCGTCATTTAACAATTCATAGCGGTATAATAGCGACAGAAAAGCACTGATTTGGCCATTAAAGCTGAGAGATTTTTCAGACCAGAAATCAGAATATCAGCTGCCAACTTTCTACTACAATTCATTTGGATTCAAAAGTTACAATCAGCAGCACACACACAAAAAAAAAAAAAAAAAAAGAAAGAAAGAATGAGTGACTCCACGTTAGAGAAGGTTGCAGTGGCAACAACCCTTTTTTTCCATTTTTCCTCTACAAATAGTACAAAGTCCTGCTTAGGGCTTTGCTTGGTTTTTAGCAAAATACTGAAGCAAGAAAGTTGCCCAAGAACACCACCCCATGTTATGGCATTAAAAGTCTTTTGGCCTTAGTTCTGCATTGGGTATCTAACTCCGGCTGCTAGTACTCTCTGCTGCTCTATCTGAAATCATTATCGTAGAAAATGATGGTGACAAATGTTAGTAGTACTTAGTACTGATACACTGCTTTTTCTTTTATGATGAAGGACAAGGCATTATAGAGCAAAAAATGCAGAAAAATCAAATGAAAATATACCTGGAAAAGTTCATGCAATTTGTTCTTGAGGAAACAGTACTCATGTTCTAAGACCTCCAAGGCTCTCAGGCACCTGCATTTGAAATGCCAAAACATCTGGTTAGCAACCCTTATCTATATGCAGATATAGGCATATCTTAATGTGGGTAATGGGCTTGTTTTTCTGATTAAAAATGAAACAGTGAAGCAAAAAGGTAAACTTCAAACTTTTGTGTGAATTATCATCTTAAAGAATTAGTAGTATAAAAATATATATATAGTACTACTACATTGAAAAAACCAGAGTGAGGTGAGGGGCGTGGAAGCACAGAAGTAGAGGTAGAAAGGGGCATGCATACCCAGCACGGTTGTTCTGCTCAGAAGCGGCCCGAAAGGCAACGCACACGTTTCTGACCCTTTTGGCACCTATGCTAGAGCTGCTTCCCATCAACTGATTCAAATGGATTCTCATTTTCTTGTAGTCCGAGAACTCTCTATCCATCCTGTCCCATCACCTCCCATTCATTAACTATATACTAATAACCATATATTAAATAACTTCAAAAGTTCAAATGAGAGAGAGAAAAAGAGTCCGAGTCTGGGACAGACACATCAGCCGCATTATTGCACTCTCCCAAGGAAGAGAAAGGAAAAGGAAATAATTCCCATTAATTTAGAGAATCAATCAAATTACTTAAAACCAAAAGATAAAATATATTTGAAGGAGATTTTAATAAATTACAGTAATGATCTCAGGTTCCTCAAAAGCTTCTCCGACTCATGGAAGTAGATGTTGACAACTTCTGATACAAAGTTTGGAGAGCTCTCATCTTGAAGCTGTTGAAGTTGCAAGAATTGTTCGTCTAATATCCCCTGAACAATCAATCAAACCAAATACATCAGTTTTTTTAATACTAGAAACGGCAAACTATCCAAATAACTACCAACAAGAAAATAGCCTGGAAATTTAGGGGTGGCAAAATGTTGTCAAACAAAGAAGAAATGGAGCTGCCGTTCAGGACACAGCCTGCTGTTAATTGTTATCACTCTTTCCCTTTTCAAATTTATGAAAAAAAGAAAAAAATAAACAAAGTAAAACAAATGAGAAATTAAAGTGTGCGTCAGAAGAGTGATGACAATTACCTGGTGGAAGAGAAATGCGAGTAAACGGTTCATGTCGGCTCGCAACCGATCCGCACCCAACCCCAACATCCACAAAGGTAGACCCGTCTTGGCTAGTGGATTGTTGAATCCGCACGAAGACAATGACAAAAATTTGACCCAAAAAAATGGGGTTTTATACGACTTATTATATGAGTTAATGACTTTGTTTTTTTGTTGGGTTTCACTCTTTCCAGGGCTTACGGTTTTGTGTTCTTTCTCTTTCAAGCGGGGAATTCACACTTAAAAAGCCTCAGGTTCCACATGTATTTAAAGTGTAAGAGCTGACTCCCAAAAACAGTAAAATATTAGTAAAACAAAAGAATTTGATATTAAATAATTAGTGTGTTTTTATTATTTATTTATATGGGTTATATCTTGAAATATTATTAGAGTTTATAAGGTTAAAAAAGAATCAAATAGCTCTTTGGGTTTGTTTATGTTTTACATGAAATTTAAATCTAGTTTTTGATTTTTTTTTTTAATTTTTAAAATGTAGTTCACATTTCTCAAGTTTATTCAATTAATTATAATTGATTGCACGTATATTTTTGTTAATATGTAAATTTCAGTTTTATACTTAATATCTGTACTTATATTTAAAAAAATTCACATGCAATGTACATAACAAAAAAAATTGTAAATAAAGTTTTGTCAATGAGCCTAACAAGAACATTTTTATTGGAGATACTATTCATAATAGTAATATTAGCTTTTTTTTTAATTTCTAATTTATCTTTAACTCCCCTAATTCATATCTACATAATTTTCCAACATTATTAAATGAAATAATTGACTTTAAAAAGACATCATCTTATAATTTAACAATCTTAAAGAATTAAAAAAAAAAAAAGACAAGAACTTGTAAATAAATGGCATCTATTAAACCATCTTAAGCCTTAAAATGTCCGAGTATACTTTATTATTGTTTTCTAATATATGAGAATATGATTTGCTGTTTTTGAAAAAAAAAAATGAGTATAAGAATTCATTTTTCTATATAATTGATTGTATATATTGGATTGCAATCATTGAATTTGACTACAAATACAATGACATAGACAAACAAGATAAAATTCATAATTAAAAAATTTAATTACAACAAAAATTATTTTCAATCACAATTAATTATCAGTTATTCAAGATATTAAACTAGATTTTGGTGAGGGATTTGCAATTGCAATGCGCAGTGGAAGAGAGTGAAGCTGACATGTAGGAAGAGAGTGTGAGTAAAGGTAGGGGGGGGGGGGGAAGATGGCGTGCAAAATGGGTCAAAATCGAGGTGAGTGTGGGGTATTAACGGGACCAGCACACTAATGTTACAGGCCATTACTCGACAGTAAAGAAAGTGAGTTGAGACTTGAAGACCACCCTGGACTGAACTGGAAGGTTTTTAGAGGTGGGTAATTAACCTGCTTTCCCCCGTATCCAGTCACCTCGCGTGCTGTCTGTTTTGCCAGTCTAGTGCGGCGTTTCTTCCCTCACTCCCACCCGACAACTGTCTGCAGCCGGTAACTTGTCTGTCATAGCCAAAAACTAAACAAAAATGAACACTAACTTTTCACCGATAAAATAAATTTATTTACTCTTATCTTTTTCACAGATGCTTCCAAAACAAACACACACCCTGACCCATGGTGACCCTTTTTTCTTTTTTTTTTTTTCTACTTCGCTTTTTTCACTGACTTTCTTTTCTTTTCTGCTTTCTTTCTCGAGAAAATTGTTGAGGTTTAAAGTCGGCTGAGCTGTGAGCATGCATTGAAGTATGGCGAGGGAGGAGACAGAAAAGAAGCGCCCGGTAAACAAGGCTAAACTGTGACAAGAAGCTTGGTGATGTATTGGACACGTGTCAAACTGGGCAATGCTTTGGTTTTTGAATTTTGATGTATGATGAAATGGAGCTGAAAAGTAAAGAAGTGTTATGATGATAAGGCTTTTCAAAGAGTATGGTAATAGTAAATGCTTGGAGTATGACTCATTAATGAAAGCACAAAAATATAGGTGTGACCGTGTGATTCTTTCACTTCACTCACTTGGCAATTATGGGACCATCAATCTCAGTTTCTTTCACTGTATGATTTTTGGTGCTTTAACACTTTCTCTAGTTAAAAAGCCTGGTTCTTGTATTCCCTTCTTTCTTGCCAAGTTCTGAATCTTGAACCATAGATTAGTTTTGTGTATCAGAACATATAATTACATTTGCTTTCCTTCCAACATCAACTATACATAATCCTATAATCTTGTCAGATTAGAAACTTGGGTTACCTTTGTATAGTATAGCTCACCAATTGCTCTATATTAATTTGCTTTTGCTATTAAAGTTTTGCACTTCAATTCCTACATTTCAAAAGGAGTTGCTTGATTAATTAAAGATAACAGGCTTCCTACGTTGCATTTGATTAGCATCTTACAGTTGAGTCCTTTACCTCTTAATTGGAGGCAATAAGGGAAAGATAAGGCGATCGATTATTTTAGTATAAAATTAAAATAAAAAATAATTTTTATTTATAATAATTAACTATCATACTTAATTTTATCCCTCACACAATATTTACATCTAAACATATATTTTGATAATTGATTTTAATTTTATCTTTACAATACCTAATTTTATCAAAATCAATTTCATAATTCATCCAAATAGATTTTGATCCTTTATTTTTTTTATTCATTTAATAAATTTGGTAACATTGGCATATAATTTTTTTTGTGCCCCAGTGCCTAATTTAAGGATTAAAATGGGTCAATTTGTCAAGTAAATTAGAGAAGTTCTGGGACAAAAGCAAACACATAAACATTGGAGATGATGAATGGAGTAAATTATAGCAGCTCTATGAAATTCTTAAATTCTAAATCAGGAATGAAGCAGCAGCAGCAGCAGGGACCGGGGTGGCCTGCACAAAATACTCAGGGGGATCAGGTAGATGGATGGGTTTAAGCATTATTTTAGTTTTAATTGGAGAAGCATGGTAATTTGTTTACAGAAACCTCGACATACCCCACATGCTTCCTGTTGACGTAAGCAAAACCTTCATCTCTTATTATGCTTCTGTCTGGTCAGATTAATTATTACTATATATATCACATGTATTTTTATTGATTAATGATTTTTTAACTTTTATGTTTCCCTGTTAAAAGTAATTGTGACCTTTCTAATAAAAAATAAAAAATAACAATAATAATAAAAGTAAAATTCATAATTAGGTATTTTTTCAAAGAATGTCACATTTTTATAAAGAAAAAAAAATTATAAGTGTTCGAAATTTAAATTTTAAATTTATTAGAAATTATTTTTTAAAATGATTATATAAACTAATTTAACTAAAGCTTATGTGCATATTTAGGTATTTTTTGAATGAGAGGAAAGCTAGAGAAAAAGTATGCTTTGGATTGATACAACAAGATTATTGAATAATGAACCCTAAAACCTTTGTTAAAAGGAGCACTTTTGAAGGCGATTATACCAATGTTTAAGATAAAGAGTACTTAAAATTTAACATAGGCTTCATATTAATATAATCATGGTTTCAGCTCCCGTGCTTATTTACTATAGCCATTACCCTTTACGCATTGACAAGAAACCATATTATCATTATTGTTTTTGTCTTCATTTGCTTAGAAATTCCAAATGTTGGGGAGGGTGTCCTCCTTAGTTTAGACCCCTAAAGTTGAAAATCATGTCTCTTATTATTCCATTGGTTTAGTTTTCAATCTTCTTGAAAAGCCATGAGGTCATTTGAGCCTCATCTCATTGCTCGAGATAAATATAATTCTTTCCTTTGTCCAACTCTACTGAATCTCAGACTGTCTCAAAGCCATAAATTTTTTAAAACTATAAGAGGTTGGCATACGATTCAAAGAAAAAATTATAAGTATTAAAATTTAAAATTTAAATTTGTTATATGTTATTTTTTAAGAATAATTATATAAATTAATTGAATTAAATTTTAAATTTTTAAGTATTTAATTTTGTGTTAAATCAAATTCAAGATTAACATTAAAAAACATTTGCATCGCGTATTTTATTTAAGGATTGATGTATGATTTTTTTTTTTTAAGAGCAGAGTTTAAAATTTTTTTTCAAATATATATTTTTTGAACATTTCATTACATGCTCTTTGGTCTTGTACACAAGATGCAAGAAATTTGGAGATTTGCCTTGGTAGATGGGAAAATGTGTGTTCAATAAATACTATATAACTGGATGTTATTGATACAAATAATAATATTTTGTTTGAATCATCACTCTTTGGTGGCTCAAGTTGCTTCTTCAAAGGTGCAAGTATGGGCCTCATGACCCAAAATTGGGTAACTTGGTTTGGATTAGAGTTCAATTTTAAGCCCAACACTTTAAGTCATAAATGGCTTTAGGGAAGCTGCCCAAGCCGAAGCCAGCCTGCTCAAATTTCTTATTACACAGTTGACACCCAAAATCCAATCATTGCTGGGCTCACTGGGCTCAAACTTTCCCGCATGCTTTAAATTGATTAGTTAAAATATTAAAAAATCTTAACTATTCCACTTTATTTAAATAAAATAGGCTCGTATAGTTTATTGTATTTAAATAAAACTTTATTTTTTGATTTATGACTAAAAAAATTCTTATTTCAAACAAAAGATTTATTTTATGTTAAGAATTTATTTAAGTAAAAATTAAAAATTAAAAATTAAAAGTAAAGGATTAAACTTGAAGATTAAAAGTTTATTTAGATGTAATAAAAATATAAAAATTTATCTTAAGTAAAATGACAAAACTAAGGGATTTTTTAAATTATTTTAGCCATATTAATTTTTTGTGCATTGGAAATTGCTATATTTATTGCTTTAATGAAAGAGGAAAAAAAAAGAGTTGATTGGTTTAAAATTTTTTTGTTCTGTTATGAACTCTTAAGGTTGAGAATTAATCGTAAGTATCCTATAATCGATATTTGATTAACAACGCCTTACACAGGTATCAACAATACATACCATAGCGAAAAGTTGCAGTGCCAAGGTATAAGATCTTAAAAATCCGTTGATCATTAAACCTTAACTCAGGTAAAAATGATTTTATTTATTTATTTTTTTTTTTACAAAGAAAACCACAGTTTGAACAATAAGAAAGATCAAGATGATTGATTTTTGCGTAGTTTAATTATACCGTAATTACATCATAAGTACGGCTACATCTAGAGTTCTGAAACCTGATGGTTTCAACACAGAAAGTCGTCCATTCACCTAAATGAGTATCTCATCATCAAACGCTTTTAAATTAAGGTGGATCAGACTACTTTCCAATATAGACCCTCAGTTGTTCAAAGCCATCCTTTGCTTATGAACTTCAGTATGTAGCTTAACCTCAGTTGCCAGTCCAATAACTTGAAATTTGATCACATACCAAGTCATATCCACCTGCCACCATTCCAGACCATGTCGAGCTGAGTATTCAATGCTACCCACCTGATCACATATCAATTGACAAGAACTATATGTATATATTAGTGAGGGCAAGTTAATAGTACCAATTGTTCCTGGACAGATCACCAGTATTCCATGCTTGCTTCCCCCAGATATGGGAAGCTGAATTTACCAACCAAGTGATATGGTATACCCATACAGTCCTCAGACCCTGAAACGTAGCACGTTAATGCCTAAGCTTTGCAAACTCCTTATACTAGATGAGCTTATTTCGCTCATTCAATACATGTTTCACACTTTCACTTGAAAATAAGATTCTATAGAAATTACTCCAGCCCAACGATGCTTGACATTCATTCTAATTAATGAAATGTAACAGAAGTGGGTTCCCAACTGCAAAATTTGCCTACCTGGAGAAACAGAAATGACAATCTCAGCCTCTTTTTTGTCAAAGAATTAGATTACTGTTCTTTTTTTGCTAAGAAACTGTCAAATTTGTTTATCATAGTTAGCACAGATAGGCTTGGCCCTGCTTAAAGATGCAAGTGGATAAGACTCTCAACTTGCTATGTGATTTAGTCCGCAAACTAGATGTAACATGCTTTCTCACTTTTCCTTTTCATTTTGGGGCAGAGTACAACTTCCATGGCTTTCTTCTGTTTTTGTCTACTTAATGACAAAAAGCACTTGTCATATGAAAGTGGGCTCTCTAGCTCAGTGCTGTGAAGTGAATTGGAAGTGAAAGTCTTAAAAGGCTTTTTCCTCTCTCTCTCTCTCTCTCTCTTTAACAAAAAATTACAGAAAATCGAATTCCATACTTCCATTCTATTGTACAGCATGAAGTGACAAACTCATGCAAGAAACTACGTTGTTAAGAGTTCCATGAATAGCAATAGCTTCACACACTATACCCTAAGAAGGAATATTCAAGGCAAATAGGCTAATCTCAAAACATAGAAAATTGAAGAACTCGCCTACCATTCCCCAAACAAGGAAGGGAAATCCCCCAGAGCATATAGCAAAACTCCAAGTGCAATTGGATGAAGAATATAGGTGCTTTGAAGAAACTTATAGAAGGGCTGCTTCTCTAAATCCCTATCATTGGTTGGTTCTCCGTGCTGCAAATATCCCATTGATACAAAAACACTAAAAACATCAAATCACTCTGTATATATGTGAGTGATTGCATGTTTGAGAAAGAGAGATCGATATACCTTATCAATAACAGTGTTGGTATCAAAGAGCCAGCTCATGTGGCTAAACCAAAACCCTTCAATGGGGCTATGGGGGGTCTCTGTCAGAATCACAAAATTGGTGGTGGTACCTGTGTGTGCTTACCCAATCAATCGGATTCCCCTGCAAGCACCAAACCAACAATCAAATGATACTCCCATGTCAATGAAATTATTCCTCAAAATTTGAAAATTAGCAACCTGAAGTGCCTGGACTCCACAATAAGCAAAGAAGTACTCAAGCCACTTTGGAACCTTGAAGCTTCTATCCTGTGAAAAGACAATGTGATCCCCATAAGTCCTGTCATCACATAGAGTCCCACAGCAATCCAAAAGGCAGGCCAATTGAAATAAAATGGTGCAAAAAGGCTGAGCAAATGCATGGCTAAAACAACACCGGCAGAGACTATATCCAAGTGTTACATTTCCTATCCCAAAACACCTTCCTCCTCCTCTGCACCACCACATCAGAAAACAAAATTATACCCCAGGTTTCCCCTTCCGGGTCTGGTTCTTTCGCTACAATTGACACCCCACTAGCCAAAGCCAACACTTCCCTACTGCTGCAACTCCTATTCAGTTCAGTTTATAAAACTTGAATGCAAAGAACTTCGCATTCTGTTTATTTGATTTAATCCTGAGTTTCGATGGCCAAAGTTTAGGACTTCGCAAGAGCAAGGTCTGGTTTTTATTGTTGTTGCACTTCGAAGAGCTGAAAAATAAGGACTTGGCATTGACAATGGCAACGTGATTAAAACCATTGGGTTTAAATTGGCTGTTTGGGGGGGGGGGTTCAGGTTTTATTAAATCTGTGGTCGGTTTGCACTTAAAACCAAAGTCTGAAGATTTTGACTCATTGTAAGTACGGATTACAGAAAAAGAAAGTGGCATAAGAAAAGGACAAGAGAGATCAGCCAACAAGGCGATCTTGTGTAGATCAGAAGAGATAAGGTGAAATAATCAACTTGCCACCTGTGTAATGGGTCGGCGTAGGCTTTTGTTTTAGCCCTCGAGTTTTGTAAATAATCAACTTGACATGGATAGATATTTTCTTTTTCTCTCTCTCTGTAGGGGGTTAAAAGCAGCAGCAAAAGTGAGAGAGAAATGGCATCGGCGGCAACTGCGTCAATCTTTACGTCTCCAACTCAACCCATTTCGGCCGCGCGGTCGGTGAGAGGTACGTACAACTTCAAACTGCAAACCCATCTGTTTCAAACGCAAGTGGGAAGTCCCTTTGGAGACGTATTGTTTTTATTTGCTTTTTTTTTTTGTTTAATTTGTACACTGCTTCTGGGATTTTATTTTATTTTATTTTTAAATTGGATCTTTGAATGCTTAAATCGTGTTTCACGTTTTAATAGATTTGGAGAAAATGGGATGTTAAAATTGAGTTGGCAGTTGCTCCATTCTATTTGTATCTGCAGTAAAATCTATGTGCTAGACCAAACCAATTTAGTTCTCTCAAAATGTCGAGTAAAAATAGCTACACTTTATGCCTAACAATTTTGTATTTTTCAATGCAGCTAGTAGCTTTTATGGGTGCCTCATTGCCAAGGAATTTTCCGAAGAAGAAAAGATTAGTCAAGATTAGTGGGAAAGTGAGTGCTGCTGCTACCGTTACAAAAACTCCTATGGAAGAAATTAAAGAATATGTGCTTTAGCTTCATTCTATCCAACAGGTATACACCCCTATGGAAGATATTAAAGAGTATGTGGTCTGCTGCTACTGCTACTGAACTGAAAATTTCCTTTGGCTGCTGTGAACTTGATCTTTTCATTCACTAATGGAGTTGATTGGAATGGTCCTTACGGGCTACAGTTTTCAAGTTCCAATTGGCTTGGCAAAACAGACTAATTGAATTATTTAACCAGGTAAAAATGCTAATTTTGGCTTTGTGAGTCTTCCAGCTGTAGGTTGAAGATAATTTTCTTGTGCTGTGAGCACATTGTTATGTATCACTAGCATGATTGTCATACCTGTAATTATTTTGGAAGTAACACAAAATTTGGCAAGCTATCTAATGCAAGAAAATTTTCTTCTATGCTGCCGGCATGGGGTAGGGAGGGTGCCTGAAAGGGAAGTTGAAGCATTCATTTTTCATTTTGACATAAACTAGTGAACTCATTGCGAAACCATAAAATACGTGAACGTTTCTGTGTTTCCTTTATAACCAAGTTAATACTATTTGGAATGTTGAATTGATTCAGATTAGATTTGTGGAGAGAATGTCATTACCTCTGATCTGTAAATATGCTTAATCTTGTATTTCTGTAGCAGGGTTAGCTGAAGAGTTGAGTAAAGAAGTTGCATGTGACAGAGCAATCTTTCCAGACACAAATATTGTTGTGATGTGCTATGATCGGTAACTTGTCCAAAGGAGCAAGTAGACTTTTTATCTGTTTTGTTCTTTATTCTATATCTAAATTTCATTATCTTATATGTGTCTAAGTTCTAGCATTAATTTTGTGTGAACTCTATAAATACGACACTTGTGCAGGGCGATTATTGCAGTCTTGATCTAGTTCTTGGATGCATGGATCCTAACTCACACTTATATAACCCTCTCGCTAACATAGATGACTGGTCATGCCCAATTGACTCCAATTTTGAGGACTAGTGTCAACCAGCCACATCTCATGCACGCATCTCATATCATCTAATGCATTCACCATGGCAGAATATTTGCAGGATCACTACTTGGTATCAAAATGCAGTCCTATATGGAGTTCGCCCTGCCTGTGACTTTTCAAGAAATTTAAATACAAGGCTGCATATATTCATATGCATGAGGTACAGTACGATCATAATGCATGATTCAAATGAGTTTGATGTGCTTGGTGGGAAGGATCCTTAGATCTTTCTTTTTGATGCTCAAGTAGGGGTTGGAGTTGGGAAGGTTTAATGTAACTACCATAACCATGAGAATCCTTCAGTTTCTGAAATATTATGTTTACAGTATCATAATATCAGAATGTAGATTGGAAACTCTGCACAATCTATCTAAATTTGCTTGACAATAAGCTTCATTAATGCAGAAAAAAAAAAAAAAAAAAAAAAAAAAGGAATAATGATGTCCTAGACCAGATATACTCAAATCAATAAACCCTTACAAATAAGGCATAGTCGGTGTCCTTTGTCTTTATATAAAAGCAACGCTTTGGCGACAACTCCGATATTTGATTCAGTTGCTTAGTGCACGATTCCTTCAATTTCCAAGCAAGTTCGAATGCCTACTTTCTTAAATAAAAGAAAGAAGCCAAACCTCCATGCCTAGTTGCGTAATTCTTTCCAAGGTTAATTTGGTTATTATCTTTTCAATGAAGAGTTTATGTTCAAAAGTCAGTTCATCATATCTCTTTCAAGTTTTGTCTAAATTTAACCCAATAAAAAACGACAAAGACAAAGGTTTGCATATCTATGATGAAAAAAAAAAAATCATCATCTAAAACGTGCTGAAAGACATCCGCTTTTACGTTCATCAAACAACACTGCTTAGCAGCAGAGCGGATGCATTGGTTTCGTTATCATGCTTTTTCAATCATGCTTCGTTTAAATGGCAGTGAAAAGGATTTGGACTGCACCATTATATGGCATAATTTAGAGATGAAAGGATATGATGGTACGATAAGAATTCTTTTTCGCATGAACTCAGTCCACTTTTACCTTAGGTGAAGCCCTGCCTAACTTGAGCTGAAAGCGAAGAGGCTATGGCATGAAAATCTCGTTGAAGAGTTTCTGATTCTTGGAAAATGACACCATTTGAATTAGCACATGATTCAATTTAAATGATCAAAATATAAAAACTTTCATTGCGTTCTTCAAATTTGAACATTTTAAAAAAGTTCATTGACTAGTAATGACTATTGACTACCCATGTTCAAACTTACAACTGCATTTTTGGCATGCCATTTTCTTCTTTTAGCTTAAGAAAGGCTCTTTGATGGTACCAGAAACAAGTGCAGATTTTGTCTTGCTCTCTTCATACTTGCCAGCGAGGGAATCAAATAAAATTCCAGCACCAACACCAACAGCCAAATCAATGGTGTAGTGACCCCTTGTACCTAGCAACCTCGCAGCTTGGAGCACATTGAGAGTGTCAAATAACCATGCCAATTCCCATCTCTGCATCCGCCTCATGTCTAACGATGCAATCACTGATCCAGCAACATGGCCTGAGAAGAAGAGGAAAAATGATACATTCCCTACCGGAAAATCCACTCCTGATCCTACAAATTCCTGCCATTGATGAACAAATTACATTAAATCAACCTTGGAAAAGAGAAACTTTCCCATTTTTCTTTCCAACAAAACTTCCCAACAAGATTTAGACTGTCCTGTTCCTGAAAACTATAGAAAAAGATTTATACCTCAGGTAATGGGAGCTGCGTGGAGTAACCAAGAATCCCACGACATGTAAACATGAACAAAGCAGAAATTGTGGCCCTTGGCCGACCCTCCATTAGCCACGTCCACAGTATATAAACCGTCTGCATCCCAACAAACACCTAACCCCAAACATGTAATAATGTAACCAAAGAAATTAAACATAACAAAACCCAAAAAAGAATATCAAGTCTTAAATTCATTATAATTGAACTTGTTAGAGAACAATTTAAAAGCATTCAAATACCGTATTAAGAGCAGCTAATAACGTATTAAGTTCCGGCCACGAAACCAAAGCGCGATGGAAGGAGCGGGTAACGACGAACCCCAAATCAAATGGCGGCGACGAATCCGGCACCATCTGAAGCGAGTACTCCACGTACATGAAAAACAACAACCCGGCCGCGAAAACACACGGTAGCCGGTGATATCTCGCCACGTACACAACGTCATCTAGAGTCCACTTCAAGAACGAGGCTTTCCCATGATAAACGCCACCGTTAAAAACATTATAATAACCACCATTGCCATGAACGCCTATATTCTTATCAACCATGACGTTAAAGTCGTTGCTTCCGACGTTAGCCTTGTTAGAACGTTTATAAGGAGAGCTAAGAAGCGTCGTCGTGGCGCTGGTGGCGGCGGCCGCGTTCATGGTTGTTAATGGTGATGAAAGAAGGAGACATGAAGGGAAGAACGTGAATGTGATTGTCAATGATTATACATAGAAGACAGAAAAAAACAATGGCGGGGTTTCCAAAGAATTGTTGGTGAGAAATTGATACCAGAAAATTAAATTTAAATTTTGTTTTTATTCTAAAAAAGTTTCATTTAATTGCTTCTGTGGGGTTTCTTCATTAATTAATTTATTTTTGTTTTACCTCTCTCATTGTATTTGCCTCAGATTTCGACGAAGAACCAACAAATCACATAAAAACATGAAAGGCGTTTTACAGGGATCTAACGGTCGGTTGAAATACATGGAAACTTGAAACTTTTGCACTGCTTTTGCTGCTTTATTTATTTACCCTTTCTGTTATAATTAATTGATTCTTTTATCAATTTTTTTAACTTTAACTACTATTATTTTAAATATTTTAATTAATTAAATTTTATAAAATATATATTTAATAACTATTTCATTCCTTCAAAGTTTCTTCAGAATTTAAATAATTTTCAATTAAAAGAATAAAATATTTAGATATTTTATTTCCGAATGAGATTTTAAAGACTAAAAGAAACTTGTTTAGTTTTTAGATAAAGATATTAATATATTAAAATTTATAAAAATAATATAATAAAATTATTTATATAAATATAAATACCATTATATTATTTTCTGGTAATTCTGTTTTGATTTGGATTGGTATCAAAATTTAAAGAAACCAAAATAAAATCAAAATATTAGTTTTGTTTGGTATTGAAACCAAACCAATTCAAACCAAAAGGTTAATTTGGTTTGATTTTTTGGTTTACACCAAATAATACTCAACCTTCCACTAGATTATGTACGATGTGGCCAATTAATTAAGCTGACATAGGGTTGTTTTCCTTAGTTGGAAGCTTGTTTTTCTTACTCATTTTTTTTATTTTATCTTGTAAAAATTTGAATTCACAATTTAATTATATTTTATATGTACAAATGAGCGAATTTTTGTGATTTATCTTTTAATTAATATAATATAATTTTATGAAATTTAAATAACAACAACAACAACAATAATAATAATAATAAACATTTTATTCCAACCAAAAAAACTGTTTTGCTTTAAACTTTTTGGTTTTCAAAATTAATAATCAACCCAAAAAACTTTAGCATGCTTATTCTTAAATCTTCTGAATATAGTTCCACAAAATTTTATTAAAAAAATATAAATGCACACAAATTATTGATAAACAAAAAAATCTAATCATTATCCTAGAAAAAATGCTATATATTAGGATTTTTAACCCCTTTTCCTTCAACTTATTAATTTTTTAGAAAATAAATCAAAAACTAAAATATTAATTAAGTTCCCTTAATTATTCTAATTCCACATACTCTCCATTTCTATTATATTTTCCTTTTTTTTTGTAAAAAAATTATTTTTTTGAATCATTGTAAATAATGATTATTAGGTATGATATGTAATCAATTTGGTTTTTTTTAATAATAACTCGTCATTGTCCGCTGCAAAGAGAATCCAGTTAGAGATGCCATGTGGCTTTGGCTGGCAGAGAAATAACGTGGTAGGACTCGAGATGGGATAATGGCTAAAATGCCTACAAAATCTTTTAAATAAAGTCAAAGTTTTGCCCAAAAAATAGAAAAAGTTCTAACCATTAGCTCTACATGTTGTTCAAGGTAGGCCATGTTTAAAACTTGCAGGCCATAAGTCTGATATTCATCGATCAAGACATAATCCCGACCTAATCCCCTTCCCAGTGATTCTAACTTAACAAAATATAACCATGTCCGTCTTCGAGCCAAACTCAAGGATGACAGTGGATTAAGTCTGAATCCGACTTGATGATGTTTTTTATACTTGTATCTTATTATATTATATAAATCGTATTCAAATTAATTTGAAATTAATAAAATATTATTTTTAATATAAATATAAAATTATATATATAAATATAAAATTAAATAAATAATTAAAAATAACTTTCATATATACCAAATCAAATTGAATTTACTCGATCTGATTTTTTTTTTTAATTATTTAATCCGACTCAAAACTTAATTTCTTAAAAAAAATTTTAACCCTAAAAAATTGAATCAAAACTCACCAAAAGCAAGTTAGACTATCATCTCTAAACACGTACAAATTTTTTAAGAAAAAATTATAGATGACAGATTGTAACCTGACTTACTTGTTTCTAATAACAATAAAAACAAAGATCAGATAATTCCCTGTTACATGATACCAGAATACGTAGAAACCCTGAATACTTATAGTAATTGTTCTGGGAAATATTAGAGGCAAAAACTCAGTGCTAATCACTAATTTCCTCCCTTACCTTTTTTTTTTAATTATATTCAACGTTTCTGTACCTATTTGTTGCCATTTACGGAGGGAATACCCCAAGTCTAAAACCCACTAAAATTAATGATGGACCTATCACTCTAAGACATACATACCTGTGTATTCTAAAGCTAGAAACCTAAAACCCACTGCTCCCCCTTAAAATAAAATTGGGACACACTGTCTTCAGTTATAACCATGAAAAACTGTTGCTACCTTGGCTGTTGATCAGATCCAGCTGTAGACGAGATAGTAGGTGCAGCACCATTTTCAAGTGTCGGCGAGGAACCCCACTTTCCGTCTTCTGGTGGCTCCATAACAAGAACTCCACCATCACTTAGTCCAAGTGCAAACTGATTAGGTTCAGATGGATGTGCTGCGACCACTACCGGATATACCCTACCACTGCCAAACAATAATGTCAGCAACAAAGGCAAAAAGATATACAAAAAGAATGTTATGTCTGACGTTAGTGAGGGCAAGGCATACCTAGGATTTGAAGGTAGATATGAACCAGGATTAATCCGACACCTGAGTTGGAGGGTTGTGGAAGTGAGAATACATACGCTTCCATCTTCTAAGCTTACATAGATTGACTGGCTATCACATGAATACACAGCATCTGTGATCGAGCCACTTGATTCTCGGGGAATCCACTGTCACAAGAATCAAAATACACAAAATAAATACATAACAATTTGTCATTACAAAACTTAAAACTAGCTATTTCTGAAGCATGAGCAATTAGTAGTTTCAGGAGACAAACAAATGGCAGACATGATATAATTAGGACAAGAATAGGAGATAAAAGTGATTTAACAAGAGAGAGGTATCAAAGGGAGCATGGGATGGTCAGGTACCAAATTGTATAACACTTCATTTCATTTTAACATTTAAAAGATATATATACTTAGTTGTTGTGAGTATGCAAAACCAACTTAGCTAGTCAAACTATATATCACTCTAAAGGATCTTCAAAATGACCTTATTCACCTTTAATAAGAGAAAAAAAAAATGCAAGTATTACAAACATCAAGCCTAAAAAATCAGAGCATGATGTATCTACCTGTTTAAGGCACTCTAGTTTTGGAGCTTCATATATGGCTATCTGTGTTGCATGGACAGCAAGTAGATGTGTCTGGTCTTGGTGAAACTGAACTCGGGTCTGTCCAAGAGGGTTTGGCACATGACTACTAGGAATCTGCAAGAATTTGCTAGCCTGCTTTTCCCATCCATCCATGCTCCATACAAACAGCTGGAAAAAATAGAGGATCTTAAAATTCCAGAATTCTACAAGTTCTCATAAGTAGTAAAAAAAGATGACAAAAGAAAAGATTAGCAATTTGTGAATAGCCTATTTCTGCCTCCAAACACATCTCAATACTGAAAATAGTAAAAGATCTGTTAACATTTCAATAATTCTACTAGTCAAATATAACAAACCTGTGCATCAGCTCCTGATGACACCAAAATGTTTAAAACATTTGAAAATGCAAGACCAGTAACTCTCTTCTGATGACCTCTCAACTTGCTTTTGACCTGCACAAAGCAATTTAAGTCTACAAATGTGCTTTTATTATTTACTCAAAATATTAAATTCTACACTTATAAAACAAGTACCTGATCAACCCGGACATTGTAGATTTGAATTGAAGAGTCATCCATGCCTATGGCAATAATGTTGTTGTCCTGGGGATGGAAGGCAAGAAAAGTTGCAGCAGGTGGTGGAGCCATGAATGTTGTCATTGTCTGCCAAAGAAATAAGCTCATATAAGGAAAATGTGACCAGCATGAATTACATCTACATGTCAAGCAAATGCAATATATATATATATATATATAAATGACTCCAAGAAATTAAATTACCTTGAATGTCATCATGTTAAACAAGGAAATTTTCCCTCCTGATGCGGACATGACATAAGAATCATTCTTAGAGAGAGCAAAGCATGGAACAGCATCTTCTTGGTTTGTCTCACATATATCATTGGTCATCAATATTCCACTAGAAGGTTGCCATAACTGTGGTGGTGAAGCACTAGTTGCCTAGACGAAACAAAGCATTGTAAATAGGTGGCCCACAAGTAACTAGATGATAGACAACGCAGTGTTTAAGGTCAAGGTATAAATACCTTTCCAGAAAGGTTATGCTCATTCTTCTGCCATTTCCACAATTTGTGTACGGCGTTGTCTGTCAATACTAGTATGGCACCTCCTGAGTTTGTATATATCATTCTAACAACCTGTTTTGAAATTGAAAAAATAGTTAGGGGCAGGAGGTAAAAGAAACAACTCACAGCTTAAGCATATGCTTCATATCCAGCCTTTCTCTTAAAAAAATCAGCATATTTAGTTGCAGAAGTTTTTAAACTTTGTAGGGAAACACTAAGGCTAAAGCTTTCGGAATAAAGATGAAGAAAAGAAAATAGAAGCTCAATGAAAGAAGCCAATTCTTTAGCCCAATCTTAAAAGATTTTAAACCCATCCCCCCCCCCCCCCCCAAAAAAAAAAATCAATAAATACACACACCCCTAAAAAACAAATCCTACTCCTTTACTTGAAAATTTAATATTTTGGGATATTGATAGCATTATTTTGATCAAAATACTTAAACAAGCATATGGTCAATCATGACTCATTGAATAAAAACAAAACAATGATTCAGCATGTCCACAAGCCTGCATAACAAAAACTATACATTTTAAACCTTTATATCCTCATTTGAAGAGCAAACCAGATCATAAGTTTTTTCAAATTTTACCAATAAAAAGAAAACCATAAATTTTGTGTTGACATTAACAAAGCTAAAGTTAAATCACCCCAAAAAAATTCTAGATGCAGTTATTAAGCTTTTCCTCAGGACTCAAATCAAGTGGTTTCTCTTTAGGTCATTAACTAAAAAGAAAAAGAAATAAAAATGAAAATGATAAAACAGAAATTATTGAAGAACCATCCCAAATTTAATTCCAGATGGGACTTCAAAATGTCCTCAAGCAGCAATGCATAAAATAATGTGGAAATGATGCGTGCATTAACATCACATAACAGGAGACTTGGTCAGAGAGCAATGCATACCCTAATTGGCATCAAGCTCTCTGGAAGACGCAAGGAACGAAGCTGAGATGGTTCATTTATTTCAGTCAGCTTCCACATCTTAGATTTCTCCAACTCATCAGTGACTCTTGGTTTCACGTCTGGCAAAGTACGGCTGTCCCCATTCTGCAAGAAAAGCAAGTACAGATTGAAAGAATTGCGATTTAGTCAACCAAGGAACTCAAATATATTCAACAGGTTCCAGATTTGCCCAGTGAAAGTTGTTCTGCTATATGAACAGCTTAACATGAAAACCAAGCACATCTCTTCATAGAAGAATCATGGTATTCCCATGACAGGCATCAATGCTTACCAATCCAACAATTGCTGTCATTGGTGCACTTCTATCTGCAACAGCAATGCTTGTTCCAGTAGTTGAGCTTGAAGCACCGAATGTGCCAATTATGGGTCCCTGAAAGAAATGGTGCATTCACAATTATGTTCTACTCAGATATGGGGCCTCTGAAAAGTGTCAGAAAGGTTATTTTACCTTTGCCACAGCCGTAGAAGCAGCTCTAGAGGCATCAAGAACACGATCAAGTGCACGAGCTTCAATGGAGCGCAAAAGCCTAGCACCATCAGCATTTGCAAGTATTTTGATTCCATTTTCATTTGTCGAGACAGCAAGCAGAATTCCATCTTTATTAAAGCGTAGGCAAGGAGAAGCCTGAAAAAATGTGTCATACTTGCGAACTTAAAGGAGATGCTTTAGGAAAATAACTACATTAACAAGAGACCCATTACCGGCAATCCACCGTCAGCATTAGTGGCTGTCAAGAGGTTAACATGTTCCATGTCCCAAAATTTGACTTGGAACTCATCACCTGCAGCCAAGAATCGATTTCTTGTTGTATCAAACTGCACAACCCCCACAGACCGCTTTCCAAGACCATGATATGTCCGTTTGACAGCACCCTCACTTTCAATCCATTCAACAATGTGTGACTCACCCTCTTTATTAGTCCCACATGAGAATAGCCTGCAATGAATATATAACTATAAGACCAAAATAGAATAAGATAATATAAGATGAAAATGTACAGAATCAAATTACAGAATAGTAAGAAAACAAATGGAACCATATTCAGGCCACTGAAAAGAAAGAAAAAAGAAAACCATACCTGGTCCCATCAGCACTGTAGGCCATTGTTGTGCACGAATGACCAGGTGCATTGTAATCAACTCTTGAACCCATGTTATCATACAACCAAGCTTTTATTTTTCCGTCAATAGCTGTGGAAAATATGAACTAGTGGATGGAAAAGAAATCATCAGTCATCAGTAAGCATATCTAAAATAGAAAAGCAAATAAGTAGAGACACATTCTAATGACCCAGTAGGCATAAGTATTCTCATTTGCATAAAAAAATTAAAAATATGAGAATTTCTGAAGTTTTAATTTGAAAGGGTAAAAGTTGCAGAACCTGTGAGAATAAGATTTTAATTCCATCTTTTTTGGTATAATTTTGTTATCATCAACACTTAAGGCGGAGGCCTACAGAATGAATGCATTTCATTTTGGTAAAACTAAGGAGATTTTGATATCTACAACCAGCTTCATCACACCCCTCCCCCAAAAAATAAATAAATAAAAAAAGCTGAACAAGGAAAAAGAACAAAAACTGATACCTGAATGCCTTCCTTATGATGTGGGCACACTGAATAAACAGGGGCTTCATGACCCTCAAAAGTGTACTGCTTATTACCATTAACAGCATCCCATACCTGCACAATGTTGGAGCCTTCAAATAGTAATCAAGAGGCATACTGTTTCTAATGAATGGAAAATTTCTGAACAAAGCAAACCTTAATCGTCTTGTCCTCTCCACAAGTTATGACACACAACTGTTTATTTGGTTGAGAGAAAGCAAGATCACTAACATTACCAATATGAGCCTCAATCTGGAGAATTAAATAAATAGAAACGCAATCAGCTGTCAACAAAATAAAAGAAAAAAAACTTAATCACTAGTTAACCTTCTTGAAACAGGGGGAGCAGTCCTAGAAAGGAAAAAGAAAAGAATCTAAACCCCCGATAATAGCTTCCTGTAATGACATTGCAAAAATTATTATTGGGTATAAATGCAATTCTGCAGCAACAATCTCACAGCACCATGTTTAATTAACCTCAACCTGTTTATCCCCCAGAACTGCCGTAGTGCCATCCAATTGTTATGGTTGTAACACCCGGCCATCCATCTTTTAACAGAAGATTAGAACAGCAAGGCAATTTTAGTCTAACAAGGGTACCTGGCCCAAATTATCACTAATGCATTTGGTATTCAGAGGCTGAAATGATGCACATGGTTATTGTGTGGATGACTTTTCTTTTTCCTTTTTTTTTTTCCTTAAGAGTAGAGAGATAAATCCCAACATCAACCCACTGCTGCTACTATCTCCGCTTCTGTTGGCCAAGCTAGAAGGCTTAAATAGCACTTTGCATGGGTAGAACTTATTTTACTGAAGATCAGCCAAATTATGGAAAATTATCATTAATTTACTTGGTGGCTGTTTATTAAAAGGCACATATAATTAATTTATGGATAACTTATTTCTCCTATTGATAGATGGATGTCTATAGCATATATGTGAAACATACATATATAATTTATACTTATGTGAAAGATATAATTGACCTTCAAAGATGGTTTAGATTTTAAAGATTGGATGATTCATAAAAGTGCCAAAAATATGATTGATCCACAAAGAATGTTACACGTACCTCCAGATGATCCCTTAAATCATCACTGCCATGATATGAATATATATGCACAATATGCTTGGAATATGCAACACCTGTACCAAAAATAAAATATGAGTTACCATCACTGGAAGATGCCAAACTGTTGATTTAAGAGCCAAATTAGCCATTGGAATTGGTGTACAGAGCTTCAATAATTTTTCATCCACCACAGCGGGAGGTAGAGAACAGAGAGGCAAGGAGGAGCCCGGCAAGTACTCTACTTTTTAAAAGGTAATTTTGAAGCTTAAATAGATACTTGCTTTAAGCACTTAGCAATATATTGTATGAATAGCACACAATAACCATTATAGTAGATGTCAACATCCAAATCCGCTGGAACATACCCAAAAGGGCACCATCTGGACTCCAGATAACACGATTCACTGCAGCAGTATATTCACTAGCCAAGGATGCCTAGAAAGCAGACATTGGACAGAGCTCAGTATCAAAATCAATCCTAAGAACCTAGCGGATATAGTACAACTAGAATTTTCTGACAGAAGAAGCTTACCTGCAAGATCCTTGAGCATGCACCAAGATCCGAAACCTTGAATTTTTTAGAAACAAGCCTCTCTCGGCTCCCAACCTCCCAGATTGTAATATCACCAATGTTTGTACCAACTAAATTCGACGAGAAAAAACATAAAAATAGACAAGTCAAATTTCTTTGAAAAAACCTTAGTCAACCAGAAAATGACGAGCAACCAAAATCAAAAAAGCCAATTTTTGAAAAAAAAAAAAAAAGAAAGTACTAACCGAGAAGCAAAGTTTGCTGCACTGGATGGAAATCCATACTCTTAACAGTTGAACCCTGACTTAAATCTGAGAAGACATTCTTTGGCAAATCTTCGGATAATGAGTGGGCATAGCTCTGGGCAGGGTATGTGACTGGTAAAATATTCACTGCTAGATTATTCATCTGCAAAGCAAAATAAGCCAGGTAAAACTAAATGAGTTAAATCCAAATAAAAGGATGAAAGAAAGAGAAAAGCAAAAGTAAACATGAAAGACATAAGGGATTTCTAAATAATATCCAACATCAAGTTTTAACATAAGCATCTTTTGGTCAATAAGAGGACAAAATTGCAAAAAAGTAGGGAGCAAAATATAAAAATTACTATAAAAAGGATTAAATAATTTCAAGATAGCAAGTAAATGCATCGTTCAGACTTTTAACCTAATAAGACTTGAGAGAAGGAAAGGGAGAAGATATAGTACCTGTACCTCTTCAGATATTCCAAAGGGTCTTGGTCTCTTTACTACATTCTCAGAATCTGCAGTTTGATAGTCCATTGCCAGGTTGTTAGTTGGAGGAGTCCTAGGGCGCTTTGCCGTAGATGCTACCAAATACAATATATACAAACAGAAAGGAAAAGAAAAGATGATAAGACCTACTTGAAAATAACAAAGTAGAATGCAGAAAAAAAAAAGATAAGGAATAATCCAATAGCTGAATCAAGCAGATTCCGGTGAGCAAAAGAAAAATTCTAATCAAACAGTTGTAATAATAAGCACAACCAAGTTAAATGTACATGACCATAAAAAATATTTAAAAGAATCTTAAAACCAAAAGATAGAAAATATACAAAGAAATGCATATGAAATGGTCTTAAAACATAATTTTACATGTAAAAGTCAACATAAAAATAAAAAATAAAGCAAATAACTAGTTAATAAAGAATCAATCACCCAAAACAAAGAAAAATTTTCTCCAGCATCTTATGAAATAATTTTAGCACAATTTTAGTTTTTACATCCAATCTACCCCTCTAGCACAATATAAAACTGTCAAGAGCACGCTAGCAATTCTAAAAATTATTATTAAATTTATTTTAATAATACTTGAGTCAAGCTCTCTAAATGATAATACCAGTTATCTAGTAGGATAGACAATCTTGAAAGAGGATGAGAGTCAAAATCAAGGATTACATTCTCAAAAGGATGAAAAATTTGAAAATAGTCTCTCCATCACAAGTCAGGAGATCTACTTTCATCAAATGCATTTAGCTTTGGATATCCCAACAATATATGCTCCTTACACTTTTAAAGAAGTATGTATCACCACTATTAATAAAGCATCACCATCTTGCAAACTTCATTGTCGGTTAATTAATAGTTTTTTTGTAAAAATAAGAAATTCCATATATTATATGCATTCTCTTTCTTGAAATGTAATCATTGTGACAAGATTATCAAGTTTAAAGAGACACAAATGTGTCTAAAACTTATAAAATCGCCATGGTATAGGACTAATAACCCATCAGAATTGATTAACAGCTAATAATAACTACCTGCATTACTAGATGCAGATAGACCAATAGGGCCAGCTGAAACTGCTTGATGTGCCACAGGAGACGGATTAGCCATCCATCCTGCAAGAGATGCCGTAAGTGGTGCTGCCGTAAGTGGTGCTGGGGCTGGAGCTGGTGCAGGTTGAAAAGGCTGAATAAAAAGTAAACAGATGCATAAATAACCACAAAAGACAATAGACAGAAAACAGAACATCCTTAAACCCAACAACAAAGAGTACTCTGGTCACTTATAGACTTACACCATGAGCACCTATTGGAGGAAAACCGCTCACTTTAGGGATGGACCCCATTAAAGGATTGGTTACAGGTGAAGGAGCACAAGCTCCATTTGGTGGACCACAAGTATGGTCTACAAAAAGGGTTTTTATGTCAGGGTTAGGCCTTGGATTCTTGCAAAGTTGGTGCTGCCAATTTAAACTGCAAATTAACAAACAAGAGTGAAAGCATAAAAAATCCCATCCAACATATAATTCCAAGTCAATAATTAATACTACAAACACAACATTGTTCACATTACCTCTGATTGATTAGTGTCCTCAACCTAGAACTTTTTAAGGTGGGGAATTGAAGCTTATCACGGAAAAGTGGATTTGCCTCAATCAATTTTTTGAGCTCAACAAGCATTATAGCCCTAGCCGACTTGGTATCTCCATACTTGGATAGCTGCTCGTTCTCCCTGAAAATTATTCACAAAGGAATAATGAAACATCTATAAAAACATTTCTCACAACTAAGAATAATTTTGTCCATTCAGCGTAAATAACTGCAGGGAAGTAAACACAGTTCATATCACTCCTATGGAGGCAGAGTTTGACTATTTTCTAGTAATTCTAGATAAGTAATTATCCGTCACAAAAAGAAAAAAGAAAAAAAATCTCTTCACTTTTTATTATTTATTTTATTTTATTTTATTTGCTTAAGGTTGTGCACATTTCTTTTCCCTCTTCAGTAAACCCAATTACCAGTTTTCTTCAGAAAAGCACATGGATAGAACTCTAGACTATAACCTTCTTTAGCTGAGAGTACAACAACACCACCATAGAAATTTTAGAACCCAATTATCCATACGTAAAAATGTTGTATGCATTTCAAAATTTTAAGCACTTAATTATAATTTAGAAATGGAGAAACATTTTTTCATAATGCATCTAAGAAAATGTCTTGTGACCTCTTTAAACCGGACCTCCCTGTATAGAGATTTCAAATGATTGATAATGATACTCAGCACAGTTATTGCTAACAATTTGTAGGTAATCATGAATTTTTTGAAAACTTCCAGAAAAAGGTTTTATTGTTCAATGAAATTTCCAAACTGAAATTTTATACTATTAATATTATAAAAGCAATACCAATAACCTGCAATCAAATTCCAAAATAAAAAATAATAATAACATAAACACTTTTTTTATCTGAATAACATAAATACATAATAGTACATTTTAATCAAAAAGAAAGGGCATTCAAGTTTAGCACTCAAAATTGAGGGTTCCTTATATCCGTTGTTGTATCAAATGATTAAATAGAAAAATGGAATTTCAAGGAGAAAAGCTAAATGCATTGGTATTATTTATTTATTTATTTATTTATTTATTTATTTATTATTTGGTTAATAACACAGTTTCTACTTACGTAGACACATTTACACTTAAAATCCCAATAACATTTTCCCCAAATGCATGACATACAATTTCATATGGCATTCCATTTTATTGAAACAGAGCATACTTAAAACTCATACATTAAACCACCCTCAATATAGCCCACTCTAGCACCACAGAGATACTAAATTATGCATTTTCCGGCAGTAAACCACTCACATTCCCAAATCCTCACAATCAACCTTCTTAGAGCAATAATAATCCAACATGCTTCAGAATAGCAATCACATTACAAAAACATTTTTACTTACCTAAAGTTTGCCAAAGTCAATAGCATTGTAATTTCCTTAAAAAGCTCTTCATTAAACGTCGAAAACACTTTCAAATCTTTCGCAAGAATCTCCACAGCTCTACCATTGTCACGCCTACAAAAGAAAAATTAAAATAATAATAAAAAAAAAATCATTACTCTAATACTTACAATAACTCAATAAACTTACTTGTCGAGGGCTTCGAGGTACTTTTGCTTTCGAATCTCGAAGAAAATTTTCATAGAGTATCGATTATCTTCAACTTTTGTGTATCCAGACAAGTACTTCTCGACTTCATCCCATTCCCCATTGGTTACACAATCCTCAAAATATCGCATATCAAAGAAAAATCCTGACTCTTTTTCCAATCTTTTTTTTTTCAACGGTCAAAACAAACATATAAAATATAATCATTACTTCAATACTTATAATTCAATGAACACTTTAAAGCTCAAACTAATAATAATTACAGGATATTTAAGAAAATTGAAACTCAAACTAATATTTGAAATTCCTTTCACCTGTCCATTTTTTTCTCCGATTTTCAAGGTAGCCAAACAAAACCAAATTGAAGAAAAAAAAGATAAAGCGAAAATTAAGCTTACTTGTGAACGGTTTCTTTGAATTTCTCTTCATCAAGAAACTGAAGTATGAGAAATACCAGTTCTCTACTCAACGAAGACATTTCTTTTTTTTTCTTTTCCTCGTTTCTATCTCTCTTCGATCCAAAGAAAAAAGAAAAAAAAAATAACGGATCGATTCAAGAAATTTTTCAAAGAAAACACAAAATTAGGGCTTAATTTCACGGATCCAAATTAAGAACAGTTGAGTGCTTTTGGATTGACTTTAAGACAGAAAAAGAAAAGAGCAAGAGAGAGAGAGAAAGAGCAGATCGAGACGTGAGAAAGTTGTGAATAACGACGAGAGGGTGTGTCGATTTATGTAGTGAGACGTTTCTTGTTCGCTTTTTAGTCTGCAGAATTTAAAGAGAGAAAAGGAATGTGAAATGAAGAAATCTGGCGTGTTTGGAAAAATTAAAATTACCATTTTATATAAGGGTAGTTCTGGAAGTGGGGAGTAAATTATACGGTGGCCTGCCAACAGCATTGGTTTTAATGGACTTGCACTTACTTATGTTATTTTACTTGAGAAATTGTTAAAGTTTTTAAATTTTACCAATAAAGCGTATAGAATGACACATGTATTTTTTTAAATATTAAAAATAAATTAAATGTGTCAATTTTTTAATTTTATTATTAATAAGAATATAAACTCCTTTAATTACACTATTAATATTATTCGTTAAACTCTTAATTATTAATTTAACGAAAATTTTTATGATTTTTTTTTATTTTTGAATATATTTGATCATTTATATATTTATATCATATAAAATTTTAAAATTTATATGATATTTTATATAAAAATTATGTATCATAATTTATGTTAATATGAAAATATGAAATATATTCTTTTTAATTTTATTAAACACATATAATTATTATTAAAATTTTAAATTATATCATTTTATTTTATATTTTTATATTATATTATTATATCATATTTTAAATTATTATGTACAAATTATTATTTTTCTATTTTTTAATATTTTTAAAATATGAATTTAGTTTATTGATAAACACATCATTTGATCTTATTTTGGATGGTTTAAGATTAACAATGGTCCTGTGTTGAACATGGAATTCCAATGGTATGCACGCACCATACTTTTCCCTTTTAAACATTTATTTCTTTCTTTTATTTTTCTCATTGGGTATCACGCACACCTGCGTGCGCGTCAAGATGTGAACCAAACTAACACGTAGATGAATTGATTGTGACCAATTAATCCAGAAAAACTCTCTCACGTGTATAAAACTTCTTAGGCAGCATAACTCACAGATCGGTCTAAGCTGTCTAACGCGCCTAGAATTTCGGTGGTTTACTGTAAGTGATAAAGCCTAAAAAGGTGATAAGACATGTGTTTATTAACTGAACTTATCATATCACGGTGATAAGTAGATCTATTTATCAGAGTTGCGTGTGCCTCGATAATAAGCATAGTTGTTTATTTTTAATTGTTTTTTTTTTAAGGAAGGCAAAAATGTAACAAACATATTTCTATTTTTATTTGCTAGAACAAAGGGGTGATGTGGAACTGTGAATGGTGTATGATATCATTATTTTATAAAAAAAGAAAAGAGACTAGAAACTAATCTTTTAAAGTTTTCATGATTTATGCATTTTTTTACATTATGAAAATTACAGATACAAAAATGTAAATCATTAATTTTATCTAATTTTAAATGTAATAATTTTGAAAATTATCTATATTTTATAATGAAAAAAACTCGAACTTAAACTTAAGTTTTAATATATCAGTAAGTTCCTCTAATTAAATTTAATTTTATTTTGGAAAGGCAATTGGAAAATTTAAAGAGCAAAATGATACTAAATAATTTAATGGCAAAATTATGCTTCAATGTAATGAAATCTCTTTTCAACCTAAACATTTCCATGTTGAATAAACCAATTACTTATAATAATATTGTTTGTAATTTTATAAAATTTTAGTTTTTTTATATGTAATCTTGTTGTTACAATTGTGCTTCTCTGAGGCATTTAGCATAATTACTAGACGTGTTTGGATTAGTCCTCTTATCCGCCTATAGTAATTAGATTATTTATAATTTATAATTTAATGAAATTAAAATACATTACCTAAATTATTGACACTTAATTCTATTTTTTTGATTGATATGTATTGGTTTTTTTATTTGTTAATTTTAGAGATATTTTTAACATTTCATATTTTTTATTTTATAATTTTTTTGAAAATTTAACACAAAATTAATGCTATAAATGACTTTTAAATTATAATAAAATATTTAATATAACACTTGAAACTTTATAAATCTCTAACATAGTATCTAAACTATGAATTTGAACTTTAAAAATTAAAATTTCATATAAATTTTTTATAAATCCTACCAATACTGAATTATAATTGATTAATTGTACTACAGTAATTGTAAATTATATGCTCCCTTTGAGGGTTGACATCCAAATCTTAAGAAGATAATTATCAGAAAATCTCTGTTAGGAAAGATACCCAATGTTGTAATGTTGAAGGGCTAACACAAATGCATCCGAGCCCTTGGCACCGGTCAGTGTAGGGGTAAAGGCTCTTTTGCGGTGAAGAGTGAAGGCATTTTACAATTAACCAACTAGCTTATTGTATTAAAATAAATTCCCTCACCCAATTTTATGGATAAAACAACCACCAATGGCAACAATAAATAAATATATATAACCCACATATATTAATATACACTCTGCCCATTCATTACCAAGTTTAGTTTTACTAAAAAGTCTGTAGTCTAAAGGTTATTGAAAATATATTACCCATATAGTATAAAGGTTAGTCCTAATTTGTTAAGAGCAACCAAGTGTATGCCCTGGATCCATCGTTGCATCCATCGTCGCATCCATCTGAGGTGGAGTTACTCTTTTTCGAATAAGCGTTTCCACAGTGGGCCATGTCCTCTTCCGCCCACCCCTTGGCCTTGACTGAAACTGCTCGTCGGACTCTATGAAGTTCCCCTGAACAGGAAACAACTAAAACCATGAATCTTTGTCCAACATGAAAAATACCAAAGACACAAGACAAAGCCTTGCAATAACATTGAGTCATCGACAACTAAATAACTTACAGGAACATATATGTGGCACCCAGATTTCTCATGGTTCTCTCTAACATGCTTGTATGAAAATCTCATGCCACAACCAGAGAAGCCACATGCAAAAGGCTTGAGTTTTTCATGCACAGCCTTGACATGCTGTTTCAGATTTGATTTCTGGAATAAAATATTTCAGTACTTTGGTAAAAAAAAAAAAAAAGAAAAGGTTTATAATCAGAAAAGAATTTAGTATTTGACACTTTCTTGTACACATTCAACTTCTTACGACTAAATGTAAACAAATTGCATATTTAAGGTTCACAGTATCTTACTGTTAAAAATGTATGAAGACAACCCTCAAAATCACACTTAAATCTTTCTGATGCAACTCCTGATTCATGTGATCGAAGGTGCCGCTTGATGTTCTTCTTCAGCTGCTTTTTCCCACATATTTGACAAGTAATATATTGGTGGCATGATTGCACATGAACCTTAAGGCACTGCTCATTGGTAAAATATTTCATGCAACTTGGTTCAGAACAGAAGGCTTCCACCGAATCCAGCTTAACTGTAATAGTTAAGGCATCCATCAAACAACATGTAAATAACTACCTCCCAATCAAGAGTGCTTACTTTCTTTTTTTAATAACTAAGAATAATTGAATTAAGGTATAACTTATGCATCTCACTCACTTGGAGACACATCAAATCAGATACCTTGATATAATTTTGAAAAATGGAAAAAAAAAAAAAAGCAACTTGCCATGAGAATCCTCATGCTTTCTCAGCTTTGATGCAAATTTGAACACCTTTCCACATCCTACTTCCTGGCAAACATGTTGTTTCTGACTTCCAACGTCAGGGGAAGTTGACTCTTCATCATGAAATTCTTTCACATGCCTTTTCATGTTGCCTTGAATTGAAAATTCTCGATTGCAGTTTTCAATTGGACACTTGAAAAGCTTTCCTTGGTGCTGAAGAAGGTGGCGATTCAAGTGGTCTTTCCTCCTATAGCTAGCACGGCAATCATCAACTAAACAAACAAATGACCTCTGTAACAACAAAAAAAGTATTAGAAGCTACTAGTTTATGTAGCAACCAACAATGATCTATACATGCACAAAACAACTCTTCAAACCTCAAAGTATACTACCACACCGCGTGACTGAGGCGCACTTGATGGAGCTTCTCAGGAGGTCTCCCAACCTGATACTGGTCCATTCAAGTTGTAACAATACAGCCTCTCGCATTTTGGAGTTCTTTCTGTGGGATCCAATGCTTCACGCAATAACATCCATTGATTTTTTTCTTAATAAAAATCAACGATTCCTGCAAAAGTACTAAACCTTAATACATAAGAACTCACAGGAAAAACAAACTAGTCATAAAAAAATAGGTGGTAAAAAAAAAAACCCAAAATCATGTTTAAAACTATCCATTTTGTTACCTGTAAGAATTAAAAGTTCAAGTGAACATTATTAAAAACTTTTGAATATGAAACCAATTACTAGTAAAAAGAAAAACTACCTCAAGAGAATGGCTTTGCAAGTGTTGCTTCAAATGAGCAGGCTTCTTGAATGTAACACCACATTGTTCACATGTATTCAACGACGAAATTTCCTCTTCTTCCTTTCCTCCATCGTCGATTTCCTCCTGAACCAAACCCAAAGTTTAAAAAAAAAAAATAAAGAGAAATCAAGAACCCATTGGTCGATTTCTAAAGAAAAATCGAACAAACAGTGCATAATCAAAGTGGGTACCGGATGATGGGTGAGGATGTGAGAGGTAATGAGAGACTTCTTAGATCTGCAGATTCCACAATATTTGCATACATAACGGCGTCTGTCTTTGAAAATTGGTGCTTCTGCTCTTTCTCCTTTTTCTTCATCCATTTGATTACTCTATTTCTCTCGGAAGAAAGTGGGTTTCAGCGATGGCTGCCTGTCGCGAATTATAGAGTGATCTGCAATTAGGGCGCGGCTCTCAAATATAGAGCAAAGCAAATCAGAAACACTACGAAAAAGACAAGAAAACCAGTGCTATACCAGTGGTTGAAGGGCTTCGCTTGATCTAGGGTGTGATCCAGCCGAACTGAACAGAAGCACTGGAAAGCTTGATCTCAAAACTCCAAACTTGAGTTTGAACAGTAAACGACAACATACATTATTAAGCTCAAACCCTAAAGAATTGACCTTTTTTTTCATATATAAAAAATTCGTGTTAAATTAGAGGCGAAAAAAATAATGGTATTTTTCAGGGATTTATTATTATAAAATAAAAATAATGCACAATCAAATCTGCTACTTGTACGCTTTGACTCGGGCCTTGTTTTGAACAGAATTTTATAAGCTTGAAATATTATTTAATTAATAAAAAATTTTATTTAATTTAAATTTTAAAATATTGAATATTAAAATAAAAATAGTTTTTTTAATTTTATAATATTTTTTAAGAGTCATATATGTTCGAGACCTGCTCGACTGAGTCGTGGATAAAATTTTCAAAAGCCCAACAGAGGTGACCCGATTTAATTTAAATTATTATTAAACATTTAATTTAAAATTAATTGATTTAATTTACAAGTCCAAAGATATTTTTTTCGTTGTCATTTCATTTCTTAATTTGTTATATAATAAGTTTTTTTATTTTTATTTATATATAATGAGAGCCTATTAACATAAATTATCTCGTATATAATAAATATTTAATTTTTTATAATCTTATATTTAGGTTAAATTTTTTTATTTATTGTCAAATAATTTTAAATTTGATACTTAATATGATATCAGAATCAATTTTTTTTTTATCTTTTCAAAATTTATCACATTAAAAGTTTATTCTATCTTTACTTACACATAATAGAGACTTGTTAAAATTGTACTATCTCATATTTTATAATTTTATATTTAAATTAGATTTTGATTATAAAAAGTTGATAAAAGATCTTGAAGATCAACTTATGCTTCACGTGTTTAAAGAAAAAAATACGTGTGCTGGTGTCTTTGTCCGATTTGATAGTAATAATTATTGTAATAGTTATAATCATCACGAGATTAATTATATGATTTTTAATGAACCTTCTTTCTTTATTAAAGATTTAATTTTCGTTGATAAAGCTGGACATGTTATATATCATTTATTTGTTATCCATTAATTATAAGTTAAATGCTTAATACTCATAAACACATTATGCTTCTCTATCTATCACTTAATTCAAAATATCAAATCTACAAATTAAAATTATTTATCAATTTATCGTAATTAAAAATATTTAAAGGGAACTATTTTAGCAAACAAGTCATGAATGTCTTCGTCTGATTATGTCTGCATACAGCAAAATAAAATGTGTTGATGCAAGAATGCCTTAATCTGATTACGTCCGCATGCGACAAAACAAAATATGTAGACACAAGAAAATTAAACTTTGCCTGCTACTTATTGTTTGTTTTAAGGACAGAGGCTTTTACGATCGTTTATTAATTTGAAAAAAAAAAACATTTTTATAGGTTACAGTCCAATCATTGATTATTAGATGTGAGATTATTTATTTTTCTTCAACACTTTCATTGTTAAGGATGTGAACTGTGTGTTTTCAATAGCCATTACATCTTGTTGATGGTGGAATCGATCTCACATCTTATAATCAAATATTGAATTATGAATTTCACATCTTATAATAAATATAATTCAACAAGTTTTACATTAATAAATGATGTTATTTGTGAAAATCTGAATCATTCGTTTTAAAATACATAATTCACACCCTTAACTAAAGAGATCAGTGTTGAAGAAGAAACTGTACTCTTACATTTAATAATAAAGATTGGAGTGAGATGCTTTTCTTAAAGAACAAAACTGTGAAAAAGGTTTCGGCTCTCTGAATAAATAATACTTAACAACAGTATAGTTTAACAATGTTATATCAATCGAATTTAACTCATTTGATCACTCAAATTACTTAAATTCAAAATTGTATTAACAATGATCAAGTCAAATTTAAAATTATTTCAAATCAGACTCAAATAATTCATAAATATATCAACTCATTTATATCACTATGAAACATGTCGTGTGTGTTGTTTTATGCGTAAGGTGTACTAGTGACAACGGCCAGGTTGAATCGGACTCAATCTTATGTCCAAATGAGTGGATCCCAAGTCCCAATTCCAGGGGCAAAATTCTCGTGAAACACATAAATGCAAAATTACTCCATCACAATTTATTTCAACTCCTTCATTTCTCGTGAACCCACAATTAGTTTTACGTCATTGTATTCACCAACCTGTCCTTTGTACACTTTTATCTCATTCAATAACCTGACCCCTCTCATTAACTCCTGTCCTTTCCCCACATCCTATATCAAGTCCAAGCCCACAATTTCACTCTCACTCTTCCCAAAAATGGCTTCATACGTCTTCCTACGCACCCTTTTTCTCATCGTCTTATGTTCTTTCCAACTTGCTAGGCCTTTTACAGTCATCATGTCGGATTCTGGAGTCCCATCTACCCTCATTGACGGGCCTCAAACAGGGTTTTCAATGAACAAAAATGGGGCTCGGACCAACCCCCAGGAGCAAGAGGCAGTTT
The DNA here is from genome assembly GCF_047325235.1 of Durio zibethinus. Classification (NCBI taxonomy): domain Eukaryota; kingdom Viridiplantae; phylum Streptophyta; class Magnoliopsida; order Malvales; family Malvaceae; genus Durio; species Durio zibethinus. The sequence goes on along the minus strand of NC_143187.1, from coordinate 1,880,037 downwards.
ACGATATAATGCGAGCTACGGGAAACGATTGGGCCACGGATATCCCAGACGTGTGCCGTGGGCGTTGGCATGGCATCGAGTGCATGCCAGACAAAGAAAACGTCTACCACGTTGTCTCCTTGTCTTTCGGGGCATTGTCCGATGACACTGCTTTCCCTACCTGCGACCAGACAAAGTCATATATTTCAGAGTCCATTACCAAGCTACCTCGTATTAGAACACTGTTTTTTTACCGTTGTTTCAGTTATAATCCTCAGCCAATCCCAAAGTTTTTGGGCCAATTGGGTTCCACGTTACAGACTTTAGTCCTCAGGGAAAATGGGCATGTTGGTCCAATTCCAAGTGAAATAGGCAATCTTACTCGCTTAAGGGTTCTTGATCTTCACAAAAACAATCTCAATGGTTCAATTCCAGTTTCATTAGACCAGATCACTGGCCTAAGGTCGTTGGATTTGAGTGGGAACAAATTAACCGCTTCAATTCCTGCTTTTAGCTTCCCAGTTTTGAATGTTTTAGACCTAAGCCAAAATCTTCTAATGGGCTCAATCCCATCTATCCTTGGATCTTGCCAGTCTTTAGTTAAAATTGATTTTAGCCATAATCGTCTCACTGGCCCAATACCTGATTCATTTGGTGGGCTGAAAGAGCTCATGCTTATGGATTTGAGCTATAATCGCTTGTCCGGCCCATTTCCAACATCACTAAGAAGCTTAACTTCCCTCCAAGCATTGATTCTCAAAGGCAACCAAATGGGATCAACTGCCATTCCTAGTGATTACTTTGATGGAATGAAGGATTTAATGATCCTAGTTTTATCAAACATGAATTTACAAGGACCGATCCCCGATTCATTAGGCTGGTTACCGAGCCTTCGGGTTGTTTACCTTGATGGCAACCACTTCAATGGTTCCATTCCAAGCAACTTCAGGGACTTGAAGAATGTTTGTGAACTAAGGCTGAATGATAATCACTTAAGTGGCCCTGTTCCATTTGGAAGAGAAAAGGTGTGGAAGATGGGGAGAAAGCTGAGGCTTAACAACAATCCAGGACTATGTTATAATGCAAATAGTGGTTTTGAAGATGTTTTGGATGATGCAGGTATTGGTTTATGTGATACACCTAAACCCGGTTCAGCAAAGACAGTGCAACATTCATCAAACATAAATGAATACATGACAAGAACAATATATGTATCAACTGGAGCAGTTCATAAAACTTCAGTTTCTGTTCTGTTCTTTCACTTAACAACTTTATTTTTGTTCGTTTTGATGTTTCTGTAAGGGAAAACAAAGGCTTGTAAATGGCAGTTTTGTACATCTATCTGTCTCATAAATGAATCCATTGTTGTTTACCTGAAGAAATTACTCCTACCAGCTCTCCTTCGGCAATTTACTGATTGAGCTTTTTAACAAGCTTGTAGAGCATTTAACAAATCTCAACAACTAAAAATCTGCCTCTTCTTGATTGAATTGCACATGTCTAATTATCACCAGATGAAGCTGAAAACCCAGATGGCTTCAAATATAGTCTGGAAGGTTTCTTCTAATAGAAAACAATAATGGCTGGTGTTCGTGGATTGATGCCAATGACTATTATTGGAACCCATATGAGGCTGTGAACTGAGTATGATACATGCAAAAATTTGGAAGAGCCGAAGTTTAGTTCAATTGCTACCTGCATCCATTCTTAAAAGGTAACATGTAAAAAGTCAAAAGTTTTAAATTCCAGCACATGCAACCACTTTTCTTATCCTAAGCTACGGCCTCTCTTGTAAACAAAAATTATCAGAAGAGAATTGTAATTCCAATGTCAAAACAAAGATTGACATAGATACAGCTTTATGTAAATGACCCTTCTACTTGTTGCACGTATATATAATAATCTGTTTCCTGGTCTCCAATATTCCTTTCAGATTCTACAAGAATAAGACAAAACTGAAAGCCAAGATAGAATTAAGGTTTATATAATTAAGCAAAGATTCTGAGTCTATAATTTTTGGCCTTTTCTTGTTCTTCACATGATGTATTGACCATGCATTGGTTTTTGGAGGCACTGCAGCATCTCCCTAGTTTGAAAATGCAGTTCAAAGGAGTCCCAGCTGTTATTATTTTGTATAATACAAATCAATTGCTTAAGTTAAGGTGTTAATTTGCTGTGAATTGCACAGCTAAGAAATTACCCTTTTTTCGCTATACCTTCCAATAGATGGTCTAGAGGTAGCTGGACCAAATATGTCAATTTATGAGCAAATTGGTACCATATATATAATATCAGCATTTCATGACAAAATTAGCACACAATCACTGCATATGATAAGATTCAGAATTCCTTAATTGAAGAATGAAGGAAAAAACCTTCTAAAAAGCAAACAAATGATTCTGATTTCTAGCAGCATTAGCTTTCTGTCTTGAACTACAAAACAAATTGACATGATTGAATTTATCATGATTCAAACAGAGTATTTAGCATTCTTCTAGATTTTATATCCATTTCCTTATTCCTTGTAATCTGGTTGGACTGACAAATACAGATAATCTTGGGACAGATGCCTCCTCATCTTTGTCTTGTAGAGCTAATAAAGCTACTGCATCCTTTTCTTGTATCAATCATTGGTAGGCCTACCAACTAAAGCAAATTGGCCTGTAATGCAGAAGGAAGAATATGTAGTTAAGCCTTCAAACGTATTGAACCAACCCAATGGTTAAGATCTCATCAGACGATCAAGAAAAAAAAAAAAACTTGAAATTTTATTTTTTAGTAAACTTTGCTTATTTAATTTTAATTACAACAGAACAATTATTCTGAAATTGTTTAATAGATATTGGTTGAATTATAAAAGTATTGTATCGCTAAAACTTCTTTGATGCAATTTTCAATAGCGTGTTGAAATTAATTACCATATCTTCATTCACAGTGTGTTGTAGCCAGGTGCATGGAAACAGGCAGGCACGAAAAGGCCAAGCCTCACTCCTTCGTATTCCAATTGTGAATAATATTTAAAAGATTTTATCATCTCCTGTCGTGTTCCATCAATTGTTTATTAAACTTAGGAAAAAACCCAAGAAATTCCTACTCTGTTGGATGTTTTATATTGTGTTAAATTGACATTTAGATAAATTTAGCAATTCATATATTTGTATTGTATAAATATTAAAATTTATATATTTATATCATATTTTATATGAAAATTATATATTATAATTCGTACTGATACAAAAATATATAATATATTTTTTTAATTTTATTAAATTTAAATATAATTATTGTTAAAATTTTAAATCATATTTTTTTTGCATATATTTGTATTATATTCATATTGTGTCACTATCTTGTGTTTTAAATTATTAGGTTTATAGGTATAATATTAATAATTATTAGTTATTTATTATATTTCTTTTTTTTTTTTGTAATATCTTTAGCGTTGTTTTTAGATTTTGTCTTATCTTAAATTTTTTTTAAGACGGTGTTAAAATATATTTCCTTTTCTTATGATTCAGTGTATTCACAATTTTACTTTTAAAATATTTTTTTGGAAAAAATCAATTTTTAATTGACAAAAAAATGTTTCTTTTTTTTTACAAATTGAGCTAATGCTGGTCGATACTATTTTTAAACAATTAAATTAAATATATAAACTTATTTAAATAAAATTATACAATTTAAAAGACATTTTTAATATTTAACCAATAAAAAATCATAAACCAATTTGTTGTAATTTAAAGACATTTCTTTTGTTGGTTATATAAAAGATTTGTTGGTCATAGCTAAAACGTACAAAATTGTTTGAATAAAGATTTTTACTGTCCCGAGAGTTTGTGTATTTGTTTTATATAAAATATTAAAAATTTATATATTTATATTATATTTTATATAAAAAATATATATTATAATTTATCTTAATATAAAAATAAAAAATATATTTTTTAATTTTATTAAATTTATTTAAATTTTTATAAAAATTTTAAATCATATTATTTTCATATTACGTTACAATATCATATTTAAAATTATTATAATCTTTAACCTTTAATAAAAGACTAAACATTTATTTATCATTGACTTGTATTATTACCAACCTAATTAAATAAAAGATCATTGACACAAACATAGATGCATAAAATAGCCATTAAATCAAGCCTGACTTGTTTCAGTGATCAGTTGGTACTATTGAAAAAAAAAATGATTGTTAGATATTATTTATATTTCATCTTCCAAAACAAATTATTGTGCAATTATTGAGATCTTATCCAACATTTGTTATTGTATTTTCTTTTGGAACCTAACATTACCAAGTACAACATCTAGCTCAATCCCCAGCTGATGCCAACCCATTGTCTAAATTACACAGTCTCTTTAACAATTACGTATGTTCGCAGGTATTTTAATTTTAATTTTTAATTTTTAAATATTTTTATTAAAAAATAATTATATAAATTAATTAAATTAAATTTTAAAATCTTCGAAAACATTAAATGAATGTTAATTTTAGGTTTAAAAGCAATACAGATAAAAAAAGGGAAACTAGATGCTTTTGAGTTTTAATTTAATCCCACTGCTATCTCAATTATGAGATTTTATTATTTAAAAAATATTTATTATTATTTAATTAAAATAAAATATGATATTTCTTGGACTAATATATGCCCCGCAATAAATAAAAAAAAAAAAATAGTTCACCTCTACATGTCAAGTCATCACCAAAATATCAAAGGTGAATAATTTTAACTATTAATTTAAAAAACTTTTATTTATATATTATTTTAACTATTGTTAAATACTTTCTATATGACCCGTAAACCTGACCTCTTAACTACGACATAAGTCATTTGGGGTCCTCAAACATTTTTGGAATTGAAAATGTTGAATAAAAATAGCAAAATTTTTACTGTTGTTTGGAAGTTCAAACATATTAAGGAATATGTATAAGGTGGAGTAAACTATAAAATAAAATTGATTAATTATATAACGTTTATTGGTTTGAGTAGTAAAAAATTTAAATTTTTTAAGTAAGATTTCGATTTTAAATTTTATAAATTAAAAAAAATAAATTTAAAAAATTTTATTTTTTAATGAGATTTGATTTGATTTGATTTTAAATTAATTGAAATTCAAATTGATTATAGAGTATGAAAGATTTCAAACAAAAAATTTAATTTAATGTGATTGGAAAAGCAATATCTTCACTAATATATACTCCGAATCAAAAAAATTAATGTTATATTAAAAAGTTGGAGCTTATGAGCTGCATGATCTGGAAATTCAAAGTTGAGACCAACCTGAAATGAAATCAAATCAAATCACGGAAGCCTAATCTAATGTTGTCTCTGCCTAAATCACCGTGTTTGATTTCTATGAATTGAAAAACATTTGGCACTATCTTATATCTGTCCAAACAAAGAAACTAAAGCTTCTTCTCCTTTGTTTCAATTCTTTTTTTTTTTTAAATAAAAATTTAATGATCATTTAAATTATTGATATTTTATTACAATTAATTAAATTTTAAATTTTTTATTTAAAATTAATTAAATTCTCAAATATCTATGTTTACTCAATTAAATCATCAATTGAATGAAAAATAGTAATTTTTTTAATAAAAATTTAATTGATAAAAATCGAGGTCTAAAAATTTAATTAATTAAAAGAATAAGTACTTGAATGCAATTGTGGAAACAGACAGAACGTAGTTTTGGAATAGTTTAGTTGTGATGAATTTTAATAAGATTTTGAAAAGTTACAGACATTTTAAGAATGTTTTTATCAAAAGAGTTAAATAGTTAAAAATGAAGACGAAATGTCCTTACCGTATTAGTTAAGTAAATAAAGATGATGATTTAAAAAATAGATTAAAAATAAAACCAAAAATAATAAATAAAAAATAAAATAAAATAAAATATGTTAGAAAATGGGACCCACGTGGGTGCAATTTTGAAAACTGACAACGGCTCCACCCAATGAACAGCCAGCCACACACAGCACAGCAGCCATAAGGCGGAAACAAAAAAAAAAAACCCAACTTGCCTTATGCTCTTCTTACTCTTCATTTCTTCTTCATCTTCATTTTGTTTTACTGACGCTGCAACATTCTCTTGTAATCAAAAGCAAAACCCTAAACCACAGAAAGAAAGCATGTTTTTTTGGGGTAATTTACTGCCCACAAGCGTTACCTTTGGCATCCGATCAGAACCTGCTGCTTAGAAAGGGAAACTGAAGTTGAACGACAAAAAAACTAAGTACAGAGAGTGATAAAAAAAAAGAGTCTTTGAAAGTGAACCTTTGAGAGAGAGAGAAAAAAGGAGTTAGATTTTTAGTTTGGTTCGGTAATGGCGTTTCGCTCTATGATTTGTTGTGGGAAAGGCGTGGATCGGTAAGTTTATCATTGATTTACTACCTATCATTACTGTTTTATTTGTTCTCAGATATTATTTCTCTTGGAAGGTTTTGTTGGGTTTTTTAAGTGAATTTTGGTTTTGGATTTTTGAGGAATGGTAAGGGTTTAAGAAATCTGGGTTTTATTTAGTTTTTGAAACTATCTGCTGGGTGTTGATTAGAATTTCATTTCTTTTCTTTTTTCTTTCTACTTTTATGTTTGGTTTCCGAGAAAGGAAGAAGAAGAAAATAATCTAAAGTTTTGAACTTTCTTTCCTTTTGGAACTTTGATTTGAGAGAGAAGATACTTAATTGAGCTTAATATAGCTAGCTTCTTTTCATTTAAGCTTAAATTTTCATACTTTGGTGTCAAATTAACAAGAATATGTTGATATTCATCTTATAAGAAAAGGATCATTTGGCTGTAAAATTGAGGTTTTTTTTTTCTTTCTTTCTTTTTAATTTGATTTGTTTATGTTGTTTAGTGTGTCTGTCCATTGGGTTTTAATGTCTAAAGTTATATGATTCTACAGGAAGGAGAAGGGAAAGAAGCAGCCGACATGGAGGATTTTTTCATTAAAAGAATTGCATTCAGCTACCAATAACTTTAATTATGATAACAAGCTCGGAGAAGGGGGATTTGGCAGTGTCTATTGGGGTCAGCTATGGGATGGATCACAGGTATGATCTTTTTTTTTCTGTTTTTGGGGTTCTTTTAACAAGTGAATTGCTGTTGTGGCATCCAATGTTTCCCTGATTTTTTGAGTTTTGAAAGATTGGTTGGTTATACAGAGTTGTACCTGTGTATGGTTCACTCCTTTTCTTCCTTATATATGATTGATCTTCTTTTGGAATTTGAGTAAGTAGATTCTGTTGTTGATCTGACAAAAACTTCGGTAATATTGGATGCTCTAGCTTGGATCTTACTTCAGTTTGAATTTAGTTTACTATTTGTGAAAATTGTTCGTCTCTGCATTTTACTGATTCCTGGTCTGGCTACTGTTATTTTTCCTGGTCAATATTTATATAAATTCCATTTAATGAGGCAGAAAAGGTGTCATTCTGTGGAAGTAATGGTGCAGGGGTTTCTTTCCTATAGGATTGGTAATAACTAATAAGGTCTGATGTGTTAAAACTTCCAACCTGAAACAGTTCAGCAATAGGTGAAAGGGCTAACTTGTTAAAGCCACAACAAACCCCAATTCACAATGATGTGAAACAATGGCACTTAATACACCCTCGTGCTATGGGCAATAGAGCAGCTGAGACAAGTGGCCTATTGGTAGATTATAAAGATGGGAAAGAAACGCATATGGCTAGAAGAAATGTAATTGACCTCCTTAGTATTGTAAATCTTATGGCAATCACAAATATCTGCCTATTTGATCTTTCCATCTTTTACTTGGTTAGTGTTCAGGTTTCCTTCTTGCCTTTATTAATGTTTTGTTAGATCATAACCCTAATACTTGTAAAGAAATTTGGGATTACCTTAAGTTGAATTAAAATAATTTTGATCTAAGTGTACGATTTATCACTTGAATTTTTTTATTTACAAACAGAATAATAAGACAGTTACTGAGTATTTGTCGATGTGAAAATATATAAAGAGTTGAATTATGAGCACTTCATAGCTATGGGCACTTGTGGGTGCAGAAGCAAAAAAACAAATGGTAGTTAAGTTTTTATTATTATTATTATTATTTTGCTGGTGTGATGTCAGCAGTCAAAGATTGTTGGAGCAGAGCTTCCTTCACTTGTTGAGGTAGATATAATATACTTAGGGGGGTTGTTGTTGAGGCTCAACTCAGAAGTGCATTCATCGGGGATTAAAAGGTCAATGGTCAAAAGAGGATGACAGCAAACTTTAAAACTCATCATGTTCTGCCAGTTCTATCAATTAAGAATGCTGTAAATGCCAATTTGTTTTTCCTTCGTGGTGAAAATTTGTGGGTGGCATAGCAATTTAAAGAGTATAAATCATTTATAGGATCCAAAATGTTTCAACAAAAGCAAAATGTTCACATTTCTATTGCTGCTATCGTGAGGGGTTCAAATAAGATTCTTGATCATGCTTATATAGGTTTGAACCAGAGCTCTAAAAGTTGAAGTCAGAGTTTGAACCTAGGAATATCATCAAGGGTTATTTTTTACTTTTGTTTTTGTTATCATGACTTTCATTTTTTTCTTCATGGTTTAGTCAAAAACTATACCTAACATGATTCCTTTTTTCAGCCTTTCATATAGCCGATCCCAGAGTTATGGGATATAAGGCTTAGTTTGTTATTGTTGTTGTTTGGTCAAATCCCTAATATTTAGAACTTTAGCAGCATACAAGAGGTTTCTGTTTCTCTCATATGCTACGAGATCCATCTCTTCATGGAAATTATAGTTCAGACTTCTCTAGGATGGGATTTGCATTGATAGCAGTATAAAATAACATACTATAATGATTGATCAGGGGCTGACTGGGATTATGCTTTGTTAGATTCTTGTTTATTTGCAATTGGAAAGTTGAAAACGCAGTCTATGATGTTGTACCTTCCTTTTCTCTGGACCCAGCTAATATTGAAGCATTCAATTTCTGGAAAAATCTATTGCATGTCGAATGCATCAGTTTCATCAATGGTTGAAGGGTCACCACAGTACCTGATGGAATTTTTGGACTTCTGTGGTCTTCAAAATAGCATCACTCTTTCTCTAAACACATACATGCATATAAGAATGTCTCTATGTACATGGCATGTGTAGGTCGCCATTTGGATGATAATTTTGGAATTCCATGTTTATTTCTGTTACAATCAAAATAACATTCTTTAGGTTTTTCTACTGCTTGATTCTTATTTCAGTTTCATTCTAATTCTGAAAGTTATAAACTTGCAGATAGCAGTTAAGAGATTGAAGGTGTGGAGCAACAAAGCAGAAGTGGAATTTTCTGTTGAGGTGGAGATATTGGCAAGAGTTCGACACAAGAATCTACTGAGTTTACGAGGCTACTGTGCTGAAGGGCAAGAACGTCTGATTGTATATGACTACATGCCCAACTTGAGTTTGCTTTCACATCTTCATGGGCAGCATTCAGCGGAATGCCTTCTTGATTGGACCAGAAGGATGAACATTGCAATTGGCTCTGCTGAGGGCATTGCGTAAGTGTTGGACCTAGTTTTCTTTCCTTTTGTAACCTTTTCTGACACGAATGCTAACCTCAACTTCTTTCAATTGATTGCATCAGCTATCTTCACCACCATTCAACCCCACATATAATTCACAGGGATATCAAAGCTAGTAATGTGTTGCTAGATTCAGATTTCCAGCCTCAGGTTGCTGATTTCGGGTTTGCTAAGTTTATCCCTGATGGTGCAACACATGTGACTACTCGAGTCAAGGGTACCCTTGGTTACCTTGCCCCCGAATATGCTATGTTAGGAAAAGCCTCAGAGAGTTGTGATGTGTACAGCTTTGGCATTCTTTTGCTAGAGATTGCTAGTGGCAGGAAGCCTCTTGAGAAACTGAATGCAACATCAAAACGCTCGATTGCTGAATGGGCTCTGCCACTAGCTTGTGAGGGGAAGATCAGTGAAGTGGCAGATCCAAGGCTGAATGGGAAGTATGTGGAAGATGACTTGAAAAGGGTTGTCCTTGTTGCACTTGTATGTGCTGATAATCGGCCTGAGAAGAGACCTACCATGCTTGAAGTTCTTGAGCTGCTCAAGGGAGAGTCCAAAGAAAAATTAACTCAACTAGAACATAATGAACTGTTCAAGAACCCGCAGTCTGCTGTTTGCAATGATGGGACATCGGCTGCTGAAGAGAGTTCGGACGTAATTAAGGAAGAGGATGATCCAAAACCGGTGAAGGAGACTGAGCACGAAAATGCTCAAGATGGCTAACGCCTTGAACAAATTGAAGTGATAGATGTGAAATTTGTATCTTCGATATTTTGGTTATTATTTTTTTTTCTTTTCTGTTCATTAAGAGGTGGCACTGGCACCGGCCGTCCATTATTAGAATTGCCAGCAATATCGGCCACGTTGTAATATGGAAGCATGTTTTTATGAGTGATATAGGGGATATGTTTGGGCCAACTTTTCCGTTGTTCTTGTTTTCACATGAATGGTGCCAGCTGGGTGTTACATCTCTGGTCTCAATCAGATAACTGTTGCATTTACAGACATTTTGAGTCTTAGTTTGCTGCTTGTGAGATGGGCATTCGAAATGAGAAAATAAAAACAATTTAGTTGCTGGTTGGCAATACTCGTTTTATCGTTACGCAATGCGTAAAGCCAGGAGTAACAGAACAGGGCATTGCAAGTTGCAACTAATGATAAGAAATTTTTTGAGGCTAAAAATCAAAATGCTTTGCTCATATATTTACAACTCAATTCAGCATTGTTGCAATTGGGATGAAGTAAATGCAACTGTCCAAATAAAAAGTTTAGGCCTCTGTTAATAATATTTTGGGGCACCATTGAAAAAAGTGCAGGTGTTTTCATAGGACCTAAGGTACAGCAAACTACAAACATAGTAAACATGAACTGATTTAGGTAAATGTATCCTCTCGATCTCCTTCTGCAGTCTCACCTTCCTCCAAGTTGCTGAACTCGAGGAAATGAGTTGGCCTATGGTCCTCATTGTAGTATTCTCTAGGTGTTCCAAGTTTCACCCCGTATTTCATGCTAACTGTATGCTTCACTCCCATGAAATTGTAATTCCATGGACCATTGTCAGGAATCTACAAGCAGAACAAAATAAACATTGTTGTTACCAGTCACTGAACAACAAGACTTGATACGATGTAAAAATTTGACCAGAAGAATATGAAGGATGGGAAGTTAAAGAACAATTGTCAATGAAGATATTCTTACCATATAAAATCCAAGGAACCGATCACTTAGGAGCATCTGCACCTTCTCATAATGAGTTGGAAGGTAACCATGAGGATTGCTTCCAGTGTCTTTGTTAACCCGTCCCCACTCATAACCACTTGGGGTAAGCTTGTATGCTGTTAATGAGCAAGAACCTGGGGTGAAACTGCATGTTAAGATAATGCACTTCTCACCATCCCAATGCTTGTTGTTCTCTAAAATCCGAGCATGGGCTGTGACATCCTGTGATTATAAATGCATGATAAGACAATTAGTTTATAACATTTGATTTGCAATGGACAAACTACAACACTGAAATATTCCATTGAAATTAAACACAAACCTGTGGCGATAATTGAGGAAGTTCATTTGGCTGTGTGTGCATCCATCCCAAAGGCTCCAGATCATTCAAGAAATCATGTTCAGGAAGAGTTGATGGAAGATGAACTTGCTGATGAGTACCCCACTGTGGTGGCATGGCTATGCAGCGAATTTCCTTAACCTGAGGATTGTCAGGAGGGCTTATTCCATACAAGTATCCAGCAATTTGAGTCCGTAGATCCGCTATGCAGATGAACTTCTTTAAAATATTCTTTGGCATGATATAAGTGTACCCAGTTTCCTGCATCATTAATTTTGATCAACGTCAGCAGATAGATAAGCTTAAAGATCAATCATAGATCTCAAATAAGTCAGATATGTACCTTTATGTCCTCTGAGTTCACATATATATGATTGACGCGAAGATAAAGATTTGTAGCTGATATGGCTCTGACACGCCAATCTGTCTTGGACCCAAATGCTGCTTGCTCGTAGGGACTTGTGGTGGTGACAATGAGCTCATCACCATGCACATTGGTAGTCCTAGTTGTCACAGCTGTCAGCTGGCTAGCTTCCTTTGCCTGAAAAGTACAAGTTAGGAAAAAAAATAGCTCAAAGTTAGTAAGATGTTTTTTTATATATAAATAGAACAAAAGTTTAGTAATATAAAGCCTTGTTAAGTTAGCAATCATAAACAAACAGAAGCAAAATAGAATATAACCTGTTTCTCAATCTCTGCTATCTGCTGCCTCTGTTGAGAGGGTGGGGTAATCTCCGCTCCAAGAATAATGTCACGAATCTCAGACTGGGTCAGGGCCGATGTGTTCACATTGTTCTTTTTGGCATAGTCAGAGAGTATGAGATCTCTTAAAGCAACTTCAACCTGCATCATGAAATCATCTTTAGCATACTGCATTGCAATGAAGGATGTATGCCTCTAAAAGTAATTGGCTAATGCATTATGAGTAACAATAATGCCTACCTTCATCCATTGATCATCAGTTAGAGAAGGCCAGATATGATGTGGCTCAGTAACGATTGTCTTGTCAGGTTTCAATAACATCTTAGCCTTCTCATTGTTTACATGAAGTGCACGAAGGATCAGAATGAGTCGGGAGAATGCAGTGTATGATGAGATACTCTTCAACCAGTCATCATAGATGTTGAATAAAACCATTTGTGGCTCCGTAGCCTTCAAAATCAGATCACCAAATTTCTCAATTTTCAAGCAAGCCTGGAATGGTAGTTGCAGCTCACTTCCCTTGATAACTATGTTAGGGAAATCCAGTAAGTGAACCTCCAAAGGATCAAGCATTCCCTTTCGAGTAACAATGATCTGCTTTGGTTGTTCTTCAACAGGCAAAGACCGCACAAGGGCAGCTACTTCTTCAGCAGTTTTCCACTTGGCAAGCTGGCCAAGACGCTTTTGACCTGCCCATACACTTGTGTGAATGACCTGCAAGAGGAAAATGATATCCAGTTGAGATCTTCACAATGAACAAACTAGCTTAGAAAAGAAATGCCATATAAAGAAACAAACCTTTAGGAACAACTGTCCAGTACGCGGATTGAATATAAAGATGGCACCATTAATGGGTTTTGTTGTGAGATTCCCTTCAAATGTCTTATGGATTGTCACACGATACACATTGGTGTCATCAACAAACCAAATGATCTGGTTGCTGAAGATCTCTCCATAGTTTTGGGATGAAAGATATGGCTCAGTAGGCTCAGAAGAATACAACTGCAAACCTTTCCTTATCCGTTCCCTTAAAACATATAAAGCTGGATTTGACTGTATAAGGATAAGAAAAAAATTAGTTCAACCCTTGACATTTATACCTATACTGGTATTTAACAACAAATGTAACTTCAAACATCTGAATAATAAATTATATTAAGTATCTATCCACCTATATTAAATCATCAAACTATGTTACCTTCATGATCTTATTCATTGCCTGGGCAAGCAGTGGCTTTGATCCAGGGAACCAGTTACCAAATGCAGAATGCAAGTTGTAAGCCAGATCAAGCCCAATCATCACCCCTATAAAGACAACATATACTCAAATCAGGCCAGAGAAAATAAAGGCATATAACAAAGTAGGAAGAATAGGGGATGAGAAGCAAAATTACCAGTAGGAGATGGATAAATAGACATGTTATCTGTTGTATAATCCATAAATTTGGCTCGAGTGTAACGCTCAATATCATGTGAGTCATAATCTCCCCACCGGAGCTGTACATCTATCCAATATTTATTGCTTGCTTTTTGATCAAACATGTCCTTGGACTCTGCCACAAGACTAGGCTTTGACATAGGCCATCTATGAGCTGCAAAAAGAAGAATATCTGCACAAGAGCTGTTCATCTTGTAACTCTTCCTCGGATGGATTGTCTCCTTCTGAACAGTTTCAATTTCCAAAGCATCCAACTCCTGATCTAAGACTTGGCAAAGATCCATAACCACACTCTCATGAATTTTTTGCCACAAATGGGCACGGAAGATCTGAATCAAAGATATTTTCAAGGTTGGTATCTTCCCATGCATGAAAATTCCAGTTAGATCTAGTTGCACTTGAAAACCCACGTAAACATTAGCCCGATTGATTGTAGGTGACCACCAAAGGGTAAACCTACGGTTAGGAATCTGATTAAGACCAGATCTCTGAGCATTAGTGAGCTTCTTATACTTCATTGACTCCTCAAAGCCAGAAGCCTTTTCCCAAAACAGACCCTCCCAAGTTGGAAAGCTGTAATTTCAGGAATAAAAGAAAACATAGAATAAGATATGAAAAATCCAAATCATTAATAATCAAGGTAATTGGATAAGTGATCTATGAAATATATAACTAAACAAGTACTTACTATGTTCCTTTAAACAAGGTATGCTCCAGAATCCCCTCAACACCTCCCAGAGCTTGGATGACATCAGTTCGATAGTTATTCAAGTTCCACAATTTGCCATCATGCCTTTGGTGAGTCCACCAGAATGGGTTCTGCTTCAAAACTTGGTACTGCTTAAAGTCTGTACGTACTCTCCATCCTTTGTCATATGCTAAAGTGTGCCTGTCCTTCTGAAACAAAGTATTAATACGCGGTATTCCCCTATCCCAAGAATCCTGTTAATAAATCAGGAAGAATATCATCAGCACACAATTTCCTTGTGACAGATAAATCATATGTTGCAAAAATCTCACTGAACACATAAATGATTAGAAGAACAATCATATGAAAAATTGTAACAGGAGGAAAATGCCAAAGAGAAAATGCCATTAGAAAACAACAATCACAATGGTTAAGAAAATGAAAAAGAAGGAAACTCACTTCCAAATCCTCAAGGGTTAGGCGCCTATTTTGTGCCTGAGCTTCCTGCCTCTTTAGGGCATACTCTGCCCAAACGCGCTGTGAGTCTATGAACTCACTCTCCCATGGCTGTTAAAAATCATTAAGATGATCAAACAATGAAACAAGACTAGAAAAAGAAAAACATGTAAAAAAGTGCAATTGCCTTTACCTGTATGTAACGATAAAGGTTTGGAATCAGCTGGTCCTCTTCATGACTCATTCCACTCCTAAAGTGAGTTACACCAACATCAGTCTGCTGACTGTATCGGAGGTCACTCTGAGGAATCAATATGTGACCCATTGATAACATACCAAGTCCCCCAATTTCTTTAGGTGTGTAAAAAATGACAGGAGGGAATCTGAAAGCATGGTAGTATGTTAAAAAATTATTATGACAGCAAAGAAGAGAGAGAAGAAATGGAGAGAGAGATTGATTAAAAAACAACCATACCTGCTAGGCATTTTTGAATTCAGTCCAATCTTGATACGAGTTTGAATTTTATTTTCACATTTAACAAGCAGATCTAGAAGCTCTTGTGTATGTACAGTTGCTTCACGGAAGTAAGTCATAAGACCTACTCAACAGAGAAAAAAAGATTATAAATTCAATAATAATATCACAGATCAAAAAGTAATAACAAGACCTAATGCTCAAATAAATACCTATTAAGGCAGTATTCCATTTGTTTACTATCTTTGTAAATGTTGTTGACCCAGAAGACATGAGAATCTGCCTAACACGATTCTCAAACACCTTCATGTGCTCATCATCAACCCGTAAGAAAGCTACTGCAGTTCGCTCTTTTGTTTGTTCATTCTGCAAATTCCAAACTCCATCTCTTGTATTGCTAAATGCTTCTTGAGTCATTCTTATTTTAGGAAGTATCCGAACTTCAAAACCACACCTAGACATCGGAAATAAGGATAAGTATCACTCAAACTATTTCTTGAAGGAGTGAAGTCAAGACCAAAATTAAATGCCAAGTTTCGAGGAAGTAACTTAAAGAGACAGAAGTGATACTACTAATTAGGAAACTTTTATATAAACTATGTGGACAACAACGTTCATCATATATAGCTATTTTATCTACACAACAAAACCATATGCAAATACATGATGAAATATAACAAAATACATTCTGCCACTAATGCAAGCACAGAGCATGCATCTTTATGTCAATGAACAAAACTGGTAAGTTGACAGACTTCTAATGTCTAGCATTATAGCTCCATATAAGCAATACACGTATCATGAATTCCTTGTAGTGATAGTTTGACAAAGCTGTCAAATTAACACATTCCTGGGGTAAAAATATAAATTTCATTTATAGACATATTTTAATTAGCAAAAAATTTATAAAAAATAAAAAAGCCTCTGGCCAAATACTAACAATAATTTCAGCACAGAATGCTGCATACAGCTAACAAAAACATTAAATAAAGAGGTACTGAGAAAAACATACATGCTAAAAAGCAGGTTGGGATTATCCTTGCTATAGACAGAGACAAAGCTGTTCTCCCATTCCAAAGTTGTGATGCTTCTAGGCAGACGATTCTTCATGTCCCAAAAGACACTTCTCCCAAGATTAACTGAGAAGAAGAAAGAAGAAAATTAGAGCCTGAATCTCAACTCCCAAAGCTGTTTTGTCCAAAAAAGTCCACATTATTAAGATTTTGACATACCATCATGTTTCATAAGCCTCATTCTTGCATCTCTTGGCCAGCATTTCTTGTTGTTATATCCAACCATGTTTTCGTTGTTTGGATCAGGGTGCTCAGTAAGATATCGCTGAATAAGGTCTCGTGCCTCTTCATGAGTGAATCTGAACAATATATGCACCCTATCGATGTACCTAGAGTACAGACGAATTGGATGCCGGGTTTCAACTTTTGTGTCCCAGTATGTGATGAATTCATTTGGCATCTGGGGTGGACCAGCAATCTCACTAGCACGAGTCAACCCAAGAATCAAGAGATCCAGAACAAGTCCATAATACTGGACAACAAAAGAAGCAAACTGAAGTCCACGAATAAGACCATATGAATTTGTGTGGCTCATATCTTTGTAAGACAACACCACATTATTCTTTGCAGTAACATAATCTGCAATGTTGTGATCCAGAACCAACCGTAGAAGCCTGCAAAATATAGAGAAATATTATAGAAGAATTCCAAAAAGGCCAGTAATGAGATAAGCAAAAGATTTACACAAAAACCTACCTGTTTAACATGGTCAAGTCAATCTTTTCAAAGAACTTTTCAAATTTCGTTTGAAGCATTACCACACACTGCCCCTCACTTGTGTCCCATATCCCTTGCAAATTGTTTATACCTTGACACCATTTGTAAACCAAAAGTGGGGGTGGTTCTGAATCTGCAGGCTTAATCCAATTAGGAAACAGGTGGCGCTTGTCTCCTTCATACCATAGGTATTGATCAAGATAAGCATCTGTAATCTTCTCAAGGGGCTCAATTTCATAGACTGGAATCAAATAGCTGTACAAATCCATGAACTCTATACCAACCTGCAAGAACATATCAATTAAAGTTCAAATTCAGATGTAAAATACAAAGAAGTTCAAAAGCCAAATTAAAGTCCATTTTTAATGACCAACTCACTTCTTTGAAGGCACGCTGAGTAAGCAGGTGGCGCTTGATCCTTGATAAGGCCTCATGAGGATTATCATAAGCTTGTTCAATTAGACCCAATTCTTCTCTTTGGAGTTGGTTTAATCTCACAGCTACACTGTAAGATTCCTTCAACCTCTCCAGTGCAAGGATAAGTAGCTTTGTATCATGCTTGTAAGACAAAGGAGGAAATGGAATGGGAGAGAATTTTCTTGATTCCAACCAATGCACAGTTGTAGTATAAATGGCAACTGCTTCTTCCGGAGTTACATATGGCCCATCTTTCAAATAATTGTGCTGTCGTTCTTGTTCGGCTTTCAGCCAGAGGCGTGTCAATCTGCCTAAGTTTTTCCTGCAAACTGTTTTATCAACAGTTGCACCCCTTCTGATACGTTCACGGTTGTAATGAGCAACATTCGTCCACCAGTCAGCTTTTGACTTGACATATCTAAGGATCATATTCTCAATGGGAACTGGCAAACCCGGAACCTACAGAATAGAACAGTGAGATAACTAACACATGAGCAACAAAATCCTGAAAAAGAAAATAAGTCATTAAGTAAAGGTTTTACCTTCCATGGGATGTTTGCCTTCCAACAGCGCCATGCCTCACTGAGATGCTGCAATATTGTCCTAGCTTTATTTTGCTTAATGCCCTCTGTAATTAATTAGGAACATAATGAAATAAGAAACTGTAAACAACCAAATAAATGTTCTAACAACTAATGACAGATGACAATCACCTGGCATGGCATCAAGAACATCGTGCATGACAGCAGCTCGAAGTTCCAGATCAAAGTGGCTCTCAACACGTTGCTTGGTAACAGTCTTGGCCACTCCTTTTGAATGACGCCCTTCAAACTGACGTGCAAGCAGATTTCCTAACCACCTTTCTAGAAGAGGCACAATGCCACGAAGGAAAAACAGCCACACCCTCCACATTGGAGCCCAAAATCCACATCCAGGTCCTTTCCCCACTGGCCCAGTATTGAAGCGATAGTAAATTAAGTGCTTCAAGTCTTTGCACATCCTAATCTGTCTCATGAGCCGGTACTTGTAACGGTACATCCCAGTCAACTGACCAACATGGGAAAATGTATACTGCAGACCATCAGCCAATTGAAAGGCATCAACATTGCCAAGTCGAAACTGAACATTGGCATCAACTACAAGCTTTGTTAAACGCAGGATCTCACGACAAAGATGAAATGCATTGCCAAAACGTGACTTCTTGCGCTCTTTTGTGGTGAGAGTCTTCACCGGCTTCAAGTTGAAGTTGTAATCCAGGTGAAGGTAGTTCAAATTTTTCCTATGTATCAATAGGTTCAGCATGTTGTACCCTTGCTTGCAAACTTGAAGACCTGCTTCAACCCAATCAAGCTCTGTTGTTTGAAAAAACTTAGTCGCCTGTAGAGACCGGAACAAGTGCTTCTTCTTCTGAGCCTTAGGTGGTCTATGATGCAGCTCATTCAGCACAAAGCATTTCAATAGTTTTTGATAACTAACCCGCACTTTAACAGGATAAGATGGAGGACAGTGCTCTTTGTACCACTCTGACACAAGTGGTATATCTTCAGCACGTCGCATCCGACCAGACCTCATATTAAAAGGGCGTGGAGCAAACAAAAGAGAAATCCCAGCAGCAGTAGTGTCAGTGTAAAGCTGTGTGTCATTCAGAAAAGGTTCCACCCCTTCCGGCAAGACAAAATCATCTTCATCCTCATCATCATAAATTTTCTTCTCACGCCGCTCCTTGTTTGTGGTAGTTATGGGGTGTATCAAAGGATCATAATAGAATGCTGGTAAATCAGGGTCTTCTGTTTTAATGTACATGATCATCGGAGTGTGATACACACAAAGCTTTACTTTCCTGGGCCTATTGTTATAAAGATGAGGGAAAGCAATTCGGTACTCAGTCCTAAGAGGTGACCGGATAATGAGTTTGTTTATGTCATTAAATTCATTCCAGTCCTCATCCCCTTTCTCCATATCACGGTATAGTGGTTCAAATTTCGGACCACCTGCAAGTATGCACAACTAGTTGAGAAAACGCTAAAGCAGCATAAAGACAAATAGCACAGTAAAACAACAGAATATCATCAATTTATCAATGTTAAAGAAAACTGAAATGACAACTACAACCTGCCATAATGGAAGTAATTGGATATTATCATCAAATTAGATTTCCACTCCCATATCTTCTTCCCCACCAAACCCCGCAAAGTTAAAAACAAAGAAAAAAAAGTGATGGAAATGCCAATAAGTAGTATGGTACTAACAAAAGCAAGCAGTACAGAAGTTAAAAAGCTCTTAAAAAACTACTTCCAATGAATAAATTTATAATAATTGAATCTCAATCAACTATAATGGCCCCCCAAGACAGCAACAGCCAACATTTGCAAATTCAAATCATTCATGAACATAGGAAATAGTAAGTTTAGAATATTAAGACAGGAAATTTACCAGGTATGCACATGTTTAATGCTTTAGCTGTGAAGAATGACTCCATGTCAAACAAGTAGAAATAATTACGGTCAATCAAATCAGAAAGCAGCTGTCCAGCAAGCCGGTGCAAAGTTGCCATAATTGGAAGGGAGAGATGCCATCTCCTGTAACTTGGACCATTGATAAGCTTTGTTTTTACAAGAGGCTTATGGTCATAAAACCAAGCATATACAGCAGAATCTTCTTCTTCATCCATCTCCAATTGAATTGGCTCTAGAGGATCGACATCTAACAGATTATCAGCATAGTCTAATGGAGGTTCCTCATCATCAAATGGTGGAAACCGCATTCTCTTGAAATGACGACGATCTCTTTTCTCCCTTCGCATCATGATCCACATTGTACCCCACTGTTGAAATAAAAGATAAGTCAACGAATAACAACAAAGATGTACTACTTTCATGTATAATTCAACTGAGATACAACTTAATTTGGTGTCAGTTTGATGTAAAAGGGGAAAGAAATAAGTATACCTGTGCTAAATAAATTGGTTCAACAACCCATGGTATTTCATTCACAAATGTGATCGCTCCTGTAATATGGTATAAGACCTTCACATCACGAACTTGTTCCCAAGGCATTGGCATATTCTCAAGGAGCTTGTAAACTGCATGTGGAATGAATTTAAGGGCCCCAAGATATACACGTTTGTCATGGCGATATTTTTTTGAGGACATGTCCCCATGGTCTCTGTCAAAAAGACAAGAAAAAAAAAAAACCATCATTACATCATGCGTATCTTGCCAATATAAGATATAACATCTGATGTGTGGGCCAGGAACCATCCTAAAGATTATAGCAACGAGAAAGAGAAAATAATTATACTATCAGAACATTAAACCACAAATTATCAAAAAAAAGGACACTGGTGGTTTTGGAAACTAAACAAAGAGTACCATTCCTTGAATTAAATTAAATATGATGTAAATATCAATAAAGATCGGACTAGAAAGGATAAAATTGCTAAACAGTTTCAACGTCTTGGGGAGAATCAGGCATCAAAGCAAAAAAAAAAAAAAAATCACAAGCCATTGTTCCAGATACACATTACAATTAAACATTCCCTTCACATTCCAGTATATAGGCAGGTACTAACTAAGAACTTCCCACTTCTAAGGAACAAGTTTTGCACTGCTACAACAAAAACAACCACTAAAAGTTTATCAGTTGTTCAACAGAGTGAGGTCCGTTATATGTATCATATTGCACCATAACCATTCCTCCGCAAGCTCAGTCCGCATTTTATAATTTCAAGTTATCATTGGTCTTCCGCTCCTCTTAAAATGTCCTCTGTAAGCTTAGTAAAACAAGTTTTTCTCTAATTTTAACAAATCCTAAGATGATCTTCTTAAAATTATCCTTGCTAAGGAAATGTTGTAATAAAGCTCACCTGATAATCTTCCTGACGTGTTCCGGTGGCATGTCCTCCTTCTGCGTCTCGACAAAACCAAACTTCCTTTTATCTCCATATCTCTTAGAGTTAAGCTGCATCCATTTCCGAGCCTTCTCCTCCAGCTTCGCCTCCACCTCCTGCGGAGTCGTCTGCGGAGCCAGCACTGTGTACGAAGGCTGCGCAGCAGGAGGCGGCGGGATGGTGGATCCCCCAGTTCCCGGTGGCGCAATCTGAGCGCCGTTATTGTTGTTGTTCCACATGGCAACGTTGGCCGAGAAATCTCTACTTCAGCGATACAAAATGAAATTCTAAAGAAACAAATCCAAGATATTAGCCTTTGTTTCTGAAATTAGGGTTTTGGATTTTTTTTTTGGAGGGGGGACTTGGGTTTCTGTTCTTTTCTCCTCTCTCCGTGCAAAGAGAGTGAAAATTTTCGAGTCAGATGAAGGCACTGTTTGATTTTATATTTTCTGTTTTAGTGATAAGCAAATGGCGTTGGCATGTGATGGCTTTTGGGCCATTATCGATTCAATATAAGGGGAACCGCCTTAGGTGATTGGACCTCAAAGGCCCATTTTTTGGGCCAACGGCCCCTCTTTGGGGCTCATGATAGAAGGACTTGTGCACTTAAAATGGGCCAACCTGTCAAGCTTTCTGCTGACGTATGTATTCTTCAAAATTTTGTTTTGAGCCCGTCAGAATTACGCTCGGGTCGTTAAAATTAGGTAAAAAAGGTCAAATTTTGTTTTGAATTAAAATTTAATAATTATTTTTTAATCAATTAAATTTTAAATATTATTTTCAGTAATTGAATCACATTTAGAGAAAAATTTTAATTATTTTTGTATAATTGAAGGTTTAATTGAGTGAAAATATATATTTTTAAAAGTTCAATTAGGTAAAAACAAATATTTAAATTTTTAATTAATTCAAAATAAAAAATTTATGCTGAATTTATTATAATAAAATATTTAAATTTTTATTTGAAATTTTTTTTTTATCTTTTTACCTTAAAATTACTAACAAAACATATGGTCGTAGGATATATATTCATTTTCATCAAGTGTATTTAAAAAAAATAATTAATTTAATTTAATAAACCATGCATGTGTATATGAAATAATAATATTTTCATATCTCAATCATGCATAAAAAAGATTGTTAAATTTTTTTTTCTTCTTAAATATGAACCCTAAAATTCCTTTAGCAAATGTTCATAGCATGTGCATGATTTCTTTTGATGTCTTTCACTTTTAAGCTTTTATAAATTTTAGGACAAGAAATTTGATTATAAATGCATTTGGGTCTCAACTATTGCATTCGACTCTTAATCAATATTATAAAATATATATATTTCTAAATAACTTTGCTTTAAAAAAAAAATAGTCCATTCCTTGCCTCTTCCTCTTTCTTTCTCTTCGTCTTTTTTTGTCATTGATCTCTCAAGACAACATGGATTTGGAGTTTTCATTCGGTACAAAGTCTAACTCAATTATCAAACCAATCTACACCACTCAAAAAAGCAAACGCACCAATGTCTTAAAAACGTGAAGTGTTGAAACACATATGCCCATTACATGATAAATCAAAGGTTAATTTGATTGTATCCTTGGGAAGAATATGTTTTTCCATCAAATTAATTTCCCACCATTTTTATTGGTTTTTCCTCGAAAAAGAAAATTGCAATAGGTCATATAAACACCAAAAAATTATATTAATGAATTTTTTAATTTTACAAAGGAGATTGATATATTTATTTTTTAGATTAATTTTTTTAATTTTTTAATATATTCTAAAAGGAGCATGTGTGGAACTGCTAATTTCCTAAAATCTTAAAAAAAAAAAACAGTTTATTATTAAAAAATGTTTTAAGAAAAAAAGTCCGAAAATATTTTCAATTTTGTTTTGTCGATCCATGTTTCGGCCCAAGGGCAGAAATTTGGTCCAAGAGGAAGATAATTAAAAAAAAAATAATCTGAAATATGAAGTGTTACCGTTACCTCAACACGTCTTTCTCTGAAGGCACCATGTAGCATACGTGGCGTAAGTAGGTTTTATCTTCCAAAGATTCGGATGACGTGGAAAGGAGATGATTCTAGCAGCACCAAATATTCCATGTCTCTAGCAGTGAGTGACCAAACTCGCCTCAGGCTCCTCTTTAGCTCTTCTTCTTCTTCCTGTTTTTCTCGCCGTCCAAAAATCAAATTTGTCGAATTGTTGCTACAATTTCATATTTCAGCGTAAACTTTTGAAGTTCGTGTTTGCTAGCGAGCCCAAACTGCCCTTTCTCTTTCTCTTCCTGCTGGTGAGTTTTCTTTCCTTTGTTTGTATCCTGAGAAACTGTAGGAAAAACTCTTTTTTTTCTTTTTGGTTTCCAATTTTGAAATTTTCATTGCCAGGACATGAAAATGAGACAGAGAATTTATTTTTTCGAAATGGGTTATTACCAAAATGAATTCCTTTTTGTGTTCTGCAAGTGTTTTTGATCATATGCTTCATTCATCTGAACTGTTTTCGGTATAGGCTTGATTGGATATATGAGTTATTTTGTTGTTAATTTTCTTTTGATTTTGCAGGAAATAGTTGCTTTTGTTATTTGTAACATTAAAAACTGGAATTTTATTTTTCTTTTTTTGGTTAATATGCTTAATTTGTTGAATTGGTATTACTTTGAGAGTTAAAATAAGAAAGGAATTGTTAAATAAAAAGAAAATATTGTTGGTTTTCTTTTCTATCAAAGTGGTTTGATTGATTCCTAAATCAATCAGCTGCCTTTGACTTTGCTGGTACTAACTTCTAGTTTTAGCTTGAGGAATCATAATCTTAAAGAAATGATTATGAAGAAGAGGGGCGGTTTGTTTGGTTTTTACTGATAGTGAATCTTCAGGCTTTTTATTATTATTATCAAATTGGATAGAATAGGTTTAAGCTTCTAAAATGTATGGTAATGGGCATTAAGTTTTAAGCATTTGGTAAAGCATTAGTTCTTCATGTTTATTGTATTCTAGATGGGTCAGGGAGGAAAAATGCATCATATATTAGTGTTTTCATTGTGTATTTATTATTCAGGTTCATATTTAAAATATCTTACTTTTCTTATACCATATTTGTAGGAAGAATGCCTCAAAAGATTAAAGCAAAGCAGGTCTCTTCCTTTGAGTATGAGCTTTTTGAAGGAGATCCTGACCACCTTCGGACTGTTGTGGCTACACCTACTCAGACTAGACCATGGATTAATCCTGCCTCTTTGAAACTTAAGCATAGGATAGGGCGGGGCCCTTTTGGTGATGTTTGGCTGGCTACTCATCATCAGTCAGGAGATGATTTTGATGAGTATCATGAAGTTGCTGTTAAGATGTTGCACCCATTGAAGGAGGAGCATATGCAAAAGTTTCTTGATAAGTTTGAAGAGATATTCTTGAAGTGTCGAGAGCTCCAAGGTGTTTGCTGGTTGCATGGTGTCTCTATTATAAATGGAAAGGTGACTCTCAGCATTAATTTTTCTGTATCCTTATAGTGACTCACATGTGTGTGTGTGTATGTGTGTATATATATATATATATATATGTATGTATGTATGTATGTATCTTGCTAATATAATATCTAGTTTGTCCATTGTCTTTGGTGGCCTCATGACTCAATCACAAAATTGATGTTAGATATAGATTTTCCTAAAGGTTTCGAACTAAATGACATGGTCGGATCCCATCTTTCACACATCTCCCTGAGAGTCTGAGGTGTTAACTTTCTAGTAAAGTGGCTGACTTGATTTTTCACGTCAGCTTGCTGCAGATGGTGAAATTTCCATGTAAATGGCTAGCATTCTGATCATACAATGAGTTTTTTCATATGATTTTGCAGATCTGCATTGCTATGAAGTTTTACGAAGGATCTGTGGGTGATCAAATGGCTCGATCAAAAGGAGGCAAGCTCTCATTGCCTGATATCTTAAGGTGATATATTTTTATATATTTCTTCTTTGTGAAGTACATAGTGGTTTTAGTTGAACTTGGGACATCCTTAGAAGTGGCTAATATTTATAGGTATGGGATCCAGTTAGCAAGAGGTCTCATCGAGTTACACTCAATAGGGTTGTTAGTGCTCAACCTGAAGCCTACCAACTTCCTTCTAAATGAACACGATCAATTAGTTCTGGGGGATTTTGGGATCCCATATCTACTTCTTGGGATTCCGTTGGCTGACTCTGATATGGCACTTAAGCTTGGTACTTCTAACTACATGGCTCCAGAGCAGTGGGAACCTGAAGTAAGAGGCCCTTTATCCTTGGAGACTGACATTTGGGGATTTGGGTGTAGTGTGGTGGAGATGTTGACTGGTGTTCCACCGTGGTTTGGAAAATCAATTGAAGAAATATATTATTCGGTTGTGATTAAGAAAGAAAAACCATGTTATCCAAGTGGCTTGCCTCTCGCTGTTGAGAATGTTATCAATGGTTGCTTTCAGTATGATCTCAGAAACCGACCGTTAGTTTCAGATATTTTACTTGCCTTTGAAAGGTATTGGCTTTTGCCTTGTTTCCACCTTGGTTTTTTATTCCGGAAACAATTTTGTTGTGAGTAGTTGATTATACTTTCATGATGATAAGATCTTTAATGATTAATATGTTACTTCCTTCCTCAACTTTGGGTGGTAGTTAACTTGATCTTCATGAAGTTGTAGGAATAGAAGAAGAAACACCTCACACATGTTGCAATTTCTTTAGAGGGGTTAATGTTGAATAATCTTGTTGTTTATCAAGTTCTTGCTAGTGATCTCCGTAGAATTACAGAAATTACAGAAGTAAAAAAGAAAACACCTCTTTTGTTTCATTTCATTAGGTACTTGTTGCAATTTCTTTGGAATTTTTTATGTTGAATAGTTTTGTTGTTCATTAATTTCTTGCTAGTGTTAGCACATAGAACCATAGCCCCGTGAACCATCATGGTTGTGGGAAAGGATTGGCAAATTACCTCCCCCTCTTCCCTCTTCCAATCTCACTTACATCGCTGATCTTCAATTCTGTCCTGCTTCTTGCTTGGCAAGTAGAGGTTTGAAATTCATGATCTAAGAAATTGTAGCTTCACCATTTGTCATGTTTTCTGCATTTAAAAGAGCAATAAAATTGTGTAAGTATTCCCATAAAAGTTTTGCTAATTGTTGTCTTTCCTACTACTTGGTTTGTGAGTGTCCCAAATTGAAAAGCATATGTATGTTTTACGCATGAATCTAAATATTTTCCTAAACTTCTCAGCTAGTGTTATATATGCCTACTAGGTTGAGCTGAATTGCATTCATTTCTTGTTGGACTTGTGATTAACATAAATTTTTTGTGGTATGAATTAATAATTCTAATCACTCTGTATAGTTGTTATATGATTATAGCTGTTAAATGGTTTACATGCAGTCACAGTATGGACATTAGTACCAAACTAACAGTCTTGCTGTTACTTTGCCAGAATTTTTGTTACAATATTTAGTTATTGCAGTTGAAAATAAAGATGCTTGGTAAATCTGCTCTGAAAATGCTACAAGAGCTTGGAACAATGCCACCACAGTGTGTTTCTATGCTTCTAAGTCAAACGAAACCAGGATCTAATTTTTTTGTAATCCCTTTCCTTTTCCTCTTTTTCTCTGTTTGGCTTGCACTCTTATAAATTGGTGACTTATACTTGCAGCTCACTGAATGCTGTTCACAGTGAGGGAGGATGGATTGGCCTTGGAAGCCTACCAATCAAAGAAAAAGCAATTGTCAGTGGTTACACCACATGGTATCTCTCAAAGGATCACCTTCAAGTGGGTGACATGGTTCGCTCAAGGAGACCTCTAAATGCTCGCAGACCTCAAACCTTGGATGTTCGAGAAGGAACTGTTGTTGGTTTAGATGGCGATGCTGATAAGAATGGCTTTGTTCTGGTGAAAATTCCTGGAATGCATAACCCTTTGAGAGTACAGGAGTCAACACTTGAGAGGGTCACATCCGGTTTAGCAGTGGGGGACTGGGTGCGCTTGAAAAAGGAAAACCAGAGTCATTCCCCAGTGGGAATACTACATTTAGTGCAGCGTGATGGAACTGTCGAAGTTGGATTTTTGGGATTAGAGACACTGTGGATGGGAAAGTCTTCTCAGCTTCAAATGGTTAAAGCTTATTATGTGGGGCAGTTTGTGAGGCTTAAGGCAACTGTGTTTACTTCTCGGTTTGAATGGCCACGGAAGAGGGGAGGAACATGGGCCACTGGGAGAGTTTCAGAGGTGCTTCCAAATGGGTGTCTTGTTGTAGAGTTTCCAGGTAGATTTGTTCTTGGAAATGAACCCAACAGATTTTTAGCAGACCCTGCTGAAGTGGAATCTGTGTCTTTTGATACATGTCCTGGTGTGGTGGAGAAATATCAACATGTTGAGGATTTTCACTGGGCTGTGAGGCCACTAGCAATTGCCCTTGGTCTATTTACAGCTATGAGGTTCACTCTATCTGTTGGATGCAGTGTAAGGGCAAGACTAAAGAAAGGCCGGCAAAATAGCCAGGATGGTCCTGCTGGCAGTAAATCAGGTTGGAGGCAGAAAATCTTCAGAGATGGAGTTATCACTGCTGGTTCCACGAGGTAATCCTACCATTAGGTGAGTTTGCTGGAATCTATAGCCAGGAGATAAAGGTTAAAACCAGGAAACAACTTTTCAGACTGTGATGGCTTCAACTTATACACTATTAGTAAGTAACGTTGACGAAGCAAAGCATTATGCATAAATAAAGCTGTCAATGACTAGAAGACATTAGTGTAAATATATGTACAGAATATGTTTAAAATTGGCTTAATATTTATTCCTTCTCATATGAGCTTGATATTGACCATTCTGGTGTGATAAGCAGAATATTAACGTTTATTTGTACTTGGATCACATAAACTCAAATAAGACTCTTTTTTTCCTTATATATACTTACTATCTACATTTCCTGTCGATTTGTTATGTTTCTTACGGAAATCTTCACAGTATTTTTCATAGTACTTTCGTTTACAAAGTGGACTTATTTCAGTCAGTAGTAGAAATACTTCCCTCTCGTCTTCTGCTTGTTTCATGATAATGAGGGGAGCGTTTGAGTATAGAGGGTGAGAACATGTTACAGGGTTTGCATTTGGTTGCAAAACTCACCGTTATCTGTTGCTTCAAGTTTATAACTTGTTTCGAAGTGCTCCAATTTGCAAAATTGCATACCCTTTTATGTCTTCACCTGTTGATTGACCAAGAAAGAAAACCCCATCACTCTTTTCATAAGAAAATGTTTCAGGACTTTGCATCACCAACCATTGACGACTACTAAAATTTAAATTGGTTTTTTTTTTTTTTTGTTGGCATTTGAGACTGTTAGGATTTAAATTTCAATTTAAGAGTTCAGCGCTTTATCAACAAGATATGCGCAGTTGTGCAGTTGTGGTTTACTTGTCTTTAATCCAGCTAATTGGCAATAGCATGCATGATCTTTGAGCTGCTATAGTTGGTGTTATAACTAAATCGGAGGTCTGTTTTCTGTTCCTATGGTTGACTCATGGTTGGCGTGGCCAGCTTCGCAAGCCTGTGATCGACTAATCTGCTCTTAAGATAGTGAACCGAAATAATTGGCCAATTCCCGACAAGAACATCATGATTTTACATATATTTGCTTCAACAAGAAATCAAAGTAAAATGCATTCCGAGGTAAGTTTCTGTCACATAATAATATTTTATAGAGATCATGATGCACAAAATAGCAATTGCATACATAAAAACCTCTAACAAAAAGAGAGATGATGATGCAGAAAATAGCAATTGCATGCAGAAAAACCTCTAACAAAGCAGGAAAACTGGATTTTAGTAGAATTCTAGCATGATCTTGGATAAGTCATTTATTGCTTTTTTTTTTTTTTTACAAAGTGCGGTCTGTGCATATGCTAAGATTTGAACTATCTAAATCTTACCTCTCGAGAGTTATTGTATGAACCAATTTAGCTAAATTTCAAGTTTTATTGCTAGTTTTGACTACAATGGATCCTTGAGGGAAATCCTATACATAGAGCAATATGCAAGATACATGCATTCCTTGACTGCTGAAAGTGACAGGATTTAGTAGGAATTGGTACTGTTAACAACTTTCAGAAATGACTTTATTAGAAGATTTTATGCAATCTCGTATAATACCTGACCACAAAAACAAGCTATTGTTATATAATGGATTCCGATGTACGGATCAATCTATCAGTAACCTCATCTATAGCTGGGAGTTGGGAGGATTTAGTTCTACAGTCAAACAGGGGCAATTCACAACTCATTAGCATCATTGATAGAGAAATCAGCCTTAAATTTTTTATATCCCAATTTTCAAATTGAGTTACAGATGGATTCCGAAGTACGGATCAATCTGTCAGTAACCTCATCTATAGCTGGGAGTTGGGAGGATTTAGTTCCTACAGTCAAACCGGGCAATTCACAACTCATTAGCATCATTGATAGAGAAATCAGCCTTAAAATTTTGATATCCCAAATTTCAAATTGAGTTATAGATTTGCCCAAATCTGCATTTTGTAGAATGCTCAACAAAAAGGAATCAAATCTTGGAACTTTCCACATAGAATCACCATTCAGAGCCTAACATTTTGAGAAAAGCAATTGGAAATCAGTATGTTCCTTTATTTCCACATTTATCTTCTCTAACTCGTGAACAATGCAAGCTGTCAGAATCAGCAGTCAAATATGTGTTTCGAAAGGTTAAATCATGGGCCAAATCATCCCTCAACTTTTGACCTTTTAAAGATTGAAACCCCCTTTTGTCAATTTGAAACTTCACAAAAGATTTTGTTAAACAAACCAAA
Organism: Durio zibethinus; assembly: GCF_047325235.1. NCBI lineage: Eukaryota > Viridiplantae > Streptophyta > Magnoliopsida > Malvales > Malvaceae > Durio > Durio zibethinus. Next base: position 1,849,774 of record NC_143187.1, on the reverse strand, counting down.
GAGCCACTAGAAAACCACGGGAACCAAGAGAAACATGAAAAGTCCTAAAGAAAATCTTAATAAGATACATTGTGCTTCCTTTGCTTCTAAAATACAAATATATAGAGGAAGAATAGAAAGGTTTGCTAAAGCAACAAATCTTTTCTATGTCTTAGGTGGAAATAATTCATTTGAAAACTCAATTTATTACAATAAAATAATAGAGCATGAATGATTATTTAATTTTAATTCAAATATTTTTTTTTATATTTCAACTTAAATTTATTTCAGTGTGATTGAATATTCAATATGAGGTTGATTTCAATATAAATTACGTCCAAAATTTGCCAATGAAAATTATCAGAAGTGGTAAGGAATGAATGATAGTGCATCAACATTTAGGTTTAAATTTTCTCACAATTTTTCATTAATAAACGATTTATAAATCTAAAAAATTCACAAGTGAAAATTTAATAGATTTATAAATCTCAATTAGACGGCTTGTCAAGACCTTGAAAATGAGATAATTTTCTCTGTTCCTAAATTTTCCCAAAAAAAAAAAAAAGTCCAAAATTTTGAAACATGGCCAAATGGCCAATAATTTTAGCAGAGAGCAAACCTACTTCACAGCTTAGATAGTGCTCTCCTCTTTGCCAAGAGGGAATAAAAGCAATTTGTTCATTTGGTGCATGAAGTTGCTGAAAGTGGGATGATAAGCTAAATCATGGCGTACTGATCTAGATTTAGATATCTAGAAAGAGGCCCACCCATTACTTTGGAGTTTTCAACTTTTTCAGCTTGAGCATGAATATGATGATTCTGAAATTTTTCTCAAGTGGAATGAGGATGCCTACTACTTACTATAGAAAGTGACAACCAATCTGTTTCAACCCTTTTCTTTTTTATTGATAAATATTATTAGTTGAAGCAGCATCTTTGATTTTATCAAATATCTCAAATAGACACCTAAAACAAGAAAATATAGAAACCTTTTCTCCTTTATTTTATTGGTAAGTTAAAAAGATAAGAGAAACTTATGCAGGAAAATAGACAAAACACACACTAATCTTATATGCTCTTCTATTTCATCTTCAAAAGGATTAAAAAAAAAAAAGAAAAGAAAAGAATCTATAACAACCAAACTAGAGACATCCTGACCTCTTTTAACCTCTTGGGTGCTATCATCTGCAACTTTTCCCTACAAATAAATAGTGTTATGTCCCTGCCATAGCCAATAGGTCACATGTACCTATTACTCTCAGTGCAAATTCTTTTTTTTTTTTTTGACAGAATAAGAGTTTATGGTAAGAAAAAACTTCCCTAAGATCATAATAACTCGTAAATTTTTTAAGAAAATTATATTAAATTTATAAATAGTTTATAAAAAATTGTTGGTAGTAAAATTTAAATTAAATTTTATAATTAAAGTATTCGAATTTTATTGATTGTTTTTGTACAATTTCACTTGAAAAGCATGCACTACTCTTTTGGTAAACATTTCAGTCGAATTTTTTTGACAAAAAGTTTCTCAATTCACACGCTAACTTGTCTTAGCTACGCAAGTAATTGCATGTAAACAAGATCTGCCCAGTGCTGTACTGCATAGATTTGTTGTCCCCATTTTGTCTTGTGAAGAGAAGCTAGAAAAGATTCTAGAACAGAAATTTTTCATGAGGATGTTTTGAAACACATTAAACCGATTAACAAGTGGCCAAAACAAGACCATTTGATATTGGCAGTGAGTTTGGCAAATTAAAGGTTCTTACATTGAATGTCAATGTGACAATCAGACCTTGTTTGAATGAATAAGGGGCATCTCCATTTTTAAATTATTCAATAATGTCCTGTAATTAGTAAGGTGACAATGTTCAACAATAGTAACTCAATCTCATCTTGATATTAATATTTCAAATACTTTGATGACGTATAATATTTTAGATAAATTATTATTGTTGAAACAAAAGAAATTCACTTGATGGTCATTTAAAAGGAATACAAATGAACTTTAGTTATCTTAATTAGGCATGACAAGATACTCTTACTCATTTATGGGTAAACTAGAAGTATTTAAATGAGCTTATAATTAGATTGATCTATTTGGTCCGACAGAAGGTTCTATAATAAAGTTATTTTAAATACGTTGCAAAAAATAAATTAAAAATAGAGTTCGATAAATTTTATACAAAAATGTTGTAGTAAAATATTAAAAATTATTTTATATCATTTTTGTGTATTTTTAGATAAAAATAAAATACTCGATTTTATTAAATTAATAAAAATTTTTATATGAAATAAATAAATAAAATAAAAAGATATTTTCATTTAAAAATAAAAAATAAAAAATAGACCAAATAAAAAATATTAATGGGAAATAATATGATATAAATCTAATTTATGAATTATATTGCAGGATAAGATGAAAATATAAAAAAAGGTAGCCGATCCTAATTAATATTTCAATATTAAAATGAAAAAAAAAAAGCCATTAGATATCATAAAAGAATCTTTTGCAACATAAGGTCATTTTCAATTAATCTTGTTAAAGAAAAGTAACATTATAACCATTATACATCTATGATAACGAATTGAAATTGAAGGGTGCTAAGTGCAATAAAGAATAAAAAAAAAATCTTATTTTTTAAGCCTAGGTATAAGTGTAAATTTTTTTTTTAAGATGGATTAATGAATCATTTATTATATATAAGTAATTATTACAATCTTACCAACCACATAGAATAGACAAGTTGTTAATCAAAAATATCAACAAGTCCCTTCTTTGTCTTGCAAATAAACTGACCATTGCAATGACATTCAAACTAATACAACTTTTTATTCTGACAAATCTTTATCATTAGAAGTAGCAAGATACATGTGGATGATTAATAATATAAAGGCAATTAACCTAACAATCAGCTTGTCTTGGATTTAAAATTTTTAACTCAATTTTAATATATTAAATTATTAATAAAAATATTTTTATTTAAAATTTAATTTAAAAATATATTAAAATTTTAATTAAATTTAATTCGATCCAAAATTCATGTCCACGACTATTATACATGAATGGAATAAGCAAGGGAATGAATTTGATGGACTAAAAAAAAAAAAAAAGCATTGAAACTAACTGTTCAAGTTGCTCTGTTTTCACCATATCCTATCAACCTATCACAAACACCTTTTATTATTGAAAACTTAGACTAGACTTTTGTGCAAGTTGTGAACCTAAGATTAGAGTTTTTAGATTCCATCCAATCATTGTGGATCCCATAAAAGGTTTTTTAAAAGAAGATTAGATCAAAAAAAGTGGTAAATGTAACCCCAAATATGAGATGAGTTGATATTGATTATAACATGTTCATCGACCTTATATTTAGGTAATTTCAATTAATTAGGGGGCAAAATCTTGCATGATCTTTCTCAAAATATTTGATCAGATGGTGGAGATTCTAGTTTAAAATGTTTCAATTAAGTCGGAACCATTCAATGAAATTTTGGGTTTTTTTCTTTTTTTTTTTTCTGTGAATAAAGCCTAGAGAGATGTCAGATGTTGCGAGGGGGGGGGGGGCCTAGGGGCACACCCAAAACCAAAATATAATCGGATGATGATGGTGATGATGATCATGCTTGACAGTACGCACGCGTGCACATGAACAGTGCTCTTGTTTAGTTACTTTTTTATTTTATGGGTCCTCCATCCTCCCAATTATTTGGCTTTTAAGATATGCTGTTTTCTTCTTTGCTCATGTAGACAAAAGTGCTTCCTTTTACAACTTTTTTATTCCTTTCTCTTTTATATTTATATATAAATGATCAATTTTCAAGCAAATTATGAATCTCTGAATGCGAAATTATATATCCTTTTTAGTAAATTTATAGGAAAATGTTTATTTAAAATTGTATACATGATAAAATAAACTTTTTAAGCTCCATCAACACAATTATAGAGTTACCACATAATCTATTAAAGTATATTTAAAAATTAATGCAATGAAAAATAATAAAAAATTCAATCTTAAAATTTTTAAGAAGAAATATTAAATTTAAAATATTTTTTAGTTTTTCCCTTAAAGTATATTGGCTCTTAAGATACTCAACTATCTAAAATTATTTATATATTACGACATTAACAAATTAGGGCATCTTTTTATAAAAAATTTTTAAATGAAGTTTGTGAAATTTTGTCTTAAAAATAATTAAATTAAAATTAAAATTAAAATTAAAAATGATAAATAAAAAATTCCTATTATATAGCCAAGTATTGTATAAATTTTAAAAAATTAAGAAAAAAAAACTTTGATGTGTTATTTAGATAGATATTTTTACTAAAAAGTTTGACAAAATTTTTACCATTAAATAAAATATTAATCAAATTTTTATTATAAAATTTATTAAAATTTTCATTTAAATTTATCAATTTTAAGTTTTTATTTCAAACAAAATTTAGTGTGATTACTTTTAATAAAAAAATTCACAAATTTTATTTTAAAAACTTAATCTAAATCTTGTTATTTAGGCAACTATCAAACAATTATGCAACTATTAAATTAATTAAACATTTTCCCTTTCTATTAATTTAAGTAAAAGGTTTAAGTCAAAAGCTAAATTTTCAAAAAGTTCTTGCAATCCAAAGAACTGGTAGTCCTGTTAACGGTGGAGCTATGCCAACTAAAACTCAACTCGAGCTAAATCTGGCATTGAACAAAGTTTTTGAGGCTCGGATTCGGGTTGAGGCATTATTTAAAGAAGATAGAATATTTTTATTTAATTTTAATTTTTAAATATATTTAAAAAAAATATTAAAACCTAAAGACATGGCATATTTTTTAAAATGTGTCAACAAACGACAAATTACTAAATATGTTAAGCTTTAATAAGTTTTTCGGGTGATTTTTTAGGTAACGTTGACAAATTTAAAAAAAAGAAGTTAAACTTTAATAAGCTTTTTTTTTTTTTTTAAACTTATCCTTTACATAATTTTAACAAAAATTACCAAAAGGGTTATAATTCCTCTTAACTATTTATTTCAACTTTTTATATAATTTTCAAAACTTACAAAAAAAAAAGTTTTTTTTGTGATTCTCACAAATTACAAAAAGATCTACTCTTTAATATATATTTTTAGTCTATTTTCCTTTTTTTTTTTTCAAATTATATAAAAAATTCTAAACTAATAATTTTTTCAATCTCTTTTTTATAATTTTAACAAATTAAAAAAATACATTTTAGTAGGTTATTTTCTTTTGAAATTTGAGTAGACTTCAGTCATGAAAAATTATTTGTGTTTTCTTTTTCTTTTTTTTTTTTTTTCACTTGGGAAATGAGAAGATAAGATGGGAAAGAGAGTTGTTATAGGGAAAGGATGATGCTTTGGGAGAGAGAAATAAATAATATATATATGTATATATATATACACGAAAATGTACAATAAAAAATTAAAATTAAAATTTGTGTTATCAAAGGTAAAAAAATAAACAAAAATATGATTTATGCTAATTTTTTATCAACCATTTTCCTCTTTCCTTTTACTATTTATTTTATTTTTTAATTATTTCTTAAAATTTTGTAATATTTTATAATTGAAAGAAAAAAGATATACCAATTATGTTTCTTTTTCTATTTGTCTTCACAAAAATTATAATTCTTCCACATAAGATAAAATTATATTTATATATTTATAAAAAAATTTTAATACCTCGTGATAATACGCGGGAATTTAATAATTATGTATAAAATATGATTTAATGATAAATTCACCTATTTTCAATGCAAAAAAAAAATCAAATTTCAATCATCCTTTTTCAATAAATAACAAAAATAAATTAAATGACTTGAAACTTTTATTTGAGTGAAAATGAAAAGCCCTTGAAAATTCTCTCCCTTCCACGGGACTATCTTGAAAAGATGTAATATTAGACTTTAATGACTAGCATTATTCTTATTCATATTTTTTGAAAAAAAAAAAAAAAACGCTAAAACATTTCCAAAAGGGAATTAAAAGCAAGCTTTCTCAAAAAAGAAAAATTGGATGGCATAATTCAAAAAGAAAAAAAAAATCTAATCAAGAGTGCAATTATGTTGAGTTGTCATCTGGTGATCTTAAGAAAAGCAGCATCAAATTATTTTTGATTGATATCAATCAACTTTTTTCCAATTTGTGACAGAAATAATGTGCGTAAAAGTTATTCTAAATTTGGCTCCTATTTATCATACATATACTTACAGAATATAACAGACAAAAAAAAAAATTTGTTAAGCTCATGCACATGTAAGCTTATGGCATAAAAAGTGGGTTATTATTAATTCAAATCAAGTTGGCTACTTAGCTTTTTTATAATTTGCAATTGTACCCTTTTATTTTTTATAAAATAAAAAAAAATTACATTAGTATTGGTTTATATATATTTTTTATATTTATATATAGTAAAATTATGTAAAAAAAATTGTATACAAATATATATATTTCGATAAGCAAAGTTTGATCCTTATAAAAGCACTGAAAATTATTAAATGTAAAGTCGATTCTCTTTCACTGAAAATTGAATTCAACCTCTTTTCTTTTTTATTTTTATTTTAAGACTTTTAAATTTATATTTTATAAAAAAAATTATTATTAACCACCATGGCATATTCGTTAGAATGACAGATTTGGAACCACTGTGTTTTTTTTTGTAATGACAGGTTTTGGAAGTACACTGAAAAGCAAAAGAGCCCTAACAAAGACTAGAGAAATTAAGAAACCTACAAAGACGGAATTTGATACTTAAATTATTTAATTAGCATATCCCCCTTTTTGGATGAAACAACAAAAGAGAGCAAAGCAAAGAATCGGGCTAAACAAGGGAGCAGAGTTTCCCCTTCAAAACAAAAGTAAGAAAAAGTACATATAAATGGTTATAAGAAATTAAAGAAAACTATGCTCTTTTAAGTAACAAAGCAGCTTTACTAACTATATTTATATTCATTCCCAAATTTTTAATTTAATGATTAAAAATATTTAAAATAATATTAAAAATCTGATTTCGAATTAAATTTTTTTTATTTGTATTGAAGCTTATCTTTTTTGGTGTAAAAAAAAAAAAATATTTATATTCATTGTAGAATAAAGAAATACATACCGACATAGCATTTAAATTTATAATTTATTATTTTCGCAAAAAACATAAAATATATATATATATATATATATATATATATATATAAAATGAAGTCTAACATGAACTTGTTTACAGTTGGACGATCCGTCGAGCTTGCAAACTTAACCTTACTCAAAGTTTGATTTTTGGATAAAAATTTTAACTGATTTAAAAAATAATTTATTATATAAAATAATATTTTATTTTTAAAAATATTTTTTAATATTTTAATAATAAATTTAAATAAAATTATGAATTTAAATAAATTTAAATCCAAGTAAAAGATCAGATCAAAATTCGAGGGAACCTTTAATATATCAGTTAGTTAACTTGACCCAAACACTACCTGGCTTGTGGATGCGAACCTATTGCATCATTAAATTCTCGGTATAAATAATGTAAGACCAAATTTATTTGTTAGCATTACATTTTTTGGTGCAAATTTGTTACCTTCATATTTTAGTAGTTTTAACGTATTTATATTTATAACGGAACCATGGGTTCAAAGAATTTGAGTCCAACGGTCGAATTACCTGATTATGATCTTGACCGTTCAATTAAAAAAAGGGCCCCATAACGATGAATAAATTTCTGATCGCCACATCATTAGATTATCAGGTATTTACTGAGGGACCACCAATCTCGAGATCTCCTACGACAAAACGTTGATCCTTGTACGGTATTATTATATGTTGCGATGCCTATGGAAAGATAATTCTCCTCTCATCATCTCAACCGTTAGATTTTTAGGATCTAATTGATAAATTGAAGCTTATTTCACTTTTTTCCTCTAATTACATAAATTAAAGGATAAAGGTGGATTTTTCACCACTGTACTCTGGTCAATATTTGAATTGCGTTATTTCATTTTATTTCATTAAATTTTATCAATATACTTTTAATCTTCATTAAAATTTATCATTATATGAAATATAATTTTACCATTAATTTCATTAAATTAATTTTGCAGATGTTTTATATAAAATAATAAAAATTAATAAAAATGTATCGTATTCATTAACAAAATATTATATGAAATATTTTAATTCATTACTTTTGTTTTCAAAATCGATAAAATCAACAAAATATTTTGTAAATTATTTTGAGGCCGATTATTTTACAAAAAAAAATCAACAAAATGTGAAATGTTCACTAAGGTTGTTCTTAGAGTGTTGATAATTATTATAAATATACTTTGAGTAAGGATATATTTTTCATATAATTTATATTTTGTCAATTAAATAGGTCAATTTTATACTTTATTAATGTAAATCATGCATGTTAAATTTTAAATAAATTGAATATATTTAACTATTTGTTTGATAATAATTAAATTTTAATTGTTAATATTTATTGAAAAAAATATTATTCTAGATTGAAATGATGATAGTATGAAATTTATTTGAAATTTTACATGCATAACAAATGCAAGTAACTTGTTAAATCTAACTATTATTAATAAAAATATTAATAGTATACTAAATTATAGAAAAATTAAAGCAAAATAATTTTACTCAAATATAATTTGATTTCTTCTTAATAATTAAAATAATTATTTTTAAAAAAATTTAATCTAGCTAGATATTTTACACTAATATTTATTTTAATTAAAAAAATATTATATGCATAAATTTTATTAAAAATTATAGACATATTAATTAATTTAAAAGTGAGCCGGTATTAAAATAATTATTTTTTTAGTTATGAATTCATGGGTTGTTTTTTTTTTTTTTTTGGCTGTTTTACTCAAGTGATTTGTTCTTACTTAGCATCTTAGCTAAATAAAGTTTGACATCAATCACGTCACATGCTGATTTTTTGTCATGAATAATTGTGAAATTTAATTTGCTTTTCTTTGAATTGACTAGAAAAATGTTTGGTTGTCTACAGGAATATGTAGCATGATTGAATTTTATTTTACTTTTCATACTATAATTTATTTACATTTCCCATTAATTTATCTAGTTAGCCCTTTTAGACTTTTGGTTCACACAATGTGTTTGTACGTAATCTAAATTTAGTTTTATTCATTCAACACCCAATTTTATTTGCTTCATTCAAATCTAAGAAAAAATACAATGTTTTTGATCATTAAAACATAGTTTTATTAAATTAGTATGTTTTTAATTATTTGGACCGACTCATAAAAAATATTTTTAATTTTTAAACAATCAATAGTTTTATAAATTAGGCACAAACTAATACTGTTACTTATAATAAAAAAAGATAAAAAATTCATTCTTTAAAGATAATATTTAATAAATTTAGATTTTAAATTTAATACTTGCATTTTTTTTTTCAGGATGTAACTAAAAATATTAAAAATAATTTCATAAATAAAGGTAGATCAATTTCATAAATTTTTTTCTGTATTTTCTTCCGATATATGAAAAAAATTGAAAGGTGGGAAGTTGGATTTTAATTTTTAGTTTAAGAAAATAAATAGTAAGTCTAATGTGAATTGTTAAATCTGTATTTATGATATTAAAGGCACTCAAACTCAAATCCATCAAATTGAAGTGATAACACCAAATACAGTTGAATATCCTAAATATATTAAATTTAAAGCAACAAATATTCACAATCAAAAGGGATGGAAACATAACAATTTTGAGAGTGACAGCAGCACTATCCTCTAGAAAAATGGAAAAAACAAAAAGAAAGAAATAGAACAAGGAAAAGGAGGCTATAAATAATGAGCACTGAGCAGTTGGATCTTCTTCAGTGGTGCTTTTGCCAACAAAGATACACATCTAATTAATAACTAATAACCCTTTCTTTCTCTTTCTTCTGCCAGCAGAAGTTAAAACCAGCACTGGGTTGCTTTTAGGAGGGAAAAAAACAAGAAAAAGCTCTCAGTGAGTAGCCCACTTAACACACTAAACACAAGCTAATTCTTACAGGAGAAACAAAAGAAAGAAGAAAATGTTTGCAGGAGATCAAAATGGTTTACAAGGTGACCCAAGGTTGAAGGCCATTTCTGAAGCCATTAGAGTTGTTCCCCACTTCCCAAAACCTGGTTTATCTCAGCTTTTCAGAAAAAGCTCTACTCCTTTTCTTTGTTTTTCTTTTTTTGTTTATTATAATCAAAATTGTAAAGCAGATCTTTCTGTAGTAAAATGTTGAACTTTTTCTTGGTTTTGTAAACTTGGCCTTTTTTGTTTTATGTTCAGGGATTATGTTTCAGGACATAACAACTCTGTTGCTTGATCACAAGGCTTTCAAAGATGCTGTGGATATCTTTGTTGATCGCTATAGAGATATGGATATTTCTGTTGTTGCTGGTACCCTCCTCACACATGCAAGCACACTTTTTTTTTTTTTGTTTTTATTTTGAGTGCTTTTGGTCTGCCCTTTTTACAGGTCTGGAATCTGGATAATTGTAGAGAAAAAATTAAGTCAAGTTGCGGTTTTTTTATGCATTTTATCATGCAAAAGTTGAAATGTAGTGTTAGTTTTGGATAAGTTGTTATGATGATGGGATAACATTTTCTTTCTTTTTAATATATATAAGCGGGTAGGATTTATTTATTTATTTATTTAATTTTATTGCTTTTTCTTAGTTTGTTATTAGAATTGTATGAGCTAATGTGGTTTCAGTCAAACTCATTGCTTGCTTCATTTTACCTTTCCTAATATTTTGTTGCTCACAAAGGCATGTTTACCAAGTTTGAAAGCACTGCAGTGACTTCTTTTGAAGAAGAAATACTTTCCTTTTCTGAAAGTTTGTAATCTGATCAGCAGAAGAGGTTCTCTTTTCCTTCATTTTGTTTTAAATCAACTTAAATTTGTGGCTACTGAAGTCATGGTGGCCATAATAAATTCTGGTTTATAACCATTTATTAAGTTCTGGATATTATGTCCAGGCATTAAATTAAATCCATATGATATTTGCTTGAGTGGAAGTGACTTTCTAAATCCGTTTGAGATAATGTGCTCAGTTGAGTCAGTGCTTTGCTATGGTTAAAGAAGAAGATGATAAAGCAAAATGCTGGTCATTTGTTGCTAGAAATTCAGCTTTTGTATTTATTAGCAATTATAACTATATTTCATGAAAGGAGGGCTTTAATTTCTTTCATTCTTACATGGTAAAGTTGATTTTAATTGTATGTCTGAAAATTACAAGACGCTATTAGTGACTATGGAAAATATATTTCTTGTATACTATTTTCTTTAACTTTTGAGTATTATTCAAGTATAGAGTTTCAACAAGGATGAATTGCAACATGTCCTGGGCAAAAAATTTTGCCCATGATGGTATTTTCTAGTGATATGAGGGTACAAGTCTTTGTCCCAGACTCCTAGTGGCGTTTGAACTCAAAATATGATCATGATTGTGGGATGGAATTATTAAGAGTAGAGAGGAAACTCTGGAGCACCTCATCTCACTTGAATGTCTCATTTGATTGGCTAGTTGGTTCATCTAACGCCTAATATCGACTTATTTATTGTAATTCCTTTTCCTTTGTTCAACCGATCGTCTATACTTTATTGTAACTCTAGTTGTTTTTGCTGTTTTTTGGGTTAGGAGATGCTAAAGTATTCCAAGTATTGAAGTTGGTTCTATTATTGCTTACCTCTGATAGTTGCTCACATGGTCAATTTACTTTCTAGGTGTTGAAGCTAGAGGATTTATGTTTGGCCCCTCAATTGCATTGGCTATTGGTGCAAAGTTTGTTCCTTTACGTAAACCTAGAAAGTTGCCAGGTATGTTTTGATATGTGACTACTAGTATAAGCCAAACATAAAATTTTATAGTCTTGATGAATTTGATATCTAGCTTTTTTTTACCTGGATTTTGACTTAAGGTGAAAAGATTTGTTTTTTTACCTAGCTTTTTGATGAAAAGAAGGACAATTTTTATATGCTTGTCCTGTTGGAACGAGTCAGTATCATATTGCTGGCTGCATTAGCTAGGATTTATGCTTTTCCACTTAATATGATCCATTACTTCCTCATTTAAATTTGAGGAGCTTGGGAACAAAAAACAACTTTTAGTATATTTGACCACTTTAAGGCAATTATTAGAAGCATGGTAGGATGGAAAACATCTTAAGAGGCAAATTACCCACAATTTCAGCCTGAAATGCAAAATCTGACCCATGGTGGCCCCAATGAATTGTGAACGAGCAAGTGGGAAGAAGGGGGGGGGACTTTGGAACCTTGCCAAGGGAAAATGGGAAATGCATGGGAAAATTTGTCTTAGGAACATGCTAATGCCAGCAGAAACTTCCAAACTCTTCCTAATTTGAAATGGCAAGGAGGGTGATAGCCAATGGTGCAATGGCTATATGCAACCATTTAATTAAAGAATGTGAGAACATCACTGTTTGTAAAGACACTGATGGTGAAAACACCCCATATTTTCAGCCAAACCGTAGATATTTAACTAAGTAAAGAGCCATCTAACCTAAATCTAAATTCTCAATACATTTCAATAGTTAATTCCTGTTGGAGCTTGCAGTGCAACCATGGTTGCCAGGGTTGTGGAAATAGTTCCGTCAACCCCCTTTTTTTTTCATAAATATTTTTTACTTGAATTGTATTTTAAACCTTTCACTATTTGAACAATAGGAGAAGTGATCTCCGAAGCATATGTACTTGAATATGGCACTGATTGCTTAGAGATGCATGTTGGGGCTGTTCAACCCGGGGAACGTGCCTTAGTTATTGATGATTTGGTGGCTACAGGGGGGACTCTTTGTGCTGCAATACGCCTATTAGGTAATATCTGGAGTTCATGCATGTACTTTTTTTTTTCCTAATTTTGCATACTTTAATTGAGTTTTTGAAAGTTCTATGACTGAAATTCTGTTTGGATTAATGCTTACTAGAACGAGTTGGGGCACAAGTGGTTGAATGTGCATGTGTTGTTGGGCTGCGTGAAGTTAAGGTAATGCATGATAGACTTCCTTTACATGTCGCATTATTCCTGAAAGTGTAATTTAGAAACCGGCTCAGGAATTAGGTTTCTTATTTTTCAACTACTGCCATTTTTTGTAGTATTTAGATTTATGATTTTCAGTTTTGCTGCAATGAATTTTTGTTTCAGAAAATAATCTACTCTCTTCTCTACTCTTTTCCAACTATCTTACCCCTTTGATCATTAAATGATAAAGTTGCTTTGAAGGTCTCCTTTGATGGATGATTAATTTTTTAATTCTTGTCTTGCTGCAAACTATTTTTGCAAATTTTAGATTTTTTATTTTTCTTTACTGTATAAATTCCTTTTCATTTAGTTTTTCCATGTTTTATTCTTTTAAAAAAGGGCTAGCATGATTATCAAATATTACAATGCTCGGAAACCGTGATGCTAATGTTATCATACTGAAGTCAACTGCAGCTGTTTTGAGTTATCTCTGGTTCAAATTTTAATAGCTCTAATTTTGTCTGCTCCTCGGCTTTTACTGATTGTTGAGCTCACTGAAACATATGTTATTTTTTTTTCCATTAAAACTTAAATTTAATATCTGCATGTTTTGCAGGGACAACACAGACTAAATGGAAAGCCGTTGTATATTCTTGTGGAGCCACGCCAGCTGACAAATTGTTCTGCACCTTCTGGTATAATCTCACTGTTAATTTTTATCTCTATGTTGAATGAAGTTACATATTATTCAACGAGTTCCATTTTCTTTCCTCTTTGTTCCCTTAAATTTGTGGGCCAGAAAAGAAGTTGAATGTATCATTCACATAAAAATGAAGTGCATTCATACAGCGCAAGGTTGAAGGCATCATTACTCTTATCCATTTTCATTTTAAAACTGCACTTTCCCCAATAAGCTGGCTATTTTTTTTACAACCCTCACTTCCCCTCCTGTTTCATCTACTTTTTTTTACAACAATTTAAGGCATGTCAATGGGAAATATTTTTTGAAGAAAAGGTTAAGAGCAATATCAATATTTTTAGAAGAGGATTTTGTAATTTATCCTTTCTTCATTTTTGTAGAAGACATTGAATGATTAAGAATCCCAATAATTGAGCTATTTTTTCCTTTATTGAGTTTTGATAATTTATGGTTCTATATGTTTTCTGAAAAGAGTAGAGATAATGGTTTACTGTCTTTTCTACAAGAAATAATGCATTGCATATCTCAAGATATTGATGTCCCATCAGGAAGAAACCTACTAGCATGTCCATGCAACTTGACTATTCTTTTCTTTCTCATGTCACACTCACATGCTTATGGTCTCTGGCTTTTCAAGTTTTTTGTGAAACTTTGTTGGTTTCTTTCTTTTAAAAAGCTTGGTTCGAATGTACTACACATTAAAAAGGCTAATTATTAGTTTGTATTATGTATTTTTCCTAGGCCTGTACCAAACTTTAAGGGGTTGACAAGGGAGGGAAAGAATATAATCATGGATGAGGATAAATAAAAAAATGTTTGTGCTTGTGTAACTGTTAGATTTAGGGGTACCCTCCCAAAAAAAAGGTCAATGAGATGTCTTTAATTTGGAATGTCGATGGATGACAGCACTAGGCTCATATGGCTGGTAAGCTCTGAAAGGACAATGTGAAGTGACAAAAGCATTAAGCTTAGGTTGATATCTAGATAAGGTTTGGGTGGCTAATTTCTTGGTGTAGAATTTAATGTTGAAATAGAATTAGCTGAAAGGTGGAATGTTCTTGGGTGCTTATTACTAATTGAAATCTTGCATAGGTGAATGCAAATCCAATTTTTAATTTACTTTATTAGTTTCTATAATCCACCAATTGATTCAGGACTTCAGGTTTAAGTGGGAAAATGAGGAAATGTTTGATGGAACATGAATACTTACCTACTTTAGTTACCTGTCAGTGGAAAAAAGAAAGAGAAGACATAACCTGAACAATATTGTTTTGATTCATTGGAAGTAGACTTGGTTCACTTGATGTTGATAAATTTGTATGTGTGGCACAGTTACCATAATAACGAGGAGAGACCAACTTTCATACTATAGCCAAGACAGTGAAAACTAATGCTGAGCAGGTCAAAACCTCAATAGGTATTTAGTCCATGCTCTGCTGTATTTTCATCTATAGACACTTTAATCACCATAAAGTCGTCAAGTCATAGTGAACTAGGAACTGATCAGATGCTATTCTGATATGATTGTTGGAAGTAATCTTATTGCTTCACAATTAGGGAGTCTTGGAATCAGAAATAACTTCAAAGAATGCTGTTTTATTGCTAAAGCCAAGCGGCGTTGGCAGTGATCATATTTGCCTCTCCATAGACACATTTTATTCTTTTAGAAATATATAAAGCTCTGTATCCAGCTGCCTGACTAACGAGCTAACTTATTTCCAGTTAATGGAGTTGCAGTTAATGGAGTCGAAACATGCAGACACAATGATCTCTACCTCTCTGCGACTTGAATATACGCATTTTCTTATTCTCGGAGCAAAGCTTGGTTTCCCATTCAATCCCATTCCAAATGTGATTAGTTTGCTGATGCTTTGGTTGTAATCCTCTTTGCCAGGGAAAGATGTTCAGGTGTATTTCATTTTAAGGCTGTTGTAGTTTTAGTTTTTATAGTTTTGAATGAATTGTTGTGGCATGTCAGTACCTGTTTGTTGTTCATTCAATTTATCATATCATGTTTGTTCCATCATTTTGTCTGCTGTTTCCGAGAGCTTGTCGATTAATATTGAGAGGCCTGTTTTTATCATTTTGTTGGTTTGAGATGACGATAACTTGGGATAGCCTCTTAGTTGCTCAACTTTTTCTCTAACTATTGATGGGATCTGAGGATGATAGACGAAAAAATAAGTAAAATTTTTTTTTAAAAAACAACAATTGATTAGAATTTAGATAGCGATTGATATCATTTTTAAGATTTTAACGTGGTAATCTAATTATCATGATGATAAGTTTGCAAGTAGTTAAATTGATTGTTGAAGTAAAAAAAAAAAAGTTACTCAAATTTAAGTGATTAAATAACAAAATTAGTAATTAAATGATCATTTTTAAAATATTTATATAGTTGAGTGATCATCAATGTTTTTAATCTTATAATTTATATATGAGACATTGATTTGTATATTGTTAGTAAATTATATAATATCACTTTATCAATGAATAAATATAAATATTTATAAGTTCTTAAAATACTTATATAAAAACTTAATTTAAAAAATTTTTCATTAATAAGTTAACATTATATGAATAAAATTTAGACGCTGATATTACAATAAATATAAACTCAGTTGATTCAATTGATCAAAGGTAAAACAAATTACAAGTTGGTTATTTTTGGGGTAATCTACATAAAAAAAAATAAAATTTATTGTATTATTTACTTGAGTCGTCCGAATTTATTTATTTTTTATTTCGAAGTAAATTTATCATTATATTTTTAAATTTCAGAACAATTAAAGAATATTTCTTAGAAAATTGTGTTTTTACAATTTACTTTATGATTTAAAATCTTATTTCATATTTATTTTATAACGAGAAGTAGCAGTAAAATAGTTTTCGAGACAAATCCAGCCCAAACTTGAATGGATCTTTCATTTGTCCTAAAGGCCACCCCATAATAATCAGATAGGACCCAAGCTTACGGGCTTGGGCTGATGCTGCGTTGCAACGATTGGCTATTTTTTTTGGGTTTCTTTTTTTCTTAGAAGAAGAGTAGTAATAATTAATGGATCAAATAAGAATTCTTACTAGAAGTCTAGAATCTATACATCAAATTTAAAAATATATTTATAATAAAATTAAATAAAAATAAATTATAAATTAAATTAAATTAATTATTTTTAAAAAATAAAATTAAAATCTCAATATTTGTAATATTTTTTTATTGGTTTTAGAATGTGATCTAATTTGTATAAAAAAAATAAATAAAAATAATTATTTATTATAATAACTATATTAAAAAATCATAATTCGATAGTTTTCGTTTTATTCAACCTTTTAAATTTGAAAATATAATAATTTTTGAAAAAAAATCCAAACTTAATCGATTATTAAGATAGTTTCCGTTTTATTCAACCTTTAAAAATTTTGTTTGGCAAAAAAAAAAAAGCGCATTTAAAAATATGACCCCCACCTATGCAGTTCCAGAATATTCTCCACGCGCCCGTCACCCCTTTTTCAAAAACCATAATAAGAAAATAAAAAATAAAACAAAAAACAAAACGGCACCGCTTTAAAAAGCAATGCTTTTCTTGTCCACCAGTAAACCACCATTATATATAAGAAAAAAACCCCACATAACTTCAGACTTGAGGCAAAGCCAAACCCTCTCAATCAATATCTCTCAATCAAATCGAAGAGTCACCCCCCAAAACCCTAATATTCTTTTTCCTAATTTAGAGGGAGAGGAAGTGAGAGGGGTTGATCGAGATAGAGAGTTTTTCTTTGATTTAACAAAGGATGTCTGCGGTAGTGTGCGGGAGCAAGAGATCGTTCTTCGAGGATATCCCGTCGTCGCCATCGGCTTCTGTTTCTAAGAAGCTCCGGCGTTGCTCGCCTTCATCTCCTTCGTCTGTTCGTTTCGCTCCGCCGCGGTCTTCCCTCGATCACCTCCAAGCCCTCTTTCCTCACATGGACCCCGAGGTATTTCACCCTTTTTATTTATTTTTTATTTATATTCATAAATATATGCGTTGGTTAGATGCAGAAATGTAAAATTTTATTTGTTATTAGTAAATTTTTAAGTACTAGCAAATTAGATTACAAAAGCTTTATGACTAAGGTGTACTTTTTTTCTTGATTCCTTCTTTGATAAGTCTGTTTGGTTGCTGATATTGGAAAGTAGGGATAAAGGGACAAAATTCTAAACTTGCATTGGGTTGTGTATCCTTTAGATTCATGGCTTATCTTGCAAGCAAACAGAAATTTAATATTAGTTTTTTTTTTTTTTTTATGTTGAGTGAAGCGTTTTAATTCTTTATTGTAAAATTCATTTAAAAGAAAATAAGGTAATTTTCATTTTCCGACTGATTTTGTTGTGATAGTCTAACTAGTGCTGTTGTGTGGATTGAAGCCATGGAAGCAGCTGCTAATTGGAAAATCTTTGAGGTTGGGACTGTATTCAAGTCCTTTGTGCGCAAGGTCCCTATTGAGTTGGACCATATAGTGGGGATACTTCTATGATAACCTTCATTCGATGCTTTGTGGAGTTGTTGTGGTTTCCTTGATTGTGCCATTTCCCACAACTGAAGAAATAGTTCTTTCTAGAACATGAACTGAATCAGTTGTGTGATTGTACAAAGTATATGTATATGAGATTACATGTTTTAGATGGTTAAGAGATTTAGCTTTTTGTCTTCTTTTTTGTTGCTTAGCTTTTAAAATGTTTGCTTTTACTAATCCATTGTTGAGTAAGAGATTATGGACGGCTGTCAAATGGTGATTCATCTGTCTTTTCTATTAATATTTAACAACTATTCCGTTCAGCTTCTGGAGAGAGCAGTAGTAGAATGTGGCAATGATATAGATACCGCCATCAAGAGGCTGCAGGAACTTTGCTTAGGAGCTGGAGAGGCTACAGGGGAAAATATGTGTCCTGTTGAGGAACTGGGCACAACCGCTGAGCAGGGTATGCCACTTCTTGCAATTGTGATTCCTTTTTAATTTAGCATTGCCATCATAGTTTATGATGAATCTGTATTATCTAATTGTTTCTTTTTTCCATCAAGAATTTTAGTTACCTTTTCATATACTGTTAGTTGATTTTATAAAACCATTTCTATGATGAACAAACAAAGCTTAAGTGTCAATCAGCCAATTGCATGATGCTGTTGCTATCTTGATTCAAGTCTAGCTTCTGTTTGATAGTCCTTAGAATATTTTATGTGCCTAATGGGTAAATTTATTAGCAGATTGAAAGGGAATAAAACTTATAGGCTTTCTTAGAGTCTTTAAACTGTGAGATTACGCAATTAGTTTAAAAGATTCTTTGCACCACTAGTTTACCATTTTTTTCTTTTGACAGATATTCAAATCAATGAAACTATTTTTTGAATGATAGAGAAGTGAGGAGTTTCTTTATAATTTTGACTCTCCCAGTTTGATGTCTAAGTCCTTAGCTATATGCTTCCAATGTTATATTGTGGTTAAAATCAATATCTGTAGGATATTTTCTTTAGAACAATTTAAATGTGTAACTTTTACCAAATTGTAGCCTGCTACCACAAAATTAATTCTTTTATTTTATGTTTAATTGTTGTGCCTTGTGTAAGATTTTATCTGCTTTAAGCTGTGCAGTTTCACTCATTAAGTAGGGGAACCTTACATCTGCATTTGAAATTGCAGGTACATTGATCAATGATGGAGAAGCTGATGCTGCTGTGACTCTTCAGAATCCATCAGCCCCTGAAATTTTGCCTGCTGATGGTGCAGAATGGGTAGACTTGTTTGTGAGGGAGATGATGAGCTCTACAAGTGTGGATGAAGCCAAAGCCCGTGCCTCTAAATTGCTGGAGTTTCTGGAGAAGTCCATAAGTAAACGTGCTACCGAAGAGGCAGCACAAAGTTTTCACAAGGTATGTATCTCTTAACCATCTGTGCATCTATACCTGTGATGCTTTTCCCGGGTTAGCAAGAGGTTTTTTGGTACTTATGAAGTAGCTTTTATACAAAAGGTTATATGGTGGGCACTCATGTTAGTTTTTGACATGTACTTGATTGAGATTAGCAGGAATCTATAGGATTTGCAATTAAATGTGTCTGCTCCTGAAGCTAGGCTCAGCCTGCCTTTATACCAATATGTGGTAGACATGGCCAAAGATTTCTTATGATTGCCTCCTAAAACATCATTTCTGTCCTTTCTTTTCCCCTTCAGTGACAAATTTGTCTATGATCAAGTGTGCATGGTTATTTTGGAGGAACTGAACGGTAGAGAACTTTATGGTTAAAGGTGCCACTCCTCTGAACTGTGCTTCATTGCATCTTCTTGGTTTAAAGTGGCATCGAAATTTAATTACAGAGAGGAAAGACAAAAATTAGGTGGTTATGATGGTCTTCTTGGTTCTTGAGAAATTGGAATCGCTCCTGTTAAGTCTTTGGTCATGTTGAGTGCAGAGCATGCACACTTAATCAGAATTCTAGTCCTGTTGACTAGATAATTGACACAGACTCACAGTGCCCTTTTTTTTTTTTTTTTTTGTTTTTAAGTTGGTTAGATGCAACCATGCAAGTGGGTTTCAGAGAACTTCCTGAAAAGCAATTAATTTTCTTTAGCATGAGGAAATGTGGGTTGGGAGGTTTTGGCCTTTTGGGTCTGCAGTTGCAAATTTTTGTAGTTATTTTTGGGCTTTAGTTTTTAACATATCCATGAAATCAAACATGGGTTTCATGTTGGGTAATAATGTTTTCTTTAATGTTGCTTTTAAGCTCTTAAAGATCACCTTGTTGAGTTGATTGTATCTTTATTGTCAGGAAAATATCATGTTAAAGGAACAGATTGAGGTGTTGATTCAAGAAAATACAGTCCTCAAACGAGCCGTGGCTATCCAGCATGAACGTCAAAAGGAATATCAGGATAAAAGCCATGAGTTGCAACATTTGAAGCAGTTGGTGTCTCAGTATCAGGAGCAGTTGCGAACTCTAGAGGTCAGAATCAAAATCTTTTAGAACTCTTTTAGTCGATAAATGTTGTCCATACTAATGGTGAAGAATATCAATATTTAATGGATTATGCTATACCGGCAAAACTAGCATAAATATTTACATAATAAGATCTATAAACTGAAACAAGTTACTATTCTATTTAGTTCAACAAATTTATCTTCATGTTTTGCTTGTATTACAGGTAAATAACTATGCCTTGACGATGCATTTGAGACAGGCACAGCAAAGCAGCTCCATTCCCGGGCGTTTCCACCCCGATGTCTTCTAAGATAAGATGGAACGTAGGGATATGAAGTGTTTAGTATATGACCTCAGAATTAGCACAAATCTGCATATGTTGTCAGCGCTTCTTAATCCGTTTGCTTGAGTTGATATGTTTCTTATGTAGCCTGGTCTGTGTCTTATGTGGGGCCGCGGTGAGGAGGGGAGGGGCACACGCTTATTATGGTGTTTACTAAACAGTAGTAAGTGTTGATTTAACCACCAGTTTGTCAAAGAAATATCGAGTTTATATTTCAAAGTGAATCAATTTAATTTATATATGTTTTATGTATTTGGATTCTTATAATTGCTTGTTTGCTTTGGATTATTGTTAGAATTTTACCACATAAATGTGTAGGAAAGGAAATTCTCTAAGAAAAAAAATTATAAATATTAAAATTTGAGTTTTAATCACTTTAATGTTATTTTTTAAAATATATTAGATGTTATTTATTAATAATACTCGTAATAAATTTTAGATTTAAAATTTTCTTTTAATTTGTTTTTAGCTTTATATATTTTATTGGATTAAATTTCAGGCTAACGTTTACTTTAATTTGTCAATGAAAAAGTTATTCAAATTTTAGGAAAGGAAAAAAATTTAAACGAAATTAAATAAAAAAAGCCAAAAATTAAAAAAAAAAAAAATGGTCGGTGCTATAGAAAAACGAGTTTGCCACAAATACAAAGTTACAACCACAAACCCAATCTTTCCGGCTCCGCCACTGTCCCCTCCTTTGCTCCTTCGCTCTCAATGTCTCTCTTTTGCTGGTTTGTCAAGCCGCGACTCAAGCAAACGTGAAGAAGACCAAACGCAACATTTTCTCCTCTTAGATACCGATTTTATCAAACACTTTTGAAACAAACGCACACTTGTTTTGGGATCTTTTTTAATGGCTGCCGCTACTTCTCTATCTGTACTACCTTCATCTCTTAGTTTCCCAACTGAACGCCCTTCAAACGCTTCCCAATCTTCCTCTGCTTGTTCTTCTGTTTTCTTCTATGGTGGGATCCGTCTCAGGTCCTATGACAGCTTTGCTTGTGTGAGTTCCTCTACTTTTTCAACTTGTTCTTGGAGATTGAATAATGGCAAGGTTGGTAATCAGCGTTTTCGGGTGGTGGTGGCTGCTTCTGGGGATTATTATGCTACTCTTGGAATATCCAAATCAGCTTCCAATAAAGAAATTAAGGCTGCTTATCGTCGATTAGCTCGTCAGGTACCTCACTCAACTCGACTCTTTTTTTTTTAATTAGTGATTTATTTATTATTTATTTTGCATTTCCTTTCTGGGTTTTGTTACTGTTGCCCTTTCTTGTTGAAAAAATTGAGGGAAGGAAAGCGAAAGCTCAAGAAGACGGCAGTTCAATTGGGTGTTTTGGATAAGAGAAGGAAAGGCTTTGTTTTTTTCTCTCTCCTTTTGGTGCATATGAAAGCACGTTACTTGGGTCTTGAGTTATAAGAAAAAGAGGTATTAATTATTTTCCAGCCAAACCCGAGTTACTTACCCGAGAGCTGTAAGTTGAAAGTCTCGAGGTTTAATTATTTTAATGGGTGGATATGAAGGAAATGATAATATCAGTGGCAAAGTAGTTCTATGATTAGCAATTAAATGATTGTACTCCATTCTTGCTTCTCAGAACATGATTTGGTTGGTGCCTTTTATCTCGTGCTTTCAACTATCTAATTTGTCTTGATTCAATCAAGCTATTTCTTTCCCCTAGGAAATAACTCTTCTGAAAAGGTAGATTTGTTGTTCTTTGTAGATGTTTTGCTGTTTAGCTTCATCATCTTTTAATTGTAAATGCACTTTCTTATAAATTTGAAACTACCAAGTTTGTATTGGAACTGTATGCACTAATGATTTGTTTATTTGTTAACTTTTGTTTTGTTTGTCTTGGTAACCCTAACGTTATAACTTTTCATCTTGATTTGAAGTATCATCCTGATGTCAATAAGGAACCAGGAGCAACTGAAAAGTTTAAGGAGATTAGTGCTGCGTATGAGGTATGCACAAAAAGTTTTTGACCAATTATTTTAAAAAATTTTCCATGAGCACTACTGTGTATGAGGTCTTCATCCTTTCTAGATTTTTTTGCCGGGGGAGGGGGGGGAGATATAAAATTGTCATGATACTGTAAGAACTATGGCATACATCTCAGGATTGTTGATCCATTTGTACATATGTCCAAAGCCATGTGTCAAACATAGAATGAGATGCATTAATGTTAAACAACATTAATACTAGGGGTGTAAATGATACATTAGTACTCGCAAGCTACTCGGGTTCGATTCGAAAAAAACTCGAATTTGGTTCGATTATTGTCGAGTCGAGCTTGAGCTCGAGTAGCTCGACTTATCGATCGAGCCGAATTCGAGTATTCTTATATCTGACTCGAGTAGCTCGCGAGCCTAATCGAACTTTTATATTTAAATATATTTTTATTTTTTTTAATTAATAAAATATTTCTAATCCGAGTTCGAGTTCGAGTTCGAGCATGAATAATCGAACTCTTGTCGAGTATACGAATCGAGCTTATTTTTACATATTAATCGAGCTTAATCGAGCGAGCTCGAGTAGCTCGAATTCGATCACGAATCGAGCTCGAGCTTGAAAAATAAAACTCGATCGAGCTCGAGTCGAGTATCGAGCCCCGAGTTGTG
This sequence comes from Durio zibethinus, assembly GCF_047325235.1. Classification (NCBI taxonomy): domain Eukaryota; kingdom Viridiplantae; phylum Streptophyta; class Magnoliopsida; order Malvales; family Malvaceae; genus Durio; species Durio zibethinus. The sequence continues at coordinate 1,826,177 of NC_143187.1, read as the reverse complement.
AGTCGAGCTCGAGCTCGAGCTTCTCACTACTCGGCTCGGCTCGGCTCGTTTACAGCCCTAATTAATACTGAGGTTAAAAAGACAGTGAATGCCAGGTTTCTAATTTTTTATTTTGATATGTGATCCATGATATGTCAACCTATTATTTACCTTCTAGGGGGAGAAATCTAGAGTTAGGCCCTGTAGGATCTCGATCAAATCCTCTCAAACTTAAAACAATTTCAGACTCCAGATAAAGGAGGAATTGGAGGTAAAGCCTGTTGAAAAAGCATTTGAAAGCCCAACAAACAAAACTCAATTACACCATATCATCCTTGAGAGGTGATAAAACACATATAATATAGATCCTGCTTTGAACAGGGAAAGCAATTTTCAAAAGGGTGAGTTTATTATGGTTTCAAGTTGATTAATTGTCCTTCATGTGTGTTGGTATCTTTCTATATCATTATGCATTGTTAATACAGATTCAACATGCCTTGAAATATTAAGATACCATTTCTCTTGTTTATCATATAATTGCATATGAAGATTTTGATATTTATCATGTCAAAGAACATGATTGTTTTATATTTTATTCCTTTTTCTGTTAATGACATTTCAATTTGTGGAGTATAGAGTGCTGCAAAATTTCCTTCCTTGAGGTTTCATTGTGTAAAATTACATTACCATGTTCAAAATCATTCGTCATGTTGTTTTTTGAACAATGAAGTGCAACAATGTCAGGTGCTATCAGATGATAAAAAGAGAGCTTTGTATGATCGATATGGTGAAGCTGGAGTTAAGAGTGCTGTAGGGGGACAGTCCAGTGCTTATACGGTATGCATCCACTATGTGTATTTTTTTTTATCGAGTGTAGTTCTACTCATTAATGGCTAGGGATATCTGACATATGCTTTAAGTGTCAACGTGCTTTACTTGTTGATTATTTGGTGAAAGATATATATAGACAACAAGCTGCCTGTTTTATTATTCGTTCCTAAATATTTGGTTGTCTGAGCATAAGAATAATGTCATTTTAAATGTTGAATTTAAAGGGTCAAATAATGATTGTGGGAAAATTATTGGAGAGCTTTGTCAGCATGGCCATTTGAGTCATTATTACCTTTTCACTTGCCAAATTGTGAGCAGTAAATCTTTAATTTGTCTGCTTAGTTTGTTCTAACATCTAGGTTTTAATTGCTAAGTTTCACATTAGATGGCGAAATAAAGCAGTTATGTGCCTATCGTTTTGTGAAAACTCGTGATGGATGCTTTATGAACTAGCATGCAATTACCTGGGCAGTACTAGCAGCTTTAGACTGCTGTTACTCTTAAGTACAACTTAGACAATATTTTCATTCTCCTGCAGACTAATCCCTTTGATCTCTTTGAGACATTCTTTGGACCAAGTATGGGTGGTTTTCCTGGCATGGATCAAACTGGATTCAGAACAAGCCGTCGTAGTACGGTTACTAAAGGTGATGATATACGGTAAGTTGAGATCTGTATTTAATTTTTGAATGATAGTTATTTGTTCGTCAATCATTCACTTTGGTTAATGTGAGTGCTGATTGACCGAGTGCTTTAGCATGTTTAACAAGCTTGGCCACAGTCACCTATACATCTTTTTTTATGTATTCTATAATAATGAGATTGATCTAATCTAGCACTGTCTACTTATCTTTGCTTTATGAGCTTAATTATTTCTGCAGTGTTTCTTTTGCTTGCTGATGTCTTTATCCTTCACTTTTCTTCTCTTTTTTTTTTTTTCCATTTTTTGGGGATTGGAGGGGTAACGGTGATGGTGCTGGTGGTGTTTGCTATTATGGGATTGTAAATTTGTTAAATGTTTTATGCTTTATAAACAATTTCATTTCCTGGAAGTTACTAATAATAACCATCTCTGATTGTAAAATGGATGTGGTGACTTGAACTCCTGGTATCCTACTGAAAACATAGAGCATTATTGACTAGTCATGCAGGGTGTTACGTTGACTAGTCATAGCATGGTGCACCATGCCTAGTATAATGGTTTTCCTTTAGACAAATCAAGTTGGCATTATCATCTGATGTATTGGGAATGCCAAATTGCCTTTGCATCACTTTCCTGCATAATGTGGAAAATGAGCCTTCCAAGTTTGACGTTTTCTTAGGTTCTCTTTGCAAGCTAGTATAAGAGTTGATTAAGTAATTCTATTTACCAAAAGATGTTTATGAATTAGAAATTAAATAACAATCTCCAAAAATTTCTGAACATGCCTATGCTATATTCTGTGTTTCTCTTGTGCCTGTGTTAGTGTTTCTTCATTATATATTGTTGAATTACCTTGTTATCAATTTTTAGTCCTATAGTTGGTGCCCACACTAGAGGGTTAGCCCTCCTATTTCACTAAGCATTTATTTATTTCCAATAATTGAATTATCAAATTGTTTGATTGTTTTCTTTTTATGCTTAAATCAGTGCTTCTCTCTGCTTTTTGTGTATATATATATATATATATATTTTATAAAACCAGAGAGAATACTACAACTCAAACCCACTATCCCTACCTAAATCCCACTCTATCCTTCCCATCACTTGAGCTAAGCCCAAGCAACAGTGCTTGTTTTTTCTATAAGTATTAGATAGTGTTGTGTAAGTTTGATTGTGAAAGAAAGATATCATATATGTTAGTTAAGAGCCCTTGCTTGCTAATAATGTGTATTCATATGACAATATTACTTGCAGGTTCTTTTATGTGTTTCTGTAGCTATGCATCATTATGTCTTTGTTCAAAGGCTTTTATATTTCAATATTATTCTGATAATTTGAAATATTTTCAGTTATGACATTACTCTAGAGTTTTCGGAGGCTATTTTTGGGGCTGAAAAGGAATTTGAGCTTTCCCATTTAGAAACATGTGAAGCTTGTCTTGGTACTGGAGCAAAGGTTGGGTCAAAGATGAGGATATGCTCAACTTGTGGTGGAAGGGGTCAAGTTATGAGGACTGAGCAGACACCCTTTGGTTTGTTTTCACAGGTAATTGGAATTTCTTTTGTGCCTTTCGGAATCCTAATTTCCTTCTTTTTTTTTTGGTTGGAGGGCAGGGACAGGGGTTGTTGTTAGGAAGTAAGGCTTTTCATGATCATTTCCCAACATGGCCTTTTGTCTACGTTTTAAGTGTGCAATGGCCTTTAGGATCAGGACCTTGGTGGTACTAGGCATTCTATTTAATTGTAACAATTGCCTACTATATCTACACATTACATATGTCCTGTAACCAATGGTGAAATTGAGGTGATGTTGACTGATACTTGAGTTGGTCACGTTATATGCTACCAAATTGAAAGCCATATTGTGAAAAAGAAAAAGAAGAGTTGAAAGTGGAGAGTTTTGCTCCAACGATCAGTTTTGTACAAAAGAAAAAACTATTGCTTTACTGCAGCAGGAATAATGGTAGAGCCATAGAGGTACATTGTTAAATTTGCCACACTGAAATGGTAAAGCCTCTGAGAATTACTAGATAAATTTGGGAGATATTGTTACCAATGAACTTTTTAATCTCATCTGTAGAGGATTTTTGTCTAACCAGGTTTCTAGTGGACAACTTATGATGCAATTACACAAAAGATTACAGCCATTTAAGTTGTAGCAGTTTTATTGATTCAAATTGAAGAATTTGGCTCAAGAAGCATGGGAGAAGTAACACCCAAACCCTTGTTCTGTTCTTTCTTTTAGTGCAGAACAGAAATATCAAAGGAGGCATTGAACATTAATATTTTCATGGTTGAGTAAATAAAATTTTTAACTGTTTACCAGATAAGAAAGCAATCATGTTTGTAAATATAATGCATTAATTGTTCTTTTTTTTCTCAAGGTTGCAGTTTTGATCTTGATTTCTGCTCATAACCCACGTGTAAAGACTTTGTTGTAAGATGTTGCTTATATAGCTTCTCCTTTGCAATATGTTAGGTTTCTGTTTGTCCAAATTGTGGCGGGGATGGTGAAGTCATTTCTGAATACTGTCAAAAATGCTCTGGTAAAGGATACATACGAGTTAAGAAAAATATCAAAGTCAAAGTTCCTCCTGGAGTTAGTGCGGGCAGTATACTCAGAGTTGCAGGGGAGGGCGATGCTGGACCAAGAGGGTATGTGGATGAGCATTTTTATTGTAACTCTAATCATGATGAGGTCTTCTGGTACTATTAGGTGATTGCATTCTAAAGTTCCGTTTTTTCAATTATAAAAGGTATGTTCTCACCCTTAAAATATATTACCAAGTAAATATAAGCTCCATCTCCTGGCAGCCATAATGACCTTTGGACCTGATAGGAAAGAACTTGCTGCTTGGTTTCTCGGCAGATTTAAATTTTAATTTGTATTTACTTTTTGAATGTAACATTGGTGAATTGGCTATAGTGAAAAAGTAGAGAACTGGTGGTTGCCTATGTGAAGTTAAAATGCTAGCCAAAACGTATATTTTATGTCATGACAGCCAATTCATGTTACATTGAATCTTAATTAGCAGTGAACTTTGACAGAAATTTTTGCTTACCACTTCTATCCAGTCTTACATTTTAAAGTCAAGATTGCTGAAGTTTGCTTTAAATTGTGATGATAGTGATATTCCTTTTCTTAAAGTCCTTGATTCTGTTGGAATCAGTTTAATTTCTTGTGACTGTACTATGATTCTATTGCATATATTCAAGGTATTTTTTTCTCATAGAAGTTAGTAAGGGCAGTGTTCTTTCATGCTGCTTTATAAACATTCCACTTTATTTTCTTTCATTTTCTTCTAAGCTAGTATCTTTTTTTTGTATTTTTTTATAATTAGATCTATAAATATAATAATTCTTTCTCATTATTTCTTCCAAGGAAGTATATTTTTTGTCTCATATGGTTGCTTCTCCCTTGATTCCTTTAAATAAAATTTGTCTACATAAGAAATAAAACTTACTTTTGGGGAACTAAGAACTTGTGGCTGCAGATTTTTTACATTAACCTCTTGTTTCCACTTTCACCTTCAGGGTTTATGCAGTGATCAGATGTACGGCAAAAGAAACTGTAGTCTTACGTCTTGGATATTTAGTCCTTTACATTTAACTCTTCCTTATAAATGTTTATCTGAAAGATCTGTGGTAATTTCCCTTGTCCTTGAATATAAAAAACTTTCTGGTTTCTGCAGGGGCCCTCCAGGAGATCTTTACGTATATCTTGATGTTCAAGAGGTAACAGGAATCCAAAGAGATGGCATAAATCTTTCTTCAACAGTGTCCATTAGTTACGTTGATGCCATACTGGGGTCTGTTGTCAAGGTAGTTTTTCACTGAACTTTGTCTGTGTTATCATTTATTCATGCATTGAATTCTTGATGCCTTAGTTTTCATATCAATTATTATAAATTGAAGAAGTGCAAAAGTTTTGAGCGGAAAAGTGCGTGCTTCCATATTTATGCACAAATATGTAGAGCACCTTTATGCATGGTAAAAGCATGTATCTGCATACTTTTCTAATGTTCTCTCTCTTTAATATTTTTGGTTCTTATTTGGTTGAAGATTGTTTTCAGTATTTTATTTTTATTAGTTTATTGTGCAATCCTATTCCTATCTGTCATCCCTTCCCTTACATAATCGTCTTCTCAAGGTGCCATCTTAAATGCACTGCAAAACCTGGAATAATGGGGGAAACGGGCATTTGGCATTATGCCAAAAGTGACTGTATTTACAAAGTCTCATCATTGCCCTCCGCACCTAAGAAAAATTGTTTTCTGTTTTGCTTGGCAATATCTGCTAAATAGTGGTTTGTTAACATGATATAAATATAGTGTTGGTGGCAACTATATTCCTATTTTCTCTTCGCCAACATCTTGTGCTTTATCAAATATTTGATGCCTTTTCACTAAAACAGGTGAAAACAGTGGAAGGAGTAACTGAACTACAGATCCCACCTGGCACTCAGCCTGGGGATGTATTAGTCCTTGCAAGGAAAGGCGCACCAAAGCTGAACAAACCTTCTATACGTGGTGACCATTTATTCACAATTAAAGTTAACATACCAAATAGAGTAAGGTACGAGATTATCTTTATTAGCATTTAGTTATACGGAAATAGGATAGCTAAACTGTATGGCGAATTAAATATATCATTGTTTATGATCATTTGTCATTTTTGTAGATGATCCTTCTAGACCATATCAAGTCTCCTTCAACTGTAGGTCAATTTCTCATAGGTCCTCCATTTTTCATTAGTAATAAAAACGTCTCTTCAGCTTGTTAAATTAGACCAGTTGGTTCCAGTATCTTTATTCGTCTTAGCTGAAATTAACAATTTGTTCTGTAGGACATTTATGAAAAGTCAGCTAAATTCATATTGGTTAATCGTTTTTCATATTTTTAGTTAAAGTAATAAAAATGCCACCATACTATGATTCAATGAATTTAACCATTGTACTTCAGTTTTCTTGAATTTTGCCACTATACTTTCAATTTCTTTACTTTTCAGATAAAAAGCAATGGAATCAGAATATGCCCATTACTGCAAGTGGCAAATTTCCGTTAACTCGGTTATTTTTGTCCAAAAATCAACAAAATTGAAAATATAGTGGCAAAATTCTATAAAATGAACTGCAGTTGCAAAATTCAAAATTGACCCATAGTATAGTGTCAAATTTGGCCTTAATCCCTGATGTAAAGGACAAATATACATTTTAGTGGCCCAGTCGGAGGTGAGAATGGTGCAATTGGTGCGGTATAAGATATATATTTTTTGTTAATTACACATGGTTTTGATTTTGAATCTTGTTAAGAGTTACATAAAATGTAGTTCATGATAGGATTTGTATATTATATTGAATTAGGTAGTTGTATGGTGTTTTACTTTATGTTAATGATTTTTTTTGAGAAAGCAGTTGAATAGTTAAAGTGGTTTATTATAATGGCCTATTATTGAATACCATTGGCTGTATTCAATCTGTTACCTCAAAGGCTTGAATCAATTGAAATTAGTTATTTCTGCTAATTTCATGCTGTAATTCTTTCTTATATTTGCAGTGCCAAAGAGCGAGAATTGCTTGAGGAACTTGCCTCTCTGAGTAATACAACCGGCGGCAGCCGCTCACGAACTCGCCCTAGAACTCAGCCTGCCAGTAAGCAATTGCTTCACTTTGTGCATATAACTTTCTTTTTATTTGTTATTTATAAGTAATGAAGCCGCGTGCACAAGATTTGCTGTTATATATGTCCTAAACTTTCAGAATTTAGTAGTCAAATACATTGTGATACTAACCTCTCACTGTCACCAATCCGGGCTATGCGAAGTTGTATTCTTTGTCTTATGTTCTGCAAGATCAATGCTGTGGCAAGCATAGGTATTAGTTGCTTACTCTTTGGATTATATGAATTAAATGTACACATTTATTTATGCAGCCAATACTACCGAATATAAGGTTGGTACGGATACAGAGAAAACTGAAGGAGCAGCAGATCAGAATGATCCGTGGACAAAGTTAAAAGATTTTGCAGGGTACTCTCTCTGTCTCTCTCTTGCTGTAAATTTTACCAAATAAATTGAAGTACAAATGTTAGCTGCATTTTGTTATTAAAAAAAAAAAAAAAGAAAAACCTTGCAATGATGTTTAATTCTATGGCTTGGGGCATGGACTTTCAAGGTTGATGCATGGATAGTGGTGCAAGATCCAGTGATCCACTGCTCCATGTCTTCCTGTTGCATGTTTTACCACTTTTCGGTGTAAACTATCTCGTCTGACAACTTTTACATCATCTTCTGAAAAATTCAGAAGTTTCCAAAGCCGGTTTTACAGTCTTTTCATTATGCAATAATCATCAGCACCAAATCGCTCTTTTTCAATGTTGTGTTCATTTCAAACGCTTTTATGTTCTAGAGAGGAAATTTTCGCCATCCATTGCATTTATAAATTTTTTTCTTTTGCTAATTGCCGGTTTTATGTTCTTTGATTCTTAAACACTCTGATATTTGCAGGTCTGTTGCAAATGGTGCGCTTAAATGGCTGAAAGACAACCTGTAATCTGATTTCTGGATTAGGTTAAGCCTAAAGTCAGCAACACCGGCCCTTCAGTACTATATTGCTAAATATTTTTTCATCCGAGGGTTCTCAAGGACCGTGGGATCGCATAGTTGGGGGTTAGCTTTCACTGCAATTTACCTGGTAATAGGAAAAAGAAAACGGCATTGAGCAAATTGCAAATTGCAACCTAGTGGAAATTCTTTTAAATTTTTTTAATGCAAATTAAGTATTTGAAAAGTTGATAAAGTTGTCCTCACTCAGTGCCATCCATCTCTAGTATCGACTATAGAGCAGTTGGGAGGCTGTAACACCTGACCTGGTGAATGTAGTAAATATTTGTATACTACTGTATTTCTCTCTCAGCTATCTTGAATCTATCTTTTACTGTGTCAAATATGCCAACATCCGATAAGTTAGTGAACTTAACACAGGCTGTGGGTATTTTCTTCATTCAATTTTTACTTAAGATTGTCGAAATTAGAAGTGACATCTTATTGAGTCTTTTTGTTGTTTTTAAATAAATTTTCATATTTTTACTGTATTTAAAGAAATTATTATATCTTGATTTGTATTCAAATAAAATTTTATTTTAAATAAAAAAATTTATGTTAAGGGTTTATTTATGTATAAATTAAAATTTTAAAAATTTATTTGAATACAAGAGTTTATTTACCTACTCAAATGTAATAAAAGTATTAAAATATATTTAAATAAAGTTGTAAAATTCTGGAACTTGTTCCATATTTTATGTCCCCAATTCTTCTCAAACTCCATCAGCCCCCATTTGTCAAACAGGTTGTCCATGGGCCAAGCCATTTATAGCCCATTATTTAACTGATTAATGCATAAAAGCAACCTGAACGGCTGAACCCGCCATATCCAAATAATCTCTGTTGAAATTGGCAGCATCCCTCTTTCAGAATAGCTAAAATTGCTCTAACTGCTGCAAAACCCCCTCACAGACTTCTTGAAGAGAAGTTTATTTCTCTCTTACAATCATGTAAGACCTTAAAACATCTCTTCCAAATCCAAACCCAAATATTGACTCATGGCTATGACCAGAACAAGTACATATCTCCAAGATTTATGGCAGCATGTGCTCAAACGAAGCAAATGGGCGTTGCCCAGAAAGTGTTTGATAAAAATCCTGAACCAAATGCAGCTCTATGGAATTCAATGATTAAAGGGTATGCAGAAAATGGGTTTTATGTAAAAGTTTTATTCTTGTTTAGTCAAATGAAAAGCATGGATTTTTCATTACCCAATTGCTTTACTTTTCCTATTGTTCTTAAATCTTGTTTGAAGTGTAATGCTTTGACAGAAGGTGAGGAGGTGCATTGTGTAGTGATAAAAAGTGGTTTTAAAGGAAACCCTTTTGTGGGAACTACGTTAATCGAGATGTATTCTGGTTCGAGAGTGATTGGAGCAGCTTATAGAGTGTTTAGTGAAATGGTTGACAGGAATGTTGTTGCTTGGACTTCAATTATTAATGGGTTTATTTTATGTCGTGATTTAGTTAAGGCACGTTGTCTTTTTGATTTGGCTCCGGAGCGTGATATTGTGTTGTGGAATATTATGGTTTCGGGCTATATTGGAACGGGGGATATGGTAGAAGCAAGGAAACTTTTTGATCAGATGCCGAAAAGGGATGTAATGTCATGGAATACAATTTTGCATGGCTACGCTAGTAATGGGGATGTTGAGGCTTGTGAGAGGTTGTTTGAAGAGATGCCTGAGCGGAATGTTTTTTCATGGAATGGATTGATTGGAGGGTATGCAAGAAATGAGTGTTTCTTGGAGGTTTTGGATGCTTTCAAGAGGATGTTAATTGATGGTAATGTTCTTCCTAATGATGCTACACTTGTGACTTTGTTGTCCGCATGTGCAAGGTTAGGAGCTTTAGATTTGGGAAAATGGGTTCATGTATATGCTGAGAACAATGGATATAAAGGAAATGTTTATGTTGGGAATGCTTTAATTGATTTGTATGCAAAATGTGGGCTGATAAAGAATGCAGTTGATGTGTTCAAGAGCATGGATAAGAAGGATTTGATAAGTTGGAACACAGTAATTGGAGGCCTAGCAATGCATGGGCGTGGAGCTGATGCCTTATATCTCTTTTCTCAAATGAAGAATGGTGGAGTGATTCCAGACGGAATTACCTTCATAGGTGTTTTGTGTGCCTGTACACATATGGGTTTAGTTGAAGATGGCATTTCATATTTCCAATCTATGGTAGATGATTACTCAATTGAACCTCAGATTGAGCATTATGGTTGTCTGGTTGATCTGCTAGCTCGAGCTGGTCTTTTACCACAGGCTATGGATTTTGTGAAGAAAATGCCAATGGAGGCAGATGCTGTTATTTGGGCTGCCATACTTGGAGCATGTCGGGTTTATAAAAATGTTGAATTTGCCGAACTTGCTCTTGAACAGCTCATTAAACATGAGCCAAATAACCCTGCAAATTTTGTCATGCTTGCAAACATATATGGGGATCTTGGTAGGTGGAAGGATGTGGCAAGATTAAAAGTTGCAATGAGAGATACTGGTTATAAAAAAGTACCAGGATGTAGCTTGATTGAGGTTAATGATGATGTGGTTGAGTTTTATTCTCTAGATGAGAGGCATCCTGAAACAAAGGAAATATATGGAGCCTTGAGGGGACTGACTAAACTGTTGAGATCATGGGGGTATATTCCAGATCTTCAAGAGCTTGAGCAGGGGGGTTAAGGTAAAAAGAGATAGGATTAATGTTTCGTATAGTCCCTAACTATAGTGAAATGTTCAATGTGGCCATGAACTTTAAAACTCTCTAACGTGATACCTGAATTATGAATTTGCTAATTAATGTCGTATTTGAAGGGTTGTTTGTTTGTCACGTGTTATCTTTGAAGTTAACCATGTTAGGGGTGAATGTCACGTTAGTTAACAGATTCATCGTTTAGGTATCACATTAGAGAACTTTAAAGTTCATGTACCACATTAAACATTTTACTAAAATTCAGGAATTATTCCTGACATTAACCCAAAGAGATATTACAGAATCTAGGAGAGTCATTGGTCAGGATGAAATATCTCTAGTGGTTGAGTTTTGCTCCCATCCTATTTCAACATGTGACATGTCTCAAGTGGTCTTCTTTTAGTTGTGATTGTCAAAGATTCATGAGCATCTTTTAAAGAAGTTCTGGAATCTGGAATAAACTGGCTTTGTGGATAGCCTCACGTGCTGTGCCATGTGTGACATGAACTTTCCTGTTTTATACAATTCAGCTTTACAGGTGAAAAATTGGAGCTCAACCTTTACTATTGTTGATCAGACCTCAAATAGGCAATACTGCAGAAGAATATTGAAACGATTGAATCCAGAGATACGATTGATCTGTGGAAGAAGTTAAAAGATTTTGAAGGGTAATATTTCTTCTTTCTCTCAAATCACCCTATATTTCTATAATCTACCATAATCGATCAACATTAGACAGATTCAGAATTATTAATGCGAGTCAGATGTAGGCTCTTTTACATGATACAATGTGCAATCAACCTTTTTAATTGTATGTCTCAGGGGCCACCATGGTGCTCATGATTGTTTGTCAAAAGCCAGAGTGCTTTTTCAATTCCAAAGGATGTTAAACACAAAAGCTAGTAGTCATACTGTTTTCCTCTTTATCATTTTATATCACCCATTTTAAGCCTGGATGAAGGTGAATTCATTGGATGGGGAAAATCAATTAGTGATTGATGTATATCACTACCAGAAGTCCAGTATAGAAAACTGAATCAAACTGAAAAGTAACTACATAAATGAGCAAAATGAACGGTTTACCTAAGCCATCCAGTGTGAAAACATGGTTAATCCTGCTAGATTTCCAATTCTGATCTGCTCAATTCATTCCAGCTGCCATCAACTAGAAGATAACAAGTCTTGTCTTGATTCAGCAGTTGTCTAACATTATACAGCTGAGGTCTGAGATTTAAAGTGAATGTCTGCTCTGTAATGCCAGCAATGCACCAACTCTTCTCAGCCCGTATGGAAACTTGTAGCATTCCTTATCATTAGCTACTTTTTTTTAGTTGCAGTGGATTCAATAAACATTATTCAGGTTGAATGGTTTTAAATATTTAACAACTATTCTGTGAAGTTTTTGAATAAATCATAGTGAATGGTTGATTCTAGTTATTTTTTTCTCCTTTTAGAGCTTAATAGACCTTTAGTACAAATTAAAGTTTAGTGAGGATAAAAGTGAAAAGGTGTATAAGTAATTTAGTTATTTTCAAGAAAAATTACATCCTACTTAAAATTCCAAATAAATAATTTTGTAAAGAATTCCAGATTTTCCTTATTTCTAGCAGAGTTTCATAAACATCCTCATAATTTGTTTTAACAAAAATACACAACCAACTAATGCTATGGTCCAGTGTGACTTTATCTGTTAATTAGTTGAAAACCTTAATCTAAGCATAATTTTGAACGGTTCATGAAATTATATACAGACAGTGACTGGCAGTAGAATTTGAAGTTTCTGATCAAGCATAAAGGGAAAGACCGGAGTCTCAAAATGATTCAATTGAGATATATATATATATATATATAGAGAGAGAGAGAGAGAGAGAGAGAGAGAGAGGAGACTTGAACACAACACAACATTCAGAAGGATGGTTCATAAATAAAAACTTAATTAGAAGAAGGCAAATAACTTCCCATAACCTTGTAGGTTCTAATACATTCCTTCCTTTGTCATGCTATTCACTGGTCTTCACTACAGGTTCAAATGCAAAAGAAACACAAGCCATCCCAGACAGATGCCAAATTTTTGTCTAGCTAGTAAGGTTTAGCAGCTAGCATATACCGGATTCCAAGCAGAGCAGTTAACAGACTTTGTCACTTGAAAAAAAAAGACATCAGAGTCACTAAAGTCGAAATCAAGCTCATCCAAAATTCCAAATAGTTAAAATAATAAATAGCAGAGCTATATGGCAGATTCACTATATTACGATATTAATGAGAAAGTATAATAAGAAACAAATATGAATTCAGAATTTGTCATTATCCACATAGTTGTTATATCTTTACAAGAATTTGCTCAGAACAGTTTTCCTCAAGGGGGTCTCCTTTTCCTCATCATCTTCATCAGACTTAACATATGTGTTTAGAGCACAACGTATTACAGAGTTCACCTGCTTCCTCAATCTTGCATTATCAACAAAAATATCTGTTAGCATCTTCCTTAGCTCGTCTATGGTTCTTTTATCACTGCCTTTCATTTTGAGAAGACTCATCCAATCTAGCCACAGAATTTTCTACATCTTGTGCAAGGAGCTGTGGCTGTCCATGAGTAGAGAAGTCAGCCCTAAAAGGAAAAAAAAAAAAAACTATTTGAAAGAAAACACTGAAAAACTGACGCATTCCCATGGTTATGTTGATAGATATAATGCAATTCCCATCCCTCACCCCCCCTTTTTTTTTTTATGAAATATCATTCCACCACACCTTACTAAAAGATTCAATTCAAAACAAGCCAAACTTTTGTAGCTTGAAAGTTAAATAGCTCCTTTGAGCCCTGATTCCAAACCTATAACCTGGAAATTCTTTTCTTCTATTTAACTTTGGTTATATTTTATAATGCATGAAATCACAATAATAAAAAGGGCTAGCTACCGGTTAGCATGTGGTATGCAACATGCACATCACTACCTTAATACGGTAGACATACAGATATAAAGAAATGTGCATTCACCGACACATACATTCATGCTAGCTAGAAAGCAATTTTATAACTATCATAATAGGGGACAATTTCAAACCCTAATAAACAGTAACTTCTTGCCTATACTTTCTGAGAGAAAGGGGTTTCAAGAGTATGTCAATACAAAGAGTTCATAAAACTGAATCTGAGTGCAAAGGATACCTCAGTAAGAAGGAGACAGACTCAATTATCAGATGTTGTCAAGAGATCTAGAGTGTCGGAGATGAAGTATCAATAATCAATTTATCCTCCTCCTCACTGAGAAAATTAACACTACATTCTTGAAGCAGATCTCGAAGAAGATTACATTCATGAAGCAACATTGTATTTGCAGCATTGGCATGCTCCATCCTTTGCTCTTCCTTCTGCAGAACCCTCTGAAAAATGCACATGGAACAACAGAATGAGAATTTATACCTGTTAAAATAAATCAAACCTACAAAAAAAGTTTCCTTTTGGAGAGGAAGTTTTCCTATATAACACCCTAGCAACGGCTTTGTAAATCACTTTTCTTTTCATCTACTTTTTGATACTCCACCATTTATATAACATGTTCAACATAGCAAAAATTTGCAATCTCTATCATGAAAGATCAAATTTGTGACAGAATTCTCCAGTTTCTGCAATGCCTTTAAGATAAGGAATTAAGAACTTCAAATTGCCTGAAGTAGAAGAAAGTACTAAAGCGCAAATCTTCACTCATTGACTTTTCAGATAGTCTTTAACATCTTCTTTTAATGGGATAGTCTTTAACATCTAAAAATAGAAGTTTTGACACTTATCAAGGTTCTTTTACTTCTTCCAAAAAGATAACAAGAAACTTAATGTACATGGGTAGTCATCACGCATGACAATCAGTCACCATCTGAAATGTTTCTTACTTTACATGCCTTTACCATAAGGTTCTAAAGTCAGTGAACCACATTCCAATCAACATGCATTTAGAGCCAACATTCCAGCCAGGAATGCATGAACAAACCACTGGAACAACAAATTTATCCAGCCCAAAAGGACCAAGGAAAGTGATACTATAAAAGTGAAAAAAGAACTTATATATATATATATATATATATATAGAGAGAGAGAGAGAGAGAGAGAGAGCAAGAGGGTAAAACTTACACCAATATAAGTTTTACACTCTTTTTTGACCCTTAGATCAAAATTAAATTCATGATCAAAATAATATTTCTGATCTTAACCATTTTGATCCAAGGGTCAAAAAAAGTGTAACACTTACACTGGTGTTAGTGGATCCATCCTCACATATATATATAAGACTCCTTTCATGATACTTTTAGCTGCAAGAGAAAAATGAAAAAATAAGGCAAAAAGACAAACAGATAAAATATTATAATTTCAGTAAAAGATAATGAATTACCTCCAATTCTAGTTTTTCTTTCATCACATGGCTAAGCTCTTGCTTCAATTGGGATTGAGAACTTCGAAGAGATTTGACCTCCTTAACAAAGAGCTTTACATCTGCTTTTGATTTCACCTCTAACTCCTCGTTATATTTATGCAAGTTCACAAGCTGTTCTCTAGCAACATCTAACTCTTGCAGCAACATTTTACTCTCCCTCATGATTAATAACTTTACTGACTCAACACGTGCCCTTTCATCCTGGAATATTTTAGCACTTATTAACTAAAGCTTATCACTTATTTAATAATCAGTTATAAATAAGGAAATGTCAACAACACAAAGAAACCTGTTCAGTCTTTAATTTCAATTTCATCTCAAAAAACTGCTTTTGCAGTTCCTCTATATCCCACTGCATTTGAGTATATCTTTATCTTTCAAGCAAAACAGCTTGCTGCATGTTTTCATCACAATTCTCTCTAGTGGTTTCAAGTTCCACTTCCAAATCCTTGACCTGCAAGAGAAAATCCTATCAAGTCAGTCATATTAATGATGCTAATCAAGTTAAATTAAGCTTCATTAAGTATGTAAAGACAACCTTTTTTAATACATACAAAAAGTATGGCCAAAATCCAAGCAGAATGGAGGGAAAATTTCCGTTGACAAACCTAACTGGTTTGAGATTAAGGCTTAGTTGAGTTGAGTTGAGTGGAGTTTAGTTTCAACACAATTAATTTCATTATCATATAATCATGAACCAGGGCATCCAGCTCCCAATAACATTGAAGCTGTAAAGCAAGGTTTTTCAACTCCAAGTAACCATTTCTCAGTCTTAAAAACAGTTCACAAACCTATTAAAATGCATTACTAAGTCCATAAATCTGACAAATCAATTTTAGAATAATGTTCAGTTTATAAGGAATCCAATTTGAAATCTTCTAATCCTTTCCAAATATCAATATTGTCAGTCTTCTTACACACAGCAGCTAGTTAGTTTTATGGCCTTTAACACCCAATATGAGTTGTAATGATTGCCCATACTGAGCTTCAACAATTAGTCTTGAGCAATTTATTTTGTGAAATTATTTTCCATGCCAGAAATGGCCCACAATTCAGACAAGCAATGTTAAATGTTTTAGTTCATGTTGCCTCTATGGCAATAACACTGCCAAAGCCTAATTTAACTGCCCAAGAGCTAATGTTCATTGAATTAGCTGCCTCTTCAAATTAAGGAATTATTCTTTGAAAAATGTCAAATTCTCCACTATATTATGCTTTGAAATCTTTTCACATGCCCATCCTTGCAAAAAAATAAATAAATAATTAAGTCGTTTTTGGGTAGTAGGAAGTTGACTAGTAGAACTAGTGATGTTCAGCAAAAAGTAAACTAATGAGGCCCTACACGTTTAGCATTTCCACACCACACATTCTCTCTCGAGAAATTTATCAATACCAAACACATACTAGATTGAAAGTTTGAGCACAAAGTCCATTTTATCCGAAGATCATAAACGTTAAAGCTAAGTCTCACCAGCTAATCACCAAACAATGATCACAGATCATAAAAGTTACCATCTCTTTCTTTCATATATTTTGTGGACTAACATCATAGACTCCTAAAGAAAAGTTTATTTAGGCAACTTAGAAGGTAAGGATCCTATTGCCACATATTTAAAGCAAGAAAATCCAAGTTCAAAGCAATAAGAAGCAATTTGAGGATCCCTAATCTTCTGATATCACAGGTCAGCATTTAGGCATTTCAGGGGAATAAAGATAATATCAATGATTGCTTCCAATATTCTCATGCCACTTAAGATCTACTAACTAAACAACATAATTAGATAACTACTATCATTGACATTGGAAGATCAGAAAATGAAATAAGTTGGAATAAAGTTAAAAAGCCAAAACAAAAGCAAATGTACCAAAGAGCATAGACGAACATATTTAATACACATTTCTTTATCAAAGCAATCACAGAAATAGAAATTGCATTCAAAGGGCTTCTACATTCTAACTATAGTTGAAAATACCTTTGTTGCCAGGAAGTGTCTAACTGCAACTTCTTGATTCATCCTTGCTATAAGATCTTCCATGTCTGTTTTTGCTGTAGCTAGTCTACTCTGCAGTGTATTGAGAACCTTTTTAATCTATAATGCTCATCTAATAGAAAAAGGACAAGCAAATCTCTATGGAATTGTAAATCTGAGCTAAGAGAATCCAAGGTTCCAGGAGCTTCAGCATTCAGGCAGGTCAAGTAACCCATCACCAAACAAACTAGTTACCCCTAAGTTTGATATTTCAGTAGCTCTCACGGAACTTAAGTCAATTCCAATGCTTTCTGTTGACAATCTTCGAACATGGCCATCCACTTTGCAATACTGTACTTCAGGCAAATGCTCTGCTCCATCTCCACAAGGAAATCTACAGTCAATATTATTTTCAGTAAGTTTATCTCCTACAATATCGCTTTCTCTTCCAGAATGCATTTTTTGCTTGGGAAAGTTTCTAGGTTTTCCAAAATAAAGTTCTTGTTAAATATGCCATACTTTATACTTTATTCTAAGTGTAAAATCAAATTTGGTTCAGAAGTTGAAGGTTCCATGGAAGGATCAGCAGAATTACCTTTTCCTCGTCTTGGTTTTCCGTGCTGAGATATCTCCTCAGAAGAAGCATTGTCATGATCGGATGCAATTGGACTACCAATAATCAGGGAAACATCTGAGTTGGTCTTGAACATAAATGAAAGAACCACACCACTGACAGATGAAACAGCATCTGATTGATTCATGTTGTTGAATGCTGTAACAGACAAACAAGTTTAGACCATGGAGCATAATTTAATGTGGATTTACAGTCAAATTCTAACTGTAAAACAGGCTGCAGTTAAAGGTGTAAGTATATATTCATCCATTTACAAGAGGATTCAAGGAAACACCTACAAGACCTCACAGCAGCTTCTAGCTCAAGAAATGTTGCCACTGAGGCACTTCTGGAAATATCAATATCTGATAAAAGTTTTTCCATCCAATCCTGCAAAGAACACCTTCTCTGCAATAAACTAACCATTTTGAGAATATTATTATTAAAAATGTTGTATTATTCCTAAAAAATATGGAAATAAATGAAGCTCATCTTAAGCATTATCAAAAGGAGAATGCACACCATTTAATGTCAACAATATAACAGAAGTGCATGATCAGTTTTTAGATTGCCAATAAATAATGAGAAAAGGGCTAAAGCTGAATGTGATACACTATTCAACATTCACCCAGTTCATCAGCATGACCGATAGCAATAGGAGTGTCATTTACTTTTTGCCCAGATTATTATGGACTGACCCATGTACACATAGAATACATGAGATAAACTTTTAAATTTTTTAGGTTGCCTAACATAATTAATTTCTTTTGCTGTGCCTGTTCAATAAATTCATAGGAACCTATTAGTATAAAAATTCAGATTGTTTCCATGGAAAATAAGCAAACATATTTTAGCTTACCTCCTCCAACATTGTTCTATTTTTTACCCTCAAAATCCTCTTTGGAGGAGCTGGGGACATATTTTTCTTGGGAAATATCCTCTTAAGCTGCCAAACAGAGGAAGAAAATGAGAATGCACTAAACTATTTTAGCAAATGAGGCAGAAAATGGCATGCTTTTCCAACTCAGAAAATAGATAAATATTTGACCCCAAAAACAAAATTGAAAAAAAGATCTGTGAAATTTGAAGGCATATGAGAATATAATGGCCAAGAGAGCATAACAGATACAAAGAAAATAATACACTTTGTCAGGTGATAACAATGAAGCAGCAAAACTTACTTCAGGTAGTAGCTTTAAGAAATCACTAAATCTTCATTATATTCCTCAGGTAGTAGTGACGCCCTCTGGTGATTGAATGCCAACTTGAACCCTGTAAAACTGTCCTCAATGAATGTTAAAAAGGAAATAATTGGAGCAACTATTCCTTAACTAGAACTTAACAACCACATCAAATAAGGAGAAAAGTCACCAATACAGTAGGAAAAAAATCCCTACAGGGAAAACACTTCTCTTACCATTTTTGTCATTACAGATAATATAATAACATGCAAACAAAAAAAAATCATAAATAGCAACATCAAGTAAGTAATGCAGATGATCAAGATTTAAACCATATATATAATACCCAATATACCAAGAGAATTTTCTAACATATTTTATTTCCTTTTCTTTCTTGGTTTCTTTTTGGTTGGATGGGGGCAGGGGGCATGTCCCAAGTCCCAACTCCTAAAATGGCTCCAATACTAATTGATTGGGAAGTGACCCAATGAGCACCACCTAGTGCCTCTAAATACCGTAGTGACACAGATGTTGCTAGAGAAACAGGTGATAAAAAAAATCATGTCATATTGTGCATTTTCTTCCATCCCAATTAATCTATAACTAAATATCATTGCAGTCTAACATGAACACTAACATGTATAGCAATATGGCTACATGGAAAGAAAAGTTATCACATTGAAAATGACAACTGTGGTCTAATTTGAAAGAGCAAAACACTACCAAGAAAAAAAAAGTACTACCACAACAGAGTCTGAACCTCCGGGTGCAGGTAGAAGAATCCAAGAAGGAATTGTAACAGAGTAACTCCACCCTGTATGAAGGTCGTGAGGCCAGATAGTATCCCACCCATCCTACATTGAAGCTCAAATTAAAGAATGTTAGGCCAACACGAATTGAATTTCCCAAAAAATGCTACAAATAAATAGAACTTTTCATCAACTGATCATGTTAATGACATGCCGGTTGCCACAATGCAACCAAATCATTGCCATTAGAATCATTGTGAGGTCTGATTAAGGAATCGAAGGATGATTGGTGATCGATTAGTGGATTATCAGAGAAGTTGGCAAAATCAAATAAAGACAGATCGTGCGCATAAAGATTCATCTTTTCTTTTTGAGTTTTGTTTCTAAAAAGGGCATTGGGATTTCCCTGCTTTGTTTTCCCTCTTTTGTTGTAGCACGTGAGTGATAAAAATTTTGGATACTAGAGTTTTTGGAGTGTCAATTCGATCCTTAAAAATTAAGTGTATTTAAATAAATCTTTAATTTTTAATTTATATTTAAATAAATTCTTAACCTAATACATAATACATAATTATAAAACATCAATTTCTTACCATCATAAATACTTAAAACAAAAAATTTTCCCTTTAACATAATACATAATACAAAATTGTAAGACTTCAGTGGCTTATGATTGAAATAAAACTTTTACTTATACAAAGAATAATTTTTTATGATTAAAGGGAGCAAAAAAATTTTAGTATTTTGTTTGAAATAAAAATTTGTTTAGATTAAATATAATAAAAGTATAAAAAAAATTATCTAAAAATAATATTAAAGTTTAAAATTTTTTAAACATTTTAACCATATAAATATTATCACATAAAAATATTTATAAAAATTTAAGCATATTAAATTAACAAAAAAAAAATGGTAGAACTTGAATCTTGAAATCTAAAAATTTAGTTGGAGGTCTCTTTGTTATTCAAACTAAAAATGCATTAATAATATTATGATATGCATCCTTGTTTGGTACCTTTCATCCCCAATTATAGAAGATTACAAGTGATGAGGAATCAATGGTGCACCAATGGGGATTTTACGCATTATATACCTATTGTTCTGTCAATAATGAATATTCTTATTCTCTTACCATATATTTAGTCCAGAATTAGTGTTGTGAGCACATTTCTCAATTATTAACTTTTTTTTATATTTAAAAGTTTTAAAATTTTAAATTTAATTACTAAAATTAAATATTAAATATTTTATCAATAAATCATACGCCAAACTAGCTGTTGGTAATATTAACTTCTAAAGAACACGCTCACAATTTAATGCATTTCTTCAATACTCTAGGGGATTCTGCTTTCTATGATATATAATATATATTGTGAATATATATGCAATATGACATGCCTATGTATGTATAAGGCATAGATGAAAAAAAAAAAGGGAAAACATATCATTATGGGACCATGATGAAGAGTTTTATATATAGAATACCTCTAATATTCCTTCAAAAATAATAAATAAATCAATAATTTAATTGCATGTGATGGGATGGGTTGGTTTTATTCTTTTCTTAGATTAAATTTCTATTGCATTAAATCATGCAATATGTTTTCTGTTTCTTGCGACAAAGTTAAAAAAAACACACACACACACAAAAGATAAAGATATAAACAAAGATTTGAAACCCTCAAAACGTTTCACATCTAACCATCCATCTCTTATCATATATACATATCTAATGAGTACACAGTGAAAATAAACTCTACACATCACACGTCCCCTCCCCACCACTTTCTTATCATCACATAATGCTGCTGTTGTCTATGGATACATATGATAGCTTAGCTAGATTGGTTCTTTAACCTCCCTGCATAGCCCAAGGGGTCCTATTTCTCTATATCTCTGGGCATTTTTATGTTGAATTCTTCCTTAATTTTGAACCTTTTTTGGTCTCTAGCTGCACTTAATTTTAAGTCAAGGGAAAAGAAACTTTGCAAAGTCCTGTCATGCTTTTCCACAGCTTTCTTGAACTTCTCTCCTTCATAATTTGCTTTCTAACTGCTGTTTTGGTAAGAAGTTGAAGAAAGCTGTGGGACAATATGGCAAAACGAGGACTTAACTTCTTTTCAGTTTGATTTTGATAGCATTTACCTCACTCAATATTTGTGATTTCTTGCCATTCCTGCAGCATGGGATTTTTCCCTTCTATGAGTCGACAAGGTCAAGGTCTCAGGCGCCGGCTTCACCAATGGTTTCTTGTTAAAATTTTCATTGCTGCACTCTGGTATATGGTGATAATAACATGAAACCAGTCAACATCTAAAACTATTAGTTTGACCTAGTAAAATTTCTGCCACAATATTGATAACATATGGTTAATCTAATTTTGTTAATTCACAACTTTTGTTTAGTGTTTGCTTTTGCATTATAATAGGCCTGCAGCAGCTATTGCAATAATGTTTAAGTAACTTAATAACCCTAAATTAAGTTTCTATTGGTTTTTGCTGAAATTCTTTCTTAAAATTGATTGTGATTTGAGAATTGAGACTACTGGTCTTCTCTCCTGCATTTCATTCATGCTGGTTTTTTTACAATATATATAGAAATCATCATGGTCTTTAATTAATTAATATACACATACATACATATATAATTCCTTGTGTGGATTATTTACATATTTTTGTTTTCATTTTTTTCAAGTAAGCACTCAGTAATGCATTTTAGATGGTTCTTGTATATTATCCCTGGAAAATTTAGCTGTATTTTTCAATTTGGGAGTGCAATTCTTACCAAACTAATACTATATATTATAAGGAAATTTAGGATATATTGAATTTTTTTAAGATGCACAAAAAAAAAATGATATATTGCATGTTAAATAGCTATTTACTGTTGTTAAAGTTGTTTCTCAATATATGAGGAAATTGATTATAGGAAAATATTTCAGTCTAATGGCAGTTCTAATGAAAAGTACTTTAGAATGTTAATCCAATATTGTCTACTTTCTTATTACCTGCATTTCTATTTCCTATATATTTGTTTCAATCAAACTGACAACATTATGCTTCTAGTTTTACACGTATCTGCATTAGAGAGATGATTGCTAGGTTTTACGACTTAATTAGAAACTTTATAATTTTTTAACTTAAGATTATTATAATTTAAATTTTAATCACTGAAATCAATAATTCAGTGCTCTACCAATAGCTAACGCAGCTATTGGCATTATAAACCTTATATAATTAATTGGGTACTTTTATTCTCCTTTCTATTTTTTTTTTAATCTGATGAATTATTAGTGCTCAGTTTTTTGGAGTGAAGCAGAAAAGGGATATAATGCATTTACAGTATATCGTATGTTGTTTGCTGGCTCTTTCTTTTACAATTTTTTTTTTTTATTTTGAAGATTTTATCTTACTAATATGCAAAGTTGAAGGAGATATTTTCTGACCATCCAAACAGATTGGCCAACAATTTTTTTTTTTTGTGTGCTGCAGAGATTCCTTCACATTATTTTTTGTTTTTCTTCCATGATAACATATGTAGTTGCTCCTTTCTGTACTTGATTATTTTTGTTTTATTGTTGAGTTTCGAAACCTTAGTCATGTCAGAGATGACAAGGGGATAATATTTGTCTGCACATTTTTCTGGTGAATTTGGACCCTATCTCATATTCGTCTGAAGTATGAACCCTGCTGTAGTAACATCTATCAATCATTTGTTTGGTTGCTGTACACTCTAGAGATCTAGGCCAAGAAGGAATGTGACAATATATTATTTCAAATTAACAATAAATGTTAAATTTTTTATTTGTTTCTATGGGAAAACATCAATTGAGGTAAAAAAAAAAATTAAGTGAATATAAAATTACATAAATAAATTAAATTAAATTAAATTTAAAATTTTTTTCAATACATTTTAGTAAATAAATATTTGATGTATTATTAATATACTGATTTTATATATCATTAATAATCAAATGATATTATTTTATTAATAAATAAATATTAATTTTTAAAATAAATATAAAAAATTAATATATTTTAAAAAATTTATTCATTAATGAAGTAATATCATCTGATTCATTAATAATATATAAAATTTTTATACTAATAATATATTAAATGTATACTCAAATTAATATATATTGTATCTTACCATTGGTTCAAAGTGATTTTCTCATAATAATAAGCTGGCTTTAGTTATGTCCCTAGCAAACAAAATCAAAAGCCCTACCTCATTTAAAAAAAACCCCTCATATATAGCTATTATTTGCCTTTTTATAAGACTTTGTTGAAATGCTACTTTAAGAACAGAGTTTGAAAATTTGGGTGGATGTTTGAGGTGGTGGTTTTCAATTGTCTTCCCTTTCATCTTTGTTTCAAGAGAAGATGCCTGAAGCCTTGGTGCGTTCGAAGGAATGATCTCTTGATTTAATGAGAGTTTTTTATTTTATTGATTTTTAGTGAAGTTAAAAGTAGGGGTGTAAATAATATATTAGTATTCATAAAATTTTTGGATTCGATTAGAATAAAATTTAAATTCGGTTCGATTATTATTAAGTGAAACTTGAACTTGAGTAATTTGATTTATCAATCGAATCGAGTTTGAGTATTTTTATATCCAGTTCAAATAACTCACAAATGTAATCGAGTTTTTATATTTAATTTTTTATTATTTTAATCAATAAAATATCTCCAATTCAAGTTTAAACTCGAGTATAAATAATCGAGTTCTTGTCGAATATAAGAATCGAGCTTATTTTAACATATTAATCGAACTTAATCGAGCGAGTTTGAGTAGCTTAATTTCGATCATGAATCGAGCTTGAGTTAGAAAAATGAAACTCGATCGAATTCGAACCTTAAATTAGGAGCCGAGCTCAAACTTCTCACTGTATCGATTCGATTCGATTACATTCTTAATTAAAAATATCTGTTTATTCATTTTGATTTTATCGATTTTTATATTTATGATAAAAATTCATTGGAAAGTACAAAGCAAAAAAGTTTCTAACCTGAAATAAATATAATAAAAGATGTATTATAAGTGATTTAAAAAAAAATAGTGAAAATGAACAAAATTACACAAAAACATCTCGAAACTTTACTTGATTCAAGCTCATGAGATTGAAACGTGCGTACTATACATAAATTAATTAAAATTCAAATATATTTACACATTTTAAAGGTATAAAAATATGAATTTTAAATTTTTAAATATTTATAAAAAAATTCACCTCTAAAAATAAAACTAACAAATTTATAAAATTAAAAATAATCATGTAAATCTTGTTTACATGTGTTTTTCTCATCATTTATATTAAATTTGAAATTTAAATCTTTTTCTTTCAAACTGAAGTTCCTATTTTAATTTATTTGTTTTTAAAAATTTCTTTGTTTGGATAAAAAAAAAGTGGTTTTAAATAAAACACTTTAGATTATGGAAACTAATTTTATAATTTGCGTAAATGAAATGAAGCACCTCCTCCTTACTTGGTGACGTCTAATTGGTCCTTAACTCTCCCATTATAAGCTATCCGTCACTGATGACGAAACCTCCCCAAATCAATCAAAACAAGTAAAAAAAATAAAAAAATAAAAGGAACGGTCAAGATTAAGTCAAGGAGTTGGGTGGGCTGAATATGATACATGAAAATACGATAGAACCGCCTCCACAGTATAAATACAATTGGACCTGGAGACTGGAGTCCATATCCAATCACGACTTTTTCTCCTCGAATCTCTTTCCTTGTATAAATTAGAGTTTTTATTTATTCAATTTTTAGCCCTAGCCACAGCCCTAGGTCCAATTCCAATTTAGGGTTTTGTTTTTCTCTCACCGAACGAAAAAAGCTCTAAACTTCAAAGCTCTAAACTTTTTGCCTTTGGTTGCTCCAGCCCAATTAACCATCTTTCTTCTTCTCCTTCGTCTTCCTCCTTTGCGCTTCCCTCTGTTACGCCAAATTCAAAATATTATTTTTTAATTCCTTCAGTTTCAGAAAACAAGGAAACTGAATCTATAACCTCTGTTTTGGATCTGCTTTCAGGGTTTTGTCCGTGAAACAAGGTATGGTTTCTTTTAATCCTCGATTTATATGTTGGTTTTTGTTTATTTCTATGTAATTTTGTGTTTTGAAGGCTTATTTTGGCTTTTGGATCTGGCGGTTATTGAAAGTGATAGATTGTTTTTTTCGAGGTTTTTGATTCTTGGTGTTCGTGGGTTTCGCTCAAAATCCATGTTCTTCGTGGTTCTTATATTCCTTTTCCGTTTCTCTAGCTATGGGGTTTATATTTTTTCCCTCATGTGCATCTTTTAATCAGTTTTTCGTTTTTTTGCAAATAATAGTTTAGTGTAATTGCTGTTTCGGCGTTGTTTGTCTGGGTTTTATTTGTATGTGAGGGACTTATAGTTATTTCTTGTTTATGTAGCAATGAATTTTCATTGAAGGTTGGGGCTCCAATTCTTTATTTTTTTATTTTTTTGTAAAACGCGGAAGACTGAAAGGAGGTTTTATTTTGCTCATTAAATCCTCTGAGAAACAGTCGTGTTTGGTTACCCTGTTTTCTTGGGGTTTCTCAGTTCTCAATTTATAGTCAAACGACGGTTAAGGTTAAGCAGAGAGTTTGTTTTTGTCTTTGGGTTGTGGGAGCTGTGGATCGTTTCTCTTCGGCTGGATCGTACTTTAATTCTGTTGCTTATGCATATCCACTGGGCTTTCCAATCCATAAGGGTAGCCCATCAAAGTGGGCAATTCAATATGTTATATTGGCAGTTTTAGTTGTATAAAAGCTGTGGTTTGATCTTGCCAAATAGCAAACAAAAGGAGTAAGAACGGGAGCCACGGTTTTGGTATTGGGAGTTGTGTGTTTTTTTGTGTATTTAAATTGTATTTTGATATCTAGAAGTGGGAATAAACTGGTCTGTTTTAGGCATTGCGGCTTTGAGTTACTTGAATGTGAAGTGTCTTGACTTGGAGCAGGCACGGTTTCTAAATTTTCTTTGTACTCATGTATGTAAGCATTTCTGCAGCTGCCAAGACTGTTCACCTGTATTGACAATATGATCTATCCATTTCTAGTTTACACTTTTTTAAAATTACTGATAGAAAATTTAAAATTCTGGGTGTCTATCAAGTCCCAACTATTTTATTTCTGGCTAAAATGCTTCTTCTTGTTTATGGTAGAATCTTGAAGGCTTATTGAATTTTAGTTTTGGCTTAGAATCATTTTAAGATTTTTAGTTACCTGGAATGTTAGAACTTTAATCCTCTAATTAATTTGCACAATAATACTTTTCCCCTGTTGTTGAGCTCACTGAATTTGAAGTGTTAGTCTGTGTTACCTTTCAACATTCAATTGCGCATTCTTCAAGGCCATCTCTTAATAATGTCCAAGCTACTCTTATCTATGTCAGGATTATAAAAACTAGTTAACACATGAGCTTCTGGTTTGTTGTTTTGTAAATATCAATAACTATTGTCTTATAGAGGAAAACCTATTACCCATCTGAGATATCGGAATGGAGATGTCTAGGAAGCTATCTTTGTTCTATGAGTTTTGACACTAATGTGAATATCAGAACTTTACTTGGATATCAGCAATCATTATGTTTTAGTTTTATCTGTGTACTAGAAAATGTTGTCTTCATGCCATGTGCCTTGTGTTGTTTCATTGACAGTTTGTGTATAATCTATGCAAATGAGAACTTATCATCTGTTGTGTCTTCTGTATTTCAGGACTGAACATTGAGATGCAGACTGCAATCATTCCTGCTACCACACCTGTTACACCTATTACTCCTACTGACAACAATGAGCCACTTGGTTCTGAAGCACAGCCCAATAAACGTAGGAGGAAGAAGTCTATAGTCTGGGACCATTTTACTGTGGAGACTGTAGGAGATGGATGTATCAGGGCCTGCTGTAATCAGTGCAAGAAATCATTTGCATACATTACCGGTTCAAAGCTAGCTGGCACTAGCCACCTCAAAAGACACATTGCATTGGGAATCTGCCCTGTAAGCCGTCAGAGAAATCAACAGACACCAGACTCTAAAACTGGTAATGCTACTGATGAAACAAGGAAAAGACACCGAGCAACTCCTGGATTTGCAAACATCCCTTTTAACCAGGAACGCTGCAACCATGAGATAGCTAAGATGATCATAATGCATGACTATCCGCTCCACATTGTGGAACACCCTGGTTTTATTGATTTTGTGCGGACTCTTCAACCCAAGTTCAATATGGTGAGCTTCAACACTATTCAAGGAGATTGTGTTGCTATGTACCTGAAAGAGAAGCAAAGCCTTCTCAATTTTATCAGTGAAATTCCTGGAAGGGTCAGCCTTACATTAGATTTGTGGATTTCAAATCAAACCGTGGGCTATGTTTTCCTAACTGGACAATTCATTGATACTGAATGGAATTTGCATCGCTGCCTGCTTAATGTAGTCATGGTACCTTCTCCTGATTCAGACAGTGGCTTACAGCAAGCTGTTGTTTCTTGCCTATCTGATTGGCATTTGGAGAACAGGCTATTTACCCTCACTCTTGATCAGTCCTTCTCAAATGAAAATATAAATGGAAGTCTTAGAGCTCTATTTTCCCTCAGGAACCCTTATATGCTTCATGGTCAGTTATTGATAGGAAATTGCTTTGCTCGTGTTATAAGTCTTCTTGCACAAGAGTTGCTATGGACTGTGGGGGAAACTGTGAAGAAAATCCGAGAAAGTGTCAAGTTTGTGAAAACTTCAGATACTCATGAAGAGACATTTTTTCATCTGAGGGAACAACTCAAAGTCCCTAGCATGAAAGACATATTCATTGATGACCAAACAAAATGGAACACAACATATGAAATGTTGGTGGCTGCCTGTGAACTAAAGCAAGTATTTCTTTGCTTGGAAACCTCTATTCCTGATTATAAGATAGCCCCATCAATGGATGATTGGAAGCAAATAGAAATTCTCTGCACATACTTGAAGCTTTTCTTTGATG